>NC_082347.1:28170157-29636407 GCF_027477595.1 Haemorhous mexicanus | reverse complement strand
GCCCTGTGTGAAGTGAACAAGATCAAATATGGATCTTCTCCATCCTCCTCTAGGAAAAAAAAAAAAAAAAAAAAAAAAAGCTCAACTCCCCCCCTAAAACACTAAACAGTGCCTTTTCCAAGCAGACAACACACCCCCCACCGCCTCCTCCCGTCCCGTTCCCTTCAGACCTCCAAACGAAATCTAAGGCAGTGTCAAGTTTGGGGATGAAAGATGGGTATGGCAGGGGCGGGAGGATGGGCGGGAGAGGGGGGACACGCAGGAGGGCATGTCCGGCTCCTGCGTTTGAGAAATGGGGTTTCTGCCGGGAGGGAACAGCGGTGGACGAGGTGCAGGTTGGACCGAGACCCTCGGGGGTCGCCACTCCCGCGCTGCCCCTGCCCGCATCTGTCCGCGTCGGGGACGCGGGGCAGCGCAGCCCCCGACGGGGCTGGTGATGAGCGACCTCCGGGCCCCCAGCTCGCTCCCGCAAGGCGCTTCCACGTTCCCTCACACCCTTTTGCTAGTTACTAGATTTCACCTCTCAGGGCCAGAACCTGGGGTGTTTAAGCGGATTAACGCCTTTATTTTTCTTGTCGGGAATCACCTGGGAAAGACCTGTGTCTCCTCCTGCCCCGTGCCCACCTTTTCCCAGAGAGAACCGCGGTGAGCCAGTTCCCAGGGCACGGAGCACCGGGCTGGGGGCGAGAAGCTCCGAGACGCTGCGGGTTTGCCGGGAGTGGACAAGGGACGGACTGTGCCCCCCGCTGTGAATCCGTGCAGGAAGTACTGGGGGCAGGTTGAAGGCCAGACAAAGGGACCGCTGTCCCAGGTGTCCCCGGCCAGGTAGTTCCAGCTGGGCGTCTGGGTCCAGCGCCCTCCTTCTCCGGGATAGCGCTGGACACAGACGGGAGCGCCCGGCGGCCCCTGGGTCGGCGAGGCAGATCCGGAGATCCCTAATTTGGAGTAAATCTGGGAATCTGGTGAGGGCAGGAGGGGCTCCATGCCGCGTCCATGGCAGCAGCCCTCCGAGTGGGTCGGGAAGGGCTGCGGCTGGGTCAGCCCAGAGGGCACGATTCAGCGCTGTCACCGCGTCTCTATTGCTGCTGCGGGAAAAAAAAACCAAACCCAAACCACCCGACAAACAAACAGCAGTCCCACTCCCACACCCACCCACCCATCCCCGTCCTCCTAAAAAAAGAACAGAAACAAGGAAAAAACCCAAATAAACATACCACTGAAAAGGAAAAAACAAACACACCCCCCCCCCCCCCCCCCCGTATTGCTTCTAAAATTCGAGGAAGAGCGAACCCCGAGCAATCGATCTACTCATGTAGGTGATCCCAGGGAACGGTGCACTTCAAACTGGATGACAAACGACGGGCAAAAGCCAGAGCTTCATTTTTAAGCTAAAAATTTTTTTTTTTGTTTGTCAAAACGCAGATTAAACAGCCAAAATACCAGTTATCTGGAAATAGGGTATTAGCCAAATTAACAGGCTACAAATCTTCAGGAGGAGGCTTTATTTACTAACCCGCCCCAGCCACGTGTGGTAAACTTCTGCGGGTGCAAGGCGGCCCGGCATCTCTTCTCTTTGCACTCAGAAGTCAATAGATCAGAAACCCAAATTAACTCCCAGCCTATTTTCCATACACCCAGCCACTTTCTTCTTCTTCTTCTTTTTTTTTTTTTATTTCTTGGTTATAGTGAATTGTACTGTTTGCAGCCTCATTAAATCCATTCCAAGACAAAAGAATAAAAGACTGGGGGGAGGGAGGGGACAGGAGAGGAGGGGGAACAGGAGAGGGAATGGGGAAAAAAAAAACAGATAAAGAAAACAAATAAAGCCCTTTAACTAGATCTTCACATAAATGTCACAGTTTCTCAGCATTTACGATTTCCCCGCTTAGCATAAAAACACTTAAGGACAAGATTGAAGGCTTTCCGAGAGATCTGGACAGAAGTCAAAGCTATCACTCGGAGGTTAAAAAAAAAAAAAAAGAAAAAAAAAAAGAAAAAAAGAGGGGATGGCGAAGTGGGGGCGGGAGGTGGCGAAAAACAAGTGCTCTTCCAAATAATACTAAAGAAAAGTGAATTTCATTGTAATTCATAGGCTTGTTCCAAATACCAAGAGAGAAAGAAAAAAGAATAGAAGCGCACAGATGCCCCGACGAAGGGAGAACAGCTCTGCTCCCATTGTTGTGGAGTTAAACAGTGGAAGGGAGGGTTAACCTAATCCATCAAATTGTCTGGAAATTGTGAAGAAAATTCAAAAACCATATGGTCTCCAAGCGCTCGCCTTCTCTCTGCTGCGGAGGGGCACGCTTGTTTCAGCATGGCGAACCGCAGGAGGCTGTATATGCTCCATTGTCGCTTGTCACTTCAGAGAAGAGGGCTCATTTGTCCCCAGTTTTCATGCTTTACGCTAAAAATTACAACCCCATCCATTCTCAAAGAGGAGAAAGATTTATTTAGCCTCGGAGAAACTGGACCAAAAAAAAAAATCCAACCCACAAACCAACCCCGTCTTATCTGGACACTTCTCTGCCGACTCCACCACTGTACGCCAGATTTGCCTTTCTCACATAAATTTTACAAAGAATAGGGAGAAACACACGTTGGTCGACTCCAAAGGCAAGTCACGCTGCCAAGAGAAAACACATTCACCAGAGCTTTAATTTTGGCTGAAAAAAAAGAAAAGAAAAAAGAAATGAAAAAAAAAAAAAAAGAGGGAGGAAATTAAAAGAAAAAGAATTAAAGGGAGGAAACGAAACATTTTCCATCCCAGTGTCCCCGTGACAGCTTTCGCCCAGGCGCGGAAGGCCTGGTCCGCCGAGCAGAGGGCAGCTCCCCCCGCAGCACACCCCGCTCCTTTTGTCCAAATCGCTGATAACTCCTTGCTGCCGCTCGGATTTGCTTTTTCTTTCCGTTTTTTTTTTTTTTTTTCCTCTGCCCCTCTTTTTTCCCCTCCAATTTCAGGCTGGAAATGCCCTTCTGACAGCAGGAGGGCCCCGGGGTGCCGGTGGTTCCGCTCGCCCCTCCGCGCTCCCGCCGCCGCCGCGCATCCCCCGCGCCGGGAAGCACTGCCCGCACCTCCGGCCTTATCGATGCTCCGCATTCTTCCCCTGCTAAACTCTGCCTGGCATTAGACTTAGAAAAAAACCCCTAAATAATAACATTGGTCTAGCTTGTGTGCTCCTTTCCCCTCATTTTTCTCATAAGTACTGGTCTCAGAGTAACTTTAAATGCAAACGGGATGGGAGATTTCTGCGGGGGAAAAGTCTGGTATAGCCTAGGACCTGGGGGTGTTTTTTCGGTCACAAATGAAGGACGTTAAAAAGTATATTAAAATGGTAAGGATTTTATTGTATCGGAAAAAAAGAGTTATCTGTACAATTCTAAGAGACAGTAAATAAAGCGACATTGTCCCTATTGGAACTTAAATAGCAGGCCTTTTAAAATTTGTACAATTCAAACAAAACCAGGTCTTAAATCTGTACAATTTTTTTTAATTTATAGTGTAATATTTAAATGTATTGATTTTGGGATTTGCCCTTTTTTATTTCCATAGCATGCAAAAAATTCTAAAAAGAGTAAAAAATAATTCTAGAATTTTTTTATTTTTCTTTTTTTTTTTTTTGTTACTACCTTCATATCAAAAATACGAAAGGCAGCTTTTTAATAAAAGCACAACAATAGCAGAAAATGGTAAAAATAGCTTTTAATTGTTAAAATGAGGCAGAAATTGCATTGGAGACAAATCTCTATGCTCTAGGAAAAAAAGAAAGTATATATTTTTCAACTTGCATTATCACCCAGCCCCAAGTTCCCAAGATTGTGAAAGAAAAAAATATTTTTAAAAGGAAAAAAAATTAGTTCGTGCACATCTGAAACATGCAAGGAAAGGAAAGCGATTAATTTTTTGCTGTTGCCTTTTTAAGCCTAACTTAAATCTTCTCTAAAGTGGTTTGTTTCGGAAGTCTTTGAAAACAACTGCTTTCCCAAACATCTGTTGGAAGCCAGGTTTATTCCAAGGTTACGGGTCTCCCTTATAGATAAAATAATCATCACTGATAGCTATTAGAAAAAAATAATAATCAAAACCTCAAAAAGAAGGGGGAAGGAAAAATTCCAATATATAAGTTTAAATATTTATACAGAAGCCGTCCGTAATTGCACCGTTCCGAAGATGTGGCAGGCGGAGGGATATCGACTCTACCCTAAATTAATCGGGGGTGTGCGTCTGTGGTGGGGTTCTATTGCTTATTGCTCCGACCGAGGGGAGCAGCCGCCCCGCCGCGCTGCCGGGGCCGGGATGAGGGGCCGAGGGTGACGGTTTGGAGCTGTCGGGATGGGGGGGGAGGGACATGGGGGGGGACGCCGGCCGCCCCTCAGTCATCCACGTCGATCTCCACGTCCTCCTCCTCCTCTTCCTCCTCCTCCTCGCTGTCCCGGCGGCTGCGGGGCCGCTCCGTGGGGGGCGAGGCGGGGCGGGGCGGCGGCGGAGCGCCGGGCTCCCGGGCGGCGGCGGGGGGCGGCGGCGGGGACCCGGGCCGCGCCTTGCCCCGTCCCTCGGCGCTGGGCTCCAGCTCGGCCAAGGCCACGATGTCCACGGCGGGGTTGGGGCCCAGCTTTTTGGCCGATTCCACGTCGGCCTTCATCTCCTCCAGGTCTCTCTTGAGCTTGGCGCGGCGGTTCTGGAACCAGGTGATGACCTGGGCGTTGGTGAGCCCCAGCTGCTGGGCGATCTGGTCCCGGTCCGCCGGCGACAGGTATTTTTGATAGAGAAACCGCTTCTCCAGCTCGTAGATCTGGTGGTTGGTGAAGGCCGTCCGCGACTTCCGACGCTTCTTCGGCGTTTGCCGCTGCCCGAAGATGGTCATCCCGTCCCGGCCTGCCGACGAGCCGCCAGATTGTCCCCGCTTTCCCGTGTCCACCCCAACCCGAGTCCCCGGACCCCACACCCCTGCCCCGTCGGTATCTGGAGGGAGCGGGACAGAGCCCCCTCTCCCACACCCGAGGGCCACGGGGGAGGATGCTGCCGGGTACCGGCCGGGTACGGGCCGCCCAGGGACACCCGTCCCACCCCATGCGACACCCTGGGAGATGACGGGGGACGAGGAGAGAAGGAAAACCAGGCCTTGGGGAGGAGCGGGGTACCCACCCGTTGGAGAACTACCCTGCTCTGAGAGAGGCTTACCTTCGGCCGCCTGCAGCACGCTGACTTCCAGCCCCTTGAAGGTCTTGCTGGCTAGCTCTTCCAGGGCGCAGAGGGGCGAGGTTTGGGAGAGCAGCGCCCGGCCGGAGAGGGGCAGCCCGGCCGGGGGGTGCTTTTCGGCGGCGGAGAGGAGGTGGGCCGTTCCGCAGAGGGTGTAACTCCTCCGCACCGAGGGCTTGTTGAGGATGTCCTCGATGCTGAAGGGGGTGAGGGGCTTATTGGAGTTGGCCGGCGGTGGGAGGTGATCCAAGGGGCTCCGCCGCCGTTCTTCCCCTGAGGAGGGCTTGGGTTCTTCTTTGGAAGTCATGGTGGGGCCGGGCTGCACGGGGCTGCCTTCCCCACCCGCGACGAGGATGCGCTGCCGCGGGGAGAAGCCCCCGGCGGGACCGCGGGGTGACGGCGGCGAAGACAGCGAGCAAAAGTTGAAGCCCACCTCCAACTCTGGCGGAGGAGCCCCGGGTCCTCCCGGGGAGAGCCACTTCGGGCGGCGGGCCGGGCGGGCAGGGCGGCGGGCAGGAGAGGAGCGGAGCAGAGCTGCCGTCGGTCCCTCGCCGAGAGGTGGTCCTGCTGTACCTCTTGTCCCAGGGTTTTGGGTCGGAGATTTCCCCCCCTCCTGTCTGTCTCCTCTCTCTCTCTCTCTCTCTCTCTCCCTCTCTCTCTCTCTCTCTCTCTCTCCCTCCCTCCCTGTCTCTCCTCTTTCTTTTTCTAGCCGCTGTTTTAAGAATCACCCCAAATCACAGCACTTTCCCTGCTCCCCACCTCAAACTAATACCCACCCCAAAATAATTTTTAAAAATAATAATAAAAAAAAAAAAAAGAAAAAGAAAAAGAAGACTTCGTAGAGGGGGAGAGCAACCCTCGTACCGAGACCTCGGACCAGGGGAAAGAAGCGAGAAGAGATGGGGTAATTGACTATTGCTAACAAGTTATTGTTGATTGGGAGGTAATCAATTATCTTCAATGACACTTTTCGCCCTCTCTCTCTCTCTCTCTTTCTCTCTCTCTCTCTCTGTCCAATGCAGGCTTTTGCAAGTTCGGAGACCCATTAATTAGGAGGCGGTATGGAGGTGGAGCCCAGTTGAATTATAATGCTGAATGCACTTGTCATATTCTGGCCCTGCTATTTGTTTGGACATATATATTTTAAAATTACATTACAAACCAGCCTTTATTGCATCAGGATAATACAGTATAGTGAAAAATAATAATAAGCGAAAACAAAACAAACCGAAAAATATCCGGCTGTATCTTTTTTTTCTTCCCCCCCGAGATTTTTTTTTTTTTTTTTTTTTTTTGTTTTCTTTCTTTCTATTCTCCCTCCTGCTAATTTCTGCTACCAGGTTATTCAAAATATCTCTCTCCAGCTCTACCCAGAGCCATTTGATTTTTTTTTTTTTTTTTTTAATGAGGGGAAGAAGGGGAGAGCCTGGTTCCAGGTAAGGCAGACCTTTCCTTTCCAATAAAACCCAAAGGTTTCCGCCGAATTTGTCGTGCTCCTCTTTCCCAGCGCCCTGTGTCGGAGCGTGCTGCGGGGGCCGGGGAGGGAGCACGGTCCCCTGGTGTCGGGAGAGCCCACGGAGGGGTTGCGTGGCGGGCTGCGGGCCGGTAGCGCTCCGGGGATGTCGGCGGCTTCTTGGGCTCCAGTGGCGCCGGGTGGTCCTGGCCGGGAGCAGCGCGGGGGAAAGAGTCTGGGAGGGACGGTTTCGGGACCGAGTCCTTTTGCTGCGAGCCCATGGGTGGCTCTGGAGAGGGGCAGGGATGGCGGGGTTTGCTGTGTCCCCCACTCTCGGCGAACCCTACCCGGCCGGCTCTCCGCGGGGGCAGACCCGCTCCTTAGTATTTCAACGCGGATAACTATTCCGCCTCTGTCTCGCCGTTTCGCAGGGACGGAGACAAAGCCCAGAGCAGGGGTGCACAGCTTGGCCCCCACTGCGGGCGTGAACTCTCCCCCACGGTCCCCGGGGGGACCTCGGCCGGCACACGAGCGGCGGCCCGGGCTGGGGCTGGACGGGACGGGCGGTGGTGGGAGAGGCGGTGGGGCAGGATGAGAGACAGGGGCTTGGATTGGGCCCCAACTTTCCCTCCTCACCTTGAGGGCCAAGAGGAGGACGGCTGGCAGCTCCCAGGCCGCTAGGTACCAAACAAGCACAAAAGAAGCAAATGGCTCCTCTCCTTAAAGCGCCCTCTTCCCATTTTTTATAGCTCTCTGGGAGTCTCTTTATGCAGTGACCTATTTTTAAAGGCCTATATTGGGTTATTCATCATATCAAATACTGCGAGGAGATGGGGGGGAGCCGGTCGGGGGGGAGCGAATTACACTGATTCTAAATCGCCCGGCTTCTTTGCTTTGCTAGGTGGATTATTTGCTTTGCTTTGCTTGGGTTTTATGAAGTGATTTAAACATATTTTAACCAATTAGAGACTTTCCTCCTCTCCCTTGTGTCCCCTCGCATTGTTTTCCAGCGTGTCGTTTTATGTCAGGATCCAGGTTTTATTGAGAACTCAGCCGGGGTGCTGGTGTTATAATTACAGAAATAAGATTTTAAAAAAATAAAAAGGAGGGGAAAAAACGAAAGACAAATAGCCTCGTTCCTGAGTGCGAGTTTGGGCGGGCTGGTGGGCGTACGGGATGCTCTGAGGCGCAGCCGGTTACGGGCTGCAGCCTTTTTCGCAGAACGGAGTGCAGGCACGGGAGCAACTTACCTCCCCCCCCCCCCGCCGCCCACCCCGAGCACAGCCCGTTTCGCTCAGGGCACCGGCAAAAGTGCCTCAGACACAGCGAAATCCTGCAAACCATTCTGGATCCCCCGTTGTCCCCCCAGCCTGCGTTTCCCCCTCTTCCCACGCGGCAGAACAGGACTTTCAAAGCACCCTGCTTTTATTTTGCTTTTGGCTCCCTTATAGGGGCAGAGCACGGGGTAGGACGGACAGCAGCCTCAGTACAGACCTCCCGACACAGAAGGACCCTTCCTCATTTGCCTCGGCCGCTGCCTGGTAGGGGATAGCCGGGTTCATGCTTTGCATGAATAGCCCAGCCCGATGGCTCGAGGCCTATAGCCTGCCCTTGTGCCCAAGGTCCCTCCCCAGATAGCACCTCACTGAAAAAAGGGTGGTTGAGAGGGAAGGGGGCAGATCCTGGCCCCCTTCCCCAAGTCCCCCGGCTCTCGGTGGCTGTCCCGGAAGGCTCCGACCGAGCCCTCTCCTCTGTGCTCTCGGCTGCCGGTGCTGCCTTTGGCCGATTTGGGTTCGTTTGTCCTAAGCTTACTTTTCCTTTGCAACCGCTGCATCTCCCTCCTCGCAAACGACTACCTCTCTGCGCACTGGGTGTGAGCTGGGCTGCCCCCAGCCCAGCTTAGGGGGAGAGCTCTTCATCTCCCCTCCTGATCCTTCGGAGTTTAATTATTTTAATTTTCTTTTTTGGCAGCCCGTTTGACATCCAACTCCGAATTAGGGACCCTCAGTGCCCCCCGGTGTGTCCCATTTCATCTCACTGTCCTCGGAGGGCTCCTGAGAGCAAGGGAGCCCCGAGGACGGTCGGGGGCCTGCTCCAGCCACCGCCACGGAACTTCGCATCCCGTCGGGCTCTTCTGCCCGTCCCGCCGGGACGCTACTGCTGGTCGTGTGTCCCAGCTTTGAGGTCGTTTGGAGAAGAACACCCTCATCCAATGCTCTCCAACAGCCTCCCTCCCCTCTGCTTCTGCCTGTAACAGCCCCTCTGACCTACTCCTGAGCCGGCAGAAGTTTGAGTCGGGTTCCCGATAGAGAGACCGGGACAAGCAGGGCTGGGGGGCACGGCAGCCCTTGGATGTCCCTGGGAATGGATGAGGGCTTCTTCCCAAACCTTTGGGGAAGTGTCGGTCTAGGTCCCTGCCTTCCATCGTGGAAGAAAAGCAAGTAATGCTGCGGCGTTTCCTCCTGACAGAGGAGAAAACTGCCGCTGAAACCAAAACTCCTCCTGAGTGGGAACACAAGAAAAAAAAAAAAAAAAAAAATCTCAGGCTCCGAGTAGCATCTTTGGAAGCCTCTCCTCTTGGCGTCTCCAGAACCGTATTTCGGGGTGTGGGCATAGCTGCCCTCCCCGGAACAGTCCCGGGCCCGGCGGGCAGCAGCAGGACGCTCCCGGGGCTGCCCGGCTCTGGCTGTCTGCGGTCCGCTCCTGTCCAGGAAAATGTCACAGGAATATAATTAAAGCAGGCGGCATATATCATTCAAGTGTTGATCACCAAAGTAACTGCGTACAAATGACACCTCCTTTCCCGGCATAGCTGAGCCGTGCATGGCTCCCAGCTATGTCTGCCTAGTTTAAGTGGTCTAAACACGTTACCACTCCCTGTTAGCAGCGGGGAGAGGAGCAAAACTCCGTGCCCTCGAGGTGGTAGCTAGTCCTGGCATAGCATCTCTCGAAGGCCCGGAGGGAGAGTCGGGAACCTAAGAAATAAACGGTTTTAGTCTTCAAGACCCCTCCAAGTTTGGGGCTGCGAGTGCCGAGGGGCGGAGAGGCCCCGGCGAGACCCGCGATGAAGGACGGAGAGCCACGGCGGGGTCTGTGGTCCCTGTCCCAGTCCGCTCCTGAAAAACGGCCGGTAAAAGGTACCTACAGGCATCCCCTGATGCCGCCGCCAGGCACTTCATGGCGTTGCTCTCTTCGGAAAACAACCGTCCCGAGTTGGGCGTCCGTCGGCTCCCAGCTGTGATGGGGAGGGGGCACCGGGGTACCGGGGAACGCTGTGGGCTTGGGGAAAATCTTCCCAGCAGAGCCCATTTCTGGAGCTCGTTGTACAGCTATCGGCCGATCCTTCTTTCCCTCGCAACCACCTCCTTACAGGAGAAGAAACTTTTCTGCGCCAAAAACAAATGTGACCCGAGTGCTCGCATCCGGCCTGGGAGCTGGGGTCAGAGGCACCGCGCCCGGCCCGGCCCGGCTGAGACACACCGGCTCAGCGAAGCCGCAAAGTTTCCCCGGTAGAGAAAGATGGAGAAGTCGCCGTTCCCTCGGAAGTCTTCGGCCGCGGGGCCGGGACCTGAAAGAGGCTGACCAGGGATGAAACCCGCGGGCCCAGAAACCCAACCAGAAGCGGGATGCGAGGGGCAGCCCCCCTCGGGTGGACAGGCGGTGCGGTGCCCAGCTCCCCGACTTCACCTGGGGATTTTCGTTTGCAAACCAGCTCTCGGGGCGACTCAGCGGCGCCAAGATCAGCCGAGTTACCGGGTCGGTGCACTTTCTGCCCACCCCTGGGACCGATTTGTTTCCCTACCGCAAAGTCCGCGCATAGTGGAGCTGGCACGGTAGTGCTCTCACCGCTCTCGCAGTGCCGCTGTGGGGCCGGGAGAGGGGGCGTGGGGCAGCCCCAGTTTGGGCAAGTCCCTGGCCTTGTGTAAGCAGGCACGCTCTCGGGCTGGTGTAAAGGAAATAGGGGAGCCCGTCTCCCCCAGCCGTTTTAGAGCACAAATGGAAAGGAGCGACGGGGGTGGATCAACACCTCCAGCCACCTTATCAACCTGCGTGGGGTCCCAGGGAGCATTTCCCATAGCGGGGGAGAAATGCAGGGGTGCCTCCATCCCTAATGTCCAGAACCAGTACGTTGTCGCTCCTCTTAGCACAGACGGGGTCCCTCTCGTCCCACTACTCCTGGTGGACTTTAGGGATTCCCTGGGGTTTGTTGGAGCTAGAGAACCAGTCTGCGCTGATGGCTCCCCATCCAGACCTCCGGGTTTCCCCTGAGTACAAAGGCTCCAGTAGCTGTTCAAGGATTTCCCGTGAGAGAAGGGCCAACCAAAGCGTCTGAACGTATTTAAATTTTTACATTCCAGTATTTTATCTTCTAGCTCAAGAAATCCAGTAGGACTCAAACTTCCTGGCAAAAACGGTCGGGACGTGCCTGTCCCAGCTCCAGGCAAGGCGAGAGCTTGATTTTTACCAATTCATAGTTTTAAAACCCCCTAAATACTCCCATAAATGTCATCCACACAACACCTCCGGAAGGCAGGGAGGTGGGACAGAGACTGTCGGGGGCATTTCAGGTCTCCTGGCCGTGTCAGAGTCTGTAGATGACAGAGATTTAGCAGCTCTCGGACCCTCTCTGCCTCGTCCCAGTTCTGGGAGAGGCAAGGCCGGGCCGTAGGGCAAGCGAGGAAGACCCTTCAGAGGGGATCAGAGCAACCTCGGCCTGTTCAGAGCCTGTCTGTCCCCTGGGCCACTTTCGTTTTGGGACGAGGAGCAGCCATCGCCTTCTCTCCAGTCCCCCTTGATTCCAGGGAAGAGGATGGAAGAGCGGAAGGGATGGCCACGGAGCTGACCCTGGGACATCGAGGCTGGGCGCTGGGAAGGCGGGGGCAGACGGCTCCCGGCCCGTGCAGCTGCGCCGGGAGGCGCTGGAAATAGCGCACAGCGCTGAGTTCCCCTGTCACCTCTGAGCCCGCGGGGCTGGTTAGCGGAGTGTCGAGACCCCAGGTGTTGCCCATCTCCCCCCTGCCCCGGGTATCCCTGGCTTCCCCGGGAGAGAAGCCGCGGAGGGTCTGCCGCAAGACTTCTCCCTGCCCCGCAGATGCGCTCCGCACTCGGAGCTCCACAAAACTTTGGTTGGTTGGTCGGCAGGGGGGACAAACGACACAGCCACCCAGGACTGTGACAGCCGAGCCGCCCTGGCTCCTCCGAGACCTGTAATATCTCTGCCGCTCCCGGCACGCGTGAATAATTCACCAGGCTGCCAAATGCAAGTAACGTTTGTGCCAGCTATGAAAGAGCTGGGGAGGCGAAGGCTTATTTTTGGGGGGCAGGAGGAGGTGTGGGGAATCAATTGAAACTTAATAAAGGGAGTGGGGGGGGACAATGGTGGAAATAAGGCAGGCAACTTCTTCTAATAACAACTTGGTGTTAATAATTCAGGAGCAGTCATTGGATTATAGCGCAATATCCGAAGTACACGTTGCCGGCACTGTGCGGGTGGATAATGTAATCGGAGCTCATTTTGCCTTCCAATAAATTACAGCAGCAAAAGTTTCCTCTTAAAGCAGTTATTTGTATTTCTTTTTTGAAGGTGATTCCCCTTCCAACTACTGCAGTAAGACAATTAATAAAAAACTAATATATCCATCCATTGCAAGAGCAGCACCAAGACGCAAAGCCACAGTTTGACTGTGATCTCTTTCAAGTTTCAGTGCTGCGAGGCTGCTCCTCCTTTTCACTTCTTTCTTTCAGTCTCCCTGTTTTTCCATCCCTCCTTTTTTTTTTTTCATCCTACTCCGTCTGGACTCACAGGAGCCCTCCAAGCTCAGAGAAGTGCTGCTGAAAAGAAAACTCTCCCTGAAATGCATCTCTTAATGTTAGACTTGCCATGTTTGTTCCTCTTGTCCGTCTCAGGTCCTATCATGAAGGGGTAGCAGCTAGAGGTAGGGTCAAACAACAGTTCACTTGTCTTTCTACTCACACATGAGGTGAATTTGCAAGGCCTCAGATGACTCTCCTGTTTATTCCAAACTGCAGCAGCATTTAGAAGCAGACACATGCCCCAGACCCAGCCAGGGTATTGCAGCTTTACTTTTCTCTATTCCCCTGTTCTTCTCACCAAAGGCTGGGCTATATCGTTGCCTTCTTGTGATGTTCATCTCCAGCTGGGATTCAAAAGATGGTTCTCAAACCTCTCCCAGCCTCTGCTGTTGGACACAGGGATCCACTGCACTGGTCTCCGGTGCCAAGCTGTTCTCTGCATCTTCAGACCTGCTTCATAAAGGAACCTTTCCCCAAGAGTTTGCCCATGACCAGCAGACATCTCTGATGAGAGGCTTTACACATATATTTGTTTTATTCTGCTTTCTGTTTCGGGAACCTTAAACACATTCCTCAGCTGGTCATGTTTCCGGCAGGGCTCTTTCTATGGGTACTTTTAGCATCCTGTAATGGTGACTGGCATTCCCATCCTGCATAATAGCTGCTGTCAGCTTACAGTGTTTCTGTACTGATCGCTGTCTGATCAGGCTGTCTCCCTGTCTCCAGTGCTGCACGGAGGTATGATGGAAAAAGAGAGAAAAGGGCTTCCTGGAGGAGGCTGGAGTGAAAAAATCTCTCTTGTTGTGCACTTTCCTGATTCCTACTCTTCAGATTCAGACTCTGAACTCTGAGGTTTAAGATCACTTCAAAAATCTCTCATATGAGTCCACCTCTGAGCATCCTGGAGTCCTGTCCACTTCTCTTCTCTGTTTTGTTTAGTTTGTGACATCTCTTGGCACCAAATTTCCACATCCTCTGGCCAGGATTCTCATTCAACTGATGTACAATCACTTGTGACTTGTGGAACTTTACAGCCTGGACTTTTTTCTCTTGGGCACTGAGTAAAGCCTGTGTAGTGAACAGCCTCAAGATTTATTCAATTTTTCTCCTTGAAATCTCCTTGGGGTCCGCTTAGCTCAGTTGTTTTTTACAAGTGTGCAAATCAGGTTTTCACTAATGCCAAATACGCAGCAACAGTGGGTCTGGATTCTGCCTCCACATGGAAAAACCAGTCAGGTTCTCTGCACTTGCTTGCGTTGTTGTTACAACTTAACAAGGACTGGCCAGCACTCCTCAGTAAGAGCTAAGAGAATGAGCAAGGGAGGTATTAAGGCTGCACACAGCAGAAATAACTTGGTCTGGCGTGTGTAAAGGAGCTGGCGGGCTGTTGTGGGCATCCCTCACCCTCAGGAGAGACTGGAAGTGGTGGGGCCTGTGGGGTTCCTGGCTGGGGAGCTGCCACTAGAGGTAGGGCACCGAGGGCAGCTGTGGAGGGGCTAGCTCGGTCTGTCTGAGAGCACAGGTTAACTTCCAGAAGCGGCCCCTCTCCCTCACTTTAAATCTTGGGGTTTTCTGCTTCGAAAGCTGTGTACCTGCTCCTGCCACCTTTCACAGTCTCAGTGAAGCAATGGGTGTTGAAAGCCTCCTGTGCCCTGTGAACTTATTGCCAAACTCCAGATGGACCTTTATTTATGGAGAAAGCAGTGTTTGTGCATCTTGGAGTACATGGACTCCAAGGACAGGAGAGAAAAACTATTTTAATTTCCCAATGCTAAATAAACACTTGTTGACTGATAATGCAATGTAAAATTTATAGAAGATATGATTTTTTTACTGAGATGTGTTCAGATCTCTAAATGGTGACCTCATTACATACAAGGAGCATAGGCAGTGGGTAAGGAGGTGTGGAGTCCAGCAGTGGATCACCTGTGCCCCCATGACTGTGGGGCAGTTGCAATGTGGGCACACCAGGGCCTCTCTACTCTTTGTCCTTTTGTCCTTTTGCCCTGTACATGTGTGCAGTCTGCAATCTCACCAGCTCAGCCTGTTGGAGCTGGGCATGCTGTGCTGCAAGAACATGACCTTTTGCTCTGAAGATGGCAACAGCCTTGTGCTGGCAGCAAAACAACATACCCAGTACAAATAGAATCATTCTGATAATAAATCACCATCCATAATAAGAAGACATCGTTAATAATAAGTCATCCAGGGGCCTCTTGAGACCAGAGTACAACTTACTGTAAAAATAGATAGGAAACATGGTGTGATCATTACAAGCAAGATAACAAATAAAACAGAAAATGACTTTCATAGGCATTTAGCTCTTCTTTCCTTCCCCCAGCTTCCAACTAGTTCTGTTTTCAGTCAGGATGGTTATGATTTAAGTTTGGTCACAAACACAGACTAGATTTTTGCAGATGCAGAGCCCCGGGTTTACTACACCTGTGAGCTGGCCAGATCACTATCTGCAAAGGAGTTGTTAGGCAAAAATCCCTCCTTTTTTTCCCTTCTGCTCACAGTGTGATCCTTTAGTTATCCTGATTTCTCCAAAGGTGATGGATAGAGGCTCCCTGACTATGATATACTGAAGACAACTGGGGCTTGCCCATAGATATCAGCTCTTTCTGTATCCCCTCAGTTGGCAGGATTTGTTGCCCAGTTCCCATGGCTTTGTATTGGCTCAGCTGATGGGGTAACTTCAGAAACCAGAGGATAGTGAGGGGCAAACACATGGTAAAATGTGAGCTTTGAAATGAATGAATGTTTGCATCGAGAACTCACCAGACCCAGGAATATTTTCACACATAAACTGTCTAGCCGCAAAAGACTTGTAAAAATTGCTTCATGCGCAGAAGCGAAGGGAATCTCACACATTTGTTTAAGGACAAATTTGCAAGTCGCCCTTGTACTGTTCTGTCAGCTCTAATCTGCTTGGGATATCAGTGCTGCTTCCTTGCAGCAGAGGGGAAAGAGGCTAGAGCTGTTCAAATCTTTCTTGGTTTTCCCCCTTGTTTGCATTTGCCAGGCAAACAATAGCAGATGTTATATAGTCAGTTCGGTTTGCTACCAGTCCCATTATGCTCTATTTATGTTTCACTTTATTGGCTTTTTTTTTTATTTTCCTATTATTGTTTCACTCTGGGGGAGGCAGAGGATATAATATATTCATCTTTATTATACAAAATCTGTGTGAAGCATTTAATAAAATGCTGTTTCCACACAGCTAGGAATATTACTGTTAGCTGTTTTTAAGTTAATGCTCCTATTAAAAAATGTTTGATGGCTGCAGTGACTGGAACTTGTGTGGACAAAAAGCACACACACCACTAAATAAGGCACTTGTAGCAATTCAGAGATTTCCTGATGCCTTGTGGAAAACTTCTGTTTAGCCAGATTTCTGCTTATTTTGCATATTTCCAGCGTTGTTCTTCCCTAGTTTTATTATTAGTTGTATTTGAATGGAAAATAAGTTTTATCTCTTCTCCTCAAAACTTTCCCCTGAGATTGGAGGGGTCAAATCTGGCCCCCATCCCCATGTCTCTTTCCCAAGCAGGAGTTTTGGCAGAGTTTGAGCAAAGGCAAGTGGGGAAGGACACAGATTGGAAGACAGTCATGGTTGCTCTCTGAAGCTGGACCTGCTTGTGTCCTGCTCAAGGTGCTTTCCTGTCTCAAAGCTGCTGATTAATACTGAAAAATGTCTGCATGAGGTAGGCCAGGCCTATTCTGCTTTACAAGTTGGTGGTCAGGGGCAGAGGGTCTATGCTTGCTCATGGACATGGAGCTGGGCAGTTTTGAGACCTCCATGTCACGGTACTTGGTTGTGCCAGGAATGGGGGTGGCTCTCCATGGACCAGGAGCACAGGAGATGGTGCTGCTTCTGGGGGTACTCAGGGAATCATGCGAAACAGCAGTGAAAAGTCAATGTTACTGCATCAGGTGAGAAGAGATGAACAATGGAAAAGAATCTGTTCCTGAGAAACAGGAGAAAGATCTTTCATAAAAGTGTTTCCCTAATTGATAACTTTCCAGGAAAGACTGGAAAACACACCCAAGACAAGACTGACTCAGAGAGTCTTGTTTTAGACCCAGAGTTCAGTCAAGCACTCAGCTTAACACCATGCTTATCCCCAGCACAGGCAGGGGTCTGACATGGAGATGTGGGTCTGTGAATCCTTTCAGAATCAGATGCTTTATCCCTTGGAAGAGCAAGGAGGCAGTTCAGTGATGTGAGTGTTACATGCTTGCAGGATGTTAATGGCAGTCGGCTTGGCACTGATCCATACTGGATGTGAGAGGCTGAGGAAGGCCATACAGGGCTTAATGAAATTCTGCCTAGCCTCATATCATGACTCCATTGCTGCTGCTGCTGATGGTCATCCTGAGAGAGCAAAAGACCCAACTGTATTATATAAAATTCTGTATATTATTATCATCCAAACTTTAGTAAGTATATGTCATGCTTCCCAGGGATACTTTCCCAGCTCTCAGCTGATTGTGGTTCAGAGACTCCTGAGCCAGAAGTGACACCTTCATGTCTTATGGCCCCAGATAGATTGTTCTTGCATGAATGCATCTAACCACTTGTTCTACCCATATAATCTTCTGGCATCCATGAAATCCCAGGGCAATGTGCTTCAGGCCTGATCTACCAGCTATGTAGATGAGATCTTCCTTTTGTTTGTTATGAATCTGCCACCTGACAACTCCTCATCCACTTACACTTGTTCAGGAAGAGGTGGCACACACTTAATCCCTGCTCACCCCCTCCTCAGCCTGTCTGACAGCACGGAAGTTCTTTGGTAGAGCCTGTCAGCCTGTATGGGGCTGGCGTGGGAGAGGTGAATCTCCTGTCATTCATGACTGAGTACTCAATGGAGAAGACCAAGGAAAGTTAAGACGCACCTCAGAGGGAGGATGACATTAATGGTGTGGTGGGCAATGGGGCAACCTCTGGTGTTCCTGGTTGAGCAAACACCTGAGGAAGGTGTTGCACCATCACAATGAGTTGGAGGAAGTTTCTTGGCTGATAGATGGGGTTGATAGCTCTCAGTGTGAAGGGTTAGCTATTGGGGCCACAGTGGTGGAACAGAAACAGTGGGGAGGGAGGTCATCTCAATCTGACAAAATCTCCAGAGCCTTCTGAGTAGTCCGGAAAAAGCAGACCAGGAGTTTGGGGCTCACACATCCTTCCTTGGAATGAACTTAAGCTGGGCATCACTGCACTGAACAGAGAGCATCCACTGGCAGCACCCAAGACAGCACTGTTTGGACAAAAGACTGTCCCTCAGCCTGACCCCATCATGGTCTGCAATGTTCTGGGTTTGTTCCTTTGCCCACCCAGGTTTTGGTGCCTTTGTGTACCCCACATTCCCAGGGCTGGGAGGGCTTTGCAGCTGCAAAATATAATCTAAGGGACTTTTTGGCCCTGCTTTGAAATTGTCATGCTGTGGGATGTTATAGCAGAAGTGTGAGGACAAGTGTGCTCAGTATTCACAAGGTTTTTTTCTAGACGTGGCACTGTTTGGGAGGGAGAGGAGCTGGGGGAGGACATGCCTGCTGTCAGAGCAGTCATTTCATGACATTTCACTCTCCAGACAAGAGCACCTGCAAGACAGAAAGAGTTTGGTAAGCCTGAGAAAGTGGAAGTGTTTTACAAAAGCACCATAAACATCTGCTGAGAGGCACCTGGGAACGTGACTGTGATACAGAATGAGGAGGTGAAGTGGGGAAGGAAAACAGGTCCTTAAAACAGGTGAAAGCCACCAGCCTTGTGGGGGTGATGTGAAAATCTCAATGGCACTGTGGGGGACACAAACCCTGCCAGGCTGAAGAGGAAGCCCCTGGGGAGATTTTCTGAGGTTTTTGCAATGTGGTAAGAGTAAGGAAAGAGACAGATTTGCTTGAAATACTTCATTTTAATTGCAGAAGGCTGCCTGCCGACTCCTCGCTGTCTTGCTGGGATGTGATTCTGTCTCAATCATACACATGTGACTTTTGGACTGGTGAATGGTGCCACTGATGGGCAAGGGCCAAAATGTCCTTGCTGTAGGTATCTCCTCCTGTTTAGACAGACCTCTAGGACTTAAACCCTGGCCATTGTCCTGCTGGGCAGACTTCAGGTCACCCAGTCTCACTGCTTCACTGGATTTTTGCCAGTTTTTAAATTTCACTCAAAATGTCACTTGGGGACAGTTAAACTTGTACATGTGGGTTTTCTCATCTGAGATTTGTGGTGACAGAAATACCCTTGAAGGTGAATGAATGTTAAGAACAAACCAGTCAGGGCAAGAGACATGGATAAGCCACTCTTTATTTCATTGGTTTAAGCATTCTCTTATGATTTTGAACCTGCTTCCCAGTTTTTTTGGCTGCTTGGTGTTGACAGCACAGAAACAGAACATGGGTTTCCTGCCAGGATCCAGAGTTCTAGTGATTTTCCCAAATCCCTCAGTCTCCAGAAGCAATTAAACAAAATAACTTTATGTCCTGCGACCTCCCATTACAATTCCTGATCTGCAGAGTGGTAACACACAGCTCCCAAGGCTGCATCCCAAGGGGCACCTTCCAAACCCCATCTGTCTGCTGAGCACCTTGCAAATGAACTGTGGGTTCAGCTGTATTTGATGTGCTCCTTGTTGATGAAGAGTGAATTTTGAAGGGACCAAATCTGTATGCTCCAGAGGCAAAAATGTGGTGCAGATGTTTTATCCCACAATGTAGGTCTGGAAGACCTAGAAGAACCCTTGTGCTTATCCAGCCCTTCATCCTATAATGGTAATTAATAATGTTGGGATTTGTGCAAAATACAGCACTTTTCTCAGCAAGTGATCTCCATTGCTTTAGGTGAGGACCCTGAGACACAGAGAGGTGATGATACTGGTTTTCCTTTTGTGCTCTTTCCTACCTCTTGAAGGCTTTATGCCAAAAACTTCTCCTCACTGTAATCTCCCAGTTCAGTTTCCCATAACCAGCACTGGATAATCTTTCTCCACCACCTAACTGCTTATACCCCAGACCTGAAACTGCACTGCTGAAACAGTCCAACTGAAACAGCTCTACGCTACTGTATTCCTTTCCATCAGTTCAGAACCTGCCCAGAAATGAGTGACAAATATCCCTTGTGGGGCCTGAGGCACGAGCTGTCTCAGTCCAATCCATTCTGGTCTCCTGGTGTGGGTTAGCCACCTTCCCACTGCAGGGCTCGTCCTTCCCCTGGACCCCAAGCTGTGTTGCCCTGGGAGTAGTGCCAGGTGGGATTTGCAGACTTACCTGTCCAATCCTCACTGGTAGCTGAGTTCAGAGGAGGGATGTTGCCATGGTTGTGGGGCCATGGAAGAGCAGGAGTCGTGGCAGTGGAAGACACTCCCTGTCCCATGCAGAATCAACTCTGGAGTGTGGAGACTGATGAGGGCATTGGGCAGAGTGTCAGGGGCAGGCAGAGCATCGCAGGCAGCCCCTTACCATGGCATCACTGCATGGGAGCAGATCCCTCCCCATCCCATAAAACTTCTGTCCCCTGCCCAGGAAGGGTCTTTCCTTTTCCCTCCCTGTTGGAGGGTTGGGCCGATGTGCCTTTGCTGAGCCCTGGCTGCTTGCTGTCTCTGCTGCCATTTGCTCTGGGAACAGCCCACGGCACCGGCACTGTGCTCTGCTGTCTCGATGGCTCTTTAATCCTGTTTCCCTGGTTTCGCATGGCAGCAGCCCATGTTTGCTTGTGCAAAGCCTTCCTCTTGATTGCTGGCAGCCGTGCTTCCAAACCCAGCTTGCCGTTTTCCCCAGAGTGGTGGGATTGATTGGCTCCAGCCAGAATGGGCATGGCTCTCCGCTGCTTGGACCGAAATGCAACCATCTGTTACACCTCTAGTTAAAAGTACATAAAGTTGAGCATTTGTGTGTAGACAATTCCACCCCTGATACGCTTTCCACCACACATCCCTCTCACACTTTGGCAGGATCTTGCACTGCAATGGGCCCAGTACAGGCAAAACCAGCACTTTAGCTCTGCTGGAGCCAAGCAGCGTGGAGATGGTGAGGGCGTAAATCAGACTTTCCTTCTTCTGCTGTAGCAGGCCACTGTCAGTTTTGCAGTGGGTTATGCCCCAGGTTTGCCCCGGCTGTGGCTGGTCCTGCTACGTGCTCTGCACTGGGAAGGCCTGCCCAGGCTGGCAGCCAGGCTTTCTTGTGCCTGATGCACCACCAATGCAGGTGGAAAGGGCAGTGCATCGCTGAGCCTCAGCTGATTGTTCCCATCGAGGAAAGGCACTGAGGCTAAACAGGCAGCAGACACATGGGAAGATGGGACCGGCATACAAGATAGCCCAGAGAGTGGGAGGCGAGCATGGCAGATGCAATGTCTGTATAGCCCTGCACCTGCAAAGGCCTGGACAGCCCACCTGCCTGTTCCATGCCCTGTGCTGCCAGCCTGGCCTCATGCTGCCCATTCCCTGTCTACATGGGCCTGTGCAGCTTTGCCAGAAGGGGAAGGCAGGGAGTGGGCTGGGAACACTGCTAAGCCACTTCCTCCTCCCTGAAAATGCTGGGCACAATAAGACACTGCTATGGCTATAAGGAGATTTTCATGGACAGAAGAATTCTGGCTTCTCCAGTGTTGCTTCCCAGTTCCCACCTTTCCACATCTTTTGAGACTTCCCTTCCCTGAAAGCTACAGAGAAATACTGCTGGGACATGAAGTTGCTTGCCATACTGCACTCCAGCAGCAGCAGCTTTACATCTGCTCACTTTGTCTCCAAGTCTTTGCTGTGGCTTTCCAGCAAAGTCCATGCTCAGAAATCCACAAAAGCGTCTAACAGACTCCTGCTGAGGCCTGGGCTCAGTATCCAACGTATGTTGAATGTGGGTGAGCAGGGAGAGCTTTAACACCTGTAGGGTGGAGGAAAGCCTAAATGTGTGCAGCAACAGCCACAGTTGTTGCCATTGCTGAAGTACCAGATATCCCAGCCCAAATCATCCCCTGTTCCAGCTTCTCTCCTAGGAAGCTGTGGCTGCATTAATAAGACAGAGAAGCAGAGGACAAAGAGTGGCACTAGGGCGGGAAATGGTCCTGCCAAGACCAGAGAGCAGATCAGAGTCAAGTCATTCGTTTGCTCCAGCCCATTTGTAACACTGTATCACTGCACCATTTGCTTGGCCCTTTATTTTCACAAAAACACATGGCTGAATTGCTAGGATGGGGCTGCTCCTTTTGGAAAGAATCAGGACAGAGAGAAAGCAAATCTCTCAGCCTGCTGAGGCTCACAAGTGGGGAGTAGTCAGTGACAAGGACCCTCAAAATGCAGCAGCATCCCCCATCAGTGTCAGTAACTGTCTCTGGAAATGCTAGTCTCTTGTTGCTTTCACCAGAGCCATAGTTTAGATGAAGTGAGAAGAATGCCACCTTTGCAACTTTCACATGGGTGATGTCCCAAGGAGCCAATGGATATTGGGTAGCCAAGTCTTCTTCCAGGTCTCTCCTGAATTACAGGCATTACAGGTCCCTCCTGGATTATACCAGAGGGACTGGTGGTGATGTATCAACCATCCCTGACCTTGCTCATCTTTGTGGGGCAGTGAGGGTAGTGGGAGAAGAGAAAGGCTAAATTCACATCCCAGAAGCCAGGGTGGTTCTGAAAGCTGAGAGGAGTGCTGGGGGCTGGGGAGAAGAAGAGACATCTGAGCTCAACACAAGGACAGCAGATGGATTGGAAGGAGCATAACCTTGTGGCAATGCATGCTCTGGTCCCTGCAGCTGGCATTAAGGGTCAATTATTTTCAGTGTAACAACTCATTTCTAACTGAAAATAGAGTGACCTGATGACACTGATAGAGCCTGCTGACGTCCATCTCCCTGATGTGGGAGAAGACAGCAGCACAAGTCTTGAGCTTTGCTTGATGTGTGATCACAGACCACTGTGCCTGATTCCCTTACAGACCACCTGGTGGGCCGAATCTGGCAGTCCCAGACCTGCAAAGGAAGTGCTCCTGCGCACCGAGTTTTGAGGGGGCAGCAGCGTGGTGTTGTTGATGACCCTGCATTTGACATTCACCCAATTTAAGCGCTCTAGGAAATGTCATCTCTTTCAACCCATCCATATTGGCTGGGCTTGGATCCTCTGTCCTGGTCTAGGTCAGAGCCCCTTCAACTGGAGAGGGCTGAGGCAGGACCCTGCATGGAGGGGGCTGGATGCCAGCCTGGCCTCCAGCCCCAGTCTCTCACCTGTGAGTGTATGCTCACCTGGACCCTGCTTCTTGTGGGAGAAGAGCTCCTTAAGGCTAGAGGTTTTTCCCACTGCAAGGTGCAGCCCAGCAAGGCAGCAGGGTTTGCATCAGCCCTGCTTAGAGGATGCAAGGCAAGATTGGGGTGCTGTCCTTGCTGTGAAGCATGAGTCACCCATCTGCAGAAGGCGACTGCCGTGCAGGATGCTCCAGCATGCTTTCATGCCAGCTCTGCTTAATTTAACCCCTGGAGTGATAGAGTCTTGATTTTACAGATGTAGACAGCATCAAAATAACTTTCAGGAAAAGCATCTCCCTCCTGCAAGCTTAACAACCTTCCTGGTGGGAAGATCATCCCCCAAGGGCTATGGTGGAGGAGAGCCCTGGCACCCTGACTTTGCCTGTACCACAGTCTGGGGCATTTGACAATCAAGACACAGTCAGTGCCAGGGCCAGCGGTTGCCTTGCTGTGTTTCCCTATTGCTGTTCCCATCAGTGGCTGAGCTCAGAAGCTCTGTGCTCCTTGGGAAGGGGTCCAGCACACTGACATGAGTAAAACCCCCACCAGCTTGTGCCATCCACGTCCGGGAGTTAAGTGATACCCTGCACTGTGCCAGATCCTTGACCTGGGAGGAATTGTTTGTGCTGTCAGAGTGCACTGGGCTGCACTGGCCACTAGACTCTGGGGGCAACCTGTTGTGAAGAGAATCCACAGCACAGTTTGGGGCAGTTTGGTGTGTCTCCTCTGATCATCCCTCTGATCATCTCTCTCTGGTGCAGCCACATGATACTGGTGAGGTTCATATGATTGACCTGCTCCATGGTGTGAGGATGTGGGCACTAATGGGGGAGGATGCTTAAGCAGAGCACCCCCCGAGCTGTCTTCTGCCATGGTATGACATGGTCCCAGCATGGTCCCACGGACTGAGACCCATGGTCACCAACACATCTCACCATGCCAGAACTAGTAAACACAGCAGTGGATTGGATGACACCCTAAATCACAGCAGGGCTGTTCTGGAGTCTACTCCGCCCAGGATGGTAGGAAGAGTATAGAAGGAGGGAGAAAGGGGTCAATAAGGAACAGAGAAAAAGACCCAAAAAAGGCACAGGGTGAAAATAACCAGCCCAGATAGCAAAGGAAAGGGAGTCAGTCATACCTTCAGAGGTTGGGTGTAAAAGGATCTCAAAGGGAGCGGAGACAGGTCCTGTCAGTCCAAGGCCCAGACAAAGGAGATGATGACAAGCAGCTATTTTAGCTGATGGCCTGAAGCCATCCTGCCTGGGGTGGTGAACTCAAGTCTCCTAAACTAAGCAAAATTCAGCCTTGGATTGGGAGTTGGGTCAGAAAGCTAAGGTGGTGGGATGAGGGGCTAGTACCAGACCAGCATCATGAGGTGCTACAAGACACGGGCAATAGGGCACTGCCACCTCCAAGAGCGTCACATTTCCAACACGGTATTTGATGCAGCTTTGTTGCTGGGGTTTTCTCGGTCTGTTTTTGCAATGATGGGAATGTGAGCTTCAGTGTCATGTCCCAGTGAGGAGATCCCAGCAGGGGATGCTCCAGGAGCTGGGGTCCCTCAGCTCACTCACCTATGAATGAGATTTATGTGCTGCTTTCTGAAGGGGCAGCTCTCTCCTTCTATAAAACAGAAAATGAGTCAAATCCATGGTTTTGCTGAGATGCAGAACTTACGCCTGCTCGCAAGGTGCCTTGGGAACAAGAATGGAGAAAAGTTGCTTTTCATCATATTTAAATTTCCTTTTATTTTTATATTTTTGGTGGTGCAGCAAGGGTTGTGTGGGTCTGAGGCACACTGGAGTGCCCTGCTCTGTGGCACAGCAGTAAGCTGTTGGGAAAAACAACCAGCAAATACCCAAGTATCTCTCCTAAAGACTCTCACTGCTGTCTTCAAGGGACCATGGGATGATGGTGCTTCTGTGGAAAGGATTCAGGACTCAATCCACAAAACACCTGCTTTACTTAAAGCACAAGCATAAATTCCTTGACAGCCAGAGAGATTAAAACACATTTTGAGAGAAGCCTGGCTGCCAGCATGCTTGTTGAATCAGAATGGAGTCTGTTATATAAGCATAAAAACTGCTCTGCAAATGTGGCTGCTTTGAATTCACCACCCAAATTCATATGGAGGCACCTTTCTGTATGCTCTGGTAGCCAGAGCAGAGCTGCTGGGTCATGGGAAGCTGCCATTTATAGAAGCCAGACCCTAAGCTGTGCCAGGCAGGCGTGGAGCAAACCCAAGAATGTCACACATTATTTGAATTGAGACATCACTGACAGGGAGCAAAAAAACCCCAACAACCCAAAGCTCCTAAATCCACCAAGCCTTAAAATGGCAGGAGGAAACAGCCAAGTGAATTACACCCAGGATGAACTTGGACCTGCTGCTCCTTCAGCAGTGATTTCTGAGGCGATGTGAAGTCTGGCATTTTTATCTCCTCTGGCATTTTTATCCTATTTCATTCATTCTATTTATTTCTGATCCTGTTAACTTTATCCTATTGATTCAAATGCATTTTCATACTCCCTTATGGTCCCCTTTTGCATCACTTTCAGCTTTTAGGCAAACAGGATGGGCTTTTTCTGTCTTGGAAAAACAATGTTTCTTTGGGAGCGCGCTTCTCCCAAACTCCCCTCCTGGTTCTGGGAGACTGGGGTTTATTTATTTATCTTAGTTAGACAAATAGCTTCATTTTCACGCAAAATAGGATGTACTTCTGAATGCATACAGAAAAGGTCAAAGGGCTTTAGCCATGCAAAGGGCAGAATCTGAGCCTGTTGAAGGGATGTTGGTGCATTCCAGAATGTCTCTGTGAATGGAGCCAGCCCTAAAGCTGCAAATGAATATATTGGGTGGTGGAGATTTACATACCTGCCAGCTAGCAGATATATTCAAGCCTTCCACTGCAGAGAGGTCCCAGCTTTACTGCTGCCTTCTGCTTTGTGTTGGCTGCTGGTACAGATTTGGAAATCACATCTCTTGGAGATGCTTGGTTTTACTGTTGTCTGTCTGTAAGGACACCTTTGGTATTTAGATGTATCTGTAGCTCAATACTGAACATCTTCAAGGCCCAGAAAGAAGCTCTGGTGTGGATTTGGGGATATGAACACACTTGTTTTGCTGATGGTCAAAGACAAAGGGTGGCAGAGGTGCATGGGCATCTAAAACAAAGGTTTTATGTATTAGATTCCTCAACAGTAGTTTTTTGCCCTAGCCCAGTCAAAGGCCTATCTCCAGTGGAATTGTAGGTACTTGGTACTGTGGGAGAGGAAGAATGGAGAAAGCAGGGAATTTGGTGTTTGCAAGAGTCATTATTTTCAACAATACTTTCTTCAGATTTGCCGCCTTGACTCAATAGACTGGGGACCTTTAATAAGCATGTCCCAGCGGATCTAGACCTGGAAGCAGTGGGTGTCTCCCATGTCTTGGACTCATCAGCTTCTATCACCCTAAAACTTTTCCTTTTGAATAAAATTTGTAGGAGCCCAGACTCCCACTGCTTCCAGATTGTGCCTCTGGTCGCACTCTTTTGAGATAAAGACCTGTTTCCTGGCACGTACATTTTGTCTGGAAAGAGGAATAAAAGACCTCACCGTAAATAAATACAAACCTCCAAATGGCATGCACGGTGCCTTGTTCAAAGAGCTCGGCCTGTTTGAAATCAGCAGCCCCATAAAATCCAAACGGGTTCAGAAACACTTGGAGTCACGGGATCTCTCCACATGAAGGGCCCGGCTCAGCGGCTACCGGTCACTGGGGTATCAGGGCTCCTTCCTTGAGCCAGTGAGGCTCCACCATTCCCCACCTCACAGTCCGGGGCTGCAGCTCAGGACATGTAAATCAGAGCCTTTGCCCTTCGCCGTGGCTCTCGGCAGTGAGGTCGGGGGTCATGAGCTCTCCTCTCAAAATAATCCTGGACGATCAGGAAGTGTTTCTCATTTGATGAATTAGGTGTATAAAATCCGTGAAGGACTCACAAATGGACAGACCTTTTCCTTTCTTCATGGGGATAATATTTCATGATTTGGGGAGGAAAGAGTGCAGAGGGAGGGGGGGAAATAATTAGTAATTTGTGATTAACTCTTTTCATGGGTATTTTGTTTCTTTGTTCTCTGGTGCTGCCTGGAGCCATTTAAAAAATGACTTAACAACAACAACGAAACTAATCATTCTTTGTAACTAATGGCTGTGTCAGAAGTTGGAAATCAAACCAAAGAATCTTGGAGAAGTTGCAAGGGAGATGATGAGCACAGAAGAAGAGGTGGAGAGGAATTCCCTCTCCAGTATCAGATGCTTAGAAAGGGCACTGACATAACAGCGATAAAGGGAAAGAGAGGAACCCTCTCTAGAAAGCTGGTTTCTCACAGATCCAAGTTGATCAGGCTGCCTGGGATGTGCCCTTTCCTCTCCACATGGACAAAAGGTTTTTTTCATTTGCACTTGGAGAAAACTTCCTCCAAAATCTTCACTTCAGCTCTGTCTGATGATCCTAGAATCATAGAATTACGTAGGTTGGA
This sequence comes from Haemorhous mexicanus, assembly GCF_027477595.1. NCBI lineage: Eukaryota > Metazoa > Chordata > Aves > Passeriformes > Fringillidae > Haemorhous > Haemorhous mexicanus. The sequence continues at coordinate 29,609,188 of NC_082347.1, read as the reverse complement.
AAAGACCCTTTAGATCATTGAGCCCAATCTCTAACCCAGCACTGCCAAGTCCAACACTAAACCGTGTCCTCAAGTGTCACACCTACATCTTTTAAATACCTCTGGTGATGATGATTCAACCACTGCCCTGGGCAGCCTGTTCCAACGCTAGACAATCTTTTCTGTGAAGAAATTTTTTGCAGTCTAAACCTCCCCTCACACAGCCTGAGTCTGTTACCTCTTGTCCTTTGCTACTTGGGAGAAGAGACACCCATGAATAACCCGATCCTATGAGTTTAGGCTTTGGGTTGGCACAGAGATTCCCAACAAGAATGTGCTGTCACTGACTCATCAAGGTGAGCCCATTCTCATAAAAGATTTGGAGACCTCTTCCTACGTAGACCTAGTGCCTGAATTAAAGACGGAGCAGCACTGCCTGCTTCCGGCTTTCTTGAGTTTGGTTTTTGCTGCAAAGTGAGGTGCCTTTCTGGCTGTCAGAAAGTGAGCATCAAGGAGTGCAGGTGATGGGAAACAGAAAGGGATGGGATCTAGGGTAAGGTCTCCTTCCAGTCTTGAAGGCCACCAACCAACAGCATGTGTAAATCAGGTTATCAGAAGTGACTGGGGCCCAAAGCCTTGTGGTCTCTAATTGGGCTACGCATAAAAAAGAGTTTCAGATTGAAGGCTTTTTGGAGCTTTGATTTAAAAAGGCAAATCCATTATGATATCTGATTATGACACTGACATTAAAAGCACTGCAAACCTCTAATCGATGAAGGTTAATTTATTTAGACCATAAACCAGGAATTAATTTGAAAGGGGCTGAGGTGGAGCAGCAGCTGAGACTCCATCTATCCCTTGTATGATGTTGGTGGCGTGGCAGGGACCAGTTGGCCAAACTGAAGGCAGAGACGACAGTTCTACTGACTCTGTAGAGCTCTGCCTGTCCTGTGTTTTAGCCTTGTGCAGACCAAGGAGATCTTATTACAGAAAGATGAGAAGCTGAGTCTCAGATGAGTGTTATCTTTGATTTGGCCTACAGGGAGAATATCCCTCCTTGGGCATAAGAGGATCCCAAATCATGGTGAGAATAGAGTCCTGTTTTCTGAAATGTTGCCCGCTGAGCACACAGTGGTGTGGCTCAGTCCTCCAGCAGGTACTGATGTACATTGTGCCCACACCTGAGACCGCTTGGGTAGATGTGGCCAAAGAGCACCAGGTCTGGAGGGGTCTGGACACAAGGGGTCATAGCAAGTAGCTCTAGTCCAGAGGAGTGATTTTCAGCTCCTAGCTCCTACCTAGGGGAGTGCTGAAGTGGAAGAGATTTCCTTAGCCCGTCACTTTTATTTTCCTTGGTTATTGTTTAAAATGCAGAGATTATGGGGTCAAACTTTCCCAGCCAATATTTTTCCTAATGAAAAATGTAGTAGGGTACGAGTCAGTGATCGAATCTATATGGTGAGTGTTCCACACTACAGTGATTTCCACAGACAGAACTTCAATAAATCTTGTTTTCAGAGAAATTATATGAGGCTGATGCTCTTTTTTTTTCCAGTTTAAGATCACTTTACCCCTCTGCTGTGTTCTGTCCAAGTGGAACTTTCCTCTTGCAGCAACTCAAAGATCCTCATGGCTGCAATGCAAGCCATGCAAGGGCAGGGCAATGAAGGTGGCACCAAAGTCCCTTTGGGGCCACCCAACATGGCAATGTGGTTGTGGGGTCCCTTTTCCAAAGGGGACCAAAGATGCTTCTTAGTATGAACAGCGGTACCATCAATATTCCAACCTGAGTTCTGGCAACCCTGAGGATGTCGCCTTTCCCTTGTGGAGAGAATCACAGGCATTGGGTAGTGCTGCTCCTGCCACAGACTGTGTGGGACATCCATCACTGAGCTGTATTTGGTGAGAGACATGTCTTTGTCCTTCCACCATGCACAGTCTTGCTTCTTGTCAGTATTATTTAATGTTGGAGCTGCCATGGCCTCAGCCAGGGCCCCCCTATGCTGCGTGCGGTGCAATGGCAGCCCTGTCACCCTGCATGCCTGCAAACATCCCCAAAGTACTGATAGTATTAGTATTGGTTGGATGGATGAGAGAATCCTTCAATATCTTCTCTCCACTGAAGCCTAGGAGCTTTTTCCTGATTTCTATCCCGGTTTGGTGCTGCTTATTGGGGAGGCAGATGCACGGGGGCAGCTTGTTCCCCATATTGACTGCCCTGCTGTCAAATGCCTCCACTTGCTCAGTGGGTTTGGCGACAGCCCGTGTACAACCATATTTCACAGCCTGCCCATAGGATCAATATGACATTTCCATTCATCATTAAATATGTCTTCTTTACTTTGTGCTGCATAAATCAACCTTTCAAACATGGCTCCTGGAGTAAAGAGTTGATCTCAGAGATCACTGACCAAAACAGGAGCTTTTCTAGGTGGCTTCAGAGTTATCATATGCTGCTCATGTAAATGGCACAAACTTTGTGAAGACGCACAGAAATTAGGCGCCCCTTGCAGGAGTTGGTGGAGTTTTAAGCTTCATGCTGCCCCTCCATGCTGTGCCAGTTGCTCAGTGTAGGAGGAACACACTGCAATAGCATCTGCTTGCTCCAGGGATTGGGAAGATACCAAGACCATTTGGTCTCAGGTTGTGCTGGGTTTTTTACCACTTAGACTGAACCCAAACCAGTTTGGTGTGAGCAAGGTCAGGTGCACCGGCACTGAGCTCAAGCTTGCTCTCAGATGCTGTTGGTCCATACACTGCAGGACAGGTAGTTGTCTCTGCTAGGGTGAGTTTCCCTGTCATCTGGAGATGGACCAGAAACTGTGGGAGCCATTACCTCCCCAGAAAAGCACAATTGCTGCTTCAACCCACCTCCAGAGAGGTCTGGAAACAGCTGCTTTCTCACCTTCTGCATTAGATGTGACCCTGGAGAATCTGGACTTTGCTCATGTGCTTCTCCTCCAGACATGGATGTCCAGCACCCACGCCTGCTTGTGCAGCTCTGGCTCCCATAGTGGGGGAGAGTGTTGGACTAGGATTGCTCCGCTGAAATGGTGGGGAAAGACAAAAAGCACTGCATCCTTGGTGACACACAGGATGCATAGGATCCATAGGATGTCTGGGCAGAAAGGTACGTTCAGACCTCTCCACAGCTGTCATAGCCCTTCGTGGCAGTGTAGACAAAGGGAAGGACTTGAAAGGTGCACATGGAGCTGCCTCTGCGGCATGTTCAGATCTCCCCCATGAAGAGTGGAGCCCTCCCCATGCACTGGCTTTTTGTTAGCCGGCTCCCTTGTCCCTGCTGCACAAACACACACATTTTAGCAGTGTCTGCAAAGGAGTTTGGGAATCGATATTGCAATTGTGTTGTAAGTGAATTAGTTATAGATCAGCTTGGGGTAGGATTAGCTTATAGATCAGCAGGCTGGCAGGTGCAGGGAAGGAGTGCAGGCAGACATGCACACATGCACATCCCCCAGCGTGCTCCACTACTGCCTGGCCAGGAGAGGAGGGTGAGTCAGGGCTCTGCAGGCCTGAGACTGCTGCCCTACAAGGTGCTGCCATACTCTGGCATTGTAGGCAGGTGAATGCTTGCTCCTGGATTTTGCAGTTGTTGGGACAGTGAGGCAGGGCTTCAGAAGCAGCAGAAGTGATGTTATAACCCAGTCTTGAATCTGCAGATGTGGAATGAAAACTCATCAGCTGGCTCCATACAGTCCTGGCCCCTTGGCTTGCATCCTTCCTGCAAATGCCCACACCTCTGGCAGGAAGCTGCTGGGGGCCTTTATCCCAGCATTTTTGAAAGAAGTGCATAAAAATACCACAAAGACAAACCAGTCCTCAGAGATTTCCTTTTATGTTTTCTCGGAGACTGAAAAAGTTTCTCTTTTCTAGCTGTCATCTGCACACACGAAGTCTTGACTCTTTCTTTTAGTGACCTCACATGAAAGCTGTATCCTCCCACAGGGATGGGCAAACTGAGGCACCAATCATAAGCTGCTTGCTACAGCCAAAGTAGCTGATTCAGTGTATCCGCACAGACACTCAGCACCAGTCCACACATGACCAGTCCTGGACCTCACTTTCTTCTGGTGCGCTGCCCACTTCTCAAAGTCCCACTGAGACCCTTGTCATGACTCCAGGATAGTCTGACTTCTAAAATTAGCCTAGTGCCTGGGTCCATGATCAGGGGTTTTCCCTTTAAATAATCTCCCTGCCTCCCCTCCTGCTTTTGCTTTGACTAAGCATGCTGCAAAAACAACTTGCTTCTAAAATAAGCATCTCCTCTAACTCCCAGTTTAAACCTGAGTAGCTGAGCATGACATAGCAGGGTTGGGCTGGCAGCTGTGCCGTCTCTCAGGCTACCTTTTGGTGCAATGGCACCTGGAACAGCTGGGGTAAGCACATGTGTGGGTTAGGGCAGTGTGGGCTTCAAAGGGGATCTGCTGGGAGTGTAGCAGGATTATGGGGTAAGAGAGAGAGTGTCCCCACAGTAGTACCTGCTGCTGAACAGTCCATCTTCTCTGAAGAGCACGTTTGACATCAGGACGTGTTCATTTGTTGAGATGAAATACAGGCAGACCTCTGAGGAATGCCAGCCCTCTGGGCAAGGCATAGTGAAATGACTTTTCCCTGGCACCTTGTGCTGACTTTCCTAAGTAACCCTGTCTCCATCCTTCTTCTCCTAATGTCAATCCATTTTTCAGCTGTGGGGCCAAGTTGCTACAGCTCAGTTTACACCCACAGGATTTGAGCTGGGGCCAGATCCCAAGCTCAATTTCAGTCATAAATCTGGAGTAGTTCCACTGAAGTCAGGGGAGTTAATTCCAGATTTACACCCGGTGGCACTGAGGTGGTACCCAGAGTGTCTCTGGCTTTGGGAGCAAAAGGGGTAAAGTCTGTAGAGGATTTGCCCTGGCAGGTTGCAGTGCTCGACCCCTGGCAGTGCCTGAGTATCCCATGGCTGGAGTTATCAGAGCAAGCCTTCTCTTTATTATTTGATATAATCTACTGCTATCCCACCGGGTTTCCCTCACTCTGCACTCTGGGAAACCGAGTGGAACTAAGCCGAATAGGAGGATTACAGGCTCCAAATGGAAACGCCAAGCGGAGCTCCTTGCACTGAGCAAAGAGGGCGGCTGACAGACTCAATGACATGCCAGCACTTAAAATGCTGGATGATGGATGAATGTCATCCTGCTGGGAAGGGAAAGGGGGGTTGGCAATAGGGGGGCTGGGGGGGGCAAGGAGGGGAGGGAATCCAGCCCGGAGGAGCCAGGGAAGAAGAGCTGGCACCAGAGTTGACGTCTGCACTGATCCTCATCCGTGGGCTGTGATTCATGGGGAGAAGAGAGGGCTGAGCTCCTGTCCGCAGGCCCCACCGCTTTCTGCACGCTGGATTGAAATTTTACTGCCGCTGGCAGCTCTCTTGCCCACAGCACAGGCACATGCACAGATGCATACATTTCTATGTGCACACATAGGACATATAGGAAGACTGTTTAACAGATGTGTGTGCAAATGTATGTATATTTATACAAATATCTTCCCTTGACACACATATGCAAACATGAGATTTCCTCCAAGACACTTCATTGAAGGCCATCGTTGTCCCCACCTTTCACTGTATATTATAGTTCATCCACAAATCACATCTATAAAATGACTAAAGGTTTTCTGCTAGTTTGGTGGTTGTTTTTTTTTTTTTTTTTTTTTTTTTATTCCCCAGATGTCAGGGGATGTCAGTGATATGGCTGCATAACTCAGAATATTGCAGTCCTGTCTCCAGAGTGCCCAAGCAGGGGATTTCTCTCTCTGTCTCCTGTTGTATTCCTGACAGCAAAGTAATTTGCTTATATAGATTCTGGCAACAAGAACAACTCAAAGCCTGGCTGCTTGACAGTGTTGCATTTTTAACTCGAGGTTGAGCAGCTTCAGTCTGAAGGCCTCTGGGATTCCTCTTGCAGGGTTGCTGTCTCCTGGGATTAGCTCCAGTGTTGGGACCATGCTGGTGCCTTTCCCAGGACAAGGGCTGGTGAAAGAGGTCCTACTGTTGGCTGTGCCCTGGGCTGAGGACAGAACAGGACCTTTCCTCTGGGCAGGCTCCGTGATGATTTTCTGCTCAGAACCTCATACTGCAGGCATACCACCCCACATGCTGCCCCAGAGCTCTTCCCAGAGGCACAAGTCCTGGAATGGTCAAAAGTCCATAGCTATTCTGCAAAGACATGAGGACTAGCCAGGGGGAGAGGGATCCTGTGCCACAAAATGCCTGTGAGAAGAGCACGTGTTCTCCAGGTGCATGAGCACATCGATGCTCCAGCAGCCGGTGCTCAGCCAGGCAGTTGACATGCTGGAAGATGAAGAAAAATCCAGCTCAGTGTGTGCATGGCGTGGTTCTGCAAGGCCAAGGGGGTAGAAGAGGGGGCTAAGCCTGGGGACAGAACCTGTTTGGGTAAGTGTGATCCCCGGGAGCGGCGGTGTTTCGGCAGGCGGCGCTCCTGCCCCCGCGCAGCGCTGACCCAGCACCCCCGGATTAATCCTGTCACCCACCTCCGACAGCAGCTGCTTAACCGCGCACAGCAACCCGGCACAGCAGTTTCGGCAAGAGAGCGAAGAAGCCCGTATCCAATTGAAACCGCAGGGGGGATTTAGGGAGGCAGAAGGTAATTTCCCGAGCTGGAATATGGCCAGCATGCAAGGACTAATATCCTGACTCTTGGGGAAACAGTCATGGGATCTTTGCTTGCTGAGAGTCATCCTGATCTCTGTTTTAAGTCAGATCTGGAAAAAAGGGAAACGAGACAAAGGGAAAACCCTTCCAAGATGTCAGGGCTTTGGGGCACTGCTTAAAACTGCCCTCACCTCAGGGAAGATTTTACTGGAGGCAATGCTGCCAGGCATCCCCAACACAGAAGCCTGGCAGCTGATACAGACCTGCTTGCCCTGGGGCTCCCCCATGCTCCCAGATGTGGCCAGGGTGCCCTGGCTCCCAGAAGGGAAGTAGGGCGCTAGTGTCCATCAGTAGCATTACACAAACTATTGCTGTAAGCTGATCATGCCCTTGTGTCAGTGTTTCCCTTTGCTGGGAGAAACCAGGGAGGCTCAGAAAGGTCTCATGTCAAAGCAAATTTGGGGATAGAGGGCTGTATGCTAGTATCAAACAGCCCACACTGCAGCTGTGGAAAGACTTCTTGGTTGTGTCCAAAATTTATGCCAGCAAAAAGACAAACTGCTGCGGGTAGAAATTGTTGCAGAGAGGATGGAGTGGGAATAGAGGCAGCTGGTAGCCAGAGCAGTGCCAGTGTGTACACTGGAAAATGCTGCTCCCAACACAGACAGCTCCCTTGCTCTTGGTATCTGCCACTGGGAAGGGGTCCCACCCACTGCCACAGAGCAGGCAGGAGGGAAAAGCATCCGTGACACACTGGGGCAGGTGAGGGCAGGCTGCCTTGTGAGCTGGCTGAATTCACATCCCCAGCTTTTAAACTGCTGGTTTGGTTAAGTGCTTTGCTCAGGCAGAGCAAGACAACCCCAGCCTGTGCTTGTGTGAAGGCATCTCAGCGAGTGGTGCTGAAGTGTTGGTCTGATGGAAGTGAGGTCTGGGTTAGCACTGCTGGGCAAGCCCAATAGCTTCCTGCCTGCAGGAAGAGAAAAGACCTGTTTCAAAATTTAAAACACTTGGAAACAGCATTGGAAGCACCTCTTGGTTAAGAATTATTGCTATTCCTATTGTGGCTAGAAAACCTTGAATGTAAGCTATAGGATAGTGTGTCTTTAATCAGTGTCTGCAGCAGGTTAATAGCTACTGCTCTTCTCTCCTTTACAAGTGATCCTTTCAGGTCGCCTTTTTCTTATGGCTGGGCTCCCTGTGATCTGCCTGCTGGCTGGCAACGACTTCTTGCATCATCCCCTTGTCTGTTGCTGCAACAGGGCAGGGGATAACAAGCAGCAGCCCATCTCACTGCCCCATACATCATGGCCAAGATCTGTATTCTGACAGTTGCATTTTGTCTCCCACTTTCTGAGCAATGTTTCCTCAGAAAGTCAGGAAACAAAAGTATCCTCGGGTTTGATTGAACACCGGGGCAGGCAGCCACATCCTCCAGACCACCTCAGGAGATCTGGTTGCTGGGAGTTGCTGTCTTTCTAAATTCTATCAAGGGAGATCAAGAAAGCTGCCAGTGCTTTGCTTTGCTGTGTGGTCTCAGTGCTTCATCTGTTCCTCCACTTGTGTTCCTGGCTTGCTGGCAGCCAGGAATGAAACCAGCCAAGACCTAATATTAGCAAGCCCTGACCATTGCATTGTACATAATGAGTTTAGTCTCTTGTATCTGGAGTGACTGGGCAGCACCTCTCAGAGGCGGAACATGGTTAGAAAAACAGAGTCACTGTTTACATGAAGCCAGTAGTGAGACACAGCATGGGTTTGGAGGAAACAGGGAGATTGTCATGAGAAGTAAACCAAAGTTCCTGCCAGGACCTGTGTATCACTGATGCAGTGGCACATCTCTGTGCAGTGATTTCCCACAGAGCCACAGCCTGCCCTTGGAGATCAGAAAAATATCGTTTTGGCTATTATTAATAAAGATCTTGGCGGCAGCCTCTCGCCCAGCAGTTTCTTCCTTGATGGACCAGCTCTGTGTTTCCCAGCTTGGCAGAGAAACCATCTCCCAGTCTTCCCACTGTCCCTCCAGGGAAGCTGTGTTTCAGGAGCAGGAGAAGGTACAGCTCTGTCATGCTGAGTGGGAGAAGTTGCACACGTGTTTCAGAGCAGGACTGTATCGGCTGCTTGCAATTCTCTGAGGGTCCCGGGTATTTGCAAAGGCAGCTCTGTCAATCAATAAAAAGCAATCACAGTAACGAAGTATCAAGTAGGAAGAAAAGATTTCAAGCTACATTGTTGAGGGATTGGGGGTTTTCTTTAAATGAGGCAAGAGAGGCTGGGAAAGCAGAGCCCATCAGGGATGACAAATCTGTTTCTTTTGCATGGGGGAAGTGGCAGGACAGCAGCCCCGCCGACCAGATCCAATAACAAGGGAAAAGCTGAGAGAGGACCCCCTTTCTGCAGACACAAAGGACAAGCCAGGGGCGGCTACTTTCTCTCTGAAAAGTCACGTTTGCCAGGGGAGGCTGTGAAATCCAAGACATTCCCAAGAGTTTGTTCCCTTCCCGTCCCCCCAGTCTGGGGAAGGGAATCATTCTGATTTCGTTTTTATTATCGTTATTCCCTCCTGGGTGAGTGCTGGGAAAGTGGTGAATTTTGCAGCTGCCCAAGAGTCAGTGGGAAGGGGGATGTGAAGGATGCATGCCAGAGCAAGGGTCTCTTCTCACCTTTTCCCTGCCTTCCCATGGGACAAGGCATAACTGAAACCAAAGCATCTCTTGTTGTCTTTGCCCTCCAACTCATTCAGCCCACACAACCTATTTTCCCCTCAGTAGGACCTGCGGGGTAGTTTGTGGCATGCAAAGTCAGCAGTTCCCCAGTCATGCTCATGCAGGAGTGTGCATTGGCAAAAGAATGAGGAAAGGTATTTTTCTCACCAGCTGTTTAGGAAGCAAGTCATAAGCTGCCTTATACTGGAGGAGAAGTTGCTGGGGACTCTGGTTAGCAAGGTTGGTTAGAGAGGGGAGTTCCCTTCTGCCAGTGCTTGCCAAACTGGCCCATCTTGCCAAGGAAAGGCTGGTCCTAACAGGGCTTTTTTAGTGCCTTTTTTAGAGATAGGTCACTCAAGTCATCTTCTGTAATTAAACTTTACACAAACTGTGGCAGTCTTTACCTGCAGCCATGCAGTCTCTAATAGGGCAAAACTCTTTCCTGCCATAGCAACATCAATTAAAAAAACAATCAATGAGATCTCTACCTGGCAACCAAAATCTCCACAGATCCATGGAGATAAGGGCTGAATGTGATTGTATGTGGTCTGGGAAGGCCTGAGAGAGGGTCTGGGATTACTGTGAAGGGATGTAGGTCAGTCACACTCTGTTCTATGTCTCTGATGCTAGCTTGTGAGGAATTTTAAGTAGTGTTTTATAGGTATGAATTCATTACAGCCACAACCCAGGCAGGTGAGTAAGGTAAGACAGGGACACATCCACTGCCACTTTTGCAGAGGAAAGATGCTCAATGTCCTTACACCAGAACTTTCCTACAGGGCAGCTGTAATCCCTGCACCAGCTTCACCTCTTACCTCTCCTCCCTCCTCCACCTAGTGCTCACTCTCTTTGATTGCACTGATTGCCAGAGAAGCACCCATCACAAAAATGCCCAGATTCTGATGGTCTTTGAAGCTACTGATAGCATGAACTGTTGCAGTGGCAGGAGGGAATGGAGGCACCATGGGCTGTGGGGCCTCATCAGTGCCACCCACATGGATAATAGTCTTGCCGTATAACGTCTGCTGTCTCTCCAAGAGTGATGCAGAACAAAATTCTCTAATTTATTTGATGTTCTAGCAGAGCTGCTTCTTTAACCAGGTGGCAGCACCTTGGGCTTCAGTGCTGCAGGCCCTTGGTATAAGGCAAGCTGCGCCAGCTGGGGACTGGCTGCAATTCTTTCCCTGGCCATGACATCCAAGCTCAGCCTGGGGAGCTGTTGCACCTGTCTGCCTCAAACCTTACCTCTCTATCAGCAGAAATCTTGTCTCAGAGACAGGGTGAGCTGTTCCTCCAATCCTCTGTGGGCCTTGTCCTCGCTGGGGAGATGCAGATGTGGAGTGAAAGGTCCCTCTTGGCAGGATGGGCATAGCTGTACAGATGCTGTCTGGAAGGAATCTGCTTGTCTTTCCAGAGGAGGGAAGAAGGGAGAAAATACCAGTAGATTCCAACTTTCTTCATGAGAGCAGCACTTGCCATTGCTGTCCACCTTTGTCAAATCAAAGAGACAATGCTGGTCCCAGAGCTCACTGAGCTTTTAGTAAGGGTTGAACCAAGAACAACGCTGGTTTTGTTGGGTACTGCTTCCAGTCCAGCAAACAGCCTCCAGCTCGAGCCATAGGAGATGGGAGGAAGAAAAGAAGACAGATTTATTCAGTGAAATTAATGGAGTGACACTGGATGTTAATGGACTATTTACCAACATGTCCTCCTCTGTCTTTCACTTAGCCTGAGAAGCTGCCCTGCTTTCAGCTATGCCCATTGCACTTTTTCCCCAGTTTGTTTCAGACTCACAAGGAAAAGCCCCTCTCTAACAGGAACCCCAGGGCCAGACCCCCCCCAGAAGACCTGACTCAGCTTACCTGAGTGTCTCAAGCCCACATGTTCTCACTCCCACCTTGTCTATACATGCTGGCAGGAAAGATGAAGTTGAACAAACCATTTACACGCCAAGTAGATTAGCCAAATTGTGTTAAGCTCCCGCAGGGATGTCCTTGTTCACAGCCTTCATTTGATTTCTCTTTCAAAAGCCCACCAAGCTGAATGTGATTATGGCCCCTTAATCCTGCCTGCATGTGTCCACGTGGGGTTAATGCAGCGTAATAGATGCCCTTTACAAGTGCACGTTGGTGACCATTGCTGCATGGCTAAACCTTCAAGCCCAGATGTTCAGCAGATGTAAACCCAAAGCTCAGATTCTAACTGCTACTCTTTGGCCAAAAAGCTGCTCTCACAGGTAAAATATGGAAGGGAAATGCCATCTTCCTAAGGCTGAGCAGCAAATCTGTGTCAGAAGCAAGAACCACTGTTGGCACTCAGATCCAGACTGGTTCAACTCCTGCAGAGCCCAACATCCTTGGTAGATCCAGCCTGTGATCAGAACTTGCTTTTTCCTGGAGGTTAGGAAGTGGTACCAGAGTCCCAGCCCCATCAGGAGTGCTGCCCTTCCAGTCTGATCCCCACTTGCCAGCATCTGCAAGCCCCTGCCCAGGGGTGGCTCTGCTGACAGGCAGATTTCTTTGTGAAGGAGTATCATTTTCCCAAGGCAGAAGCTATGACTAAAATGTCATTGCAGCCAAACAGCAACAGTGGAAATCCATAGAGCTGCTCAACTACGTATTGCAAACCTGTCTGGCTCTGCCCAGCCAGGCATGGGAGACTGTAAAACACATGGGAAGATATTAGAATTGTTGCCTTTTACAAACAAGGAACCAAACTGATGTTGGCTTCAAGGAAGGAGGTCCACAAAAGGCAGAGGGAGTTATTCCCCAAATCCATTCTATTAATCACACTTAAAAACAAATCCAGGACTTGGTGCAGCAGGATTTGCCCTATCCAGAGCACCTCTTCCTGTTTTCACAGAAGAAACTGCCCCAAGCCACTCACACATTTACAAGGAAGTTTGCCACAGCAAGATATGCAAGGTGCTCCATTTAGGGAGAGAAACCTGCCATGGTTCAGTCCTATTATCAGCAAGAAAAACCAACCAAACAAACCTCAAAGTCCTTCTTGTCCAGAGACAAGCGGGATGGAACCACAGGGGGTAATTTCCATAACTCTTTCAGCCACCATTCAGCACACAAACTCTCTTTTCTCAAAGTCAGACCGCCTGCCAGGGGAGGAAATCCATTCCTATGGTACCTCAGGACTGTATCACATAATCCCCTTAATAAAGCAATCAAGTCCCAGATTAAAAACAGTTAGATTTCTACCCCGCTAAAAGGTTGTTTTCCAGAACATCACTAGGAGGAAACCTCCTTAAAATATGTTGGTTTTGCTGGACTGACCAAAAATAAAAAATAACATTCCTCCCAACAAGTAAACGGTAAAACTGTTATTTCCCCGTGGAAGCTGTTGGGTTAGCCAGAATGATATTTTCCATTAAAAATGTTTTGCTGGAGAATTCCCAACAAGTCAGGCTGCTGCATCACTGATTTTAATCGAATTTAGAAATTCTCGTTTCCCTTTGTTCTTAAACTTATATTTAGGAGCAGGGATGGTTACAGATCTGTCTGCCTCCTTCACCAGCGATGTAATGTCACCCACCAAGTGACACATACAAAGAAAGATAGCAATGAAAACCCAACGTAGCTCTTGCTACACTCGCTGCTCCCCAGGCAGAGGCATAATCTCTCACAAGGCTGCCTCAGCTCTCAGAGCCCGCTTGGTCTCCAGCTGGTTTTTTGGAGATGCTCATTTTCCTAAGCACAGCTCTAACAGTGAGGCTGTGCTGAATTCACAGATAATCAGTACCTAATTGGATTAGGAGCTGATAATATCTTTGACCTTTTTTTAATGGCTTGCCTGGCCTGGCTTTCTGCAAGGCTGAGGCTTAATTTTAGGCAGGAGGTTTTTCCACAAGTGAAGCGTGACCCTGTTAACCTCTGAATCAGAGAGGTGACCTTCCCTCTCCCCAGTCACTGCGGAGCTGTTTGAGATTGTGAGGTACACATGGGCTTCTCAAATCTGTGGACTAACAGACTGAACCTACCTACAGAAGTCAGAGTCAGGACCTGATTTTCAGCCAGAGCTGTGCTGGTATTGGACTAAATCCTCAAACAGAAATGATGAGTCAAAGGAGTGTGAAGCTCCTGTGTAGTCAGTGTCCCTCCCAGTGTCTGCTGCACAAGTCACCTTCTTTCCTCGCCAGTTCTTCCACATGCAATTTGGGGGAAATGAATCGCCAGTGCAACAAAGGATCCGGAGACTGGGATATTGGGTGCTTGTGAGACAAAGGCACAGGGATGCTTGGGCACTTGTGTGGTTACATCTTGCTCTGGCTCACCTAGCCCCATCATTACAGCTAAGTGTGTGCTCCCACACGAGTGAGTGGGTTCCTGCACAAGCCCAGCACAGCTGAGAGCAGAGACAGCATGTTTCTGTTACACCTAGCTCATGCCCAGCACAGACACACTGTGTTTTGGGGCGCTGGGATTTAAGGAGACGCAGAGAGCACGAGGGGAGGGAAGGCTGCCTGATGAACAGCAGATGTTGGTGATCATTGGATAGAGCTGTTAATTTAACTGGAGTTTATTGAATAGCAATTAGGTTGGGGTCTCATTACTGTAGCCAAGTGGCACAAAGATGTGCTGTAAAAACCCAGGCAAGAGGGATGTGCACTGTCAGAGTGACAACACTGATGGCGTATTTAGGACCTGGGGCAGTAAATCTTCTCACTTGCCCAGAGTTCCTTCACCTGGGTGGTGCTGGCTGGAGCTTGGCACCTAAACCAAGCTGCTGGGCTTGTCTCAAGATGGGACACTGCAAACACAGTGAAGGGTAGTGAGTGTGTGTACTCGAGGAGCATAGGAGAGCAGAGAAATGAAGGTCTGAAAACAGTGTCAGTGAAGAGGGGTGAGTAACAGCCTGGGTAAGACAGCAGCTCTCTAGCTCAGCCAGAGACAGGGATGGAAGCAGGACACAGGGTGGAAGAAAGGTTTGGAAGTCTGTAAGATACATTCAGGTGTCCTAACCTGCCAGGGGATGAGACAGGGTGCCTTGGTGCTTTAGAAAAAGCATTACCACAAAACAAGCAGAGCAGCACTACAGCAGGGTGGGTTTCCATTTCATGTGGCAGTCAGAGACCACATATTTAACTGCTACTTCTCCAGGAAGCTAGGATTTGTGTTTCACACCTCTGCTGTGTAGGGTGGCCCTGACACTGACAGAGAGGGAAGTCGCTGCTCCGCTCCTGCTGAATGTGGGCAGGAGATCCACCAAGCCTATCTCCCAAGAGAGCCCCAAAGGTGCTCACAGCAGCACAGACTGAGTATTTGGTGTGGCTTAAACAGTGCAGAGAGGGCAAAGGAACATTCTTACCCCTGAACAGCCTGACCTGAGCCTTTCCATGTCCAGTGCAGAGTAAAACCCAAAGAGAAGATAGAGCCAGGACAGAAAAGTCCCAAGCAGAGCTTGCTTCTAACACAGGTGACATACAGTGACATATGCAAAACCACATTCACTCTCCTAATGACAAGATTATATCTTGCTTCTGTCTTGGGGGAGAAATCAAATTATCCAGATTCAAAAAAACCAAAAAACTTCCACTAATGAACAAATTGCCAAACTAGAGTGCAGCAGGGATTTGGAGGGTTAAAATGTTTGGGATTAATTAACTGATTAATTAAGCCCTCACATCAGCCTTCATTCCTGCAGCCCTGCTATTGCATGAGGGATGTACTGGGAATGTGTGATCCTGTCAGCATGATGCAGGAATGCTGGGGGAAGGTGCTCAGCAAGGGAGTTTTACACACACATTTGTGATTGTGGGGTTAAAGTCAGCTATGCCCTGCAGACCTCGTGTGAGACACCTTCACACCTCTGACCTGATTGGAGTGGCTGTACATCAGAGCTGCTGGTTGCTTTGAGATCTTAAAAGAAAAATATAGTTCTCAAAAGCCAGAGGGATTTCTCTCCCCTGAGGGCATGGGGCTTCCCTTCACTGTGCCCTGCTGTGAACTTGACAGCAGCCCTGCTCTGCTCAGCAGTCCGTGATTCCCAGTGCCTGCTTATCCTGGAGAAAGGGAGCAGTGGGCGTTGTAGTGTGGTCTCAGAGGACAATAGCTGTGGGGCTTTTTGCAAGGGTCTCTAGCCCCATCTGAGTATTTAATGTTCAAAATTGGGTGGGACCCTTAATTTCATGACTGGCCAATCTAATTGCCTGAGGAGAAAAAAAAAAAGGCATAATGCTTTTAGCTTTTGGTCCCTTCCCTCCTGACCCACAAAACAGCCAGAGGAAACTTGTTTATGCCATGAGGCCACCTGTCTGTTTCCCATGTCCTGACTGGGTGGATGTCTATTCACCAGACGTACTGTTGGTGGATCTGGAAGACCATCTGCTTCCTGGTACAGTCTTCAAGACTTGAAATACTGCTGTACTCAGTACTTCTAACACTTAAGCTGTTTACAACCATGCTCTTCTCACAGTCAGTGGGCTTAGTGTCTGGAAGGGTGCAAATGACTTTGGTTCATTAACAAGACCTGGCCTGGGCACTTCTCTTGCAGTTTTACAAAGCTGTGCTAGCAGATCTCTTGTATATCAGGAACAGCTTTGCAACCCCTCCCACCAGAGAAAGTGAGAAAATAAAGAAACTCAAATGGGTTTGTATGCACAAGAGTTGATTATGAATCCTAAGCAGGTATTTTTATGTAAAGCACAAGCAAAAAAAGGAGAATGGTTATGGCAGGGGATTAAGTATGCCCAGGCAGATTAAAATAGCCTGCCTTGGAGATATCCTTCTGAGAATGGATGACACCAGCTTAGCCTGTCTCACATGTGTTTGTTTTGCTGGGTGCAAGCACAGCAAAGGAAATGGCAACCGGAGCTCAGCCCACCACTGCTTCACAACTTCACACTATAAATAAGGCATCAAGCTATTGCACCCACCAAATTCTTCCCTGTCTTCCGGTCTACGGCAGTGTAGTGTCTGGGCTATGTATAGCATCAGCCCCTTTGTGGTACCAGGTGTTTTCTCTAAAGCCCTTGCTCCAGGATTCTGGGATTACATGGTCAGCTAGGGGTTTTTTTTGGAAAAAAAACAAAGAAGACACTGGAAAGAAAAATTTAAGATTAGAGTCAAAATGCATCTAGATAGACAGAGCTGATCTGTTTTGCTTAAGAACTTCTTATGGAGAAAAATGTGGTTATTCCACCATCAAGGTCCTTCTGAGGAAAATATTTTGATACAGGTTTTTTTATTTTCAGATCAGGAGAATCAAAGCAATAATACAAATCATTCCAGCTTCAAATTCCCAGGCTAAGAAGCAGACTTCATTTTAAAATATTTCCTCTTCCCAAGTTACATGTCCAATGGCAAAAGAAATTTTTCTTGATGGTGTTTTCATTTTCTAGATTCATGATTTACCTGCAATCTGCAGTTTGAGATTTTTTTCTTTTGCTTTCTGGAATTTCAACTTTTCCTTCTGATTCCCTGCTGAGTATGATTTGGAAACACCAGGATTCCAGCAAGTGAAAGTATCTGTTTATTTTCCCGCATTTCCAGGCTGACAAGACAGAGGGTAAAGAGAAGTTACTCCAAGTTCCAGGCAGAATGTCTTGGTTCTCTTGGTGTATGAATGTTGATTCTTGGTGCTGGCTGCCTCAAAGCCCCTGACTCTGTCCCAGGTGAGCACTGTGAGTGTGTGGAAGTACCACAACAGCTCTCCCTGGGAGCTCTGCCTGCAGAATATCTTGTTGCAAAGGCACAGGGGTGTTCTGCAGAAGATGAACAATTTCCAGATTGCAAACCCCACAAGTGTCACTGTTCGTTTGCCACCTGCAAAGGAGATTAAACCATGGTTGGTAGAAATACAATTTTCATCAGCTGTCAAATAGGTGGCACAGGCTGTAAAGTCTGCAACATCCACACTTGAGGTCAGGTGGGCTTACCCAGCAAGATGAGTAATTTCTGCTGTTCTCAGGGTGGGATTCTTCAGCAGCTGAGCTCACCTGGGGGCATGAGGCAGCTCTCCCACAGGGCATAGGCCTGAGCTTACGTGGGAACAGAAGAGATTTCTTGTCATCAGGTGCTGAGCAGCAGCACTGTTGACATGCTTGCTCTGTCCATTCATTCTAGCCATGCCTCTGAGGGTCCCCACAGTCCACATAGAATCACATAAAATTCTTATTCTTCATTAATTTACTGTGATTGCAGCAGTGCCTGGACAACCCCAGGGAGATGCTGGTCCAACTGCTGGAGCCATTGCATATCTCCAGGGCACCAGACAGGTCAGGATCTAAGAAGAGAAGATGGATGCACAGTGAAGTGAAGTGAAAAGAAACACAGTGACTCCTGTTTCAGAGGCAGGAGAAATTGAGCAGAAAAAAAGATTAAGTCCTGGACTCCCCCAGAAAGTTTTGCTGATGAAGGTTTGAATGTATCCATGAATGGCAAATTCTCCAGGTATGAGTGAACCAGACAGCCGGGTCAGGCCTCCCCCTTTGCAATCCCTGGTGCCACTGTCATTGGAAAACACCTGGGTTTAGTACATCCTGGATAGGCACTGGGATGTGCAAACTGCTTTTCGTCCCCACAGCTCTGAAGCTGCAACTCCAGCTTCCCTGTTGCTCTGGGACGGCAGAACTGAGGGTTTGCTGGTGCTGGTTGGAGGGGGTCCAGCCCCATGCAGGGAGTGTGGGTGCCACTCACACTGAAGGTGGGGTGCTGGGGACAGAGAAGTTCTCCTCACCTAGAGAAACTTGGCGATGCCAGCCAGGATGGCCTGAAGAGATTGATGATCCATCAGCCCCATGGTGCATCAGAAAAAGGGTGAAAGAAGGCAGCAGGCTGCATCAGCCATGAGCTGGACATGTGAATACATCAAGTGATCTCGCTGATCTGTTCTTGAGTATAGCAGGAATTTACATGGACTCTGAGATGTACCAGTCGGGCAGAGGGTCAGAGCAGCCTCCAGAGTATGTTCCAGTACCCTCTGCACGACCACCGTCCACCCAAAGTCACCATCTGAGCGCTTGGACAGCAGGGATGGGTGACAGCAGAGAGCCACCAGTGAGGGAGGGCTGTGCGGTGCTGGGAGGGCAGCTCCGCAGCTGACTCGAGAGGATGCTACTGCGAGTCAGAGGCAGGATGCTCTCTCTGAGCGCGGGGCTGCAGGCAGGGGGGAGCTGCCAGCACAGCCTCCCGGCGCAGAGTGCTGACACTTCTTTTTGTTCAGCCTGACAGCGAGCACCTGGTGCCCCACGCGCGGAGCCGGCGGCCGCAGCAAGCGCAGGCACACACACTTGCTCAGCCCCGCAGCTTGGAATCGATGCAAACATATGCTGCCATTAATGTGAAAATCACTTCTGCAAACATGAGGGTCCCTCTATTCACGGCCTTCCTCTCTCCCTGCAGGGAGGAGGGGGGTCAAGTGCAGACCTTTTATGTGAAATCCCTGAAAGGGACAAGGAGGATAGAGGGGGAGATGGATGGGGCCGATTGTGATAGGGAAAACGGGACAACAGCCCAGACTAACATACAGGAGCTGCTCTCCTGCCATGAGCTGTACTAAATCTGCAGTGTTGCCTTCCTTTCTCTCTAGCCAAACACCTCACTGGGACCGCCAGTTTTGCCCTTGCCTATTTCTGATAAATGCCAGAGGGGGCTCTGTAGAATGGTGTGACCAGATGCTGAAATGATGGGTGTTCATATAGGAACTGAGGGGCTAAATTTCTGAGGGGATGGCAAGCCCCCCTTGCATGGTTAAAAAATGCTGATGAGGAGTGCTAGCTAGAGTAGTTGTGGTGACCAGCACTGGAGTACCCAGTCTTCCCCTAAAGCACAGCGTATATTTTGGCCAGCCCTGGTGTGCACGGTCATATCAACAGAGGCTGGTTATCCGGATGCTGCTCCTGTGCCTCATTGCAGTGCTTCAGTCTGCTTGCTGCAGACATTTTCAGCAGACTCCTCTGCTCTTTGGGCAAAGTGGCTTCTCTGATATCCTCTATATCACTGCCTGCCTGCTGTGAAACACCCTGAATTCTTTGCCCTGAGAGTGGCAGTGTGGACGTGGGTGGGCAGGTTCAGTTCACAAAGCATCAGGGGTCTGTTAAACAGCTGGAAGGGCTCTCTGTGAATCTGAATGAGAAAAGGGACACAGCCGACATTAGAGGAACCAAATGGAGTTTCTGAACCTCTCAGTTGTTTGTCAAAGGCTTAAGGGCAACACTGTGAGATGTCACTTAAGTGCCTTGCCCCACCTCCCCCATGAGACAGGCTAGGTCCCTTGTCTATTCTGTACAGAAACAACTTTATGTTAGCAAGATTCTTCTACATATCTGCAAAATCCCTGCAAACTCTCTTCTGGGCGGTCCGATACAAACAAAATCTTGTTCAAAGCTTGGAAAAACACCACCTTTCTTTGCATTTTGTTTCTCAGCACTGAGCTTTTCTTTGAGGGAGAAAATTTTCCTGGCTCAGCTTTATGCCCATCTCAGACTCATCTCAAAGGACCTGGTACTTTACAGCATCTCCATTTTGTTTCCTTGTGATGTCCTAGACCAAGCACGTGTGCTGAATTCCCCAGCATCTGGCCTTCAACCCATATCTATCTGTTGGAAGCTGAATGCATCTCTGATTTGGGAAATCAATCACACTTAATTGAAGGGTGATTGTTTTCACATACGAGCCTGCCACATCACTTTCATCTTTATCACATTCCCTTTCTCTCTGGGTTTTGTGTGACAAGATACTGCAGAGCAGGAGAGAAGAGGTTGCTGACCTTGGACCTGGATATAATTGAAAAAAGGAGGGCAGCATCTTCCTTTCTTTCCTCAGTGGATCAGTTTGCATTTCCTTCAGCTGTGGGACTGAGCATGTGTATATGCACCCAGAGCCATATTTAATGCAGCCCCACACACAGCTGTGCTGCCATGCTGCACAGCAGAGAAGCTGGTACCCAGCATGGCCCAGCATTGCTGTGCCGTGGAGGTCTGGCCCCTCAGTGAACCACAGCAGGGAAGGTGGAATAACTCAGCATTGATCTGATGGGGCAGAGTATTTTGGGTGCCTGGTGTTTCAGGGTGACTCTGGGCATCCTGAAGAGTAGTCCCAGGGAGATCAGTGTGGCTTTTCAATAAAATTTTGGGGCAAGCCTATTTTCTGTTCTGTCTTGCGTTTTGCCTGACCATACTAGAGAGTGTCTTGAACCAGGATTCAGTCTTCTTTTACTGGAACATTATGCTGCACAGCAGGGCTGTGATTTCCTTCAAGAACTTCCATAACACAGATGGTGCATGAGCAATCCCTCCCTGTGGGCTTTTGCAAGGACTCGTGCAGTCCAGTCCCACGTGGCCACCTGTATTGTCACCCCACTGGGATGTACCAGTCCAAACTGCTGCTAAGCTCTCAGTTCACAGGGCTGTCTTCCTGTCTGTACCAGCAAGCTGAATTGTAAGCTGCTCCCCAGACTCCAGTTTGAAGGTCTCTATAGTATTGACTTTCTCGCTCTTGGAAGTGCCTCATTTATCTTATGCTCTGCATTTGTCTTTCCTGCCAGAGTAGCAGTAAGCAGCTGAAGCTTGCTGCCAGCTTTTCTCCCTTAATGATATTCCACATATGCAGACAAGGATCTGAATCAGAGCTCTGGAGTCAGTCCCCACTTCTTCACTTTGGAGAAATGTATCTTAACGCAGTAGCCTTCCTTTGCAGTTTGTCTTGGGGCTTGGCAGTGAAGCAGCCCCAATACCTACCTCTGAAGGCTGTGGTCCAGGGCATGTGTCCAGATTTTAGACTCATTTGAAGGCTGATTGTGTCTACAGGAAGTCTGCTGCTGGCTCTGGTGGCTCTTGGACTGGGCAGTCCCAACTATCTCCAACTTTGGCTCTTTTCCACAGGGGACAGATATATCCCTTACAGATGTGGGGAGAGCCTTTCCCAGCAAAGACCCAGTACAAGCCTTTATCAGATAAAGGGTCTTTTATAGATAGCATGGAAGGAATTTTAGGTTCCTCTGGGTGGATGGTGCCTGTTTATTATATGTACCTTCACCACAGGTCTCTCTTTCTGACAGGTGCTGATGACTTGCAGCCCAGGCAGACAGGACTGAGAAGGGTAGAAGGACTGGATTGTGTGATGGAGCTGTAGGTTTCATTGATTTCTAAATAAAACTTTCATCAAGACACAGAGCCCCACTTCTCTCCTAATTTTATAAAGCTCTTGTCAATCTCTGACACAGCTGCCAGGGCAAAAAACCAAAGCTGCTGGCATCATTGTGAAGGTGTATACACAAGCAGAACAATGAGTGGGGAGTTGGATATCTTCCCTTGTGGAGAGGAAGCAGAGCCCAAGCCCAGTACCCAGCAACGTAGTCACTCCCTGGCTTTCCCTCAGGGCCAAGTCACCCCAGCATGATGAGTGTGCTCTGCTCCCTCTAGGCCTGCTCTTGCCCAGAGAGGATTTGTGTTTGCAATTAACTTTGTGGTGACTGTGTGGGCTACAAATGACACTTCGCAAGGTCACAGTGGAGGTGGGCAAGGAAGAGTGTGATGTTCACCAAGGCTGGGGGTACATGGGTAGAGCTCTGTGCTGGCCCAGTGATTGAATGAAGTTCCTGAGGTCTTCTTATGATGGTAGAAGGTCACCATCCTCTCCTAGACCTACTTTCTGAAAGCTGGCAGGAGTGCCTCTAGGGAGCCAGCAGGACAACCTTTTATTGTGAACCACATCTTTGGTGGAGCTTTCCCCATCACTGGGAGGTGGTAAACTCACTCCTCCCAGGGCTAGTGGAGGACACACAATCTCCTTGCCCAGAAAATGCCATGTTCTGGAGCAGGAGGATGGAAAAATCAAGCCAAAAGCAATGATCCAAGTATTATTTGCCTCTTGTATAAAATTTGATGAAAACAGATGGAACATTTGCAGGTTTTTATTTAAAAAAAAAAAAAAATCGAAGCCCAAAAAATTTGAAAGCAATCTTGTATTTGCTATTAGTCTTTTCAGGCTTTGTTTTTCCCTCTTGGCAAAAAAATAATTGACAACATTTTCCATCACCAAAAAATTCCCCTACTGAGAAATAAGTGTAAAGTCTGTGTTGAGCGAAGATGAGAGGAAGGAGAAATGGTTCACATTCTCTCTTAGTCCAAGAGGGACAAGAGATCTGCTGAGAGTCTGTCTGTCTGTCAACATCCAGAAGGAGCAGACACTCTCCAGAGCACTCTGAGTTGTTGCTCTGCCTGACTAAAGTGGCAAAGTTCTCTTTTGTGAGCATGAGGAGTATCTGCCATTTTCACCAGTGCCTGGGAGTCCAGAATGAGCAGCTTTTGCTTGCTGGCAGAGGGAGCCACTGGAGTTTTCCGGGAGGACCATCTGTGCTGGAGAAAGGGAGACATCGCAGCGGGGGTGTATGGGGCAGTGGACCACAGTGTGTCCTGGGGATGACCACAGGGTGTCCTGGGGACATCCCCAAGATAACAACCAACACTGCAATAGCCAGAGCATCTTGTCCTTGGAAGCTTCTTTACCTGCAAGAGTCAAGGGAATGGAGCCAAATGCCTTCACTCTCATCCGTCAGTAGGGATGGAGGAGCCCATGGCCTCCCTCCTCCTTCTTCCACTGGCATTTGATTCAGACATACACTAAAAAAGGAGCTGTCGGTTAAAGTAAGAGCTGCTTTTCTAGCTCCCAGAGGATCCCCCTGGTGTGACCTGCAAGGTGTTGCAATCCCTCTCTGCCACTGGCCTGCCTGGTTTTGTCACACATGCACACACCTTCCTCCCCCTTCCACAGTGCTTATCTCAAGCGTTTTGGTAGAACTGCCCTTGTCATATAAATCTAAACATAATTCTCTCTTTCCTGTTAAGCTAAAGAAAATAAACGTGTAGGGCTGTTACTGGAAGCCAAGCTGTAGGACTGCCCTAAATTCTCTTCTTATTGAGTCTGGGCTGAAAATCACTCAATTCTGCTGAGGACACACATCTATGCTTGCACACACAGGGAGGGAAGGTGGGAGGGGGAGGGAGAGAAAGAGAGAGAGAGAAAAAGAGAGAGAGAGAGAGGACACGGTGTGTATAAATATCTCCAGCTCTCTAGATAGTCGGCAGATTTATTCCGCTGCCAAGCCTGCAGAAAATTGACTTGTTTCATGGAGGCAGGCTATTGACACATTACCGCAAGGAGGGTTAGGAGAGAAAGCGGTGCGGCTGGCGCCCCTCTATTATACGATAATGTAATCAGCATTGTGGGAAATGACTGTGGGTAAAATGGCATCGCTGACATTTATATTAGAGGATATTGATGGCAGGAACTGTGACCACATCTATCGTACCTCCCGTTTGCCAGGATTGACACAGACGGCTCTTGTTGGCTGGATTTCCTCTCTCTCTTTCTCTCTCTCCTTCCTCTTAGCTCCGTTGCTCGCTGCTGTCACTGCAGATAGATAATTGAAAAATGGATCTCACCTTTCCAGCAAACAGGAGTGGTTCAGGCAATTACTGCAGAGGTTATCTACTCAATCTCGAGGCCTCTTCTCAGAGAGAGATTCAGAGGAAATTGGATTTTACATGGATGTTTTATTCTACAAGGGCTTTAGTATAAACAGAGGCAAGGAGACACCAGCAGACTGTATGGGTGAGGATCACATGCAGAGGGGTAGGGTGAGGTTTTGACAGGGGGATTTGGCTGTAGATGTGGTGGTAGTACCATTTGGTGGACCTCTGCAGAATTTCTGATCTCAGTTTTTTTGGAGGTTGCTATTGGTTTTTCTTTTCGCGTTTTGCAGGGGTTTCTTTAAGTGGAGGCTAAGAGAGTCTATGTCCACCTTCAGCCATTTGGCTACATTTTGCCCCTGGAATTTTAAAATTAAAGGGGGTTGTTCCTATAGGAAAGAAAGGCAAAGAGAGATCAAAATGCTCTGAAGATGAGAGGGCAGAGGAGAGCAAGATGTATTAAAAGAGCTCTGGAAACTGTCTGTCTCTGAAAAGAGAGGAAATTCTCTCAGGCAGGGAATATTGCCCATTGGCCTATTCTCCATCAGCATCCCCGAACAGCATTACACCTTGAGGTGTGTGGTTAAATGAGAGGCAGAAATATACCCATGGTCCTTTTGTACACGCTGCAATGCCAGGCTTTGGGCTGAGCTTGGTGGCAATCCAGCCCTTCAAAGCAATTTGCAGCTGGTACCCTTGCCCTCAGAAACTGCTGAGCCAGGGAGGCCAGAGAAGGGCGTTCAGGGTCTTGGTGACCTTGATAGTTTCAGTGAGGACAGAGGAAGGCTGTGGGGTGACCCTCAGAAAACCTTGGCAGATGTGTCTGATCAGGGACCACTTTTCCAAGAACAGCAGGCATAAGTAGGGTCTGCCAGGGAGAGCCCCGAAGAAGCTCAATCCCCATTTAGGTAAATTCACACATCTTTTCATGTTTTATGTTACCCTTTCATGGGTACCACTTTTTCATGTGGGGTGTTTACACATGTGGGTAAATACTCTTGCGTGTGGGTAAGAGCAAAAGTCCTTGCACCATCCTATTGGTTTTACTACCAGCCAGTGCAGGATGTGTGGGAGCACAGCTTTGCACCAACAGCTCTTAAACTGTAATCCCAGATGGAAGCAGCAGGGATGGTTTTGCAGGAGAAGAAATTCAGCACAGCATTAGACAGTCTCATCAGTCCCTTGCTGTCCCCAGCAGAGATTCGTGCCATCCATGGGTGCTGCTCTGCAGCCCTGGGTCTCTGCACCCTGCCACGTGCTGCAGTCCCGCTGTCCATCACCAGCTTTTTCGCACTCTCCTCTGTCTGTCCCCTGATGTCAGTGCTAGAGGTGCTCATCTCTCTGGCTGATCAAATCATTCCTGACATGCACAGTGGCAGACTCTTCCTTGCTGAAAGTCTGTCTCCAGGGTCCCAGGTGAGGTCCTGCTCTCTCTTCCCCAGACAGTGAGAAGGCAGAGGTGGGGGAGGCAGGTGAGGAGGGGGTAGAATGGGCTCCCCCAGCCCTCACACCTCTTCTCTCCATGATGCTGGAAGCCGGAGGGCCCCCACAGCCTATTGCCTATTCTGGCAGTGAATGCAGGGCTGGTGATGAAGCCAAATGGCTTTGAATGAGCAACAAAATCCCCATTTTCAAGTGAAAGAAGAGATGAGCTGCTGGAGCCCAAGCCTAAGGCAGTGATGGCTGTTATGTTCTTCAAGATCCCTGAGTCTGGGAGGGATGTTTTTTGGGAAGCTGAGCCCAAGTAATGTGGCTGATCCTAACCCAAAACCTCCCAGCATTAGCTGGCAGGCTGGGATGGAGAGAGGAGGTCCAGGACAAGTAAGGCTTTGTGTTTGCCCTCGTCCTGCATCAGTCCTGGGCTTCCAGTGGTGGCCATGAGAAAAGGTCTGGTCTCCTGAAACAGGACCTCAAAGCAGTCATCTAGGTTCTGTAGAAAGAGGTGGACAAGCTCTCTGAAACTGGCTCATTAAAAAAAAATTATGTGCAGGGTCAAGTCTGTGGAGTTTAAATTTTTGCACATCTTTTTTGAGTAAAGGAAATACTAAGTGATGTGACCCTAACCTCCATCTTTTGAAGCATGACAAAAATCTGCTTTTTGAGCTACAAATGATAGACCCAAAAGAGGGTGAGAAGAGGAAGAAATTTTAAAAATCAGCAGCAAAAATTTTGAATCACAGTGAAATAACACATTGGCTTCATTTCCTTCTGAATTTTTTCATTTAAAGAAAAAAGCAATGAAACGCTGCTGAAATGACATTTTTGACAAAGTGCCATTTTTCAGCTTGACCTCTTAGACCCACTCACACCAGTGCTGCTAACTAGTTCTGCATTCATCAAAGCCTGCAGGAGCAGGGGACAGAGCAGCGTGTGCTGATGAGCACAAACGCCTTGGATTTTCAACACGTGCCTCCAATTTTTTTCCACCAGTACCCTCCAGGTCTAAGTCCAAGAGCAGTTTTCACTGGAGAGGTTCAGGCTGAGCTATTGGTGTCTGTGGTTATCAAGAAGCTTCTCTTGTGGATGTGATTTACTCCTGGGGATTGCTGGTTCCTGCCAGGCTTGTGCTGATACAGCTCTGGAAGGGATCATGGTTTGCAGAAGAGGGTAAGCTTTCCATCTCCAAGGTGTTGGTCCCAATGGACAACCTCAAGTTAGTACATAAAGAAAAGCCTCCTGCAGATGCCAGAGTGAGGCTGTGCTGAGTCACAGAAAGGAGATAGCAAGGCTCCTGCTTTCCCTGCTTTCAAAATCAGGAGCATATGGAACTCAGAGCAGGATGAGAGACCACACTACTGCAGAAGGTCTTAGTGATTGACTACTGTAGGTTCTGAAGACCATAAAAGTCCCCTAATATATCCAAAAGCCTAGAGGTTGAGCTGGGTGTCCTGGTACACTGACTCTTCTACAAGCCCGGTACTTGTCCTGAATATGGCATTTGCTTTCATTACTTTGCCTAGATTGCTGTGGACTGTTATTACCTACCCAGAAATAGCTGCTGTGTTCCACCTTTAAGGAGATTGCATGCCGCAGAAGTGGTGAGAAGGCTTTGCAGCTATATAAGCTTTCTTGAAGTGGGATAGATGCCATGAGACTTAACTTCCTTTAAAAGCTTAGAGCTCCTTGGATGGAGGAGCCCAACATTATTTTATTAGCATTACCGCAATTGTTAGTGGTATTACTAATATCAATCTTATTATAGAAATAATATCTGCTCAGGATGAGAAATTATGAAGCTTGACTAGCTGAGTGAAATGCCCGGTCTCAAGCCACATTTCCCTGGTGGACACATAGTGATTGTCTACCAATGATCCCAGCCCCACCATAGGAGAGGATATAAGCCCTGAAGATCTTGTAAAATGCAAGACACGAGCATGTTGTTATTTTAGTTAATTTTCCTTGGTATTACCCTACTGTGGTGAGATATGCACCTTGTATCAGGGTCCTGCCTGTCTCTCCAGCCCCAGAACAAAAAGAACTGTCTTCAAATTGCTCCCAGCCTTGATTTAGAGATGTTTAAAAGGTCCTGTGCTTTGCTTCGCTGGTGTTTAACCTTTTCCTACATCCTTGCCCTGGCCATGCTGGCCTTTACTTCCAAACAGAGCATCTCTTGAGCTTTGCTCTCCTCACTTCTCTTGGTATTCACTCGTGGGCAGGAGGAAGGTGGGAAGGATCCATGGCATTGATCAATAACTCTTTCCTGTCCAGCCAGGAACCCAACCCGCTCAACTTTATTGCTGCAACCAGATCCTGGCTCGAGGGATGTTACGGCAACCGGCCTGGGCCGTGGGGGCCAGAAGAACAAATACCTCCCTAACAGGCATGACTTCAGCCAGCACATGCCCCGCTGCCCGGATAGCTCCTCTGACAGAGGAAGCCCCTGTGAGGATTTACAAGTCCCAACCACTTCCTGAAATCACCACTCCTGCTTGTTATCTCACCCTCCCATCACCTGCAGGGTCCGGATACTGTTTGAAGGGAAAGGAGAGCCCTGAGAAGGAAGAGGAGGAGGTGTGTGAGTCCTGGTGATCTGGCCATTAGGCTGGGGGGTGGCAAAGGACCCCAACGATGAAATATCTGAGCACTCTGGCTCAGTCTTTTTATTACCTGCAATGGAAAATGAGTGCCAGCTGCAAATCAGGGATTTCAACAGCCTCTCTGAAGGCATGTCAAGCATTTTATGTCTGGAAATACATTTAGGGTTTATTATGGGCTGCCCACTGATCTTTCCTGCATGCACAGAGTGGCTGGACCCTGTTCCCACCCTGTCTTTGGACGGGAAGGGGTCCCCACAAATTGATCGGTTTTCGGATGGTGAATTGATTGGTTCCATTTTGCTGCTTCTCTACTTTCTTTACCCCTAGCAAGGATTTAGCCTCACATTGAGACAAGCTGGAAGCTGATTTGGAGGACAGCCTCAGCCTGCAGTGGGATGCAGCACATGTTGCGGACCTGTCAAATGTCACACAGGGCAGGTCCCTCCGTAGAAGAAACAGGCTCTCTCCCTTCCCAGCACTGTGCCATCACCTCCTCAAACTTCAGCACTCAACATTTGTAAACTCTAAACTTTCATGGAGGAGCACCCCAATCATCCAGTTCCATGCTGGGGTCTTGGGAAAGTGAGCCAACTAACAGGAACAGGACCACTTGGAGGTGGGAAGCTGGCAAGACAGGATGTAGCAACACAGCTTTGCAAACCAGCCTGCAATCTCTACAAGAGTAGAGCCTGAACTGTTAGAGAAACTATCTCTTTGCTTCACTTCTAGACATGCTACAGCCATGTCTTCATCACACCATGCACACCTCCACCATCCAAGTGCTTCTGTAAAACTGAGTGCTCTATAGCTCCTTTCAATTTCTTATTGACTGGCCTCTGCTCTTCTTGTTACACTAACATCACATTTTGAACCTTCCTCTACTAAAAAAAAAAAATGAACGGGAATTTCCCTGCAGTGTCCTGGTATTAAGAATTTGGATTTTGAAGGCCTGCACAAAGTCATCACTACTGGTGATAAAACAGGAGAGGAGGGATACAAAGAAAGGAAACAGGGAGGGCTACTGGAGTAAACCTGAGGAGCTGTGGGCAAGGTCATGGTCTGCTATCATGTCACCCCTGAGAGAACAGGGTTGCAAGGTCTCAAGTGGAAGAACCACAGTCCAAAAGCAAGCTGGGAAAAATGGGGCTGTATATCAGTTCCTGCCCAGTGCTGTGACAGCTGTTTTGGCCTGAGCCATGCTGACATCTTGCCTGATGCAGTGGCAACCATTCTGGCCTATGCCATGGCTCTCACCTTGGCTAACCTACCCTAACTGGCCACTGAGTCTACAAACACACCCCCCCCACACCATTCTGTGTCTGAATTCACTGCAGGAGGGGTGAGTCCTTCATGAAACTCACAGTGTCTATGGCCTTGTCAATAAGGAGGGGCTGTAGCACCCTTTGGTGCCTTGGCTCTGGGGTGGCTGTAGCACCCCTTGGTGCCTTGGCTCTGGGTGCTGCTTTCTTGGCAGCCATTCTCTCTGGAGATGAGGAGCAACACTGCAGTGTCCAGCCAGGGATCCCAGAGTGGATGCCCATCCCCTTGTTTACTCCTGCTACCATCTGCTGGAAGGAATCAGCCTGTGCACTTGCCTGCCGCATGGAAACTGCTGGGGGCCATAACGGGAGAGCACAAGGACGAGAGCAGCACTGGGCTGAATCTGCCCATGGACAAAAGAAGGATGAGGGCCATGCTGGGGTGAATCTGTCTGCTCTCTGCCTTCCCACCCTGTGTTCAGAGGGACCAGGACACCCAAGTATCTCTCCTAGGGCTGTTTAAAGACTGGAATTTTGGAGGCTTCCTTGACTCTGACACCATCCTGCTCCAGAGCCTGGCACAAGGAATTGGATTGGCCTGAACCTCAGTTCACCTGTTGCTACTTAACACACTAACCTTTGGTATGGCTCAGTCCCTACCGTTTGACTTACTGTGAGTGTAAACATTGTCCCTTCCTAGATAGGTGCCATCACCTTCACCATGTTCCTGTCCCTGCTCCTCCCCACCATTCCCAGAACAATTCCCATTGAGCAGTGCTCCCCTGTAACAGAAACACAGCCACGCCTTGAATGAGGCATGAGGGCTGCTCATCTGTGACCATCTGGGAAAAATCCCCTGTGCTGAAAGCCAAAATATCTGCTCAACGCACTCTCCTGTGCAAGCTGGGCTTGGGACCGAAGACAGTCAGTACCAGGCTGGAAGCTTCTGTATTTTTGTTATGGGTTGTTGAACAAACCACACAGTTTTACCCCACAGGGTATCATAAATAAGCAATGAAAAAGCAGAGAAGTGAAAAGGAAAAGTATTTGCCTGCAAAAATACACTACTAGGCAAATGAATCAGAAGGATGTGGACTGAACTGTGCAGGGCCTGCTATGTCTAAAAGCAAAGCTTTTATAAGGTAGGGAAAGTGATTTAAGAGTCTGAAGGTAAACATGGGCTGCCATGTATTGTTCTGGGGAAAAGTGGCAGAATAAATATGCAAATCCTTCTTATGTGACAGCCAGAATGGTGGAAATGATTATGAAATAGACCTGAAGAAGCCTGATTAATAATTTATCCTCAAATGGAAGTTGATTCTTGGCTGAGCAGCAAGGATAATAAGGCTGAGGAATCAATAAGAGCATTTACAACTCTGTAAAATGCGTTTACAAGTACAAAAAGATGGGTTGCTTTGTGGCCATGCCTTGCATGAGCTAGGAGAGAGGGAAGGGAGAGCACACAACAGTGACTGTGCAGCATTGGCCACACAGACAAATCTGGAGAGGGAGCTGAGCATTGTCTCTGGATCATTACTGCTACCTGCATGATTCTCCACCATTAACACATGTCCTGACAGCCCATGGAGGACACATTGACACATTAATTAAGCTCAGTGACTTAAGAAGGTTTGCATAATGAATGCAGTGTTGACAGAGCAGTTCAGTGGTATCTTCAGCCAGAATGTGACTATCCTCAGGGATGCAGTGTGGAAGTGACTGCCGGGACACCATGCCCTTCGGTGGCCTGGGCACATGTGGCCTAGCTAATCCCCCTCTTCACCACACCTGTATCACAGCACACATGGGTGAGCAACTCACCCTGCTCTCACAGAGAAACAAGTGACCATCAGCAGCCTCTTTTGATGTAAACTCTTAAAACTTTATGCCTCAGATTTCTAAAAATATCTTTGTCGAGATCCGTTGTGCAACTAGAGGTTCACTGCTTGTCCACCCCACCTTCCCTGGGCAGCTGAGGAATGGGTACCTTAAAGCAGCCCTGCTTTGTGATGTGACAAAACTGGAGGCATTTTTATATGGCCGGATTCAGAGCTGTTAGCAGGCACCTCTGCCTTGAGGCAGATGAGAAGGATGGGGTCTCTCAGCTTGGCTCCAGACTCTGTGAGCCTGGAAGGGACATGAACGCATGACATGTAATTGTCACAAACATCTTCCAATCTGTGGTCCATGGGTTCCCAAAACTTCCCTGAAAAATGAGAAAGAAAAGCCAGTGGGGCTGCGAATGATCAAAATCCACACTGCTCCAGCAAGTTTTTCTTTGTGATGTCTTCTGTAATGAGACCAGTGACATTTTGGGGTAGCAGAGGGAGGTGAAAAGGCAGCTCCCAATGGGGATGGGCCTGATACTGAGACCCTCCCTGCCTTGGGCAGAGAGTACAGATAATAGATTTGCACAGATTTCCTCTTGGTGCTGCTCCTCCCCTGAGGGCCTTTGGCAGAGCATCTCCAGCACCCGGCTAGCACGGTCTGTCCTGCCGAATGTTCGACAGTGCGAACACGAAGGGAGAAATGTGAGGCTGAAGGGACCCTGATAGACAGTCTTGCAAGACAGCTCTCCCCAAACTCTCCCAACAGATGGATGTCCAACCTGCTGGTAAATACTGCCAGTGAAAGAGGCTCCATCCCTTCCTGACAGCTTGTTCCAGGGTTTGTGTGTGCTCAGAGCTGGAGGAGTTTCCTAACATCAGACCTAAATCATGCCTGATGAAAATGGAGCCTTGCTCTCCTTGTCTTGTCCTCATGCTGAATATGGAGAGAAATTCATCCTTGTCCTGCATAAAAACCTTATATGCAGAAATACATTTTACTTGCTGCCTTCTGGTCCTTTTGTTTTCCAGATGAAACAAGACCAATTCCTTCAATTTTCCTTCCAAGGTCAGATTTTCAGCATTTATTTTTTTACTGGTGCCAAGGAGTGGCACTCTGGTCCACCTGCTGTGAGCAAAGAGGAATAATCAGCTCTAGAGTGGACTCCTGGTCTTTCCCTCACAGGGCATCAGCAGGTCCTTATGGAAATGGAGAAGAGCTACAAGGATGGTCAGAGGATTGACACTGCCAAGTGTGAGCTGAGACCCTTCAGCTGGTGAAAGACTGGAGAAAGGATAGGTGGTAGAGGTGAATGTTATTGAACAGGTAAATAAGGAATGACCATCCACTGTTTCCTTCAATGTAAGAACCAAGGCTGTCAAGTGAAAGCAGCAGGAGAACAAAGAGAAAGATAAACTGTGCTGTGTACAGTTAACCTGAGAGACTCCTTGCCTTGGAATACATGGAGATTACCTGTTTGAAGAAATTAAAACAGGAACTCAAAAAAATGATTGGGGAAATATCCACAACAGCTGCTATTAAACACAAAGCCACAATGTTTGACTGAGGAAGTTCCCCACTGAAGACTGGGAAACTACTCTGAAGAAACCTCATAGCACATCAACTCCCTTCTTACATATTGGTATCCTCTCAGACATGGTGCAGGATTGCATGGACCTTAGATTTGACCTGATAGGTCTTTTCCTGTTCTGGTTCACACCATGCCTTTGTTGAGTATCCCAGAACCCTGGTTACTTTAGTGAACAACAGACCTGGCTAAAAAATGAGTTCAGCATCAGCTGTCAGAAGGACACTTTGGCTGTCTCAGTCATCTAGAGCCTCTCAACAGCTAAAGAGAGGAGACCTGAGGAACATGAAGAAAGAGAGAAAAAAAGGCATCAGTGAGTCTTGCAGAAACCCACACGAGAACAGACCAAACTTACTGGTCCTATTTAGGAGTTTGTCCTGTAGCATAACACACTGCAATCCTGAGAACATTGCCCAGCTAAAACTGCCTGCTGGGCTCATGTGGGACTCTGAGGTGGGGGGATGCTGACCTGCCTTGCAGCCTTATGTAGCTACAGCTTCCTTTATGTCTTTGCCCCTGGACTTCAGGCAGTTTAGAGTAAGATCTCACACATCCCATCCCAGCCAGGTGTGAGATCAATTTATTGTCTGGAGCAAAGGTTAAGCATCCTGAAGGGTGAGGGCCAATGGAAAGCAGTGTCTTGGACCATCTAGGCTGAAGCGGTCAGCAGCCATGGCTTTTGTGTCTGTAATTTAAGCCTTAACAGACAGAAAGACCAAATTTTGTGAGGGAACTCTCATCTTATTTCACTTCAACCAAGTTTGGGACTGGCATACTCAAGAGCAGGAGATCTCTCTTGATATTACAGTCCATCTGGCATGGGTTGAAAGATGCCTTTTGCAGGTAGAGGACACTCAAGGCTTTAGAAGCCCCTGGTTTGTAAATGGTTTACTTCTACAGCAGCTCCTTCCAGGGAACAATGCAGACTAATCTATCACACAGCTCAGATGGTGTGAGCAGCAGCTGGTGAGACCCAGAGAAGGGCAGCTGAGGAGAACCTGAGTTTTTGCTCTGTTCTCACACCCAGCATGTGCCTGATGGTGTCTCTATTTCCTTCCGTAATAAAGATCATGGATGACTTTGTCCAGTGCTGAGCCGTGGCACACGCTGTCTCCTGGTCCTCCATCTACACACATTTCCACCTCCAGGGTGCTCAAAAATATTGAAGATGGTATTTCCTGTGGGAGACACTGTGTAGCTGCTCTTACGGAGGCTGATGGTATTAGTAGGAAGGAGAGGGCAATTACTTAGATTAACAAGGCCCCAACACATGGACTGAGAGGAAGGGTGGGCACATTCGTAGGTTTTCAACACTTTATTTATTTTTATAATCCTCCTGTTTCCCACCTCCCCCTCCATGGTGTCTTGGAAGTCAAGACTGACACCTGCCAGGATATGAGAAGTCCAGACAAAATCAGAATGATCCTCTCCAAAGCTGGAGTGGAAGGGAACTTTTTTCAGCCCCCACAGAGATCAAAGAGCCAGCTGGGTCTGAGGTTGCAGGGCTGGGCAATTCCCAGGTGCAGGAGACTGGCAAGGTGTCAGTCATGTCCCCCTGCACATGCTCCTGCAGCCGCTCAGCATATGACTGAGGGGCAGCTGGTGGCAGCTAAACCTTGGCCTGCACTCCCCCTTCCTTGAGAAGCGTGACGGAAGGGATTAAGTGGCTTGTAAGGTGACACGGGGTTGATCAGCTCTCAGTGGCGTGGTGGGAGGGAAGATGCTGAAGTGCTTTCCATCTCTGCTCCCGTTCTCCTCTCCAGTCTCTATCTCAGCCCAGAAGTCTGTTGTCCTGCTGGAGGAACAGCAGCTCCTGTACCTGTCACCCACTTTCAGACATTTCCTCTCTGACCTTTTCTGTCTAGGGGCGAAGGATTTTCCCTCCAATCTCTTTAGGTCCTAAGCAATGACATTCCCAGAGAAGTGTCTTCAGGAGCTGGAGGTGCAGAGGATGAAAGAGGGCAAGTAGATGCTGTTCAAGCACAGATGTGACAACGAGATGGGATGGACTCTGCAATTCTCTCTCTCTTTCTTGTCCTTGCAGACCTGTGGCAAGGCTTCGGCACTGCTCAGAATATGAGGATTATTTGCAGCACAAAACTCTTCCTGCATTCATCCCTGTGTCTGCTCCACCACAGAGACACAGGAGCCAGACATATCCAACCAGCTCAGCTCCCACAAGCAGATAAACCATCACACACCCCAGCACAGGGAGGTTCCAAACAGCAAAGAAAGAGCTGTGCTGCATGAAGAGCTTTCCCTAAGCAGAGGTGGCTCCAGCATCTCCCTGTAATCCCCTTGCTCTGCCTTCTCCTTATTCCTGTCCTCAGCCAGCCCCCTGGGCAGGCATCTCTGGCTCCACACTGGACCAATGCTTGTAACCCCCACTGCCATTTCCAGACAATAGGATGCCAGCACACGGGTCTTGTTGGCAGGGTCCTAGCAGCCACAGGGAGCAGGATTAGCAGCTCTGTGGTATTCCTGTATTACCACACGTGCTGTCAGTTTTGTTATTCCTCTGCAGCCTGCCCACCCTCCAGTGACACCCAGACTTTCTGTAACACAGATTCCTCTCATAGGGAGGCACCAGAGAGCAGGGAATAAATTTATAAGATTAGTTCATGTGGTCAGGGCTGAAGCTGAACAGATTTTTTCCATCTGATTTTCACATCCCTGCAGCACCTCTGGATCCCACCAAGGTCAGGCATGCTGCACTTAATCAGTGGATCTTCGGCAGACCTGCTGAGTTTTACAGGTAGAAGAAACACTTTTGATTGTCCAGTCTTCTCTGCTGTCTCAGGGGCAGTTGCTGAGCTTTCCTTCCCTATGGCAGGTGATGTCAGATCAGGTGTGGGAGCACAGAGCAAGGCATGAGCATACTGTTGGCATGAAGACTATCTCTCACGGTCCTAATGAGCATTGTTTTCCTGCTGTATCCCTCCTTCCTGGTCCAGGAGACTGTATGTCAGGCATGGCTGTGTCAGTAGTAGGGGTCAAAAAGCAGGGGAGATACTCAGTGCTGTGCCCAAGTGATATCCAGACTGGCTGCAGGGCAGGAGACAAGGCTGTACACTTAATCCTCGAGGCATGACAGCGTGGCACTGCCCTGTAACAGGGATTCCTCTTCGTTGTGAAAGCCCACTGGTGATGTCTCAATTCAAGAGAGGTGAAAAGGCTCAGAACTGGCATCGGTAGTGGAAAAACCCCCATCCTTAAGTGGCATCTCTAGTGGAAAATATTGCATCTCTAGAGTGGAAAAAATTCAGGCCAGTTCCTCTGGAGAACAAATCTCAGAGAGTACGGCTCTGTCTAAATATAAATCTCTCTCCGTGAAGGTCCCACAGCAGCCTCAACGCTGTCCTGAGGTGATGGAAGAGTCGGAGGCAGAGGGTGCAATACAGACCTGGCAACATTAGAGGGAGCTTCGGGAAGGGGTCTGGGAAGAGTAGGAAACAATAACTAGATGTAAATTACATTTTGTGAGTTCGTTTAAATAAGGGATCCAGTTTAATCCCATCGAGTGTTTGCTTAGTGTACAGCTGAAAATTAGCATCAACAATTTTATGCACACTAATAAATTCAAGCCATTACTCTCTCCATCTGCATCTTCATTCATATAGTTTAAGAATCAAAGTGATTTCCCTGTAAATTTCTAAGCCTCAGTAATTTACTCCAAAGAATGTAAATAGAAAGAGCCTGAAGGCCCAGAGATATAGTCTTACAAGCCTTCCCTCCCCTCCCTCCTCTTCTCACTCATCTCAGGTGAAGATGATGGGAGATGTCCAGTTTGGTGAGCCAAAATGGATATCACACTCTGGTCTCTGACTGCTCACTGGTGTTATCCTGCAGCTGGACACAGAACACATCAGCTAGGGAAAGGGAGCCCTGCACATTGGGATGCTTGGTGTGGGTAAAGCACCGTGCTCCGAGGCGGCTGCGAGGAAATCAATCATCTTTTATTGTTCTTTGCTCCTCCGGTCGGGGTGGAACATTCCTCCTAAAGAGAAACTTGTTATCCTCCCCGGCAGCGTCCCTGCCGAATTCCTGGCATCAGCGGCTATAAATAACCCCCTGTAGATGAGAACAGCATGTGGGCAAGGCTCCCAGGGACTGCAGGCAGCGCAGGATCCATCCTGCACACACACTGGGCCCTGCCATCAAACCCCCGGGAGAGCTTTCCAGCCGGCTGGGGAGGTTGTTCCCCCATTCTTAGCTTAAAAGCCAAGGCAAAAGAGGCAAAAGATTGCAAGGAAACCAGCTGGCTGGGAATTCTCACTCTGGGGTTTTAGGCTAGGCCTGTCCAGCTGGGACAAAGTTAGGATAAAGTTCTATATCTTTATGAGTTTTACAGTCTGAGGCCTTGAAATATGGCTGGAATTAAGATTAGAAAGTCTTGCTTTTTTTTTTTTCCCCTGAGAATTGCAGAAATATCCCATCCCCAAGCCAGAACAACACCTACCAACAGTCACAGTAGCCCCTTTCCCATCCCCTGAACTGTGTGGTCAGAAATCTGGATGAATAGTTTTGTATGTGCCACTTTGAGCCAGAGGCTTTCAATTTCCAACATTTCATCACACTATTTTACGGTGTAAATGTAAAAGTTCCTTTTAGGTAGAACACATCTACTTTTTCATTGTAGAGACTGCAAAATGTTTAAAAAACTGTTTCTTTTTTTTTTTCTTTTATAAAATAGGAAACATATCTAAAGCGGTCCATTGAACAGTTTAGCTTCAGCAAATTAAGAGATAAAAATTAATAAACCCATGTTCTACTTAGGCAAGGTGTTTATATTTTACAGCCAAGGAACTGTTGGATTATACAAGAGGTCTAGGACAGAGCAAGGGCATGTTTAGAGGAAACTAGGGGTGTTAAACTAAAGTGCAATGGAGGTTGCACAAAGATATAGTAAGAAACAGCTTTGGAGGAGAAAATCCATGCTTGTAAATGAAAAACATTTGGCTACGTAAGAACTGAAGCCCTGGGATTTGAACTGACATTGAGGCTACCATTTTTAAATGCTTCTATAGCATCGAGCACAATAAAGAGCTGGACGGAGCTCTGCAAAGTGCAGAAGTTTGCAAAATCCAGAGGGGAGAAGGAATGCTGAGAGTTCCAGATGTTCAACACTTAATTAGAAATGTCCATCTTGTTCCCTCTCTCCTTTCACTGATCTCAAAATTATCTGCAAAGGAAGGTCCTCAAGGAGCACTCCTTTCAGATCAGATTAATTAATTTCATTTTAATGTCAAGGTTTAAAAGCATCATACTGCTAAAATGCTAAAACAAAAAAGCTGTGTCTAAACATAGTAGTTTTTGAAAATACAGAAATGAGGTCTTTAAACATTGACCAAACATTTCCTTTGTATTTTCTTTCAAATGAATATCCTGGTAATATTTGGCACCACTCTGTCCTTTTCCTTAAAGTTCAGGGGACCAAAGTGTCAGGAGGAAGAAGCCTTCTTTCAATAAGCATAGAAATCACATGTCTAAAAACATTATTTTATTACTCTTGTAAAGCTTTCCTGACAAGTCCAAAAAATGGTCTTATGAAGGTGGAAAACAATCTTATTTCTAAGGAGAAATAAACCATAACAGACAGATAGTTGTCCCAAATAATTTACCAAGAAGTCTTTCAGTAATGGAAAAAAACAAAAAACTTAACATTTGAGATGAAACATATTTATTGACTCATTTGACCTCAATCAGGGTGTTGCCTGGGTCTTTTCAAAAATGCAAGGGGAGAAGCAGGGAAGATATGAAAGTCAGCACAGCAAGAAGCCCTTACACAAAGCTAGAGAAGGGATCCTCCTCACACCTGTTGGGTGGACAGACTCTAGCTTATCCAGTTTTCCCCTGTTTTCCTACTAATATTCTCCAGGAATAAACAAGGCTTCAGACTGTCCCTACAGAAGACCTTGGAAGTGCCTGTCTTGTTTAGGGTGACTGCTGGACATCGGTCTCTGTTCTGGAGGGGACAGGCGAGGCACAGCATCTATCCCCACTCCTGGCAAGGCGATGGCAGCCAGCCAGGCACAGGAGCTGTGAGGGTAGGAATCCAACCCAGATGTGCTCCCACCTGGCTGCAGAAGCAAAGCAGCTGCACTGCTTCAGTGCAGGATGTCCTTATCACTTCTGGAAAGGGGAGGCTGAGAGAGCTCGGCTTGTTTAGCCCAGCATGACACCCGCTGAGAGGGGATCTGATTGCTGTCCATAAATACGTCAACAGGCCTAACAGCAGGGAAGAGCCACTGAAGCTAAAAGAGGACACTGGCACTGGAGCAAACAGGGCTAAAGCACAAGGAAGAAATTGTAGGCTGGAAATTAGCAGCAGATTTGTAGCCAGCAAAGAGAGGCTGGAATAGGCATCCCATGGGGCCAGAGTGGGCCAAAGTCAATGTTTGTGTAAGACAGAGCCTGCTCAGTCCATGAAGGAGCTGCAGTACTGGATGTTCTCAAAGCATTATTCCCCAGCTCTAGCAATGTTTTATATGCAAGTCAGATATGGCTGGTGAGAGGCACCTTTCTTTGGCTTGTCTGTCTCTCTCAGTGGAGATGATGGCACTGGGAGTCTCCCTTTCTTAACTAGGTGGGCCAGCCTCTCTACTGGGATGCACTCCATCTCCAAGCCCCGAAGGGCAGATGAAGGTTTGGTTTTCCACACGTGGTCCAACCCACCCAAGACATAACTTAAGCTGTGCCCATTCTCTGCGCTAGCACGACCACACTGAGGTAATTTAGCACAGTTAAACTTGGGTTGAGTGAGCCACAGCAACATTATCCCTGCCTCCCTCCCTGCCTCTGCTGGAGAGACCAGCCCTGGGGTGGTCAGCAGAACCCACTGCTGAAGATGAATTTGCAGATTCATGACTGGGGTGGAAGCAGTGAAGGCCACGTTCTCTTTCTGCCCTTTCTGCTCCAAGAGTAGCAGAGTTTAGCAGAAGGGCAGGGCAGCCAGCAAGGGAGAGGAAGGGATAACCCAAGTGCTGTAGGCCAAGGTCAGATGTCATAGCACTCATCCCCTGACTGCCCTAGACCCAAAGCTGCCCCTTTGCAGCACAGCAGCTGAGTGGCTGTATATTTTCTTCCAAAGTGCCACAGCCTAAACCCTGTCTGCAGATGTCCCTCTGTGCTGATGTAGTGGTGTCTAAATGCTTTTGGTAGCTCAGGATGGCTCTGGGCAGGATGCACGATGCGTTCAGCTGTCTCAGGTTTCGGAGGGCAGCAACATCTGTGAGAGCATGAGGGAATGGCTGCAAATTGATGTATCACACATGCCTCCCATTTGTGTTGGGAGCTCGAATGCACCATGCTGACGGAGCCTGATGTGTTCGGGCTGCAGCCAGCCAGCTGGAGCCCAGGGACAACAAACTGACAGGTTTCAGCCATCAGCTGGGCACAAGGAACCTGGATTTGGTCCAGTTTCTGTCCAGTCCCAGAGCAGGGGTAACCAACAGCTCTGCTGGAGGCCCTGTGGCATCAGTGGCTCAGGCAGTGGTTGGGTCTCATGGGGATTTGAAGTGGGCAGTGCAAGCTCAGCAGGTTTGCACTGGGTGACCCACTTTGCCCCAGGCTACATGTGAACTGTGTGACTGGCCATGGAGCTCCTCCAGTCCCCGCTATCCGCTTGGGCCAGACTTCCCTTTTCTCCTCTACACCCAGTGCAGCTCATGTTTTATGACAAATTGAATTTAGTTATGTGGTTCATTGATTCTGTGCCCTGGAATTCCCTCACCCCAAGTACCTCCTCCCTTCAGCATGTGCTGGGAATCTGCTCTGAAGCAAATCCCCTCTGATACTGGCTAATCCTTTTTGTCTCACACCACACCACCATGACCTGAGCTGATACCGCTGTCTCCTCAGGGGAGCAGACCCTTCCCCAGTGACCTGCTTAACAGAAACTGCTGCAGCCTTTTGCAGTCAAACAGATGCTCAGCCCTTTGCTGTCGTCTCTTATCTGGGCAGTGACACTGATTTTGGCTGATGGCAACTGGAACTGTAATTGGCATCCATAACACTCCTTTCCAAACAACAAGTTTCCTGGCAGCAGCAAACCTCAGAAGCTGAGAGCAGTGCATCCCCTGAGCTCAATGACTGCCGTGAAGTTTAGAACTTGTGCAAACATCTCTTGAAGTGAAAGCCCCCCCTACATCTGCAGCAGCAGCAACACCTTCCCAGGCACCCTGCCTGATGACAAATAGCTATTTCATGCAGGCACATGACTAAGAGAAGATGCCCAATAGTTGTCTTTTCCCCAGCAAATGTTGTGACAGTGGCTCTGAGGCAGGTAGGGGAGGGATACAGCCCTAGTCCCTCTCCTGGTCTGCTCTCCTGACGACAGTGTTGTGTAAATGTTGAAATATGGCTCTTTTGTACTTCCAGTTATGAGAGGTGGGTATCCTGCTTCGATCTGTCTCTCTCATACACATTCATAACATTCAAATTTATAATGTAATCTTACTTGCCGTTCCATATTTATGAGAAGTTTTGATGGGTGTTTCTTTATGTGATAATATCAAGCAGAATGCTAACCCATTGCCTCAAACCACTGTAAAGTCGTTTTCTTACATAATTGACACCAGCATATTCTTTCATTATACAAGATTTAGCATGCATCTGCTCCACCATTGCACGGCAATAGATGACTTTTTCCAGAGTCTCCTATTATCAATTCAAATTAGCCCCATTTCCCGAAGCTACTGTATGGATTTTACAGTTGACAGTAAGGGAAAAACACAGGAGCATAATGACTCTATTAAATTATTCAGGCCTAGTTAAACCCAGTTCGGTCTGTACTGGAGAGCAAGGAAACAGGGAAGAGCGGGGAGACAGGCAAAAAAAAGCCCTTAACTCTACGCAACTCATTGGTTATAAAATGCAGCCATCTTTACAATGAGTTATAGAGTGCATCACCTGCAAGAAGCCTGGAGTCCTTAATCAAAGAGAAAAGTCTGTCATATGACAGAACATTCATTTTAGTTAGTGTAATTGGGTTCAGCAAGAGGCTAAGAAGAAAAGTTTGGTGAAGATATGGATATTTATCACCTTTTACCTTCCCCAAATTTCGGTTGTGTTTGCTTTTCTTTCCAAATTGTCTCATGGGGCTTCCTGTCCCATTCCAGTATTTCCCTTCTGTAAGAACAGGCAGCTGGACAAGGTGCCATTGGGTTTTGCCATCTGATTCCACCCTAACCAAACTCACTGTCCTTTGTTCCCTTGTTGGACAGACAGACAGGTAGACAAGGATGGACCTGTGACTTTGGAGTGGGAGATACTATATGGGAATGGACAGGAAAAGGGGTGACAGCTGGCTGCTCATGAAAGGATTACTGGAAAGAGAAAAATGGGGCTAGATGTTTTGACTAGACTGCATTTAAAAATGGAGGACAGACATATCAGGCTACCTGAAACATGGAAAAATAAGGCTCAGAGACTACTCAGGTAGATGGTAAGTAGATGGTAGATGCAAAATTCCCAAATAGTTTTCTAGGGTCTCACACTAAAATGAATATATTGGGCATGATCAGCTGTAAATGTTAGACAAACAAGCCCTTTAATATTCAGTCAGCCACCTTCCCTTCTCTTGGCAGCCCACTACCTGGTCTTCTCAGCCAGTTGCACCTCCAGGTTTGGCTTTGTGCTGCAGAAACTTTGAGCTCAGTGCAGACAATTGGAAAACAATGGCTTCAGGTGTAGTGATGCTCCTGCCACTTTGCCTGGACTAGCAACAAGCCCCAATGTTTATCTCTATCATGTAGAGCCTGCACAGTGAGATGATAACAATTTGTGCGTTGCCCAGCTATGCCTTTTAACAAAGAGTACTAAGCCCACAGCACTCTATTCCCAACCAGACCCTGCCACAGCATCAAGACTTTAATCTCCGTGAGCAAAGAAAACTTTGTTGTAACCCATGGTTGTGAAAGAATGCA
Source organism: Haemorhous mexicanus (assembly GCF_027477595.1). NCBI lineage: Eukaryota > Metazoa > Chordata > Aves > Passeriformes > Fringillidae > Haemorhous > Haemorhous mexicanus. Next base: position 29,566,775 of record NC_082347.1, on the reverse strand, counting down.
TGAGCAGTGGAGCAAAACCCCCTCTGTACGCTATTTGCAGGAGGAGGAGGAATAAGTCTGGTATTGTTGGGGGTTTTTTTGGGAGGGATGAAGACAAAGGCAGAAAAGCAGCCAGGAAAAAGACAAAGGCCAGAAGGAGCTTTCTGGGAGGCATTCTGCATCCCTGGGTTGAGGTTGCAAAAGGCACAAACAACCTTCTCTCAGCTGCCCTCTCCTGCTTGGACATATTTGCCCAGGTTCAAAGCAGTGGGAACAGTACAGTATAAACTTGTTGCCTGATAGATTGATACAATGCAAAGAAAATCCCTTCCCCATTTTATTGCAAACAAGTATTTTGGCAGTTCTGAAGTGTTTTCCAGGCTCTAGAAAACTGAGCAGAGATTTTCTGTGGAACATGGTGTGCTAGCACCAACCACTGTTCTTGGTCCAGCAGCTGCGCTCTGCCAGCTCCCCCAGTGCCTTGGTGATAGTTGAAGCACAATATGTGGATTCTAGGCTTGCAGTGCCCTGAAATATCTGTTCTGGGTAGAAACAAGATGGGACCTGACATCACCTTGAGAATCCTGGCCAACCCAAACTGTTCTCCATTAGCAGGAAGGAGCTAATTTGGGTTGATGATGGGGAGCAGCAGTAGCCCTCATGCCCAAGGTGGGCTCTAAGGAGCTTGCACACTTGTCTCATTTGGGGTTTCCCCTCAAACTGAGTCTCTGGGGTTTTTTTTCTTTCTTTCTGTTCTGGCTGTACACAGGCTTTTCTCATTCTGCATTTTTCATCCATTGCAACTTGCTTCAGAAGCTGTTCCTTGCTGTCTCTACAACAGTGTGTCCCTGGGGTCTCACTGACTGCTGGGGGTTCCTTTCACTTTTGCTTCGTAGCTGCAGATGATAAAGCCCAAGGAGAACACACCCTGGGGAAATGTGCCCAGTAAATTGCTGGTTGAATTGGAGAGGATCATTTAACAAAGCTGGGAATTGAGTGAATGGCTGAAATCACAGGATCTGAGGAGCAGTCAGTGGAGTCAGACTGAGGACCCACGCCCCAAATTCCTGCAGTCCTCATGCTCAGCAGATCCCAAAATTTTTAGGGCCAATTCTGATGATGCTGCCTGGTTTAACAGAGTGGCACAGTGTTTTGTCCAGCTGGCTGGGTGCATGGGTTCACAGGTCCTGTTCTCCAGCTGCTCTTTACTCTTTGGAGTTGCAGGGTCTGGCTACAGGGTGTGCAGGAGCCCAGCTTCAAATTCCCCTGCGCAGATCATGGCTGAGCTTTCCAGAGAATTTGCGTCGAAGGGCAAAGTCTCTGCATAGTTTAGTAGCAGCTGTTTTGCCTGATTTATTGGCTGTTGCAAAGGCCTGTGTAAATGTAGCAAAGTGGTCTATTATCACAAGATATATCCAGTGCCCCCTGCCTTGCTGATGACTGATGCCCTGATCTAGCAGCTTATTTAACACCTGTTCAGTTTTAAGCACATGGGCCCAGCCCTTTGAAGTCCTCTGGGAGCAGTGGCAGAGCTCATGTGGTCATGGTTTGTGTGTGCTTCAATATCTTCAGGAGTTGGGATCCCAGTGGGGCTTAGCTTTGAAAACAGCAAGGGGCGGGACATAAACCAATCTCTGTGAGGACTTTTACCCACTTACAGAGCGTTGGATAGGATTAGGGTACATGTGAACAGAGGCTCATCTCTTAGTGTCAGTGGAGACAGGGACGTGGCTGCTCTCACAGACTGCAAACTCCCAGGAAAATGGGGTATGAAAATCCACGAAGGGGGCCTAGCACGGAACAGGGAAGGTGAAGCAGTCAGGTAAAACCCAAAATATCTTGCACAGGTCCCTATCAACAGTTTTTGGTCCTAGTGAATGAAAGTGAAGCAAAACCAAGAATACCCACTGATTATTCTCACCTCCCTTTTCTAGAGGGAATTTTCTGGATGTAGGATTACTGTGAGAAAGTGCTTTTGGAACCCAAATAGCCTCAGACAAGAGCAAAGCCTTCTTTGAACCCTTCTTTTACGAAACATATGGAACTTTCTGGCCTGGCTATGCCTGACGTTTCTGTCTGCATGACATCTAAATCCAAGGAAGTTTTTTTGTGGATATTAGGAAACCACTTCATCCCTTCCCCAACCTGCTAATGAGAATATTGTTTTAAAACCCCAAAATACCTCATAATAGTAAATACTCCAGAGGAGATAGTGATGGGACAGAAACAACCTGCAATATTTTGTTTCATCAGTCCTGCATTCTTCATTTCAAAGGGGCATTTTTAATTTTAAAACTGGTCAAAACTTTAACAAGGGCAGAAAAGGTTACAGGAGGTACAAGTTGTTAAAATGAGTTAGACCCACAATGAGTCCTGGAGTCAGTGATAAAAAAAGCATGTTCTTGATGGGAAAATGAGAACAGCGTGACCCTGTCACCCATCTGCAAAGTGGACTACCCTTTTCCAGCAATGATGCCTGGTGTTATGACAGCTTTTAATTAAGCTCCCTGTTAATGATCTGGGAAGAGGCTGCTTCATTCCTGAAGCCTGTAGGTGGTAGTAAAGACAGAAACAGACAGTGAAATGACACCAAAATATTTAGCACCCGGTTTCATTCCCAGTAGGAGCTGGATGAAGCCCATGGGAACTGTGACCTGGGGTTTGAAATAGCAGATGAAGGTCAGCTTGGGAAAACACAGCTGATCTGCAAAGGGAAAAGTAACAGATGGGCCCCATCAGGTTTGTTCCAGCCCCAAACCTCAAATACCCATTGGTGGCTTGGTTTCTCACTGGGGGAGAGAATCCTGATCCATTTTCACCTGCTCCACTTTTCATGTGAGTTGCCACCTCCTCCTTTTGAGATTAAAATAAATCAGTTTGCCTTTCTTCCAAATGGAATAAACAGAATGGAATGTTACTATCTCTTTTTTCCAGTCTACATTGGTTCAGCTGGTATTGGAACACAGGCACAGCCATGAGTAGCCAATAAAGATGAGATTGCCATGGGAAAGGTGCTGATATGACTGGGGACTGAGCACAGATGCACAGAGGGAAGGAACAGCCTAGAAAACCCCTTAGCAGCTTTGCCTTTGGCCCAAGTAGAGTTCCAAGGGTCATTTCCAGGCCTATGACCAGAAAGCCATTGGCATGATTGGAAGACATTCAGAAAAAGCTATGAAAACAAGCAGAGGTGTAAAGGCAAAGATTTACAAGGAACTTTTGAAGGAGCTAACTGCAAGAGCTTAACCTAATGATGACACAGTGAGGACATGATGATAGCTTGCAAATATCTGAGGGGTATTAGCACTAGGAGCCAGTCATGGGGGACTGAAAGCATATAATTTAGAGGGACAGGCGTCAGGGAAAGAAGAAGGAGGCAAAGAAGGAGTTTCAAGACAGCTTCCAGAGAACCAGGAGCATTAAGAAATGGGATATGCCTTTCAGGCAATGGTTGAAAGCAACCTCGGACCTATGAACAGCCTGAACAAGGAGCTGAAATGTGTGCTGGGGAGCATACCTGGCATGATGGGCAAGCTCGTGGGCTTTTCACGTTGCTGGCTCATGTGATTATTGGTGTGACAGGTTGGTGCATTGCTGGGGAGTAACAAAGTACTGGGCACTAGAGGCAAGCATTTATGGAAGTTCGGGGGGCCAGTGCCAGCCGGCCATGGCTGGAAGCCAGCTGAATCCATGCCTTAGTCACACTCACACATCAGCTGGGGTACATAGACCAGGCCTTTGATGTCCAACCCTGTCCCCTTTGCTGGTGCCCCTGATGCCTTCTGCATCTCTCCCAAAGTTCCCCAGTGTCAGCTCTGCTGCTGCTCAGGCACCCTTTTCTCTCTCTGTATCCTTGGGCTCTCCCTGCACCCTTGGGCTTGGCCTGCATCCCTCCTTTCCTCCTTGCCCCTTTTCAGGGACCTTTGCACATCCTCCATGTTATGGCATGCCTGACCCTTCCCACCTCCGTTATTTCAGCCCTCTGTCTTTCCAAGGCAAGGATTCCCAACCATCCTAAGTAGCACATTGAGGGATTTTTTTTTTCTTTTTTTTTTTTTGATACCGAATATCCACTGGCAGCAGGCTCTGGAGAGCATAAGCACACTGAGCCACCTCCCTGCATGTCCCCATGTGTCCCAGCAGTGTCAGATACAAGGTCACCTCTGGAGATGGGGTGCCATGTGGCACAGAGATGTGCCAGCCCTGTCAGCTGATGCAAACACTGCTCCTGCTCCGAGGGAGCAGCGCCAGCCACAGAGAAGAGAGGGGATGGAGGAACAGGGGAAGACTGATTGCAGGGCCTGACCTTACATTTGGACCTCCCGGAAACTCTGCCAAGGCTGCCCCCATATGCTTTCCCAATGAGCCCTGTCTCTCCCCTCTGCATCCCTTCCAGGCAGGATGGGGCCTTGGAGACAGCAGCCCCTCAATCACACCCACATAAGGCTGGCCTGACAGGTCCTGCTTCTTGCAAAAACCCCTCAACATGTCTTTGAACAGAGAGACTCATCCTCTGGAGCAGGATCTTAGAGATGGTGATAGGGTGGGCCATCCCCAGGGGTGCAGTGCTGCAAACGGGTGTGTCACAGAGGTGGCACGGGGACCATGACGGATCACCCGGTGCCTCCGCTGCTGGACAATCAAAGAATTCCCCCAACTGGTTGGATTTATCCAAAAGTTACATGCATCTGGGCTGAGGGCTGGGAGAGGGGGCTGGTGAGGGACTCTCCTTATGGTAACAGCTGGGACCAGGCCTAAATATGATTAATTAACATCATAAAAAAAAAGAAAGATCAAGACTGAAAGAGAGCAAGAGAAAAGGAAAATGAAAACCCAAGTCACAGACACAATTAAGATTTATGGACCCAGAAGGATGAGGATACTGGGGATGGAGAAGAACACGGAAGGAAGGAGAAAGAGTGCCAAGAAGGTAGACTACAATTTAATGCTTCTTCATGCTCAAAAATTACAAGAAGGGGCTGAGTGTTGTTCCCTGGGATGGGGACTGTTGGAGCTTGGTTGGGCAGGAGTGGGGAGGTGGGGGGGGTGCAAGCTTGCTATACTTTTTGAGGGGGGAACGTGTCCTTAACAAAATGCCACTGAAGGAATGTGCAGGCATGATTTACAGCCTGCGGCACAGCCTGCCTGGCTGCATCGTGCCAGTGCTTTTGTGGCCCGCAGGGACTCAATGCCATGGGATCCTGAATGATGTGGGACAAGGGGGGTGGCTGACTCCAACCCCCCAGCTCTACCCACCCCACAAATGTCTCCTCAGAAGGAAGGGCTCAGAAAGGCAAGGGGGTGAGATCAAAGGGCCACAGCAAGGTGCCCACCACCACCCAAAGATTTTGCTAGACGATGCCAGGTCTGAAATCGAGAGGGAACAAGAGGAGGGGCAGGTGACCCACTTTGGATGAAATAGGACCCATCTGGGACCTCTTCCCAAAACCGCTGACCAGTCCAGCATTGCTCTACCCCCGTCAACTCAGCTGTAATTTATGGAATGGAGGGTACATGATCCCAAACAGCCCTTTCACATCTCTGTTTAAGAGCTGTCTTGTACCAGCTAGAGTTGTGACATAGCATTGACATTTTCCTTCTGCCTTTCCAAGTTTGTGTGCAACTGCCAATGACTTCACTTTTCCTCCTTTTTTTTTTTCCTATTGATGAGTAAATACTCCAGAGGAGTATTGGCTGGAAGCAACCTGTCCTCCCTCTCTTCCGAAATCAGCTTTCAAAGCCAGATTTTGTAAAATATGCTTGGCTTTCCAAAAATTAGAAGAAATCCCTGGTTGTCATTTTTTTATTTTGCCTTGCTAAGACCCCAATTGGACTCAAGAGCTTTGCAGAATTATAAACAAAACAATAACTAGGGGAGTTCTACTGAACTGAAAAGTTTCTGTGAAGGGTTTGGTGTGCTTTAAAAAACGTTTAGTCCAAAAATATTTTGTTTCCCAGCTCCATCAGCATTTCCTGCAGATGTGCACAGCTCATCAGCAGGGTTATCCTTTGCCCTTCCCTGCTAAGACATCAGCATCACCAGTTCTGTTGTCTCTCATCTCACAAGGAAAATAAGGCTATGACTCCACTGACTCCATCCAAGTAACACCTTGTTGCTTTTCCCAAAACTACTTGTAGATTGCAAAGCACCATCCTCCCAGGGTCTCTGCCCTCTGATCAGCTGGCTCCTGCAGCAGGCAGCAGATGTGAGGTTGGGCAAGCCAAGGGGTTAAATTAGTAAAGAGGGAGATTGCTGCTCTCTTGTGCCCATGTCCCTGGGTGACTCCAGCCATGCTGCTGACCAGTGAAGGAAAATTTCCTCCACAACACAGAGGTCTACAGACTTTTCTGATGCTGTGCAAAATCACATGGTGTTTAGGGAAGACAGGGACTAGCAACTTTCTTTGTTTCCCAAAGTTCTGCAATGTTCATACCTGTTTCATAGAGCCATGGATTTGTTTGGGTGGGAATGGACCCTAAACTTCAACCCAACCCCTGTGCCAAGGGCAGGGATGCCATCAACTAGACCAGGTTGCTCAAAGCCTCATCCAATCTGTCCTTGAACACTTCTAGGGTGCAGAAAATCAGTGCAGAGGTCTTGGTGGCTGATCAGACTACACAATGTCACAGGTAGGACTGGGGAAAATACAGGCTCAGGAGTATCCAGTATCTGGCCCTGAGGGAATGATGCTCTTGTGGGAAGGATGTTAATCCTGGCTGCTTCACTGCAGTGCTTCGTGCTGTGCAGAAGGGGACTGGCAAGCAAAGCACCAACAGAATGGCATCAAATTGATGTCAGAAAGTGGGAATAAGGAAAAGTTGGGGGTGTTTGGTTTCACTGCAGCAGATGGAGAAAGTAAATTAATATAAGGAATTTAAGAATTTAGACCGGAACCTTGACTGGACTTAGCACCCATCTGGGCTGTCCTTCATCCGTCCGTCCATCCAGGGATCTTCCATGAACCACCCATTCATCCGTTTATCTTCCTCTTCCTGCCTGCAGTAATTGTTGGCACAAGGCATTGCACAGAGGAAACCAGCTGCAGAGCACAATGTCAATTTTCACAGTACTAATTCCCCAGGAATGATGCTCCATGGTCCTACAGGCTTCTGAGCTGCTCTCTACACATTAACCCTTTGTGTGTAGCAGAACAGCCACCTCAGCATTTCCATGGTGCAGGGCCTGCTCAGAGAAGAGCATTGCACCCAATCTGCTCCCCATTGTATCAGGACACAGGGATGCAAGGAGGCTGGTGGTGAGGCCAGCAGGACCTGGAGCAAGCAGAGAAGGGATGAAAGCAGAGAAGGAGAGGCAGAGAGGGTTTGGATGCTGGCTTCAGGGAGAAGTGAGGACAGGAAAAATAAGGGCTATGTGCAGGAAAATAAGCAAGAGACGGAGGAGCAAAGAGTCAGCAGCTGCTGGGAGCACATGGAGTTGTGCTGTGCATGGGTGTCTTGAAGGGGTCCTCCAGGAAAGACAGAGCTGAGAGAGGTAATAAGAGAGGCAGCAAGACCTGGTGCCCATGTCCCTTGGCATGGGCAGTGCTAGCTCCCCAGCCTGGCAGGCTGCTTTGTCCCATGCTGCTCCTCAGCCCCACTAGCATTTTTCCAGCTGTGCCCCCTCTCCAAGAAAAGCTCTTATTCCAGCAGGAAAATGGCAAGAGAGCACACTCCAAAATGGGATGTTCACAGTAATTCACCCTTCACATCCCTGGAACTGCTGTGGGCAACAGTGGCTGGCATGGTGAATGTGAGCCACGTGTAACTCCCATCAGGAATGAGGCAGACAGCATCCTGTCCCAGGTGGTTATCCCACTCCTGTGGCACTGGGAGGCTGCCCTGATGCTGTGTCCAGTTAGGGAGGGAAGTAGAGGAGCTGGGTAGGGTCTGTTGGCCAGGACCATGGCAGGGAGCAGTGAGAACACGGTAGGTCAGTCCTGTGCTGCGAGAGATTTTTTACTGCATTATTCAAGTGTTTCTCTTCATTTCTGCAGGTCAAACTAGACTTGCAAGAAAGCTGTTTTGTTATTTATTTAAGGCAAATGTGAAATATCTCTGTCCCTTTTCTCTGGGATCTATCCTCAGATGGCTCTTGATGCATCTTAAATCTAACCCAAAATGCTTCCCACTGATGAGCTTGGAAAAGGGACCAGGTGCTCTGAGCTCATGATATGTTCTGTTTGGGCAAGTCACCAACAAAGGTTTTTCTAGTGTGTTGGATCAAGGCAGCTTTCTCTTCACTCCTCTCCCCTGCAGCACAGATCACCTTGGGGTCAGTCTCACTGCTTCTGGTTGACAGGCTACATAAGCCAGGGAGTTCCCTGGAAACCAAATCCCCCAGGATCCAGGGAACACATACTGAGCGAAGCTGGAGGGTGGTCTATGTGCTGGAGCCTGTGAAGCAAAGTTTCCCCTTTGGAAACATATATGGTGGTATATTCTTCTCTGGTCTCAGCATCAGCACGTGGCAATAAGGTACAAACTCCTTGTGTCACCCCCATGTTCTCTGCTGCTTGGTTCTCCTGGAAGCCCCTCAAATTTTGTGTGGCAAGACTGGGAGAAGACACAGCAGCTGCTTTTGCTATTCTGCACAGTTTTCTCCATACCCTTACATTCTTCTTCAGATTCACTACTTCCCTGTTATCTCCAGCTTCTCTACAAAGGAAAGTCTTTCCAGTCTCCCTGTCAGAGGTTCAGCCAGACATACCTAGGCAGGAAAAGCTGCAGTTTTCAGAATCCTTGTAGGGAAAAGAAATGGCTTAATGCTTAAATACCCTCCCTGCCATGTCAACACCTTCCTCCCCCCGACCTGGTGCATGTTGAGCGAGCAGCAGGGTACCCCAGGGAGCTCTGCTCCAGCTGTACGCTCATCAGCCAGACGGGGAGCGCGCAGCAGTGCTTCGCCACTAACGCTCGCCGTGTTTAATCACACATCTGTGGGTTCAAACAGACTTAGCCAGCATGGGAAGGGATGCACCAGGTAGCAGCAGGTGACAGAAGTTGCTGATTCTGGTTAAACTGTGAAAAACTGATAAGCTGGGGACAAGAAAGAGGCAGTGCCATGGGAAACAGGGAGCTAGGGGCATTTTGGCCTGGGCAGCTGGGGTAAAAAACCATCTGTGTGTGTGTGTGCGTGTGTGTGTGTGTGTGTGTGTGTGTGCGCACCCACGTTCATATGGGAATAGCCAAATGCTTGTACCACTTTGATTACTGTAGGGTGTGCAGCCTAGGTCTGCTGTGTTCCCACTACCTGGCTCACACATGGATTGGCAGTGCCTGAGCATGTGGGTGATGTCTCCATACACAAAACAAACCTCACCTAGGTTTGGGCTGAGAAGTTTTTGAAGCAGCCAGTGCTGGGTGCAATGATCCCACGTGGGTGTGTTGGGACAACAGTGTATTGCTGCGTGTGACAGAGCTCTGTGTGGGTGTTTGGCAGGAGGAGACCTTCAGTTTTCTGTAGGTGTTTGCTGAGGTCTGTGTCTGTAAGATGTCATTTTCTTTATTTGTTTGCATGCACCGGCAAAAAAAAAAAAAAAAAAAAAAAAAAAAAAAGAGCAGGGGTGCCATGTCTCAAGCAGTGGGAAATGATGAAATGAAGTTTTTGGAGCTTGGGCTCCTGCTTCTTGCATGCATGAGTATGTGCTTGTTCTCCCTAATGGCACGTGTGTGTATGTAGGGACTGTATGTGTGTTCCACACATGTTCAACCTAATGCCTGCATGCAGGCTCCTGAGGAAGGAGCTAAGTGGGTTGTGGTCTCGAGCTGTTGGCCGTGGTACAGCCTGCATGACACAAAGGCAGCCCAGAGCAGCCTCTCTCTCCTTGGGTCCCTGGCACAGCCTCTCCTGCAGCTGAGGAGAGAGGGAGATGTCAGCCTGGTGTCAGAGCCAGGCACAGCTGGTACTGCCATGCCCAGGGATGAGGAGCTGGGCATGGGGACCTGATCTGCTGCTCATGAGCAGCTATTTAGACGGTTCCCACTAGCCATCAGCACAGAGAGCCATGAGGTACCCCAGGCTGTATTTTACCCCAGTGATATTACCCAGCTGCCTGTATGCATGGCCTGACCTTCATTCTGCCTCTCCTGTCCCTGTCCCCAGTTCCATAGTGCCCTGCAGCCTCCTTTCCTCCTGCTTTCGAGCCCAGCTGGCAGCCTTCATGCTCTTCTGTTTCTCCAGCCAGCTCCTTGCTGCCATCCCAGCTCACTTTCCTTTGGTCCCAGCCTAGCCCGTGTCTGATGCACAGGGTGTCCTGGCTGGCAGCCACACTGTGACGGCTGGTGGAGGGGACAGGTGGGGTCACAGGCAGTCTCTGCTCTGCAGCATGGCACAGTTTGGAGCTGCATTTGACTCCCTCAGTGGGAGGGAGGCGGACGAGGTAATGGCTGCTCTTTCGGGAACATGAGCATCCATCTGGTGCGCTGAGGCCACAGGGGGTTTGGCACCCAGGAGCTGGCTCTGCCACCACGTGTCATGGAAGGGCCAGGTCTGAGCTCTGCCTGGAATGGAAAACTTGTCCTTCCCTCCGACCTTGGTGCTGAGCAGTCCCTGTGGAGCAAGTGCATCCCTCAGTCCCTCTGCTCAGCAGCAGCTCTCCTCATAGGCCAGGCACAGCCCAGACTTTTCCTGTCTCCTCCCAGGCTGTGCCTGAACTGTGAGAGAAAATCTGGGGGACACTCTGGGGGCTGCACCTTGTGCCATTTGCATCAGTGCAAAATGTGGGTGGAAGAGCATTTCATACACAAGGTGTGTTTGCAAATGACTGCATAGCAAACCAAAGGGTTAGGAGTCTGGAGAGGCACTGGAAATTCCCACCACAGTGCTGCAGGTCCTCATGGGGGGTTGAAAGGGAAAAGCAACAGCAAGATGGGAGGCACACAGATGAGCTAACTAGGAAGGTTCTCCAGTGGGAGTAGAGCACATTTAAGCTTGCTATAAACCCCATTGAAAGAAAGGATTGAGCATATTTCTCTGTTCTTCCCACGTCTCCAATATCTGCCTCACTTTACCTCTGCAACAGTAGTTACATTTATTTTCCTTTTTTGTTTTTTAATAATTTACCCTCTGTTTCCCTCAAACTTTGGTTTTTGTTATTCTCTCAAACTGTGCCCAGAAACACAAGGTAAATGCACCCCTTGGATGCCAACACATCTCTGCAGATGCAGGAGCCTGCTGGAAAGTGTGTCCTTGGGAGGAGAGCTCAGGGACACCAGGTGCCAGTACAACCTCAGCGTTACTGCTGACTGACAGATGCACAGTTCATAGCCTGTCTTTTTAATGTGTGTCCCTTTGGGATCTAAAAAACTGGTGAGTGGATGTTGCCTTGTGCTGCAGTATCAGGGCACTTGCTTGAGTTCCAGGCAGAGCAGTAACTTTCCACCCCTGAATCTCCTCTCTGTGACTGCCTAGGGGAAGCTGGTGATCACGACTTGTTCTCATCCCACAGGAGGTTTCCCAAGTACTACTGCATGATGGATAGCAGCTCCTGGTCTGGAACATGTTCTTGGACTTACAGGCTCTCCAGGATGCCAGGGGCAGGTTGGGACCAGGACCTTGGCATGAGTGACAGGGTTGGCAGAAAGGAGTGAGGTTGGAGGGTTTTGAGTGTCATCCTTTTCTTTGCATGGATTTTTTCCAAAAGTACTCATGTACATCCCCACTACCTGCTGCTGCTGCACGGAGATCCAGCACCGTCCCAGCTGCAAAGCTGAAGCTGGAGTATGAAGGAGCAAAGTCCAAGGTTGCTCCTTCACCCAAGAAGTTTTTGGGGGATGAGGGGGAAAGTTGGCTAATGGAAGGGACATGCAGAGTCCACAGGATGTCACGCTGACTCTCCATCGCACAGAAATACCAGAGGCATCAATAATTCACATCCCCGAAGCCCTTGCAGTCCTCTGCAGCCTGCAAACAGCACCGCCACATTTAGACTGATCCCCTCCTCTCGCTGCTCTGCACTCTCCATCACCCTGGATCCCCAAAACTGAAACCGCGGCTCAGTTTCCCTGGCATCACGAACAAACCGGGGCTGTGAGAATTACTCACAGGCAAACGCACCCCGGTGCTCACACCTACTGCCCCCATCCCTCACAGGCACTGCCCCCAGCCCGCCCCCGGCTCGGCAGCAGCCCGCACCGCCGGGAGCGGGCTGGGCAGCACAAACCCTCCCTGCCCGCGGCCCCGCACGGCGGGAGCCCCCACGCCTGCTCAGCAGTCCCGGCTGCTCTTAGTTTCTCCCTACTGAAGAATTATGTAGCATGAAGAAGCAGGATCCACCATCTTGAACTGGCAGTGAACTTTGCTTTCTACATATAAATACAGATAGCAATCACACCCCAATCAGCACACAAGCTTCAGGGCATCATCACGGCAACTCTAACTTTCCCATTACGATAATGTGATTTTCACTCAGTCTATAATATCACCAGCCATGAATAAAACAACTGGCTTTTTCTCTCTTTCTCTCTCCCTTCCCTCTCTCCCCCCACCCTCCCTCTCCCTTTCTCTCTCCCCCTCTCTCGGATCACAGTCTTTGCATGCTAATGATGGCTGAATAAGGCTTCCAGGGTGCGATTTCTGATGGATAGGGAGGTCAGGCTCTGTGTGGATCCTCGCTGCTCTCCAGTCCTCACACACGCGGCTTCATCTCTCTTTGACCTCCTGGGTATGTGGAACCAGACTGGACTGACAGACCTGGCTGGACGGACAGGCAGTCGCTGCCTTCTTGTCCCATCTGCATCATGCCCCTAGAGTGGGGCAGGGACATGCTGTATTTTGTGGGGCTGAGTAGAGGGAACGTCCTGGTCCCCGAAGCCTACCAGCCCCTGCCCGGCTCCCTGGAGCATCTCCATCTCAGCTCGAATGCTCTGGTGTGTGGGAAATGTGTCAAGCCGGGATTAATCCTGCCCCAGGGCACCCTCACCCCTGCTGCTCAGCCAAGCTGTTTGTCTAACCCCGTTCAGGTCTGCTGTCCCTGAGGATGTATGGAGGCTAGATCAGGGAAGCAATCCCACTGAAAACAACCCTACCACCAAAAAAAAAAACCCAAAAACAACCAAAAAAACCACCAAAAACAACCCATAGGGATCAGGTACCTGATCCAACCCACCACACAGAACAGAGCAGTTGCAGGGCATTAGGGCATTGACTGGATTTTCCCACAGAGAGGCAGCTTGCTGGATCAGACCCATCGTCTTCTGGCTCCCAACATGATTAACAGCTGCTGCAGAGGAGAAACCCCTTTTGCAGGCTTCTCAGCAATTACCCTGACAAGGAGTTCCTGCTCATTTCAGCAACTCCAAAAACTGCAGCCTGATGAGTTTAAACCAGCCAGAAAGGGTTCATGACTGATTTTGGTGGTTTCTGGCAGAGTGAGCATCACCATGCATGTTCTGGTGCAACTGGGGCACCGCTGTCCCTGCACCACATGCCCTGCTCTGCATTCAGCCCCAGCAAACATCCTGTGCCTGCTCTGCATGCCTCTAGCTGAAACTGGCACCCAGCTGTCACAGGAATGGCATGGTAGGGAGCACTCCCATATGGAAACACTCAAGATATGTCAGTTTGATTTTGTTTCCTATTCTCACTCCAGAAACTATCATGCCAAGGCACAGAAACCCAGGAACTTTCCAGACCATACTGATCCAACATGCAAAGCCAAAGTTTAATTCCCTTGCATCCTTCCCACACTTGTCTGCTTTCAAAGTTTTCAGAAGTCTCTTGTTTGGGAGCACTGGTGGAGCACTCAGGTTTTCTAACCCCAGAGTCTATCTCAGAGACAAAAGCACTGTTCCTTTAACTCCTCTCCACCCAGTGTTTTGCTTAGGATTATTATCTTGTGTGAATAATTAATTCTCTTGAACATCAGCATCTGGCCCTGGGTGGGAGCTGTGCTAGAGAGACCAGCAGAGCACAGGATTGTGTTATAAGGTGCTAGAACACCTGTTTGTAGCTTTTGTGATCTTCCTCAAATCTATAAAGCAGGAGAAGAAAGGAGATAAGGTCCCTACTCTGCCCCAGAAACATGCCTTTGGGCAAGCTGCACTGTGGAAAGGACTAGCTCTCCTTTTTGCAAGATAAAGGGATGTATTGAGTACTAATTGCTCAAGTGGCTGTTGAAATGTCAGTGTTCCTCACGAGCACTCCTTGCTGTGTCAGGAGAGTTGCAGGGTGAGTGCTGAGTTACTGGGGCCCTCCAAAGGCTGAAGCAGCAATAAAAGGCATTCAGAGCAGAAATGGGATAGGATAGTGCCTAGACTTTGCAGTGGCTGAAATTGTGGATGTTAAGTGTGTGCTTGCAAGTTTTGAGTGCTCAAAGGGGAAAAACAGGCAGGAAAACAGAAAGGAGCAGCAACAGCCTGCATGGGGCAAACTCTGATGCTCTTAACCTGCCAATTTCTTGGTGAGCTGTGGCTGACCTGGCAGGACAGTGCATGCAAAACCAGCCCTGATGCTCTGAGCCTGAAAGCACATGGCCAGGGGCTGCCATGTTCATGGCACTGCTGTGCAGCACTGCCACTGCTCCTGACTGCTTTGCTGGAGAGCTACACAGGGAGATGGAAGATTCAGTCCCTGCAGCTTGTCTCTGAGACAGGATAAGCAGGGAAGGTGCATATTACAGACACTTGAATCCTAGTTAATATGTGCCATGGGGTAGCAGACAGGGCATCTCTCAAAATAAAAGACTGAGACAGGCTACCTGTTCACTCCTGCCTGTGAGCACTCATGACTTGTAAGTGTCCTTATATAAATCATGCTTCTTTCCCAGCTGATGGCTGTCCTTGCAGTATAAGCGGCTTTGGGGATGGCTCTGTCTCTGCCATCTCTCACATGTGATATAGGCTGATTCAGAAACTGTAATGGGTCCTGCTGCAAGCAGCCTGGAAGGTGCCCTCTGCAGATGAGAAAAGTGTGCTGGAGCGGTGTAGAACAAAAACCTATGCTGGAATCTATTGCATGTCCTTTCCCCACCCCCAGCAGCAGTCTGGGGTATGGGTTGCTTTGGACTTACAGAGACAGGGAGGACAAGTCCTCACCTTTGCAGCTGCTTTTGCTTCTTCTCTAGCTGGAAAAGGCTTCCTTTCCTTCCCTGACATAAAGAGCAGAGGTGCTCCAAAAACTAGAAGGCACCTGTGTCAACTGATCCCGGCACAGGGCTCACCCCACAGCAGGCTATGAGTCGCCTGGTGGGTGACAGAGCTGGCTGAAATGGATGGGGCTGTAATGGAGGTACCTGCCGGCAGGGCTACCTGGGAGACGCTCTTATCTGTCATCTGATTTATCCAGGTTAAAAGGCTGCAATCAGTCACCAAGGTAGATTCATTCCCCAGTAAATAGTGCCCGAGGGCTTCCAGGACCTATTTTACTGCTAAGCACTCTCTTTCCAATGCTTGAATACCTTTGCTCCCGATGGAGCTGTTGCTGGCTGATATATATATGATATGGGGAGTCCCGGTGACTTTTTTATTTTTGCTCTGTACAGCTCCTGGCCTTGTCTCGGCTGCGTCGGGCTGCACGATGAATTATGTGTCCAAGGCTTCTCGCGTCTGGGGGCAAATCCAGCCGAGACTGCTCTCGGCTGCCGGGAGAGCTCTCTCTGTGAATCAGCTCTGCCTGAAGCCCGGACCATTGGCACAGCAAGAGGAGAGGCTTGGAGGGGAGGGAAGTGATGCTGGTGGGCTGGCCCAGATTTTGGGCTGGGGGCTGGGAGGGACCAGCCTCTCCTGCCTTGCCGCTGTCACTGGGGTGCTTTGTGACAGGGTGACAGAACTGGGCTGAAGGACAGTCATATGCTGGGGTGCCCAAACAGTTGCTTTCTCCAGTGACTTTTTCCTGCTGGATCTGCCTAGAGCCTGTCCCCTATCACAGGTGAGTCCTTTCCAGGTTTGTATACCTCCAGAGTCAGGGAGGCTTCTCGAGCTGTGGAGAGCAGTGACTGACATTACTTAGACAATGGTACCTGGACTCCAGTGATCCCCAGAAAAAAGACACTCTCTGCCCTCTGGGGTTCAACTGTCACCTCTCATGACATGTCACAAAGCCAACCTGATTTCTTCTGAGCACTGAGGTCCTCTACCCTGGCCCTGCTCTCTGGGGGCATATTTGCATTAAACTTGATGGTGGAGAAGAGGAAATCTCTATCAAGAAGGCTGTGGACACAATAGCAGATTATATCCTCATTTTAATTTTTTACTTCTTTTTTTCATCCTGGATGAACTCAACAACAGATTCACCAAACTGCTGTCAAGGGGCTGCCATCCCCATCAAGCTCCAGGTGCTACCTGCTCCCCCATCCCAAAGGACAGAGGAAAGGCTGCATCCTGCCCCCTCCTTTGGGGAGGGCTCAGGAGCCCTTGTCTACTACACCTTGTTCTTAAGTACCTTCAAGCATTTGTCCTGCAAACATTTGAGGTTTGACTGCTTTTATTCCTTTTCCTGTCTTTGACAAACCTCTTATGTAGTTTATCAACCCAAATCAGTTGTTAACTTCCTCCTGCTCTTCCCATCCCCTCCCACTCCTCCTCCCACTAATTGGAGTGAAGGACTAATGGAGTATTACTGTGAGGGACTAGGCAAGCTTCCCAAAGTGCTTACCTAAGAGGAGAGCACTTTGACTAATAGATGAGCATTAAGGCTGTGCATCCTCTTGTCCTGAGAGTGGGAGGAGGGGTCCAAGAGTACAGAGCAGAGCTCCAGACATCGGTATTACTAGTTCTCTCCAGATATTCAGATTGTACAGTCAGACCATCTCTGCTCTCAGATTCACCAGGTTTCAGATCTAACTTGCCCTTTGACAACAGCCAGCCACGTGGATTTGACTCCCAGTAGGTGCAACACAGCCCTTTGCCAGTTATGGATATCAGCTTTCCTGCTCGGGCAAAAGAGGACTTTCCCCCATGCAGTGTTTGTACAACATCCAGCACAGGAGGGCTCCTTCAGTCCCTCAGGGGATGTTCTGAAGTGTCTGCACCAGTACTTTGAGTATTGGATCACCCAAAGCTGCTGTGGGACAAGACACTGGGTCAGCCAGAAGGAGAGCAGGATGGGTCTGTCTGGAGGCACAGAACATTTCAGGAGCTGCTGTATACCTAGACCTTCCAGCCATGAATGTCAAAAGAGTTTTTTTCCCTGCTAGTCATCTAGCTTTGAAGCCTCCTATGCATTTTCCAGGGGCCATATCCAGCACTGGAGGAGGGTTTGAAGTTGTAACTATGCAAAACCACCAAACCTGAACTTTGGAGATGCCCTGGGATGATAGGCTGTGATGATCAATATGTGCCCCTATCCTTTCTCCTGCAATTTGGTTTCTGAACCTATGCTGGGGTGCAGTACCAATTAGATCAGCCTGATGACCATCACCAATGTCATCTACAACCTTCAAGTGTTTTGTCGCTCAATCCTCTGGACCCCTGGAGGGCATTGCACTGACATTTATACATAGTAAATGGCAGCAGAGCTCAAAAGCACCAGGAGAAAGGTCAAGTGCTTCAGTAAGAGGTGGGCAGGTGTGGGCTTGCCATGGGCCTTCAGGGAGTGAGAAAGTATTCCCAGAGGCTAGGTTTGGAGAACTAAAGCCATGATGTCTGTGAAATGTGGGTACTCAGGTTCAGCAGATTCCTGATGGCTGGGTCTGGAGACAGCATCAGAGGACAGCTTACAGTATGTTTCTGAGAACCCTTGTTTCACCTGGGAACCTGCAGCTTGCTAAGTGGATACAAGATGTGCATGTGGCCACCCCCGCCTTTGTTTCACTTGGGCTCTCCAGATGTCCCAGATTTGTCTCTGCCACTTCTTACTGGGAGCCACCCTTAGGGTGTGTGACCTCTCAGCAATCTCACCTAGGTAAGTGCTGACCCTTTGGAAAGCTCTTGTGTGTTCCTGGCTTTGCACCCTGATTAGCAGTAGCACTATAACAGGAGAGATGGAGTGATAAACAAGATGGAGTGATGAACACAGGACAGATTCAACTTGTCCAGCTTCACTCCCTATAGTCAGCACCTGCTGAGTCGCCCAGACTTATGATATTCTTCATCAGGATGCTTCAGGAGGAAACTGCCAGACTGAGCCCGAGTGATGGGAAATGGCTCTGTGCATCTCATTCATCTCCTCTTACGCTGGGCAAGGGCATGAAACTCACAAGTGCAGACACTGGTATGAGAACTGAGTTGGGCCCAACTGTAGCACAGATTGCAGTTTGTGTCCCTGTCTCTCAGGCTCTGGGCTTTCAAGCACTGGTAACTGACACGGTGTGCGCTGGGAGAATGAGGAATCCATCATAGCAAGAAGAGTGTTCTCAGGACAGCTGCCTATGTGAACATGAAGATGAGGGGGTGGGATAAAACACTCTCCTGATACAGGGAAGGGGGTTGTCATCATCATGGCCGCACCCATGCAAGGGGATCCTTCAATCTCTTTATGTGAGCATTGGGGAGGAGGAATATCAGAGCTCCCCATGAGCTGGACACCACTCCCTCCCTGCCCCAGGGAAGGCACAATGAGCGACCACAGAGCGGGGTCACTCGGCAGTGCTCCCATCAGGGAGGAAGCCTTCCTGTGCCCCGGCAAACCCCTAGTGAAAGACAATCAGGCTCGCTGTCACCGAGCTAATTCCGACGGCATAAAAGCAGTAATGAAATTCACGGCAGGATTAGCCTCTCCATCCAATGGGCCGGCGCCACAGTGACATATCGTGCTTCTTGCCCGAATGTAACACACCATCTAATTTACGTCGTGTAGCGAGCGGGAATGAAATGTTCATAAAGAATTGCTGAATCTTGTCACCTTAACTGCGGCCCCGGGCTCTGAGGCATCTGTCAGGGAGAGGAGAGAGGAGAAGGAGGCTCCTGCCTTGCAAAGCTGCGACCAGGGCTTTGGGAAAGGGGAGATGGCTGCATTAATCTTCTGGGTCTGTGCAATGGAGATGTAGCACGTGGGGATGAGGACTCCAGGCTGGAGGAGGGGGGCTGGAGAGCTTCCTTACGTGTGCATGCTGCAGAGTGGTGATAGCAACAAGAAAGGGGCTTTTAGAGCTTCCCCACCCGGAGAACTGCATGCCTGGGATGCATGAAAATGGACCTGGGGTGGCATGGAAATAAGGGGCCACCCTTGGAGATACACGTGCTCACAGCAGAACACAAGTTCCCAAATTCCATGTTGGGTCCCATGTGCAGGTACACACTATTTAGCAACTGCAGGTGTTCACCTGACTGGGGAAGCATGTGCACAACCTTTTTGCTGTGGCTTGGCAGCCCCATTCCCCCTCCCCTCCCCAGTGTTTATTTGCAGTTAATTTTCATGGATTCTAATGGCTCAGATCCTGCTAGGGGGGATTGTGCTTGTCTCTTCAGTCAGAAAGTTTGCAGAAAAAAATAGCCCTTTCCTGTTGTGTTTGGAGTAATAGTGTCTTGGTGTCCAGAGGGGAGTTGGCAAGGAAACAGGGAAGTTTATTAAGAGTAAGAGATTAAATTCCACTGGGTTTAATTGGAAGTGCTTGAGCAAACAGTGGAGGGAATTGTCCAGTCCAGCTCTCTGGAAACAGCAGTACTAGCCCCAGGCTCATGACCATGCAGCTGACTAGTCCCAGGGCCATCTTATCCTCTTGACTGTTGGGGAAGCTGCAGGGTCTGGCTTGTTTACTTCCTTGGGGTCATCTGTGCATCTCAGCCTTGGCTTTCTATTCCATCAATTGCTGGGTTCCTACATGGATCTGGAAATGCATAAGATGCATTATTTGGATCTGTATTTTACTTTGGAAGTTGGTTCAGGGTGCGAAGTGTGCAAGTGAGGCATAGGTCCTGTCCTTCCTGTCCTCTCCCAGTCCTCTCCCATGAAAATCTGGCTTTTCTCCCTTGATAGGGACAGTACAGCTCCAGGTCAGGGCTCAGCAGCAGCTGGCTGGGCTGCAGGTATTGGGTATGCAATTTGCAGCTGTGATATGTTTTGGAAGAGTAACCAAAACTTAAGATGCCTGCTCTGCTTCCCCATTTTAAAGCTGAAATGCAGAAAATCCACTTCTGGATCCTAATCCCCACACCATCCTTCAGGGCACAGAAGTCTCCAAGTCAGATTCCCATGGATGAAACCCTCTGCCTGCCTTGGGCTGGTCTGGATGCTGCCTGCAGAATGAGCTGCAGCACCACTGTGCCTCCCCTGCACCGACAATCACAGGTATGCAAATCAGTATGGAAATGTGCCTTTGTGGTAGCAAAAGGAGCTGAGTGCCAAAAGTCTGATTCCCTCCTAGAAAAGCCTCTCCTTCAAGACCTTCTCATGCACCACACTGAGTTGAAAGAGGCATCAAGTATTCTCCTTGCAGATGAAGGTAAATGGGGCTCAGACATTTGCTTTGCCTTGAATTCAGCTGATCGTTCTGCTGAAAAATTCAAAATTAAAGAACAATAAATAATTTATTACTTTATTTACTTTAATTCAATAAATTGCTTCCCTACAAATTAAGATCTATTGCTTCAAATTAAATGTTTCATTAAATCTGAGATTAAACTTTTGGGGGCTGGGGAAAGTAAGACTTTTTAATTTGGCTGGAAACATGAAAACTGCTGTTCCCAATTGCTTTAATTGCAAACTCTAGAAGCAAAGTGACACACATTTTACAAAGCAGGGTTGTGCTGGTTTGGTCTCTGCTCCCTCTTCTGTGGGAGATCAGTAGGTTTCTCCTCCTGACTCTCTCACACGGCTGCAGACTTTCAGCTGCAAATCCAAATGGAGCATGTCTCTAATCCCAACCAAACCTCACACAAATGTCCTCTAATTGAGAGACACTTTGTGTCTTCTAGACTTTGCAGGGCCTTGTTTCTGCATAATCTTGTTTTATGGGCGAAATTGCCATAGTGGCTGGCTGTGTTCCAGCCACACTCTATGCTCTTTGTTTCAAATATATATAAGTTAAATATATATTTATGAATTCAATATTATTATTATTATATAAATATATATAATTAATTTTCTTTTGGTTGATGTCCTGTGCTGGGGCACTTAAAAGATTTCAGCCATATGCTATTTCCCAGTCTCCAAAAAAGGTTCACCTCTAATGGACATGAGATAAAACCTCATGTCTCTAGTGGTTTTATTCATGCACAGCTCTTCTGCAGAATTTCACCAGTATGATGGCCTAGACAGAGAGATGAATGGGACAGGCAGACTTACAAATGTGGAAATCTACACAGACTGAAATGAAGGAGTTTGTTAGTTTCCTGGGCAGTGATCCTCTGGTAGTGCACCTAGAACGATTGAATATGCTGCAGAGTGGGATCTCTGGGGCCTGCCTGGCTACTGGATGTTAGTACCACCTTTTGTAACTTATTAGGGACTGCTGGAGGGACTTCCAGCCAGTTCAGCACATGCCTCCATAGGAACTCATGCACCTCTGCACCAATACAGCCACTGCAGAGCACCTCAGAGCTCTGTGACAAAGTCTGTGCTGTTTAGTATAGGAACAACTTGCACGAACACAGTTTCAGGAGCAAACAATTGCTAAAGGGCTTCAGTTTTTTTCCCCTCAAACTCTGCAAGTAGATGAACTGTAGGTGCTGTGAAACAGTGTCGGAGGAATTCTCCCTTGTTTGCATAACCCCTGGTTGGAAGGCTTCAAATAACAGAAGTGCTCAAAGTAGTTTCTTGTGACTCTTTAGTGCCCTCTTTGCCCATGGCTACAGGCTTGTACTCTGGCTTCTTCATTGTCTTGGTATCTGCTGCAGGTTTGCAAAACCGGTACCGTGGTTGTCTTTCACAGGAAGGTTAGAGCAGCAAAAGGAGTGTCTGAGATATTGGATGATGGAGAGAGAAGGTCTTGTGATGCCTACTCTGCTCTGAAGAGGATTGGTAGGAACCAGGGCAGAGAGAAGGCTGTGTGAGTCATTTCCTAAAGGGAAATCTTTCCTGTGAGGGCCTTTTTTCTTTCAAGAGATGTGTCCCTCTTGGGCGTATTTTCAAGGGCTGGGAAAATCTCCTTTTCTGAGCTCTCCTTCAGACACCAAATGACAAAGGAAAATGCCCCATGAGGAATGGGGTGCACATGAATGAGTGGGTTAACTCTGCAGACAGGATTCCAAACTCATCTTCTGAGCAGTGAATGATGCTGTTGAAGCAACCTCTAAGAACTGCTTGTCTGTCAGCTCCTGGAACCCAGGCCACCCTTGGACTCATTTGGTCCATGGCAGAGGGCAGTTGCTTTTGGATCTATGCATTGTAATGTGGCTCTGTGATATGGAGAAAGGCACAGTCACTGCAGCAAGTGGGCTTTTGCCAGGAAAACTCTCTTATGTACTTACTCTCTAAGTCAAAAGTATTTACAGGAGATCTTGCTGCCTGTAACTTAAAGCTTTAGCGAAACAAATTGGAATTGCCTTCTGGAGGCCATTGTTATAAATTACAGCCCCAACATCTGTCCACAACTGCAATGTCTAGACAACCCGTCTCGGCTAGAGGAGCGAGCGAGGGGGCGGCTGTGATCACAGTGGGGAGGGGAAGCAAAGGGTTTGTGCTGGGGCTTGTGCCAAGCACCCTGGATCATGCTGCCCCTCTGCTTTTGAGCATGATGCTTACAGCAGGGTCCATCCCAGCCTGGCCAGGAGGGACTTCAGGGGCATTCAAGGTAGGAGGAGAAATGTCTGCCTTCCTCCATTGCAGATTGATGCCGGCAACAAATTTGGCCCTTGGAAGTCTTGACTGCTGTTGCCTCATTTATTGCATGTTGAAGAATGTGAGAGAAGGCAGTGCCTTCAGCCAGGCTTGTTCCTTGTTTCCTTGGCCCCTGTGCAGCACTTTCGATAAAGAGGCCAGGCCCGTCAGCTGAACGATTGTATTTTTTTACAGTTCCTAGCGAAAACCTTCTCATTTATATGTAAAGTAGCCATTAGTCATAGCTCTGTTCCCTCACACTGCCTGATGTACAATCACATTTTGCAGTGGATGAATCTTTCCACACAGCTGCTCTGCTATGAATAATCCGTTGCTGGGCCCATAAATCAGAAAAAAATCATGCACCTCCTTTGCCTGATCCTTACACAAAGTCATATATTTTACATGAGGACAAACTAAATATTCATGAGGTTTTAAAAGGCTGTTCTGACTACAAGGTACTTGTTGGGGTTGTTTTTGTTCTGTCGGGTCAGGTTTGGTGGTTTGGGTTTGTTTTTTGTCCTTGTAAGAAGAAATCTTTCTTTCCCCTTTGCCACCCTTCAGGCAGCAGCACTGAGCTCCAAGCAACGCTCCTCTGGACTCGTGTTTCCAAAGGACTGATGAATTTGTCATTGCTGCAATGTCAAGGACAGGCTGATGGAAGGTGCTGCAAACACCAAAGAACACATCCCAGGGGAGGTAGCAAGGCCTCAGAGAGTGAAGGAGCTGCTTTAAGGGTAAAGAGGCACTTCCAGATCTGTGCTGGGGGCACTGGGCTGGCTGGGAGTTGGGGTGCATGTTTCTGTATGTGCCTCAGCCTGGTGTTCCTCACCGTGGCCTCTGGCAAGACCACAGAGACTGGGAACGCTGCTGAACAATTGGTCTAGACCCTGTGCAAGAATACTGTCACCCTGATTTGTTTTCATTCATATTTTAAACAAAGCATCTGCAGAGTCTATGTAAGGACTGGGACCAGGACTTCAGTATCTTCTGCTTCCCAGTGGCCATGTAAATCTGGTGGGGCAGCAGCACCATGCAGTCACCATGCTAGGATGGGAAACTGGGAAGTGAGCTCAGGTTTAATCTGCTCAGGATCCCTGTAAGGATTCCAAACTTTCAGGATCTGCCCTGTCCAAGACGCTCTGCCTTGGCCACCCAGAGCCAGTGAAGATGATATTAGTGCAGGGAGGGCTCTCAACCCCCAGGAGGGTCTGGAGAGCCTGACAAGTGGGAAGACAAGATATTTCTACTTGCTGAATTAGCAGCTCCCACTAACTGAGAGGGAGCAGTCTCATCCTTCTCTGCCCTGGTCCACTCGCCCTTACAGTAGATTTGCCATTTGTGTGGTCACAAAAAAAAAAGCAGGTTTGATTTGCCAGCAAAGTGTTTAGTTAATATTTCCTGAGTATAATTTTCCTGTCACTATGTCAACTAAACCAGCTCACTGTGCTAGCAAACAGGTTTTGGAGCCAGCAGAAGGTGAGAAGAAACACGTAGCTGTCAGAGACAGGAGAGAGGATGCAGCTCCCCTTTTCAGCAGCACAAGGGATACAATCAGCTCAACCTGTAAATGTTAATCTACAGCATACACTGCTGTGGTTTCTCTGCAGACAAGCCCTTCTGTCTGGTCATCCCCTCCATACGTGCAGCCTTGCATGTCTTCTTATCCCAGGTAATGAGTACTGTCCTGCTCAGTGAACATAATCCATACTGTGTCGTCTTGGACTCCCTCCCTTCACTCTTGCATGACTGAGTATCCCTTTGTCCTAAAAAAGACCCTTTGCCCACAGGTACAGGGAGCCATTCTGCCCTCAGTTTCCCCAGGCCACTGCACACCAAGTGCTTTTAGCTGAGATGCCAGAGCCCTGGGTGAGACATGCCATTGTCAGGGATCAGCTAGGCTGGAGAGGCTGAGCTGAACCACTGGGATGTTTCTGGTTGCAGGGGTCCCTGTCACCTTCTCACAAGCTCCTATGCTATCAGAGATTGCCTGTGTGTTCAGCACTGTGAAACGCAGCCCCAGTAGCAGCTGCTGCCACTGCTGCTGCCAAGTTCTTGCAGGACAAAGAGAATAACAAAAGATTCTTCCACCAGTGAACTCCCTTCTTTTCACTTCCCTTCCTTTTTGCTCCAACTTGGAAAGAATGAAGCTAAGGCACTGCCAAAGTAGAGGAAAACAAGGCCAAGCCCACACAGATGGCGACTCCACAAATTTAATTTAAAATCATCCTTTATTATTCAAAATTTAAAAATTCAGGCAATAATGCCCAAAGGAATTGCACTCATTAAAAAGTTCCCCAATGTTTCATGGCCAAATCTTACTGCTTCCACCACGGGTCACTGGGACAAGAAGGGAAACCCCTCTGGAGTGCAGAGAAAGGTAGGGCTGTACCTGCTGTAGATCTCTTAAACACTTACTTACTGACCCAATCAGCTTCACTTGAAGCAAAGCACCAGCTGTTCCTTACCCAATTAATGACTGCCACAGCAAATTAACATGGCGTTACACCAGGCGTGGATGTGGTCCGCAGAGTCCGGAATGCACAGAGCAATATGCTATTGCAAAAATAATCACAGTAATATCTTTACTGTTAGGTAGCATCCTTCATCTGGAAGGATGGTGAGGCCCCTGAGCACTATATGGGCTCGTTTCAGTGCTCTGCAGCGAGGGAGTGGAGGGCAGGGAGGGGGGGTATGGTTGCTGTTTCAAGGAAAAGTAAAGAGGAGCTGGTCAGGGCCACAGCTCTACTGTGGCAGAGACAGCACTGACTACACATGTCCAGGTCCTGCAATTCAAACAAATAGTTTGTTTGGTTGTAAATCTGCTGAAGTGTGCCTTCTCCCTGCCTTATGCACCACAGACCTCTCCAACTGGTCTCTTTGCCTGCTGTGTGATGTGACACCTTGATGTCACAGCTTGGTGTGCTGACCATTCTCTCCTCTGGCCACAGAGGACATAGCAAGCTGGTGGATGCAGAGCTGGCCATTCAGCTGCAGGGAGCCTCCCACAGTGGGAAGGGGCCACAAGATCAGGCTGCAGATGCAGAGAATACAGATGAGATTCCCACAACAAGGTGTTAGTCCATGCTCAGTGCTGCTGGGCCAAGTGCTGTTTCTCTGAGTCCTTCCTCAGTCACTCTGTGCTGTGGCTGAGGCTCCTGCCCTGACCCTCTGCAGTGGTTCTGCATTGTGGGGTCCTGATGGCAGTGTGGCAGAATAACCAAACCATGACCTTCTACCAACAAGTTTAGGTCCAGCACCTAAACACTCATTAGTTTTGGCTCCACAGAGTTCAGGGACATTAATCCCCTGTAAGTTATAGTCCAGACAGATCAATCAGCCTGGAGGGCTTTGGGACACTGGTGTCTAATGCTGAAGCATTACACTTTCCAGTTTTCCAACAATTAGGTCAGCATCAGATATTATTGACAAATAAACCATGCAATTAAAGCCCCGAGCCCGCCACACTGCTACCAGGAGGATCCATTTACAACCCAAGCCAGCTGCAGGGTGCCTGGAGAAAGGAGACATGGGAGAGCCCTCCCTCAAGCATTGGCAGGCCCTGCTTGCCTTCAGTGCTGTTACAGGAGCCTCCCTTTGTAATTACAGGATTCCCTCATTATAATTACTGTTATTTATATAATCATGGTGAGTGTTTTCAGTGCTGTCAGCAGTCTGGAAAGTGCCCAGCCCCACTAGAGCCAAGCATTTCAGGCATTTCACTGCTAAGAGTCTGGGCTTAAAGCATGACGGCCAGGAGCATGGCTGGGTCAGTCCAAGAATGGCAGCCTCTGGTCCTGGTGACATGGAAGCTCTGTTTGGGAGATTTCTGTGCCCTGGGATTGTAGAGGGAGAACATCAGGTTATCTCTTCCTCCTTCTCTTAGCCCACTGCTCTGGAAGTGTAGATCATGCCAGCATCACACCCGCAAAGGCTGACATTCCCTGTAACCTCAGCTGGGTCACTGGCTGCAGCAGACACTCCTGGCACTGGATCATGAGGCATCACCTAGTCACATGGCCCTGGGAGGAATCCAGTAATGGGCACATTCTCTGCATCCTCTGCTTTCTCTCTAATCATCCCACCTGAAAATCTGGAGGAGATGGAGTGTTTAGAGAAAATGAGGGAAGGCACTGGGACTCAGGAGATACAGGTTTTGTCCCTGCCTGAAGCTTCACTTTTGTTCCTGTGTCAAACACAGGAATGAAAACAATGGGTTTGAGCTGCATATGGACAAGCAAGTGCTGATGGTTGTGGCTGGCTTCTTTGCATTTAAGTAGGAAGAAATTCAGAGTATCTCACTTAGAATGCAGGGTCAAATATATAAATGCAGCAACGAAAAGAATCCAATTGTTTTACTAGATGACAAACTGGCTAGAAATCAGTGTTGTGTTTGCTATAGAGAAGTAAAAACTTATCAGGGTCTTATAGTTGGTATTAAAACTACAGGAAGCAATTCCTCTCTGCTGCTTTATACGAGGCAGCTTCAGTTTTTGGGCACTCTGAAAAATGTAGAAAAACTGGGAAGAGATGAGACAAATTTAATACAGAAGAGGATTAGAAACAATGGTTGCCACATGAGCTGGTCTTGTAGGGCATGCAACAGAGAAAAAGGAGAAATAGTAAATATTCTTCTGTCTATATGCAGCTGCTAGTCAAGGAATGCTGATCAATTCTTTCCTTCTCTTTGCTGCTTAGTACAGCAAAGAAAACTTGGTCCAATTTTCAGGGAAAATTGATCTAGAAACATTATTAGAAAAAGGGCACCAAAGCAGCACGGGAGGCTTTTTATGTAAAAAGAAGGATGGCTTCAAACAAACAACTCTCAAGAATGATGTCAGCCTACTTGATCCATTTCAGTGATGCAAACCGTCCTGTTTCACATCCCCTGCGGACCTTCGGTCTGGTAACTTTTCCCCAGATATTTCTAGCACCCAGAGCACGGGGCTCAGTTTATGCAGCAATCGACTTCAACACGCAGCGCAGCCGGAGCAAAGCGTGGGAGCAGCCGAGCCCTCCTGGGGGGCATTTGAGAGCACGGGGCAGTGATCCAGGAGCCAGCCGTACCTTCCACCCCGGGAAGGTCTGGAGCTGGAAACTGCCCACACGGAACCCGCGGGACGCGCCTCCTCACCGCCCTCCCTCGCCCACCCGGAGCGGCCGCGTCCATCCCACCACGGCCCGCACCTCGCACCCTTATATGTTACTACAGCCCCCGTCGGCCGCCTGCACTGACAAAACGCATGCGCCAGCCGGCTCCCAGCGTGCCCCTAGGTCCGGAATGTGCCGGGATTTGTAGTTTTATTCCGCAGGTCGAACCTTTGCCAGGAACGTGGCCGGGGACTCCATTTCCCGTGGGCCTGCGGAGCGGTGCATGCGCCGTGCCGGCAGCGGGGCGAGGTGGGGGGGGCGCGGGGCAGCGCAGATTCCCGTCTGCGCTGGCTGCGGCCTTCACTGAGCGGGGGGGCGGCCCCGGCCCGGCCCCGCGGGACGATGGATCCGGCCGAGGCCGTCCTGCAGGAAAAGGCGCTCAAGTTCATGGTGAGGGGCCGCGGGGTTGGCGAAGGCGGCGCGGGAGAGTGGGCACCTCTATCTATGGAGGGCTGCGGGGCGGGGGGGGGGATGAGATGGAGCGGGGGGCAGTGGGGAAGGGGATCCGGGCCTCGGGGCTGGGCTGGGCCGGGCCGGGCCGGAGGGCGCTGGGCTGGCGGGCGGGGGAAGGTGGTGAGCGGGGCCCGGGGAGGGGGCGTCCTGCCTGCGGGGCGGGCAGTAACCAGGGTTCCCAGATCCGGGCAAAGGGAGCTTTGGGAGGAGGGGGAGGCGGCTGCAGGTGCCACCTGGGAGCGGGAGAAGTTAAACTGGAGTGAGGCAGGACCTGGCGGAGGGGCCCACAGGCACCGGCAGGCTTTGCACATGTAATTCTTGGATTTTTTCTTTATTTGTGCACCTTAGACTATGGTGCTGTACTGCTCACCATCCCTCTGTAATTTTGTTTTTCCTCCCATTCTACTGCGAGATCTCTAAATACTGGCATTTGAATGTTTCACTTGATGCTGCAGCAGCATATCACTGATGGGGGGAGCATGTACATTGTTTAGGTTTTGAGTTGGCCTTTGGTATGGAAAACAGTACATGCATCAAGATGCTCTTCAGATATGGCTAATCTCCATAGATTTGAGGCATTGTGCACTTAAACTGTAGCTTCGTTCTTTTTTTCTTCATTTGTTGATATTTCTAAGCATTTTGGCCAGAAATGTAAAATTTAGAAATGAAAACAGTGTTGCTAACTAAATTGAATGTAAATTTCAGGTGCCCCAAACTGTTCATTCCCTAAGGATATAATTTAAATGACTGGCAACACTTGCTAAAAGTTTGTTTTGGATTAGTGCTTCCAGTGGCACCGAATTAAATTTGAGCTCATCAGGAGCAAGGAATTTCTATTAAATCTTCAGAACATATGCCCAAAATTAAATTGAGGAAACACTAGCTGCAAATTTTAATTTCTAATTGAGCTTTGAAACACTTGTTTGGCTTTTGTTTTTAATCTGGAAGAATGTGTTTCTCTCTTGAGACTTTTTGATCTGTTTGCTAGTAGTCTCCAAGTTTGCCAGATTTATAGAGTCTCAGCTAAGTGAAGTGGAAGAATGCTATGGACGCCTAAATCAGCAAGATAGCAATTAGTAATAATGAATGGCCATCTTTGGTGTGGGATTGGCCAAAGGAGTGTCCCAGATCCTGCTGCACTTGTGTTTGGCCAAGCTTGGTAATTACAACCTGCCTCTAGATAGTGAGTTTCACATCCCGTAAAGTTTCTGCCGAAACATTCTTGGCTGCTGCCAGACAGCATTGTGAACATGCTATGCTGACTTCTCATACATCACTTTTTTCACTCCCTGTGCTAAGATTCTCATTCAAGGGCTTAGTCCAGGTGGTTTGAGATTGTCTGTGAGATTGGGCCTGGAGGCTGAGGGAATCCCTGTCCATCCTGCAGCTGGCAGGATGATGATGGACTCCAACAATAGATGATATAGATGGACAACAATAGATATTGATGGACTCCAACAGTAGAGCTCCTTTACACTGGGGAGAGGCATGCCCATGAGAGGAAGCTGTTCTTCTGGGATATGCATCTGTTAAGAGCACCAGATAAAGGGAAGAATGATCAAGACCAGACTGCACTGAGAGCTAAAAGCTAACCCACGTTCTTTCATGTTTTATTAAAAAGTGCTTCTTGTATGCAAAATGCTTGTAAAATCTGCAGTGAAAGATGGGCCTTCCCTCTGTCCACTCTGAACTTTTTAGGGTTTTTTTGCTTACAGGTTGAAAGTAGAGTAAGCAAAGGTTTTGTTAAGCACATCCCAGGCTTTTGCTTTAGTGTGCATCAGTCCAGAACGTGGCTCTTCCTTTAATTCTGCTGATCAAGTGAAGCGTTTGTCAGACTTGGGGGGGTCTTCTGGTGTTCCTGGAAGGGTGGCACAGATAGATACATCAGGATACATTAGGAATCAGTTGCAAGTATCATCTTGGCCCTCCCTGGAAATGTCTTTTCTGGGCCTTGCAGCACTCAGGCAGTGCTCAGGCACTGCAGTAGTGGCACTGGTACAGTTATCCACACAGAGGTAGCAGATCAGCTAATGCTGAATCATTCACAGTGGGTTACCTTGTCCATCAGAGTGTGTGATATGCTTCATTTGCATCTTCTTATTAGGTGGCTCACAGTTTGACTTGAGGCGGGCTTTGCTATTAATTATTGATTTTCCTGAGAGCTTCCCAAGGAGCATTGTAGGTAAATATTCAAATACATTTTAGAGGTATGAGGCCTATTATCAAAGGCAGGAGAGACAGTTTTGGTTTTGATATATGTTTTGGGTAGGTTTCATTTCATATTGAAAAGCAACTCTCTAGGTGGTTGTTTGTTTATGCTCTTCCAGAAAATAATACCTTTTTTCCACTTAAAAATGTCAAGTCTTAAGTTTTGACATTGACTTTGAGCAGCCCTTTTGAATCACAAGGTACCAGGCAAGATGGACCTGGTGATCTGATTTTCATTTTAATGTCCAACTCTAACAGAAAAATGTCATGGGAAAGCTTCATCCAGTGCTAATATTATGAATGAAATTATTTTTCTTTAAAGCATGTATATTTGGTGCTTTGAAAGACAAACAGTACTCTGTTGTTTTTCTGTCTGCTCATGTCTGTGCAACTTTTTGATGGGAGTAGAGGGCAGCTGCCTTCTCACTGTCTGGTGTTGGCTGGGTTACTTGCCAGTGAAGCAGTATTGCATTTAACTGATATCTGCCACAGTTTCCTGGTTATCTGTGCTCAGGTACAATATGTATAATCTCATATTTTAAGTAATTCATTTAATTTCATTTGCTTACTCAGTTTATCTCTATGTCTTAATAAGACCTAATTTATTCCAGATATTAAATTGCTGTGTATTAACACTACACAATACTAAGCAACTGCTCACAAGGAAAGACTGTTTTTGCTGGTGAATGAGTGTCTTGTATCATGTGTTCTGCACATCATCTTTCAAAAGTTTTGTTGGTGGTTATTTTTTTTCTTTTTTGAATGAAAGATGGTTGATAGATTTAAAGTCAATCTTTAAAATCAAATAGTCCAGTGTTCTGCAGCTGTAGGAAGGATTTTACCAGAGTGGAACCTGTCTTAGTTCACTTCAGCCTCCTTTATTTTTTGTCCTGCTGATGAAAGTACACTCTTTATAAAGTACAGTGTTTAGGAAACTGATACACAAGCTAAAGAGAGAGGGGAACACGCCCGTTAACCTAAAAAAATGCAAACAAAAGTCCCACCCAAAACCCCAGCCATAGAGAGCTCTGCTTTTATGCATTCAGGAATATGGGATTTCCATAGTCAGTCATTTACAAAAGAACAAGAAATTGAGGTGCTCAGTAAGTAACTTTCAAGTTTGAATAAGTGTTTGAAACAGTAGATATTGAAAGTATGAGTGTGGTAGGCTCAACTGAGACTTTGATTAAATGTCATATATAGTAAACTACAAAAGCCTGCATAGAATAGTAGATATTTTTTCAAAGTAGCTTCAAATGGTTCTGTTAAGTATACGAATGTTCTGATGATTATCTTTTTAATTAAAATGAGAAATCTTTGTTTAAAGTGGCATTCTTTTTACGGCCTGTTACAGTCTCTGTAACAATCATTTCTTAAGTCTGAACGTTTTTAATTCCAGGAATCCATTTATATAAAACTATGTTTAGACTTAATTAAGGAATGATTCTTACAAAGCTTGTAAATAGCCAAGAAAAAAGGGACAGAAAATAAAACTGACATTCACACTTAACAGAATGATTGTTACAAGGTATGTAATATGCTATAAAAATACAATAAAGCCCTTTTTATAAGAGTTCATATTTTTTGTTCCTCATTTTGAAAGGTATTTAAGAAAAATATCAAAGCTCTATGAAGCGACATCTGTTTTCTTGAATGGACTAGTGACAACTTCAGTTGTGTTTAATTAGCAGTGCTTGGAACAGTACCTGACCAGTTTGGGGTCCCATGTAGGGCCATTTGAGAGGCAAAAGCTTGATACTTAAAAGAGTTCCACTTGCTCAGTTTTTATGAATTAATTAATTTGCAATAATTTACCTAATTTCCTGGCTCTTGAATAGGAAGAAGTCAGCCTGAGTGTTCTTTGTGGGTTTTTTCTGTTTCACCCCCAAAATACCATTTTCCTTTTGGTTTTGGATGGTCAGATTTTAGGAGCTGCTGATGGGCTTTCCAGTTTCACAGGAGAAATAGAGCGTTCTGGTTATGTTTTGAGATTCATCTGTGGGTTGCTTTTTGGTTGTGGTTTTTTTTGGGTGGGGTGTTTGGTGGTTGATTTTCTTTTGGTTGTGAGTTGTTTTAAATTTTAATGAAGAAAAACTCTGAAGTTTTTTAATTTTTATATTTGCATGTTTGTAGGACCTCCCACATATCTGGCAGGTAATATAGCAAAGAATAGTCAGTGTAATAGAAGGCTGAAAGGTAATAAAGTTGGAAATTTTTTTCCTGCTGTGTGCATGTATATGTATGGAACAGATGGACAAAGGCTTATACTTTAAAAGAGGCTCTTCTTGCACTGAACCTATGTCATTCATGGTGTCAATAGGACCAGAATTTGTAAGACCTGTTATTTGTTAGCTATTTTTAAAAAAAATCTTTTGAGAACTTCACAGTCTTCCCAGTGACATATCGGTGTCAGGGACATTGTGGCAGAGAACCCTGGGGATCCAAAGCAAGGAAGTCTTGAAAGCAGTGAGAATAATTTTGTAAGCTGGGATAGCAGAGCATTGCCTCTTAAATGTGGGGTTGCAAATCCTGCTTGAATATTACACATGCACTTAGCAGTTTTTCCAATGGTACTGAAATAGCATCCTGGTTTTTGGGTGTTTGTTGGCACTAGTATATTATATGGAAAACATTGATTAATTTTCTTCTACCCCAAACTTCATGCTGTAGATTTTTCTGCACTTGATGCAGGCCTTTGGTACTTCAGTAACTTCACCCTCACTTCTCTGGTAATGTTTCATTTCAGCCACTTTGCTCCATTAAATGTATGCAATTAGAAAAGCAAATGGCAAATTTGCTATCGCATCACTGAAGTATTTAGTTTCATAGACTTAAAAAGCCAAATTTGTTGCACCATGCTCTCTTCACTGTAATATGTACTATAAACATCAGAGAGAATAGGCTGACCTTAATATTTGCTTCTCAGACTAAATAGCCGCCTTGCAGCAGTTATTTCCCACTGAATAAAAAGTTTAATTTCACGCCCTGATTAGTGCTAGTATGTGCAGGTGGATATTTATTTTATGCAGCTAAACTAATCTGCCTTGGCAAATTATTTGCCAGTCAGCAGAGCTATAATTCCTCCTGAGTATTTGGTACTAAATTATCATTCTCATTAGTAAGATAAAGCAGACTGTTCTAACCACAAAGTTTGGTTAGGCGAAGGGCTTCCTAAATAGTCTTTGGAAGATGCAAGATGTGTGGTGGTCTCAACATTCTCAGTATCCTAAAATGGTTTGTGATATACAAAAAGGTGATGAGGATTTTAAAAGAAAAAAATAAAATTATTCCATAGTTGTGTATCATGTCTGGAGGTAAGGTAGGAATGTACAGTGTTCAGAGATCACCTCTTTAAGAGGTGCCTAATGAAGAAAAAAATCAAATGGTCATCTTTGGTTGGCCATGAAAATACTCCAAGCTGTAATGTCTGGGCCATAAATGAGATTAAATATAAAATTATGTTGTTTTCTTCTTTATTTTCAGTGCTAGCCGCTTCTGAGGTAGCAAAAATAATGACTTGAGGCAAAAAGTTAAATGGTTGAGGAAACTTCCTGGTCTGGTCTCATTTAACATTCACTTCACACTCCAAAAACATTTAAAGTGGGGATCAGAAAGTATTTCCTGACATACAAAAATGTTGAGTGGATATGTTTGTCAAGTGAATGTATTCATCCATTATTTTGTTTTCTATGGATTTTGCTGTGCTGGTAGTTTGTATTATAAAACATGTTAAAGAAAGATACTTATTTTCTGTTACAAGAAGAGTAATTTATACCAGAAATTAGGAATTCTCACTAAGTATTGTGTGAAGGGATCCACTAACTTTTTTTTTATCTGTATGGATTGTCATATATTGTTGTCATATTCATTTTCTCAATCATCAACAGTATTTATGGTCTCATTTAAGACCAGCAAGCTGAGCAACTTGATTTTTTGTATACAAATTTTCCTGCTAAATTCATCAATGCAGATGGAATAGGCTGTTTTCTCACTTCCTTGTCTGCTTGTATTGCATCATCTTAAACTCCATGCATTTGTGTAATATTTAACTGTCCTCAGTAGCAAGCTTAACTGGTATTTCCAGTACTGAGTGTTTTCTTCAGTCTTCCTCATTTCTTCCTTACAATTCAGGAGATGCTCAACAAGGTTTATTCTTTATACATTATAAGTGATAATTCAGCCCTTTGCACAGAAGGGCTGAATCCACTCTGTGTTCAGCTGTGGAAGCTGGAGTTAATTGTAGCATAACAGCGTCCAGTGGCTGCAGCTAAAGAGTAAGTGCTCAAAATACAATTAATAAGCAATCAAACATGAAGCTGTTTCCCTGACAGGATACTGATTAGTGCTGTGAAAAACTTCTTGATACCACAGAAATGGTTGAAAATAAACATCCTGGGAATTGCATTAAATATTTCCTGCTTATTAAACAACAGAGCTTTCTAATGCCAGTTTTTCTGAGGTGCTGAGGAACTCGGGTGTTGGACAAATGCTACCCCTGCTTGTAGAAAGAGAAAGCTGAAGCTCAGAAATTTGCCAGGGGTCATGGGCTGGAGGAATTTGTGTAGGGTAATATGGTACACTGATAATAGGAGGCAGAATACAAAGGAACCAGTTCTTCTAATAGCTACCCTTGTGCTTCTGACCATGTTTTGGTTAATTTTACAATTGGCTAGCCACCTGTTAAGATAACCCATTTTATCATTAAACAAAATTAATTTTAAAAATGGCTTGAAACTGTCTGATTTTAATGGGATCTGAATATTCTTAGTTTTAATCTGCCTCATGAGGCTTGTCTTTCTTCTGGGAAGTACATTGTTACATCATTAAAATATCATCCCCTACTGAGAGAGAAATCGGTCCCATTCACTAAATAGCAATGCTGAAACAATGACAAGTATTTCTAAAAACTGCATTAAAATTCATTTTTTTTCTCTTGATGTGCAAGTTCCATGGTCCCATTAACCAATGGGTGCTCAGCCTATTTGCCACTGTGCATGCACAGCCAGATTTGTTAGCTGGGGTGGCAGAAGGGTTCAGAGGCAGACATGATGACTATAGTTTTAAATTATTTCACTTTTCCACAATGATTTTGCTTGGAAACAAATGATTGATCATAATTTTGTTCTCTCTAGCTACTTCTAGTCTTCCTCTGTACTAAAAATTGAGAAACATCTGATTTAATTTTCCTTCCCCCACTGCTAAAACAGGGTCTTGTGCAGTCATTTTGATGAGAGCATCAGAAAGGAGAGGATGAGGAAGAATGGGAAAGCTCAGCAAGGGGCCTTTCTAGTCTTCTTGAGGGAAAGACAGAAGTGTTTCCAGTCTGTGGGCAGGAGACATGCAGCCTCTTGGCAGAATCCATTGGAGAAACCAGTTTGGACTAGAAGCAGCAAAAAGGCCTAATGCTGGTTTAATTTGCTTCATCCCATGGTGAGAAGAGAAAGGTTGCAGGGGCATACTACAAAGGAATGAAGAATCTCTTAAGTACAGTTTTATGTTAGCAGAGCAATAATAAGTGTGTTCTTCTAACAGTAGTCTAGAGGGACCTATCTTCTTCAGAAGCACCTGAAGAAGATGGTAGAGAGGGAATTTGGGTAACACCAGCCGATGCAGAGCTCTGGTGTGAATTTTGTCAGCTGGCTTTGTGCCCTGGATGGGATTTTTCTATTTGTAGGAATACTCACTCATGATATTTCCATCTTGGAACATAGTTATTCTTAGAGAATTGTAAGAATTTTTCCCAAATATATTGGAATGGATGACACTGTAGAGAAAGGTGTTGGTAGACTTTGCTTGGATACTAATCAGGGCTGGACTGTATGCTGACTAGAAAAGAGTCTGAATGTTTCCGTGCTTGCCCATAGAGGAACCAGAACAGTCTCTAGTTGTTTCAGAGAAAAATGGTCTATCATGAAAGTCATACAATGTAGTCAGTCTCCCTCTCTACACACATCATCTGTAATTTATTGTGAGAGCAATACAGAATGGAACAGTGTTTAGGTGGGAGTTGCTTTTAGTTTATGGATAGTTGGCCTTGAATTCTGTCTATTAGGAAGATGTTGGCGATTCTCCAGGGGGGTTCATTGGGACTGCTCAATGCCCTTAATTCTTTTTTGCCAAAACTGTCAGCGTGATTGAGAAATGCAGCCAGCTATCATTCATCTCCTGCAAATTAGAACAATGAGAAGGGGGTGTAGTCTCAAAAAATGATGGATTAATCTTGTTTTAGAAGATGAGTCTTAGAGGCATCTCAACAGAAAGAAATCCAAATAATGTTAACAGCCTCTTCAAGTGTGACAGAAGGTGTTTCCTGTTAATATATTCAAAAGGAGAAAAATCAGGTTCTCTATTCTTTTTGTAACTTTTTCCCTTTTATTTTTCCTTCTCTTGCCTATGATGATTCCAGTGAAGTATATTGCTCTTGTACTTTGTTACAGCTGTTGTTATAAGCAAGCATAAATACCCTGCAAGTTTTTTGCTGACAAGAAAATATTCCTGTAATGTCCTGACCTTAACATAAGAACTGAAGTGGGGACGATAAAAGGTCCATCACTGAGAAGACACATGTTGGTGTTGGACTGGAATAGGTCTTGTGGAGCATGGATTCAAGTCTGATATTGGCAACTAAACTAGTCTCTAAAGCTTTCACAAACTAGTGAAAGCAGTTGCTAAGTAGAATTCTCTTTGCTATGCCATTGCAAAGCTATTCCATATTTGACTACTTTGAAAGTCAGAATCTAGTTCTTATTTTTCTGCTTAATTCCATTCACGGCCTGTTCATTCTCATTAGTTCGTACGCCAGAGTCCTTGAGCTTAAACAGCTCTCCTTGTTCCCCTGTGTTCATCTGCAGATACTTGTGGAGAGCAATCATATTCTGCTCTGAGCTGGATCTGATCAGGCTAAACCAGCATTCTTTAATTGATTTTTCCTTCTGTTGTAAGACATTTCCTGGAACTTTTGATCATCTTAGTAGACCTTTTTAAACAGCTGCAAAATTGGTTAGTGTCCCTGAAACACAAATGATCAGAGCTATACAGAACATTCCAGGAAATATTTTGTGGATTCCTTGTGCTAAAGCAGTGATCCTAATTCCTCTCTTCTGGGAATTTTTTACTTTATACACTATCCTATAGTATTGTTTGCCATTTCCATGGCCACATCTTATGGGTGAACCATCATTATCTAATGAGTAAAGTATCCCAGGGCCTCTTTTCCTCTTCGTAGTTACTGAGTTCCTAATTTATAATGGAATAATGTAACTTTTTGATTTATATGCATAATGTGCCAGTTCTGTTGCCAAATCTTCAGGATGCTTTGTCCTATATATTTATGATGTCTCTTAAATTTCATTAGCACATTGGTAATTCTTGAGTATTTTAGCCATTTGTGAGAATATTTAGCATTAATTTCAAAAATAATAATAGATTTCAACAAGGGTCAATCTATGTACAGTTTAATGGTTCTCTTTTCAAAATTGCCTTTGATGCTCTGCAGATTTTAGTTTCTTAGCCTCCTTACAACTCTGGTATTAATCCTAATCCTCTTCATTTTAACTAGTAACTTCCTACATGTCATCTATCAAATGCTTAACTAATTCTAATTTGTCTGGACTTCAATGATCTTCTTAAAGAAGAAGATTGGGTTAGTCTAGCACTAATTCTCATTTGTTCTAAATTGGGAGTAGATTTGCTTAGCCTCCCATGGTGACTGTTTCATTTTGGCAATAGTTGTCAATACTCAGTCTCACTAGATGCCCCTTCTCGGGAGACATACTGTTTGTGTTTTGGCTTTGGCTTTTTCTTTTTTGGCCAGCCATTTCTGTGACTTTAGGTTCACTCTGGTTAGAATTACAGATGGTTGTTCTGCGTGAGGATGCTACCAGGGGCTGCTCATTAGGTGTCTTCAGCTGCTGCTGTTGCCCCTGGTTCATTCTGGCATTGTAGTCCTCCAAGACAGCAGGTGATGCTTTGGTGTTTTTTGGTTGAAGGAGGAGTTTGCTCTGGCTGAGCCAAGCAAAGGAACATTTGCATCCTATGCCAGGAGTTGAGAACTGTCGCGGAGCTGAACTTGGCACAGGGTATTTACAAAAGGAAAAGAAATTTAATATATTTTGGTAAGTTTTTGAGTCAATTAGTTACAGATTCCAAGTTACTTCTGATGGGTAAAAAGGTCCTGCATTGTAATTGTAGCAGAGTGCTTTGTAAGGGAAATGTATTTGGACAGAATGGCCATTCCTGCAAAGAGGAAGTGTTTTGGTTACTTTATTGAACAGGAAAATGTCTGGCTAGTGTTAGAGTCTGCTCAGAAAACAAGAGCTTGTAGCTAAGCAGAAAATGTCGTGGGGTGCTGAAGTGTGCTCTTCAAAGTGTCTCGTTCTCTTTAGAAAAAAAATGGTATTTCTTTTACAAATTCATCTGCTTAATGTGTGAAGTGTGGATTTCCTTCTAGAATAGTTGGTACAGACCTCTAACCCATCTCCCCTGCATGCTTTATTGTCTGTTACCTAGAATTCAGCAGGAGATTGGGAAGGTGAAAGTTAATACTGTAGGTTCTTAGGCTGGTTATGGAGATTGTCATTTTTCAAACTTAAATTGGTTTGCCTTGGCTCTATTTTTTTTTTTTTTTTAAGTACAGTATTTTCTATTCCTGATGCTTTGAATTTCAGTGAAAAATCAAAATACAGGTGAGCTCTCTGACTTTTCTAAGGACTTACAAAAAAGAGACACAATACTTGGAAGGCAGCAGCTTCATTTTGTTGATCTCTGGACTGGCTTCCAGCTGCTCTTTTATACATAAATGCTTGCACTGTGAATGTCACTGTTCCTGTTGGATACTTACCTGGCACAAAGTCAGGAAGTAGCATGAGAAATGGTCTTCACCACAGATCTTGCAGTCTTGAATGAGGCTGGTTATAGCACTTGAATTTCATACTTAAAGTGTCAAATGGTTGTGAAATCAAGCATGGGCACAAAGAGAATCTCCACACTGCTAGAATAAGCATGTTTGTGGATCTTGCTGTTACTTTGTTCAGAGATTAATGGAGTGCTGTCATGGGTCTCCGTTTGGTTTTCAATACCTTAGCTTAGTATTCTTGTGAGCCCTAAAGAAGGTATCCAGGTGTTTCATGTTACAGCAGTAGTTTACCTGGTTGCTGCTGCTCTTGAAGGATATAAAAAAAACCTTGCATCTATTTATCTGTCAAGTTATATAAATAGACACTCTCCAGTGGGAGTTGGTTTTGAGCAGATCTCAGCTGAGGAACTCAGGCAGATTCATTAAAGAGCTGGAGTAGCCATGTTCACCACGTGCAGTGAACTCATTAAGTTCACAGGCAGTCAGAACCTACTGTTCAAGAGTGCTGTGTCCTTCTGAAGGAGCTTGTATCAAACTGTGAGACCTGACAGTCAGCTGACTCAGTGTTTGTTCCTTCTTTCTACAAAATCTCACAAAGGACACACTTAAATATTGGCAGCTTAAGCTTTTAGGATCAGATAGCTCATGGGTTTTTCTCCTAATAACAATGAAAGATTTTGAAATTGTGTGTTTGGTTTTGTTGAATTGGAGTCCACAGATCTAACTCTGCCTTATTTTGAGTATTGCTTTGGGCAGTAGAGTCAGGGATCTGTCTGGGCCATGAAGTTGTATATTCTGTAATAGGAATTCAGTTTATTGCTGTAATGGATGCAAACTCATTACAAGTTCTAGGCCACAGGGGATACTTTTCTTTGCTGTGGAAGTCATCTCCACTGGACAATCTTCAGTGCAACTGGCCATGCCCTTCCATGTCAGTGACTGACAGATCTAATTCTGCTTTTGTAGCCAACAGCCTGTTAGTTAATGGAGTCCTGAATATTGTTACTCAGAGGCAACCTTCAGAGTCTTAAAATGTATTATTCCTGTTCCTCACTTGATATTTATCAAACAAGGTGTTATATCTAATGAATTCAATGCTATTGTCAAATAAATACTGTGTGTAGATCATGACTTAAAAGAAATGGTAATATAAGTAGCTTCATTATTGCTTTGCAGTGATGGAAAGAGATGGGTTTAGTTTGCTTGTTTAAATCCTATGTGATGGAAACCCAGAGTGAATGTCTTCTCTGAGGGAACAGCAAGCATTATGGGTGATATGATCAGATTAATAAGATCCTTAGTACATATATATTTCATATAGGTCTCAATTTTACCCCTCCCTTATTTCTTCTTACATGGAAGCAGATGAAATGGAGAAGCAGCAGTACTGCCTTGGAAGTACCATAGTAGGTTTCCTTTTATAATTATCATTCTTGACATATTTATCCTTTCTTATGGAAGTGAAGATGCAGATATTTAAGAACCCTTCTTGCACAAAAAAGCCCAATTTCCGCTCAGTACTTAATTAGCACTTGTTTATGACACAGCATCTGATTTGATTTTCGAAACAAATTGCACAGTAAAGAGGCTGATATTTAAACTGTATAGTAACCACAGCTCCAGCTGTGACTCAAATCTTGTAAGCCTTCAGGGGTTGTGTTTAGGCTTAGAAAATAGGAACTCAGGCCTGTAATTAAATGTCCTCTGAAAATCGGCCTTGGTAGAGAGTGGAGAGGGTACCACTGAATTTTAAATTACTGACTTGTTCTCAAGAATCATTCTCTTGTTCTGGACCTTGCTAGGGACTGCAGAAATCAAATGGATTAAAAATGGAAGAGTAGATCACTAAAGGAAAAAAAGTCAGGGATTGCAGACAAAGAGATGAGCAAAGTAAGCTATTTTGGCTCTCCAGTTTGTAGACAGATACAATATATATAATTTTAATATATGGCTAACGTATAGAAAACAAGTTCTGTGGACACCAGAAAGACTAGAGAGAGAGTTAAGATTTCATACACAATAAAATTGCATTTCAGAACTGTGAGTAAGGTGCTGATGGTTGTGGAATAAGCCATCTGGGATAATGGAAGGCTCATTTTTAAAGCAAGACCTCAATAATAAGCATGGATGTCTTGGAAAAGGAAGTAGACTAAGTTATATTGCAAATTAGTCACTGACCTAAATCAAAATGTGAAATATTCACAAAATAGCATGATATAAATTAGCAGTTAGAGTGCTTTCAGAGTTACTTTTTGAGGAAAGCAATCACTGTTGATGCTGTTGAAAAAGAGAGCAAAATTGCTCTAGCGGCCTGACTTCTAGTCAAGGAAAATGCTGGAGCAGATGCTAAGAGAAAATACTGTGCTTATGAATGGTATTGAACCATGAGCATAGATGATGTGTGCTCATGAAAATACAAAAATGAGTAGGTCTTGCTGGGCAATTAATTGTATTGCTGGTGGAATTGCTTTGAATGGATCATAATCATGGAAGATTTTAGTGTTGATTTATAAATTAATACAGCTTCCAAACAAGACCGTGTTCTGGATCCCACATATTTTTAAGGCTGGGGGAAAGATGGGCAATTTTATTTTATTTTTTAAAATTGACGGTCCTCTTACAGTCCTGTCTACTGTCATTGGGGTGCTGCAATTCAGAATATTTTAACCAAATGTATTACTTTAATTGCCTTTCTCTGCTGAAGAATGCATTCCTAGGGGTCATTTACAGTGTGCTTTGGAAAACCACAGAAATTCAGAATTTAGGAGATTGGCTAAACTTTTACAACCAGTCATCAATCTGAGAAATTTTAATTAAATGCCCTTTTCTTTTGTGCTTCTTTTGATGTTAATGGCATAAGCAGCAGTATGTGGGTGATGACACACGTACCTTGTAAATACTGGTAAAATTTGCTTCTCTTATGTGTAGTCCCTCATTTCTTCTTAAATGTGAGCAGATTTATCAAATGCAGAGGAGACATACCTCTGACAAATACAGTATTGAGGATGAGTGGTGGGTCTTAGTTTCTCCTATATTTATGTTTCACTTCTCAGCTTTGAAAAATAAATTGAGTTTACAGTTGCTGCTAATCTGCCGAAAATCCTGATTGCTTTTATTAAAATACTTGAGCAACTTTACTTTTGAGTCACAAAAAATTGTGTTGATAAGAGTCGTCTAAATAGAAATGCATTGTTATCTTTGCTACTGGAAACACTTCTGTTGAAGAGAAATCCTATTGCTGGCAACAGATCTGTTAATACACTTATATATTTGCAGGACCAGGGTCTTTAAATTAAATGGTTCAAGTCAATGTCTTTAAATCAATTATTCAGACTGCTCTGGCCTGATGGGCTAGCAAATGTTAAGCAGCCCGCTGGTCTGAAGAGCTTGACTGTTATCTTTTAATTTGTAGGTTAGGTGACAGAACCAGAAACAAATGAAGTAATTTTTCACAATTTATTGTGAATGCAATTTGATTCTAACATCACAACAATTTGTTGTTTGAGCTTGGGCACATCTGAGACTGGTATTCAGGTCTCTCTACTTGTGACACTGATATCAAATGATTGTTATTTCTGCTTATGAGGACTTTTTTTTTTTCCTTCTACTACTTTGAAAAAAGAAACTGAAGCCCTTGAGCCAGAAGTAAAATATGTATTTCTGTAGTGTTCTTGCTAGATATGCAGCACTTCATATAGTTCTTCCATTTCCAAAGCACATAGAAATGTCAAGAGCTCCTCTCAGCAAACCTGTGAGGTGGGTTAAATGAGTGTGGTCCCCATTTTACAGTCGTAGAGAGACTAACCACCCATGAAGTTAGTGCTGAAGGAAGGCTTAGGTCTTGGAGGATGATGCTCCTAGCTGTGTGAGAAGTCTCCTAAAACATAGTTTGTTAATGTGTTGAGCATTGCATGTGCAAACGCAGCAGGTGAATGCAGTAACCAGACATACTTGACTTTAATTTATCAGCACAATGGTGGTTATTAAAATTCATGTTCAACTGAGATCATTGGCTAGGACACCAGGGCATAATCTTACTACTACTTTGAAAGATTTAGGAGGATTTCAATTCAAACTGGAGAGAAGCAAAAATAAGAAGTGCTTAAAGTATACTGCAAAATCCTGAGTGTGTACTTCTCTTTAGAGGCAAGATTTTAGTCCGTTCTGGTTCTTATTTTATTTTAAAATTCCAAGCTTGCCCACCATAGGTGTGAAGGTTTGTCATTCAGCTGTAACACTT
Organism: Haemorhous mexicanus; assembly: GCF_027477595.1. NCBI lineage: Eukaryota > Metazoa > Chordata > Aves > Passeriformes > Fringillidae > Haemorhous > Haemorhous mexicanus. Next base: position 29,523,257 of record NC_082347.1, on the reverse strand, counting down.
TATTTCTCTCCAACAAATTGTATTTTTTGGTGTCACAAGTACCAAAGTGGATGCAGTTTGTACAAACTAAATATTGTGTTGACTCAAGAACAAGTGAGAGTAAGCTTATCTTCAATAGAGCCATTCTGAAGATGAGTTTTCCAGCCTTCCAGGAGGAGTGAGTGTTAGGGGGGCACATCTGATTTGGAGGGGAAGTACTGTGAGTTAAGAAAGGGATTGTGAAGTAGTTTCATGGGGTAAGAAAAATCTTTGGTGTTTGTGGATGTTCTGTCTGGTCCTGTTGCTTAGATGTGATTTTAATTTCTAAGCATCTCCTGTTTTTGGAGGGAGGGGGATCACTTGAATCCATTTAAATGAGGGAATATCTTTGAACTACAAATAAATGTCATGTCAGACAGTGTTTTGGGGTTTGTTGCATACTTTTTCCTAGCTGTAAGTTATGCTATATATGCTTTGTGCTTCTAGAGCAATTGGGTGTCTTGCATTTCCTTCAATCCAAAAAAGCATGAAAACAGTAAATGGGGAGGAGATTATATTTGTCTGTCGATTTGAGGCATAATTTATTCCTGTGTGTAAGTATAATAACCTGTTACCCTGGTATTAAGGCGGTACTCTTCAGGAATTTTCTGTCATCTCTTCATGTTGTCCAGTGTCTGGTCTGACCATGTTGAGGATGGTAACTGTGAAAAGACTCATAGCTTGACTACTGCTGTTTTGACACCATTTGCTTTTTATGTAGTGTCAAAAGCATTAATGACCATTAGTCTTTGCTGTTGCACCCACCACAGACGCTGTGCTTAACCAAGTGCATTTTTGTGGAAATTTAAAAAAACAACCCTATATATACTGAACTGAAATGTAAAATGGTGGAAAACAAAAATGGTGGCTTTATTAAAAAAGTGTTCATGAAGCAGCTGTAAACAAGAACTAATCTGGGGACTAAACCTTCATATGGCGCTTAAAAAAATCTGCATTGTTTAAAGTGCTCCAGAAATTAGGCTTAGGTTAGCTAGGTCCCAGTGTAAAAGGAGGTCTCTCTTTATGTCTATTCTCTCCTAGCCCCGAATACACATGCCAAAAGATGGATTTCAGCTTTTATCTTCTGGATACCAAGCATGGCTAAAGCAGGTTGGACTGTATTATTGTTATTCATCTCATATGAGGGACCGTGTTAGACACCTGTGCTTGTCTCATTAGTGAAGTACATAAATGAGGGTGTAATGAAGTTACAGTGCCATGTTAGCTGATACCCCTCATAGCCATCACTGTTTTGTGTTTATGCATGCTGTGTTTGTATAACATTTTCTCACCAGTCTGATGAATGTGCACTTCCTGTAAATAAAAGTTCAAAATGCAGTCACCTGGAAGCGAGGAGGGTCAGAGTCTGGAAACAGATCTACAACAGCAGCTTGAATTACAGAATTAAAATGGGCCTTCAAACACAAAACTGCATGGTGGTGGTGCTGGTAATAATGGGGAGGCCACTGGGTTAAAACTCAAGAGAATTGCATCTAGCATCTAATTCAGATCTGCCTGGGTGAACCAAGTATGGACACTTACTCACATCACATAACAATTGTGCAGTTTGACACAGTCTGACACTGTGGGGAGTCCCCACTCGGAAGTGGCCTGGTGCTATATTACTCTGGCTATTATTAAAGGCCAGGCTTTAGATGTCTCAGCAGTCTGCCTCTAGCAATTGCTGTCAGCTTTTCACTTTTGTGAGTGAAAAATCCCCCTTCAGAAAAAATAGCTTAATTTACAAATGCCCTGTACAGATCTCTTCTCTGATGAACATTTATGATGAATCCTGTGTCCTTGAGAATACATGGCTTAAAGTTGCTGTTTCTGTAGAAAGCCAGAATGTGTTGTTATGGCAACAAAAACTGAAATATGAAAACAGCACAGATAAGCTGCATCCTGTTGTCATGGCAACTGCAGTTGTGAAATGACAAAACGTGGTGGTGAAGGGATCTTCAAGGTGGTACTGTGAACCCAACATAAACAAAGAGCCAAGTCACTTGAGCAGAGTGTGAGAATGAAAAGCTGCATCAGCAAATCCCCTTTCAAATATGAGAGTTTCCTTGAAGGTGCTAACAGGATGATTTTGATGGTCTCCAGTCTGGTGTCAGTATCTTAGAAGCAGTAGGTAGTAACGTGCTTGTGCAGGCTGCTTACTGCTGTCCACTTACTGACAGAGCTTGAACACCTATTAGAAGATGGGCACCAAATCTTATATTTGCAAGCCATTTCTTTGAATGAGTGATGTGCTGCAAGGGTGAAGTGTGCTTTGGAGCTTCTCTCCAAGAGATCATTTCTCTCTCTCTCTCTCCTCAAGTCCACTCCAGTGAAGGTCAGTTGGGACACTGAAGCTTCTGTTTTCTTGATTTAAACTTTGCTGAGCCAGAGGCAAGGTGTCTCAGAGGAATATCAACTCTGCAATTATTGTCTCACAGAGCTCAAGTTTGTTGACCTATGGGGCATGGCATCAATTTCTGTTTCCTATGTGGGTTGGGAGAATAATAGGAAGAGGATTGTGTGGCTGTTCTGTTTTCCTTTTACTTCTGAGGCCAACAGACCAGCCTTATATTACCAGTGCCATGATGCAGGTGGGATATATGCTTTTTGCCTCTGAAAAATACCAAGGGGGTAAAAAACCTAAAATGCACAGTAAAATTTCCAAGGAGGCTTTACACTAGGCAACCTCAAATAATAGAAGTACTTGCACCTTTTGGAAAAAGATAATTTTTGTAAGCATGCTTTCCCTTTGATTTTTACTTTATTGATATTAGTTCTAATGTCTATCTCAATCTTCTTACTCCTTGATCCAAGGAAAAGTTATAAACCTGTGCTTGTCATCAGCAGATACTGTCGTGGAAATAGCTTTGCTATTCCAATTTCGTGCTGTGATTTCACCACAGGAAGTGTAAGCGTAAGGCAGTTGATACAAAGGCTGGGAAGAGCTTTCGTGAGAAGCAGAGAGGTTAAATTTTTTTGAGGTGAGTTTGGTTTGGTATAGGATAGCTATTAAAGGTACTACCTGTAGGATTCCTTAAAACCATGTATTGAAAAGAAAGCCAGTTTTGATGTATGTAAAAGCATAATCTGCATTTGCATCTAGATGGAATGGAGGCTGTGCATCAGGTTTATTCTCCTGTTGTCTGTATTTTTAACCGGATCCTAACTTAATGATTTTTTTTTTCCGTCAGCATGGCTGAGTATTGATCTGGTACCTGACTTACACAGGATGTGAGAAGTATCCCAGTAACATATTGTATTAATGTGGACTAAAAGCAGTTTATATTACAGTTGATGTGGAGGAAGATGGAGTTCTGCAAGACTGGACACATACTATAAATATCCATAAAACTGACAATTTTATCTAAAACCAGTGCTGGCTGCATTTGCATATTTTCAGCCCTCTTAAACTGGAGATAATAGTTGAACACTACCTGAGCATGGGTTGCCCACACTGATGTCATTACCCTCTGCCCTTTAATGGCAGGTTTTATATTTAATGTTGCTTTGCCGTGCTCTAATGGAGAGTTGTATTGTGTTCTTATGTGGGCTAGAGGAAATACAGTACCAATGGCCAGAAATACATATTGCTTTTTAGACTGGCGTTTTAAGTAACCTGCATTGTTCTCTTTATTCTAGCTTTTTCCTGTTTAGTTGTTTGTCTTTTTGTAGAAAATATGGTTGTTTTATTCAGCTTTGATCTTTGTTTAAGCTTTTGACTTGCTAGCAGTCTGTAACATCCCATCACCTAGATGCTGCCCCTTTGGAGACAAGCCACAATTGATTTCTGAAGGGGGACAGGGAGGGAATGTTTGTGTATAAATACAATCAATAGACATGACATTTTAATTCCTATATTAGATGGACACTTTCTATAATTTAAGCCAAACTATGAAACTGGGCAAGTTAAGCTAATTGGGTAAAACACTTAAAAACCTTATTTTGATTACATAAGCAGGGAAGTAAAAGTATCATTTTTAGGTGGCTTCTGAGACATGGTAATTCAGAGTTAAAGCTAATGCCTCCCTTTTCCATAGCATTGTGAGCAAGTATGCATCACGTAGGATATGTAAGATAATGCACTCATCTGAGCCTTTCTGCCTCCCACTGTCATTTTGTAGTAGGATTTTTAAAGCCAAGTTATAAACCTGTAAATGTGTTTTGTGCTTGAAATTCTTGGTGATACCTTAACTAGATTGGTACCAGCAAAGGCCAGTATAATCAAAACAAGGCGCTTCAGATATTAATGGTCTGCATTTCAGTCAAGTCAGCTAGAAAAGAGCATGTAAAAACCAGGACTGTATTGAAACCAAGATTCTTCTGCTAGAATTGCACTTTGCTGAGAGAAAAATGAAATTATTCTAGATATATTTTGGGTTTGTAATTTTGTCATTTAGCATCCTTTTCTTAACTTCTAAAACATCTATTTTCAGTGGATCCATATGCTTTTTAAAATTCAGATACTAACTCCTTGGGTGGAAAGTTGAAATAAGATTTCTTTCTGCAGTTCACTTATTAATGCTTGGCACTCATATAGTACATTATGTCCTCAAAGTGCTATGCTGGCATATCACTTATCCTTGAAACACTTTTGTGTGGTAGGTGCATAACAATAACTCTGAGAGATTTTATGGAATTAAATAAAGCTAGAGATGAAGGAAAAATCTAATGAAACTTCCGTTTCATATCTCCACCAATGTGGGTGTTTTCTCTGCAGTTTGTGTCATGAAAATAGAGAGGAGTTCTAGAAATGTTCCAAGACGAAGAGGTTTCAACACAATACTTAGTATGCTGTGTTACTCTGCCCAAACTCATGAGGAATTGTTTGTTATTGATCAGGCTTTAGACACAGAATTAGAGAATCATTAAGTTTGGAAGATATTTTTAAGTTCATCAGACATAACGGAGTTTAGTAGCAACTGTTTCTTGCTTACCAAGAAGCCAAGTGCACTTGGTCTTGTAAAATCTCCATTTTAGGCCCTCACATAGTTTCATGCTTTAGACCTTGGTGAGATTGCTCTTAGTAAGTTTGGTGTTGCTTAAAGAAGCACACACAAGTCTCTGCAAGTTTTACTCCTTAAAGAAGGGTATGGCACCTAAATCTTAAAGCTCTGCAGCTGCACAGGTTTAGATTTATCAGCTTCATGCATTGAAGAGCTATAATTATGAAAACATTAGTATTGTTGAGTTCAGATGTGATCCATGCAAGTTTCCTCAAGCACTTGGCAAATGAGGATCTTGTACACCTTAAAAATGGAAGTTGGCCCCTTGCTGGGGCATGTCATTTCTGTTGACTTGAAATCACAGAGGTTGAACTCCAGTAACCACTCTTGGGGAAAACATTTCTTCACAAACATTTACCTACAAGCTGTGATTTGATCCTCCTAGATCCCACTCAGGTAAGTTATTATTTGGATAATCTAGATACGTAAATCCTTTTCCATGTGTTTATCTTTGATATTAAAAGTAGTTAGTGAACTGGAATGTCTTGTAAAAAGTTACTGTTAGCTAGGGAGTTACCAGAAGATTAGAGAAGAGTTTGCATAATACGTGTGTTAAGGAAAATTTACTGAGCAATTACACGCAAAGTGGGTGGCTGAAGGAAAAAGAACCCTTTACAGCAGTTGGAGTCCTGTGTGCACAGCAAAGCTGGCAGAATGTGGTAACACCCTGAGGGTGAAGGGGAAAACTGCTGCACTGAAGTCAGTGATCTGTACCAGGGTAAGAAGTCCAGTATTGCCTACGTTTGGAATCTAGGAAGAGTGTTATAATTGAATCTAGTAGCATGTTTCAGCCTCTGATTTGTGAGACCTAATTGTTTGGAAGTCAGACCCTGGTTGTGCCAGAAAAATATGCTCAGCTTTCCCAAAGTGAAATGCTGGTTTGCTTGATTTGCAGTTCGTGAAAAATGGTCCAAGGGTCTTGAATGAGATAGCTGAGCTTTGTTATGGCAAAGCTGGAGCACAAGCCACTTTGAATCATACCCATATATGCTTGTGGAACTTTGACCAAGGTGTCTGAACACAATAGAAGGTGAGGAATTGTGCAAAGCACTGATTGTGACAGCAACCGCATCTGGCCCTTCACCATTCTGGTGCAATGTGTGCAGTTAGAGCTGTTAGTGGGCTGGTTGAGCTCTGCAAGATCCTTCTCGTGGTCACACTCCAAGGATTACTACTGTTGCCTCTTTATTTTTATAAATTTTCTTACTGTGGAAAGACTTTCAAGAAAAACTGCCAGTGACAAAGTCAGAATTACCTAGTTATAAGTGTGGAAAACTGGTCTGGGATGCAGGAGGTGCACATTTTAACTGTATGGCTTTTGACTGATGTTTTTTTTGTCTTAATTAAGACTTACAGCTTTTAATGTTTTTCTTATTTTCAAGTGAAAACAGGCAAAAAACTTTCTCCAAAAGTTATGAAAGTATTAATTTGCTCTGAGACATGCTATTCTCTTTGGTAAGTTCATAATTGGGCAGAATTTTTTTTAAATGCATATTCTTGTCTCTCAGGTATATAACTACTTCATAACTGGTAAATCTGTATTCATATGTTAGGGTTTTTAAAGGCATATTATTTACACAATTCACTTGAATGGCTCCTCTGAAAGCTGTGTGGCTCTCTCATGTAATTATGTATTTAGTATGCCTTGCATCCATTGTTGGGATAGGGGAAAAGAAAAAAAACTAAGCCCCACAAAATCTACTAAAATAAATAATAAAAGAACATTCTCATTCTGTTTTGGCAGCTTTCTTAGAAGTTGTACCATATACTTTTTTTTTTTTCAGATAAGAGCTACCAAAGCTAAAAAATGAAATAAATATGGCAGGTTTTTTAATTGCAAAAGTATACAAGATGCACTGGGAGTATTTTTTTTAATACTTATATATATTTAATCTGAAAACACCTCTGAGAACAGAAAAGGGAAAAATAAGGGATACCTTTTCATTTTGATGTGTATGTGAGAGGTTAAAAGAATGAAAAGTGGGTCAGGGAAAGGGTCCAAAATAATTCTTTATCCAGAAGTAAATTTCTGGAATTGTTATTAAGTTTTATGAGACCAACATTTGTAATGTAAATAGCAGCTGCCTTATCTGATCTGTTTCATGCAATGTGTTGCATTCTGTGGTGACAGGAATAGTGCAGACTGAACACAATGTGAAAGTGATGTATGTTATATTTTTGGCATTGGCTTAGTTAAGTATGTGGCCAAAAAAAGTATAAGAGGAACTGAGTGAGATTGAAAGGTATTAAAGTTTGTTCTCCTATTTTTTTGTGGTGTACGATAAAAATGATTCTGAGTATTAGGAATCCCAGTAAGAGCGTGTGTTTGATAAAGGATTAAAATTCCTTAGGCACATTTCCTGAGAATTAGGTTTTATAGAGCATGCAGGAAACAGTAGTGTGAAAGAGACTTTCAGGGAGAATTGTTCTTGCCAGCCATCCCATATTTGCTTTCTGAAGTGGTGATCTGTCTCCTCATTTCAAGTTTACATATGGTTTATATATTTCTAATACCCTTCAGGGCATCCTATATGTTTTATCTGCTCCAGTTTGGCTGGTAGAATTTCTAGGGCCTCTTTTCCCCTCATGTCTTGGTTTTTGTAAGAGTTAGAAATTGTGGTTGGTTTATCTTTAGAGTTCACCTGCGTAAGGTGCTGAATTCTGTACTAGAAGGGAAACAGTTCTGAACTAGGGAAGACTGCAATAGATGTGGTTAGCATCTGAAATTAATCTTATGTACAATACACAAAACACCGGCCCTTGGGGAGAAAATTTGGTTTCCTCTTTGGCTTTGTCACTAACTTGTGAAGATGTACAAAAAGTTATTAGGCTGCCTGTAAATCAAAGGTGTTTTAAGTGCATAGGTTATCATAAAGTTCAGTACAGGGTTCTTACAGAGGAGTAGGTAATAACTCACTGTTTTAAATTGTGCCACAATTAGAGACAGTAATTCTGTACTACTGTCTAATTAATTTCTCTGAGTGACTATGAAGAAAATATCCTTCAACTATTGTTTGACTTTCTTTTGGTCATTCTTGTTCTACAGTGAGCTCACTATAGTCAGTTTATGCTTTCATACCTGTGCACTGTAGTAGTTCAAGAACTTTATTTTTCCCTCTGCAGAGCCACTTAGTTTTACAGGACAAGGTGATATATTTCTGACCTGTAACACAATTTACTAAAACTGTGTTAGTTACCCCTAGTATATTGTATTTGCTGAAGGACTAGAAGAGAACAAATTTGATAAGAAAAACCCAGTCTGAAATGGTAATGTATAATCTTGTAATGCAGTAGCAAATAAAGTAAATAACCAATTTTTAGCACTGGCAAAAATTTAGCCATTGAATGTGTATTGAAATTTGTCTTTAGGACATCAGATAATTGGAAGAGAGGGTAGACTATTAGAGGCAGAACATCTGATGTAGTAAAAAAATGTTCTTGCAATATAATTACAAGAATAATTGAATAGGTTAAAATACATCTTCCTTCCCTTCAGCTAATGATTACTGTCCACTCAGCTCAGGCAGAGGCTGTCAATGCTTCTAGCCTATTTTAATTCAAAGTAAGGCAAACCCGTTTTAATCACCAGTGGAGCAGCTGGAACCAGCCTCTGTCACAAGGAGGATGCTGGTCTTGTTTGAAACTGTACTCCCTGTGTTTATTTAGTGGGGAAATACATTTCAGAGTTCAGGGAGTGGGATTTTAAAATCAATCGGAAAAAGAAATTGGGTTTTTCATCAAATAATTCCCTATTTTATGCCACTCAATGTGTATTAAAGATGCTTAGCTTTTCTAAATAAAAAGCTTTGCATCTCTGGGTCTGAAAGTTGTGCAGACATCCGAAGTATTAATGCAGTTGGGAGTGAGGAAAGTTAAGAGATTGCTGCATCCTGGCCCAGTACTTAGCAAGCAATACCAGCATTCCCATTTGGCTCTAGTCCAAGCACTGTGCCTCTGTATCTTTGTTTTGATGAATCGATGTAGATTGACTTGAGCTCAGGAGAGGATTTTTTCAGTCAGCTTTCAAGTCATGAACATTGAGGCCAGTCCCTTGTTTGTGGAGCTGACAGTACAAAAGTGAGTGTTTGACACGTGGCTTGCTCAGTGCATGGGGATAGAGGCTGTTGAGATTTTTCAGAGATCAGGCTCTAAATGAAGTTGTTCTGGTGGGTCACTCATCTGATTTACACACAAGCTGTTTCTATTGAAGCACCTGGGGCCTTTTGTTCAGGCTTGTGAGTAAGCCTCTTTCAGTCACCAGCAGTAATTTAGCTTCTCTGCTTCCTTCAAATAGGTAAAAGGCGAGTACAGGAATGACATTTCCTTCCACACTGTGCAACTTCACGCTTATGTTTTTAAGATAGGTAACAGAACTGTGTCACTAATGTAGATTTTGTTATATACTGGAACAGATTCAGAAATCATCTAGGGTATTGGTAGGTTTTTACTTCGTACTTCCTAACTCTGGAACAATACTAAGTGGCAGGAGTGCACGGGTGAGGAATGATATCCTCTGTTGGACAGAGAGCTCTGCAGAATAGCCCTTCAGTGTTTTCCTTTGTTATTGTGGCAATTTTAGAGGAAGACATTTCATTGCCCTGTACAGTTCCCTGGCACAATAGAGTGCCCTGCCTGCAGATTGTAATGACTCTGACTTGAGCTGTAATCTCACGTAAACCTTGAGTCAACTTAAGCTTGCCTTTCCACTGACAGAGTACTCCTCATTTTTCCTGCCTCTGTACCTTTCCATGCTTCAGTCAGTACAAATATTTAAAGTAACTTATTTTTTTATATTGTCAGTCAGTTTTAATGAAAATTAATTCTTTGAGTTCATTATCACAGTACGAGAACTTGAGGCAGCCCAAGGGATGGGAGAGCTTGAGAATATGGAATAAATGATAGCCACAAGTCTTGGATAACTCTGTATGGAAAATAAAAATCATCCCATATTTATTTTGTTTTATGTTATGAATCTTATGATGGATAATGGTAAGCAGCTGATCCTCACCTAGTGAATTTGCTCTGCATCATCAGAGAAACCATGTAGTGAATCTCCTGTTACTGTGATGTTCTTGGAGACTAATAAGCAACTTTGATATAAATAAATAAAATTGGTGAAATGCTTACCATTTCATGTATTAATATTTTTTAAAAAAGGTATTGTCACAACAGTTTTCAATAGCTGTAGTGATACATATTACATGGCAAAGAAAAGACTGCTGGCATTTGGACGGTTTTTTATATGTGGAAGTGTTTGGGAGGTTAGAATGGTGGACAAGGAAGTATGGCTCACTTTTGTAGCTTGTTCAATACTATGGCTGTAAACTTTTTGGCTTCAGGAGGGGCAGTACATCCACGTAGCAAGTTCATGTGATATGTAGTGCTAGGATGTACTCAAATTCTCGAGTTTCACTATCTTTGAAAAGGGAAGAGTTGTTTGGTTGGGGTCTTTTTAATGAAAATGCAGTGAGGAATGTATTTTAAGGTATCACAATCTTCTATTGAGAATGTTTCTGTAGGTTATATTCCCCAGCAGTCTTTAAATACTGTTTCTGGAACAGCAGTGTAAATTGCAACAAAGTACAGCAAAGAATGTGGTGACAGACAAGGTTAATCTCTGTGTCTGTCTGCACAGGACCAGATTATGGATGTTGGTGATCACCTTTCTGCTCATTCAAAGATGGGTTATGTTGCTCTTACATACTCATTTAGTGCAAGATTGCGCAAGGTTTTCTAGCCCTCTCAAGAGCAGGAAGAAACGGAGGCTCAGAAGGCAGCTGTCATTTCATACCCATTCCAGCTGCCCTTTCCACTCAAATTTCCTCCCATCCCCTCCCCCTCTATTAAAAAAAAAAAAAAAAGTGGGGGCAGGATTGCAAAAAAAGAAGAGTATGAGGGTTTAAAATCTCCAGCAGCTAATCTATCACATCCTTCAGTTTTCATGGCTATCTGCCAATTTAAAGTACACTGGTTTTTTTCCTGTCTTGCCAGTAATTAGACAAATGCAGTACTGCTTATGGCATCAAAAACTCTGTGTCTGGTAAAAGCAATTGCTATCATAATGCATCCCTAAATTTAATAGTAGTGGTGTAAAATGAATAAGCAGCTCTCTATTTCAAGGGGTAATGGCTTTAACTATCAAAATGGCTAGTATTTTCCTTGATTGGCTGCTTTGGCTCCTTTTTTGTATTTCTCTTTGTAGGAACTGAATCAATTTATTATAAAAATTGTATTTTATTTAACAAAGAACAAGGCAAGCAGAAACATGAAACTCTTATGAAGTGTCACAAACTTCCTATTCACTTCGGATCATAGGTTTTTCCTTTTATCCCATTTACAGACAAAACACAAACCTTTTTTTCCCCTGCAAGTGTTAGACTGAAAGTTGTCATTTACTTTTCTGCTTTCCTTGTGTTCTGCCTGGAGCATTGCTGTGGATAGAGAAGAGGTCTGATTATTTGGAAAGAAACTTTTTATTACTGGGAAAACTCAACACATTGTTGTGGAATATTAATCAAAATTTACTTTCTTGATCCATAGTGCCTTTTTTTTGCTACTATGCCATCTGTAAGGCTTCTCTCAAGGAAAAAATGCTTCAGCAGTTAGTGCTCTCTTAAAGGGCAGTTGTGTTGATGCCATTTGGCTAAGCCTTAAAAGTTCCTGTAATCTGTGCCATCCTGTCTCATACAGTCCCATCTCATAGTTGTCCTTTCTCTGCAGTGCTCTATGCCCAGATCTCTGTGGCTGGGCTGCTCCAGCCTGGCGGACAGCATGCCCTCGCTGCGATGCCTGTATAACCCAGGGACTGGCGCACTCCCAGCTTTCCAGGTACTTTCTGTCTCTCCCCACTCCTTTTCTCTCCATCTGTGTGCGTGTGCATCTCCTTTACTTGCCTGCTTGACCTCTATTTATTCTGGTTCATACTCTATGCCTCTCCTCTGTCATTCTGATCTCTGGTATTTTAACCCATCTTGTGTAGATTCAGGGCAGCTGGGGCGTTTCCATTTACCTTGATATAATTATTTTATCTATGTTGGCTTGATACCATCATCTTTTTCATTGGTTTTAAATTGTGTCAAAAAGATACCACTTAATTATATCTGGCAAACAGCATCCATCACACAGTCTCCAGTCTAGCTATTCTGGCTATTTGCGATTCCCCTCCTATCTCAATTTTCTGTGTGCCACTTAAAGGACTGAGAGGGTGAGTTCATTGCCATGATGATTATTGATGCCAAAAATTCTTTACTTCAGCTTTGTTAGCAGGAGTCTGGACATTTTGACCACAGAAAATTATTATCCAAGTAAGCTGTCAGTCAAAAAGCAAATAAAGGAAATCTTTTTTTTCCTTTGATCTCTAAGTTTGTTAGATTCAGGCTTTTCTCTGTCATGAGTCAGAATTCTGCCAAACCAGTTTGTTCAGACCCTTTGGGTGACCAGTGAATCTTAAAAAATGCAGACATTCTCCCATGGGTGGAGAGTAAGACAGGTGCTGGGTAGGCATCAAGAAACCTAGACAAGTCTCTCATGATCATTGCAAGCATTTTTGATGGCATGTGGACATAACAGCAAAGACTGGGCTCCGGAGATGTTATATTCACATTGGAAAGTCTGAGGTATTTTATAAACTGCAGTGACTAAGGGACTTTAGGAGTATTTCTACAGAGAGCATGTTTATTTGAGCTTATTGTAGCATGAACATTTACTTCGAGGTTTATGCTGCTAGATTATGCTACTGCTGGCCTAACCTGTAGCAGCGAGTTTTATTTACCAGCATCTTTCAAAACCAGATAAAAAGAAAAGGCCGGAATGTTTCCGAAATTTTCACTTGTAAGGGTAAGTTCATTATGTGCCTCTAAAGGAAAGCATGCAAAGATTATTTTAAGTTTTACTTCTTGCTCTCAGAGTTAGGATAGTGCTGTGGAAATAATCCTCTTAGTCCCAGAGGAGGCTTAAGTGTCTTGCATCGTTTTGGTGCAACTCTTTTTGCTGACACAGCAGTAGCACTGATGGACTCTGGAAGGTGTCCTGCCAGGCCTCCTTTGCTGATCCAAGCTTTTAGTGGGGCTTTCTGTGGGGGAGGGGGAAACACGACTTTTCATTAGTCTAAGAGGACTCTAGAGACAACAGGCAGAGTTTAGACTCCTAATCCTGATTTGCATAATTTGACTAAATCATATGGGCCTAATTTTTGAGCTTTTGGCTATTGAAGGAATCTCAAATCTCTTTAAGCTTAGCAGTGTAGGAAAGTAATTTATAAACTCAAATTGAGACTTCTTCCTTTCTACTTGAATTATTTTTGATTGCTTAAAGTAGGCATATATTACAAAGGGAAAGATAAATTAATTTATTTAAGCTTAAGATGTCCTTACTAATGGCAGATATGAACAATAATTGTTCTGCTAATGCAGTGCATTGATATTTGGGGTCAAATGAGTCAGCTGCACAGTGATTCATTGTGCTGGTATACTGCTAGCACTGACATTTGCATTTCTGCAGATTTTGAGAGACATTTCCATGTGTATTTAGTGACTGTGGGAATTGGGGAAGTATATCCTACTTGCCATCTGAAATGGTAAACTGGTAGTCTTCAATGAACTCTGACTGTTGTCTTGAGGAGCACATTTACTGCCAGTTGAGAGAAAAACCACATTGCCAGCAACAGCTTCTGCAGCACTGAGTCATCCACATTTCAGTCCATTTTTTTTCAATGGGCTCTGATTGATCCTCATTAGCTTGCATGGTTTGAAGAAAACTCCCCTCTGAGGCATGGCTTCTGCATTTTCCAGTGCAGAATGGAGTGGTTTGGAGCCTGCTTGAAACAGTGATGTTGCAGTATTTCATCGTTCTTTAATGTTTTGGGGTTTTTTTGGTATCAAATCTTCAGGAAAGCATTAAAGACTTTCTTGCAGCCCAGTGAATTTTCTCATATTAAGTTACTTTCTTTATTCTGTAGCAAGCTTGAAGTAACTGGAGAAGCATATCAATGTTCTTTGCTTGTGGCAAAAGAGAAGATGCCATCTGGAAGGCTACTTAGTCACTGCTGAATTTGTCTAGTTATTTACATGCCTGCCTTCAGATGCTCAGGCAGAAATGTGGAAAGATGCTCTTTTTGAATAGCTCAGTTAAAGTCTTGCTGACTCCTCATGGGAAGCATTGGCAGGTAGTTGAGTTAAAGATGATTCTGTTAATATGTCAAGTAACTTCATTTTTCTTCTTTGTGTTTTTATTATTGGAGACAGGTGAAAACAGGATCTTCTGGTTCCTTAGCCCTGTTTTTAGGCAATCATCTTGCAGTGGGAAAGGCTTTAAGGCTAAACCCATGAATAAGGGAATAAGGAGCTAGAAAAGAAACAGTTCTTTTTTACATCTTTTATCTCAAAGGGCTTTGCATCTGATAGTCTACTGTGTAACTGAATTTCATAGCAATCATGGTGGAAGATGGCAGCAAATTGGAACATGAACTCCTATAAGGCACTGTGGAAAGTGGTCAAGTCAAAGAGGGTATTTTAACAAGAGAAAAAGGCCAGCTATTCCCTTTGCAGTGTCTTGGATGCCAGATTTTACAGTACTGTTAATCTGCAAAGCAACTGAAAACTAGGTTGCATGTAGATTATCCTAATAATAAAAAATAAATTATGAAGAATATATTCTTTTTTCTTAGAAATTTGTGCTTTGGAAGTTTCCAAATGTGCCAACAGGTGTCTGTTTTCATAACATTTTCATGTGAAGATAATTGCTTCACCTGTTAAAATATTTTTCCATGCATGCTCATAAGGCTCTATTTATTTGGCTTTTCATAGTTGAAGCTCTTTGAAAATTCAAATTTACAATTACACCCATCAAGTATGCTAAGGGAATAATTGTATTAATCCTTCCAGGTTTGCAGAAGACCAAAGTATTTTCTTGAATTAATTTCTGTAGGCTGTTGTATAAATGAGGAGGATTGAAGAGGAATTTGAAAGTCTTGCCAAAGATTTTATGTATCACCATAATAGCAGAGAGCAGTCCACATCTTCCTTTATACCTAATTCACAGCCAACACAAATACCAGCTCCTGTTTAGATTGTAAACTTCTTGGGACAAGAGTCATGCTTTTACTACCTTTGTCTGGAGCCCAGACACAGGTGGAAAAGAGAAGAGTTGTCTTGTCAGCTTTATTTTGCCAAATCTGAAACATTTTTTTCTGTAACAGGCTCTAGCAGTCAAAAGGGAGGATTAACTTTTGTGGTGCAAGTAGCAGCATCTTGTTGAATACAGAAGTGTCTCTATAGAATGTCACAAATTTGCCTTTTTTTTTTTTACTTGAAGATCTTGGCCATAAAGAGCTACACCTCGGGCTTGTCAGGCGAAGGGGATGAGCTTCTGCTTGGTTTTGCAGAAGTGAGCATGCATGCAAGACTTCCTCGGTCTGGGCTAAAAACTCTGTCCTGGGGAGGAGGGTATGGGTGTAATGTGCTAGGCAAATTGAAGCAAAAGGGAGTGCACTTGAGGCTGTGCAGTATGGATGTGACCTCTATGGACTGAGATTACTTTTGCAGAAAGGTGAACATGCAAAAGATGTTAAAGGTATGCAGTGATGGAAGTCTGTTGTCCCTGTGAGACAGGCATGAACTTATTCTTCAAATTACTTTTACATTATTTTTTCCTAATGTTTATATTTTTTGTGTTACAAAGCGGAATATTTGTCAAAGAAGCATTGTCAGTGTATTGGTAGAAACAGTTGTGTCTCTCAATTTCCTTCAGCCTGTTCATGCACTTCTGTGTTAGAAGTTGACGTTTTATTGCTGGAAATACAGTGTAAATGTGAGCAGTAGTACATCATTTCTGGTTATACAGAAGGTTAGAGCTAGAGTCTTGGCGTGGGCAAACTGCATGCTCAGAAATGTGTTTGTGAGAAAGACATTTGAAGGAAATTGTTTGGCTTTGGAGTCAGTGTTTGCTGATGTGCATAGTTCTGTCTCTAATTGGGAAAGATATGAGGTGTCCAGTCATAGACTCCATCAGCATGGAGACACTAAGCCTGCTTTGTATTCACCCCTCTCGCTATGCCAGTGGCTGTGTGAAGCCTGCCCGGGGGCTGTTTACAGTGCACCTCTAAAGCAGAATCCTAATTTTGGTGACTAATAGCCAGAGCCTGTGGCTCCAGCACCCCCCTGGCTGGCAGCAGGCTCTGCCCTGGTTGTGAATGTAGTTAGGTGGCCCCCAACTGTTTACAAGACAGCAGAGGTGAGATCTTTGATTGACAAGTCAGAAATGCATTAGATCATTCCTCTGCCAGTCTCTGGTTCATGCTGTTAAAAATGTCAGCCTCTCCAAGTTTGAATGGCAGCCCGAGGGCCTCAGAAGCTTTTTGTTTTCTGAGATGGAAACACAAATTGGATGTGTGCCTGAGCGCTTCATCCTGGGCTGTAATTTCATCTTTTAGCTAAGAACCACAAGGTACATGAGCAAAGCACCCTGTAAACAATAATACTGGGGAAAAAAATAAACAAGGTCGTGTTTCTGGTACGTTGATCCACTGGTGTCCTGACCTCTATCACGTTGAACATCTCCACTCTGATTGCTGTTCCCTTTGGCATTACAATGAGAGGAGATAGACTGACACGGGAGGCAGAGATTTAAAGTTGCAGTGCTGTTGCACATTCCTTGTATTGGCTATGAAATATTGAACTGCCACAATGTGACACCTGGTTTTTTCAGCAAAGTTTCTTGTTGGAGGTGTTCAGCAGCAGTCTTTTCTGTTTTTCCTCATTTTACCACCTGACAGGAGCAATTATAAAGGCATGAGATGATAAAAGAAGGAGCAGAAATGAAGCCAAATCATATTTTTGTGTTTGCCTCCAGCCCCATTTGTAGCTCAGACTCTTGGGGGCTTCACTGTAGGAAGACCACGGTGGTTAGCCTAGCTGGAGGTATCTTTATTTTAAATAAAGTGCCCAGTGACTACAGAAGAGCTTTCTTAAACATATTTAGGGTTTATCCCTCTTTAAATCTGGTGACGTTGTCTCACTGGTGGTGTCACCTGTGCAGAGGCTGGGTTATGCTGGGGAGCTCACCAAACTCAGGGAGTTGTCCAAGGTGTGCTGCAAGATCTTAGCTCACGGGTAGTAGCAACAGCAAGAGATACTTTCCTCCTTTCAGGTGGCAAAGAAATGAAGGGGACTAGAAAGAAATCTTTCTTTGTGGATCAGTGGGATGGGTTTGGTTGTTTTTGTTTTTTGTAGCACATCACTAATTTCTAATTACATTGAGTAATTACATTTAGTAACAGAAATCGGCATTTGTTCTGCGCCCATATTGATCCTCAGAAGTTCCATGTGCTTTTATTAGCTCTTTAATCTGGGTATCAAGAAGTGTGACAGTATCCCTCACTGAGAAATACCACCTCAGTGTTTCCAGCACAATGATTAATTTAAACTGCATCGTAGCTACAAGGCCTCCCCCTCCTTCAGCCTCGGTAGTGATGGTCCGGTTACTACTGATGTGCTTTTCCCGCTAAGGTGAGGACAAGGCTTCTAGCACACCAGCACCAGTTTGACTGTTGGCTTTAAAAAATGAAACAAAACTCATCCGAGTTTTCCTTCCTCCCTCGTTAGGAGTCAGGAAGGTGTGTAAAGCCGTAGTGACAAACGGCATATGCGGCGCCGCGTTGGAGGCATACAGGTATCTTTAAAGCTAGCTCCGGTTCCTCAGGATTGCGAACATCTGCTTGGAGGTATTGTGGAGCTCCACAATGCACTAATTGAATTACTCTTTTCTGGAGTTGCAGGCTGCGCTAATTGAATTAGAAGGCGGCTGTGCGTGTGCGCGCTGCCGCGCGGGCGCGGCGCGGGGCGGGGGCCGGCCCATGGCGCGGACTGTGCTGCGCTCCCCCGGCCGCGCCCGGAACTGCAGCCCCGGGGCTCACCGGCCGCCGCAGCCCTGGCGTTTGGTACTTAAATAACATTTCAGCGACTCTTCCGTGCTGCCCCAAAGCATACATCTTTGTCCCTTTCTGTGGAGAAAGGAGGCTCTGAGGGTACCCCACTCCAAGCCGCTCGCACCAGTCATAGGTGGTCCAGTGCGTTTAGATCCAGCCTAGTCCCTGTAAATCGTCCCATTATCACTTTGGATTTGCTGGCTCCATGGGCAGGGAGGACTTCGGAGGGAGTCGGTGGCACAAGATCAAGTTGTACCTATTTGTGCACAACTGGCAAAAAGATAACACCAATGATTTTCATTTAAAAATGCAAATACGGAATTTTATGACAAATTTGGAGAAGTCATTAAATACTTCCTTACCCACATCTAAATTTAAGCATTGTTAGAATTCAGTCACTCTTAGGAAATATGCAGAGATAGTTCTGAATAATTCTGTGTAAGGAGAAGAAAATGAAATATTTCTTCTCTGAAATAAGGTGAACACATGCAAAATTTCAGCGAATCAACCCAAACACTCTCAGAAGAAATGCACTTGCTAAGTCTTAAAATTCATAGCTTGAAGAAGTAGTTTGCTACACTGTGTCAGATAGATTTCATCTTATTTCCTCTGCTTTCTGTTGGCTTTTACTTACATAGCGTGTAAAAATACTCAGGTATTCTCTTTCCTGTATTCTTTCCTCTACAGATAACCAGATGACTCACTTTTCCATAAAATCTCAGCTATTTTCACTTAGTTTTATCTGTGTTTGGTAGGTCATTCTCATAAACATAAACCATATCAGAGACAAGATGGTATTTGTTTTGCTTTAATGGTTTCTTATGTTTTGTTAGATTTGAAATAAAAGTAATTTGCTAGAATGCTCTGCAAACTAAGTAAAATTAAACTCTCCTTGTGAAAATACATAACCAATACTCTCTGATATGCATGATTCTTTTTTATGATGTTCGTATACTTGCCCTGTGTCTGGTGATGTTAAGCAGGGCTTCTAATTACCAGTAAGAATAGGCAAAATTGCTACTAAAATTGTTTAACAACCAGCTGCCCCCCTAAATAAAAGGCGGTTTTTTTGTTAAATAGATGAAACAGGTTTTTGTTGCTTTTTGAGGAGAATTCCCAAAGAAGTTTATACTTTGCAAATTCTGTTTTTCAGATTTTATTTATGTTTATAGTTGTTTCTCTAGCATTTTTAAAATCTTTAATATATGTGTATGTGTGTGTATAAGTATAAAAAAAGATCAGGTTGTCAGTCTTCTTGGCTCCCTTTCTAAGTAGTCAGGTAGACTGCTTCTAGTAGCCATTGTGAATGAAATAGCCAAATAACTCATTGATTGTACCCAAATATTTATTTAGGGCTCATGTCTAGTTCTTAAATGATTACCAATATAATTTGGTACCATTGTGGAATTTTCTAAATTGTGTCTGTATATAGCAAGATCAACCATCACTTTTTGCCTACCTTCTGCAAAAAATCCCTGTGATTTATTCTTTCAAAATACAACCATAGATCCAGCGAACAAAGGATGCAGCTCTTCATTCAGCCAATAAAGCTGCATACACTTCTGCTCTTTCAGAAATATACCTTGCTCTTCTATCACATCTTCAGAGTAATAAACTGTGCAGCAGCCCTTTGATGTAGGTAATAACATTTGACCTTGTGACGCAGTACGTTCCCATGTGCAAATGAAGACAAACTTAACACGTTGGTGTTGTGGTGCTTGTTCATTAAAAAAACTCAAACACACACACACCAAATTGGTGTGTAGGATAACACACTTATAGCCAGTGCCTTCTTTTGGTAAAAGTCAGAACTGAAGATGGTCGTGCCTAGATTGTCACCTTTAAAATAATGTGAGAGTGAATTTGGTGCTGCCTTAAGAGGCTGTAAATGGGAAAGAATCTATTCCATCCAGTGTATAGAGTGTTTTTAAAATCAATCTATTTCTAGAAACTAAATTGTCCTGGGACCAGCTCTTGATATAAAAATTCATAGAAACCTGTTTTTCCAAGTGTGGTAACTTCTTGCCATAGTGCTGTAGTGTTAGAATTCACATTGGCCAGGTTGTTCTGTAAATTAAACAGTGACAGCTTCCCTCGGGGGAACAGCCAATGTATTTATGATGATGTGCTGATTACACAAAATACACTGCAAGCAGAAAACAGCTGCAGAGAACAAACCTCTTAAAAGAATACAATTACAAATAGCACCCTCAGTATTTCTAGTGGTGAGAGCAAAATACAGCATGCTAATGCAGGCTTCTAGTTTGCTTCCAAAGAAGAAATGCGATCTACAAAGAGGAGGCTGAAGTATGGTTGGATGCACACACAACGCCAATGTGGAGCGGCACATAATCCCCTCCTGAAGGTGAAGGGCAAGAACACACCTCAGGCCTGCTTTTTAGCTGTCCTTGTTGCTTAAAATTCCTTTGACTGCAACTCCAAAAACACTGTCTGGTGAGGTGTTGGGGCTCTCTGGCTTGTCAGTGTTTTGACTGCTGTGGTTCATACCCTGTGTCCTGGTTAAGAGCTGGGATGTGATTAGATGACTAATTTGTGCTACCAGTATGACCATTATGAAGCAGATCATGGGAGATACTGTAGGGGAAAAAAATGACCCTAGTTTAAAGCTGAGCTTTCTTTTGCTGCTAATTATTGCTTTGAGGGAACTTTTGGAAATAAATTCCAATTGTTGTTTGCAGTAGCCTGCAAGTGTTTGGTTTTTAAAAGGTTCCTATTTTGTGTATGTAGGGCAAGGTCTTGTACAGTCCAGTTAGGATAAGATGAAACTTGAAACATAATATTACTGGAAGATGGTGGAGGTGGGACTGTGATTATAAACTCAGGACACAGATACATGAAGAGAAAAAGGTCTTCAGCTGGAAACAAAAAATGAGAAGTAACTGGAATTGCTTTGTGTAGTGCAGCTGTATGCAAGAGAGTTGTGATAAGGACCATTGTGGTGGGATTTTCTGTGAGGGCTTGTTGAAAATGAGGAGTACGTGGCAGTAGCAGCTCCCACAACTGCTAATATCCCGCTTTGGAGGGTTGCAAAAGCAAAAAACCTCCACAACTCCACAGCACATTCTTTTACTGTCTGAGTTGATCTGTCGCACTTAAATTGTTAAAATATAACTTTCTACTTTTGGCTATGCCATGTATGTATGTGGGAGAGTGAAAATACAGAGAATGCCCTTTCCATCCACTTTTTCAGAGTCACTGATAGATAAGAATGATGCCTTTTAAAAGTCTGGAATTACTGGTGTTTGCTATCTTTATGTTCTGGGACTGTATCAATAAAACATATTTTAGACAAAAAATTTACCTTTTTAAAATGAAGAAATGTGGTCCTTTCAACATACAGATGTGATTTTAGAGCAGATGAGCTAAAAGCATTGGTACTCGTATTTGGAAGGACTTAATTCACTAGCTTTGAAGTATCAGGTTTTCCAGCTATGGATTGCTGGCTTGTACTAATAGACTGTTATTCATCTGTCTGTATTTTCTTTAAATCGTTTTTGAGCCTGTGTGTGTTGTCCTGCTCTGCTTACATGTATCCCATGTGGCAAGAGGGAGTTTTGTATAATCACCCTGCTTTAATCAATAGAATAATTGATAAACCAGATAAGATTTAAACTGATTACCTCCCCGAGTAGAACTCCCCGAGGGCCTTGGACTCTCTTAATTTTGACATGTATGTTGTGTACCCCGTGGATGAAGTGCAGTTTGAATTATCTGTTTTTATTTGCTTAATGATGGGGAGGGTGTTAAAGTCAAATGTTTAATTAACCCAGCAATGGGCTGCGCTGTCACTTACACACACATCCAGCTGATTGAGATATCTCACCGAGAATACTGAATAGGAATGATAATGTGGCACTGAGACGGAAGATTGCTTTTTCAATCCATTTGCTGGGTCACTGCTTTGAATGTCTTACTGGATGAAAGGCATTCAGCCTGGAAAAAAAAATTCAGCATTTAAGTACATTTTGTTTTCCTGGCCCCTTTCCACCAAGAAGTTAAATAAAACAGATATGCTGTAGGTTTAATAAGCCATTCATGTTGTAGCAAAAAAGCTGCAACTACTGGATCTCAAATAGGCAGTGGTCTAGAGCTGTATAATTTCCTATAGGAACAAAATGTTGCCCCAAGGTGTCGGAAGGTGAGAACCTATGTACATCTTTATCTTTCCTTCTTTGGTTGCTTGGCTACTCACCCTATTTGATGGTCTTCAAAGCATGTCCGACTCTTTTTTCTTGCCCAGTGCAATGAAATTTAAAATAATATTTTGTAACTCCTTGTTCTAGTTAAAGAAGATGGTGTTGTAGAGTTGGAATTATTTTACAGTGGTAGAACCTTAGTAGTGAGTTGTTAAATTTCAGTGTTACAGGAGGGCCTGTTGTGTTGCCACATTTAAATTTGCTCTAGCCAAGTCAGGAGAACCCAAGGGTTTGTTTCTTGGGTGGCAGCTGTTCCAAGGCTGCAGTGCTTGCTAGCCAAACATTATAATGTGCAGTGCTTAATCTGTAACTTTCAATTCTTTTATTAGAAGATTATAATTTTTTTTTTTTTGCTTAATGTGATTGAACAATCACACCTTTTTTTCATATCTGCAGTGAGGTTTTTCAGCTGCACTGTATGGAGGGAAACATACCCTGTATTGGAAGCCAACTAAATTTGCCTCATAGTCCAGTGGTGTGATTGATGCTTCTTGTAATAAATGTAGCTTTGGAAGCTGGAAAAAGCAGTGAAGCCTGACTGTATGGACTAATTACTACTGTGAGGCACATTGGGGAGGTGGAGCTGTGTCGTCCACACTGCTCCATGGTGACTTCATAGGTACTTTGAACCTATTCCAGATTGAGAACCAAGTAGCTTTGGCTGCAGGGGGTCACCTGGCTCATGGTGTCTAAGACAAAGATTTGGGTGCCTCCACATTCGTGGTGTAGACAGTGTGCTGTGAATTCCCATCAGTCTGACCCTGCAGTGAGATCACTGAATCCCCATTTTTTAACAAGTGAGCTGCTTTAGGGGAGAAATTGTGCCTAAAGTTAAAAAGTTTTGTTCCCCTGTGCTGTCATTTTTACTTTGGACAGTTTGTGCTTCATGCCTTTTTTTTTAATCTCATTTTCCCCTTTCCTGCGATAAAAATAAGGAAGGAAAAAACAAGAAGTAAAGTACAAAACAGTACAGTGAGATGAGGATGGTGTGGTTGATATAGGTATTTGAGAGTGAGAATGCCACAGGCTCTGAGGAAGGGATGTGGTGACAAGTGGAGGTATTTTCTCTGTTTGACAGGAAAGCTCAGAATAAGAGGTTTTAGAAAAAGATAATTATAATAATAAGTGTAGGTGATGACCAGGAATGAGAGGGGAAGGGTTTTGTAGTCAGTCCAGTGAGATGGCATTGCTTCTTTGAGAGAAATAGTTTTAAAAGTTAGAAAATAGTGCTTGAAGAAGGATGATGCCTATATAACTTAGATCAAAGTTACAAGGTGATTATATAGCTTGAGTTAGAAGATATCAATATAACTTGATATACCTATATAGCCTGATATCAATATAACCTAAATCATGACTGTTTATATATCTATATAACCTGATACCTATATAATCTGAATTGTAGCTTTTTATACCCATATAACCTGAATTATAACTTTTATTCCTTCATAACCTGATACAAATAACTTTTGATACAATGTAGTGGCTAGTATATGGTTAACTAGTTGCTTAATGCTGAATAGGCAAAAAAGAAGAAAAAAACTTGCCAGGTGGATAGCTTTAGAGATAGATAAGTGTACTTTTAATGAAAAATTGGCAAGTGCAAAGCCAGTTAGCCACAAAACAAAGGATTTAGGCCAGTTAAGGCCAGGAACACTGTAACTGCACTTGTTCCAAAGACAAAGTTGAAAAGTTCAGATGTGAAGAAGACCTTGTAAGCCTTCATCAAAGGCCCCCGACCTCCCCGAGTGGGGTGGCGCAAGCGCAGTGCAGCAGAACTGTCTGATAACCATGAGCTCGTACGATGTAAATCAGTTCTGGCACCTGTGTGATGATGTTGTGGTGACACGAAACAATACTCATGGTGTAAGTGTAGCACAGCACTGGACAGAGGTGGGTGAATTAGGTGGAGATATCCCCCTCACCATCAGTGCTGCAATTAACAAATACCTGCTCTATAGACATTGGTCTGTGGGGGTTTATTTCCAGCCTATCTTTCAGGCACCAAGGACATGAAATCTGCAGCAAAACTAGACACTTTTACAACTGGTTTCTAAGAGCACTTGCAGCTCCTATGCAGATGAAGTTGTAATAAATATTGTACAAAGAAAGTTAAGCTGTATCTAGAGAATTTTAATAAATAAAAAGTTTTTTAAAACTCCCCCTGGATCCGATGGCTCTTGCTAACTCTTGTTAGTACGAGAAATATGTTTTTGACATGTATTTTGAATGCTGGCTTATATTCCAAGCCTGTAGAAGCTGACTTTGTGCTGTCCCCCCACCCTACATGTAGGGGAAAGAAATCAAGAAAACATCTTATTCCAGCATACAAAATCACTGATAAAAGCCTACAATTCATGTGCATGGGAGGGAAGAACGCTGTGAACTGTGAATAAGTGTGTATAATTTCAAACTTTGGTACTTTTACACTCTGGGATGAGTGTTGAAAATGAATTTTTGTGGAAGGAATGTAGCAAAATGAAAGCAACAAAGAAGTGAGAGCCAAGCCTGGATTGATTCAGTTCTTTTCTAAAAGGCTTCTGTTGCATGCAAAATCCTTCTTCCTGAAGTATGTGTGGCACAATTCAGCAGTCTGTCAGAAAAATTTAACCCCAGCTGAAACTGTTATAAAGGAATTTTAACATGAATTTAAAAGATGAGAGAAATTACTAATGTTGCCCTGAAGAATAGAAAGGGAAGAATATTGTTTTGTTCAATGTGAGGAGCAGATGTACAAGGGTAAATCAGTAGGGAAAGGCAAACCAAAGCACAGCGATAATAAGATTCAGAACAAGTCCTGACACCAGTCTTACATAGGTGATCTGGTTGAATATTTGAAAGTATACCCATATTATGTGTGTTGCGAGGTTAATTGGATGTTTTCAGCCATGCTTTTTTGGGAACGTGTGCTTTCTGTTCCTTAAAAAGATGCAGATGGCTTTGAACTACGTAACATTTTGGAGTACAAGATGTACACTATAAAATCATGCATAGAAAGTGCTAGCTATAAAAACATGTGTATACCTGTGAAGGTGCTGATCAATTTGTGCTATTTAGGAAAGAAAATTCCAAAACAGACCTGGCTGTGAAGAAATGCAAATAATAAAATTCAACTGGAGGTCCTTGAGGCTTCTTAAGCTCTAACCTTGTTATGAGGAATGGGGAAGTCAAACTGCCTAATGCAGATGTCTGTGAGTTACAAAAATAACCAGATGTCCTGATTAGCAGAAGCAAATGTTCTTCCCTTAATCCACGTGAAATTATATTCAAAGGCTCTCCGGATGTAATGTGTGTGTAAATAAGAGGCCAACAAACATTGAAATAGGAAGAGCCGTTGGCCAACTAGCTTGCAAAGCTTGAAAGATTGAATATTAAAAACAAATTTGCCACTGCTGACTCTCTTAAATTCACAGAACAGAACTGTTAAGCAGGGCTGCTTCCTGGGAAACATGGAATGCCTGTTTTAGCTTTCCTCTCTCTCTCTCTCTCTCTCTCTCTCTCTCTCTCTCTCTCTCTCTCTCATTAGATATTCTCTCTCTCTCTCAAAATATGGATGAAATGAAACCAGGTTTTTAAAATTCCCCTAAATGACTTGTTCCTAGCATCTGTATTTTGGGGCGGGGGGGTGGTGGTGGTGTTGGTGGTTTTTTGGTTAGCTGCACTAGATTTTTGCTGTTCGAAATACATCTGTTCATCAGATCTTTGATATTTGTGCTGGGTTCTGGTATTTTAATGTTAAACTGAATTTGCTGTTCTAGTAATGAGGACTTCCCACACCATTAAATTGCCCTTTATAGCCAACAAGTAATTACTAAGTTAAAGAACGTCATAAGAAGCTTTTCTGTATGTTATGAAATTCTGTTATCAAGTCTCATTACTTTGAAAATTTATATTTTTCCAACTATTAATTTGAATGAAAAATTAAGAAGACCATGAAGGATCCATTCTACAGATGTGAAAAGTGGATTCTTGCCCTGGTTGTTGAAACTTTTGTTGTCATCATCAGTGTTAACATGGAGGCAGACCAAGTTAGGACTGGTGTGAATGAATGTATGTGTCTGGTCAGAGGTATAGTGTTGTACTTCCAATTTTCACTGCTGTCAGAGATTCAGTTTTAAGAATTTAAGTTTTAGAAGGTACCTGAACTGTTTGGGCATGAATTTCAACTTGTAAGCATTCCAGGTGGGGGGTGAAGTCTTTACCCCCATCACAGGGCATTTATAAATGTATTGGAGAAAAAAAGTGCCATGCTTCTGTGCAGATAACAAGATAATAGATATAATAAACCGAATAGACATATGCATGTCAGTCTGTAAAGCAGACACTGAACTGGAAGGCCTTTTTAGTTTATTCCCTTTCTTTTTCTGTTATCAGTCAGTGCAAGGCAGGCTGCAGATTCTCTGCCCTCCCGTCATTCTAATGCTCAGCCAAAACCCCTTGCAAAAGTACCATTTAACTTTAAAGTTATAAGAGCTGGGAAACTTGTCTGTGCCTTCATTCCAGGCTGAAGTCACCCCCTTGTGCCTACATGTTGCAATTTATGGTGTTCTCTAAAAGGATCTAATCTCAGTAAATGTTCAGAGCAGCAAATGCCGAGGAGGAATGGGGTCTGATACTTATCTCTGCATTTTCATTGCTGTGGATCTCCCTGTGTGTTATAGCTGTCATTTTTGTTTTATCTACTGAACAGCAGAGAATTGCCTTCAAACTTGCAGCTTTCATACTTGTTCTTCTCAAAGAGCATTACCAATCCTAAGGACTGGTTTTATATATTGTAGTGACTAGCCAAATAAGTGTGAATTTGAATGTTTTAGATGTCATAATAGGAGAAAAAGGAGAAGCTATCCATACATGTTTTTAGTGTATCTTAGACGCTTTGTTTTTTTTTAACAGTAATACTGCTTCAGGCTGACACTGGCTATGCCAGGATTCATCCTAGCACTGTTTGAAATGGCTGAGATATTTATAAACTGACAGACAGCATTTATAAAATGAGGATGCTGACAGTCCCTTAACGATAACAATGGGCTTGGACTCATCTATCACTTACAGAGGTTATTGGAAAGGGAGCATAAGGCTTCTATGTGCCTCTGGTCTTAGACTAGCACTTACATCCACACACAGCTCTCTCTTTTCAGTTCTCTCTGGCTGACATTGGCATTAGGCAATTACAGCTAATTTCTCCATACCTTTACCTGATGAGGCTTTGTCCTGTTTTCTGCAAGACAGCTAACTTTGCAGCATCTTGGAGCAACACCCTCATTCTCCCAAATTCCCTCCTCCTAAACAAGAGGAACATCCTGACTTCTGGCAGGCTGCTGGCTTGAATTAGGAGAGAAGAACAGTGTGCCCTGATTGACAGACTTAACCCGGGGCTGGGCAGGGGTTAAACAGGCCTTCTGCCTCCTTTTACTTTCATACAGCCCCAGTCTGCAGACAGAATGCTGATGTACCTCTTTATTCAGTGGCTCCCTCTTGACTGAGAGAGTACCCTTCTGTCCTTGGTGAGGAAGACCAAGTGCAGCGCAGGGACACTTCCAGGAACATGAAAAAGGATGTCAGTTATTTTCAATTTCTGATAAAATGCTGTGTTCATTCAATGCACTTAGGAGCTTGAGGGTCAGGTCATATCAACAGTTTGCACTGGAAAAGGAAAAATGCACTATTTCACTGGTGTGTGCTAAAACATCTATTTTAATGTGGCAGCAAAAATACTGAGACAGCTATGTCTGGCATCCGGTTTGCCCTTGGAACATTTACTCTACTCTAACTGTTTGCACACTGTGTTCCCACTGTATTATTTGCTTAGAGACCTAAAATACCCAAGTAGATTTCCTACATGCAGTTGGATCTGCTGATACCACTAAAAGCACACTCGGCACACCCAGGCTTCTGTTTGAACTGATGTATACGCACGCAATGGCTGGAGCGAGACTTGATTGGCTTGAGGGGGTCTATTTATCAGGGAACTCGATTAAAATACAGACTGCACATGACATCAAATTTGTAATCATTTTTCCACAGCAAGCAAGCAAGCATTTTCTGTATTGGATGCAGGTGTTTAAAGCAATAGTGTGTTTTAAGGGCCAGTGCAGCACAAATTCTGGCCTTTGGGATAAAGACAAGTGTTTTGCCTGCATAAACAATATATTATTTTTTTTCCCCTCCCCGAGGTCCACACACACCTAGTTTCCCTCAAGCTCATCATCTCTGTCAGGTTAATCAATAGGCACCGTATGGCAGAGGGTCAGTAATCAGTGTCATCGTGCCTTTAAATCGTGTTGAAAATTTGCTTAAAGCCTGGGCCAATTAACATCGAGATGATGAATGGATGGGTAGATGGGAAGAGCCTGGCGCTCAGGGGCTTTGTGAGAAGGAGATGCTCAGCTGTTGAGCAGCAGACACCAGCGAATAAAATCAGCCATTCATGTGAGCTCAGTCCACCCACTCTTAATGATAATGTCAATCTAGCAAAATATATACACATTGGAGTTGTCATGAGTTCATAAATCAAAGGAGTTTGTCAAAGGCATTCAGATTAACGAGGCAGCAGCAATAACAAGTCAAATTTGCATAGAGAATTGCCCGAATCTCAGTAAATTATGATCCTGTTTTTCATTTGATTATTTGCTAATGTCTCAAGAGGGAGAATGATTATATTAGCATGCAAAATCTACTCCAGAAGTAGAAATCCGAGGTATAGCAGACCAGCACACGATGACAATTAATCAGTTTCTGCATACTAGCATAAACACGCAAGGCCCAGAAATGAACTCCTTTTTTATTATTATTTCTCCTTGCTACTGATCCAAATGGTTCAGCTTGACAGAGACTTTATATTGCTTTAACAGTGTTCTGAATTGTGCCTGCAGGCAAGACATAGTTATGCAGCTATAACCAACCTATCCATCTGCCAACCAGATTGGAATTCTCCTATCCAAGGCTTCCATTAACCCCCACTGACAGCTCCAAACAGGATTAAGAATTTGAAAGCATAAAAAATAGTTCTGCTCTTCACATAGACACACGCTTCTCCCCCACCCCCACCTCCACACACTTGGAAAAAAGGCTGTGTCTGTACTCTTTTATAATTAGTGCAGGGCAGAACAGCATCAAAGAAAGCCTCCCCCAGTTGGCAAGGGTTTGATTTCCACCACGAGTGAGGCGGTACTAAAGGTAGCTCTGCCCAATTGGTAGTCCCTGGGAGTGCATTTCTCCATGTATTATATCTCATTCCCAGCAGTGTTTTGCTGGGCTGTGTACACAAAATACTGCATGTCATCTCCTGTCAAATGCTTCAGTCTGGGGATTTTGAATGCATTGTAGCATGTTGTGTTTAGTGGTGGAGGAGGCTTCATGGGGAGAGTTAAATAGTAATAATTTTGTAGTGGTCTTTAAGACAACCTGCCATGGAGTTATATTCTGTTAATTACAGGCTGAAGTTTTAAATGCAAATCAGATGTAAAAGGATCTCATTACAGGCAGTAGCCACTTTAGGAAAAATGAGCTATGGAAGGCAGAGCCCCTTTGCAGGAATCTTCTGTTAGAGACAAGTTTTCAAGGTTACAAGAACTATGAGCTTGGGTTTCCTGACTTCTCTTCTCACTACTTCCCCTGTCATTGTGTGACCTTGGGTAAAAAATAAAAAAAAATTTTAAAAATGTACCTGTCTGTGGAAGGAGAGTGTGCTTTGGAGACTTCAGCATCTAATCTTCCCTGTATTTGTTCAAAAGAAGAGACCCTTGCACGCAAGCACAAAGGCTTTTAACTAGTCTGGCTTTAGTCAAGAAGGCTTGCCTGTGGGAAGTAAAAATTTTCCGTGGTGGAAGGGAGTTTGTATGGCTTTTCAGCTTTCCATGTGCACTAGTTTTCTTTGCTTCTTTCTCCCTAGCAAATTCCATCGTTCCCCTACTATGTATGAAGTACAGTTGCTGCAGATCTTTAATATTCCCAGTGAGTACACCCAACTTACCGTCTGGATACCAAATGCTTCTTTCCAGGTCTGTGCCCGGGACATGCATTTCAGTAACCACGAGAGGGTGCTCAGAGCAGTTCCTCCCTTTGTCTGCCTCTCCTGTGGCCGAGAGCATCGCTGGAGTCCTGCTGAGACAAACCTTAATCTGACCTCGCACATGTTTATCCCTCCTCCCACCTTGTTCAGCAAGGAGAAATATATAGATGTACCGTTTCAGTCGATTACGTTATGCTCTTCCCTTGGCCATGGCTAAGTGTTGCCCTGTCAAGTGAAATTCACTTCCATGCAGCTACAGTTAGTCCTGAAATATGCAGGGTCCTGTAGCTGCACCTGGATTGATAGGTTTCCTTTTCCTGAGAAATGAGCGGGAGTTATAAACATCTGTGCTTTTTCTTAAGTGTAATGCTTTCCAGTCATTCTGTCTTCACCAAGCGTAACTTACTTGCCGACAAAAGTGCATGAGCAGCGCTCCTCTTTAATAGTCTGCTATCGGAGCTGCTGTGTTGGTGCTGTAGAATGGTGCGACGCCAAGCTGTGAACCACCATATGCACTTGGCAGTCTTTGTCTGGTCTTTGTTCAGCCAACCTCTTAGCCTTGCCACCTATAAAGATAATGAATGCAAAATGGTCCTCTGCTTGCTCTTAAAATTAGATGCTCAGCTTAAAGAAAAAGTAGATAACTTGATGCTTTGCAGTAACCAGAAATTTCAAAATAAGGGCTAACAGTTCACCAGCAGTTTCTGCTTTTTGATGTTTCTGTGAGGGAGGATCCTTAGTGGCTTTGAAAGGCGAGAAGAATGCAAGATTTCACTGTCAAAGAGAGATTATTTGGAAAGGGGAATCGTTCTGACACTTACTGTAGGGAAGGGGGGTGGATGTTGAAAATTAATCCAGAAGTACCAAACAACCCCTTTACCCTACAGCCACAACAAAATGCCTTTCCTTTAGTAACTCACCTCAGGTTCTTACAGGTTTCACTCTTGATTTTTTTTTTTTCCCCCAAAGCACAAAAATTAAAATCCTAACTTGAATGAACCACTTACTAAACTAAATTTCATGAGCAGAAAAGAGCAGCTTTAATGTCTGACCTTCCTTTTTGTATATATGTGATTCTAGCTTGTATGTTTTTATGATCACAGTTCTTTCAAAGCAGGATTTAATGTAATAACTTGGTCCTGACTGTGACCTCATACAAAAACTTTAAAAAGATGCCCTCTTACAGTGATTTATCAGGCCTGTTTAGGATTGATTTCCATTATAAAACCCTAGTTACAGCATTCCAAATGTCATGGTGCCTTATAGGTTCTATATCTTGTTAAAAAAAAAAATAATTCAAAATCACTAGTTGGTCTGCAAGCCTTGATTTACTCCTGACCAGTTTATGACATCCCAAGTGTGGTTTTACTGTTGTGTTCCTCTCCCTCCACCCGTTGTCTGCCATTTTTCAGCAGCTTCTGTCCCTGCCCTGTGTCCTGGCTGTCCCTTTGGTCCTGTTGCCCAGAGCAAGCCCTTGCTCACGCAGCGCTGCAGTGGGCACACACTCCGCTCTGCTCTCAGCTTCCTGCGGCTGCCGTGCTGCTGCTGGCCCTGCACTGCCCCTGCTTACCCGGCCTGCTCCTCCTCTGCCAACAGATGCCACTTGTGTTTCCTGACGTGTTGGGCTGGAAGCTGTCTCTGTGAGAAGCCAGGCAGAGCCATGCTCAGCAAAGGACAGGTTATTTGGGAGACAGATTCAGAATGCAAACTTCTTCTGTAATAGAGGCAGTCCTGAGCTTGTCTGCAAGTAACTGGAAAGCCACCCTTTTCCTGGCAGAGCTCTCCCTAGGCAGTTTTTCTGCATCTCTTTAAAACCTGTTTAGTTGCTCACTACTGAATGTGTGGGAATGTGGCCTAAGGCTATGAATACTGTGATGATCAAACTTATTTTAGATGTGTGTGTGGAATTCCCCCAAAGCTGGCTGTCATTTCTTCCCAGTGGAGTAGCTGAACCTGTGCAAAGGAACCCTGTCTTCCAGAGCAGCTGACTTTGGCTGTGAGGTCAGGATTCTCCCCACTGTATCCAGCAGATTTTAACCAAGTATTTGCAAGAGACTATTCATGTCCTGATACAACTATAGTTTGTATTTAAACCAAGCAATATTTGATTTTAATCATGACAGTAGCATGACAAAAGTTTCCTGGTTGTATTTTTAACTCATGCTGGAAAAGCCCTTGCATTTCTTGTCTACATCCTCATCTGACTGATCTTTTTTTTGGAGGTGGCAGCTTACATTTTGGAGAATCAGTCTTTCTAGAAAAGGTACATGTATGTGGAGTCAGGCAGCAGGAGAGAAAAACACAGCTGTATTATCATACACTACCTGCACAATATTTGGGGGTGTTTTTGGAAGGATTCCCTGACAACCTCTTTTACAAGAATTTAGCTCCACCAAAATTTCTCTATGATTTTAGGCAGCCAGGCAGACTCAGTGCAATTAGTAATTGTTAGGCTGATGAAAAACAGGGACACAGAGAACAACAATTGCACCCATTAACAACCTCTTGTTTTCAACAGGTTGCACTGTTTTAAATGGTTATTCTGGGGTGTTCAGGAGCACCAGTGTTGCCATGCTGATTCAACCACCATTTCAGCTTTTGAAAGTGGCTGTTCTCGGTAGTTTCAGAATAAATCCCTAAAGCATAGGCTTCTTCAATAGATACCTGCACAGTGTTGCATTGTTGTGTTGAGGAGGAGAAATTCTTTCTCTGCCATAACAAGCTGTTTGGCATAAAAGTACAAGTTAGCCTCCAGTATGTGTATATATAAAATGCTACAGTCTGTGTAGGAAAAATATTCTATTTCTTTTCTCCTCGCAGAGTAATATTAGGGATAAGAACTGAATTAAAGCTTACTTTCTTTCACAGAATTCCTCTGAGAGAGAAGACTGTAATAATGATGAGCCCCCTAGGAAGATCATTCCTGAGAAGAATTCACTTAGACAGGTATGTGATCAGTCTCTTTAAAAATGCAATAAAACTTTCTAGCTATTTGAATCCTTAAATGCTTCTGGAAGCTGAAGGCTGGCTTGTGCTCATGGAAATCTTTTATTTTCTTCTTTGAAGTCTGAGGAAGTCGCATTGTACCCAGGAAAATCAGACACAGAGATTTAGCTTTCAGGGGAGTTTGATTACTCTGAAGAAATGTATGCTTCAGTATAATTCAGTCAACTGTGACTTTAGTTTTACCTTTCTCCAGTTGGTGTTCATCAAGACCTCTTCAGCCTTTTCTTCTGTAATTGTTCCTGTCTTGTTTGTAGTGTATTTTGCCTTGCCTCAGATCAAGACTCTCAAAATGTTGTACAACAATTAAACTTTTTTATTGCCCTTGAAGGTAAATTTTCTTGGAGATGATATCCAGTTTAATAACCTGAAAAATGACCTGTTCTTGTTTCTTTTACATTCATATAAATTACTAATGGGTAAAAAGGAGAAAGGATGGTTTACTAAAACAATATTTCTTTGACCTTTATATATAGTAAAGAAATTCCTTACCAATTCAAAATAATTCCTTTTTTTAATCCCTGTGGCCAACAAAGGGAGGCTGACATGTTCTTTCTGGGAAATTTAGGTTGGGTTTAGTGATTTCTGATCCATTTTCACTTTGGTCTTTCTCCCCACTGCAACCTTCAGGCAGCAGAAGCAAAATTATGTCCATGCTTTAGCTGCCAGAGGTTGCTGCCTGGTGTATCAGAGTGAAACCATTGGTGAATGTGACTTAAGTGAATACCCCAGGCCATACATTGCAACAGCTGAGGAATTGTTGCTGCATTTCCTTCTGCATCTCAGCCACAGGAGCAGCAGCCTCAGGCAGAAAAATAAGATGGCACAATCCTGCCCCACATCAGCTATTTCCAGGAGAAGTTGTGGGTCATAGTAAAGAAAGACATATCTTTTTGATACAGTGCACTTGTGCTCAGTTATTTGGTTTGTGTCGTTGGTTTGAGGGTTTTTTGTGTTTCAATAGGAGCGTTTGATTTTGTGGGAGGAGGTGTTATGTGAAGGACTGCATACATGTGACTAAGGTCCATCTAACAGATGAAGTCCATATAAGTCTTTTAGACATGAGGCAATATGCTGGCATAATGGCTGAGGTCCCATTTATAGCTGAGAAGGATTACCTTGCAGAATTCATTAAATATGTTAGATGAAACTCAAAGTGTTTCTGGCATTCAACAACAAGCAAGAGCTGGAGGAAGAGGGCAAACCTACTAAGTCCCTACTGTGTATCTCCAGGAGAGGAAACAAGGTCCCCAGCATGCCAGAAAATCGGGGGGGGGGGGGACGGGGACGGGGACGGGACATTATCTTAGAGTAATATTATCCATGGCAAGCCATCAGGTTCAGAGAGAAGAGGTATATGACTCTTCTTCAAAAGAAGATTCATAGTAAGAGATGTTAATTAAAAAGCACCATGAGTTACTTATTTTGTGTGTCTTCTCATCACACTGAGTCCTTCCTTGTAATTATTGATTGAGGAAGCAGATATTTGCAAAGTGTATTGTACAGATGAGGAAGGTACAGTTTCTTGAATTAGGTTTCCATTTTGTTATATCTCAATCTGCAGAAGTATTCTTAGTGTCACGGGAAAGCTGCTTTTCCCTCAGGCCCACAATTCATCATAATCAAGTAGATACCAGGAATACAACTGAAAAACCACTTGTAGTATCTATCCCAAGATTTCATATTGGAAAGAATTCAGTGAACATTGTTTACATGAATTCAGTGGACATTGTTTACGTTGAAGATGGTTGGCTGTGTTGCACAGTATTGTTGAGACATTGTGTCGGTCTCCATCTTTGTGTCCAGTCCTTACAGTGAAAGATGCAGGACAAAATCCTTGGGTCTTCTATTGCTATCTGGGGCCTTTGTGTTGAGAACAGTCTTTGTAAATAAATTCAAGATGTAGTCTTAGTCTTAAAGCAAGTGCCCTCTTTTCTAGATCATAGGAGGTGGTTGTCCATGATTTTTTGCCTGTTATGGAGGGAATTCTGGTTCTTTGCATAGGCAGAAATAAAGCTGTCGGAGCATTTTGAAAGCTCAGATTGTTCCTCCTCTCCATTAGCAATGGACAGGAGCAGTGGGAGTTTTCTGGGGCTCTCATTCCAGAAGTCAGGCACATTTAGCCACATGCCTAAATACTCACAAAGAGTAATGCTTACTGGAAAGATCTGGATCTCCTATAGGAAGGTATGCAGAGTGACTGCTGTATTTTACATCTATCCATGCTTTGTAGAACCAAAAAAATATGACCTGCAAATGCTGTCAAAGCAATAATACACAAAAAATGCCTTCCATTTTCCTGAAAAGATGCTAACTTGGTAAATATTGTGTGAACAGTTTCGTATTTTTTGTTCCTCCCATGAGACTCCCTTAATATTTCATTACTGGGGAACATGGATCTACCTGCACAGAGAAATTGAGTGTATGGGGGTAGGAGTCTGTTTATTTAAATGGTCTTTCCAGTGGATGTATCCTCATATTTAGTATTTTTTGATTAGTCTTAGAAAACTAATGAGATGCATCAGACCACTTCAGGGTAAGTACTATGTCTTGACATGTTCAGCTGCTAACAAGTTTAAGTAAAGGTGCGTTTCCTTTTCTTGCCTTGTTTGCAGTGCTGTTATGCAGCCTTAGCCATTACATTTTCTCAGGTGGGTGTGTGGATCGGACATACCAGAAGGTGGAGGTGTTAAGGAGGTGCAGTGCTTACTTACACATCTGAAGTTGTGTGGAGGAGCTGAAGACACCCATTGCTCAGTGCTGTGGAACTCTTAGTAAGAGGAATATCATTTTGCTGTTGATTAAAATGGTTTATGGAGAAGGGTGTCTTCAGAAGTCTCAACAAGTGGGGCTGTGTCCTTGAATTGCTGGAAGTGGAAGGCATGGCCGCTGTTGGGTGCATGTGAGGGCAGCAAGGGAGGAAAGACATGGAGATTAGCACTGGGAAACAGAAGAAGGCAATGAATTTGACACTGTTTGCTTGGACAGTGAAAAGATCTAAGCTATGACAGACTTTGTAATATGGATGCAGACGTTCAGTTTTTGTTGAGTGCTTGATCTGACAAAATTAAATTTTGAAGGGATAAACTGAAAATCATAGTATGAAAACAGACCAGAAAAAAACAATGACAAGTGGCAAAAGTTTTTGGCAACTTTATTTAAGCTAACAAACGAATTTTCACACTGCAAAGTTATAAATTAATTTTAATAGGCTGATCCAGATGGTCCATTTGGAAAATGGATAGCTTGATCTGTTGAAAATTAAACTAAATTTATCTCTCTCATACTTCAAACTGAAGTAAGCGTGAGAAGAGTGCCCATTAAGTCCAGCTCATACAGATGGACCGGCAGGTCACACATGGGACTAATCTGATTCATTTTAAAAATAAATGCATGAGTTATTGAATCAGGTTCCTGTTTCAAGCCCTGCATGTGAGCGTGTGTGTGTGCTGCCCTTTCAAAGGGACTCACAAATGCTTCAGTGCATTTTTAACCTGTGTGTTTCCATTTTAATTCAACTTCCTTGCCAAAAAACATAATTAGTTTTCAGTGCCTATCATTTAGTGTTAGACCCAAACACTAGATTGATTAGGTCAGCCATTTGTTATTTTAAGGGCTATGTCTCCATCTTTCATTTATGAAGAACATGAGCTCAATAGTCTTGGGGAGAGAGCCGGCCTTTAGAAACTGGGAAGGGGAAACTCTCTGGGGGCCCCTCCAGCCTTTTAGCTTCTGGGTGTTTTTAACAGAGCCATGAATGCAGATTTGTAAATTTATTGCAGTGCCATCTGTTTTTTTTGCAGGAACCGTATTATTGTTGGCTCGTATCTGTCTATTGTGGTGGTCACTCCCCGGGAGCTTGCCCTCATAGTCCTGAGGAAAGTGATGAATAGTGGGGGTCAATATGAATAGGTCACAGGGCAGCTGTCCAGGGCTGCCCTGAACTTGATTACCCTACTGGTTTTTAAAGAAGACGGGCACAATTCTGGTTGTTTAAAACCCTCCCTCCCTTCTCTTCACTGCAGCAATAATGAAGTGCCTTTTGCTGCTGTGGTTCATCTGTGGGCGAAGGTGCCTTGTGGGGAAAAGCTGGCAGCAGCAAGGCTGCCACAGTGTACCTCCTGCAAACCTCACATTGGACTCTGCTGTCTTTCTGCAAGCTTCCAGATGGAAGTCCGGGGGAAAAAAAATCCCTGTCTGTTACCCCATTCAGACAAGCCCCTTAGCATTTTCAAGAATTCTCCCTCTTATGGTTTTGGCACAGAATATTACCTCAATTCACTCTTACAGACTTGAGATACTTTTCTAAAATTACATGTAGCACCTAAAACATGCTCTGGGCACTATTTCAAAGTTAAAATAGGCACAGTCTGATCTTAAGAGTTTAAAGCCAGTACTCAAGAAAACTGAGAAGCAGAAAGTGGCTGAAGAAGGTAGAGCAAAGGGAAAACAAGAAGTAGCAATTGTTAGTGGTTTACTTTCAGTTGGCAGCCTCATCCCACTGCTTAGGGCTCCTCTCCATGTGTATTTCTCTGCTGCAAAAGTGTTTCTGCCATGCAAGATCGAAGCCCTCTTCTTCAATGATGAGGAAAGTTGCATGGTGTGAGGAAGAGAGGGTCCTTCAGCTCCCTCCATCTCTCTGGGGAAGACGCTGCACTTCAGATTGACGTTGTGTTGGAGAGCTGTCTTGAGGCGGGGCAATCCTAGTCTATAAAGTTATCCCGGTTACCTCATCTTTTACACAACACTTGGTAATAAGGAGTTGCTGATTGAAAAGCCCCCTGAAATTGCTAGAGGTACACCCTTAGCCTTACTTGCAAGCTTATTCTTCCTTTTTAAGTTTTTTTTGCTCATTATTCTCAAACAACAACAACAAAATAATTTCCATTCCTTTGTAACACCTAGTGCGTGTTAAAAAGCCAGCCAAAGTGGGATGTGCTGGAGTCTAAGTTACAATGGGAATGCTGCCTTGTGGCGGAAAGGCCACTGGGCTCTTTCAGCATTAGTGCTAATAGGAATCTGTCACCCCGCCGCATTGCTGCATTCCTCTGTAATTGAGTAAATTGCAAGTGTTGTCTGCTCCCCCCTGCCCTTTGTGTCCATGTCCACTTACCATCCGAAGAACGTGGGCAGTGATAAATAAAGCGCTGAGCAGGGCTCCCAGCTCTTTGAAAGCAGCATGTTGCCAGCCCCCTAGTTATATTTCTTTAAGTGTTTATGTTTTTCTGTATTCTTTCTCTTGTGTGGCTGGAACCCTGGGGATCCGAAGCCATGAGAGAGGCCAAGAAGCTAACAAAAGTAGCTGTCCCCTTGTTAGCTTGTTCCTTTCTTCTTTAAAAAACAAGATGAAAACCATCTGGCTCAGGGCATTACATTTTCCTCCCCCATGCACCTCTATAGATTAAGAGTTTCACCTGCAGTGAGGGTTTACATTGATTAGGGAGGGAGCAGTAATTCAAGCCTCCATCCACTTCAGTGGTACTTTGCAGTCTTTAAAGGTGCTGACCCATTGAGTTAAACTGTCAAGGGAGGATAAAAAAGGATCTTCATCCCAGGAGGTAACAGCTGCCAGGTTTTCAACACCTTGCACGCTGCTGGAAAAGTGTCACAAATTGTCAATGGAAAGAAAAATCACTTGGCTGCCATCTTCCCTTAATGATACGCCTTATAAAATGAAAGATTTAAGGGTTTAAAAATCAGCAAGTAGTTGTTAGGAGAAAAAAAAAAAAATCCTGGGGGGTTTTGAACAATGGGCCCGACTAGATGTATCTTGAAAGACTGCGAATAATGCATCCGAGTTAGAACAGCCGGCTCTGATTGGGATGACCATGGTTATGTCTGCATAGTGGGACAAGAGGGAAGTGAAAGGAGCAGTGCAGAGGTCTAACATTACCATGCCTGTATTAAAGAAAAAAAGTAGGAAAAGTAGTCTGATTCATAAGCCAGTGAACTGCAAGAGGACATACTGTATTTCTGCTCTTCAGAGGACAATTTGTTTTCAAGCAGCTACCAGATGGCTAAATACCACATTTTCTTTTTCTTTTTTTTCCCCCTTCTTTTCTTTAACAAGAGATCTAGTTTGCCTTGCTCTTTGTTTTTGTTTGTTTTAATGCTTTTACGTAGCTGAACAACCCTGTGGTGTTGGGCATTGTAGCATATTCCTTTTTGTGTTTCTCCCCCTTGTTCACTGATGGATGAGTTAAAAAAAATCTTAAGCTTTAATGTAATTTCAGGTAACAAGCATATTGGACTAAAGCTTTTTGTTTGCATTGTCTTGAGGTTTTTTGTTTTAGGGGCCTTTTTTTCCCGTGTTTGTTTTAGGTAAGTCATTTTAATTGTACTGGGTAATTAGAAGGTACACACAGCCAAGGGACCTTTGTTATGGTAATTGCTCAAGAAAACCCACTCCCCAACTACCACTGCCGTGTGTTAAGACACGTCTTCCCTCTAGTGGCAATATTAAGGACTCTGGCTTTCACAGTCAGCAAGGTGTAATTGCAATATGACAAACTGTGCTTTAGGGAAAATCCTGTAAATGATCTAGTTTTTTGTTTGGCTAGTCTTTATTTTGTCTTATGACTTTCTGTGGAGACTATCCTTCCCAAGGCTGGACTAGGGGTAACAATAATTTTGTCTTAAGAAAATAGTCGAGGCGGATCCTGGGTAATGTCTTACAGCTTGACTTAATTCTAGTCTTCTTTTTAATTACCTCTTTATAAAAACGTTTTTAAATTTGTTAAGATTACTTAATTCTTTCAGAAGAAGCACCTCATTTGAAATAAATAAATAAATTGCATTTATTTTAAATAGTCCATGTGAAAGACCTTTAAAGGGTAATTAATACAAGTCTCCTAAGACTCTAAATAAGATGAAAGCGATCTTTCCAAATCTGCTGGAGTGATTTGTTTATATAACTTCCCACTTCTGCTGAATTCTTCGGAGTCTAATAACTTTTTTTCTAACCGTTTGGCAATTTGTGCTTAGCTACAAAAGCCCTTGTTCAAAAAGAACAGTTTAATAATCTTTTCCCTGAAAATGACTTGAAGGGAGGGTATGGGTTTTGTCTTTTTGCTGTGTTTTTATTAGTGTTATCTTTCTCTGATAAATCATGTAATTACTAACTATTGAGGGGGGGAAATCTTATTGAGCTCCTGGGTTGCAGCTTCTATTAAAAAGCGGAGCTTTGTTCAGGGACTGGGGATTCTTGGAATGAATGGCCAAAGAAATGGATTTCAGTTGGTAGAAAAGCTGCACATTCATGGAGTTCTGCCTGGGGTTCAAGGCTTCAGGCTGGTGCTCAGTGTTCATCCAGAGCTGCAAAGACAAGAGTAGAAATGTTAATGTGTTTGTGTCAAAGAGCGGGATCATACTTTCTT
Source organism: Haemorhous mexicanus (assembly GCF_027477595.1). NCBI lineage: Eukaryota > Metazoa > Chordata > Aves > Passeriformes > Fringillidae > Haemorhous > Haemorhous mexicanus. Next base: position 29,482,707 of record NC_082347.1, on the reverse strand, counting down.
TAAAAAGAAAAATGTAACCAAAGACACTTACGGAATGAGATCAGATACTGCTCTATCTTTAGTGAACCATAGTCTAGTGCCTCTGTGGCATTTTAAGCCTTTGGCTGAGAGTGAATACAGCTTTGTGGTTCCCCTGCTTCTGACATGATTTGGTGCTCCCATATATTTGTAGGTTTCTTTTTTCTTTCATTAGAGCTTGTTTGGCTATAGGGCTGCTTAACGCTCTTCTCAAACGGCTTTTGCAAGGTTAAAGGAATGCAGCTTGGTAACAAGTTTGTGTCATTTTAAATATATACCTTCTAGTAAATAAGGAGGAGTCTTGCAATCAATCCCTTTTAGTGTGTTATATGTTTCACCTGACAACTAAACCCTCTATTGATTAACCATTACTTTGTTAGATAATCTTGTGTCATTGAAGCCACTGTAAAAATTAAACTCTTTAAAATGTTTTACCCTAGCAGCAGTGTGAAAATTGAAAACTCGTTCAGAATTACAGCCAGCTTCCACAAAGAGGGTAGTTTTCAACAAACTGGTTTATGTTTGCATGCTTTATATGCATTATAAAAACATATTAAAGCACTCCGACGCAAAGCTATCTGCCTGTAGCGTTGAACCAGGCTACCATTTCAGAATACTTTTCCTTGATGAAGGAACCTCTTATTTTGATGAAAGGTGAGGAGAAACTTGAACAGTTTTGGTGCAGATTAGATGAGATATGTAAAAGGGTCAAGCTTTAAAGGTGAACTTGAGAAATATCCTTCTCTAAGGCTTAGTTTTGGCTTTGATTTTCCTGCTTTTCTTCCAGGTGAGTCAGTGTTCCCATGGGCGTTGGAACAAATGGAAGGAGGTACTCTTATGTTGCTGTATAGCATTAGACACCATCAAATGTTTCACCTAACATGAAGGGCTTTGCATTATTACTTGATGATATGACATTAATTCTGCTTTCAGCATTCACTAGTCTATTCACTGGACCTACTCACAATAACTATTAGCATATGAGCAATATCAGATGAAGCCCGATCTCTGTGTCCAGCAGCCGTTTTGTGTCTCTCAGTAGTCAGTAACTGCTGCCTGCAGAAAGCATTTGGAGACTACCAAGAAGCATTTGAAGACTACCATGTAGTACTGCCTTGACAATGTATTCTCCAAGCTTCTTAGGACCTAGCCTCATGAGCAGATGCAGCTTCTTTGTAACATTGGCGGTACATTTCTGTTAAGACCTATCAAGTTGAGTGACATTACCACTTTTTCCTCAGGACTTTAAGGGAGAGCTAGGTTTTCTGTGTTTTGCTTTCAACCCTTGAAAACATACTGTAGAACATGTGTGTGAATCTTCTTTGTCCTCTTTATTCATCCCACAAGGCTAATAAGGCATTCTTCTGTGAGAATTTGAAAATAAGAACTTTGTGACTTTGAAAAGATAGTAATGTATGTCAAACTGAAGAGTACTTTATGTTTTATTCCCAAGTATGCATCCTGATGTGTTGAATCCACAATATATACTCTTCTTAATTGTCTCTTTTTCCCTTCTACTGAGAAACAAAGAACTGCTGAAGGACTAAATGGTCATCTGGTAATTTGGCACATACATAAATCCTTATGTAATAGAATTACTGTGTAAAAGTTGGCTCTTACTGTAAAAGCATGTTCTTCTCTCCTTCTGTGGTTGAAAAGGTTGGGAAGGAGGAGTTCCTTGGCATGTTTTCAAAGGGCAGAGTGGTGTATTGATAGCATGAGAATGCCCAGGTCAGTCAGACCCAGAGTCAGCTCATCCACTGCCGCCTCCAGCACTGTCAGTGGAAAGTGCTGTTGAATGGGAGCAAGGAAGTCTGGCCTCTTTTGGTGCTCCATTGCCCTCCTGTCCCTGCAGCATCTACTGCTGTTGCACTAGGGATGTCTGGAAGATATCTGCACTGAATATCTGTGGAGCTGCTGTCCATGAGTTTGTTTAGTCCCTTTTTCCACTTCTGGTGATGTTTCTCTGCACAATGTCCTGGGGCAGGAGGCACCAGAAGTTCACTGCCAACTGTGTGAAGAAGTGTTTCATTTTATCTTCTTTAAATTTATGCTATACTAGTTCTGCCAAATGTCAGTAGTCCTGGTACTGTGGGATTTGACAAACAAGTTATGCTGGATGTTCAGTTGGTGCTGTTCTCACTGAGATGTAATGTGTCGGTCAAAGTAATCAAAATTAAACAATTCACTAGAATAATTATTTGTATTTGCATTCTGACATGTATGTAACTTTTGAATAGTAAGCTTCTTTCGTTCTCAGAAAATGCTGATGTGTCTAGGTTTAGCATTTAGTATTTCACATTTTGTGTTTGGATTGACTGCTCTTTCGCATTTGTAAATGTGGAGAAAGCCTGTTGTAAGCCCAGCTTTTAAAAAGCTGGCATGCAACCAAGATTTGTGCATACCTGTCTTGGGAGGAAAAAGACTGACAAGATTTGAGTTCATGGTTCAGTTCACAGAGCCACAGACTTCCCTGTTTCTTTCAGTAAATGTTTATGTGGCTGAGCTTTTGATCTGCAAAGTGGAGTTAGTAGTAGCTTTCCTCAGTCAGGGCTCCTCATAAAACTTATAGTACGTAGCAGGTAAGTTGTGCAGAAATATTTCATATGGAATTCTAGGAGTTAAATTGCAAGTGAAAAAAAAAATCACAGATTTACAGTAAATGGGTTGGATTACACAAATGTGAAACCTGAACAAAGAATCTTACCAACTCTTCATGGTTTTGCGTCTTCACAATCTGGTTGAGTTTAACTAATACCATGCCTGTAAAATGAAGTTTACATGGTATTGTCTGAATGTCAGTGCAAAGCAGATGGTATCAACTTTTTGTCTATCAGTTGGGGTGCTATATCAAAGCCCCAGTATATAATAGTTTATACCATTCTGATCTTTCTTTTGAGGAGAAAGTTTTATGCATACCAGGGTGATGGTTTTATGATGTTGGCAAATATTTGCAAGAGGCAATCAGACTTCTGTTTGCTTGTGGCCTAATCCAGTTTGAATCTGAGCCTCTCCTGCTGAAAGATGCACTTTGTTCATCTGCACAGCACCTTGAAAGAATTCATGTGTTTGAATTTTTCAGTTTCTCCTTCTGGGTCTAGAGGCAGAAATTGCTTGCTGGCTGCTAGTCAAAACAGATATCAATGTTGTGACATGTAAGGAGAACTGCTGGAGCCAGAATATTCTGCATTCCTGCTGGAGCCAGAATATTCTGCATTCCTGTCTGTCACTGGTTGTCTTCTGGTTAGAGAGCTAGCTGAGAAATAAAACTTGAACACTAGAGCAATGGAGAAGATAGGGTTTCTTTGCTTTCTTTTGTTTCTGTTTTATGGTTAACTTTAAAGGGGCTCTGTAAATAGGTAAGGTGGAAAGGACTGTTATTTCCTTAATTTCTCCAAGAATGTTTGTACCGTGCTAGTCCAGTACAGATCCACCTAAGGCAGTATACTGATTTCCCATGGTGTGCAGTAAGGAATGTTTGATGAGGATCATAAGAACTTAGGTGAATGTTAAGCTCATTGCCCATCAGTTGGTGCTTACCTGAGCTGGCGGCTATTGGCAACACTGGCTTTGTGGACACATCTCCTATCACTCAACATAAACCCCTCTTAATCTCTTTGCATTCTTGCCTCTGACATCCTTTGCCATGTGCCCCTCTCCCAGTTTTTGTGTTGCTGCTGACAACATTTTGCACAGAGTCAGGCTTCTGGTAGAGGGCCAAGAGAGGGAGATTTTTTTTTTTTTGGTTCTTGGTACTGAGGGAATCTGGCTCTGGTGATGGAGCTTTAGGGCACAGGGAGAAGTTTAGGAGCCCTTATCATGCCAGTGTTGTCCACAGGTTTTGTAACCTGTAGCAGGTTTGGGGTTGAAGTCATTTCAAATCAAGCAAATGGAAATCGTAGCAAGCCCTAAATAAAAATCTCCAGAGGTTGCCAGTGAGTATTACAGGGAGATAACTGACAGGCAGCTCACTACAAGTCTTTGTGCATCCTCCCATTAAGGCAATCTTAAAATATAATGAATGTTAGTATGCTTTACTTAGTGCTTTTGAAAATGTCTTTGTAACAAGTTTAATTTCATTCTTTTTCAGCATCTTTCTTGGGGTTTCCCCACACAACTTTTTGAGGTGGAAACATCTTCTCTGTGGTCCGCTTTCTACTCTTGAAACAAATCAAGTTGGTGCTTGCTTTTGAGCTGCCATTTTTGCATGGGAGCATTTTTCTGTAAATGGTGGCTGGTGTATTAATCCCATACTGAAGCTCTTAGATGCAAAGGTGCTGGGGGTGAGGAGAAGAGCCTCAGTTAGAAGCTCCTGAGTTCTTCAGGCATACTAGTTTAAACAGCCAAGTCAACCAAATTATTTTAAGCCTACTTTGTAAGTATTGTTCATACACTTCCCTCAAAAGGAAGAGAGACTACAAGTGATGTGCTCTGCAAAGACTCTGAAGTCTGCAGCCCCAACTGGGGGTCACTTGGGCAGGACAGCATTAAAGAAAAAACACATTCTACTTTAAAAAAATTTAGAAAGCTTTACATAACTGAGAAGATTAAATACAGCAATGAAATGTGGCATTTGCTCCCTTCTGATTATAAGCTTTCTTGTGTCCCGTGTATTTTACATTTATATTCTGATAAAGTCAGATTCTGATGTTTATTCATATTTGACATACTCTCTGATAACTAGTGTGTAGAAATCACCTTGCTTTAATTGTTCCATCATGCAGCATTTTGTGAAAGAATGAAAACTAAGATGAGATTTTTTTTCCTTTTTCAAAGGAACAGAGAAGAAAAGTCTTTGTCTTTGTGTTTCCATACTGTAAAATTGTACATGGCTTCTCAGAGAGCATGCATGCCCTGAACATAGACTTTTGCTATAAACTAGTTTATTTTGATTTGAAACATTTACATCTTAGAAAAAGGAAATGTAGTAGAGTTGTAGAGTTAGTGTAGGTTCCTGTGCCAAAAATGTGGTGCCTGAAAGAAAATTGTGTTCTTCTATTCATAACCATTTTAATCTTTCTGCAGACCTACAACAGCTGTGCCAGACTGTGCTTAAACCAGGAAACAGTATGTCTAGGAAGCACTGCTATGAAGACTGAAAATTGTGTGGCCAAAGTAAGTAAGAGAACGGTTTTGATTTTGAGGGATTTTTAGCAAATTGTTCACTGTTAGTCAGCGGAAAGTTCTGGTTAAATATTACAGTTAAGAAAAAATATTTAAACAAAGAGGAGGTATTCTGGTAGGCTTTTGTGTCCTTCAGTAGGATCCTGTTTTGCTGAGTCCTGAGCTATGTGGGATTGAAGGGTTCGTTCTGCCCTACAAGTAATAGGCTTTTCCAGCGGGATGACCTATGCTGGCCACATAATTGGCTGTGGCAACTTCAAATGACAAATGTCCAGATATATATTAGAAATACTGCATGAGAGCTCTGTGTATCATGGTTCCCTTTCTCAGCTACCAGAAGGGAGGTGCAAAAAGACTTTGCAATTAAAATACAGTGAACACTGTACTTAAAGGAAAGGGACAAGGGAGATATTGCAGTCAGAATGGTAAGAAAATGAATTTATTAGCCTGTCACAGAAAAGTGATTTCATGACAATTAAGGTAGATGTGATTGGAAAAGATGAGGTGCCATTAGCCACACTCTTTTCTTAGAATTGGGCATAACTAGAGTAAAACAATGTACAGCTTGGTCTGTTTGTGAATGGAGGACATTTGAACCATGATGATGTGTGGAAAGGCTGCATGAAAGATGTGTTTAGTCTTGTGCAAGCTTTGTATTTCCACTGAAAGGAAGTTTAGAATGGGCATGCAGGACAGATCAGTGCATGCAGCCATCTGTTACTGAAACCAGCTGGCATTTTGTTGCTCCTCTGTCACCACAAACCTGACCACTCAAAAGCCTGTTTTCTCTTTCAATTATTATTCCTTGATCTTCTTGAAGTCCATTTCTTTCATACTTTGATTGGTTGTTAAAGGTGCCTTGTCCCTTCAGGGGCCACTTTTGTACTGACCTTTAAGATAATTTCCCAGCTAAATCTTTGCTGGGGTTTTGCTGGTGAAATTTGGATGTCCCATTACTTTTGACTCTTGTCAGGGAATTGGCTACTATAGAAGTTTGTAATGGTGCTTGCACGTGGCTTAGCACTCAAACTGTGCTTGACTTGCCAGTTACCTTCCACTGGAGAAGCACTTCTGAGAGAAGCTACCAGTTCTGCTACAAAGTCGTGGTACAAAGTTTGATACCAGCACTTCCATTCTTAACATGACTGGTCTTGCACACTGCTTCCTAAGGTGCTTTATGATACAGACTAGGTGAAGCTCTTTAAGCAGAGCAATTCTGGCTGAGTTGTCTCATCACAGAGCATTGTTCCAGTGCCATAAAGCAACTCACAGCAAGCTCAGGAAGTAAACCCATTCAACCCCATCTGCTCTACAGTGTCCTGTTTGGCCTGATTGCCTCACTAAGGAGCAAGGGTGTGCAAGAAGTACTGCTAATTTAGGTGGTGCCTCTTTTAAATAAAAGCACATACCTTAATAACTTCATGCCTTTACTAATAAGCTCTCCAAAAGTTATGTTTTCAGCAGGTTTGTGGTGAGAGGTGTGGGTAGGGCTCAAGGCAGGAGCATCATCCTGGAGATAAAAAAGTGTATGTTTTTGAAATATCGTATCTCTATATGCTGTAGAGCAATATATGTGTATATATACTCTTGGACAGTCTGCCATCATGTATGTATGGAAAACCACATATAAACATACAAATACATAGATGCATACATACATGCACATGCATGTGTATATACACATATATATATCTTTCTCTAAAAAACATAAGGACTTTTCTGGGGGTAGAATTCCTCTAGTACTGGCTTCCCTGGCTGTTGTATTCCTTTCCTTTGCCTTCCTATCTACAAACCAAATGAAGTCGGTTGTAAGAAAGCTTGTCTTTCAAATTCCAGAAGTTTCAAAGCATTTATAAATCCAGCTGTCTGAATGCAGATGGTTCAGTGATGGCATAGGCAAATGGCACAACTGTTAAATGTTCCCTAGGTGAAGGGCTTAAATGGGATTTAGGGAGTCCAGAGGCCTTCTCCCAATGCATGCACACAGCGAGTTTTATGCTCCATGATTGATGTATTTTCTAGCCTTGGACTTTAAAATGTTTTGTCAGGGAGGTGAATACTGGAAGGTGCTGCAGTTTTCATTATCTGCAGCACTTTTCCAAATGTAGGGGGTTCAATTTTTTTTAAACTTGCAGTGAAACAGAGAAAGGGTTACTTTGGAAATCATTATTTATTTTTTCTGATTCTGCAGTGCAGTATCAGCCCTGACTGGGATCCACTGTATGCATTATCAGCTGCTTGTCAGATGTGTCAGTCAGTCTGCAAGAGACTGTGTTTTTTCTGAAAATTAAATTTCTGATTCTGCACCTACTTGCAGAAAAGATAATTGTGCTCTCTTACGACTGTATTAATGGCATTTGCTGATTGTGTGCTTGACATTTCTAAAAGTTTGTTCAAAGAATGAAATGCAGTTCCCTTGAGGCCACATGTATCAATTTTGAGGTATCTTCTCTCAGACTGGAGCACTGCCCATTTGTTAAACTCTCATGTGAACAAATGCTTCTGTGCAGGACATCCAGTGTAAACTACCAACCTAACAACTGGTGTTCTTCCTAAAATAGAAGGGGGGAAAAAAACCTATTCAGGTGTGGAAAGCAGCATAGGGCCGCAGTATTTTGATCACTCAAGGAAGTTTGTGTTTGTTAGGAAACCTTGTCTGTCTGGTTTTGTGTACAGCGTCATGCTGACTCTGCAGCCAGGTGCTCAGTGCCTTTTGCAAACCTATGAATTAACTGGTTTTATTCAGACATTTTAAAATAAAGCTAGAATATAATATTCTGATGAATCTTTGTGTCTTGTTCTTAGCCCTTCTTTTCTGGTATTTGTCCTTTGAAACTCCATTGATAGGACTTGGACCTGTTTGGGTAAAAACAAACAAGGAGCATTAGACATTGTTTCAAGTGTGTGCATGTTTTGACTGAATAGCTGGGATCTTCAATTAAAAATTATACATTGTGATGCATAGATTTCACATGTGTGATCTGTGACATCATTTCTCTTGCATGTGCCAGAGTTTTTCTGTATTTTTTGGCATTTTTTTGCCCATTGCCTCTGAGTGGTCTTCAAATCTGATGGACATTCAAGCTAATGTCTTTTAAAAGGAAATGCAACCTCTAATTGTGTTTTTACATGTGTGTGGACACACACAGGCATATATATAAAAACTCCCTTTTGTTTTTTTAGATACCAAAAAATCTCTGTAAAGGGGTTTCTTTTAATGATACTAATGGTGTGCAACCACAAGTGGACAACTTCCTCAGGAATTGGTGCTAGGTGCTTAAATAAGGTAGAAATGTAGCATGAACCTGGGCTCCAAGAACAGGGTGTTTGGTTTTAATGAGGCTTATTGAAATCTGGCCAAATGAGCATCTGTTCCTATTGTTTGTTCCATATTTTGTAAGCCAGTATCTTCAGGCAGATAATGGTGTTTGTGTGTGCTTCATCCTCAATTAGAGAGGGACATAGTTAAAAGTCCCCTGGCATCTGGTATGTCACTAGGATTCTTTTGATGCTCCTGGGTGTGCAAACAAGTTTCTTTTCTGTTCTGTACCCAGGAAATCTTTCTGTGGTGACCTTCACACTTTCTGTTTGATGTGTGGTGAGGGATGCTCTAGTGTGTCTCCAGTCTCCTTGGCTGAGTATTTGCTTGGATGGATTGCATACAGTCCTGTTTTTAAACAGAGGCCTTGCCTTTTCATACTTTTATGTGGTGTGTTAGGTCTGAGTTTTGCTGTTTGCTTCAAGTTTGTGAAATTTTGCAGTACCTTGGATCCTAGAAATACCCTTTCGATTCCAAGTGCTCTTTCCTTTCCCAACAGGAGACTGGTGTATAGCTGATCTCAGAGTTCTGCAGTCAATACCCATGTTTTCATTCATTAGATTGGTCTTACTGTTTGTTAACTCCTGCAGTTAGTTCCAGTTCATCTGTATCTCCTGTACAAAGGAGCGTTCTCAGTTTCATTTTGCACTTTGAATTCTTTCCTGCTTGTGCCAGAGACAGGCACCCTATGGCATCCCTTCAAGAGACAGCACTCCTGAGACACCTTCAAAATGGCATGCAGCATCCCCAGGTTTCTACTTAGTTCTGGACTCAGCAGCAGCAGTTGGGAGAGGTTCTCTGCCTCGATCTAAGTAAAACTGGAAGAAGAAAAATATAGTCATGCACACCACCCTTGAAAAATCAGATTTTATTTCAGATCACTGCTTGCTACTCACATAACTGGTCCTACCAGTGATGACTGGTTTTGCTTTTTAAGGTCCTGGCAAACTAAGGGACTTCTCAGGGTCTTTCAGGGAATCTTTGCTGTTCATCATACTTCTAAAGGTGGGACAGAGCTCTGTGTGCTTAATTCTGGAAACATAGAACAGGCCTTGGCACTTCCTGCATGCTATGTGAAATTTCCTTTCAAAGATGCATCTTATTATTCAGCTATAGTTACACATTTACTCTCAAGGGTGATCCAGCTAGAGCAAGGAGTGGTGGAAGTAGCTGGTAATTGAAATCTTCTTTCCTTTGTCAGTTCTTTCTGCATCGCTACTTTTGAATTTTTAGAACAAACATTGTCTGCACAATAATAACATTAAGTCTGGAATTTTTATGTGAATTTAAAGGAGCAGCCACAAGCACTCTTTAATAAAGAAGCGTTTAGGGTTCCAGGCTGGATGTTCCAGTTGGCAGTAGGACAAATTGATCTGAAGATGTCCCTCTTGTACTCTCAAGTCCCTTTATGTCACAGATTGATGGCTCTTTTTTTCCAGAGTGTGTGACTGCATTTACTTTGCATGAATAGCACTACCAGCTTAGAGTTCTGCTGTGATATACTGAGTCAGTGCATCTTCAGATAATGCATAGTTTTCTGCTGCTTCTGAAGCCTTTCCAGTTCCTGAGATTGAAATTAGAGCAATTTAATAATGAACAAATATTATTTGACTAGCAACATTCAGTTTTGAGATATTTGTTCAGCTGTTTTAATATGAAAGTATGTTAGCTTCTGTTTAATGATGCAGAGGGACTGTCAGTGGAGACGCTTCCAGCCCCAAATCCCTCAATAAAGTATCCTCTACTGTGTCTTCGATATACCTTTCTCTGGGAGGGGCAGCAGTGTCTGAGGTTGTTGCAAACTGGATAAAACACCACCTCAGCCACTGGCTGATAGAGATGTAAGCATGTCATTTTACCCTTCTGTTGGAGGTGTTCTCTCTGTAATGAGAATTGTGTGAATGGCAGGCATTGCAGGAACATTGCTGGGAGTACTTAACATGCAAAAGGTGCTTTGAAAGGGAATTCTCAGACAGCAGAAGTAGAAAATGGCATCAGAGTTTTATCTAAAAGCTTTGCTCTAATGATGATTTTCCTGTCACAAATATGACTACTTTTATCTTCCTTGCTAGTTCATCTGTCTTTTTTTAGGTCAAGACAATCTTTATGCTTTAGCTTCATCTTGGTCCAATAACCTCTTTGCAAATGATGGAGAAAGAAATGTGGTATTCTTGTTCCCCCCACTCCACCCCACCATACACATTCTCCAGATTTTGATAGACTTGTTTTATTTATTTCCAAAATTATATCCGCAGGAAACAAGCTGTTTAAATTCAGATTATGCTGAAGCAAAATGGTCCTGGTATGAGAAGCAACGTGCTGTTTTATGAGCGCAGAGTCCCTTTTCTCATAACTGATTGATAGTAAATATTTTCCTGAAGAATTATTGCCAACCATGAACAGTGCAACTGTTTCACTTTTTTTTCTGTGCTACTTGCTGTACCAGCCATTGTCTGTAATTAAGATCTACAATTCACAATGCAGACGTTTGCACTTCCTCTGGGTCTGAGCTATTTATAAGGCATTTCAGCTGTTCAGAGTTTCTTTTGAGTGTTAAACTATGTGTAAACAGGCTTCTTTAGTCTTCGGGTTACGCAAACATTGTGGTGTGGTTGTCATTTCTGCTTCTCTTACCACCCAAAATGACTTTGCATGTCAATGAAACCACAAATTAAAAAAGAATTACACTTGGGGTTTTTTTAAATGCAACAGAGACTTTGGAGAAATAGCAATATAAAAGCTAACTCATACATTGCTTTGTAGCTGAGGGTCTCTTAAGCCTATTATGGAGATCAGTTCTCCAGGCTCTGCAGTAAGGATGGTCAGGCAGAGGATAGGCAAAATCTTGATATAAAGAATCATTTTCAAAGTTTGATCACCTCAATGGAGATGTTTCTACATTTTGGACCCCATGGTTTGGAATCTTGATAAAGCAAATTGCGTTACATTTCAGATTGAGTTCAGTAAATACTGGAAGGTCCCCTCACAGATGTTAGAAACCCCATCTCATGTTTGAGTGGTTTGAAGGAGGAGTTTTCCTGTGGTGATGACAGTCAAGCTGGAGCAGGTTACTTGTGGAGGCTCTGCAGCCTCCATCCTTGGAGGTTTACAAGACCAGGCTAAATGAAGCCATGAGCTACCTGATCTGACCTCATAAAGCACCCTGCTTTGAGCAGGAGGCTGAGCTGGAGAACTGCAGGGGTCTCTTCTAAGTGAAACCATCTTGGAATCCTCAGTGTACAGACAGTGAAGATGTAATAGAAGTCTTGTAAAATATAGAACTTGACCTGGCATCCTTAATCAAAATTCCTCTGCGACTACATTATGTGTAGTATCACATGCTGTTGTTCCTTGCTGTGTGTTTGCTGGTTCGGTGATGGGTACTCTGCATAAAGAATTATAGCCTTGAGGTCTTCATTCCAGATCCATCACATCTTGCAAGCTTGTAAGAAGTGTTTGCCAGGGTAAGTGTTACAACCAAACTGGACTTGCATTTGCAAAGTACTAAGGATCCTTCATGCTGGAAATGTAAAACAGTTTGGAATCCAAGTCTTCGGTGGCTTTGGTGATAAATGGTGGCAGACATGGGAAGCATTGCTTTTTAAGAGTGCTGCAGTGACAGCACCCTCAGATGGTACAGAATACATGACATTAGATGTATTTTTAGTATTTTTCAAATACAAGAATTAAAAAAGTTGTTTGAAAATATGTCCAGTTCTTGTGCTAAAGCTTGTGGTATGAAATGCTGTTGTAACAGTTTCCTAGTGCAGCCCACTGCAGGGAAGCCACTGATGTGGCCAAGTGTCACATTTCAGAATGCAGAGTGAGTTCTGGGTTCAGCCTAGCAAAAGAGCACCCAAAAATGAGGCTGCTTTTATAGCCTGAGGAGGATTAAGGTGGGGTGGGCTCCAACATCTTTGCTGTTGGGAGCGGGCAAGGGAGGGGAGATAGCGAGGAGCGGGTTCATGGTGAGGCGCGCACTGCAGCACTGCCCACTGGTGCATGCCGGATCACCCGCACGCAGAGATCACATGGCTCCTCCAAAAGTCAAACGATCAATTCGCCTCGTTTTGGCTCTGTACTTAATGCACAAACAGTGCGATCTGCAGGGCTGTAATTGCATTGTTAGGGCCAAGGAACAAGCCTGTGCCTTTTCAGCAGACAGCTGGCAGGGAAAGAGGCATGTTGTTAGGAAAGAGAGAGGCAAGGCAAATAAAATTACTGCTAACGCTCAGAGATCGGCAGGAGTCCTACTTGCCTAATCTTACCGGTGGGAGCAAGCGGCTGTTGTAATCCAATTATAGCAGCATAAGCAATTTGTTAGACACTCCGCATAATGTAACAATTTCCCAATAAACTCTGACTTGTAATAACGTCGGCAAGAGCCCACATAAATCTGCCCGAATGGTGGGGGCTGGAGTGTTCGGCTGGGGGCTTGTAATTTGTGCCATCAGCACGTTTTGTGGAGTGTGGTGTGGTGCAGTCTTTCAGTGCAGGAATTTTAAGAGGAAAAGCGTGGCACGCCCCTCCAAGAGAACACCATTAGCAAGGGTCAAAAGAGATGCCAAACAAAGCTAGGAGGTGGCTTTTCTGGGAGGGAGGAAAAATCAAACCCCAAACATGCGGCCCTAGCTGATGAGGTTTTAAAAATATTAAAAAGCAGTCATGAAAATTGTAGCATTTTAAATGACATCAGAGGGAGGAGGGGGAACTGGAATTACATCTGGTTTGGAGGGGGGCAGGAGAAGAATACCCTTCTTCATATTTAAGCCATTTAAATATTAAAAAAGAAGCTCAAATCTTGAAAGGGATATTCTGTGCTTACAAGACAGAGAAACCACAGATCCTGTCCCAAGCAATTCATAATCGACAAAGGAAAAAATTAAACCTTTTCTACTATACAGTCACTCTCTCCCGTTGTCTTTCTTGCAGCTCCTAGCTGGCTTCATGCATATTGGCACAGCATCTTGATGATGCATCTGAGAGATAAAACGTAGGTCTAGAACCATTCACTTTGAGCGTACCCCAGTGAATTTAACTTTTTTGGCACAATGATGAATGTCCTCTCTGGTTCATGCAGATCTACACAAAGAACTAATCTAATTTAGATATTATTTAAAAGTAAAATCAGTCTGCTGTGCTCTGCCTGTCACTCTTGGAGTACACTGCCAGTTAGAGCATCGTAGACACCAGTTAAGGGTTTATGTTTAGCAAGATTTAAGGTATCATATTTCTGTTAATCCCATTATTTAGCATTTCCCTTCACTAAGATGCAGATAGGCAGCAGGCAAAATAAAGTATGACCCTTTATATACAACATAGAGACAGTCAGAGGTCCAGAATTTTCAGCATTTTTTAAACAGTGCTGTGGTGTAAAAATTCTTGACTTCATACTGCTAACAATACTTTATTCATTTCTTCGCTCTGGGATCCTGTGAGGCTTTAGTGTGGAGTGACATTTCTGAACGTGTTCCCAAATTGTGGCAGCATAATGCCTTTGCGTAGGGTAAAAAGTAGCTCCCAGCCATACAAAAGAGTTTCTCGTATTTGGACCTTCTTCTCTCAGACCCTGTGTTTTGATGCTGGGCTATGCAGGTTCTTTTGCTTAGCCAAAAAAAAACCAACAGAAAACCAAGCCTAATACTAAATTACTGACCTTGTACATACAGCTCATACAATCATGCCTGTACCATGTCTGCCTCTATGGTAGTACTGTATTTTCTGTGAATATGGGGTGTAGTTACATATTCACCTGACATACTAGTCCTGAGATGATTTTTATTTAAACTGTAGAAGAGTCGCTGAGACGAGCATGCAGGCTGCCGTGCAGATAATGCTGCATATTTTGCCCTTCTTTATGTGGAAGTCAAGCTTCCATTGTTCTTAATCTTTGTTGTCTGCCAGCATATCAAAATAACAGGCTGAGACAGCAAGCATTTCCAAAAGTATCCTAATAAATATTTTCTTGCTACATAAGTGCACCTTAAAAAGCTTGTTTAAAGAGGACAGGTATTATCTTAGTTTACCGAAGCTGAATCAATATACTGCAGTGCTTCTAATAAAGCCACTCAGTGTCTGGGTTTAACTAATGGCTGATTTTCACGGCTTTGACAGTGAGCTGTGTGCGTTATTTTCTCCTGATATTGTAAAAATAATGAGAGCAAATTAGAACAATCAGTTTACCCCGATAGCTGCTGATTGGAGGTGATGGGCAATATGGCAGCGGGTAATCCATCTTCGGGCTCCTGTCACATTAACTTCAGCAGTGTGGAAAAGATCAGGCGGAGCGAGTGGGAATCCTGCCCAATCAGAAAGCTGAAATTAATGAGAAGAGCATTGTTCTGTGATCAACCTTTTAATTAGCAAGAGTGGAGATGGAGGGAGTGATGAAGCTGGCAGCACAGCTGCACAATGTTGGGCATGTTTTCGGCGAGGGGGAGGAAAAACATGGGTTTTAAATTACCCCTTCTGTGCTCCCTGTACACCAGCAGTGTGTCTTCATTCTAACCCCCTTAAAAGATCTTAATAAACAGCCACATCCAGGTTAATATTGCAAACGTGGCTGTTACTAATGAGTAGTTTCGAAGTAGGTCGTTTCAGGGGTCATTTAGGAAAATGTTGATCACTGTTTACAAAAGAGAGAGAGAGAGAGAGAGAGACAGGGTTTGGTGTTAAAGTTTCACTGCATCAAGGAAAGAAGAGGAGGTAGATGGATAAAATTAGAGTAAGGGACTGCCTGTTTTAATACTCCTCTCCTTATTTAGTATATGTTTGAAATAAGATTCCTCAGCATATATTTGAAACAAGACTCCTCAGTTAAAAATACTGTGTGCCATGTGGCTTTCAGCAGCAAAAAAAGAGGAGACATCAAATACTGGGTTGATTTCCTAATGCTCCTTTTTGTTGGTTTTTTTCCAGTGTGTTTTTTTGCCCCAGTATTTTTTGTTTATTCACTTAACAACAAGAAATTATAATTAAAAATATTTGACTGCTGTAATTGCTAAAATTGACTTGATTTTTTTTCCTGGTGGTTTAAGAAAATCACAGTTTTCTCAAGTGCATTCTAAAAACAGATACTGGAGTTAATGGCTGTCAGTTCTGAAAAGCAGTCTTAGGAAAATCTTTATTTTTGTAAAGGGAAAAAAATAATGTGGTGGGGCGGAAAGTGATATTACAGAGTAATTTCTAAAAAGGAAAATAAGAAATGTTAGAACATAATATTTGTGTTTTCAGTGGGAATGCAGCTCCTTCTGATTACCACAGTTCCTGTTTTTCCTTCCTTGCTCTCTGTATTGTTGTTTTCAGGCAATTCTTTTCTCCTTCCTCGTGATACCCAAAGAAGTTGTAGCGCATGAAGAGTGGGGCTCCATCACACTGTGCATAGCAGCTGTGCTGCTTTCCTTTCATTTTTCCAGTCAGAACACAGGCTCTCTTTACTTTGAGGTATTCCACTTTGTGATGCTGAAAAGCAAATAAACTCTTGTCAGTTTGCAAGAGAAGGCAAAAGCCAGCGCCTGCACCCAGCGAGCCGTACGGGCTGTTGGGTGAGCTGTGAGCTCACTCCCAGCTGCAGCTTCGTGCTGCCTGCTTCGGGTAGGCAGCAATGAGCTGAGGAGGAAAGCTGCTGGGGGTGAGCTTGGCTGCTTTGGGGTTCAGTTCCAGGCAGATCTCACCATCTTTGCTTACTGTAGTATTTGGAACCTTCCAAGTTTTGTAAGAGCTATGTAATTTTTTCTTCTCCCTCGCCCTCCTTTATAAAATGAGGTCTTTGTATGAGTTTGGTGGTGTCCACATAGCTTTTAAAAGCTGAAAGACACAGCATCTCCACTCAGAAGTTAACCTGGTAAAACAGGCATTTTTGTACTATCCAACCAGTTGTATTTCTAATATATTAATGAGTGGGGCTTGCAGTTCTGCTTGTAAAGGTTGTCTTAATATTTTTATTTGTACAATACAGTTCCAATTTTCTATAACTTTTTTACTATTTAACCCTTCAAAGTAACATTTTATTTCAGCCTCCCACTCCCTGCAGCCTAAGGCAGAAAAAAAAATTGGTGTTTGGGATGAACTGTATTCACTTAACAAACAGCTGTTCAATATTTTATTTTATTCGTATTGCTTGTTCTGTGCCTCAGGCTGTATTTATTGCATGCCTTTCAAGTCCTGGTCAGAATATGGAAATAGGGACTGCCTCCTGGGGGTTTGCCCTACACTTTCAGTGCTTCACAAACCTTAATTAATCCTTCCAGTGTTTCTTGGGCTGAGTGTTGGACTCACAGCATCCCTTTTTTGCAGAGAAGTTCAAAAGTTATTTTAACAACTGAAATTTAGGGAGGAAATAGTTTATTTGTAGTAAGCAATGAGGTCTCACAGGAGGAATATTTGATTAGGAATTATAACACCAGATTTTGAGATATCTTTTGTCTTTGCCATATTCTGCTTTTCTTTCTCAATTCTTTCATCTCTAGAAGGATAATGCTGCTTAACATTTCCTCATTAGATTTTTGGGGTTCTAGAAATGTGGTATCAGTTGAAGCATGTTTTGTATTTAAACACTATTTTTGTATATATACACCTCATGTTGATTTGGGCTCTGTTGTTGTGGCATCTTCTCTCTCCCCAAGACCGTGTACATTTTTTAAGGGCTGTGTTAGGCATACATCTTGGGAAAGATGCACTTACTGCAGTTGCATTCTAATGGCAGTCAATTATGATCCTTGTGGGAGGCAAGAGGAAAGTCAAAGAGAAAGTGGACAGTTACTAAGCCAAATATTCTTCTTCTTGTGGCATAAACCACCAAAAGCTCTCAGCGCCTTTTGTTCTCCTTTAATAAAACTCAAGACCCAGTAAATTATTCCACAGCTGCTTAAATCAGTTTGTCAGCTTCCAAAGAGATTCCCCTGTGGGCAGAAACCAAGTGGTAAATTCTTGCCCCAAAGTAATCATGCTGCAGGAAAATAACTGAAAAGATGCAGTGTGTTGCAGAATCCACCTTAAGTATGGAGCTTACCACCGTGACTCTGTAATGGGATGTCCCAACATGGGGCTTAATATCATAAATACTGTAAATATGCCATCTGTGAACTAATAGGCAGCCTTGGGATTGTTAATGTTTGTATATATGTTAAAATGAACGTAGAGCCAATATTAATTCTTTCTTAACCTAGTAAAATAATTCATTCTAGCTCTTGGCTGGGTTTTGCAAATGTATGTTTTTATCAGTGTTGAATTTCTTGGTTGGGTCTATATTTTACTTAATCCGATTATAATTTCTTTCTTTGCTCTCTGAGGGCTAGCAAACTGTCTACTAGCTGTTGAGAGAATATCAGCAACATTTTTTTAAATTCCTCTCTTTTTTAAATTTTCTATAAAAACTGTGTTAAACAGAGTTACAATTTTCAGACTCAATTTAGCCTGAATTTTGCATGTTGAAAAGTAACAGCAAATTTCATTTATCAAAAGGTTTTGTATGCTTTTTGTAGCTAATATTAGTAATACTCTTCTTTATACTCTTTTACATATAGTATATACATATACTCTTCCACAGAAACCCTTCTTTTCTTAATGCAGTAGTATTTATTATAGGTGAAACACTTTAACATTTGAGATTCATAATTTTCACTTGGTTTTAACAGTCCCTTCTCATATAAGCAGTATGAGTCGATGTGTGATACATAGTAATTTTATTTCTTGAGTAGTGAAACATAGTATCTGTTCTATAAAGTCTGAGTATGTTAAACTCATTTTATTAATAACTTTAAAACACAAGGATAACATTTATTTTAAAAGAAATAACTTTGTAAGTTTACTTATTAGGGTTTTTTGTTAGCTAAACTGTTTTTGTTAGCTAACCAGTTACTTATAAACTGTTCCAAAATGTAATTTGTCTTTAAAGAGATTATAAATCTTAGCTGTACTATGAAATTAGTGCATATTTTAAAGTACTAGTTCCTGAAATATGTGTTGTAGTTCCCATGAAGGTGGGTCAGAGGAATGTGAATTTATGGATTGCATAGATAAGTTATCAGTTGGGAAATGGAAGCAGCACTGTTCAGTCTGCAGTCTCGTATCCTACAGAATGCTTATGAGAGTAAAGCAGTTCTCATAGGACAACCTGATGTCTTGCCCTCAGTTTACTTCCAAATATGTAATTACCTTTATTTCTTGGCACTTATTACCATAGTAGCTTCTTTGGATCAAGTCCTGACAGGTGGAATCCCTTCTAGTATGAAAAATCAGATCAACATGCTTCAAATCCTGTCCTCTGGTGGAGACACATTTATTTTCAGAGTTTCCTGATACTGCACTAAAGAACTTTTCATCTCATGTGGGACCTCAAGTGACTCAACATAAATAGTTTGTGTGGAGGTCAGACACTTGCCTCCATCTCGATTCTCTCAAAGTAAATCACTATCAGCTGGCAGGACAGGTTTTGATGGTTGTAGGAGTTGATTTGGAGTCATACTGAGATCCAGCTGTCAACTGAGTCTGAGTTTTTGCTCTTTGCAATCTCAGGAGTTTTCAGATAGCCACTGCAGTCTATACCCACGTAACTGATCAGTTAAAGGCACAAGACAGCAACAATATTGAAATAAACCATGTAAATTTTCTTCTAATTGTTCAAACAATAGACAATTGGCCCTGGGGAAAATGGAGTTCATAGTTGCAGCATCTTGCTGCCCACCAGATCTTGGCCTGATCTTCCCAGTTAGTGACTTGAAGGCAACTCCTCCAGCAAAAGTGACTCCATATCAGGGACTCTAAGGTCACTTGCATTACTCACATCTGGATCTTCATCTGGCATCCAGACATCACATGAATGAAGAACTTAAAGGTTTGTCACAGATCCTGTGAGAGTTTACCTGGAGGCAGTGAAGGTATGAAAAGAGATATTCTCTGTTCCCATGTAATACATTTATTATAAGTGTATCAGACACCATGAGGGATATCCTGTGAAACCAGTGACGAGCACTGTGAATCTGACCTCAGTGCAATCTGAAGTTACCTGGGAGTTTCCTGGAGACAAGATCAATGGATAAAACATCACCAGAATAGGTACTGTTCCTGTGTGTCATGTGCAGCTCACCAGTTCAGCACATGGTGGAAAGGTGTAGGTTGTACATTTCATAAATCTCAGATAGGCTCAAGCTCACTGGGCCCTTGCCAGACTGAAAATTGACAGCTCTTCCAGTCATTCATGGGAGAGGAATAAAGCCCCATGTTTGTGTATTAGCAAAGTAGAGTGCACAGTCCCATCGATGTTCTCTACTCATTCAGTTTGCTCAGCTGACAATCAGCAAGTTTGCATCTGTGCCTTTTCAGGTTTGCTCTGAGCTGTGAAGTGATGAATGTCTCTTGCAGAGCAAGTCATTACCAGCCTTGTTACACCAGAAGGGCTAGAAGGAGGATCCAGGGAGCTACAGGCACATCAGTCTGACCTTGGTGCTGGGGAAGGTCATTGAACAGATCATCTTCAGTGCCATCATGGGGCACATATGGGACAAACAGGTGATCAGGCCCAGTCAGTGTGGGCTGTGAGAGGCAAGACCTGCTTGTCCAACCTGATCTGTGGTAAGGGAAAGGCTGTGAATGTGTCTGCCTAGACTTCAGTAAAACCTTTGATGTCATGTTCTGCAGCATCCTCCTGGGGAAACTGGCCAAGCCCAAAGAGTGGTGGTGAGTGGAGTCAAGTGCAGCTGATCACCAGTTACCGGTACTGCTCCCTAGGGCTCAGTATTGGGGCCAGTTCTGGTTAGTATCTTTATTAACAATATGGACAAGGGGATCAAGTCCCCCCTCAGTAAATTTACAGATGACACTTAATTGGGTGGAATGCTGGTCTTCTTGAAGGTAGGAAGGCTCTGCAGAGGGATCTCTGGATCTGTAACTGGCTGGGTCAATGTACCAAGGCCAGCTATGAGAATCAGGAAAGTGAAGTGCCAGGTCCTATACTTGGATCACAACAACCCTACACAGAGCTGCAGGCTGGGGCAGCATGGCTGAAAACTGCCCAGCAGAAAAGGACCTGTGGGTACTGGTCAACAGCAGCTGATCATGAGCCAGCAGTTGCCCAGGTGGCCAGAGAGGCCAATGGTATCCTGGCTTGTATCAGAAGTAGTGTGGCTGACAGGACCAGGACACTGATCATCCCCCTGTACTCAGAACTGGTGAGGCTGCACCTCAAATCCCTTGTTCAGTTTTGGACCCCTTTCTGCAAGAAAAATATTGAGGTGCTGGAGCGAGTCCAGAGAAGGGCAACAGAGTTGGTGAAGGGTGTGGAGCACAAATGCTGTGAGGAGTGGCTGAGGGAGCTGGGGGTGTTTAGCCTGGAGAAAAGGAGGCTCAGGGACACGTTACTGTTCTCTACAACTGCCTGAGAGGAGGGTGTAAAAAAGTGAGAGTGACCCTCTTCTCCCAAGTAACAAGCAACAGGACAAGAGGAAATGGCCTCAAGTTGTTCAGGGAAGGTTTATATTGGCTATTATAAAAACATTTTTCACTGAAAGTTTTATGGAGCATTGGAAGGTGCCCAGGGAAGCTGAGTAACAGACCTGGAGATATTCAAAAGGCTTGTATATGTGGCATTTAGTTTAGTAGTGGACTTGGCAATGTTAACAGATAGACTTGATCTTGGAGGTATTTTCCAACCTCCATGACTCTATGATTTCACCTTCTGGAACCTTGCAGGTCCCTGGTTCCAGCCTCTTGTAGATACTACTACTTTCCAGTGTCTGGTAGATACTACTTTGTCCCTTTAGTGAATTTACTGAGTTTCATCTTACAGTCAGTTAAGGTCTGGTCTGCAGTCTTTTTTTCCTCCTCTGTTTCCATCAGAAGATTTTTCCAGAACCCAGTTGTACCACTGATTCTTTGTTTCTTCCTTTTGTTTTAATAGTTCTTGTTCCATTTTTGATGTTTATCCACATAGAGTTTTAGAGAGCTCTCATACCCGCTTTGTTTTATTAGGACAAATTGAGTGGTCCTTAGGGAGTTGTATGATTTAAGAAATGGAAGAGAAAAGATGTTTGAGCATTTGTGGTTGAGGTCTTTGTTTTCTAGGAAGAATTTATTTATCTTTACTCTTATGATGGCTCTCTCTTAGGCAAAAGTTGTCAAATTATTGCCCTGAACTGTACTTCAGGTATTGACAGTCTTAAATACCTGTAAAGATTTAATTCTTCTGGCTGATGCAGTGACACAGCCGCCATCCTTCTAAACGAAAGAGAGGGCTTGGACTAATCACTGCATCCTTCAGCTTGTTATTGTCAGGTATCATGGTCCCTTGATTTTCCTGGAATAGTGTTCTGCCCTGTGCAGTACTCAGCGAATACTACTGCTTGACTGGAATACAGAATCATCGGTAGTCACTGCCACTAATTGGCAGATTTTAAAATTTATCGGTTTCTCGGAGGGAACTTGTAATGGGAAATAACTCATGTTGTGCAGTAAAAGCAACTGTTCCATATTTTCCTTCATGTATATTTAACACAATCTGTAATTTACAAAAATAGATTTGAATTAGTCTGCCTGTGGAAGCTCATACCTAAGATAACTTCAGCAAGGCAGGCAGTCCCTTGTTGCTTGTAACTGATGGCTTCGTTGAGGCTGCAGCTTGGAGGGAGACAGCAGTAGTCACTGTATGCATTGCTGAGCCTTACTGTTGAGGAAAACTAAAAATGAGCAGCAAAGCAGTTGTGCTCACAGTCCTGAAAATAGTATTCTAAATGGCTGCAAATTTTAAAATTTTACCATAATAATGAATCTTGACAGGCAAGTAGTCCTTACCTGCTCAGCTCATGTGACTAGGCTATTTGCCTGTGCCCAGCAGGCAAAGTTGCCTTCATGATGCCCTGAATTTTTGAAATACAACATGTCTATCCTAAATGTGTGTGCACAGGTTCAGATTCAACTGTCTTCTTATAACATTAAAGTCTGAAAAACTCCTGTTGCTTCTCAACACATAATGAAACCTTTGTAACAGTGACGACAAACTGAGAATTCAGTTAAAACAAGACTAAAATATTTCAGCATTGTTTTTTCTGACCTCGCTTCTCTCACTTTAAACAACTGCTTTTGTTGAGACTAACATTCATTTAGAAGAAAATAAAAGTGAAAACCACTTAAGAACTATACTACAAAAAATTAGATGGTTAATTAACTAAGACTTGTAATTTCTCAGCAAAGAAAGCTCCCTCTCTGACAAGTAAACCTTCCTTATAGGTCTTTGATTGTAGGTAATAAAAATGTTCTTAATTAATGCCAATTATGTGCATTTGTTGTTTTCTTTCAAGTCACTGTATTTTACAAAATTGTGTGAACTACAGAGCTGAATCAAGCTGTTCTCCTGCCATGTTGATTTAAATCTGTCAGCCCTATTCTGGATCATCATCTGTAATCCCAAATAGTTCTGAGGTGGGTTGTAATGGGAGTGTTTCAAAGTTCAGTTTAGAAGACTGCAGATGATTAGACTTCACAGGCAGTTAATAAATATTAAAATCTGAGTTTTGAAACTGGTTCAGGTCATAAATGAAGATCTGTTTGGAATTTAATAATTTGTGGAGAGTATCAGCTGTAGTTCCTAGAGAACACAAGCATCATTAAAAAATCAATAGTTTTTGAAATTTTTTTAATAGTTGGATGGATGTAATTGAAAGTCAGTATTGGATGTCTGAACAGATGAATACTGCTTGCTCTCAACTTGTAAAGCCAGAGGGCAGGTATATCTGCAGTACTCTTGAAGAACCTGGTCTTTAATGGCTGCAAAAAATGAACACCAAAGGCTTGTGAACCCTAGAGTTGGAAAGTCTTATTAAAAAAAATAATTCTCTATACAGCATCTTTTTAAAGGAGTCCCAGATTTTGCTTATGAGAAATTAAATACATCAACATCCAACAGTTGTAACTATCCAAAAGCCTGTTAAGTGTATATGAACTTTGACAGTGACGTTAGAAATACAGAGTCACTTAGGTTGGAAAAGACCTCAGGAGGTCCAATCTTCTGCCCACAGCAGCATAGTCAATATTGAATTCATTACTCCCAAGTAAGCTCCACTGCCAGGTACCTGCTTCTCCTGGGTTTTGCATCTACAGAACATCTACCTACCATCTGAGGTCTCAGACTGCACAGAGAAATGAAGCCAGCACGTACTTTGCATAAGAGGGACTTCTTTTTGCCCTAGCTATGCCTGCCTATATCTCCTAAGATAGCACCAAGGACCACCTCAAGTTATGTAGTCCTGAAGTAACAAAGACATAAAAACAGCTGTGAGCTGTTTTTGTAAAAGGAAGGGAAGTATATTGCTGCTAATACACAGAAGTGATCACAGACCTCAAAAGTTTCAGTACTTGGTCGTGTACGTGGGGGGAGTTGCTGCTGCTGCATTCCTGCTGGGTGGTCAGCACCACCTTTTTCCTGTCTCATTCAGACCTAAGCCACAGCTCTGTGGAGCTGGGGAGAGAACAGACGGATTGTGGTGTCAGCCCAAGAAACACCCAGCTGAAGGTCACCAACCCAACCAACAGATCTGCAACTGCAGAGATCTTGCTTTCACTTGAGATGTCCTTTCACTGCTGCTGGACAGGTCAGATGTCACACTATAATCCTTTCCTGCCATGTGCAAGAGGTGTGGGGAGAGAGAAGTTGTTGCCAATGCTTTTCTCCAAGTCCTCTTAAGGGGATAAAAGGAATGGCCTTGGATGCCATCTGTACTGCAGAAGGAAGGTCTGTGTGTCAGGATTTGGGTGCAGCAGCAGGACTGTGTACAGAGTTCGGGCCCAAAATGGCAAGGACAGCTGACAGATGGGACTGAGGGACATCGGCAGGCGATGTTGGGAAGTTTTGGTCAGGTGCTTCTGTCATCTACTCGGGTCTAGTTACTTCTAGTCTTTCTTATTGGACTTGTCAGAGACATAAAAACATAGCTGTGGATAGCGTAGCACATCCTACTGTATTTCCTCATCTCTGTCACATACAAATATTAAAATCACAAACTTCTAAACCCAGGCGATGTTCTGAAGTCCCCCGGTGGTTACACGTCAGAATTGCTGTGATGACTAAAGAAACTTACCTAAAGCATATCCTCCCTAGGGCACTTACCTTCAGGATGTGAGTTGTTGCCATGTATGTATCGATTTTGGAGTGGTAGCTGGGTGTTTCAGTTTGAGAAAACTCAACGTGAAGTTTTTTCATAACACTCGCCTTTTGGTTCTGCTTTGGAAGGCTGTGGAAACAATTAGTACTGCTGCATTTTTTCTAACTGGTGAAGTGAGACCATGCCTTTACTAACGAGTCTGTTTTGTTTAGCTTTCACCTGACAGATTTGTTTGCTGACACTTAAGAGGAAATTTACACTTGTATGATGCGGTTTGCCTTCAACCAGCACCTTTGGTGCTGGGGCTTCATTCCCAGCATTAAGCAGTGCTTTGTCTTTGTGTGAAGTGTGTTGGGACACATCTATTTAACTGATAGACTTGTGAAATGGAGTGGCTTGCCTATGGCAGCACAGGAAGGGAGTCGGAGAGTTAGGAATAAAACTCAAAAGACTTGGCTCCCATTTCCCTTTCTCATTTTTACATTTGTTCTGCCAGCTTTCAGTTTATCAAGAATTAATAAGTAATAACCTATGATTGAAAAGGCCTCACACTCTTTCTGTTGTGAGATGTTTCTCTGTCTTCAGCATCATGCAGAGCTCAGAATTGTTGCACCTTTTTAGCTTTACTTAAGTGGCATGATTCAATATTTAATGTGAAATAGAAACGTGTAATTCACAACTGCAGTCAGCTGCATTGGGAGGTTCGTCAGCCAAAAGGAGGTGAGGTAGCTGAACTTTTTTATGCCATGAAAATTGAAAATTTTCCAACAACTTTTTCATTTAGTTTCTTGCTGCATCTCACATTGTACACACAGCTGACATGATAATCCTTCAGCTTGTCCTAAATTACATTTTAAAATAGAAATCAGTTAATTACAGCAATCTGAATATTTTTAATCAGTTGTAGAGGGAAT
Organism: Haemorhous mexicanus; assembly: GCF_027477595.1. Lineage (NCBI taxonomy): Eukaryota > Metazoa > Chordata > Aves > Passeriformes > Fringillidae > Haemorhous > Haemorhous mexicanus. The sequence continues at coordinate 29,457,241 of NC_082347.1, read as the reverse complement.
TTCTAATGACACTTGTTTCTCTTGAATTTCAGATAAGCTACTGGATGTGTTCTTAATTATGCATGTGACAAAAAAAGTAAATCAATTAAAAATTACAAACAACACTACCCAAGACTGCTTTGAGTGAGATCAGATAGTCACAGCTTAGCATCTATGGCTCTTCTGTGTGAAGAGTGCTAGAGGGAGCTCTAACCCCTCAATCGAGGAACAGGATGTCAATGGTGCATCTCCGAGTTTGGGCTGTGGCAGGAAACGTTGACTTTTTTTAACATTTCAAGTTTATTTTGTAGCAGGAAGTTGCATATGGTTTTTCCAGTCATGAGCCCAAATTGCTTTTCCTAGATGAGAAGATGCAAATAGTATATTTGTGAGTGTACTATTGTTAGATTTAATACAGCTGTTGTGAGCTACCTGAAAATACAGAAAACAAGTGAGAGGTATCACTGAGATGTTTAGCAAATAGAGAGTGCTAAAGTCTAATGGTCTTTTTCCTTTCACAAAGGAGAAAAAATTCTCACCATAGAAGACCTAATGGTATTTAAAAGAGAATACATTTCGAACTGTTGGAAGTAGAAGCTACTTTACTCAGCATATAATAGGTTCTTAGATGTTTAGCCAATTATTATAGTAGAAGTTATAGAAAATGGTGGTGGTTGTTAGATAAATTTAGAAATGGGATGCATCATTGCATGAGGATGGAAGAGATTTCTCACATCATATACTCCACACTGGTAACATTGTTATATGACAGGAAAGTAACTCTCAGAATGGGATGAAAAAAAAGAAAAGAAAACTTGTTTTTTATTTGTAGAAAGGGAAATATAGGTGAATTGATGATATTTTCATTGTTTATTAATAAACTCACTAAAAGGAATAGCAGAATCATTGCTTTGAGTGGAGGAACATTATGTGGAAAATACAATATGTTGAAGACCAAGTGAAGCTAGCAGATCTGTTTTGCCACAATTTACTGGGGCATTTATATTGTTTATATGCTACATTCAAACACATCCATTTTGATTGAGTCTACTATAGGGAGAAGAGTAATGGAAAGCTTCCTCCCTCCTTTAGTTTGAGGTGTTTTTTTGAAAGATTATTGGCAGCTAAACACTGAACCAAGGAGGGATCCCTAGTGGAACAGTCTGTGACTTGGGCTTCTGAGTTATGCAATTTGAGTGTCAGCTGATAGGGATAAAGTCTGCTCAGCTGTGGAGCTGCATATGCCTTTCTGAAGTGCTGTTATGGTTAGACCTGGTCACTTGCTGTAGCAGAGGCTGCTGGTTTCTGCCTTTCTTCTGTCATGTGCTTTCACATATCAGCAGCAATTGGCCTAACCCAACTTAATGCAATTTCTGAAGATACAGAATTCATTGTCCTCAGTATGGATTTTTGGAGTCTGTTCCTCAGGTCATTAATCTTTTGCCAGGTGCCAATGAAAGAATATACCAACACAATCTTAAGATATAAAGTCAAAGAAAACTTCAAGGTAGGATGGACCTCTGGAGGTCTGCAGTTCAGCTGTCTGTTCAGAGGAGGATTACTTCATAACCAGTCCTTTTTGCTTGGAACTTTGTCACTCATATTTTGAATATCTTCTTTTTAAAATCCAGAGCTTTGCTTGCCTGTTGCTGTTGTCCCTCTTCCTGTCATAACACACTTCTGGAAAGATTCTCTCTATTTCCTCTGAACCTCCCTTTAGGTAGTGGAAGGCTGGTGGATAACCCCCAGTCTTCTCTGGGTGAAACATATCCATCTTCCTTAGCAATCCTAGGGGTCCTCCATGGGAATCCTCCCAGTCTGCCAGGAAGGTAATGTTTGACTGAAAGTTTAGCAGAACAGCTCATCTCAAGACGACAATGCCCATTAGTGAGAGAGGGGTTATTGCATGACCTTGTAGAGGTTATAGGCAATATCTCAAGATTTTGGCTGCAGACCAGTGACCAACTTTAACATAGCGCTGTACAAGAATATTTAATGGATATTTGTCCTCTTACAGCTGCCTCTTTGGTAGCTGCTAGCAGCAGTAGTATTGGTATCAGCCAGTGTAAGTTGCTGAGATGTCCTCTTCTAGATCTGGCTGTACTGGTGGAAAAGAATACCATGCAGCCTTCACCTGGCTGTTGCAAGTTGCTGCCCTCCAGGACCTGTCAGCAAAACTGCAAGCCTGCTCTCAGTTAAGATGAGGTGTTTTAGCGTAGACAGTTTAAATAGCAGGTCTCTGCTAACAAGCTTATTTTGACTGAAATAGGTTAGGGAGTGCTCATGTAGCCAACTCCTCCAGCAGATCCAAGGAGTACATTTGCAATGGGATCAGAGCACATACATGAATCTTGTGCTTCTTCAGAATGCTGCTGGGTTTTTGTTTTTTACATCTCCCCAGTATGCCTGGAAATATGTATACTCCTGTAGCTGGGATATATTATATGATACCCGGTATGTATATTCCTGACTTCCAGTTCTGAATCTCTCACTTTGCCTTGGCCAAGTAGTTTGGTGTACGTATGCCCTCTTTGTTGTTGGTAACAAAATGCATCTCAAAGGAAAAACTCATGGAAAATACTACTGAGTAAGCCATCTTGGAGGGCTTGTGTTTCTTGGTGCTGAAAGTTTTACATAGGCAGAACCAAGTGGTTGGAAAATCTCAGTAGTGTTATTGAGAGCAGATAACAGGTTTTTATGATCATTCTCTCTCCCTTTGTGTTCTTCACAGTGGTATCAGTCTTCACTGCTGCTTCCATGTTTTGAATCATTTGAGTCCATCTACCTGTTCCTGATTGCCTTTCTCTCTGTTAAGGGAGCACATGAACTAAGAAGGAAATCAACAGTAACATCCATAAAGAGTGACTTCATTCAGGCAGTAGATCATGCTTGAGTGTTTTAAAAACAGAAGCTGTTCCAGAAAACTGTAAAACTGCTGCTTAGAGCATTGTTTACTTATGTCTCTCCCTGACATAAATGAGCACTTTGCTGCTGCTGGCCATTACCTGATGACTTCAGTAGACTGGTTTTCCAAGTCATAATGTGAATATTCCTTCCCTCCATTAAAAGTAATAACATGTAATGGTCCCAGCAATTCAACTGTGGTTCTGGTAGCCATGCCAAGGAAGAAAGCATTTCCTTTGGTGGTTTCCCCTGGAAGAGATTTGTTGTTGCTGGAGTGTCTGCTTTGAAATTAGTATATGATCACTTTACAGCTAGTAAAAGGTGTGCTCTGAAATCTATCCCTTTAAGAGTGATGGTGCCTGCCCTCCCCCCCCATATGACTAGGTAGGCATTTGGTCAGGGATCATAGTTTGGGAAAGTAACATATGCCAGTGCTGTGCTGATGCAAGCAGATTTCTCATCAGTGCTTGTTATTTGCAAAGACAACTTGGAGATGAGGAGGAGGAGAGGGACTCCCAATTCACATCCATTGCTGGCATCAGAGAAATTTTATTTTGAAGGTTTTTGTCAACACTTAAAATCTAGGTGGGAGACCTATATCGAAGGAAAGTTTACAGTAAGAGCTATGAGATTCCAGACAATTAAACTTTATTAGCCTGTCTGAAACATTAGGTATTAGCTTAAAATAATAGTTTTTTAATCTCCTCCCTGTTGCTGTTTACTGTGTAGCAGTGTGGGAGGGGAGCATCTTGTCCAGCAAGGTATTATTACTGCTCTTTGTATAGCCTATGTGAAAGTGCCCATGGCTCAGTTCTGTCTCCCCAGTCCCAAGAGAGTCTCCCCATGTTACTCCTCTGGTGCCTACAGCTTTTCCTGGCCTTGAACAAAATCAGCCTTTTCCCTGTCTTCGGTATCTGAGGTAATATCCTTAGCCAGGTGCCCTCCAGGCTGACACCATATCATAGGTACTTAGATGGTACCTCTGAAAACTATTGCCCTCCCAGGATTTCAGAAAGTGCAGCAGGTTGGGCAGCTGTGTCCAGCATAATTCCAGTGATCTTTCATCTAGATGTATCCTTTCTTACAAAGCTTTTCTGCAGTGTGATTAGAAACCAGATGTGGACAAGCAGCCTAAAGCTCCAGAGAAGCAAAATTGCTAGTTCCTAGGGTGCTGTTAATTTCAGTATGTGTGTTTTGAATTTTCTCTTGAAAATAAACAGTAGAGATGCTGTGGTTTCTTTCATGGTGCTTTCTTTTTGACTCTCAGATGTGATTGATGATCATCTACTTCTGGGTTATGTTCGTTTTTCAGAATGTTTCAGTGAGCTTTGCAGCGTGGAAAGTAATTCACTACTGAGCGAGTAAGTCCATATATGAGCTAAACCCATGGTTAACCTCACAGAGGCTGTTATGTGAGATGGAGGCAGGCAGAAATGGGTAGATTCTAAACTGAGCTTTTAAAATAAAAGTAAATGGAGTGAGTTGTTTAATGACCTAGCATTGTAGCCTTGCTGTCAACTCAAACACTGGAAAAGCAGGTTCATCCTGCAAAGGAGAAAAATGAGGAGCTGGCTGCCCTACTCATGTCTCTCAGGTGCTATGGCTCATGAGATCATGTTTTTTATGGTGAGACAACCCCCTCACCACCCCCCAATTCTCAAAGCAAAGGAGTTCTTTAGAGGGAGCTGCCAGTGAGGAGCTGGAAAGGAACTTCTTTCCTCTCTGCTTTGCCTTGGCAGTCTGGGAATCAGTTCTGCAGCATTTGGGAATTGTAAGCCTAAAAAAGAAGAAGCCAGCCATAGAAATTGAACCCCGTATCCTCTTCATTATGGTGTTACCGCCTTTAGGCATGCAAAAAGCACCCTTTGAACTGCATTCTCAAATAACTCTCTCTGCCTTTATCAGCCATGGAGGGCTGACATACCTCAGCTCCATTTCACCATTTTTGTTACATTGCTGTGGTTACATTGTTGTGGCATTGAGTGCTGCTTCATCAAGGGCAGTAGCAAGCAATTCCGTGGCCACACAAGTAACTTTGGGAAAGTCAGCTGGGCTGAGGTTCTTTGGCTAAGAGCACCTTTTCAGGCATCAAACCAAATCATCCCGTGGCCATGCTGGTACTTTTTAATCCCTCTGCTTTTCCCACATGCTTCTAACTTGATCCAGAATTCCTGAGCTTTTGCTGCTGGTGAAAATAGTTTTGTGTTTGGATTCAGAGTTGTGCACATTTTTAATGTGGTCAATCTTGAAGAATATTCAGGATATAGAGGCAAGCATGGCTTTGCTTCCACTCTGAAGTTCCTTTCTTCACATTCCTTGGCTTCTGGACATACACCTCCGTGGTTCCTTTCTTTGTCATTCCATTGCTTGGGTTTTTTTCCCCAGTGTCTTTTATCTTGTGAGTAAAGTTTGAACAGTACGCAGAAAGTTAACTGCCTGGAGTCTTTTAAATATAAGTAACACGCACCCAGTAATAAGCTGTCGGTTGTTTTTTTGCTGCCTGCAAAGAAACATAAACACAGCGCTCATTTCTGGCAGGTTTTTACTGTCAGAGTTTCTCCTATTATATTTATCTTACAATTTGCCAGGGGGTGAAGTTATTAAGTTTTAGCAGCAGCCATCGATCAAGTTCACAAGTTAACACGATAAAGGCTCTGTGCCGCTCCGATCCGGGAAAATGATGATCCTCACTCGGTAATTAACTAAATGAGAAAGTTAAATCTTACTTGAGAGCTGGGAGAGATGAAAGAGAGGTGTTTGTCAGTTTCTCAGTGGAAATTAGAAGCAGTTTTCTGCAATTCCCTAAGCTGCTGCTCTGTCATATTTTACATAAGCACTGGGAAAACGTCTTGTAATTAGTGCTGTCATGGAGGATTTTTTTTGCTGAAGGATGTTGGAATAATTCATTAGATTATCAAGAAAGGCTTGTGTCCTGAAATGATTAGCACAGTGAAATTTAAACCATTAACGATAACAAGTTTAGAGCTTGCTGCAGTGCAGAGGCACCCGGGGTATGTCTGTGCCTATTTCAATCATTTCTTATAATTAAACATTATGTCCTCTTTTTTCCTCCCCTTCACTAAGACCCATCCAAAATTCCTGTTAAGGTGGCTCTGTCTAGATCAGTGACTTAACCACAACAGGCAGTGCAAGCAGTTGGAGGTGAAATGCTGCAGTTGCAGAAAAGCAGTAAAGGACATTTGTCTGTGTCAGGGCCTGTAGTCCCAGTGAGTCCAGGAAGGAGGGAAGAAACCCAGTATGACCTGTTGGTACTGGACCATGGAAGAGAAGACCTCTCCTCTTATCTAGGGAGAAACTGAAATTTGCTCTGGTGGTCTAAGCTCTCAGTATTTTCAGCGTGAAGATGTCTTGAAGGTTCAGAAGGTCCCAAACCTTGCTGGGATCATTTAAGCCATTCGTAATATTCTAGGAGGCAGTTTCTCCTTGACTTGAGGACATGTCTTCTTGCATTGAGTAACACAAAACCTGAATTCATCTACCCAGTGAGAAGTGCCTGAACAAAGTCCTCCGCAATGACTAGAGGATGTAATTTTTTAAAAAACTGTATAGAAGTTGTGACCACTCATATTGGTGGGTAAACACTATTGCTGTTCTACAGTCGGGGAAGTTGCTTGGTTCTGGTTTTTTCTGTGCTTTAGGAGGCTCGTTGATCCTCTGTACAGGACAAAACCAAAAGAAACCTTAGTTGTCATATATGGGTTACAGCTGTGATTTACCATTGCTGGTTTGTTTCATATGCAAAGCAGTAGATTTATCCAGTCTTTTTTTTATCTGAGTTGAAATATTGCACCTTCCTACAGTTGCAAGCCATTATTTAGATTAAAGTCCTTTCATATATTAGTCTTCTTCTACTTCACTGGGCATACAAATGTGCTTTGTGTTAAATGTAGCCATTTGGAGAAATGGTCTTGTAATTACGGGCTGCACTGGAGCATAGTACGTGGATCCCTGAGCTAGTACCAACCTGAGGCACTCAGTCCCCTGGGTTTCCTGGCACAGCTTATGAGCTCAGCTCAGCACTGTCAGAGGACACCTCTGCCATTCCTGCAGATGAGTCGTGGTGCCCAGAGCCAGCTGGAGCACCTCTCAGCCCTCACACACAGGCCTTTGTGAAAAGGGAGTTGGTAAAGCTTCATCAGTTCCAACTTAGTAGTTTGCTCTATTATACCCAAATTTCTTCCCAGATGATGAACTACCAGTGCTTATTCTTCTTTGCCATTTTTGGAAGTGAAGTTTATAGAAAATGTGATTGTGAACAGTGCATTTGGATGGATATTTGCCCGAGCAGTGGGGATGGCAAGTAGAACAGGTTTTTCTTTTTCAGGTGAGGCCTGATTATTGTGTCAAGTGAGGGAAAAGGCTGTAGCTGATTCAATAGTGCAGATGCTTGATGATGTTGTTTTGTTGATGCTTTATTTTGTAATAGGCCTTTTTCACTGAACTGCCAGTGGATTTTCAGGAATCTTTAAATTAAAATTCTGGAACTTTTGTTCTAAACTGTAGTGTAAGTGATTTGAAACTGTCAGTTTATCTGTCTCTATTCTGCAAAGCTGGCGTGTTCATGGCATGTCCTGTCCTCTTGGTCCCCTGCTGGCACAAACCATATGCCATGCTGGGCACACCTCTGGACTTATGCTCACTCCTTTTGGTGTGAAACCAGAGCAGGCAAGGGTGCAGACCAGGTCTCAAGTGACATTATCAGAATGCAGCTGAAGTATGAACCTAAAAAATATGGTGTTCTCATGTCCACTAATTAGCACATAAACACTGTAACGTGCTTTTCTTTGCAGAACCGCTTTATAAATCTGGAGTTCCACTTCCGGAGCTGTTAAAAGTGCTGGTCAATGGATTCTTTAATTTACTCATTATTCCTATCCAAGAAGCTTGTGTTCAGGCAGAATGAATTGTTTTGTCCCATCTAAGCCATCTATTTGTACACACATAAGCCATGACTTGTATTTGCAGATGTTGCAGCTTCTGTTTGATACCACAAACAATGTTTTAGAAGTAGTTGGGGAGTTGAAGGTTGCTGGGAGAAGGGTGTTCAGAAGTCAAGGAAAGGCCAGAACATGGTGCCACCCTGTGAAAGGAGCTGTACTTTCATTAGCTTTGCACATCAGCTATATGTTCCACTCAGGCTCAGCATGTTAGTCAAACTTCAGAGTCCCTCAAATTAAAAGACACTTGCATAGGTTTTTAAAAATGCTTTGTAGAGACAATCTGTTTTTGTAAGATGCACAGCAAACAAAATGAAAAATTAAATGAGATCAAACTTGTAGGTTACATCTCCCTACTGTCTTGATCCAGCATTTTTACTAGGATGCCTGTATTGCAGGCAGTTTAACTGCAGCAAAAATTACCAGAATCCCTTAACACAGGTGTTCAGTCCACTGGTAATCATCTTTTGCCAGACCCTTAACTACTGTGGACTTTGCTAGAAAAAGTCCAGTCTTTCACATGCAGGACTTGATGCCCACAGTCTCTTTAGTGATTTCTCATGGCCCAAGAGAGAGTTTTTCTTTCCTGCTGCCCAGTACTGGCTCTGTGACTTGTTTGCAGTAGTGCTGTCCATGTGAGGATTGAATGAAATTGTACCTCACTGTCCTTGTCTTGCATGATCTTACTGGACACAGCCACACACAGCCACAGCCACACATTTGCAGGGAGGAGTGGGGGTAAACCTGAAAACATTGAGCTGCAGAATGGAGCACTGGTGGTGTGCTCACCATGTTCTGTGTTCTGAAAGAAGCTTAAGTCAAACTGTAATCCAGAAATAGAAAAAAGCTGCTTGTTAAAAATCACAGCTCTTTACTGTCTTTTTCTACCAAAGGAAGGTTCAGCTCTCTAGAAATGTTGAAAAGAGTATTTAGGTGCATTATCTCTAAGAAAATGAAATGTATATGGTGATCAGTTAAATAGATTTTCAAATTTTGGTGTTCCAAAGTCAGGATTCCTGTTGGGATTGGTGGTATTGAAGTTCAGGAGTTATTTATTCCCAATAAATGACAAATGTCTGCATTCCAAATCTACTACTGGTAACTAAATTTTGTGGTCTCTAAATTGCCTGCTGTTTTGGCACTTGCTGAAAAGAGGCTTTTTTGTTGTTTTTCCTTTTCCTGTAAAATTGATTAATTGTTACATTTCTTTTAGTTCATTAGATATCTTTGCAGAGAGATTTTAATCATTACATTTCTTTTAGTTCATTAGATATCTTTGCAGAGAGATTTAGGGATTCATTTTTTTCCCTTAAATTAAATAAGGGCCCCTGGCAAGGGCAATGCTTGGAATTGTCATAGAACAAAAATAAGGCATCTCTACCCCTCAGTATTTCACACGTTCTTATATCTGTAAGTTATTTTTAATTATTTGATAATTAATGAAGAACCTCTGTGTATTTTGACAATAAAAATGATGTAATAATATTGACTGTTGTTATAATGCTGTCTGGTGTTAAACTGTTGCAATGAAAGAGAGAAAATCACATGTTTTCAGCAGGAAATAGAAACTATTTGACCAGTATAAGAAAAAATAATTTCCCAGCAAATGGTTAATCTTACTTTGACAAAGGATACCCTTGCAATGCAAAATGCACACTTTTCTTCCAGTTAAATCATTTAGAAAGCAGAATTTATATCTTACTATCAAGTAGTAAATTGAAATGTCAGTGTTTTGTTTTGTCCCTGAAACTCTTCTTTGAGCTGACTCCTTCTGACAAGATATTAACAGTGCTCAGAAAGTTGAAAATATTTTATTCTGTGAAAGAAGTATTTACTAAATGTCAGAGTGTATTTTAGCTGGCTTTGCTCTCGAGGTGTAATTCAATTTTTTTTCATCCATTTCATGCATTCCCTATGAATTTTAGCAGCAATCCATTCTTCAGAATTAAAAAAAAAACAGAGTACAAATGCAATTTGCCGTAGGTGCATTGAAGTAACTGGTATATGTACATTAGAAATCCAAATGTATTTTACTGTCTACATGTTAAATAAAGTTGTGTTTATGTTAAACTGTTGCAGAAGGTTTCCCATGTGACCAGAGTCCTTTGTGTGCAGCTCTGGCACGAGGCAGTGCATTGTCCTGCAGGCTGCGCTCGGGCTGACGGCACCAGCCAGGATACGTGTCAGAGTGCTTTTTGCCTTCCATTGTCTGCCCCCTGAAAGAAATTGTACAACTGCTTGTGTTTCTCCTCATATGTGTTATTTGGGTTGTTCCTTTCCTTCCTGTTTACAGACGAAACTTGCCAATGGCACTTCCAGTATGATTGTGCCCAAGCAAAGAAAACTGTCTGCAAGCTATGAGAAGGAGAAGGAGCTCTGCGTCAAGTACTTTGAACAATGGTCCGAGTCTGACCAGGTGGAGTTTGTGGAGCACCTCATCTCCCAGATGTGTCACTACCAGCATGGACACATAAACTCATACCTCAAACCCATGTTACAGCGGGACTTCATCACTGCACTGCCAGGTACTTCTGCAGGCAGAGGGAGCTTGCTCCCTGTCTTTCAAAAAACTATTCTGTTCCGCCCTACCCTGCTAGAGAGGTCTCTTGTAGGGTCAGTTTGCAAAACAGATAATAGCTTTTGAATGAAAAGGTCTATACCAGTATGAATGTCATAGTATTTTAATTTGTGTTCCTACTGTATGTCAAGGCATGATCTAACACTGTCATGGTTTGTCTAGGAGTAGCTGATAGCTAATCTATGTATTGCATAGGTAGTTATCCCAAGCCACAGGGCAGGTAGTTGTGCTCTTAATGCCCACAACGAGTATGAATAACCAAATTTTTTTAAATTAAAACTACTACTCTTTCTGGTTGCTCACCTGAGGTTTTCCCTTTTCTTATTTAGATATTTGTCTCTCTTTACTGAAATAACTTTCCGAAGCCATTGCTTTGATTATGTGTTTATTGCTAATAGAAAATGGAGGGCATAAGAGCAAAACATGAAAGTGTTCTAGTTTTTACACCTTTGTAGTGCTTTCCACTGAAAATATTATCCCAGCTATTCTCAGATGTGGCATTGGGCAGGTCTCACAGAATGCACACATAAAGTAGTGTACATGCAGTTTTATATCCCCCCTGTCTTATAGATTGGAAAACTAAGGTGGTGAGAGATCAGCAATAGAGTTTCAGAACCAGACATAAATTCTTGGCTCTTTAGGTCGTATTTTTTCAGACCATTAGGTCATACCTCTGTAGATAGATAAATAGTTAGATACTTAATAGATTAGCATTCCCACGCCATGGGTCCTTAGTTTGAGAGGAACCTGAGCAGGTGGTACAGGTGTTGTCTCTAAACAGCCAGTTGAAAAGAGGTGTTTCTTGCCAAAAGCCTATTCTGTGAATACCTTTATAGAAGTGCTGAACTTTTGGCAATTTGATCAATCTAGTCACTTGATCATTCTTCAGAAGGGAGTTCTGAACATGAAATATAAATTCTAGCCTTAAAAGATGGAAAAAAGCATGCTTAACTGTGAATTGTATAAAGCATAAAGGCGCTGCAGGAGTTTTGCTAGGAAGTTAAATAGGTAGACTCATTGGATTTTAAGCTCATTGTGCCCAGTAATCAAATGGCTGCTGTAGCATTAAAAAAAAAATCTTAGTTATGCTAAGTACCTGCTTTATGTTAGTTTTTAGTAGTCCAATGGCAATAATCTTCTTGTACTTCGAGCAGCATTATAACTTGTGGAGCTGCTCTGTTTCAGAAAAATAGGAAATGTTTGGAAACTGCATTGGTTTCCCCACTATTAAAATGGAAGTATACATGTAGGTGCTTACACAATTTTCCCAGGTCTTTCTCCATGGAACCCATGAAAGCACCCCATGAAATCAACACATCTCACTGCTCTTGGTTAATTTCTTCCTACAGGGCTTTTTCTGAGAATTTTGGGCAGGTGCTATAAATACTTGTAGAGACATTCCAAATTTCCTAGCCATACCATATATGTTACTGGTCTATTCCCAGTTGCCCAAGAAGCAGCTGATTTTACTCTATCGGAATGCAGAATAAATAGGAATCAAGCAGTTAATATGTGAGTATTTTAGTAGTTGGGGGAAATGTGTGCATAAATAATGTATGTGCATCAATTTACATATTTACAAAGTGCAAATGTCCTGGTGAATATTACTCTGAGGGAGAAAAATAATGGCAAGGAATTGCATTGGTGCAGACTCTGCAGTCTGTGCAGGATGTCCTGAGTATAAGCAGGTTCTAGTGAAGTGAATGGGAGGGAGGAAGGTAAGAAACTGCCTAGGAAACAGTGATCAACACAAAATTCTAAATTAAGTCATATAATTAAAAAAAAAACCTAAAGTCCGAAAATATTTTTTAGCTTTCTGAAATTCTCAAGTGTTCAGTACTCTCGTTTCATTTTTACTACTTCATTCTCTCTCCTGCTCTCCCCCTTGAGTGAATAAAACAATAAAGCTACTTCAAAATCATGAGGCATCTTATCTCTGTCCTCCTAGCACAGTCCTAAGGAATGACCAGAATTAAAGGTAATTTCAGATCATGGGCATGTGTTACTAGTATAGAGTAAAATTGGCTCAGATTATTTTCCCAGTGCTTTGAACAGAATTAAGGTTGTTTGAAAAATACAGCTCAACTGTGTACTTAACAAAGTTTGTTCAGTTTCTGAAAAAATAAGGCTTCTGCTTAGCATTTTCAAGCTATTTAACATTTTTTATGAGGAAAGTAATTTTGATAAGGATTTCATGTGTGAAATAGCTGAAACATTCTTGTTGGTTCAGAGGGTTGAAGTGCTAATCGTGTTTCACATCCATTTAGCAAACTCTCCTGTGAGCAGAGTTTTCCCTTTTTAAGGAAGCAATGCTTTGTTAGATACATGCCTCAGTGAGTTGTGCTGTTCCTAAGAAACAAAATAATAAAATTGTGTTTGCAGCCAGGCCAGAATAGCTCTGCCCATCCACTTATCATAAATGTGAGGAGGGGAGGCCAAACCATTAATATTCTTTTGCTGCAAAGGGTCTAGTATCAATGGCAAAGGATGACTTAAGGACATGACAGTAGTTACAGCACCTTATTGCAGCCAAGATCTAAAGTGCAACTCCTAATGAAATAGAAAGGGCACATGGGTGAAGATTACTGTGCCCAGGTGTTGCAGTGTAGCCTGGCTTCCTAAAACCCCCAGTTGTTCCCCATATATAAAATTAATTCATCCAGTGACATTGCTGACTTAAGGCTACCTGTAAGGATTCTATGGAGGCAGGCATTTGTAAGGTTCCTGGTGGGTCTGTAAATGTCTGTGAGCCTGCTGGAAGCAGCACAGACTGGGAAATCTGCCATTTCCACACAAAGCTTCAGGAACAGGGCAACAGGATGTCCATGTCTACCCTGCCAGTTATGGAATTCCTGCAAATTTCTGTTCACATTCCCTAAACCATTGTCTTCCTCTTTCCACAATTTGATGTGGAGTCAATTTAAATTTACAAACTCTTTTTTTTTTTCAATAGTGGTTATACATGTCTCTTCAGATTAAATACATAATAAAGGCTGATGATGCTTTTATTTTGCAGGTTGACATCTAATTTTGCATCTCTAAAGATAAGAAATGTCAGACCTCTTTCTCCACTCTCTGGTTGTGCCTGGTATCATTCACATGCTTTTTCTACATAAAGATTGAAGCATAAAATGCTGAGCAGAATGTCTGACCCAACGTGTATTCTAAGTTTAGTATATTTGAAAGCAGCAGGAGGAGCATGCTGAATTGTCTAATTTTCATGCAGTGGGAGATACTTTTGAGATCTTTTTGTTGAGGAAAAAAAGGTTGGGTCATTTTTGTGTCATGAACTCTAATCAAAGTCAGCTGGTTGTACCCAGTTTGGGTTTGCAAAAGTCCAGACATGTGACTGTAAAAATATACTTACTACTTTTTCTTACCCTGTCACAAGCAGGGCCTGGTCTTTGAGGCTATTGTTTTAAAAGCAAGAAAACATGTATTTAACTTTGTCCCAAATGTGAACCAGAGGGGAGATGCATGTAATACCAATCTGCAATGCTTCATTTTTGCTTGGACTGAACATTATGCCTGAGGGCAATGTGGTCCAAACTTTCACAAAGCGTATGAAATTCAACCTGTGAAGTGAGATAATCTCTTGGTGGTGTGTCTCACTTGTGAACTAAACAGTCTTAAAGAGAAGCTGTATTTACACAACTTCTCATTTAAAAGGCATCTTATTTTTCTGAAGTCTTGATTGTGATTAAATTTGAGTTACTAAGGGCACATTTTTACTGACTACATCCATCCAGTTAAGAAATATAGCATAACCGTCTCTACGTAGACATTTCATTGAGCTGCTTGGTGCTAACCAGGCAATTGCTTTACATTTCATTCCAGTCATGCTGAAGTAAAGCCAGTCCTGGTATTCACACTGGAAAATATTTGCAAATGATATTATTTTGTTGCATATTTTTCCTTCACCCACTAAAATAAATGAAACTAGCAAACCTGCTTCACTTTCTCCTTATACAGCCTCTCCTTCCCTCTTGACGTCCCTGTGCATCTGCATATCCTTCCCTCCCCCCTATCTAAAGGTACCACTACCCTTCAGAGCACACATTGGGAATATATATTTTTTTCTTCATTACATTTAAAAGCTACTGCTTTAGCAAAAACAGCTTTTGAGCCATTGCAACATGAGAACAGCTGTAGCAGTGAGATGAGAAATGGTCCTAATATAGAGAGATTTTGGGGGCTGCGTTGCTGAGTTGGAAATGCCATCCTAGAATATCCCCCTAGTGCTAAAACCCATCGAAGTAGATTGGAATGACTTCTTGGATTCTTTATTATTTTTAATGACTTGTAGTGCTATATCCAAAGGAAGTTGGATAACACTGCTCACTCCTGAACTTAGCCTCAAATGCTCTTCTGTGCATTTTGTCCAGCTCCGCATGCAGAAGAGGAGATGGAAGGAGAATGTATCTTTGTACTAGCAGGGGGAATTGTCTGTCCAGCAAATAATGTTTTTCTGTTGTTGTTGTTGTTGTTGTTCTCCCCTAGCTCGGGGATTGGATCACATTGCTGAGAACATTCTGTCATACCTGGATGCCAAATCTTTGTGTGCTGCTGAGCTGGTGTGCAAGGAGTGGTACCGGGTGACGTCGGATGGGATGCTGTGGAAGAAGCTCATTGAGAGAATGGTCAGGACAGACTCCCTGTGGAGGGGTTTGTCAGAGAGGAGAGGATGGTAAGGAAACCGAATCTTCACCTCTTTTGCCCCCATTCAGGACAGGAGGGATTGTGTGTTTCAAACCATACTTGAAGAGGGTTATTCAGCACTGAAACATCCTGTTGGTTCCAGACCTGACAGTTGCTCGCACCAAAAGTCAGCCATTGGGGAGTTAGGTGCCACATTTGGCTATGTGGCAACGTGGGGGATTTCTTCTTCAACTTCCTCTTCTGATCATGCTCTTAGCCCACTGTGACAAGTGAGATATACAGATTGAGATTTCTACACCCAGCTGTCTTTCAGTTCAAATTAAGAAGCTGTGTGTGCCTCAGGGGACCCCTAAACCGGTCAGCAGTTCAGAGCAGAAGAGCTTTTTCAGGAGTGGCAGTGGGGGAGCATGTGCTATGAATTAGTTCTTTCCTGATAGGTCTGTTTGTTTTCCTCAGCAGATTTTCACTATTAGATATCTGTTTAATTTTCAAACTGGAAGCTGAGGGTAGGTACCATGGAGAATAGGGGACTTTAGAAATGCAGATAGATTAGTTAATAATCATCTGGAATAGCCTTACTACAATGTAGGTCTCACTCAAGTTTGAAGCTGCTCTGCTAACATTTCATTAGAACTTTCTCTCTCAGGGGTACACCCTTTAATACATAATTTTCTTTTCCAAGGGTGTCCCTAGGATGTTGGCAGAAGGGAAACTGGGTATGAATATTTCATAAACAAGATAAAAGTGACAGCTCAGGCATTTTGGTTACTATTAAAAAGAAAAAGATACAGAGTTGCAAACAAAGACTCCTGGTTTATGGTTAATTTTGTTATACTGTTTGTCTCAGGAAGTAAAGGCAAGTAAATCAGGATTATGAGACATTCTTAAAAAAATAAATACTACTTTGATCTGCTTCCAATAGTGCTTCTAAAGAGTATAAAATAAACACAAGCATGACAGTGGTAACTTTTGCATTTCTTTTAGTGCCTTATTCTCCTCAGGACTTCAATCTTTTCTCCCTACTGTTGAGGTCACAGTAGGTCCTAAGAGGAGCTTGAGAGGTCATTTAGGCCTTTTTGTTTCCCATAGAAAGAGACAGGTTTTTCTTAAGTCATCCCAAATCTTTGTCTTAACTTGTTCTTAAAATCCTCTACTGATGGAGATTCCCCAGGCAATGCCTGGGAAAAGAATTCAATGGTTTCACTTTTTTATTCTTTCTAACTTCAGTGTTTGAGAAATTTTCCTGCTATCTTGGTTGTCTTCCTAGCTACAGTTTGACTTGTTACATTTAACCTGCACAGATAAACAGGATAGTTTCTCATTCTCCTTTTTGCAATAATCTTTTGCATGTTGGAAGATGAGCATGTTTCCTATGTTTTGGCTGCACTAGCCAACCATAATGATGTGTTGTCTTGTCCTCTTACTATTTTTGGTTTTCTCTGTTTAGACCATTCCCAATTCCCATACTCCATTCTTGGAGTATGGTGTAATCAGCTGAGTGTCTTCTGCTGAGGCATCACTGGAGTTTGCTCTCTCCACACTTTAGAAATAACATTACCACCAAATACTGGTCATACAGACACATGACATTTCTAAAAGACAGGTGCAAAATTTTGCTTCTCATCTCAAGGACAGTCACCATGTTACTGCAGCTCTTCTTCAGGTTTTTGCTATGTGCTGGAGGTTACTTTGACACGAGAGCAAGTTGTGCCCAAGTCTTTCAGATTGCCCTCTGGTTATCTCTGTGATGAACAGATAGAGCTGTGTGGTTAGGAGTTGCAGACAGGAAATACCCAGGCAACTGCATCTCTGCCATATTGAACTTCATAGCTTGTAATCAGTGCTAGCTCTGTGCATAGCACAAGGAGATTACTAGCTAGACAGTTCAGAATGATGAACAACTGGTGTTATTTGATTACTGCTCCTCAATTTGCACATGAACTGCCTGATTTCAGCATTTGCAGTTCATGATTTACAACAGAAACTGCTCCTCCCCCCCCCCCCCCATTCTGCAGCATGGCAGCCTTCACTGGCAGATTGTCGGGGAGCAGTAAGGGTTACACAGATTTAGAGAAATATAAAACAGAAGCCCAAAATCTGGGCATGCTTGTGTCCATCTGATTGAATTGGCTGGTCATCAAAACCTGCAAACAATAGTTCCTTTTATCCCAGAGCTACAGCACAACAACTTCTGGGATGCCGTGGAAATTCCAAGCAATCCTTCAGCTGAACAGTAAACAACTGACTATGCATGCAGCAGGGCACCACTTACAGGTAGCAACCAGACTTTGTGTTACATTAGCTAGTAAAGTCAGAAAGAATAAAAAGGTTTTTAGGCACACAGGCTTCTACACAGGTTTTCTAGACCTGCCCCAAGTCTTCCAGGATGTCTCTGACGTATTCTGTGCATCACGAAAGAGGTTTTCATCTTCCTTGGCCAGTAATGCTGATTTTCATGAATGCACTTCCAGACATACAGGGATCACAGTAAATAGGCATCTGTCTAGTTAGTGGCTTGTCTGCATCCTTGTGTGCCATCTTCATGTGTTTGTTCCCATATGCATGTCTGCTGGTCATTCTATTTAAAGAAAGAGGTAATTCCTCTGTCCAAACATGAAAGCACCTTTCTCTTGAGTTGTACTTAGAATTCCTGATTTAAAGAAGTATCAAAAGTTCTTTTCCTGAGTATTTGTCATTTTGCTTATCCAGTCCTGTAGTTTGGTATTGCCTTACAACCCAAAGATTTTGGTGCATTGTTGTGATCTCTCTAGTTCAAGTAAATCAGGGCAGTTAATGTACAGTCTCTGAAATTAGTTTTGAGGTGTACTGTGTGGAAAGGACGGGAAGGAAATGCACAAGGAAGTATTGAACAATTAATTATGCTGTAATGGAGCAAGGGAGGGAGAAGTGGAGAGCTGGCCCAGTGTAAACTCTGTGCCTCTTATGCCAGGATTACACTCGGAGGCATTTGTGCCTCTCTCCATTTTGTGAGGCATGTTGCCAGGCAGAGCAGCAGTTAGTACGCCCATGGTGGGGTTTACTAGCTTCCACACCGTGTTTGGTGGCTTCTTAACTTCAGGATGAGGAATTAAAGTTTTTTACACAGCAGGCAGTGATTGCCGTTTACAGATTTTTTTGGTAACAAAACTCTAGCTTGGGATATGAGTATTCCAAATCAGTTTTGAGATGAGGGAGGCACCACAGATGAGGTGTTGCTTACCAGCACAGAGTAGTAGCAGTAAAATGTCCATGTACCCAAACTGATACTGTTCCTGCTAATGCAGATAAAAGCTAGCCTTGAATGTGTAGAGGATTTGAGGGTTCCTTGGCTACTTTCATTTGCTTTGCACGCTTTATTTTAAAGGTGACCTCTGATAACGTGTGAGTATTGCAAGCGTGAACCACTGTCAACCCTTACTGAGCTGAATGGGCCCATGTCCATAATAGAGAATTTATTTCCCTTCCCCAAGTTACTAGACACAGATTTTTCTTGGGTATTTCAGTATTAAAACGCAACACTGACATGTTGCAGGGCAAACAAACAAGGAACCATCCCATCTTAGTACATTCAGTTTGACTATGACTCTGTCAGCAGTGGTTATCCACTTGTAAAATGCCAGGAGGACCTTTCTCCAAGATGCTGAAAGATGATCTGTGTTCAATGGAAATGTTCTTTGTCTTCCAGGGGGCAATATCTATTTAAAAATAAACCTCCTGATGGAACTGTGCCACCCAACTCCTTCTACAGAGCACTTTACCCCAAAATTATACAGGACATAGAGGTAAGAAACAGCTGCTAGATATGGTGGTGTTTCACTGTTGGTTTTTTAGTTTTGTTTTTTTAAACATTCCTGATTTATTCATGATGCTGAAATTCTGGGGATATTCCATTGCAGTGTAATATTTCATTAAATCTGACATGTCTGTGTTTGTCTGGAGTTTGTAGATCTGGGATAGTTACAAAAGATCCTGCTGCTCCTTTAGACAGAGGATGAGTTGCATTGTTCAGTGAGCTATTTGCAGGTGGAGTCTCCACACTTTGCACATCAGCAAAGTGTGATATCACAGCAGCACTGTAACATCTTGGGTTTCTCTTTTCCATGGTATTTTGCCCCTCATGGTGCAATGAGACTTAATAGGCTGTTACAGGAAGATATCAAGAACTGAGGCAGGGAGAAAGTGCCTTTTTTAAGTCTGCAGTCCTAAGACTCAGGGAAACAGGAAGCAGCTGAGCATGTTTGCCTTGCATTTAGTGTGAGCAAAATGGCATGTTCTGCTTGTTTCCTAATGGCAGAAGCGGTGCTCGGGCTCTGTTGTGACAAGTTTGTAAATGCATTTAGAGCTCAACTGGGACTTTCTCTTCAGTTATGTAGCTGTTGAGTCACAAGGGGCTAAAGGTTGGAGATAGAAAAAGGCTTTTAGGTTACTTCTTCCTCACTGTTCCCAACAGCACAGACCAGTTTAGCCACGATATGTTTTCCAAGCATTTGTCTGTTTAATTGGTTTTATTACATGTATTCTAGAAAGCAGTTATGTCATTGTATGGGCCTGATTGTGGGAAAAAGCTTAAAGTGTCTGCTGCCTTCTTGACCAAACAAAAAAAGGGGAGATAGTTCTGTGCTTTTTTTTCCCCTACATCTCATTTGTCTCCTGTCTCTCCTCAAGACAATAGAGTCGAACTGGCGGTGTGGAAGGCACAGTTTACAGAGGATCCACTGCCGAAGTGAGACAAGCAAAGGGGTTTATTGTTTACAGTATGATGATCAGAAGATAGTAAGCGGCCTACGAGACAATACTATTAAGGTGAGAATGCTCCATCATGGCATACTAATGGCTTGGAGTGCCTATGCCATAAATAATAGTGTCCTAATTTCAGTGACACCTACCCAGTCTCTTGTTAGTAACCTAGCCTTATCCTTCCCCTTCCCCCATCTCCCACCTGCACAGCAGCTACTCTTTTATCTGGCTAGAGAGACTTTGTTTTCAGACAGACAGGCTTCGCCAGCAGAGTTTCTGTCCAGCAGTAATTACAGGCTATGTAATTACTGGGCCCTGTATGCTAGTGAGAAGGGTAAAACCAATATTCGTAGTAAAGCAGTAATATCAAAGGTGTCAATGTATTGCACCAAAGAGCCTGTAGAAGACTCTGCAGATGCCACTAAAGGTGTTCTAAGTGCACTATGGAAGATGTGCTGTAGTAAAAAACAGTTTAGTCAAACCAGTAAGTGCTGAAAGATGAAAACCTTACTGAACTGTCCAGTTTTGAATGTTTGCTGTCTTAGATCTGGGATAAGAATACATTGGAATGCAAGCGAATTCTCACCGGCCACACTGGTTCTGTCCTGTGCCTCCAGTATGATGAGCGGGTGATCATTACTGGATCTTCAGACTCAACAGTCAGGTGTGTGCCCGTGATTTGCACCTTTCTGTTTGCCTCTTAAGATTTCAGCTTTGCAAGCTGCTGAAATGATCTCTTCTTAAATGTGTGCTGTTCAAGCAGTTCCATGAAGTTGTTCAGCATTGTGCTGTCCTTATCAGATGTCCATGCAAATCGCTGTCAGGGAGAAATGAGAATCTAAGCCAAGGCCAGTCAAGGTCAAGATGACTTAGGAAGGCCATCTGGCATTTCATCAAGGTTTTGCATGTTTTGACACTCCCTGAGAATGTTATAAATTCTCTTTGAGAATAACTTTTTAAGAGTTGAGGTTTTCAAAGCAAGTTTGAGGATTTAGTTGTCCATTGTCATTTAATTTTAACAAAATATGTATGACTAGATATCCTATGACTTTAAATTAAATTTTAGCAGGATGTTTCTTTTCATTAAATCTTTCTAACCTTGCTTTCCTTCAAGTCTCCAGAAAAGGGCTGGACGCCTCAAAGTAGCACTTGTGCATGTGGTGCATTTGTGAAGTCCACTAGTCATATTGGAGGGTACCAAAGAGTGTAAGACCTGTAGTGTAAAAGAGGAACGATGAGATAATGAATTGCAATATGAACTTGGATGTGAAGGGGCAGGTCTGACTTCTCCATGTTGTTATATACTCCCTCCTTGTCAGAGTACAAGCACTGCTCATGTAGTGAAGTTAGACAGCAAAAAGCTGCATTGGTGGCCTTTTCTGGAGCTATTAGCATGCATTCAGATGGCTGCAAGCTCCTCTGCTTGTGTAAACTACTATTGTTAAGCTAATAGTAGTATTGTTGAGCTAATTAAATTGAATTCCTAACATGTGATACATGCAGTCTTGCAGTTCTCCTAGGTTTTGGGGTCCTGTCATTCACAGGAATCCAGAATTTCAGCAACACTGCCTGCCTGGAGGTGATGTGGGAACTGCCCTGGGCTAAACAGATCGCAGAAGAGAGGCCGATTTCTGTAACAAGCACTGTCATTTTCCATATCAGGCCAGGCAGGCCAAATTGCAGACTGGCTACTTGCCCAGGAATACTTTGTCTCCCACTGTATCTATAAATGTTTGTGCAGACCCCAGAGGCACATAGGATGCATCAGTTTTATCCTTGGGTCTCCTCAGGAAGAGAGACTTCATCCAATAGACAGTACAGATGGGCTCTTAATGCTTCTGAGATCTCAGGGATGCTCTTGTCCAAAGAAGTCAGTGGGTCTCCAGTTCCTGTTCAGTTTGGCAACCCTGTCTGCAAACTGTTCATATGTTAATGGCTCAGGTCTTTAGGTTTTTTTTCCTTTGCATTTTCTAATTGGAATGTGGTTTTCCTTCTAATTTAGAGTTTATAAGTTGATGCAATTTAGTTTCCATAAGTTAGAAAATAACACATTAGAAGTGTTTCTCACATCTTGCCTTTTCTTATTGCTTGCCTTATTGGCAGCAGGAAGTTTTAACTTCTGCAAGGTCTGATGTGCCTGATGATACAGGCATTTTCTGCTTTCATATAGTGTATCTGGGATACAGGTGTGATAGTGCCAAAATAAGTCTCTTTATGGAGGGCAAAAGAGGTTTGCCAACAGAATAGCCCAAAATAAATATTTTTAAGGCTTAAAATATTCATTTCAGGTACTAAAAGTTCTGTATGAAGCTTTTGTCTAACTTCCATCTTAAATTATCTTTCAGTTGAAACAGTTGGTTCCAATAACATTAAATTTACATAAATGCTACATCTTCATTTGAGTATTCAGTGCATTCCTGGAATGTAGCTGTGTACCAGATGCACTGCAGGGTAAATGCAAATCATGGTGCAACTTGTGACAATTACTTGTATTTGTTTGAAAAGAATTGTCTTGTCTTCTGCTTCTGTATAAATTACCACTTGAGCTGATAGTCCTGTGAGAGAGGTCAAAAATTAAGCCTGTCAGGGAATTTACTTCTCCACATTGGCTAGAAATGAAGTGTATAACAGGCTGGCACAACCAGGAAACACCAGTCTTTAAGGCCATCAGTCTTCTGCCTTTCCTCAGCATTAAATTCCCTTAATTAAAGAATGTTTTTTTCCTGTGTGCATTATTTTTATGGTGTTAACTGCATTGCAGGGTTTTTGGCTGCTGGACTGTCTCAATGTACACATAATCAACAGGTTTATCTAATACATTTTTTAATGAACTATTTAATAGATGTAGATATAACTTGTGGTGTTTGCTTCTCTAATATCACTAGAGAGTCAATTACCTCTTCCTGGCCCTCTCTGGCTCTGCAGAAAAGTCACAGTGCAGGTTGTTAACTCTCTTCTGTCTGGTTTGAAATGTGAACCTGCAGAGTGTGGGACGTGAACGCAGGCGAGATGCTGAATACGCTGATCCACCACTGCGAGGCCGTGCTGCACCTCCGCTTCAACAACGGCATGATGGTGACGTGTTCCAAGGACCGCTCCATCGCCGTGTGGGACATGGCCTCCCCAACAGACATCACCCTGAGGAGGGTGCTCGTAGGGCACCGAGCTGCCGTCAACGTGGTGGACTTTGATGACAAGTACATTGTATCGGCATCAGGTGACAGAACTATAAAGGTGAGGTGTTTCGGAGGCTTTTTATTTGCTGCTCTGGGGTATTTATTAACAAAGAACAGTGACCAGATGGGGAAGATGGCCCCTGGCAGGATCTTCCTTTAGAAGCAGTGTTCTTCCTCCTGCTCATTTGCACTTGTCCCTCTGCAGTTGAGCTGGCACAGCTCATTTACAGAACCTGTAGCAAATCAGTTCCAGGTACAGATGCAGTTAAAAAAGAACATTTTTTTTCTGTGTTCTTTTTCAACTTGACCACTTCCATAACCTGTTCAGTCATTTAAACAGTTGTTAGAGGGCAGCATGGGGACAAAAGTGAAGGTGACTGGATAGGAGACACTTAAGTGTTGCTGCTGTGATCCCAGCCTGCAGCATTAAACCTCAGGAGAATCTGTATCACGTGTAAACAAAATCATAGCCCAAGAATGCTAAACCTGGAAGCTAATTTGATACTGTGTGGCAAAACTCTTCTGTGTACAGTGACCCAACCTGCTATCAGTTGCAGACTATAATCACAGGTCATCAAAGGGGTGATTTTCCCAGTCTTAATGGTAGCATCTTCATTAAGAACATTCTGGATGCATCTATTTATCATACAGACACCATCTTTTGTTAGTCTCTTCGTAATAATTTTGTCTCTGTGTGGTTCCCTCCCCCCTTCCTGTCACAGGTATGGAACACTAGTACCTGCGAATTTGTGCGCACCTTAAATGGCCACAAACGAGGCATTGCATGTCTGCAGTACAGAGACAGGCTAGTAGTGAGCGGCTCTTCAGATAATACCATCAGGTGAGAGACACCCTCCCCATCACAGGGTTCTGTGCAAGCATGCTGTCTCTGGTGCCCTGGGACATGCTGAGGTTAGGCAGCTGAAGTGCTCTGTACCCTTGTCAACTTTGAAATATGCTTTCTTTAGTATAGAACATTGGGAACTACAGGAAAGAGATATTAGAAGCCTGTTTTACTGTGTTGTCTTTCACCTCTACATCTCAAGAGTCCCATACTAATCAACAAGTTGCATTTGCTCTGACAGTTCTGGTGTATGAAAGAGCTGGCAAGTACCACTTTCTACGATGTCCTCTTGTGATATTTTAATTGGACTATGTGTCTAGTTAAAGGGGTCAGATTTGCAGTAAGAGGCATTTAATCCTCTGCAGAAATCCTCCTGGGCTCTCGCCAAACTCTTCTTGTGGTACTTGGCACCTGGTTAAGTTTGGAACAGCTGGTTTAGAGCATGAAGTTCAGTTTGCTGCCTTTTGCACTTCTCCAGCTGCCCTGGTTGCAGTCTGAGATTTAACTCTTTCTGGTATCACAAACCAGAATTTCTCCCTACATCCTGCAGCTGCTGGCAGAGGGATGTCCCACTAATTTCAGGATGTATGGAACAAGCTTGAATACTAGTTATGTCATATAAAAAAATGGCTCTGTCGTGGAAATGGGAGTAACAGCAACCTCCCTTTCCCTTTGTCATTTTTTTAAGTAATTGTCTGCCTTTTGGTGAAAACTTGAAAGCTGGACAGTGTAAGCAGGAACCCTTCACTTCACTTCACATGTCAGTAATAACTTTTCCTCAGTGAGAATGACCCGTGCTGCTGTTTGCCCATGGACTTGGTTTGCAACATGCTGCCTCTTCCTGCTCTGCATTCTGTAGAAAAACAGTGGAGCTTTGGTTGACATCACCAAGTCACTGTTCCAAATTTTAGTACAGGGCTGGCTGAGAGCATGACCAGGAAAGCTAAAACTTCCATCTCTTAATCAAGGGAAGAGGTATTACAGGCATTGTTTAAGAACTGCACCACTGCTGAGAACTGCACTTCAAATAGAAAAAATAACCCTCTGCAGTTGTACCATGAAACTTGGCCACAGAAGCAGAGCAAGAAATAGTTAAATACTACAGCAGCTAGGGAAGGATCTAAAATATGCAGTGCTAATAAAAGTAAATGTGAAGATAGTGATAATGCTAAACAGGAATACAGTTACTTTTATGCTTGCATTGGACAAAATCCCTACTTAATAGATAAATTGTGCTAGAATTTCAGGAATGTTAACAGTGAATCTTAGTGGACGTCAAGTTTAGCAGCAGTGTGAGCAAGGCAAAAGACTTACCCAATGCTGAAAAACGGTTTTCTCCCAGCCATTAGCAGAGGGCACAAGTCAGTAGAAGGATGATTAAGAAAAAGGTTCCTAAGTCATCTTTGTGGATGGCTTCGTGCTTTGTAGGTTTGATTATAATCCGCTATCAGACATTGTATGCTGGATTTCAGTACAGACTGTTACAGAACTTAAAAGCCCATTATTCCTCAGTTGCAGAGAAAGTTTTTTCTAGAAGATAAATTTGTGATTTCTAGTTTTGCAACTGCAAACATTGAGGACATGTGAAGTAGCTGAGACATAGAAAAATTATTTAGGTTTTGATTTAGGCCAGAAATTTCACCTGCTACATAGACATCGCTATCATTGTGCTAATTTCCATCTAGCAGAAACTGGTCCATCAAGTTTAATCCAATCACTTCAGTATCTTAACTTCTAGGTCCAAAGTTCCTGATTGCTGCAGACAAAAAAAAAAAAAAGTATTAAAAAAAAAGGAACCAGAGAATTTAGGGCAAGAAAATAAAATTAGACAATATCATCTTGGGTTAAGTTTTTAATGAGTAGTTGGTCTTCATGTGTCTATTTATAGGGTGTGTGCACATAAGGATCTGATACCAATCTGTTTAGACAACAGCATTCTCTCTAAGAGGTGGGGATTCAGACTCACCTGCCTTCTTTACATCTCCCTGCTCTGCTTTCAAGTGAATTAAAGGTTGAGATAATTGCAGACCTCCCTCTATTTCCAGAAGTTCTCCCAAAGTTATAGGAAAAAGCAGTAGTAGTCTTTTTGACTGCGTACACAATTGTAGTGGGGGTTTTTTTGAGTTAGTTCTCAAGCCTTAAGTTTAGTTCTTTTACTCTTTGTTCCTTTGAATATTTAAAAAAGTAGAAGTTAGAGAAACTTATCAAAACTGAGAAGGACCCTTGGCACCAACTCTGCTAAGAGACCCTACTCTTAATAGCAGTTATCCCCTTTGTACATGAAAACCCATTTGCCATGTGACAAGGGACATGATCACCTCTTGTAATCCCATCCAGGTAAAACCTCAGACTGGGACCTGAAAATACAGGCCTGAGTTAGTGTGATGCAGCCTCCTAGAGCTGCTGGCAATTTCATGATCAGTGGCAAGGAATGGAAACACATGGCACAAAAGTTCCTGGCACAACATTGCTCTTCAGACCTTTCTGCACCAGTTAATGTCTGGCATTGTCCATCCTGTTTACAGTCCTTGAGAGATGTAATGCTCTTTAGCAGCAAGAGTGCCTTTGGCTGACCTTTGTCATGGAGTTGCTTGCTCTGACCTTGACTGGTGTGCTGTACTCAAGTGAAAACTGTTGGGCCCTTCACAGATTCCTGAAAGATCAACTTCACAGATTGAAGAATTACTTTGAGCTCCTTGTTGGCTTCAAACATGTGCATAGACCTATCCTTTCTCAGTTCTACAGTGACAAAAGCGTTCTGTTCATTCCTCTTTTGTCCAAAGTGAGAGCAGCTTGTTGTGGCAAGACAGCTGCAGTCATTATCCACCAGCCTTGGGCACACATCAACCAGATCTGGATTATTGCCTGGGGAACCTCAGGAATAAAATACATGGGGATGGTTTATCTCTTTCTTTGTCTCTCAAGAAAAAGTGCCCTGACCTCTCAGCAGCTGTACTCCTTCAAGATGTGTCACCCAGAGAAATTCCACAAACCCCCATATTTCTCACTGCAGTGAAGTTCATGCCAGTCAGAGCACTTACTGAATGAGCATTTGAGATCATTTGTGACTGCTTTCTTTCTGCTGTGTGTCAGGGAGTCAGAGCAAATATTGCTATTACAGGATTGCTGTGTGAGCAGAGCATGTCTCAGCCAGAGATGGAACACCTCTAGACAATACATGTCAACGAATTTCAGTTCTTGTAGCAAATAATCTTTTTTTATCCATGGTAATTGGGAGTCATGTCAAAGAGCTGGCAAAAGTATGGAAAACAAATAGACTTACCTCATAACTGTTTGAAGCCTTTAACTAGTTTTCAAGGTAGTGTGCAAGTGTATTTTAATTTATTCTCCATGCTGAAAATCTATCACAAGAGCTAAAACTCTGGGATGTTTACAGTTGAGAGAATAATGTATTGCTGGGCCTCTTACTGTATATTGGTTTGGGTGCCAGAACTTTTTAAAAATACTGTATTATTAGAAACAGTTCACATAGAGCCACAGGAATTATTTGAGAGCAAGAAAATAATGCATTTAAAATAATAAACACCGAGCATCCATTTTAGCTTATGCATAAGGTGCCTGGCTAACAGATTAAACATACCTTCAGGAGGAGAAATGACAAAGGAAAAGGTCTTGTTAATTCTTGTACCTCTCATCACTATATTGATAACTTAATTTGTCTCATGGAAGTCTCCAAATCAGAAATGGGCATGTAGGGGAACAGAAGGGGACACATCCCCCATGAAAGTAATCATATCAATTGAAACAAGCTGCCAAGGGGATTAGTAAATCTTCCTCTCTTAGTATCTTAAAACCAAGGCACAACACTTTTACAAACTATGAACCTCAGTAAAATAAAGTGAGGCTCGCTGTGAAGATAACTGGGAGATATCCTGTGACACTAGAGCTGTACATAGTCGACACAACTGGTTTGTGACTCATCTCCTGTGTGTTCCGGTAACATCCTAGGGTCATGTGGAAAATCATGTATCCATTTAACTGTGGGAAAAGGAGTGATGAGTGTGGTTTGTTTGTCTTTGTTGTTCCATCATAATCTTTATTTTCAAGTTTCCAATAACTACATGCAAAGACCAAATGTTTCACTGCAATGCTAAGGTATTAAAAAATTCTTAATGCTTCTTTGTACTCTCTTCCAGGCTGTGGGATATAGAGTGTGGGGCATGTTTACGAGTACTGGAAGGCCATGAAGAGTTGGTGAGATGCATACGCTTTGATAACAAGAGGATAGTCAGTGGGGCATATGATGGGTGAGGATATCAGTGCAGTCAATGCTTTGCATCTTCTGTATGTCTCAGTGTCTCCCATCTCACTTTGTGCATCTTCCATACAAATATCAGACTCTCTGTCTGTCATTCCAAGAGGACCTTTTCATGACCAGTAAATGAAAACCATGCTATAGAGCATAGCTTTCATTCCTCTTTTGAAATAAGTCCATGTGATTTGATGTGTGTGGTCCAGTTCTTGTGCTTGGTAAGAATATCTGACTGACTCAACCAGAAACTTCTTCCAGCTCAACCACTTTTAAGAACAATCTTTCCCATCTGTGGTTGTCTGCAGGACCATTTGCCATTACAGACAAGTTGTCTGCACTCCCATGTGTTTCTGTTAGTTATTACCACCTGCTTTTTATGTGTTTTACTTTATTGACAGCATATTTTTACCTCCCATCAAGTTCTATAAGCTTTACAAAGGGGAAATGCAGGAAGCAGGTCTCAAGAGCAGAAGGATTGCTGTAATTTTCCTTAAACTGGTGTATTAGCTAAGTTATACTAACAGTTATTTTTTTTTCTGTGAGTACTTGCTCTTTTCTCTTTAATACAGCCATGGTGTTTGTCTATTTTTCACCACTAGGAAGATTAAAGTATGGGATCTTGTGGCTGCTTTGGATCCCCGTGCTCCAGCAGGGACCCTCTGCTTGAGAACCCTTGTGGTAAGAGCTTTAGATAGAGGTGTTGAGGAAAGTGTGCTTGTTCAGAGCTATCTTGAGCTGTGAAAACTCAAGTCAGTTTAGCCCCAGTCTGCAGGATCTTGAAATAATTTCTAGGGGTCTGGCTTTTTTCGGTGTCCAACTTCTTCTAATTTTGCAAGTTATTAATTGCAAGCATTAAAAGTTAGAATCTCTGACCTTTTCACTCCACTCTGGACTTTTCAACAGTTTTATTCTGTGGTTTGAAGTTAATAACTGAATCAATTTTTTTACTCATACTTGGAATCCATATGCTAGTGGGTTTACATTAATCTGTAGGTACCTGATGGTGTAGTAGTAAGTTCTCTGAATTGTTGGCATGAAATTCCTTAAAAATAGTACATTCCAAATTTGAGGAACAGGAAAAAAAAACACACTTGGGATTGCTTTTAACTGCCTTTTGGGTGCTTAAAGAAAAAGCAGGACAGAAACAGACAGTGAAATCACCTTATGGTTAAACAGCAACTACTCTTTTCATGCTGTCCACTGGTTTCTAGTGCAGGTCAATGATGGGGTGGTTGAAATGTCATTATGTGAGTGTTAACAACATTCCCAGTCATGTTTAAAAATGGCTTTGCTTGGTCTTAGAATAATGTGGGAAAGTTGTGAGAAAAATGCCAGGACAGCCAAGGCCTTGGGGTGGTTCTAATAAGTGTTCCTTCACCACATTTGACCCAAAAAAAGGGCACTGTTGCTGGGGATAAAGCAAGATTTCAACCAGTACCAAAATCTCATTGAAAAATAAGTACTATATGTTTTTATTTCTTAGGTTGAAAGTGTTTGGGCAGTGTTTCAATAGGTATATGTTAGAACTTCTCCTGCTGTGGCTCATGACTGTAGCCTGTGCTCTAAAACAGGATCGTACCAAGGCTGTCTGATTTTCTAAAAGTGTGGTTACTTCTCACCAGCTGAGCTGTGCTGGCTGACCTTCTGCACACCCATCAACCACCTGAATTGCTCCTGTTGTAGATTTCACTGAAGTGCTTTACGTCACATTTGGTGCAGGCTGTGAGGTTACTGAGACTCAGTTGACAGGCAGTAAGATCATTAAGTCATGCTACCCTTTTCCAGTCATGTATTTGGACTATCAGCTACAGGATCAGAGTCAATGAGAGCTTTGGATGCCCGTAGGTGCTATGTTGCAAAACCTTCTTGTTAGCCAAATAGAAGTGCAAATAGTTTCATGGCTGAAATCCAGAAAAGCCCTTTGTCATTGGTCACCCAGTTCCAAGCTATGGAAAAACTCTGTGCCCATGAGCTCATATTCTGAGAGTCTAAGACTTAAGACTTGGTATTAGTAGTGTTCCTGCTCCAGCCTGAGACAAATGTGTGCCTAGTAACCTGTAGACTTAATTTAACTGGTGTGATTTCCTCTGCATTTTTCCAGCAGTGGACAGCCAAAGTGGCCCAGCTAATTATATTATAAATCAGAAGCGGTGGGATAGAAACACTGTAGGAATCTCAACACATGCATACTCATAAATCCCTGTTTGATAGCAATGGAGGGGGCCAAAAGCAGGGTGGGGAGCAGAGGAAGCTGCTGTGGTGCTTTTAGGACTTTAATGACAACAGGGTGTCCTTATACCCGCTTACCCATGCTTTGGTGTTTTTTCCTCTTCTCTCATCCTCCAAAATTAAACCTGGCTGCACAATGAACATCATGAGTCTCCTGCTGCTTATGTTCAATTTTCAAACAGTAGGAGGAAAGTGCACAGATAACAAATGTTCGCTGCATGCCAGGTCCCTTCCAGTTTTGTCTTCCGTTAGCTGGAACAGTGGCCACATGAATTTGACAGAAGCTTTCCATGAACAGAATAAGCTCACGGTTCAGCTTTGCTTATGACATGAACAGTCCAGGTAGGGCAGCCTTACTTAGACCACAGTGACTGGGATCAAAAAGAGAGTTTTGAAAAGAACTTTTGAAAGTACCTCTCCCTCTCTCTCTCTCTCGCTCTCTCCCCCCACCACCATCTCAGTGAATAATCCATTAGTGGATCTGACTGTTGTAATGATACTTTCTGGAAGAACTTCTTTACTGCTATGACACAAAATCTGGAAAAACACTTCCCTTAAAAATAAGTGGGAAGACAGAAACTCATAAGGTGTTTATAAAACAAACTCAAGTTAGAAGATTAAAAAGGTTCCATTGATTAGAAAGTCTAAAAAATTTATCTTAGAATCTGGCTTACATTTGCATTTATTCTTAGATAATTTTGATTTAAAGATTCAGAAATTCACTTTAAAGCATCTGTTGTTCTTTGTAAACTGAGCTGTATTTTTGTAGTCTTGTGCTATAAGACAAAGATTTCCCCTTTAGTAACTAGCAATTCTCTTTTGCCTAAATGTTCAGTATTAAAGTAGATTCAGTATTAAAGTATTTTAAGACATGTTTTTTCCCTGACCCTCAGAATCCCCTTACAATGTGTGAGCACTAAAGAGAAATGTGTGTTCATGGAAGAGACAGGGCTCACCGTCACTGCACAGTTTCTGTTCCCTGGTGACCAAGGAGGAAGCCACTGCTCTTGGAGTGTCGTGCGCACCAAGAGAAAATAGGCAACACACAAGTGAAAGCAGAGTGGATTTGCTCTGTGAAATCCAGGATCTTGCCATTGCCTCCTGTTAATTATGATCTGAACTCTTGCCAAATTGTCATGCCATTTCCACTCAGCCTCAGAGCAGAATGCAAACTGCCTATAAAGAATGCCCTTTCTAGATCATATTTTCAGAACTGCTTAGGAGGAATTACTGCTGTGTCACTGGACTTTACAACAAGCTCCTCAGTGTCCTCCAGTGTTAAGCTGTTCCCTCTTCAGCAGTGGTAATGATGCCAGATCTTGAATGCAAAGTTCTCATCTCTTACCCTGTAACCTACTGTACCTGGGAATGCTGTAATTTCAGGAGGGAGTTTTGCCATGGAATAAGGAAGACAGTGCACCTGTCAGACTCACCAGATGGAATTATGTGGGGAGGGAGTTCGGTTTGTTCTGCACGGTGGGTGTGTGTCTAATACTGGGATTTCAGGAGTAGTGAGACAACTGTATTGTAAGCTTCCTGCAAGTCAAGTACTCAGATGTTTTCCTTGTACTCAGACTTTTCCTTGAGGGAGCGTTTAATTTATGCTCTGGGATGGTGATGCACAGTGTGTCATCTGGGGTTTACTGACAAATTAATGTGACACCAAAATCAAGCCTAGGTTCATCTTCCCTACTCCATCCCAGGTATCAGCTAGTTTGCAAAGTAAAATGCTCTGTCTCCCACTGGCATTTCAGGAGCATTCTGGAAGAGTCTTTCGACTTCAGTTTGATGAGTTCCAGATTGTCAGCAGCTCACATGATGACACCATCCTCATCTGGGATTTTCTGAATGACCCAGCTGCCCAGGCAGAGTCCACTCGTTCCCCGTCCAGAACATACACCTACATCTCCAGATAAATAACACTACACTGTACCTCACACTCGCACAGGTAAATAAAAAAAAAAAAAACTTTAAAAATAAGGTGAGGCTCAAAGGTGACACTGTAGTGTGAGCCTGCTGTTTGAATAACTGGCTGGGTTTAGCAGTGTTTGTCATCTTGGTTATATGGTAATTACAGTGTCCTGTAAAAGGACAGGAATTGTTCTGGTACCTTAGAATAGGGACTTTATTTTAGGATTTGTGACATGTGGTGCCTGTGACTCCCCCTGAAGAACTCCTCCTCCTCTGTCCATCATCATCAATAATTAAATCAGTTATACTGCTGTCCAGAAGGAAGAAGGGTTTCTGCAGAGCGAGTAGAGCAGCTGCTGCCTAACAAGAGGATGCAGATGGCCTGACCCTGGGCAGTTGTCACCAGGCAGGAGGGTTTTGCCAAGAACCTCCCTCTGAAGTGATGACCATTCTCCTCACTCTGCAGCAAGCTGATTCAAGATTACAGTTTGGCTAGGGGAGGAGACACTGAAGCACAAGCCCAGGCAAATTAAATCGAGATGCAACAATGTGCAAAATAATTTATGGATGGGGCCTAGCCCTTGTTCTCTCTTGCATGGCATGGATGTTAAATTATTCATATCAGAGCCTGGTTGGTTTGCTCATCACCTTTTGTCATGGCCAGCACGGTTTGGGGAGTACAAAATATTTCATATGTTTGGGTCAGCTGTAGAGTGAATTTGATGCATATGAGTGAAGTGGCATAACATGATTGCCTGTGTGGGTGGGTACAAGCACAATTACTGTTAATAGCAGTAAACATAAGAGAGAAGAATGACAGAAGAGCTGACAGGCTTCTGCAAAGGGGTGTCCACAGTGACATTTTCCCACGAAAGTGCTCTGTCATGGGACACATCCCATATTCTGTTTGGTAACTGTACAGTGATGCTCTGGACCTGTCAGATCTTGATTTTCTCACACTCTGGTCAATCAGATGCTATTTTAAATCATTAAAAGGCTTAATATGAATGGGGTTTGTTTGGTTTGTTCTGTGTTTTGTTCCCAGGACTCATTTAAGCTGCAGTATTTAAATGCCAGGACAAAAGAACTATCCACGTAACCAATACTTGCTGAAGAGAGAGGCTCTCAGACTTGTTTCTGGAACAAAGTTGGCATGCGGTTGATCTCAGACAGGGTCTACTCAGCGCGGCTGACTGCTAAAGTGCTGCTATATCAGAAGATGACTTTTATCTTTCATGAACAGTTAACATTTTTAAACCTTCCCATCCCTTTCTTCCTTCATTCCCCTCTTCATGTTCACTCTTCCCTTTACCCCATTTGATTCCCCTCCAAGCCCAGTCACCAATGTCCTATGAATATATTTAAGATGTCGCCAGAATGTGTTGCTTTGCTGTTAAGCAGAAGACTTACAGCCACAGTGCATCCTGCTGAGAGTCACTTCAGGGTGGGTGGGTGGGTGGGGAGGCTGCTACTCTCAGGCTGAAATCAATATCCATTGCTAGGCCTTTGAAAAAGCATTCAGCTCTGAAGAGCAGCAGAAACACTTATAACAGCCAGACCATCATCCCCCCCAACCCCAGCTTCCCTGCGGCTTTTGGCTGTTCTAACTGCAGACTTATTTTTTGTGGAGAGAGGACCATTGAAATTTGACTATTATGAGCCAAATCCATCTCTTTCCTCTCCTGCCTGCTATGCTAACCCTTTGGAAGCTGGATGTGTATTGTAGTCTCCCCTTAACATCGGCTTTGCTGGGGAATGCTAGTCAATGAAAAGTTAAACTCTCTCCTGCCAAAGTCCCAAGCATGATGAACTGGGGCTGAGATCCTGTCCACCCCCACCCCAGGTGAACTGTTGGCCCAGGACAGTATTTCACTAGCAAAGGGATTGTCTGTACCATCTTCCTACTGCTGTTCTCCCTGAAGACAGTATGTTGCTGATGGCTTATGAATCATTCTGTAAACTGGAGAAAGTTTGAGGCTGGGCTAAGAAGGAAAGCTGGACATTGCTCCTATTTGTCCATTCCTTCTCCCTCAGAGAGGCTGTAGATGGGTACTGGAAGAGAGAGCTGTTAAAAATTTTCATGGAGCTCTCAAGTGCCCCCCTAGAGTGGACACACTACACAAACATTCTGGCCATGACTATAAGAGTTTGCCTCACTTCAAGGAGTAAATGCACACCCTGGAGATGGTGGTTGAGTAAAATGAGTTGGCCATGAGGACAATCATTGCATTTAGCAATGACTCCAGGCCAGTTCTGCAGCATTTTTGGGACTGGCTTTGCTAGAAGGGATTGAGGAGTTTTTGGTCTGCTTCTGTAATCTATGTACTGCCTTGCAGTTTAGGGACACAGGCTGATTAGTCCTTTTGCTGATAGCTGAGATGGGTCTTTGCTTTCTGGCTGAGACTTCTGCTAATTGTCATTGTTTAGAAGACAAAAATAGCCCTGAAGAGTAGGTACATGAGAAACAATTCTGCATGTCTGACCTAGACAGAGGTCTGGGGGTAAACAGCTCTCTTCACAGAGCTGGAACAAATTGCAGCTGGCCTGCATTTAGATTAGAAATTACTCTGTAAATCAGTCCCTGGCCATTCCAGGTTTAGGCCCAGATCTTCTGCTGTAGGTATGGAAAAATCTCCACTGCTTTAGTGGGGAGTTGCTCTAATCCCACAGTAGGAAATCAAGGTCCTTTGTCTATGGGCTGGAGGGCTGCCTGCTAACTGGCTTTAACACCCTCTGAACTTGGCAGATGGGATTTTTTTATAAGTATTTCTCATCAACTTCACTTTGCTGGGGAAGCTGTTGCATTGTTTCTAATTGCTTGGGATGCGCTTTTTCCACCAATGAAATCTAGCAAGGAGCTGGTCCAAGAGTCCCCAGAGAGCAGCCCAGAGGCTTGAATAATTTAGGTGATAGCTAGGACAGACAAGAAGGCAATGGAGTTAGGGAGGAGGGCAAAGCTAGTTCTTGGGTAGTACCTAGTGCATTTCCTGAAGCCTGTGGGCAGCAGTGTCAAGCATCTCAGAGCATGTGATGACACTCCTTTTTTCTGTTTGAACTATTACTGTAAAAGAGTCAAACAGGTTAACAACTCTGCTCAGGTAACAGTGACAGAGTGACTTACCTCTGCAGAGTCATAAATAAGTTCTAAGTCACAATGTTTATCCA
Source organism: Haemorhous mexicanus (assembly GCF_027477595.1). NCBI lineage: Eukaryota > Metazoa > Chordata > Aves > Passeriformes > Fringillidae > Haemorhous > Haemorhous mexicanus. Next base: position 29,421,828 of record NC_082347.1, on the reverse strand, counting down.
CAACTAATTTTAAGTCCAGGAAGGCTGTTTTGGCTTTCAGGCAGCTCTACATATCATGAATACTGCAGTCCCAAAGCCAAGGTGGCAAGGGAGCAGAGAGAATCAAAGTTCACATCCCAAACTTTGTTGAATTCAAGTTCTGAGTCTTAATACTATTTTAAGTGTCTCTCTAAGTTCGTGTACTACAAGGCCTGCAGCATGGCTGCATATCAGCAGGGGTTTATACAACCTTGGGTGAAGATTTAATAATTATTTTCCCTCAGTTTTGTCATCCTCTGTCTTTTCCATTTCTGTTACTGTAGAAAACAATGATCTGTTACTCCAGCTACTGAAGGCTGCAGAACTTCCTAATATTTTAATTACATCTTTGTGGCCAACACCTTCAAGAATCTGTTGTATTTTTGCTGGTTGAGAGAATTTGGGAGAACTGGCAGACTGGCTGGCCAAACACAAGAGATACCACTGCAAATTGTCCTTGGCTGTCATAGCCCTGCTGCTCTATGCTGCTATTCTGTCTTCAAGTGGTACCATACTTGATACTCTGCTGTATAGAGCTCGTTAAGGTACATTTAGCAAGCAACTGCTGGAATCCATTTTTGGCACGTGGTTAGAAAGGTGTGTCACCCTCAGGAAGGGACTGTGTGTAGGTACTTCAGACAGGACTGCAGAAGGGTGAGGATTCCTACCCCACTCCCCAAGTTGTACAAATTTTCTGATGGCTAAGAAGGAAACTGAAGTTAACTGATCTAACTTGAACTTGAAACTGCCACAGCCTGACATTTGGTGGTGTTTATTGTGCACCCAGGGAGGACCAATCTGGTAAGTAGATCTCCCAATGTCAGAAGAAAGTGGCTTTTTCAAACTCCCTTCCCTTAGGATATGTGTGCATGTGTGTGTGAGTGTTCAAGAGTGCATGTGAGAGAGAGGTTTCAGCATGAACAGGGTGGATAATCCCTCAACAAGATTGGAGTAATTGCAGAGTTTATAATGAAAAGAACTAGAACATGCCTATAGAAAGGAGGTAAAAAAGGGCTGGAAGTGTCTGTGGGCTTTAAGTGTTGCACATTGCTTTGAAATGAAATACCTCTGCTGCTTAGAGATCGTCACTTCTCCCACAAGTAGGAAGCTCATGCTAGCCTTCCACCTTGGATTATGGGATGGAAAGTACTGGACATATGGGACAATCTGTTGTGGCCACACCATCTCCTGCGTGTGACTCCTTTCCAATAGGGCACAGTTTTGCTGCAAATATTTCTCGTCCTTAGAGGAACACAGCTTGCTTTCAAATATGCAAATAGAAAATGGCATGAAGGAGATTGCAGTGAGATAACTTCTACAGATGTCTCCTCTGGAGCAGCTCCCTCTGCTCCCTGTTAACATTCAAGGACAGACACATCCACTGTTGGAATGGAAGGATTCAGGTGACAAGTTGAGAAGTCTGTGATCATCAGAAACATTGAAATGCTTTACACTTGTTTCTAAACTGGAAGCTGACTTGGACCACCATGCTCTACCTACCCGCCTCCTGCTCCAAAGGATCCTTTTTCTTGGGTTGGTTTTTTTTTTTTTTTTGAACACTGAAAAAGCTGGAGAGTATCATGCATATTTCTCCACTCCCAGGTATGTGTATCTGCCCCTTCCACATGTCCCTTCCTCAGTCTGAGCAGAGCTCCAGGCTTGGTTCTGAGATTTTTGGCATCCCACCTCCATTGGGAAGCACCTCTCTAGATTGGGCTCTTGCCTGACTTTGTTAGCTTTCTTTAACATGATTTTATATCTGCCTTTTGTGGCTTATTATTCCTTAATTCACTGGGAAAGGGCAATATTTGCATTTAATAAATCACAAATACTAGCAGCTCTCCTTTGCTAGAGAAGGGAACAAGAAGGAATGTCCAGCCTTCCTACTGCAGGCTTGCTCTTAACTGTGGGAGGAAAAGGAGGAGATGACCTAAGTGGTTGAAAAGTAGGCATATGTGGGGATGGTGCTGAAAACAGATCTTTTAGCTTGTGTAGTTGGCTGTGAAAAACTGAGGTTTTCCATGATCAGAAGTCATCAGGAGGTGATCAAGTAAGGCCTCCAACTGTTGAACTTGCCAGTTGATGCCCCTTTTAGGATGCAGTGGAGACAGAAGGAGAAAGGGATGATCTAAGCTATGCTTGCCAAGAGAAGAATGAGGTTTGCCAGGGTCTCCAAGTGGCATGCATGATGCATTTGACATGCTGAGCTTTGCCCTACTGTTCCCCCCAAAATGATAAGCATCAACTTCCCAGAAGGAGGGGGGAAACAGCAAGTGACCCAGCTGTCCTCAAAGGAGGTCTCCATATGAAATTTGTTTATTCTGCTGGGAACTGGATTGATTGGCATGAGGGGGTTACAGTCTTTCTGCCCCCACTTTTTATTCAGAGATGGGAGCAGCAGGTCCCTTGGGTGTGTTCCTTCTCCAAAATCCCAGTAATTGGTTGAGAGGAATGGCTACCTGCTGAGACTGAGCATTTGGTTTCCCCTCCATTCCCCCCTTGCCTCATTTTTTTAAAAGATGAGGTGTAGCCAAACTACTGGGCAAAACTCCCAAAGCAAATCCCATGGGGGAGCCTTGGCACACTGCCAGAATCATCCTTGAATCCAGAATCATCCATGACCTGCCAGGTCATCCTTTGACTGGTCAGAAAACTCTTCCCATGACTTTGTGCTTGTTCCCAAAGATCGCTGGGCTTCCACATATCTTGTCCAGCATGGGAGCTGGCAACACTGGTTGATCCTTGGGGATGTTAAGATAATACTCTCAAAATCAGAGGGATTCTGATGTACATGGACATGCAGCAAGCCCTTTAGATACTATAGACAACTCCTAAATAAGTCCCTTTTTTTAATAGCCTATCAAGAGATACCTTGATTTCTGCTCAAGCAGGAGCCAAGTGCAACTGTGGCCAGAAAATCAGCGTGAAATACAGGTCTTCATCACAGAGCAGCTGTGATCATTCCTGCACAATGAACAGTTTTTTGCCTTCACAGGCAAAGTGTTTTAACCTCCTGGCACTGGAGCACTGGTTTACCTCTGAGCAAAACTCCATGTACAGGAGGCAGGTCAGTGGGCCACTGTTTGCAGTGGCTTTTACAAGGAGCTACCTATGAAAATTTTTGGACAATTCAATATGAAAATCTGGAGCTGCTTTTGAGTGTAAAACTTTGCTTTGCCTACTGTGTCTTTATCATGCGAGGCACTGCAGGACTTAGCCTAGCCCCAGTTTTAGCATGGCAGAACAAAGTGTGGACCTCAGCAAAGTGTATTGTCCTGTTTCTTCCTGTCATTTTCCATCACTGCATTTATGAGAGCTGCATGCCAGCCAGGCCAGCCTGTGCTGCATCACTCCAGCCTGCTCAGGCTGGGGGGGCTGTGGAAGTGGGAGAGGTGAGAAAGAACATGGTTTCTCCAGAGTTTTCTGTTTGTTACTCTGCTATATTTGTTATCTGGATTCTTAAGTAATGAGTGCTTTGAATTTTGTGATTATGTTACGGTGATGTGTAGTTAATGTACTAATGTTCACTTGAGCTAGGATCATGGTAACAGTGTGGTTTGTTTTTTTGTTTTTTTTTTTTAACTGTTCAGAAAATAACTTAAATACAAAGATTAAGCTGTGAATCTCTCCTGTTTTCCTTTTTGGGGGAAAGATGCTGTCAAAATACCAATCCTGTATCTTCCTCAAACCATGTGTGTGGGTCACACTTCTGCTACACATGTACCATACACAACATCTGCAGTGTGAACACCTGGCAGTGCTGGGGATGAAAGGTGGACAGCTCTGCCCCAAGCCTGAGGTGGATGCAGCTTCACTGGACACAGAGTCTGCAGTAGCCAGTCCCACCTCAGAGCTGCTGCCCATTGACAAATGCAGCATAAAAGACTGCCCTGGCAGTCAGAAAAAAAACACTCCTAAAACCACAGCATACTTTTTAATTAACACTCTCTCCATTCATAGTTAATGGCCTCTGGCTGGGGCAGATGAGTCTGCCCTGTGAGCCAGAGAGTGGATGTGACTGACAGAGAAGAGTTGGAGCCATCCTGCCCATTAAAAAAGTGGGGGGGAAAACCTGTAAAGACTTTGTGTTTTTCTGGGTACTGTTGCAAGATCCTGGTAGGAGAAGCACAAATTTGTTTTATAAGCTAATCAGAATCCTGCTGTTCAATAATGAGTGAGTAATTGACATATCACAGCACCACCACGCAGCTCCATGGCTGGGGATGATTCCACGCTCACCGCTCGCCCAAATCAGAAGGCAAGCACCCTCGCCCTCAGAATACCTTCCTCTTAAAAGTGCTCCTTGGATAGCAGCCTTGGATCTTCCCATTTGACTTAACAGCCCCTTTTAAAACAAAGGCCACCGCAGTTTTAAGATCCTGACTCCAGGGGTGGTCAGAAAACAAACAAAGCCCTGCACTCCCGACATCTCTCTCCCTGCTGGCTCCATTCTTGGGAGCCAGCAGGGGACTGGAGATTGGGAAGGCTCCTGCTTTTCTCAAGTGCTGGGAGCAGGATTCTTGTCACTTCCAATCTCCATCTCTCTTTCTGACAGGGTTCCCAGCAGCCCCGTGCTTTATTTGGCAAGGCTTTGGTGTTTATATATGTGTGTGTGTGCACACATATATAATCAATATTTTATATACATACTTATATGTAATATATATATTTGCACCGCTTTAACCTTTTCTGTTCCCTCTCTGCTATTTCCTCTCATCCAATAATAGATTTGGAAGAGGAGTTGCAGTGACAGGCTACATCCATTGTTTTGGATTGGTCTGTAACAGAGAATGCAGCTTGATTTCAACAACCTGTGAGTGCCAGCACACACAAATGAGACCCCTTCCATACCGACAGTCCCAGTTGTCTGTGTGTACCTAAACAACACACATACTGCCTGCTCCCATGAGAAACAGGTTCTCTTTGTGGATTATTTCTAGATGTTCCTTAGATAGTCCTTCCCCTTCTTCTCCTTGATGTTTAAAGATGAGAATCAGGGTCTTTATTCCAGATTTCTAGGACTAGGACAGTGCTGTCCTGCAGGGCATTAGCTGAAAAATTTCTCCCAGAAAATCTGGACCAGAATCCAAAAACTCAAGTACTAAAGAGAGTCTTTGAGAAAGAAAAGCAATCTCAATTGTAAATTTCCACTGGAAAAGAATGAACAGCTTATCTTAAATAGATTCAGTGGTTAATTACCCTTTCTGTTTAAAAATGTGTGCCTTATTTCCACTTCAAATGAAGAAGGAAAGTAATGTTTGCCATAGCTTCAAATTAACAGCGTTTGATCAATCTACAGCTTTAAAATGAAATCTTCTCTTGTTTGGTGGTTTTTTATTGTTGTCTTATATACATGCTTTCAAGAGTATAGTAAGGTACTTTTTGGAAAGGAGGAATTGGCCAGCATAGATTAGCTAGGCTAGAAAGAATGTAATTCTTACAATAACTGTTTAGGATGAGTTTAGCAATTGGTGGTTTGAAGAGGATGATGAGCTCTCAGGAGAGGAGGCAGCATGGCCACGGAAACAAAAGGCCCTGAGCAGACAGACGTGCTGTAATGCTGCCATATATTTCTGTGGGTGAGCTGCCTGTCCTGGGAGTAAGGCTGGCTCCAGCAGTGTCCTGGCCCCTTTTGTTCCAAGGCAGCGTGTGGCACAGCTTCCTGTGCAATGGCACACGTCAATGCCCAGGATATAGAAATGATTTAATGTTTTGAATAACAAGATGGAAATAAGGAGGGAATAATAAGGTGGAATAAGAATAATTTTTAAAAAAGGAAAACTAAGCTGCTGCATGCACTCTCCCATGCAGTGGGCTGCAGCCATTAGAGATCTCAGTCCGACCCCTTTGCCAGCTGATGTAAAATAATGAAGCCACAGGGGCTAACTCCTTAGCTAAACAGCTGGTTCCCCGTAGGGTTAAAGCGCCCCAGGCAAGCAGTCTCAAGGCCGGATACCTCAGCCCTTCGGGGGCTGAGTGCCCTAGCCCAGACTACCACACAGCCATGGCCTCTTAGCAAGCTCAGTGATTGTCAGCTCTTAGTGATATCAGCTCTTTTATGGTTTCAGCTTTTAAGCTTGCTAGAGTGTCTCTGGCTGGCCGTAGCTTCTATGAAGGCAGACGAAGAGAGAGGAGAAGGTGGCTTCAGAGTGTTCCACGATGGTTTATTCTGAGGGTCTCGCGAAGGGTCCGAATGCAGCTCTTCTCTCAAAATGGGCCAAGACAGCCCCTTTTATAGGGTTAGGGAGGATTGAAAACTGACCAATAGTAAGGGTTAGGGAAACTAGCCTGTGGGGTCACAGAGAGATAAGCAGGACTGGAGGACCAGAGTGAGGACTTCTGGTTCAATTCCTATGACTCAGCAAATACCTGTCTCTAAACATTTCTCCACGGAGCCATAGCCAGCCCTGTGCCTGCTACAAGCTGATCCATGCCCAGCAGTGCATATCTGTGAGCACCAGCCACTTTGCTTTACCCTAAAAGAACTTAGACCATATTCATTATAACCCCAAGAAAGATACTCTTTGTTTCACATCCATGTTACCTTCCCATCCTGAGCTTTCTCTCCAAAATTATTTGCTGACATGCACCTGGCTGGTAGGAGCTGCTAGAAATCTCCAAACCCACAGAGAGGTTGCTGAGCTGTGAGGCTGATCAGCCTCACCACTGAGGAGGATAAGGAATATGACCAGGGACACCTGGGCTGGAAAGGTCTCACCTGTCCAGGTAAATAGCCTTCCTGCAGATGGAGAACAGTCAGATGGGCTTTCCAATGCAACGAGGCAGGCACAGCAGCCTGAGCAGGGCTTTCACTGGGGAAGCCCTGTGAAAGCCCATCTGACTTCCTTGTGGAGGCCACTGTGGTTTGAAGAAACTTAAGCCCCTTGTTAACATCACACAGCTGATGTGTCCAAAACTCCCTGTGCCATGCTCCAAGCACTTTGCTGGCATTTACCAAGGTGGATCAAGGAAGGCTTTCCTCCAAGGGGCGGTAAGGTGGGGAGGCTGCCAGACCATTTCTGTTTCTGCAGTGTCACCTCCCAAAGGGCAGCCCTGGCAAACTGCTCTGACCTTCGGAGCGGGGCCGATGTCTGTGAGCAGCTCTGCCTACCCAGCCCGTGCTGCCCAGTTCCCTCTCCTCCAGCACAGGGAAAGGAGTCAGTGGCTGCTAAGCTATGCATCTTTTTGCCTTTGCATGAGCTGCTTATTGCTTCCTCATGGAATTTATCTAGTTTGGATTAGATGGTGCTGGGCAAACCCCTAGAACCAGCACTGGGACCACATCCTTTCCAAGTGATTTCTGTCTCATCTTGAAAAAGGGGACAGACCTCCCAGTGGGGAGCTGTCAGCTCAGGGGAAGCCCTCAGGTGTTCCAACTGCTTCTCCATCCTTGTAGCCTCAGCAAATGCCATCACTCTGCAGGATGTGTGCTGGGACCAGCTACACCTGCTGCTCTGCCTCTGCCGGTTCTCATGGGTTTCTTTGTGTGCCTCACACACTGTGTCAGATGCCTTGAGGAAAGGAGCTGTGTGAGCATCCCATGACATGGAGTGCTGGGACAGGACAAGGACAGCCCCAGTGCTGTGCCTGGAGTCTGGGGCAGGAGCGGGACAGGAGCTCTGGGAGTGACGATGAGTGGGGATCAGGGTGGTTTATGGGCTCACAGCCACTTTCCCAGCTACAGAGAACATTATAGCCAGGGATACCTTGCATGGAGGCAAGGGAGGAATGCCTGTAAAATGTGGAGACAAGCTCCCTTGCAGCTCAGAGCAGTGGCTGTTTCTCACCAGCCCTGTCTATCGTGTGCCACTATCACCAGGTCAGGTCACAGGAGTGTCTCCAATTAACCCAGCCCTGGTGAGCCTTAATTGGCACTCCAGGCTCTCCTCCCCCCCCTTCTTGCCCTTCTTGAGTTTCTCACCTCTACATCTGCTGCTAAGCCTTTGCTCCCAGCATCCCAGCCGCTGCTGGGAATCAGTGACCATAACCCATATTTACTCCCTAAATAAAGGTAGCAGCCATTCCCTGGCTTGGAGCTGTGTCCTGAAGATGTCCCTGCTTGGTGCCCAGCATCAGGCTGTGTGGCAGGAGGAGGGGCGGTGGCTGCAGGGATGAGCAGGGGGCCTGGGGACAGGTATGGGCTTCAGTGCAGAGGAGCTGGGAAGTTCCAGGAGGGTTTTTTGGTAGGTACTTGCTAGGAGAGTACCAGAGTGGGGGAGAGATGGCTGCTGCTGTTTCCTCTTTCCAGTGCTCATTCCAGAGACCACTGGACACATTTAACCCTCCACATGCTGCTCCCAGAGGTGAGCCATGTACCTGAATGACCAGAGTTGGAGCAGGCTGCAGGACACAGCATGGCCTGGCTCATCATCCTGTCCCAGGTCTGCTGCTTTGCTTGGGGTGAGTCCTGGGCATGTTTAGGGCTGCCCTGCAGCACTGCAGGTGCTTTGGGCATGGCTGGGACCCACAAGCTGCATGTTCTCTTGCTGAGTCATCTCACCCATGGTTAGGTGCAATAAAATGGATCTTCGTCCTGCTGCTCTGGAAATGAACCAGGACCATCCCCTGAAGGACTGAGACTCCCGCAGGTCTCCCCCACTGTGGCACTGTCACCAAGGTCCCTGCAGCCACTCAGCAACACCTGCACAAAGGTAAAGGTGATGCCCTGATTCCTGATGTGAAGAAGCCAAATCTGGGAAAGACACAGGAACTCTGAGCAGGGGCCAACCCTGGTTAAAATGAACACTGGCAGGCTGGCAAGGGCTGGTGGCTGGGGGAGAGGCCCGATGCTTTCAGGAAGAGCTGGAGGCTCTTGTGCAGGGGGGAGACTAGAGCTGGAACATCCTCCGTGGGAGAATGTGGTGCCTGGACTCTCCCACAGCCCAGACAGCCCGGCTGGGGCTGGCACAGCAGGCCTGGGGGTGCCCGTGAGGCTCTCCCAGCTCTGCTCTGCTCTCCTGGCCCCGCGAGACCGTCCCGAGTGGGGCCAGCCTGTCGGGACCTGTCCCTTTTAAGCCCTTGGAGCTATTGCCAGCAGTGGCTTAGTGGGGTCCCCATCCTTTCAACTGGCTGTTCGGCAAATTAAGAGCTTGCTATTAGGCTGCTAATTAAAGGCACTTCATTAGCAGCAGGGGAGGCAACTCCTGGCCGCAGCAAAATTGGATTCCTCTGAGCTGCCATGAGCCGATTCTCTCCTCCCTGGGGCTGGGGGCTGTGTCCCACCGTGTCCGGGGAAGGCAGCTGCCTCCAGCCATGGCTGTGGGCTACCAGCCTCTTCCCGAGCGCGGGGGATGGGGCACATCTACCCCCGGTGGGAGAGGGGCCGGAGGTGATCGGGATGTTGGGTGATGTGGGGCCGCCCCCTCGCCGCCAGCCTCGGGGATGGTGCAGCGGTTCTGCCCCACTTACGGTTCCCGGGTCACTCCCGTTTAAAGGGGACATGCGAGAGCTCTCAGAGGTGGCCGAGCATCACGTCAGTGGTTCCGCTGCCCCCGGGCTGGGCCGTGACCCCTCCGCGGGCTGAGCAGTCCGGAGGCGCTGCCCCTGCCCCCGGCGAGGGGAGAGGCTCCCGGACTCCTCCTCCGGCCGTTCAGGCGCCTCCAATGAGCCCCGGGGGCGCCCGGGCTGCCCTGCCCTGCCCTGCCTTCCCTCACCTCCTCCTTCTTCTATCTAAAAATGGGAGAGACCAGCCGGGCCGCCGCACCGGGGCTGCCTTCCTCCCCCTCTCCTCCTCCCTCCCCGCGCTCCGCCCGCAGCCTCTCGCCGCCACTCGGGAAAGGGACCCCGCGGCCCGGCGGGGACATCACCGGGGTGAGCTCCCTGCGGGCCGGGAGGGCCGCCCCATCCCTGCCTCCCGTCTGCCCTACGGAGTCCCTGTCCCCCTCTAGCCCCTGGCCTGACACCCCTCGGCCTGACATCCCCCTCCCTTCTTTCCCCGCTTGGGATTCCTGGTGGGATTAGGGGGGATTTGCTGTGCGTGAGCCGGGAGCTGCTGGGTGCTACGAATCCGGCTACCGTGCGGGGGGCGTTGCGGGGAGGGTCGGCTGTGCTGCTGGGGAGCGGGGCTGCTCCTGGGGGACGCAGGCTCGTCCCATGTCCGCACCCTGCGGGAACGTTCATCTCTCCGGACATTCATTGCAGCACCCAGGGCTGTCCCTGCGGCTGGGGGTGCTCTGAATGCTCCTGAGCACCCCGATCCTGGGCTGGGCTGGGTCAGAGCTGCAGGGTGGCTGTTCCCCCGCGGCCAGCGGCTCCCCGCAGTGAGGACCCCAGCAGGAGCGGGAGGCAAAGGTGTTGGAGGGGGTGAGGGTTCAGGGGGTGGGTCCATGTGGTGTTTTGGGGGGCGCTGGGACCTTCCACGGGAGCATTTCAGTGCTGTTGGGCCACTCACAGCAGCACCACTCAGCTGCTCCACTGAGGCAGGGGGATGGGTGTCCCTCCTTTTTCCACCTGCCCCCTGCCATCTGCTGCCTCTCCCAGCTAGGCAGGGGTGCCCAGGTTATCCAGGCTGGGTCACCACCACAGTAAAAAACCTCACACCACAGCCACAAGACCAGCCACAAGGAAGCTGGATCAGCTGGGCTGGGTGCTGGGCACTGGCATGAAGCAGTGCTCAACACAGGATTCCAATGAACTGGGGTCTTTGCTCTGGGCCAGAGTCATCCCTACTAGAAAAGGGGCAGTTCATGACACCTTGGCTCCTGGCTCTGCTAGCCAGGACTGTGCTGATCCTTCCTTCTCTTTCCCAGCATCTCACCTTCCCCCTGCTGTCTGTCACCCTTCTGGTATCCTTTGGCTCCTCCATGCTCTATGGCTACAACCTTGCTGTGGTGAACTCACCGGCAGAGGTAAGGGATGGGCAGCCTCTCTGGGAGCAGGGAAAACAGTTCTGCATCCCTCCCTTGGAGGGGAGAAGGACAGCTGTCCAGCAGCCCCACATCAAAACATGAGTTGTCACCCAGAGAGGAATGGCACGGGAAGGACTTCAGAGTCCACGTTCGTGTACTCCAAACTGGTCCCCCAGAAAGCAGGGCCAGGAATGCTGGCCACAACCTCCCTGCTCCAGCTTGAGTGCTCTCTTTGGTATCTCTAAGCCATCCTTAGGTGTCTCAGATGCTGAGCCTTGCTGAGCAACCAGACCAGCACATCCCAGTCATCCCCAAACATGTTCTGCTCTGCTTCTCCTTTAATTCTGTTAAACCCACGATATTGTCCCTATAGATCCTCTCTTCCCTTGCCTTCCCCTTTCTGGCCACACATCTGGTGCCCGTGTGTGTCTCTGCCCTGCAGCACATAAAAGCTTTCTACAACGCCACGTGGTCCCAGCGGTTCGGGCACGGGCTGGGCCCTGCCCCCCTGACCCTCCTCTACGCCCTGACTGTCTCCATCTTCGCCCTGGGCGGGCTGGGGGGCTCCCTGCTGGTGGGGGTGCTGGTGGAGCGCTACGGCAGGTAAGGGTGTCCCACCAGGGACCAGGGTGGTCCAGAGGTGGCTGGGACTGGAGGAGCTGTCCTGCTGCTTGTGCCTGCCAGGAATGGGGCTCTGAGCCGCAGCGCTCTCCTCGTCCTCCTGGCCGGCGGCTTCATGGGCTTCAGCCGGGAGCTGGGATCCCCCGAGATGGTGATCATCGGCCGCTCCATCACGGGGATCCACTCAGGTGGGTGCTTTCTGGGCTGTGCACAGCCCCTTCCTCATGGCTCAGTCCCCTACAGCCATTCCTAGGGGGATGGAGAAGGCTTTGTATTCCCCACAAGCTCTGTGGAGGGATTCACTGGTACAGCCAGGCCACCTCCAACGCCATGGGGTCCCCACTGTGTATGATGCTGGACACGAGAGGAGATGGACCTAGAGTCTGGCTTCTCCCCACTGCCATCCCAGTCCCTCCTGTGCCCCCCAGGTATCTGTCTCAGTGTGGTGCCCCTCTACCTGGGAGAAATCGCTCCCAAGAACCTGCGGGGATTCCTGGGCCTCATGCCCAGCATCTTCATCTGCCTGGGGGTTTTCTCTGCCCAGGTCCTGGGTCTGCCAGAACTGCTGGGCAAGGTAAGCACAGTACCCCAGCCCACACATGCTGGACACTGCTCTGCTCTCTCCATGACACATCCCATTTCCACTCCTCCTAGGACAGGTTCTGGCCCCTTTTCTTGTCAGTGGTGGTTGTTCCTGCCTCCCTCCAGCTCCTGCTGCTGCACTGCTTCCCTGAGAGCCCTCGGTACCTGCTGATAGAGAGAAACGACGTCTGTGGGGCCACCAAAGGTGAGGGGATATCCTTGGGGAGATTGGCTCTGGAAGGTGCTGGGTGCTTCTCCAAGGTCTTCCAAGACCAAGGTGCTTCCTTATGACATTCTTGCATGTCCATACCTGACAGCCCAATGCAATCCTGGTGGTTCAGCCCTTCTGTCTGACTTGGTTGTGCCACAGCATTTCCATGGTGCCCAGCACTGTGGTGTGAGGCTTTTCCCCATTTCCTATGGGTCCTGAGCCCCCTGTGCGGCTGCTGGGGAGGCTGGGCTAGGGTAGCGCCAAGCCCTTATCTGGTGCCATACCTGTGAGCATCCACCCTGTGTTGGGGACACGTGTCCATGGCCCGCTCTCCCCACAGCACTGCACCGGTTCCTGGGGAGCCCCGATGTGCAGGATGTGATCGAGGAGATGAAGGAGGAGCAGCGGTCGCTCTCCTCCATGGAGATGGTGTCCGTCTGGCAGCTGCTGCGGGAGCGCTCGGTGCGCTGGCAGACGCTCTCGGTGGCGGTGCTGAACGCCGGCATGCAGCTCTCGGGCATCGATGCCGTAAGCCCCACGTGGTCCTCGCCCCGGGACACGGCTGTGCACACTCTGAGCTGAGACCTGGCAGGGCATTTCCCCGAGTGCCCCGTGGCTCCATCCCCCAGCTCACGCTGTGTCCCCTCCTCGCAGATCTGGTTTTACACCAACACCATCTTCGAGAACGCCGGGATCCCCGTGTCCCAGATCCCCTACACCACCATGGGCACCGGCGCCATTGAGGTCGTTGCTGGGCTGATCGGGGTGAGTGAGGGACAGACAGATGGACAAAGCCCCTCTGTGCCAGAGCCCTCTTGGAAGCTCCCAGCACCATTAAATGGGGGGACAAAGTGGACCTCCAAATATCATCTGTGCCACGGGACAGCCCCTTTGCTGGGGGGCAAAGGATTTGGCATGGAAATGGGGATGGGAGATGGGATGAGACAGGCTCAATTTAGGAGTGGTGAGAAAATTTTTGGGTGCGGGGATATTGGGTAGAGATGGCAGGCAAAGAGAAAGTTGGAGAGGATGGAGGGGACTAGAAGTTTCTTCTGGCTCTCGCTTTCATTGTCCCTCTGTTAGCAGAGTCACATGTCCCCATTTCCCCCCGCCCCCAGCCAAGCACTGGCCTGGCCCCAGGCTAGCAGCCCTGCCCCCCCCCCCCCAGCCAGCCCTCATTTAGCTGGAGAGTTAGCACTGGGCCAGGCAGATTTATGGCCCTTGTCCCATCTGCAAGTGTCACCCAGGGCCAACCCAAGCCACCCGGCACTAAATCCACTCCCTGACAATTACAGAGATGGATGGGGCTGGCTGCTCCCAGAAAAGAGGGAATGAGTGGGGGGCTGCTCCTCGCTTTCATAGCCCAATCCGAGCAGAGTGGGGTGCCCTGCCTCTCTGAAGGGTACCCCCTACTCCCCTCCCCTTTCTGTGGGGGTGTCCCAGCCCCCCAGAAGTCACCCAGCACAGAGCCAGATTGCTTGGGAGCAGCCCCACAAATGGCCCCTGATGGACATGCTGAGATTGGTTATAAAATTACAGGCATTTGTTCTGCTGTCAATACCCTGCCTGCTCCCACTGCCGCTGCGCTGCCTGCCCACACCCTGCTGTGCCCACTGCCCCACAAACACCCTATTCCCCAGCACCTCTGCCTGGCCCTGATGCTAATGTGGCTTGCAGGTCGCCCCAGCCAGCCCCAACCCTGCACCCTAACCCCTGCTCTGTGGGACCCATCTCCTGCCCCATGCACGCTCACCCCTGGCACTTTCCGTGCCCCAGCCCCAACCCTGGAACTCTGAGCTGGGGTTGCCCTCGATCCCCAGATGCCACCAGGAGTGTCTTCCCACCTACAGCTGGATCTGGGGTTCAGGGCTGGTTCCATCCACCCTGGAGCTGCCCAGCACCCCGTCAGTCTCTGCTGTCTCTTGGCAGTGCTTCACCATTGAGAGGGTGGGCCGGCGGCCCCTGATCATCACCGGCTTCTGTGCCATGGGTGTCTGCTCGGCTGGCATCACCATCTCCCTGCTGCTGCAGGTAGGGCCTGGCCACTGCCCCCCGTGGCCATTATCTGGGGCTCAGTGGTGCAGGGATGGGTAGAGTGCTGTGGGAAGGAGCGTGCATGGAAATGAGAGGTGACCTGGCTCTTCCAAGTCATGTTTTCCCTTCAAAGTTAAAGAGAAGGTAAATTTAGCACCAAGAACAACAACAAAAGAAGAAAATACAAATCCATATGAGAAAAATCCTGCTGCTTCTGGTAGCTTTTTTCCAGAAATAGTTGTTCCCAGGGAGGCAGATATGAAATGCCTTCTCCTGCTGTCTGCTTCCAGAGGATGCTCCCATGGCTCTGGGGATTCTGCACCATCACGAGCTTGGCTGAGGCTGACCCTCACCAGCTTTACCCCAAATCAATGTCTGCATCTCACCAATGTGTCCTGTGTGGCCGCTGTCCCCAAGAGCCCCCAGCAAGCCGAGGCCAGGCCTGAAGCAGTGTCCCAGGGGTGCTGGGTGTGGAGCTCAGGGCCAGCCCCAGCAGCCTCCCCAGCTCAGTGTCCCCTCGCAGGCCGCCCTGCCCTGGATGCGCTACGTCAGCGTGGTCTGCGTGGTCGGCATCATCGCTGGCTTCTGCATGGGACCAGGTGGGTCTGGGGCTGCGGCACTGGGGAGCGCTGGGGTGGGAATGGGGGCTCCAGGAGACCAGCAGGGTTTGCAGGCAGGTGACAGGAGCTGAGCCTTGGCCCTGTCCCCGTGGTCCAGCCCTGGTTTATGATGCTGTACCTCCAAGTGAAAGCCCACCACAAACCCCTCCAGCCCCACACATCCCCAGGGCACACTCTACCCCCTCCTGCTGGGCCATGCTCCAGGAGGAAGCAGAGTGAAAGCCCTGGCAGCCTTCCCCAGACCTCTGTGGAGGTGTCACCGCTCCTATCACAGTGCAGCTGGTGAGAATCATCCTGCCCCTCATGGAGTGCAGGCTCCAACAGCCAGGACTGAAACCTGGACTGGTTTACCCAGTTGATGTATTAGCAGAGCTCTTAACAGATCTATAATTCATCCTCAGCCCAGACTTTATTCACTGTAATTACATCTTTAATTAGGATTTTAATGGCTCATTGTTCACAAACAATGATGAATAGGAGTTTTAAAACAAAAAAAATATATATCTCTGTTCTGGGCGAGCTGTGAGTAAGAGTCCGTCAAGGGCCCCACTCCTCCCTCACCTCTTACACTTGGTTTTTGGTTCATCTTTTCTTTGCATTTATAAAGAGGTCCAGTCAGCCCTGTTTCAGGCAGCTGGGACCCCAAGCATGGCACCACGTCAAAAACAATCCCTTGCCAGATTCCTGCATGTCTTGGAAGGTACTCTGGGCCATAGATCCTGCCCCCCAACACAGGGACAGTCCTGGGACCCAGGACTTCTGACTCAGTGACACTTGGCTGGAGAGGCTAAGTCTTTCTAGAAGAAATAGCCACACCCTGTGTCCAGTTTTCAGACCACTTACAAGTTGGCTTGGGAAACACTTCCATACATTCTGGGTTTTTTCACTCTGCATGGGAAAAGCAGGTTGGAAAATGGCATTTCTGTGTCCTGTGTGAGATTCTGATGCTCAGAAAAGTGGTTGCTTCTTTCCTCCCTGTATCAGCCACAGTGGCAACAGAAGCTGATTGATAAAAGGAAGTTTTCTAAATTGTTTTAATCAAGGGAGTCTGGAAAGGGCATTATGGAGGGAAACATCCAGGAAGATGTTTCTCTATGCCTGTGATCTCCATGAGATTTAATATATCAGCATTTAGAAACATTTTTGGAAAATGAGGATCCACATGAAATGTTCCACCTTTATTTTGACTCAATCTGAAACTTCCCAGTCACGCAACTTGGGGAACTGGTCTGAGCACCCAGCAATGTGCCAGTGTGGTGTGTCAGGGGGACATCACATAACCCCCCACAAGACATATCCCAAGGGAGACCAAGCATAGGACACTGCTCCACCACACTCCCAGTCTCCTCCAGCTCTCCCAGCACCACCAGTTTGAACCACGAGCCTAGCTGGGCTCCAGCCCTTTGGCCACAGGACTGAGGTGGGCAGAACCTCAGACCCTAGGGGTACCTGAGTCACCCTGTCCTCCATACCCTTGATGTGTCCCCTCCCTCTGTAGCTGGTGTCCCCTTCCTGATGACAGCTGAGCTCTTCATGCAGTCACACCGCCCGGCTGCCTACATTGTGGGGGGCTCTCTCAACTGGCTCTGCAACTTCACCATCGGCTTAATCTTCCCCTTCCTGCAGGTACAGTTCAGAGGGGCCCTGGGAAATGGAGGGAACGGACACAGCCCTGCTGCTCTCCCAGGATGGGGTGCCAAGGCAGGGATGCCTGTGCACTTGGCTCAGCTCAGTGCTGGACAGAGCCAGCCCAGGGCAGAGGGGTGGGAGGGGACACTGCCTCATGCCATGCCCAGTTTGGGAGTGCCTGGCTCTCTGCCTCATCTTGCTCTTGTCCCCAGATGTCAGCCGGTGCCTTTTGCTACCTGGTTTTCTGTGGTGTCTGCCTGCTGGTGGCTCTGTATGTCTACCTTGTCATCCCTGAGACCAAGAACAAAACCTTCATGGAGATCAGCCACATCTTCGCCACGCGCCGCTCCGTCCTCTCCGTGCCAGCCCACCTCATTGGCATGATGAAGCTCGATGGCTATGGGACTTTGGAGAGCAGCTCCCTGGAGGGCTCAGGCTCCAGCCTGCCCTGATCTGAGTGGGCTGGGGGCATGGGGATGGTGGAGGAGGCTCGGGGCTGGGGAAGGTTGTGGGGGCCAATTTGTTCCAACCTGGTCATCTCTGGGTCTCCCAGGACATCTCTCTGTGGCACAGTCTGGGCCCAGGATGTGCCCCATTGATGCACCAAGGTTGCACTGACTGCTGGGCATGATCCCCATGCTGGAAGAGACACTCCCACAGAGACAAGGGGACCTCCTGAAGCAGGGGGTTCTCATTGCTCCTGGGTGTGGGGCCTTGGCAAGGGCTTCTGGCATGAGCTGTTTAATAAAGAGCATTGCCACCAGAGCCAGTGTTTGGCAAGTTTAGCCTGGAATGGCAGCAAGCAGGAATGTGCTGGAATGGGCAGGTGCTTCTCCAGCATCAGGGAAGAGCAGAATGGAAAGAGGGGCTTGTCCTCCTCCTCCCTGTGACTGGCTGGAAAGGTCAAAGTCACCCCACATTTTCTAGGAAGGGTGGTCAGGATGGTTCCCAGGCTCTTGCAACTCACCCCCAAGTCAGTCATGCTAAGCTGGAGGCTGTTGCAGAAGGGACACGGAGCTGCTCTGAGCTGGGGTGACTGCCCAGCCACTGTGCCCCTCCACAGGCTGCTGGAAGCCCTCGGTGCCTGGCCTCTTGTGCTGGCCCCACAGAGTGTTCCCATGGGAACTCTGCACACTCCCAAACTCCCTGGAGGACAAAGGGATCCAGGATACACCCTCATCCCCTTACTGCACCCCATGAATTGCTGTGACCCCAAGGTGCTCTCCAAGCACGACCTCTCCCATGTCTCTGCCCTGAATTCTGGGGGCTGTGTTTGGAGGGAGAGTCTGTCCTCTGTCCCAGGACCCCCACAGCAGCTCCCACAAATACCGTGGTAGACCATGGGGTTCCCAGACCTGCCAGGAGCTGTCATTTGCAGGAAAACTACAACATTTTGTTCTGGTGAGAGGTAAGCCCAGGTAGGGGGGAGGGCTGTGTGGCCAAAACACTCTCATGCCAGCACAAACATAATTTTGTTGCAAATAATTCAGCTTTTTTTTTTTTTTTTTCCCCAGTTTCCCTCTCTGTGACAGGTCCACAGCTTGATGTTTGGTGTTTGTGGTCACTTAGAGAGGAACCCACCCTTCTGCATCCCTTGTGGTCACTTCACCCTTCCTGCATCCCTTGGCAAAGCCTCAGGGCGCCGCCGGGTGTGCGTGGGTGCTGGACCCATGGGGACAGGGACTGGGCCATACTGGGTCCCCAGTGCCTGCTCCTATCCCTTCCATCCTCAGCCTGCAGCCTGGGGCTCTGGTGCGTGCTGAGCTGTTTACAGGAGATCAGTGAGAGCAGGGTCAGGCTCTGCAGCCCCAGCCCTCCCCACTCCGCCTCCCTCCGCTCTCGGCAGCAGAACAGAGCGGTAAATATGTGCAGCATTACATATGTATAATGGAGTGTAAATAACCCCAAAAAGTGCATTGTAAATAGACTCCAAGTTTATCCTTTATTAATGAGGCACTGAGTGCCCTGCTGTTTTAGAGCAGCGAGACTTTGATAATATCAAAACCTAAATTACACTTGTGTCTCTCATTCCCAGCAAACGACAGCATCATTTCAGGCCTCTTTGCCACTTGTATTTATTTATTCTGGTATTTATCTATCTCTACCACCCAGCATGTGGGGCAGCTTGGAGGATGCCCCCTGCCCTCCATGTGTGAGGCAATGGCCCCCCTGGGACCAGCCCCCCATTCCTTGGGTCCTGGCATAGCCAAGGAGTGGGAATGTTGCCTTATGGCCAAGGACTGCTCTAAGTGGCCAGTGAGATGGGACAGACCTGGGAAATGTGGGGTCAGGACCCATTTCTGTCAGGGTTTCAGACACCATCAGAGCTAGAAGTGCCCTCTTTCCAAGGACTGGGGGTCATGGGAAAAATTCTATGGTGTCCTTTGAATGCATTTGTTACTGGGGACTTGTCTGAGGGTACCATGTCAAAGGATATGTCCATCCTGTTTTCCATCAGGGCCTGGGGGTGAGGAGCCCCCATGCTCATGGAACACTGGCAACTCATCCTTTTTTTCTGAGGCTATTGGGGCAAGATTCTTTGGGGGGTTGTAGTTCAAACTGCCTCATGCCACTGACCTTTTACTCTTGCAAAAGAGGGATTTGGGCTTCCTCTGCTTGTCTTCCCAAAAAGCGTTCCCAGCTGCTCCACTGCTGCTTCTCAGGAAGGATATGGCTGAGTGAGCTCTGAGCTTCTTTTCCTTGTCCAAAGCTGCTTCCCCATCTCAAAATCCAGCTCCCTGGATTGAAGCCTCCAAAAGCACTGGTTCTGTCTGGTCAGGATAAGGTTGTTTTCTCTAGTAGTGTCCAAGTAGACCTTGAAAAACCAAAGAAGGTGCAAAGAAGAGTCTGAGAAATTACTTGGACAGCTGGAAATGCTGCTGATCCTCTTAAAGTTTGCAGAAACAAAGATGAAGGTGGCTCTCTCCAAATGCACAAGTGCCTTCTCCTGATGTGCCCAGTGCTAAAGGCTGGGTGGGTTCAAGTGCTAAAGGCTGGGTAGGAGAGTACCTGGCTCAAGGTGAATGGTCACATCTCAACTGGAAAGCTGATTAAGGCTTGCTGGACACACCCTGGTGTCCCTGGGCAATCACTGGGGATTGGTGAGGCCAAAAGTGGCCACAGAGAATGGTCAGACAAGCCACAGAGCTCTCACACCCTGCCAGTGCCCTCAGTCCCTATGGCTCCAGCAGAGATGGGCTCCAGGAGGATGGATCCTGGGGATCCACCAAGCCTTTGAGGCTGAACCCTTCTCACACTGGTTTCACCAGGAATTCTAACAGCAAACTGTCCCTGTCACCACAACGGGGATGCCTTCACTCCCCACAAATCTCACCTGACTGCAGAGCTCCACCAGGGACCAGTTTTGACTGAGGGAGGTTCCTGTGTGCTCCACCTCCTCTCATATTCCATGTGGAAAAAGCAGTGCTGGGGCAGCACCCTGTTGCCCCACAGAGTCGGGTGCAGAATTCGTCCCTGTCTCTTGTCTCACTAAGACTGTCCAAGCTCCCAGCTTAGCAGCCATGGGAGGAGGGTGCTGGACACAGGGAGCATTGCCTGGGGTCAGCTGCGTTTGGAAATAGACCCTGAGTTTGCAGCCTGGGCCCTGGATGTGTTTGAGGGGTTCAGGGACCGATTCAGGGACTTGGAGGTGGATGAGAGGCTTGACCTGACTCTGCAATCCATGCCTGCAGCCCAGTCATGTCCTGGGCTGCATCACAGAAGGTCTGACCAACAGATCAAGGGGTTCTGTCCCTCTAGTACACTCCCATGATTCCCAGCTGGAATACTGTGTCCACCTCTGGGGCTCTCAGCACAGGAAGGCCATGGGCCTGCTGGAACAAGTCCAGAGGAAGTCATGAAGATGCTGAGAGTGCTGGAGCACCTCTCCTATGAAGACAGGCTGAGATGGCTGAGGTTGTTGAGCCTGGAGAAGAGAAGGCTCTGGGGAAGTTTCACTGCAAGAGAGTGCAAGAAATTGGGAAGGGACTTGGTACAAAGGCATGAAGTGATAGGATAAGAGATAATTGTTTAAACGGACAAAAAGCAGGTTTAGATCAGATATTAGGCAGAAATTCTTGACTGTGAGAGTGGTGAGGCATTGGAACAGGTTGCCAAGAGAAGTAGTGGATGCCCCATCCCTGGAAGTGTTCAAGGGCAAGTTGGCCAGGTGGCTGCCCTGGACCCATGGGCACTGCTCACATAATAACTGCCAGGATACACGTCACCCAGAGGGAAAAGATTGCACACTCAAAATTAGGACATCTTCCCCCTAAATGGTGAAAATTCCTCTCCTGTTTTGACATAGCAGAGGAATCTTTCAGCACCATCCCAAGGAAGGGTGATTCTGCCTGGGAAGGGTGACTTCATTAAGGTTACTCTTGGTGCCCTCTTTTGTTTTTCCTTTGCCTGATGGTGTCAGGAGTTTCTCAGGGAGTGGAAAAAGGACACAGAGGCAGTGTAGGTGTGTCCATTGCAGGTGTCACAGCCCCATGGACACTTTTGTGCTATGATAAATTTGGCTCCCTCATGGCTGAAAGTCATCCTCCAGCAGGGCCTCCCCAGGCTGAGACCACAGCTCTCACCTCCTTAAAGTGCAGAGCCAGCTCCAGGCTGCAGCTCTCATGGACTCTGATCAACAGTCTTCCTGCAGGTAAAAATGTAAAATGGGTGGGGGTTTTTTCTGTGCTCTGGGTAACAGGAACTCAGCTGAAACCCAGCACTTCAGAGGGATGGAGAACAGTGATTTGGATCTTTTAAAAGCCTAAAATATTTCCCCACCAGCACCAATACCCACTCAGCTTCAGAAAAAAAAATATATATAATGAAAAATATTCACAATTGAGTGGGGGAAAGTGTTTCTCACCCTGTGAGAAATATAAGAATTCTGTATGGATGCTTGCAGGCCCGTGGCTGGTGCTCTGCAGGTCTCTGCAGCAACTGCGGGGTGCCAGGACCAGTCCGGGCCGGGTGGCCGGAGCCAGGGTGCCCGGCGGAGGGTGCTCACCGGCAGATGGCACTCCCAGAATTTATTGCTACAGCAAGCTGCCTCTCGGAGAGCAGTCATGTAGGAGATGTCCTATTATATGGGCAGTTGACTTTAATAGTCATTGTGTGCTTAAAGCACAGCAAAACAACAGTGGGAAAAAAAAAAAAATCCCCACTCCACTTGGATGGCCCTTTTCCCCCCAGCCCTGCTAGTCTATTTGTACAGTAAATTAAAAATATGAATCACTTCTCTCTACTGCCTCCCCAAACACTCATCCTGTCAGGCTCTGTGTTGTCTTCATTTGTATTACCTTAATTTAATGTTAATTATGTTCTTCATTTACAAAGAACAAGCATTTACACTCCCTGTCTGGGGATTTTCCACACTCGCGGTCTCCACAGACGGAGGAAGGGGAGCGGCGGAGGAGCGGGGCCGGGGAGGAGCAGCTCCCGGGCCGTGCGAGCGGGGGGCGCGGGGTGCCCCGCTCCGGGCGGGCCGGTGGCGATCAGCGCTATTGCCTTTCGATTTATGAAACCGTATGGCTGCCCGTGCTTAAATCCCCCCTAATAAATCCTTTTTAAAAGGTCCTCGGCCAATGCAGGGCAGTGATTTATGGCGGGGAGCGGGAGTGGAGGGAGGTTTGGTGGCAGGGTTTGCCGCCGAGGGTGTTGGGGATGTCACAAGGTTGGGAGCCTGAACACTTCTGGGCAGTCCTAAGAAAATTTCCTGCAGACTTTAATTTTCCCTGATGTCTGCAGACTTGTTGTATGTGGCTGGTGATGGGATGACCTGTTTGATGTGGATGACCCACGGCGTGGATGAGGACTGCAAATCCTTGCTCCATGCCTCAGTTTCCCCACCAGCACCTGGAGAAAACCACCCCCTCCCAGCTCTACCCATCCTCAGGGCTCAGCAGTGAGCCAAAGGCTGGGGTGCACTTATAGCAATGACTTATGGGGATGTGTGTGCAGCAGTGTGTGTTCATGTGCACACACATAAAGGACCCAGGTCTCCAAAAACACCCCACACCTCATCCCTAACCTGACTTTCCCAGGCACAGAGCCTGTGACTGGAACAAGGAAGGACAGAAGAGGAGAAAAAGAAGAAAAACAATGAAAGAAGCAGTGGTGAGCTTTCCGGGGCTATGGGACGTTTCTCTTCACAGTCTGCCCTCGACCATCCCTGGGATGGGGGACGTGGGGGTGAAGGCTCTGTGCAGCCACATTTTCACACATTGAGCCCCCTGTCTGCACTCAGCAGGGTTTCAGCACTGCCCACGCCTGCCTCAGCCCTGCCATGGCCTGTTCTTCTAGCACTGTGTCCACCCACAGGTCAGGAACTTCAGGCGATTTTCCCAGGGAACCTGAGGATGGGATTTGAGCAGAGGAAGCATGTCTTTGGTCTCATTTGTGTAAGAGCTCCTGGAGTCATATTTTGCAGTGCAAATTGGGGTTGCACCAGTACATCATGGGAGCTGGGTAGATCAGACTGAGATGCCCAACCCCAAATCTTCAAAAACCCCAAGAAAGATAATTAAAGAAAAAAATTGTAAAAAGCAGCCCACCAAGTCTTCCTGTTCTGTATGACACAGGAGCCCCAGAAAAGTCCAGAAAACAAGCTCCCACTGCCAGGATGCCACACACCACCACCTATTTCCATGGCAACAGCCACACATTCTGGGGTGGGGACCTGAGGCCCCTTGTCATTAAATGGCCTCAGGAGCAGGGCAGGCCTCCTCACTGGTTGCTTAGGGGGACACCTCAGGTTTGACCCTCTAGACTTCTGCCATGAACCCATCTTGCAGCTGCAGAGCCCTGTCCTACACCCCTGTTTGCGGGGGCTGCAGCCCCACAGCCCATCCCACACCCCACTCCTGCCCTTGGCCAGCTATGGAGCAACCCCACGGCAGGGTTTCCTTCCCCTACCTCATCCTTCTGCCAGGTAGATTTGAGGCCACTCACTTCCCGACAGAAGTGACTCAACTGTTCCCGGTGGG
The DNA here is from genome assembly GCF_027477595.1 of Haemorhous mexicanus. Classification (NCBI taxonomy): domain Eukaryota; kingdom Metazoa; phylum Chordata; class Aves; order Passeriformes; family Fringillidae; genus Haemorhous; species Haemorhous mexicanus. The sequence goes on along the minus strand of NC_082347.1, from coordinate 29,398,283 downwards.
ACAAACACGCCCCCGCTCCAGGGAGATGACGATCTCCTCCATCCTCCACTGGCCATGCCTGCGCCCTCCCCACGTGCTCCCATGTGCTCTCCCTTATTAACAATGACCTTTCCACCGTGCTCACCGCTGATTCCCCAGTCCCAAATATCTTTTAAATGGGTTTCAGGAGCTGATGTGAGCTCCGTTAAAAGGCCACCGCGCCGCACCCGCCCCGCGCCGCGCCCTCCCGCGCCACGGCCCCCCCGTCCCCACGCAGTGCCACCCGCACACACGCTCACACTCTCACGCTAACATTTTAATTAATGAAAACCCCCTTCTTTTTTCCCCCCTCCCCTCATAAGCGCTTTAATGTGTGTTCGCAGCCCGGCTGATCCCCACAGCCATGGAAATATTAGGTTGACGGATGTGGTCTGTCGCCAGCGCTCCCTCAACGGGTCTGCCTGTCAGCTCGCCGATGATGACATTAACACGGGAAGAAAGTGATGACAAATGCCCGTTATCAGGGAACGAGGCCTGTGACAAATCGCACGGCGCCTCGCGAGCAGCCCCATTACGCTGTAATAAAAAAAGATGGATGGCTCAGCGCACCGGGGCCCCGCGCTAATGCGATTTCACCCGGTCTCTCCGGGTTCTAATTAAGGCAGAAAACGGAGAATGAACAGGAGTCCCTGGTGCCCGGCTCCCACCTAGTCCCCCCTCCAACGCCCCACGGCGATGGGCACTCGCCCTCAGGGACGGTGTCCCCCAGCTGCCCTGGTGCCCCAGAGCCTTGGGAGAGGGCTCTGGTGGGGATGCAGATGGACAAGAAGTGCAGATGTCTGGGGTGTGCGGGACCGGCGGGGGCTGGGGGTCCCTCAGCCTGTGCCTGCCCATCTTGCCTCTGCCAGGTGGGCTCAAGGCTCCCCCATCCGGGGCGAAGGGAGGAGGGGGGACACGGCCGCCGTCAAATGCGTCACTCGGAGACAAATGTCACCTCCACCATCTGCTGCAGCGTGTGAAGCGGCGGGGGGAGCTGCGCGGCAGAGAGGGGACGGGTGGGACAGTGTCACCCTGGGAAGAGGCTGTGGAGCAGGGACACCAATACTGACCTGTGGGGACACAGAGGGGGTGGCCATTAACGGGGCTGACCAGGGGTCCGTGGGATGCTCGTGGGATGCAGCGACTTGCTTTCGGACAGGAGTGGGAGAGGGCAGCTGTGTGGGGGGGGTTAGTCCCTCCAGGAGTTCTGTGTGTCCACACCCACTGAGGGCACCGATGGCTGTGCCCTTGGGGACAAGGACACGACCACAGCTGCCACTGAGGTGGGAGCACCTGCTGGGTGAAAGGAGGAGTCAGCCCCTGCCAGGGGTGCACAGTGGGGATAAACACCCCAGAACCCGGGCGGGGTGCCCGGACTGTGCAGCAGGCACTTTCCCCACTGTCCCCACACCTCCCCGCTGCCACGCAGCTGCCTGCACGCCTCTCATCCCCTCCCAGGTCCCCAGCAAGGAGGTAGGTCTGGTCCTCCTCTCCACCTGTGCCCACCCCACATCCCCAGCATCCTTGGGGGTTTTCACCTGGAGAGAGAGATGTGCAAGGGACAGCTCATTCCCTGTCCTCTTCCCGGAGATCTGAAGAGCCATCACAGATGTGAGTCAGACTTGTGGGGTGTCTCAGTGGGCTGTGGAGACACCCAACAGCGCCTTCAGTCCAGAGGGTGGAGAGACAAGCAGTGGCACTGCCACCAGGGCCCCTCTGTGTGCCTGGAGCCATCCCTGATTGCACCTTGCAGATGTGCTGAGGGGCCACACCAATGCAGTTTTCCCATCTTTTCTACATGCAGGGAAGGTCTGGGCAACTTCCAGCCCTTGCCAGACCCGATGAGGGTGGTGCCAAGGGGATGCAGCCCCACACACCCCCTACACCCCACAGGATAGCACAGCTCCTGCTGCAGGTCCTGGCCACATCCAGCATGTATTTACCTCAAGCCAGGCAGTCTGCAGGCTCAGGTTCTCCATTTATTTGGCTTTGTGCCATACATCTTAATAATTCCAGGCAGGACACAGCATGGTATGGGGAGCAAGTGGCACAGGGACCTGTCAGGGAATGTCACTGTCCTTGGGTGATGGAGAAGGAGGCTGGGACAGAGGTTACTCCCTTGTGCTGCTCTGAACATGCTTTTGAAAGTACTTTTCCTTTTCAACGGAGAGCTATGTTTGTTCAGGAAAGATCTCTGAATGATTCCTGTCATGTCCTGGGGGATTTATTGGTCATTTCGGGAAGTTTTTTTAAGGCTTACACTTATTACAGCTCCCCATGCTCCTTTCACCTGTCCAGGCCTTCAAAGGGGCTTTGACAAATTTAAAATATTACTGGAGCAAAACTGATCCCAAATGGCAACCACTGTCAGTGGGAGCATCCCAGCTCTGTTGTAAAAGCTGCTAATCTGAAGCCAGACTCATGTATCTGTTACCATCAACTTTTGTATCCCAGACCTAATTTTAGACCTATTCAGAGTGAGAGCTGAGCAAAGTCTTCCAACAGCTTCTTCTGGATGAAGCTCAGCCTCTGGTGCTGCCTAGCAGCTTAGATTAAACCTGCTTTCCTGGATCCAGCAGCAAATGTAAGTGCAGAGGCCACGGAAATTATTTTTAATAGATCACTTTTGCTGAGAGCCAGCTGGGAATGCACCAGGTTCCTGTTTTTGCAGCAGGGGACTTGCTTCCCCAGCTGGGATGAGCTTTGGATGCTGCACTGGACCTGTCAGAGGCCAGTGCTCAAGGCCTCAAGCTGCTGCTGCCTGAACCCAGCTTAGCCCTAAGAAGGACCCTAAAAAAGATAAATCACCCCTATAACATTGCAAGAGCAACCTACAATGGGGTCATGTGGAGGATTTGACAAAGCTGTTGGGGAGGGTTGCTTAGAAGGATGGGAGCTCTTGCTGCAGCCTTGCAGAGTCAGTAATCCTCCTTGGCTGGGAAATGGGAGAAGAAATGTGTGCTACCAGCTGGAAAGCACAAGTGGCAGTCTGGACACCAGCACACCCTTCAGTTTGTGACCAGCAGCAGGAACCTGGCAGGACTGTGTCAGATGCACTGCACCTGTGGGATGGCCAGGCAGGGCCAGCAAAAATGTTCTCCCTTTCTGCTGGACAGAGGGGAGCTCAGCGTGTGGCCAGGAGTGGCATTGGGTGTCTTTTATTGCGGCCCCAAGGACTACCTACCCTCAACCAGCTTAGACCACCTAGGCTGGCAGGTCGGGCTGGCATCATCCTAGGATGTAGAACAGCTGCCTGGTGGGTACATGAATATCCAGGTTCACAGCCATGTTCAGGTGTCACCTCAGCAGTTGGTGCAGGCAGGGGTTGGGATGGCAGGCAGGGATTGGGATGCCCCCAAAGCTCAGCTCCTGGTCCTCCACTCCAGCTGGGGAAACAAACAGGGCTTACTGCCAAAACACACATGCTGAGATGGGGCTGAGTGACACAGGGGCCATGCACACTGTGGGTTTGGGACCTGGAGCTAAACCTGTCATGAGGGAACAGGGGGGGTGCACCCCCCACAGGAGATTTCTGCACCCCAAGGCTCATGGACCAAGCAGAAGGTGAGAGCAACAGACCAAAGGGGACATTTCAGGCCACCAGCTGTGGCACTGCCCTCTGCCATACCTGTATCAGGTCCTCCTGGTTCCTCATCCTGAGTCCTGGGCAGGAGCTGGGCTCAGACACCTGGTGCCCCCCTGGCTCTGCAGCTGATGTTCATGAAACCATCAATCCATGTGTGCCTCAGTTTCCCCCAGCAAGGAGCCCCTTCTCCAGGCTTGATACCACTGACCCAGAACATCCTGTGGTTAAAACAGAAGGAGAGTGTGGTCAGAAAGAGAGCTCAGGAGCAGGGGATAGGGTGGAAGGGGTATACTGGGAGCTACACCTGCTGCACCCCTGCTGTTCACTGCTCTGGGCAGCTGTGCTGTTGGAAGTGGGATCCTCAGCACCCCCTGTTCTGCATCCCCCCTCCCTGACCCATACCAGCCACTTCACTTTAGCTGTAGCTCCACTGACCTGCCATTAGTTATAATGCCTGAGCTCAAGCAGGAGGTCAGTCAGGCTGGCCCAGACATAAATCAGCTCCCTATGGGCAAGGAGACCTGGGGACAGCAGTGACAAGTGCCCACCAGTGCTGTAGGACCCTACCACCCTGGCCCTGGGATGATTCCCAGGGATGGAGGTCTTATCCCCATCACATCCAGCCAGGCTCCCTGGGGACCTTGCTGTCCCACCACAAGGTCCTCAGGGTGAAGAGGAGCACTGTGTCCCACAGAGGGGACAAGGGGCTGTGCCACACAGAGAGGCTACACGGCTCCCAGAATGAAACAGCGGGGCTGAGACCCTAAAAGCCCAGATAAGGGATTGAGGGCCAGCTCAGCAAGTGTCCACCACAGAGCTGGGTACCCACAGGGGTGATGTGATGAGAGGTGACACAAGGGGCTGAAGGGACAGTCCGCAGGCTGGGGCACCTCCTGCTGCCCTGCTAGAGTAGGATCTGGGTGAAGAGGGGTTTCTCTCCCGCTTTGGTGCCCCCTGCGCTGCCCAGCCCAGCCCAGCCCAAGGGAGCTCAGCCCAGCCCAGGCTCCCTCTGCCTGCCCGTGCTGCCATCCCCGGTCCTCCAGCTCCCTCTGCTGCCGGCGAGGACGGCGGCTGATGGAGCCGGCCGGAGCAGCATCTCAGCCGCCCAAGGGGCCCAGCAAGGTCTTCAGCCACGGACGACAGGGCACCAACATCTCCCACAAGCCCCCGATCCGCTCACCTGGAGAAGGAGTGCGGGCAGAGGAGGCTCCCGGCACGCTGCGGGAGACGTGGGACAGCCAGCCCCAAGCAGCCCCCGGTGCAGTGGGCAGCCTTGCCAGAGCCAGTAGGTGGCTGCACACCCTGGAGATCCCATGGAGGGATGGACTGGCTGCAGACCGTGGAGATCCCATGGAGGGATGGACTGGCTGCAGACCGTGGAGATCCCATGGAGGGATGGACTCAGCAGTAGATTGACTCCACGCCCAGAGTGCAGCTAAAAGTGCAGGCATTTGCAAACAGGTCCTTCCAGCTTAGGTGATTTCTTTTCTCTGGGTAGACATGTGTGTTCATGCCATGCACACTGCAAGTGTCAGAAGCTGCTCAGCAGCCAGTCTGCTTCTTTTTAAAACTTGACACAAGCAGGTAAATTATCCCCAAGTAACACATTTACCACAAGAGGAAAAATATTGGTGCTGCTGCTGCCACCAAAGCAGGAGCTCCTGCCTCCCATTCCCCACGGTGACAGGGAGCCTGAGTTATGGCACTGTTGGAGAGACAGCGGGGTTGTAAATGCCTCTGTTTGTGCTGTTTTCCAGCCCAACCAGAGCCCATTGATCACCAGGACAGGAGTGAAGACAGCAAAGAGAAGCAGGAGCTGGAATGGTGGAGACATGCAGGCAGAGCCATGCCAGGAGCTGGACATGTGCAGGGATGCTTGGATCTGGCCCTCTGTGTTCTTCTGCCTCTGTGAGACCCCTGGCTTAAGGACACAGACTGTTTCTTTCACCCCTTGGACTAGCTCATTTGCTTGGCCAGCAACTGCAAAGGGATTTAATCAGGAGTCCATGGCACTACAGAGAAAGGTCCCTATGCCAGCATGGTGCAAGCACAGAGCCTTATGGCACACATATTTGGTGTGAAAAAAGGCTGGTTTGGGGGTAAGGACTGACCCTTTACTTGGCCATTAAATGCTACCAAGGATGCTCAGGGACTGGGATATTATTTGCACCCAGAGGAAAAGAGAACCTGCCCAAAGGAAAAACAGCCTCAGGAAATGCAAGGAGGGAAAGTGAGGCACAGAGTGCCCATGTGGCATGCAGAGACATCCTGGGTTTCAGCCAGGGCCTCAGTATGGGGGAATCCTTTTACAGCCTCAAGCATTTGCTGTAGCACAGCCAGTGCTGAGATTCAACCTGAGCAACTACAAACTGCTCTGAGTGAGCTTCCCCCAGGCAGGCAAAGGCACACTGGGGACTCACAGCCCCCATGCTGCAGCAGCCCTGCAGCACCTTCCCTGCAGTGAGTGAACCATGGGGCAGGGCAGGCATGGGGGTCATGGAGACAGCCCCCCAAAACACATTCCCTGGAAGGGGGTGACAAGACACAGACACAGCCAGGCACATGAGAGCTGGTGTGACCTAGGCACATGGCTGCTGCCCCCATGGCAAAGGCACTTTCTGCCACCCTGAGCCCTGCACAGAGTTAGGTGGCTTGGCACAGAGGTTAGGGATGGCCAAGCGGCTGTGTAGAATCAGGACATTCTGCTCACGAGATCCTACAAGGCAGGCTGTTTCCTATAGCCCGGGCTGCAGGGAGCAAGGGAAGGTGGCAGTAGGCCTGTCCCAGCCGTACCATCACTGCTGAGCCATAGTGAGAGTCATTTGTCTACCAAGCATGAAGCCCCTTTGCAGACCACTCCCATGGGATTGGGGTCAGTCCCTTCACCAGATGGGGGGGATGATTCTGAGGGAGCACTGATTCCTGGCCTTGCTCCTGCAGGCTCTTGCAGAACACAAGACACCACCATGGCATCCTCTACAGAACATGGCCCAGCATCCTGCCACATATCCATGCCATGTTCCCATCAGGGCAGCTCTGCCATTACCCAGCTGGATTTTATTCCAGACAGAGAAAACTGCTGGAAACAGGGACTGCAATACAAACCATCACACCAGGACCTGATGCATGCCCTGGTGCATTCCTTGCTCCTGCTGCCCACCGGCTGCCCAGGCAGGGCTCACTCTGTGCCCACTGGCTCTGAGGGTGCCCTGCAGGGTTCTCTGCCCTCCAGGCCTTCTCCAGCCAGGCTTCCCCAGCTACAGCCCAGCAGCCCTTCCCTGACGCGCCGCGCCTACGTCACCCCGGCCATCAATAGCGCTTGGTTAATTAATTTGATGGGAACAGCAGGGACCACACTTTGCATTTAGTGAACTTCTGAGAACTTCCAACCTCATCTTCATAATTGGCCTCATAAATTCGAGGAAAGAGAGAAATCAGCAAAGCCAGAGAAGCGCGGGAGGCAGGAGAGGCCCTGCACGCGGGAGGGCGGGCGAGTGCATGAGAAGTGACTCTATTTGGTGTCCTTATTTAATGTTATTGCACAGATCCATCTTCGCCCGCCCCCTCCCTGCCTCGCCCTCTCTCTCCTGCTCTCCCTGCTGAGTTCACCTAATCATGATAAATTCATATTCATTTCCCTGCCTGCTCCGACGGGGGGAGCAGCAGCTCCCCTACATTGGCTCAGCCATGCTGCCATTAGCAAATATTTACTCATGAACATGAAGTGCTGGAGTTGGAGGCCAAACTACCCTCCCTGCACCCCTTCCCACAGCCCCCTCCCATCCCTGCACCAGGATGAGCAGGACAGCTAAGGATGGGTGTCCTCCCACAGGGTAGGGAGAGGGTGGGAAGGGCGGCCTAACACCCAGAGCTTTTTCTTTTTCCAGAGCTTTTCTTCCTTTCCAATGAAGGAGGCAGAGAGATGTTTTTTGGAGGGTCAGGAATTGCCTGAGACCCCAATCTAGACTCACCTTCAGGGTACAGGGATGGCAGGGTGGGAGCAAGGGGCAGCAGAATCTGAGGGCCTGTCCCAGCTCCACGACTTTCCACTCATTCTCTAAGTGCTGCTGCTTTTTGTTTTATTTTTAATTTTCAGGATGATCAGACTCACAGCCAGGGAGAACGGGAGGGGGTGTGCTGGGGAGGGGGAATAGCTGAAGCCCCTTCCTGGGGAGCAGAAGCTCGGCAAGACCTCATTAGAGATGCCTTAAAACATGTTTGGTCTCCCTGCTTGCATTGATCCTGGGGACTCTGCACCCACCTCTTCCCAGACACCCCAGGACCCCCATCCCTTGTACCTTCTTGCCAAGTGGGGTGTGCTGTGGTTTAGAAGAGGCAGGAGGTGGGCTGTCATAAAGGGGGTGGTGAGGCCCTGCCCTGCTGCCAGGGCAGGGATTAGAGGTACAGAGAGGAGCATGTGTGGGACAGCTCTGTCCCCTCTGCCCAGGGCAGGGCTAACTCACAGTGGCACAGCCCAGCCTCTCATGTTTCTCCCCTTGCACCGGGATAAGGGAGAAGCAACATCCAGAAAGGTCACCCTCCAGCTGCCCTGGACAGGCTCCTTGTGCTCCTTCACCTCCTGCCCCTTTCAACCCCCATACCTACACCAGGAGAAGGGGTCCTTACCCATCCGTGGCCCACCTGGCTGCAGTTAGCCACATGAGGGCCCTCTGCCTCCTCCAAAACTCCTGGGCAGGGATTTGTGGGGTGGGAGGGGACAGACAGACATCAGGCTCACTCCCTCACAGAGCAGGGGACCGGTGGGATTTCTGCCCCAGTGGCCTCTACATGACTTATATGTACTAGGGCAACCCTCCCTGGCATTTCCCAAGGGGCTGGACACAAAGTCTTGCTCCCTAAATAAAAGCAGCACAAACAGCAGGGTCAGGTGCTCCTGCAGCACCCCTTTGCTACCTGGGTGTGAACTGGGGGAGGGGTGACAAAGGGAAAGGAGCTGGGGGCCAGCAGTGCCTATTTCCCAAACCACTACTGATGCCTTCAGCACATGGTCCCACCGAGAAGAAGCCTCAGCCCTCCAGGAACAGCTTGCCCTGGCATCCAGAGCTGGAGGCAAACCTGTACTCAAGGCACAAAGCTGAGCAGCTCTGCATTGTGCCCCCTGCCTCAGCCCAGGCAGAAAAAGGCCCATGGCCTGTCAGACATAAGGCAGCCTCCCCCTCTAACCTCCCTGTGGGACAGGACTATCCCCAGCCCTGGACAAGGCCAGATGTGGTGCTGCCCAGCCAAAGCTGGCTGACTGTAAGGGTGGGGACCCCTTTCCCTGAGGGGTAGTCCCTGGGTTGAACAGTCCTGCGGGGGCCAAAGTGTTTTCCCTGCACCTGACAGGCCCCTGGTCTGAGGCTGCCTCCCTTCTGGTCCTGGATAACCCAGCTCAGTTCTGGCTGCCTCTGCCTCAGCAGCCCTTGTCCTTCTCCATCTCTCTTTCGAGCAATCATTCCTGCTGCTCATCTCCATGTGCACCCTTGGCTCTCAGGTGGTTCAGATTCCCCTTGAATAACAAAAGCATTTCCATGCTTAGGACTCTGAGCTGTGTTCCAGGCAGAGGAGACAGAACAGCAGCCAACTCCCACATGCCCTACTGTTTGATGCATATGGAAAAGCTGATAGCAATCCTTTCCTGACTCCATACCTGAAGAAAGAGTTCAACCCAAGGCCCAGAGCTCAAGAATTCTGAGTCAGGGAACAGCCAATCCCAGCTCAGCCACATGGAGAGCTGGATGCCAAGACAGAGGATGGGACGGGATGGGATGGGATGGGATGGGATGGGATGGGATGGGATGGGATGGGATGGGATGGGATGGGATGGGATGGGATGGGATGGGATGGGATGGGATGATCCCTGCCCTGAGAGCCAGAAGTGCTGGTCCAACAGTGTGATGATCTCCACTGCATGTTCTCCACCTCCACTGAAACCAGAAAAATGGACCAGCACAGGAGGAGCTCCTGGTAAACCACAGGAGAAAGTCCGAACAGTCACAGTGCAGAGCGCAAAAAGACAGAGATACCAAGGGAAAAGAGAGAAGGGATTTATTTATTTATTACACTTCAAATTTCAAAGCACCAAGACATGCCAAAAGACATTCATTTCCCCCAGGTGTCCAGCAGAAAGGCTGGGTTGGCAAATGCCACTGCTGAGGTGTGGGCCACCCCAGCAAAGCCCCAGCCCTGCTGGTGCCCAGCAGCCACAGGAACTGGGCAAACCCACCTGGTTTGCGCCTGCCCTAGCAGCAAACACGCAGCTTTGTCACTGTACCTGACAGAGCAAGATTCCCCACAAGGGAGCAAGAGCCTTGGGGTTCTGGCACAGAAACGCCCACCATGTCACCTCTGCCAGAAGCAACCACTGCAATACCTGTAACAGACAGAGGACTCAATGTCCCTGGGAAATTCATCTTCACAATATAAAACAGTTGAGGTTTCCTGAGAAATAAAATTCACTCCCATGGAACTGGTGGGACCAGCCCTGTGCACATGTAGACACAAACACACACACTTTCCCTGATCAAAGACCAGATGACTCCATGGCTTCCACACAAAAAAAAAAAAAAGGGAAAACGTTTTGCTTTGCCCCAGTTACAACTTAACTATCTCCTTGTGCTTCTCTCTGTCTCCATGCCTCCTACAGACAGACGCACAGCGCTGCTGGGTTACATTCAGTGCCATTACATTCAAATCCCTCTTGAGCACAGCTCCCCAAGCTGTGAGCTCTGCTCCTCTCCTGCACCAAGAAAGAAGGTCTTGGGCCACACCAGGGCTCTGAGTAAATCTGGAGGATCCTCAGAACACAAGGCTGGGAGCAAGCAGGTACAGCACCTCAGGTCCCTACGTCTCTTTCAAGGCTTAGCTGGCACCAGAGAAAGCTGGTGGCAGTAACAGCAGCCTGGCCCTGTGCAATGGGACCCATCAAAGGACACATCAGCTCAGACAGAAGGACACAGCAGCAGCACAGGTTAACCCCTTGAGACTCCTGCAGTAGCAACTGTCAGCAGTAGTGAGGAGGAGGGCCAGTCACAGAACCAAGCCAGACCTCTGCTACCTCCATTCACAGCTCAGAACAGAAATTTCAGTGTCAGTGGTCAGATCCAGAGGAAGATGCATCCCACTTCCTTTATTCCCAAGCACTGTCAGGGGCTGGATCACAAGGTTCTGCAACCCAGTCTTCCAAAGCTGGGGAGAGCAGAGCCAGGGTAGCTGATGGGCAGTGAGCCCTTTTGGTAGCCACACCAAGAGAGCACTTCCAGTGTGGTTCCAGCCCACAGCCTCTGCTGAGGAAGCCACACAGCTCTGCCCAGCAGCCAGGCCTCACGCTTGCAAGGAGCCCCAGTTTGGTGGGATATATTCCTCAGCCTGCAGGCATCACAGAGCCTTTCCACTACTGGGGAAATCAGATCCTTCAAAGCAGCAGCACAGCAGCTAGCCCATGGTGACAAGCAGGCATCACCAGTCCCGTTCAGAGGGCTCCCGGTAAGGCAGCCCCAGCTGAATGAAGACATCTCTCTCGGTGGGGGTGGGCAGAGTATGGCCAGGTGCCACCTTGGCACCCCCAGGGCCTCGCACCACGGCCGAGCTGAGCGCGTGCTCCGACAGGCTCATGCCTTTGGTCTTGGCCAGGGCGCGCATGGAGCGGTTGAAGTGAGCCGAGCCCGTGAAGTAGAGCAGGGCACAGGCGAACTCCCGGTACGGCACCACGATGATGTCGAGCCGGCGGTGACGCTGCGCTGACCCGGGCAGGCGGCACACGCCCAAGTACTTCTGCTGATCACCGTTGTCCTCCTGACTCACCAGGTCATCCGTGAGGAAGCCTGCAAAGAGAGAACAGGCCAAGAGGAGCTCAGTGGTAGATGGACACCTCCATGCTGAACTCCCTGCTGCCCAGAGAGCAGCAGAGGTGTCCCATAACGAGCTGTGGGACCCCCAGGGATAACACGCTGAGCTGCAGCAATAGTGCTGCCTTAAAGCTACAGCTGAGCCAAGTCCAGGGGCGGTAATTTCAAGGACTAACAAGATGTCCTATCCTTGGGAGAAGCGATCACCTATCCTTCAATGAATGCCGTCCACCTCACTGCCTCCTCGCCTTGGCCATTCTAAGAGCAGCTTCCCCGCCCTCTTACCGCTCCTGCGGAGGCTGCTGAGCAGCTTGCTGAACACCCCACGGTGAGACTGCCCATCCGGGTGAGTGACCAGCACATCCACATCTCCACAGGTGGCCTTCCCCCGACGGTAGGAGCCACAGGCAACACACACGAGGCCAGGCTTGATGGCCAGGGCAGCTTGTCTGACCTTCGAGAAAGAGGGATGAGGAGTCAGAGACCAGCCTCTTCATGCCCTTTCCATCAATGCAGCAAAGGATCTCGTGCCTGCCTTGAGGACTGTCCTGCATCTGGAGATGCATGGCACACTGCCCCACCAAGAAGGCTGGCCTGCTGTCAGGGGAAGAGTGAGCCAGAGTGGCCTCCACCCAGTCCTGCAAACATCCTGCACAATGTCACACCATACAGTGATCGACCATCAGCTCTTGGGAGCACTGGGCTGGGACAAGCAGGAATATGAAGGGGCAAAGTACTGCACAAGCTTTCAGAGCCTTCAGTTTCTGAGACAGCATGAGATAAGAGGTTTTTCTGGTGTCCTACCAGCACAAGGCTCACCAGCTCTGTCCACAAAGTAAATCAGTTCAACAGGTAATGGTCACAGGCCCTGTTTCAAAAACAGGGATGGGCTTGTGAAGTCTCCCCAGCAGGATCCAACACAGAAGAAAATCTGTGAGTACCCCTTGGAGTTCACTCCTGCAAGGAGCTCTGCCTCTGCAGGAGAGCTGGACTTCCTGAGCCAGAAAAAGCACCATTTTCCCAGCATTTTAGACCAAAGGGATGCCAACATACTGCTGCTAGCAATCAAACACATAATAAGAACTTCCCCTATTACAGTCTTCTCCAAGCTGGACCCCAGCTCCTGTTTTGTGCAGACAGTGCTAACTCTGATGGCTTCATTCATTACATGTTTAAGAAAGGTTCCCAAGACCCTGACAGGCCTAAAGTATTCTTGGCCTGATTGTGCCAATCACCCTGCTGGCAGCAAATAATGAGGGGCTCAGCAATTCCTAGTGATGGGGCCATCACAGAGGCTGGGGTTCAGCAAGGCAGTGTCCGTGCCCACAGCCCCTTGTCACTCTTGGGGATCATCCTTCATTAGCAAGAGATAAACCCATTAACCTTTGCCCCAAAGGTGCTCCAAGAAGCCACAAGCCTTTCTCATGCGGAGCAAGCCCTCCTCTGGTGTTTTTGCCCCCCTTCTGGCTTTAAATGAAGATTTCTAGAAAACTCCCAGCCCCACCCGAGAGCCTAAAAGCTCCTCAGATCTCACTGTGACAGGCAGCACAGACAGTGACTAATCCCTCATTCTCTCTCCAGGGCCTGGATAAGAGGTGTGTGTGTGTGTATATGGAGGGAAGCACAGTAATCCCATCAAGATAACAATAGACCCGCTCCCAAGAGCCAGCTCCTCAGGCCAGCCTGCCTGGGAAAGGGACCACTCACCACCAAAATGGCTAATCCAGCACACAGGACTGACACCCCAGCAGGAGCCTGGCAGGAAGGTATTCTTCATGGCCAGGCCCTGTGGCCGAGTGACAGGGTCACACTGGCTGCTGCTTCCATGGTGACTGGAGAGCACAGGGGTAGCAATGACAGTGCTTCCCCCAGGCTCTCTGCTCACATTAGGGTACACTGGCTTAGCACCCCGTAGTCATGGAGTGCCACAGCATCCTACAGCAAGCAGCACTCCCTGCAGCAGCCTGGATCCCCTTTGCTTCCACCAAGGATATCCACCCTCTGTTCTCTAACTGACAACTAGATCACGAGGTGCTCACAAGCTTCCTTTGAAGCAGCAGCACTGGGGACACTTCAGCTGAAAGCAGACATTCCAGACATGATGAGGGGCAAGAAAGCAGAGCTGGGAACCTGCCTATCCCACCATGCCACATGCCGCCTTCAAAGCAGTGTGTAGGACTAACCCCAGTGAAGTATCCTCCTCCTTGCCAGGCACTCAGATGGAACTTTCTTATGGGGCAAGGTAGGGGCCTTGTGTGCCCATGCCCAAAAAGGGTCCTCCAAGCACTGACCCCAGTCAGAGGAGAGGCTGAAGAGCTCATCTATAACACAGAGGCTATTCTCACAGCGTGTACCTTCCTGTCATGTCCCAGCAGGTACTGCACTCTGAGGGTCTGCAGCCAAGCTACTCACAGTCTGCTCTATTTCTGCAGCTTCCTCCCGAGGCATGCGCTCCAGGAAATCCATGTAGTGCTTCAGCCCCACAACCTGCTGGCTGGTCAGAGTGGCCTTGCTGCGGATGTCATCCAGCGTCCGGAAACCCTAGAGCAGAACATGCGCTGATATTCAGACATCTGCCAAGACTTTGCTCTTCACACACTTTCCACCAAGATTTGGGAAGACTGTATTTAGCCCGTCTCAAGTTCAGGCCAAGTCACAGCATCTGAGATCACATGTAAAGAACACTTTAGGACCTGGTTTCTAAAGAAGGGATTTAGGCAATTGCACTATCCATGCACACCTCTAATCTCCACCCCTCCTCTGACAGAAGGCTACTGCTCTTAAGGCATGGTATCCCTACACCCTGAAGGAAAACAAGTAATGCAGGTAAAGGAACAACACCCACAACATCCCAAGGAGGGAAAGCTGATAGTATGAACACAAACGTGTTTTTAAGTCAAGAATCCAGTCGCAAATGAACCACTATAGGAAACCAGGCTTCTTTAGCTCATGCTCAGGAGACAAACTGCTTTTAAAGGAACCCACCCAGTGGGCAGGGCTGCTCCTGTTGGCACAGTTATTTCAACCTCATTCTTACAACTTTGAGACAAAATGGATGGCTACTCTGATAGCTACAGGCCAACAGTCAGCAACTGCATCAGGAGCTCTTGAATCAGGCCAAGATGCTCTGATTCAAGCCTGGCTCTTAGCAACATCATTGCCACAACTAGTGTGACATGAGCTCTAAAAAGTGATGCTAGAGCAGAGGCAGCATGTCTCCCATTCCTCTTCTCCACATCTTTGTCCTTTACCCATCCCAGCACAACTAAAGTCTCAGCAGGGTGCTGAGACACAATGGGACCCAACCTCATAGGTCCTCCCCAAAAAAACCATCTTTAAATCTTACCTGTAGGTACTGGCAATGAAAAACTATTTGTGAAAGTAATTCTCCTACACTCAGCAGCAGTCTTCAAACCATAACCAGAGAGCCTCTTGCGTAAGGCACTGAACTTACCTGCTGGTACCACATCTGAGCTGTCTTGACCCCTGCTCCCCAGATGCTGGAAAATAACTCCAGCACAGGCACACTTTCACTGATGTGATCCAGCTTGCGCAGGTGCCCACTCTCCAAGATCTCCAGGATCTTCTCTGCCATCTTCTTCCCAATGCCAGGGATTTTACAGGCTTCCTAGAAAGAAACCAGAGCTGCTACTGGAAAAAGCAAAGATCATAGACAAGCTGGGGAGCTGCTACTGACTCAGAGCCTGGTTAGTCATTTGATGAGTAAAGGGTATGTGGCAGGACTAGTCCTGCCTGATGGTCTCCTCTTTAGCCCAGGCTTACCTTGGCTGATCAATTCAAGAGGAAAAGGACAAGCCTGCAGAATGGGACTGAAACATGAACACACTGAACTGCTGGACTGTCACAGCCCCCAAGACTCATATCCAGCCAGTTTTACATGTTATCACTATCAGTGGCCACTTGCTGTTGATGAAGAGGAAGGTGAAAATGTCCCTGCATTGTGTCTAAGGAAGGCATTTATCTTGAGAGTGTCCAAATCTGGCCCTAAAAGGCTCAGATTCCATTTTTCTACTGTTCCACAAACACTGTGTGTGGTCAATAAATCTCAACTTGCACTTGCTATACAACTTCCATCGAAGGTCCATCTCCCTGCTCCACCCCCTGGGGAGGTGTTTTACCTGGTAGGAGGTGACTGGTTTGTGGTAGCTCTTGAGCGCATTGATTGCTTTGGAGTAGCCCAGAGCTCTCCACTTGTCCCCCTGGACAGAGTAAGCCTTTGCCAGCACTTCCAGCTTCTCTGTGATGCACTGGTTGTGATTTTCCTTCTTGGTGTTGGAAGACTGGGCACAAACCCACTTGCTGGGAGGCTGGGCCACTGTGTCAGAGCTCTTACTGATCTCCTCTGATGATTTCACAGGGTAGCGGCCAGAAATCAATGCTTCCAGGTCTCCCTGGGTGACACCAGCATCTTCTCCTTCGCTGTCCTCATCATCAGAGTATTTCTTTAGGGAAAGATCAAAAAGCAGCCATGTGAGAACAAGTACATGCCTCGTACATCCACTTGGCACAAGCAACTTCTGAGATTAGGAAAGCAGAGCACTAACCACCCTCCCTCCTGGGCACACCATGCCCCAACTGCTACCTCTAGAACTGCACACCACAGTTCCTCACACCTCAAGCTACACATGCACATCTCACACTGCAGAGGAGACTCTACTGCTGTCCCCCTGTGATTCAAGCACACAGTCCCCTCCTACAGCCAAGCCCCTGAGGTAAAACAATGAGTAAGTGAGCAACTGCTGGTAGCAGCAAGGTATGACAATGCCAAAATCCCTGGCTGGCAGAGATGCTGACTCCCTACTCCCTCTGAGAAACCTTTAGCTCATCTGCTGGCAGCACAGGCACATGTCTTACATTCAGACTCAGCAACCTCTACCCCATGATGCAGATGACAGCAGATAGGCACTGAACTTTGTTTTCAGACACAAAATCTTAACAAGAGTAGTAAATTTAAACCCTCTCACTTTCCCCATGGCTATCTGCAAGAGAAAAGGGAAGGAAGGAATGACACAAAGGACTCCACATTCCTCAGTGACAGAAGAAAGAACCAATGTATGCATTTGCTGATACCCTCAGCATTAAGATGCCTCTGTGTAGACTTAAGAAACAATGAGCCTCGGCTTCAGGTAATGAACAAAAGGGGATAGAAGTGGAAAGCCACACAGAGACTTTGGAGACTGCTTTGCTCGGTGGAGTCCCCATCTCCCCTGATGGACAAACACAGGAGTCTATGAAGATCCAAGAGCTTGTGGAAGTAACTCTGAGTGATGCAGGGTTGTTTGGGATCAGTCTAGCAATTCCAGGCAGCACACCATGTTCTGTTATGAGTTTCAGCAGAGTGTGAGCCTAAGTAAGAGCCACATCCTTACAACCTCTGGCTCTGCTGGCTGAGGAGGTAGGAGGTCTGGAGACACATAGATGGGATGTGTTTTGCAGTCTTTTATAACTCTGAAAACTGGGCAAGAGTGAAGATTTGATAGATTTAATCAGTTCAATTTGTCTTGAAATGCAACTCCCTTGAGATGCTGCTCTCTCCAAGGGCAGCAAAGCCTCAGAAGGCTCAGATAAGTCAGTAAGCCCCTTAAAAGCATATAAAGAAGCATGTTATCCATTCACAACACAGAACTCTGCAGGTGGATCTGGAAGCAATTCCTATCCTCTTGGCCAGCAGTGTCACAGAGGTGAAACAGCCCTTAAACCCCTGACTCTCTACACTTTGTCAGCCAAGCTGATGGACTCTTTACAACCACATGTGCAAAACCAACCAGAAGCAACAGGCTACCTGAGAGGGAGGCAGGCAGCCCGGGGTGACAGCTCTGGGTTAACAGAGAGTAACTGGCACTGCTTACAGAGGCTGCCTTGAAGAAAACCACTGCATCTGCATGCCAGTCAAAAAGTGGTTGCTAGTCTGACTGTAACAGGATTTCCTCACAGGAGTTTACATCCAAAGGCAGAACTCCCAGATCAGTCTCTGTTTAGTATGAAACACTGACACCCATCATCTCCTAGAGAAAAAACATCCACCCAAGCTAGAAAACACTTTGTGCTTAAAAGCTACTTCTAAACTGTTTCAGCTTTATTGCTGCAGCTGGGTCTCAAGTATCCCACTCCTCCCTAAGTCACACAGATCTAAGGGACAAGGGCTTTTACTGAAATGTCTACAAATGTGGCTTTTGTGCCCTCAGTGAGCTGCCAGGCAGAGAGTAATTTCAGACTTTGGGCAACAAAATTTTGGACTATGTTGCAAAACAGATGCCAGTAATACAAGGCAGCTGCTGGGGATGTTTGAGGTAACTTTGCTACAGACTGATTTGAATGATAAGAATGCCCAAGAAGAATTCAGGAAATTTGAGCAAAAATACAGATAAAGGCAGGAAAGCTAGGAGCAGGCCAGAGACACTGACTCACAGCAGAAGCCACTAATAACCCAACATAGATATTTTAACACCTCCATGATCCTTCTGGTAGCAACCTGATCCACTGTACAAACATGTGTCTGAACAGGATGTTTGCCAAGGAGTGGAGAACTGGTCCATATGGCTCAAGCAGGAACATGGGATGAAATATCAGAGACAGCTTCCTGAAAAGAAGATATTCTCAGACAGGGAATATTCCTCAAAAGGACATAAGTGAGTATCACCATAGTGAGCCTTGGCCTGATCAGAGCACCAGGACTGCTTCAGCTGGAAAGGTTCTGATGGGAACAGCAATTTAGGGGCACTGTTTCTATTCTTAACCTAAAAAGGACAAACAGAAGCAGCAACCATGTCCATAGCCTGAGTCTGGCTCACTGGAACATCCAAACACCTTCCCTTCGCTGAGAAAATCTCACACGGTATCCCTGCAGGGATGCTCTTAGCCAGGAAAAGCAGCGTGCAGGATCTGCTCACAAGGAGATGGATCTGTGCAGGAAAGCCTCACCTCAGCCAGTCGCTGCTGTCCAAGGGTGCCTGAGCCTCGCTGTGAGGAATCCTCCACCTGTGCTTCAGTACTCAGTTTCACTGCTCCCTCCTCTGCTGGGGGCTGCATTTTTTCTCTGTCCCGGATCTGTTGCTGTTCTTTGTGGAATTCCTCCTCCTCCAGGTACCTGCCATGGATCGGATGTCTCAGTATAGAAGAAAGAGGACTTCTCAACCCCCAGAACTTTGACCAAGAAATCCTTCTGCATGTTTTGGGATGGACCAAACAACCCACATGAATTGTACTCTCTCAGATCACAGATTAATTACTCTGCTTTTAGCTCAGCTCCCCAGTTAACATCTACCTTGCTGACCTGCAACTTCCACTCCTACCTACCTCACTCTTAGACTCTTTCCAAAATACTGCCAAAACATTTTGATCCTAATCTGTGCCTGCTGCTCCATCTTTAATTTCCTTTTCTGCCTAGTTTCCAATTTCTCTGTACCCTTCATCTGCAATAAGTAAGAAACAGTATTTAATTCTCAGTATTTTTAAGAGTTGTCTTGTTATCACTGACGGATCAGGAAGAGGTGCCTTTAGCACCTGTAGCAAGTGACAGGACTTCTGGCAGTACTTCTGGGCCCTATAATATGTTTTGCTACCACACAGAACTTCAAGTCATGCTCACAGGACCTGCAAGGAGTTGCAGTCCAAGATTTTGAGCCAAGGTCAAATTGTAGTGCTGTTCAGTTTAGGACAGAGGAAATGCAGGGAGGAATGGCAGAGTGGCATTTGCATACCTGTGAGGGATAAAGACACCATAGCCAGCAGTACTCAGCAGCTTCTGGTCTCTAATGCAAGCACTAAGCCAGGCTGCCTTCACCAGCTGCGGCCCCGGGGGCAGCTTGGTTAGCCTGAGGAGCCGGAAGGCACGGTCGCAGTCCATGTCCTCGGCCACAATGACGTGTGTCACCTCCGAGGAGAGCTGGCTGTGAACCACACCCCCGTTCTGCACAATCTGCCTGCGGAAGATCTCGGCCCTGGCCTGGCCAATGCCGGCTTGCAGCACGTAGGCGATGACTGGTTTCAGCCACTCTGCTGGGGAAAGCACAGGGGCAGGGACACAGTGACAAGAAGTGCCCCAACCCAGCAGGGCTACATCTCTCACATGGGACTTGATGGCACCAGCACTGGCAGGCAGTCCTTGGGGGGCTCCAGCTGGATACACCAAACCAAGCTGCCTATAACCACTACAGAAAACACACTGAGGGCCAGAAAAAGCCTTTGGAGAACAGCACTTGCAGTTGACCTGCTGGGTGTAAGTATTATATCCCACATCACAGGGACTCAGGACTTACCCTCAGGTATCTCTGTTCCTTGCTCTTTCGGGATCTTTGCAGGGATGCTTTTCTCTGAGTCATCCCTCACCTTCTTCCTCTTGGGAAAGGCTTTGACAATCCCTCGTGGCTCCATAGGCCTGGTGGGAAAGTTAGCAGCAATTGCTAAATACAAACAAGAAAGAGCAAGGTTGCTTAGATCTTACCTAACCACAACTCAAGATTCACTCATGTTGCTCACTGTCTTTGTTGTTCTGAATTTTTTTGTTATTGCCTTCCAAAAATGCTCAGCCTGAGGGAGGCAACCAGAATCAAGAACTGAAGGTCAAAAAAGGTCAGAAAAACCACAAGGTCAGAAAAACCAAAGTCAGAAAGTCATTTAAGTTAACTCTACCTGAATGTCTTAGAAACCTCTACAGCTGAGTTCTTACAATGGAAAGCATTCAACTACTTTAACAGTTTAGAGCTCCTATCTGCTCAGCCTAAAGAAGCAACTTTATTTCCCAGGTATTTCTTACACATATCCCCAGGAGGGAAACAATTCTCCTGCCAGGGCTGAAATACAGTCAGCTATGAGACAAAACATGGATTGACACCAAGTGTTTCACACAGCCGCAAGAGGGAAACTCCCAACTTGGCTTCATCTGGAAATAGCAAATTACTAAAGATTAAGAAGACAAGTTCATTATGGGTACAGCTGCAACTTTGCAAATGCAAACTTTGGAGCTTGAACTAGCAGGACACAAGGAAGCTGAGTTTTTTGTAGCCCAAACAAGCCCTGAATCACTGTATATCCCAACACTCCCCTCCATGTAGATGCAGCGCTGAGTAAACATCAGCTTGGCACACAGTCCACCACAAACCTATCCTACCCAACCTGGAAAAGCTGAAAATAGTCCCATTGGGCCATGGCTTCCTGCTATGGTCACCTTCTCATCTGAGCACTAAACATAATCCTCTGAAGACCAACGCAGAGCTCGACTCAAGCCCTCACTTCTGTGAGGAAAAGTTCAGCTCCATGGGAACAGAAATCTTGCTACATTTCTAAAACTCACCTTCGCTGAAACGTTTCAGTTTTCAGGACGTTTTGACAAAAAAAAAAAAAAAAAAAAAAAAAAAAAAAACCTCTGGAAACAGTAATCCTTTCTATTAGATAAAGGAAAAACCCACACCAAAAGCCCGCCAAGGTTCTCGGTGCCAAGTCCGTTCCAGGGCTGGGCAGTGTGTTTCTGCAGGCTGTATTTTAACTCCTATAAACCACAACGCACGCCCCGGGCACCAAACCTGCCTTGCCAGCCTCCTCAGGCCGCGAAGGTCTCAAGGCCACCAACTCGGGCCTGGCAGCGCCCGCAACCTCGGGGGCAAGAACGAGCCCCCAGACCTTGTGGCTGTGCCCTGGAGAGCCGAGGGAGGGCGGGAGCCGAGGGGGGACAGCCGGAGAAGGGAAGGGCCCCGAAGGAGCGCGGGGCCGGGGCCGAGGCCGCGGCCGGGCAGGGCCGCGCTCAGCTCGGCCGGGCCGGAAGCGCTTCCGGGCGGCGGGCGGAAGTTTCCGCGTTGCCGCGGCGACGGCGCGGCCGCCATGGCGGTGCCGAGCTGGCTGGAGCGGCTGCGGGCGGCCGGCAAGACGGCGCTGGTGCAGGACGGTAACCGCGGGGCGAGGGTCGGGATAGCCCTCGCCTGCCCCCGCCGCGGAGTGAGGGGTGGTCCTGCAGCGAGCGGGCGTGGAGCGGAGCGCTCCTGGGCACAGCCCTCACCACGGGCAGGGGCCCAGGGAAGGACGCAAGGCCACCAACGCGGGCAGTGGGACGGGGTCCTGGACAATGGGATAGGGCCCCAGGCAGTGGGACAGAGCCCTTCACCCAGAGGTAGGTGTATCCCGTTTCCTCTCACCACCTGCCTTGCCTCTAGGGAAGCGGAAGATCCACTATTTGTTCGAGGATGGGAAGGAGATGGCCGAAGAGTACGACATTAAGACTGGCCAGTTAATAAGTAAGTGGTGCTCTGCAGGGCAGTGGGTCTGTACCCTCAGGGCTGGGGTGTTGAGAGGGACCACCTGGTCAGGAACAAATCATCCCTGCCTATTCTGGGAGACAGGCATGTCTGTAGCAGAATTTTGTAGCGACAGAAGTAGGGTCCAGCTTGCAGCAAGGGTCCTCTGACTTTCATGGCATAGCAGGCCTTGCTTTAGCCCAGGATCTCCCCCAAAACATCCCGTCTGTCACAACAGACTTGGACGGACTAGATGGGATTGCAGTCATAGTTGCCAGGCACCAAGTCTGTACCACATGAAGGACTGAAATACGCTTTTTGGTGGGTTCTGCTACCACAAACAAAGTGTTGTTTATGGCTCCTGTCCAAAACCACATCAGTTGCAGCACAGCACCTGTCACAACCCCACTATGGCTTCAGCACGAAGTAGAGAAAAGAGGCATATAGCACAGAATTTCTGACTTAGGAATAGGCCAACTAGCAGATCAACTCACACCAAAGTCGAAATTACTGGAATTAAGATACATGTATTCATATCATCTCAGTGTGCTGGACAGCTTTGGCAGTCAGTTGCTGGAGTTCTTAGAGAGTAGAAGAATGAAAACACTTCTCTCTTCCCCAGGTAGAAAATGGCGAGAGAAGAACACCCTTGGGGGCACCGGCAAGTGGCAGGTGGAAGTGGGAGAGCCAACCTCGCCACTCCTGGGAGCACTGGAGTCAGAGCTTATAACAGAGAGCAGCTCAAATGTATGTAAGGGTCTGCAGGTACCACTGCACCTAAAACTACCTTGTCTTGTGCTTTCAGCAGTAGTTGGTAGAGTGCAGATCACCAAGAGACAGCCTTAATGCACCCAGCACTCTGCTACAAATCACCCCAAAACTGCAGGGCTGAGTAGAAAGAAGGCACAGGTTAGGTTTTTTAGGAGTCTTCAAGACATTTGTAGTTTCCTTAAGTAAAGAAACTGTACTGCTGTGTTGGCCAATTGCTATCTTTGAAAGAGCAGGGTGACAAGAAGGCCAGCGCCAGGACAAATCAGGGGATAGAAAACAAAGGTGATAGCAATGAAAGGCACAGGCAGTGCATAGCAGGCTGCTCCCTAATAGGGCACAGCTTGTTTCATCTTCACACCCCTCTAGCTGAGGGCACAGATGTTTTAGTCTCTTACCATCTTTTCAGAAGCTGTTCTTCTGAAACACAAGCACAGCTCTGCACCACAAGTTGGGGCAGAGCTAGGACTGAACCTACAGGTTCCTAGAGCAGGCTGAGCTCAGTATTTGGTTGTCTGTGTCCCTGTAACCCTGTACTGCAAGGCTTCCTCAGTAAACACTTTCAGCCTCCTGCAAGCAGTGCCCTGGGCAAAGGCAGAGCAGCCTTAGCTGTAGGAAGGTGGTGCTCAGGCAGCTTCTTGAGTTACTCCCTAATGCTTTAGTGTGAAAGAACAACTATTCCCATGTGGAGTCTCACAAGGTAGTACAGGAAGGAGGACAGGGAGGAGAGGAGACAGCTGGAGGGGCCTTTCTAAAGGTACTTATTTGCTGTAGCCTATCTTCATGAGGAAGGATACCCTGAGCAGCTTCCAGTGGCGGATCCGTAACCTCCCCTACCCCAAAGAGGTCTACAGTGTCTCCGTGGAGGAGGAGCAGCGCTGCTGTGTCATCCGGACCACCAACAAGAAGTCAGTAAGGACAGCACTGCCAGTGCTGACAGTCCCTTGGGGTGGGCTGGCACAGGGGGCAGGCTAGTGATTGCACAGGGGGCTGTCCTCTCTTCTGTCCCCAGTGTGCAAGGGCTGAGGGGTCTCACCTTGCTGCCCAATTTCCACTCCAAACTGCCTCAGACACGTTTATAAGTAGGGCCTTCCAAGCTCTGCATTGGCCATTGCAATCTCATCTTGGCTCCTGTAGGGTGGTGCTTGCAGTGTTCTTACCTTGTCAGATATCACTTTCTTAGAAAAATAAATTAAGAGCCTTGCAGACTTCTTGAAGCTAGAACATTCCATTTTCTCCCTCTTAGTCACTGCATCTCAGAATGCTGCAGGATTCAACATGGACAGCAAAGTCATGGGCACCCAAACAGATCTCCCTGCATAAACATGTCCTGTAGTCACAATGCCAGTGATATGATCTGGAGGTAGCAAGCGAAAAAGACAGACTGAATCTGGGAAGGAAGCACCATAGTGTTCTGCCAAGAGAGACTTGAGATGGGAGGATGAAAATAGAAAATGCTGTTAAAGCCACATCTTGCAGTGTGTCAATAAATGGCATCTCAGATGGAATGAAACACACACTGTGTCCCAAAGCATCTACAGCCTCAGATAAGCCAAGATGAGCTCTAGTATTGGGAAGTGAGTGCACGGAACGAGCCTTGGGTGCACAAGGGAAGGTGACGGAAGTGGCTGTAGGTGGTGCTGTCGGCACAGAACTGCGGCTCCTCTGCTGCCGAGGGCTTCGCGAAGCGGCACCTGCGAGTCTCCCGGCAAAGGGCTGCTGCAGCTCTGCACATCAGCTTACCTGGGGGCTCAAAACCAGAAGGCTGGGAAGAGGGAAGTTAACCCATAGAAACAGCAAGCAATTACAGCTCTAATACAGAAAGATGTTGGCCTAAATGCACACAGAGGGATTCACAGAACAGCGGTGCTTTAGTAGGGAGGCCCACGTTGCAAAAGATGAATGAGATTCCCATCAGCCAAACATGAATATCCATGGAGCTAGAGCAGGAATGGAGTAATCCAACCATATACTGTCACAGGCAGGCTTATCTACTCCCAGTCCTACTGATAGTGATGTGTATGTGGGAAGTTCCTTGCCTGTGGATGTGGGAATTTCCTGCATAGGTGCCATAAGGTTATAATGTAGCACTGAGGCTTTACTTATGCCCTACCTGACTTCTGGCTTTTTTCTACCACTCTCAGGAGTCTTCCATGAGCAGCTGACACTTGTTCTCTCACAGACTGGCGCCAGAGGACCCAATAGCAACTCATGGCCTGTGTCTGACAGTTAAGGACTTTTAGAATTAAAGCTGAAAGCCACCTCACTGAGGACAAGAATGACGTTGCTGTCAGTAGGGAGCAGGGACAGACACCAGCACTAGCACACTTAGTACAGGCTCCAGGATATCTTAGATAATTTCTCCTGGGTCTCGGCCAGGGCAAGGCACCACTCAGCAACTAATTCCAAGATAGCAACAGCAGCGTGGAATCCACAGAGAGTGCACATCACTACGGGAGAGAAAGGAAGCCTCGGAGCCTCTCCAACCCTTGGAAGTCAGCCATGCTGCTTCTGAGCAACAGAGCTGTGCTGACCGCCAGCCAGAGGCACAAGTAACAGGATGGGCTGCCAAGTCACTACTGAGTAGCTCAGCTCTAAATTCTCAGCATACCAGTAGCAGTTTTCCCTACGGGCTAACAAAAAAGTGGGTTTCCAGTAGGAAAATAATAGAGGTGATTTCACATACATACTGTGGATCTCGGGCCAGGACTCGGGCTCAGAGTGTAATACTGCCCCTTGGCCATGGGGTGAGAGGAGAGGGCAGAGAATCAGCCTGCGTCGGCTGGGATAACCACCCATCAGCTACCTCCCCAGCCCAGACAGGAGCTCTTCACTTCCACCAGTCACTCTGTTCCCTCTGGCCACGGCAAGGGCTGCTCAAGTGGGATTTGCTTAAAACCTCCTGCTGTAAAATAAATCCATTAAACTGAACTCTAAAAACAAACCTAGAAAGCCACCTCCCCAAACGCCAAACCTGATTCAATTATTGTAGTGAGAGGCAGTGGTAATGTTAGGAGGAGGAGGGGTTGGCAAGGCAGATCTGGTTTCCTTTGATCTTGTCACAGATTTTAGTTTGAGGCCAGCCAAAGCCATTCTTTTCCCCTTCTCCTTAGTCCTGGGGCAGCAGAATGCTGCTGTTTCATTGATGACTCCCAAGGCCCTTTGAAACAGTGGGTTTTTTTCTGTGTACTGCTTTTTTTTTTGTCTAATCGGTAAGAAGTTAACACTTCCTTAACATGTCTTTGTGTTCATCTAATCTCTGCTGTTTAACCTTTGACATCTCCCTTATTATCCATGTCTGCCACCTTTTCCAAATACCGACAGCAGTGACAACACAGAACGGTTTGAGCCCTGCGGTAACAAGCCCTGTACATTCCTCCCACTGCACCGGGAAAGCCATTTGCCCTTTGTAGCTGTTTTCACCGTGACTTGGAAAATAAACTGCAGTTTGGGCAGAGGTAGCTCGAGAGGCCAAGACTCACACACAGCCAGCTGAATTGAGAACCACCCCTCATGGTAGCAGCCACTGCCTATTCCCACTCTGCTCCAGGCACCTCAGTACCAGTTACAGGCCAATTCCTTGGAGAAGATTGCCCACAAGAGTGTTGGAAGAGACTAAGAATCCAGCCATGCCTCTGGGTGGGCGTAGGACCACAAGCCAGTGTATTTGGTGCAGCCCCAGAGAGAAGCAGTAGGTGCAAGGCGAGCAATGGCATGCACAGATCTCAGGCAAACACAGGCACAGGTCTACTGGGTTCTGGCTCCAAAGTCTTAGAAAATCTCTTAGCTGGCAAAAACATCTGTCCTCTGCTTGGATATGAGAGGTTATTGGAAGACTGGGATAGAAACCAGGGAAGGAACTAGGAGAGCTCTAAGTGCAGAGGAGCACCACAGCCACCATGGGGGCTGCACGGAGATGCTGCAGAGCAGAGGCTCAGGTGATTGTGGGCAGTTACACCTGGAGATCTGTGCCCAGGGTATGCATGAGCACCACCATGCCACCAAAGCAAAAAGCTACCTAGGAAGTACAGCTGGAAGTTAAAAAGAAGGGTTTAGGAAGGATTGCAGCACAAAATGATGCATCACAGAGGAAAGTAAGTCATATGGCACAAGAGCTTTGATACCTATTTGACAAAAGCTAAAGGAAGCTGTTACTTAGAGGGAATGAGAGGCCATGAGCAAGGAAAAAGACAAGGGACACCTTGGTAGGGCTGAGTCGTCTAACTGTAGCTGGCACTACACATACAGGCAAGCTGGAGGGACCAAGCCTGCTGTCACACACCAAAGCTCTTCAGGACTTTGCCAGCTCTGGTTTCCAGTTTGGAGGTTTGTTTCTAGTGCTCCTGCTAACCTGGGGGCACCAGCAGGCACACAACATTGCACAAGGGCCTCCTGCCAACCCTGAGAGGTCTGTCTGTTGGCCTCATGTACACTTTGTAGACCAGCAGGCTGTGTCTCAGCACTCCTAGTGGCAGAATAGAAACCCCATATTCCTTATTTCTGTCTCCTCTCTCATTTGTAGGTACTATAAAAAGTTCTCTATTCCTGATCTGGACCGATACCACCTCCCCTTGGATGCAGCTGCCCTGAGCTTCACCCATGCCAACAACACCCTGATCATCACGGTGAGGCTTTAACCATGCAGATCAGCACTCTGCCCTTCTCTTTATGTCCACAATGAAGCTAAAGTTCTTACACGTGGGGAAATGAAGCAGAGCTGAGGGTCACCCATGCAGCTCCTTCTCTGTCACAAAGACAGTGGGAGTTTCAGATTACACTGGGCATGCTGACACTAGCCAAGAGATCCCAGGTGGCAGGAGAGGCCCTGCTTGCTGCTCAAGGTGACATGCAGGTGGAAGAGTGTCTGTTGTGCCCTGTTTTCCATGTATTCTCTCCCTCAGGCCTGAGCAAGCCTCCACTCTCAGGGACATTAAGTTTCTCTTGTCTCAGAGCATTAAAAAAAAAGCCCAAGGACCTGCTGCACTTTGAGGTCTCATAGTCTTAAAACAGTATAATAAAAAATAATCACCTGCTGCTATGTGTCAGAGAGGGAACACTTCCAGACACATGGTGGAAGCAAGAGACTAGCAACATGGACACACACTTCTTGTTGCAAGGAGCAGACAGATGCTTTTGAGCAACAGGTGTTTGCCTTATTCAGTGCAGAAGTCAGCTATACAGAGGGCACACCCTCCATGAGGAGCCTGGCAGCAGATCTGGGCTGCACATGCAGAGGAAATGGGCCAAGAGGAGCACCTTGAGTCCTCCTGAGCTTCTGTTAGCTACTGGCCAAACCTTGCAAAAAGCACCTGCATCCACCACTAAGCTGCAGCTGGGTGAGAGGCCTCTGAGGGGAAGACATAGGAACTGCAACTCTTACTTCTCTCTGCATTTAAAAAAAAAAGCATATTTTATGTACATATATATATATATATATATATAAAACACTTGTGATCATACGGTCAGTGAGCACAGCAAGGATCTGCTTGCCAGGATATTCCAGAGGGGTTGGTGGAGGGCCAAGATTCCACACTAACTGGAAAGTTTTACTTGCACCATAAAAGACACTCCAGAACTTGGCAAATGTCTTTAGCTTGATGGCACCACCTCTCTAAACGGGCTTCAGAAGCTGCTGGTAATGGCAAGGCCTCCCTTGGTAGGAGGGCCCTTGTTGGGCTGGCAGCAACAGGCTGCAGTTGGTCTGCTTGGAGCAGAGGCTGAACAGGAGTTCAGGAGTGCTAAGGGCATTTCTCTCTGTCTTACAGTACCAGAAGCCAAAGGAGATCCTGGCTGCAGAAGAGCAGCTGCAGAAGGAGCTGAAGAAGATAAAGGCAGCTAACAGCGGGGATGGAGACTGTAAGACCCAGTAGGCAGTGGCTGCTAAGGGGTTGAGGTGAGGGGCCGCTCTCTGGCACAGATTCATGGTGTTTATTTTGCCTTATCTAATAAAAATGGGTTCTGTTGTTAACAGAGTCATTTGGAGGAATCTCTGTAAGCCTAGGAAGATGGCAGGGCAGTTGACCTGTCTGCTGCCCTGGCCTGCTGATTTATGCAGACATTTCATAAAACCATAGAATGGTTTGTGATGGAAAGGACCTTAAAGATCATCTAGTTCTAACCTCTCTGTCATGGGCAAGGACACCTTCCACTAGACCAGACTGCTCAAAGCCCCACCAACCTGGCCTATAACGTTTCCAGGGATGGAATGATCCTTCTATGAATCTGTGGGAAGCTGTAGTATGCAAAGGAAGCACACCACATCCACAACCAGCAGCCCTGTCCCCATCCAACATGACACCTTGGGAATTCCCCATCTGCCACCATTGCTGAAGGCAGTAATGTTTGGAAAACAAGAACTCCCTCCTCACACCCATTACTTGCCTGGGATGTGCTTGGAAGCAGCTCCCCCCTGTGCAGTTATTCAGCTCCTCCATGCAGTCAGGATGTTCTGGTGACTTTGCTATCTCTGCAAACAGCATCAATGTTTAGTCCTGAGTGGGCACAGCCTATGAAACAGGGTAAAGAGGAAGACATGCAGCTGCTTCCTTAGTGCCAGCCATCCACAACGTGACAGGGCTGTGCAGAGGGCAGGAACCAAGATGCAGTTGCCTCCATTTGCATGGCACAGAGGGCAAGCAGTGGCTGGGCCACTGGCCAGCTAAGGAGCAGCAGCTGCCCACCCTTCTCTGGAGGCACAAACACGGACCATTGCAAACATCACTGCACAGAGACAGCCCCAACAGTGCTGCTTTACCAACTCCTCCAACAGCCATCCCCTTGCTTAGATTTCTGAATATTGTTCTGTCCCAGTTCATACTTGAACAGTTACTATCCAAGCAGACCCTACCTTCAAGTGAGCTGCTCATGGGCTCCTAACATAGCTCCCCTGATGAGGCTGCTTTCAAACCATGGCAATTCCATAGAGTCTGGGGCTCCAGCAAACATATTCCTCCAATTCTTGTGCATCACAAGGGAAGAGCAGCCTCTTGACAGTAGAAATGAACGTATTAAGTTCTAACAAAGCACCATGCTGAGTGGCTCACCCTAGGAGTGCTCTCAGTTTGTGATAAAAACCTCTCCTCTATCTATCCGGGACACCCAAACTCAACCAAGTAGGGTTCCCATACTTCCTCCCCCAAGGAGGGCCAGACCCCAGACACCACTCACAGCACATTATCCACATTCAATCACACAGCACAGAGCATGCTGAAAGCTATGGTTGTTCAGAGACCCACATCAGGTTCAGAAGGATGATACCAAAAAAAGCAGAGCCCACCTGGATGTGTCTACAGGATCCCAATAAATCACATCCAAGTGTTCATACTAGTCTGTTTGCTGCTTCAGTATGCAGGCACCAAATGAGTCACAGGTCCTACTTTTTGAATTCTTGTTTGAAAAAGGGACAGGAGATCCAAGCTCCCAGGAACTGCCTTCAGTGCAGCAGTGTCACAGAGTCTAGCCAGGGAGAGAGATCTATAAGACATGGAGACAGCCTCTGAAAATAGGTCCAACCTCCCTCACCCACCCAGGCCCCTGCAATCAGCAGGTAACATCACAGCCCCTTCAGAACTTGAAACAAAACATACAATCTCTTTTGTTTCCTTTCAGTTTTATTTAGCAAAACACGACCATTTCAGCCCTGCCAAGTGCATAGCCTGACCTGACGGCCAACTTGGGGAGGCACACTGAAAGCAGGGCTGGCTCTGCCTTTTTAGCTCAATTGTTGCTCTTGGCTGTGAAGGACAACACAAGCAGCTGTCAGAACAGCAAGTTAAGGAGAAAGGTGGGCCTCACTCCAGGCACCCTTCCCTTCCACCAAATCAATTCACCCCACACACAGCCTGGTCTTGCTTCACACGCTTAGAGCTTGGCTGATCTCAAACTGACCAGCACACAGCTGATGGGGCATCCTGGCTCAACTTGCCCCTCAAATGATGTATCCACAGGAAAAAAAGGAAGGAAAAAAAGAAAAAGAAAAAAGTAACACAGTTAATAAAACAATTCCTGACTTGCACAAAATAAAAAGGGTAAAGGACAATTGGCCTAATATTTTCACTTAACAGGCAGGTAAGGTTGAGAAAGTTTGGCCCTTTGTGCACTCTTCATTGTAGCTTTCTGGCAGGTAAAAACGTCCTTTCAGAAGCTTTGTGGGCCTTTCTCACCTCTCCTGCCCTGCAATTCCCTGAGCCAAGTGTCAGCTCTGCTGAGTTGGGGTCACCAGAGGCAGCTGTGGTGCCCTTCACAAGGCCGTGAAGTCCAGGACGTGCAGGGCTGACGCCAGGGCAGCGTATAGGTGGGTGGTACTGAAACGGAGGCAGTACACTGGGCTGCTGGTGGGTGAAGACAAGTGAAAGCTCTGCAAAAAACAGGAGAATCAACCTTTCAGAAACAAGGTCAGCCCAAAGATGCTGGCTGGTGTTACAGATCCAAAGGCTGAGATGTCTGAGAAAGCAGTTTTCCCTGCATATAGGGTAAGTTTGCCATGGTGGACTAGCCCCAAAGACAGCCCAGCAGCCCCTCTTTCTTCTTCCTACAAGGCATGCACACTGGGCTGCCAGAGAACAGCTGAGAAGCTCTGCTGCTGCTCAGTTTCCCACTGGTGCTCACCTGCAGGCACTGAGTCTGCCGCTTATCCCAGAGGCGCACCACACCGTAGTAGGAAGAGCCGCTGGCAATCATATGGTTCTTATCACTCCTTATGCAGTACAGGGCACTGTCATGGGGCTCTTCCCACTCCTGGACACACTTCCTGCAAGAGCAACACAAACCAGAACAGGGCTGAGCCTCCACTCCTCCATCCACTTTGCCTGAAGGAGCTAATTCAGTGAGAGCTGAATTCCCAGACGCTGCACAAGGACAGTGCAGGAGCCTTAGGTGGGCCCCAGATGCCAGCAGGGCAGGCTCACCTGGTGCTGGTCCGTATGTCCCAGTAGCGGATGTAGGTGTCATACCCACAAGAAAGGAGAAGGGAGGGCGTTTCGTAGAACACATCCAGGACTCCAGCTCCACGGTGGAAGTCGGTCCCTAAACAGGTCAACAGCTGACCACTGCAATGAAACATTAGGGGAAGAGTCATTCAGAGCAAAAAGCCCTTCCAGTTTAGCAGGCCAGAGCAGAGATGGTGTCTGGCTCTTCCAGGTCTCATTTCTGTGATATAACAGATACAAAAGCCCATACAGTTTTCGTCTCCCACCCCCAGCTTCTCCTACTGGTTGGGCCACTAACCATGAAGGGTCATGAAGGGTGACCAGCAGGAGTCCCAGCTGGAGGAGGAAGAGCCAAGGTACAGGTACAGCTGACCACCAGCAGAATGGGATCCTGTTCCCTGGGAGAAGTGACCAGTATTCTGAATTCTATGGCTCCACTTCCATAGGAGACAACTCCCAGCTTAGTCCAACTCCAACTAGTCCACAAGAGCCATTTATGTGTTCAATCCTGTCCCATACTGTCCTTCAAAATACTGTCCACTGGGGTATTTCCCTAGATCTTTGACACACAGCACAGATCCACAGGCAAATCAGACTTTACCAACCCAGTCCGCCATGGCTGCTCTCCTCAACCCCCTCCAGTTATACCACCATATCTAGGGCTGAACGTGATAGGTCAAAAGCAACTACCTCCAATGATCAGTCATCTCATCTCCAGATGAGACCTTTCAAAGGCTAGATTTTTCTCTATTTTTGACCCTTTCCTCCTTTTTAAGTCCTTGCCTACAGTGAAAGAGCAAAAGCAAGATCTCCATGAAGCTCTATGCTGAGTGCTTTGTGGCAATATCACTCTGCTGCTTGTTATATGCAAACCAGCAGCTCATCTGGTGGATAATGCCTGGTGAGGTCCCGGCCTGCGAGACTTCAAGAAGAAGCTTGAGCCGCTTCCCTGGGTCACACGGAATTGCATCAGGTGCACAGCACAGGCTGTCCCAGTGTCATTCCACCTGCTGCAGTAGCCAGTGGTATTCAGACATGACAGACTCTTGGGAATGGAGTGGGCAATCTGCCCAGCTTCTTGAAATGGCCACCTATTACAAACCCTCCTTTTTTTCCTTCTCCTTATCCTCACACCCTCTACATCAAAAATGCTGGACACAATAAAACTTGAAGCACCTGCTTTTCAAACTCTGCTGCATGGCCACCCCTCACCAACAGCCTCCTGGTTCTCAGGACAATGAAGGAGTCCTGAAAGCCAACAGCACAGATCCCGCAGTGGGGTCACTCTCAGCATCTCCCTCCATTATTTTGTTACATTCTGCTCCTTGATCCAGCATCACACAGTTCTGAGGCACATCGCCAAATGCCTTAATTCTGTCTGTAATCTGGGCTAAAGCCCTCGTCAGGGGATAAAGACCACACAAAAGGAGAAATAGAGTCCTGGGAGATGTTAAAACAAGTAAACACCTTTGTGTCAGGAGAGAGAAATCGCTGATAAAGCAGATTAGCGCCTCGAGCCCTGGTGTCCCCAGATCAGAAGGCGAGCCCTGGCCGATCTTTGCAGCCAGCACGCTTCTATGATCACAGAGCTGGCGGCATGCTGGGGCCAGCCTGTTTCCCCACAGTCACTCTCCAAAGAGCAGATTATGTAGAATAACAATTTCTTTGTGGTTGTGTAATTCCCTCCGTGACCGTGGCTGTGGGCAGCTACATTGGACCTTGATGCCAGGGCCCTAGCAACCATTTAGAGAGGCCAACGAGCCCTAGCAATGGCCCCCCCCATGCAAACCTCTCGGACAAGCTTTAACATCAAGTGCATGAATTAATCCCCCCCAACACGAATCCAGGGGTGCTGGCTTATTGGACTTTGTGTTTCTTCAGGCAAGGAATCGAGGGGATTCCAGGCTTCAGCCCTTTGCAACCTTCTCACAATACATTAACCCTTGGAAGGTTACTTGTAAACCAACCCAGCAGCAATTCTGCACCTGTCTGTGGGTTGAGAGATTGAAGCACTCATGGTTTGAGCACCATGAGCAAGAGCATTGGGGTTTGGTTGGCACAGATGAATCATCAGATCCACTGTGGTGTGAGACATGGATGGACATGAGTGCTCTGGCACTCCCCCACCCTTCCAAGCACAGATCCCCTCCGTCTGCTATTCTGCAAAGCCAGCAGGACAAATGGACATGCACACAGCCCTTATCAAGGCTTCTGCAAAACGTTCTTCATCCTACAACATGTATGTGTGGCTCAGAGTTGTAAGACATACAAGAGAGGTATGAGGAGGAGTCAGCTGCTCTCCCAGACAAGAATCCCTGGACTACCTGTGAGATGCATAAGAGGCCAGACTGCCCAACTTACAGACTCTTCTGCCAGTTGCTCAGGCAGGAGCAAGGAGTTACTCCCAAGAGGTGAGCTACCCCAGCAAGCTCTAGGCAGCACCAGCAGCTTGAATCCTGAGCACCACCCAGGTGCTTCACTTCCAGTGTTTCTCCATGCCTTCACACCTCACTGCAGTGGTACCCAAGCACTTCAACAGAGTCACACCAGTCTTCCTCCCTGTGCTTACATTTCCATCCCAGGCAACAAAAATGAAAGAAAAGGCAACAAAAAAAGGAAGCAGAAAAGAAAAGGATTGGCTTTTCTCTGTAGGAATAAAATGAGCACAGACACTTGCAAGTTACTGCAGCAAAGTAAACCTTGCTTTGCTGGTTTGTTAATCAATTCAGTTCTCCTGGCCCAAGATCAGGTCAGCCAAAGCAGCTCTCAGGTGGGATCTGCAGCCCTCAGAAACAGGAGCAGCTCTTTGGCAATTTACAGAGGCAATGTGGTAGTTGCTACAGTGAAGCATTTAACCATCTGGCACCAGGGGAAAATTTACTGTGCTCTACACTGGGGACACAAACAAAACACCGATGTGTTCTGGCATGGGCACACTTAAGGTGAAAAAGATGCAGAACACGATCAGTATTTCCCCTTTACTCAGCAGATTAAGGTGTCTCTGAACAGCTATCACCATGCCAGACTAGCTCTATGTGCTGCAGCATACACAGCCATGTTGAGCCCATGCTGGGAAGGGAATTCTGCCAGCACAACTCTTCCAGTCTTGGGATCACAAGTTAGTGCCCACAAATTGTCCACTCTTGGTTATCCCAAATAATCCCTTCCCTCAAACCTCATACCTTAACAGCTTCCCCTTTTCTTGGGAGCAAAACCCACAGCTAATCCTTAATAACCCATAAAGGATCAAAATAACCCATGAACAGGCAACAGAACAGCAGCAGCTACACCACCACATCACCAAGGTTTTCTAACAACTTAGAGGGACAAAAGATACCTTCTCCATGAGGGACAGAAAGAGATGGCATAGCTATCTTGGACCTTTTTCACCAGCATCAGCCAAACACATAAGGAAACAGCCACCTTCTTTAATTTGTGGTCCCTTTTTCATCTAAATACCTTTCAAATCCCAGGTAGGCTGATCTTCAGTACTTCAGAGGCCCTGTCCTTGTTACAGGCTGTGAAGGTTAGTCAGGAAATGTCTGTGAAGTGTTTGACCAAGTGAGCCCAAACATGGAAGGGCTACACCATCTCCCTACCCTGCCATGGTGCTCCAGCAGTAGCAAGTAGCTGTTTTGCTACCAGGTCTTCTTCAGGCAAGCCAGGTAGTTACTGTGCAGATGGCTGGAGCTTTGCTTGTCTTTGTATTGAACAGCCTGGGCCAGATAGTGCCCACATTTAGTCCCAGTGCTGAGTGGCACCAACAGAAACAACTCTGCACCAGTGGAGCTCTGAGAGGCAGAATCAAATGTGACAGTGCAAGTTTTCTGGAAAGACCACTCTAGAGCAAGAGCTCTCAATTTCAGC
Organism: Haemorhous mexicanus; assembly: GCF_027477595.1. Classification (NCBI taxonomy): domain Eukaryota; kingdom Metazoa; phylum Chordata; class Aves; order Passeriformes; family Fringillidae; genus Haemorhous; species Haemorhous mexicanus. The sequence goes on along the minus strand of NC_082347.1, from coordinate 29,363,023 downwards.
ACTTTAACCACAAACCACCTGGGCCAATGCGGCACCTACAAACACACAAGTAAGCCTTGAGTGGTGAGGAATCTCATAATATTCCTAATTTTTCATACTTCCTGTTAAGCATCTAGACAGACTGAATAATATTGGCACTAATCCAGTACCTGCCCACAAGGAATAGAGCCAGAGCAAATCCAGCAGCCTATTTCATCCCTAGTACAGGAAAGCTGTATTGGCACTAGGCTCCAGACTTCTTGGTGATAGAGCAAGATGTTTAAACCAAGTCGATGTGCCTGGTAAATGTATCCAACTGATGAGTCCAACAGTGAAAGGCATTTTGTTCAGACACCATAGAGAATCCTTTGATTCATCTCAATCAATTTCCAAGTTCTTCAAGACTTCTAAAAATTACTTTTAAAATCAAATATTTATTCAGGATTTCCACATTTCCGTCTTTCCTTCCCATGTTAGAAATCTAGCCATGAGCATAGCTCTCCTGATACCTCAAAAAGACAGGCAGCATGGAAGCAAGGTGAAGGGAAGAAACAGTCTAGTTTCTTTAAGTTCTTGTTCTTTTTTTAAAAACGGCTTCAAGTTCTATTCCTTCTCAATCACTAATATGAAGACAAAATAAGGTCCATGGCAGAGTCCAGATGGTTACTTTCCAGATAACCCATGGGATGTTGCTTCACCAAGTTAAAGTTATATACGGCCTCCCAAGCCATTGCAATTATTTGTGTGGCCGTAAAAGCTCAGGATCTCCCTGAGATCTCTGTGGTAGTCAAAGTCCAAAAGAAGTCTGCACCTACCTCCCTGGAACTTGCCCATTTGCTGAGTATCTTGCCCAGCTGTCTCCAGTGCACAAGAAACTACACTTCAAAAGCTGGAATGAAAAAAACCATTTTTCTCCCTACCCTCAATTTCTGGTGACCCCAATTCACTAGAATTGATATTATATAAATATGCAAGCTCTAGGAAACTGCTGAATTTTGAACATCTGTTGAAAACAGAGATGTGCAAAACTGAGGACAATTCACTTGCTCTGGAATCCTCATCTGTGAACTGTGATCATCCATCAAAGAGGAGAATCTATTGCACATAAGCAGATGACTGTTCAGAAACCAAAGAGAGCTGTAAACCACTATTTCAGCCCCAATAACTATTTGAAACAAGACAGGTGGGAAGCATATACTTTTTAAAAAAAGGTATAAGGAGTTTCAGTTCCAAACACGGGGATATTTGATCTGAGTATCAAACAACAAGAAAGGAAAACAAATCCATTTAAAAATAATTATCCCAAGTGTAGCATTTGCACAATTTCTGTCACCCAATTAGGAGAGTGCACCAAAACCAAAGGGAAGAGTTGAGCTGCTGTCTCTTCTAAGTGCTTTGCAATAGCAGCTGAAGCACTGAGGAGACGAAGCAAACTTATGCTAAGAAGGGAAAGGCTTGATCAAGCAACTTCTGTATTGTACACAGGGAGAAACACAGATCCTTAGCAAAGCTATTCTTCTATCCTACTCCAAAGTTGCCTCTGCATTTAGACCAGACTACTAATTCCTGCAGGGAGGTGTGGGATAGGATTGGGGAATTTTGAGGGAGCACCTCCAAGTGAAATGGCTCAGAGATGCTGTTTCAAGTGATTTTCAGGGCAAATGCCTCTCTCTGATTCCACAGTGCAGCTGAAGGGACTCGAGGCAGTAGGGGGGAAAGACACCAACGACGGTCTGAGATTTTGTTGAGAGGAGAGACAGAAAAGGGAGTTTTGCCTTCTTTTCTTCTGCTTTCTCTGAATTGGCCCACACACATTTTAAATGGTCCAATAAAAAGATACAATTTCTTTACCTTTCCAGCTCTGGGACCCTGTGAGTTTTTGTTGTTCGGGTTCCCGTAAGGTTAAGTTCAGAGGATAAACTGACACACTGGGCTATGGGAAAAAGCCAGTTTCTTCAAATAAAGCCACAACGGTGCAAAAGAGACCCTGCTGGGGCTTTTATTTGGGAAAACAAACAGAAATGGCACCAAGCCCTTCTGCTTTACGAACCAATTTAACTATAAAACCAATGTTCTCCCTCTCGGGGGTGAGGAGGGGAGAGAGACAGGACATGACAATAGTCCAAAACCTTGAGGGGGAAAAAAAAAGAAGATAGGACAAAAAAGGTTGTCTATCCCCTTTTCTTTCTTGTCCACGGCTCCTTTTCTTAGCACACGTGTGTTCTTGTAAAAACGATTAGATTGCAATTTGTATAACATGGTGACCCCCAAATTCAGACATTTAACCCCTTTTCTCTGCAAAGAATGTCAAGAATGTCTTCTCTGTCTTTCTTTCCAACGGGAGGAGTAGGGGGGAATTCTCAAACTGTGATTTCTTGGAGGAAGAGAAAAAGAGGGAGGCGAGGAAAAGAAGCAGGGAATTCTCAAAGCCTCTCGCCTTTCGCCCCACTTGTGTGGGAACAGGCGGCTGTATTGCTCCCTTTCTGGACAGAGCTCTGCAGGTCTCCTTTACTGGGGAGACAAAAAAATTGAGAGTCCAAATCAAAACAAAGCCATCTGTTTAAATGAGCTACCACTAGCCAGTGACAGAGGGGGTTCCTCATTCACTCCTTCCCATTCTTCTCTCTTGCCTCTGTTGATTCTCTCTCAACCCAGGGAAAAATAAAGATTACTTTTGCTTTGGCTCAGAGGGATGAAACTGATTGATGTGCTTGGAGTGTCCAGCCCCCACCCATGCTCTCTGATTGTTCAGGGCCTTGTAAAGTTGTCATAAATATGCCTGAACAAGAGTTCAAAGGCCACAGCATGTCCTGAACATGCACACATCCAAAAGGCAGGAGCTGGCCTCATGGTCCTTTCTAGTGAGACAAGGCCAAGACTGCCATGGGGAAGAAAGGATTTAGGACAAACACCTGTATGTTCTTCCTCTTATAATGATTTTACATTTATGTTAAGATGGACCAGAGCCCTCTTAACAAAAAGAAGGGAGAAGATGCCCCTTATGTGAGAGAGCTCAGAAACATAGTGTCACAAAACCAAAGCCCAATCAGAAATCAGTAAAGAACAACAAGACCTAAATTTTGAGAAAACATGCATACCATGGGAATACACTGCACAGACGAGACTGAAACTATCCATTAGAGACAGGAGACAGAGTTCTGAATGCAACAAAGTCTTCTAAAAGGCACAGTTTTCCAAGAAACCATGACTTAAGAGGCTCCCTGCACCAGCAAACTTTCTCCACAACAGGCTCAAGCTAGCCATGGGCCTGGTGTCCTGCTTCCAACAACACTCAAGATCTCAAGGTCTGGTTTGGTCATTGTGATTTAAAACTGTGTTCAGCCAAGACAGAGATACTGAGGAAGAAATGCAAGTCTGAAAGGAATAGGGAGCCTCTTTCTCACGAAACCTGGAGGAGTTTCCATGGCAAAAAAAGATGCCTGGCATATGAATCTATAGAAAAGCAGGGCTGGAAAGGGTATTCCACATCTACCCCATTTACTCTGCTGCTCCACAAATCCTGTGAAACTGGTATCAGTGACAGGGTAACATTTGCTATTGCTTGCCTTTTCTGTTATCAGACATATGCACCCACTTCTCTGTGACTGGATAAATCCAGTTTAAATGCCTGGGTGAAACAGACACCCCACACTTCTTGGAGTCAGTTACCTTTCCTTTTGATCTACCAACTCCAGTTCTGAATATATGTACTTTCTTCACCCAACAGCCCCTTTGGTGATTAAATTAGAGGTCTCAAACTTGCATAAACCTTGGAGTTCAAAGCTGGGGAGAGAATGCTCTTCTACAGAAATTATTTAAAACCCAACATTAAGAAGCCTTGAGCCAAGCTTCTACATTAAAAACTTTTATTGAAAACATTCAGCAAGACTTATAACCAAGAACTAGACCTGCAGGTTTTCATTTCACTCATCTACTTCCACACAATTAAAAATCTGGAGCACAACAGAAGACAAAGTCAAGAAGGACTGGATTTAAACAGGAAATCATCAGTAGTAATCAGCTAACCAGAGTGTTCAGTGCTACACGCTTCAACTCTTAAATTACACTTGCTGTTTAAGACCAGTACAGGCAGCACAAATTTTAATTCCATGGGCTCTGAAGAGCCACCAAAATGGATGCAGATCAACATAAGCCAAAAGCTGAAAAGACAGCAAGTCATTCTTGCCCCCTCCATGGCCCAGACAGATGTAACCTAGCAATAGACCCATGGAAACACACACTAGAAATACAGCAGCAGCACATTAGCAAACTTCAGCCAGCTGCTTAAAGATGGTAACACTCATGCTGGCTCTTGGAAAGAAAGAGCACAGTAATAACACTATAGGCAGAACAGATTACTAACCTGCTCAGCAACTGCCTGGCTACCTCAGACTCCTTCCCAACCCTCTGCTGAGGGCACCATCCATACACCTGAATCTTCCTTCTCCTCCACTCTCAAGTCACTCTCATGAATCCTCTACCTCCCACCTCCCCAAAAGCTGCAGACATCAAAGGCACCTGTCTTGAACACCTGAAGAGCAGGGGGGGGCCTGACAGTCAAGAAATGCAACTCTGTATCTTCCCCTTCCATGCACTCTCTATTTTTTTTCTCCATCTCTTTGAAAAAGGTGGCAGAGATAAATGGAGAACAAAGAAACAAGAAAAAGCCACAGCTCTGGCCCACACCCTGCCTATTACTTAAGGGGGAAGGAACTCTTCCGAAAGAGGAGGAAAAAAATGTGCTCCAACACAATGGCTCAAAAGGCCAGGCAGCAAACCGGGCCACTTTGTACTGCTAACAAGGGAAACCTAATTACAGGAAGAGGGCAAAGAGGGACAGATAAAAGGGATACAAAATTTCAACATCTGTTGCCATAAAGGGATAAGAAGTGGGGAAACGCAAAGTGTCAGTTTGGTGTCAGTGACGGCATAAAACTACTTTCAAAGGGCTCAGGAGCAGGAGAAAAACCGAACAAGAAATTAGAGGGTTCTTAAAAAAAAAAAAAAAAAAAAAACCCACCCAAAAAACCAGAAAACAAACAAACAAAATCCCCACTCTGCCAAAAATACCTTCAAAAGGGGGGAGGGGTTGGACAAAGACTGGCTATTTAAAAGGCAGAGGATCTGGGTGGCTTGCAGGGCACAACTAACTTTGGATGTTTTCAGAGCTCTTGTGCCCTGCAGCATGTCATGTCACAGGAAAGAACACTGTAGGATTTGTGCATTTGAAGTGTTTATAGCATGAAGACTACCATGTAAGACAGATCACTGGTCCATTTCAAATGTCAGGCTTTGCAGAATAACTCCAAGAGTTGCTGCAAAGAGAACTCTGGATTATTCTACCTTATGGAGAAGCATCCTTGAGACAGGGGCATTTGTCACTTAATGACATGCAAGACCACCCCAATAACATGGGAAGCAACAGTCCTCTGCAGGCAAATGACAAATGCTGGCCTTGGAGCTGTCAGTGGTGCATGACCCTCATGTTCCAAGGAGTTTTAACTCCCAAAGAAAGAAGAAAAAAGAGGAGGAGGATCTGAATAAGGTTTCCTTTTCTCTTGCTTGCCATTAAGTGGCTGTTCTGTTGAGCCACACACTTACACTGGCAAACAAGACAGGACAGTCTGAATAGAGAAAGGCAGAAGTGAGCAGAGGAACCTGACCTGCAAGAGAGGCAGCTGCCATCATATCCTTCACTAAAGGAAGGACCAGGGTACTTGGAAGAGGACAAGGAGTCAGCAAACTCTGATACTTGATGCAAGGACGCAGGTTAGTATCGTGTGGCCCATATTCCTCACTGTTCCCCTTGCAGGCCTCTAATCACTGAACTTAGAGCTGCTTTTACATACACACACCTTGATCCAGAGTGGGAATAAGTGCACAGCAACTTTCCTACATCTAAAAGCAATCAGATGGCACAGGGTAGCATGTGAGGGGTGAGAGATGTCCTCCACAAGTGCAGCTAGCCAGCTTCAAAAGCATATGAAAAAAATCTAAATCCTCCTTCATTACAGGAGACAGGGCCAGGTGTAGCAGCAGCTGGAATTTCAGCCATCAGAGACAGTGTTTTGGCATTATGCAGTCATTCCCCTGCTTTAGACTCCCTTGACAATTGCTTGTTGCTGCCTGTTGTGGCTTTGATCCAATGCCATCATCTCAGCAGAGTCAGAAATGAAAGACAGTTGTGGGAGCGGGATGCAGCAAGAGGCGTTTCCTTTCCCCACTAAAAATTTCCTCTACACCAAAACCAGTCAAGCCCTTTTCAAAGCACAGGACATATTTACAGGTAAAGATATTATCCCCTTCCTCTTGGAGGGATGAGAATGGCTGCCCCAGGGTCAGGGAACAGCGAAGGTCATAAATAGAAAACATACCATGACCAACAGTGACAAGTACGAGCCAAGGACTTATCTGGCCTGGAACTAAGATGATCAGTACACAAAAGGTTATTTAAGCTTTAAATCCTTTTGTAGCACGTTCCAGATCTCAGCTGTTGGGTAAAAAGACCACCTACCCCAATGGAAGAGAATGGCACAGAAACTGTTGTACTGTTACTCACTTACCCTCACTATGCAAAGAAAACTCCCCTAACTGAACTAGCTGATCCTGGACAGCACTAAATACCTCAGTGGTGCTAAGGATCCTGTGGTTTTCAAGAACATACCTTATGCATCATTCTACCCTTCCCTTTTGGTTTTTTTTTTTTTTTTTGACAGAAATTCCCTGGATTCTGTTCTTATACATCCTTGCCATGTTCAGCCTCTGCGGGGCAGCCTCTGGGCCCTTTTGTGGCCACAAGAAAAGGGTAAGCAGCAAACTCAGAGGCCCTGGCTCTGGCTGCCAGATGTTATCAGGACACACAGCACAGGAGAAATTTTTAAGTCCTGCGTGGCTCTAAGATTTTAAGTTTTCATGCCACACTCTCACTCCTGGAGTGTGACCACGGCGACAACAATTCAAAAGCCTCAAAAGAACAGACAGCATTCTCTACAAGATCACTTCTGGCAATCACTGGAGCCTTCGAAGATGGATCCAAAGCTCTGCTGGGAAGATGAACAGTTTATGGAGAGTCAAGACCTGGAAAGATAGCTCTGTACTCCCTTTCTATGAACAATGACATTAAGCTTCACACGCTAGAGTCCAGCCATGCTTCCTACTCAGCCTCCTACCCTGCACATGCTGATGAGTCTACCAGCTCACACACCGGTCCCGGCAGAGGAAAAGACCCAGTGGCATGGTGCATTCCAGCTGTGACAGGTGAAGAGGGAAGAATAAGTTTGACACTCTAGCCATTTCAACAGAGGCCCAGTGGCCTAGGTTGCCTTGGCTTTTTTATTTGCCTGTCACTCAGGCTTTTACGTTATTGAAAGATCAAACTCCGCTGTGCTTGTTCATTACCTTAATCCTATTTTCTACACAGCTTTATTATCTCTTCAGGCTTCCTTGGGAAAGGCTGTCAGAAAGGCTGGGGCAGGGGGGAGAGGGTTGCCCATCTCCTCAACCCTGTCAGATGCCTCTATTCAAGAACAGCCAGAAGACTTGATGGGCAGGGGTATCACAGCACAGCCTGCATCCTTCTGGGGTACATCCTTCTGGGGTACTCCAAAGGCACAACTGGATGGATCACTAAGAAACATGCACCATAACTAATGCACTGGTGTTCTTTCCTGCTCCAGCTTGTCCTTTGTAGGATGAATTGTTGGAAAGTATTTTTGTTACTTCAGAAAAAAAAACCTGCTGGTTTAAATTTGTATTTGATACAGTTTACTTAAAATACTCTAAACTATTTAAACTACAGATTAGAAGGCAAGTGGTCTCAGACCTACCCTGTGTCCATACCAATCCTCCTCCACTCTGTTTCCCCAAATACAGCTCTACTGATATCCCTCAGGCCCCTTCTGCCATTGCTCACCTCACTTCTGATAGCACTTCTTTGGATAATCTGGGCCATGCCACTCCTACCCAGAGCATCCTGGTTCTGGAAGGCAGGGCTGCCATTCCAATAATCCTGTGAAATATTTGCTATCTGTCCATCACTACACTAAGACCCTCAGGCTGAGAGTTTCAAATTTGTCAGCAGTTGAGTTCTCACATCAAGATCTGAGAACAACATTTCCCCAGCTGTTAAGGTCAGCACCTTCACTGAACAGGAACTACTCAAAGACCCCAAATCAGAGGCCACAGCAATTAACCTCCTCAGTGCTTATTAGGACAAAGAGAAGACAACGTGCCTAAGTCACTTCCATAGATAACCTGTTGCCACACACCACCTCTCTGAACTACTGGAATTGCCAGCCAGGACAAGGTGACTTCAGAGCCTGTGTTTGCCGCTGGCTTCCCAGCACCACAGAGAAGTGGGTGAATGGGAGGATAAGGATCACCTTCCTCATGTCCTCTGGCTGAGGCATCAACAGAGACAGATGAAAAGGAGGGTGTAATGGGTATATTTTGACTGTATACAGGTAATGGGAAGAAACCAGGATGGCTGTGCCATCAACTGGAAAAGCTGAGAAGAAAAGCCAAGTTAGTGAACCAGAACCAACCCCCACATATGCCCTTCCACACCAGTTTGCTTTGTCCCCCACTCCGCAACACATCTCATCTTCTATCATCCTTTGCCTATACTGACAAAAGGAACGATACCCTTTTGCAGCATTTCCAATATTGCATTGTTATTTACTTTTCTTGTCAAGTCCCTCCCTGTAACCTGGAAGCTCACTCACCTCTCAAGGTCCCAGATTCTCAGAGGTGAGATGTGTCCACAGCAGGCTGTCCCTGTCACAAATGAGCTGTTTAAAAAAACAAAGAAACAAACAAAAAACACTTACTAATCCTCATGTTGTGAAGAAACTGCATGAGCAAGACAGAGAAAACAGGTTACAAGATATACTTTGAATTCCGGTTCAAGATGATTTCAGCATGTCCCACCACATTTCACAAGGGACAGGCAGCAACAAAGGGAGAGTGCCGAAGGACTCTAAGTAGCTCAGCTTCCCAGATGCAGCAGGTCACAACTGCAGAGTATTGGCAGGACATAAAATGTATTTGTAAATACAAAGGGAAAACCTAAACAGGAACAGGTGTAAACAACATTTTTCAAACGAGTCAGTACAGTACTTAGCATGTTTCATACACAGTCAGTGCTGTAAGCTGCAGAGAGACCCCATGGAAAATTTACTGTTATTTCCTACCTCATGTCTCACTTCTGCTTGTTGGCAACTTCTGAGTGCAATCATAAACTGGCTGCAGCATCACAGGCCTAAAGAATCACAGAATAGAGGTCTCTGGTCCAGCCTGCTCAAAGCAGGGCCAATTTCAAAGCTGGATCAGGTTGCCCTCCCCAGTGCTCAGGCACTCTGTTAGAGGCAGCACAGCTCTCCTGCAGCAATATTTGGCTTCATTTACCCCCTCCAGTAGGGCCCATTCCAAAGTCCTCTTGGCAATGCTATGTGCCTGCTGCACATGCTGGCTCCAGAAGTCACCTGATACCCACTGGCCTCATACTAGTTCATAAGACAGAACAAATCCTTAAAATCAAGCATGAGGAAGATGGGTGCTGTGCTCTCCAAACCACACTGCTTGTTTTGTGCCAGCTTCCCATTCTCAGTCCAAATAAGAGTAAGAAGCTCATACAAAGACTTCTAAGTAAGTTACAAATGACCTCTCACAAAGCCATATTTATTGCAGCTACTGAGAATAAAATGCCAAAACTATGTTTAAGTCTATGCAACTAGGAGAGCATGAACACAGGAAATGGAATCTGCTTTAAATAAAAGCCATTTCTACGCTTTGCCTAAAGAACTTTTGCAGTATCACAGGGGCTGGCAGCTGAAACATGAAAGCAAAATAAGAAAACAATGTTGTGTCTATAAAAATAGCAGTTAGAGCAGTTTTTAACATTTCTTTGATCCTCTACAGCATTCTTTCTTTGGAAGTCAAGGTGTCTGCAAGCCTCTACCGCACCAGGAATGTATTCTTGCAGCAGCCTTGACTTCTGTGAGAAGCACTACTGCTGCTGCAAGAAGGCACTCAGCAGCCAAGTAGTGAACACAGGCTCAACTCAATCAAAGCCAGAGAAGGACCAGATGGAAGCAAGACTGGAACTCAGGACTCCTACTCCTATCTCTGTGGTTTAGCTGAGCTACTGGTTTCTCCAAACCAAAGGCCAAAGCAGCACTGACAAAACACTCTGCAAAAGAGGCAAGCAGATAACATCAAACCATTTCAAATCACCAAACCACACCATGGAGGTGTCCACAAGTTCTGTGACACTTAGCTGCCCTTTAGGGTAGAAAAGGTCTGCAGAACTAGATCTATTTCAAAGTGTCTCCAACCAGGATGTCTTATACGCAAAATTCCAGGTTCATTGGCAGTGCACATGCCATCAGCCAAAGCACCTGTAGCACTGGGCTGTCCCTACAGGTGCTGCAGGGTGCTCACGTTACTCTTCTCCATGTAAGTCCCTGACCAAAGTCTGAAAGCCTATGGAAAATCCAATTCCTGTTGCTGTGCAGCAGCCACCACAATCAATTAAGAAAGTGTGCAGCATTTCATCTTTGGAAACATGGTTTCTGCTCAATGCCTGCCTTCTCTCCATAGTCCAGGACAGGAGGGAACATTTCTCTTTTGCAAATGTCACCCACCTCAGAGGAAAACTAGCAAAAGACACCCACTTTGACAGCTTGTTGGTCAAGCCCCACGTCTGGAAAGCAGCACTTTGGTCGGAGGTCCCTCTGCTACAAAGCTAGGTGCTGGGTTTTGTCCCCCCTCCCCAGTCATAATCCATTAATAACTACTAAAGTCAATTACTGTGGTTAGAAACACAATAGCAGTCAGGGAGTCAGTCAAGCAGGCAATTGGGTGCTTAAGATTTTTCTTTTGGGGGACAAACTGACTCTGTCCCAGCCAAGAACGCTCTCACGTGGGAGACAGATCCCTTTGTGCAGAAGGTATGCACAAGGCTTTGATGGTTGCCACAGGTCTAAATTACCATGGAGGCACACCAACAGGGAGAAAAAGGTGGGAGGAACAGCTAGGTTTAATCCTCCCTCATGCTGTCAATTCTGGACTTCAGCTTTCCCTCCTCGGTCCTTACCCCTCACCCCTCAGAGAAAAAAAAAAAAAAAAAAAAATAGAGAGAGAGAAAAGCATTAGATAAAGAGATTTTTCTCCAGCATCGAATACAGGCCTCAGGGCCACAAACAAGTCTCTTCTGGGTAAAGCTGACTCCATTCAGTCAACAGGAATTTTGTCTCATACTTCAGTGGGATCAGGTTTGCAGGCCTTATCTTTAAGAGCCTGAGCCCATTAGCAAGCAAAGATAAGACTTCTCCCACAAGAGCAGGCCACCTTCACTGCAGCATTAGAATGCAGCGTTCACAAGACAACATGCACAAGAAAGGGTGCCAATGAGAAATTCTTGAAGCCTGAGAGTGAACTGATCTTAATGTCTGGATTCCAGGGCATGATACAGGGCCCCTCACCTTGAGTCTGATCTGCAGGCACACACCTTGAAGCCTCAGGTGTCTCATAACTGGGAACCTCTCACAAGTGACAGTTTTACTTCAGGCAAAAGAGCAACACAAGTCAGCTTTCGTATGTCTAAACCAACATGCAGACTGGAGGAAAGCATGTAAAGCTTGGCTCCAAAACTTCTGAAACTTCGTTTAGTGTGGAAGATCAGGCTGAAGACTTCTATCAGGCTTGCTTCTTTCAGTCTATCTTCCACAAGGCTCTTCAGTCTTAGAGAGCACAGAGCACACTAAAGAAAACCCTCCAACTTAGAGAAGTGCAGCTTTTTCACAACCATTGTTGCCAGCTGCCCAAGAAAAACAATTGAAGCTGAGTTACTAGCTTGGAGTGTGTCATTTATTTTGCCCACATTGCATTCTACAGCCAGACTGAGGAGAGACTAGATTGGGAAGAGGTGAGTACAGGATACCCTAAATATATTAATGCAGGCATGACTCATCTACCTGAAGTATATACAACACACTAATGTACACTGACTCTGAGCAGATGCATCTACATCCACCATAAAAACTGCTATGGTCAGTCTCCAGATGGCCTTGGAGATGTAAAGCCCCCTCCTCACTATGCTTCCTTCTGTCCTTTGAAAGCTGCTGGCTACCATGACTATAAGCTCCCTCTAATAGGCACTTCTAAGGGGAAAAAAAAGCACCATTGTAGGGCTTCCATAACAGACACGTTGTCTTCACAGGGATCCCCTAGGAACAAAAACCAAAGCAGGAAGGCAAGAATGTTCCACAGCATTGAGACACACATACTTCATAAACAGCATATTTTTGTTGTCCAACACAAGCAATCTTCCAACTCGTCTGATACTTTGATGTCCTCTTTCTTATTTGAAACTCCCTATTGACAGAGAGGAGAGGAATAAACAAGGGGGAGGGGGGGGAACCCCAGAAGAACAACCAAGAGCCTGCTTCTCCAGAAGCCAGACCTTCTCTATGTTGCAGAAGAGACATTTCATTAAACATCATCCCCCCCACAGTAGAAGCTGGGCCAGGAAATGAAAGAGAACACACATCCTGACAGTGCTGTTGGAAGAAACACAAGAACTCTCCATCTGACTGAATTGTGGTTGTTGAAGATCCCATGGCATTTCTGGCAACAGCAGTAGTGCTCTGGCTACACTCCAGCTGCAATAATCCCATAGCTGCTCCGAAGATGCCAACTACAGTTTGACTCACGTAGCATCCCTCTTTACCCCATCCTGGACAGACCATTGCCAGATGTGAACAAACCAGAGGAAGAGAGGTAGATACCCATTAGTCCTTTTGCAAAGATGCTGTTTATCTTGAGGCTTGGAAACAGCATCAGCTCCAGAAACACAAGTCACATTGAACAACACATATTTTCCCCACCATCAACCCAGCCTCTAGAGAGGGTCCTGCCTGAGGTGGGAATCCTGCAATGCAAAGTCATTGAAGGAACCTGGGTAAAACAGGTCATTTCCCACCTCTTCTCAATACACCTCCTCTGTGCCTCAGGCTTGTGCCCTTCCCCATACTGTAAACAGATTGCTTCTCTAATTCTATTCTGCTCTTCAGGGATTTCAAATCCAGAATCTGCTTGACACGTGCAAGAGCCCGTTCCTTCCTCCTGGCACTCTCCCCCGCCCCCTGGAATTGGACATCGTTGTTCCATTTTGGAAACTATTATATATGGAGACTCACTGGACTGGGAAACAAAGAAGTTATTACTTGACAGAGCTCTGCAGCTGGGAATGTGGAAGGTGGGGGGAGAAAAGGGGGAAAACCAGGGGAGACAGGATGGGGGGGTTGGTAGCAGTATTATGAAAGCGATCAACAGAGAGGAGAGCTCAAAGATGGGAAACATCTATTTTAAAAAGTCTCAAGTGAAATGAGAAAAGAAGGAGAAGAGAAAGCAAGTCCAAAAGGGAGATAGGAGAAGAGAGAGAGCAGTTGGTGCTGACGGTGCCGCGGGTTAAACGCACGGGTCTGTGGGTTTGTGTAGCCTTTGATTCAGCACTGACACGCTTTGGCAAGGGAGGCCACCGGAGCTGTCAAATCCTTCACCAACGTGCCCATCAATTGTATTCAGCTCTCCCCGACCCGCACTGGCATTTTAATTACTGTTGGGTAAACTAATTTGTACAAATGAAGGCAACTCTGCCTAATAGAATATGCAAGCTCTCTGACCTCTGACAGGCGATGACACAAGATACAAAGGAGGCAGAGGAAGGCTTTTTATCAGAGCCTTATTACTCTCTATTACTCCAATTAGTTAAGCTCCAGTGCTCCTAATTGGGGGAAAAAATTGCAATTAAATCAATTTTTGATGGGCTGAAAGTGGGTTACCGAACCGCCCTGCCTGTGAAACACTGATATTATAGCAGCAAAGGTCAAAGTCTTTGTCGGCACCTGTGGGGCCCCCACCTCCCTTCTCCAAGCCCCTCTGTGCCCCCCAACACACACACTCAGCTCGCTAAGGCGAATCATTAGAACATGTCATGTCTTATCGCGGCCGCCACCATCCCGCCAGCCTCATCAGTTGACATCATTATGGAAGGTAACTCCTCCAGCATGAATACAGTGCTAAGGTCACACAAACTTGATGGAGCCCCTGCTGAAGAGCAGATGCAACAGTAACAACATTGTGAAGGGGAGAGGAGGGGGTCAGAAACCCAGCACAGGGAGTTTCACCACCTCCAGCATGAGACTTCTCCAACAGACCAGATACACACAAAGGGAGAGAGACAGAGAGTGCAGGGGAGCAAGTGCTCCTTCCCCAGAGGCATTTAATTTGCAAGGAGGAAAAAAAAAAAAAGCACAGCATCACTTTAGCATCTTCTTTTTTATGAGCAAGCAGGCACACAAATATGCAAGAAATCCCATCTGCCTTAGATGCAGGCAATGCTGGACAAGCCCAGGACTGGGTGGTCATGCCGGGCTGGTGCTGCCCCTTCACTGTCCTAGACCAGTTCCTTCAGCTGTACTTTGTACTTCTCACAGGATGACCAGAGGATTGAACCAAGCATCTTCAGTACCTCAGAAGTCAAGACAGCTGGATTATATGTTAACATTCTGTAACCACGAATTCAACAAAAATCAACACGTAAGACAGCACCTAAAGCTCACCTGAGTAAGCCGAAGAATCCCACTGCAGCGCAGCCTCACCTTTGTTGAATAAGCTTGCCGAAAAGACCCAGCAGCTGAAGACAAATAGCCAGGCTTGTTCCAGAGAGGGACTGGAAAGCTTTGGCAGGTTTGCTGCTACTTCTTCGAGCTCACGTGCGTGCTACAGCATCTCCCGAGGCACCAGTCAACTCAGAGTTAAATTGTGCTCCTGATATATCTCATAAATGTCACATAGAGAAGGTACAGAAGAACTCTGCCACACACCACCATGGACTCAGCACAGAGAGAAAGCAAAATGCATAGAGAAGACCATGAACCCTGCAACACTGACAACCACTACTGCTCCAAGAGGAGATCCTGCACTCTTGCAAGGAGCACCAGTGACACATGCGTGAACAGATGCACTAATAACTCATTCATATGCCACCTCAAGTGGACCACTGAAAAGTGGTCCCCAGAAAGACAGCATTTACATTTTGTACTGAAGGGCACTCTAGAGATGCTGGATTGAAACATGAAGTCACATTTGAGGCAGAACTCCAGCTCATGAGATAGAAGAAATGCTCATGTCACTGCCTCCCAACTCATATACTTCATGCCTCATGACAGAGGGAACATCAGCTTCACCTCTCCAGCCTTCCTCCTTGGCCTCTAACTTCATGTCTTCCTCCAGAATTCAGAGATACTCAAGCTGAAGAGGAAAAAAAGTTTTTCATATTCCCAAAAGCCAAATTCCTGGCATGTCAGACAGATCACCCCTACTCTAGCAAGCTGTTTATCAGGCATCCAACCTAGACACCTCCATCCTGCCTTCACTTCTTTGCTGTCTCACCCCACACTCTGTGCCCAAGTTACCTGCAACCTTGATCACTGTCCCTTCAGCAGCCCTGCAGCAGGTAAGTCCTGTAAAAACAAGCCACCAGACACAGAGCACAATCCTCGTTTCTGGAGAAAAAATGAGCTCAACGACATCAAGTCAAAGATTCCAGACAGGACAAATACATGCACACTCTTCCACACTACAGTATTGAATAGGAAAATACCCTTGATTAGAAACTAGTGATTCAATCCACAAAACAGTCCTGATGTTCCTAGGCCTGTTCACATCTAAGTATCAATGCTTTCCCCAATACTCCACATGACACACACTTTTAGGAAGAAGAAAATTTTCAAAAGAGGACCACATGCAGATTAGCTCTATAAAAGTTGATTTAGGATCCTGAGTGTTCCTGTACAAGAGGAATATTGAAACAGTGCTTTTCATAGTACTGCTGTCATTTTTCAGAACTTCAAACAGAATTGCTTTTGTAGCTATACAAGTATTTGACATCAACCTGCTCTTTTTTTAAAAGAAAAGTCTTGAAAAACTATTTTGAACAGTGCAAAATACATATTTACATGCTATGTCCAACAATCTTCATCTTTCCTCACTCCCCAAATCTTTGGGCTTGCCAGGCACGGAGTAGTTGTTCATGCAGAGGTCTTTGTACAGGAACTCCTTATCTCTCTCGAGACCAAATTTAAACCCCAAATGATGCTCAAGTTATTACTGTGATTACAGGAAAAAAGAGACTCCTTAACCATAACAGAAATTTAATCCAGAACATAATTCAGGCACTGATCTGAATAACTTGTACCAAAAATCAAAGTCCACGCCAAAACTGATTTGTCTGTTCATGTCTACCAGGCCTTTCTGTGAGCAGAGCTCTCTGCAGGCAACCACTGGGGTTACATCTTAGAAGCTGAATAATAAAGAAACATGATTCAACTGAGAAATCACTTCTGAGTCTAAAATCTGGGCTGTGCAAGAGATACAGCTCTCTGTTCCAACCACAGAGAGATTTCTGTGAAGAAAGAGAAGGGAAGAAAAAAAAGAAGAAAAAGGATGAAATCTAGGGACTTTCAGGTCCAGTTTGAGACTAGGTGGTTAAACACCACTACAGTACAGTTATATTAACTTATCAAGAACCAGAACAAAATCTCAAAGAAAATATTTAATGCTCAGAAGTGATAACATTAGAAATCCAAAGAAAGCGGCTACTAAGGTTACATTTGTGTTTTGAGGAGTTAAAGGCTTATTTGGGTTTTTTGTTTCTTTTTCTAGTGCAGGTGAAATAACCACAGTTGGCGTCTCAACTTCCTTACTCACACAAAGCATTCTCCATTCCAACATCACTACAGAAATCTCAGCCATCTGTAGCAACTTCATCCTATGCTCTAGTCTTGCTCTACCCCCCAGAGCAGCCTTTCAAACATCAATGGGCAAAACTCCTGAGAGGTATCCACCAGACAACATGCTCTACCTCCAACTGCTCTCACATGCCATCTGCAATACAGTACATGGGAGTTGCAAGATAACTTCATAAAATCTCTATCTTGAGAAAATTCCCTGGGTTTTTTGGAATGAATTGAAAGGAAGGAACAGGAGGAGCTGCTGACTGAGCAGCAGAAAAACATGAACCCTGGATGACATACATGCACAGTACTAGACACTGGACACCATTTGTACCTACAGATTATCATGCACCTTGGGCAGATCTCTGAGGGCCTGCCATTCAGTTCTCACCAACCTGCACACCCATTCCAGCCTTCACACTCCTCACGTTTCCCCTCTCTACTCTGGTCAGTACTGTTATCCTTCCTCCTCGCCCCCATGGGGAAGACACCCTGAGCTCAACCCTCCCCAGACCCAGCAGCCCCCTTGAGCTTGGGGCTCTGGGCCCACACACAGCCTTACAAGAAGCTCTGAACTCCAGCCTTTACTTCCTCAAAGCCTGCCCAGGTGTAAAGCTCCAGCGATTCCTTTTTTCTTTGCCATTTTCCCTCCCTCCTCCCTCTCCTCCTAGCCCCACCAACATTTTCAGGCCACACAGTGAGCAGGGAGGCTGGAGTACATGAGGACCATTGCAGCAGTCGTGCTGTTTCAGGCCCCCCCCAACTCAAGACAATTTCTAAGAGCCATTTCTTATCCTCCCCTCCGTGAAATGATTTCTGTTAATTGCCTGGTGGGAATCAGTTATAGGTGGGGGAGACTCTCCCCACACACACACACCCTGGCCCCTAATTGGCTTATTGAAGTTTTAACGGGGCTTTCACCTGGAGAAGCTGGTAATTATTCCCTTCATTCCCCTCTTGCTTGTACCTGTAGCTTCACACTTGGGGCTTGCCTGGCTCCATGGGGGGGACTTTGTTCCCTCTAACTACAGGCCCCACACAAATGGGCCCAGCAGCAGGAAAACACGGCAAAGTGGTAATTTTCAGCCCCGCGTAATTAGCCAAGGTTCTTTCAGCCCAAACTGCTGAATGGGGAGAGGGCTGCTGGGGAGGATGCGCCATGTGGGAATGGAGGAACGGGGGCTGCTCTCAACGGGCGGACAAAGACCTCTCGGGGGCTCCAATGCGGGCCAAGCAAGAGGAGGGGCTGGGAGCGGGACAGTGCGCCTGGCATAGCTGGGGCACGGCCAGCGGTGGGACACACACTGAGGAGTCAGCCCGCGGCATCCTTCCCCCAGACTGTGCAACAGGGCAGTGCAGGATGCCAAAAAAGCAGTAAAGGAGAAAAGAGATCCAGTGATGCACAATATAAACATGTGAAGGGGTGTGAAGCATGACAGATTCTTGAAGGCCTGGTGTAGCCTATGCTCCCAGGACAGGATTTCTAGTCTAGTACGTTCACACTGAGATTTAGAAAGGCAATAGATCCAGGGAGAATAAGCTGGACAGTGCAGGTCCCAAATAGGATAGCAAGAACTGTGAGAAGGACAGAGTGAGAACTCTTATTGCTGAGAAAAATCATCAAAAAGTAAGTCAACTCCTCCAGCATCTGCTCCAAAAGTCAGGTAACAACCATAACCAGGAGGACAGCAGAAAAGGCTTCAGGTTCTCTTTTTGCTGAGGCATCTCCCATTAGCAAACCAAAACTGTTTTTCATAGTGGGACCTCATTTGTTCTGTGTCTCCCTTTCTGCTACAAGACTTTGATCTCGCAAAACCACCAAGAAACCTGCTGCATGTAGGTTCAAAAAACCTGGCCACCAGTGTATCGCTCCTGTGTTAAATCAGACTGATGTCAGATGTCCCACAAACCAGAAACTGGCATCCTGTGTGTGGTATGCTCCCTCTGCTGATTCTCAGGACTTGTTAGCATCTATGCTTTTTTTGAATTATCACCATTGCCTTCAGGATAGAAATGCCTGTCCTGACTTGTCAGGTCTTGTAGACAAGTTAAAGCTGCTGCTCAGCTGGATTAATGATCACAGCTTCAGTGCAATGGGGTCTGGGGGATTTTTTGTTTGATTTTAAAGTTTTAAAAACCTCACCTTCTGTCTCTTATGATTGCAATATCCTACTAGAAAGCAAGAATTGACATAATCTAAAAGCTTGGTCCTGATTCTGCAATGAAGACCAGGTGAAGACCCAGCAGGGAATTGAAAAGATGCCACTATTATCAAAGGACAGGTACACTGGAGTGCTGAGCAAGCCCTAGGAAATGATGCAATTACAACAATCCTGACAACAAGGAAAGGAGATCCTCAGGGACTCCAATTGTAGGAAGGAGCAGGCAGGCAGCACAACCCCCAGGGCACAGACTTTTAATTTCTGAGCTGCCTAAAATACAACAGTGACAGAACACTGCAGCAGGTTGCAAACTAGAGAAGTAAATTGCCTGGTTCAACCCCATGATTCTGGTTTCTTTTCAGGCCATATCTATTTCTATCACATTTTACAAAAGACTCTTCCAAAAGGATCATTTTTCAATTTCAATCCTATTTATTTCAGCCTCACCCAAGATGCCTTAAGTACTTGTCACAGATAGAGGAGTTCAGCCAGACACTGTGTGCCCTTGACCCATCAATTCTCAAGACTTTTCCTTAGAACTTTTGACACCTCTGGACAAAGTATGCTTGCTGTGAAATCCATGCCAGCATCTGAGAAGCAGAACCCAAGAATGAACAAAAGTAGGCCCATGTTGACCAGCCCAATTTCAAGCCTGTGCAGAGAAACAGAATGAACATTCCCTGCACCACTGGGAAAAGATATGTAATGTCATCTCTGCTCACACTTTATCACAAACCTTATGTGGTTCAGGGCTTTTTCTTCTTACAACCTCACACCACAAGAGGACATGTGGAATTGATTTAAGTAAATATTCCAGCTGTCACTGCTTTGGACAAAAGTCTAAATATTTGCTCATGTATAGAAAATGCTTAAAGAATCATGATGCAAAAGAAGAAAATCTCTTCTATTTATAAAATACCACCTTTCTATTTCTTAAGGTTTGGGACTGCCAAGACCAATCCCAGTATTTTTTCAGATGTGACTGGCAAAGTTTTCAGTTAACAAGTATTGTTTTAAAAATGCATGTATATATATAGAATGACATTTTATATAAACTTTTCCATTAGAATCTATGACAGAAAATTACTTTTCAATAAGCTGCAATCCATGCATGCCATTGAGGTCAGGGGGAAGGGAGAATCCTTTCAGGTCTGCCAGAACAACTAAAAATCAAGAATTTTTCAGTTTAAAAGTAGAGGTGGAAGGAATCTCTTTTACTGGTGCCACAAGCCACAAATTATTTTTGTCTTTTTCCTTTTGCCCTACAGACACACGAATAATAAAATCAAACTCTAATATTTAGGAGAATTTTGAAAAAAGTGATCAGTATGGTGAGGAAGAAGAGAAATCAAACTTATACCTTCCTTATCTTAGCACACAGGGCAGCAGTTCTTTCTTGATTCCATGCAGAGGCAGGAGCTGTACTTGTTCATGCTTTTAGGGGAAAGAACCCAAATCACAAAAACCTCTGCCCTGTGATATTCAAACAATTTAAGCCTAAATGAGTTCTTCATCAGGGGAGACGGAAATAATGCTCAGAGGGTTTCAAGAAGTCGAAGACCAGAAAAGGTGAAAGGGGAAAGGCATGTATACGGAGCACATGCTATACACAGAGAGGGCTAGGACACTGAGGCATGGAGACACAGGTGCTCTGTGGAGGAGGGAAGCAAAGCCTCATCTGCGTTTAACTCAGCCATGAAATGACTCCTAGAGCTTTCCTGTGCTGATCATTCCAGTCTTGACACGGACACGCTTGCAACAACCTTAATCCACTTGCCCTTAAAGCTCTGGGCAGCTTCCACCTCCCCAGTTCTCCACTCTACACAATATGATTTGCTTCAGGGTTTTCATACTGCGTTTTTGGAGCATGTCAACTCTTCAGCCCTAAGCAACCAAGATCCTGAATAAAACCCCTCCTCCCCATCTGCAGGTTCAGGGCATGCTTGGTTGTGAGCAAGCACCAGAGTGAGAAATCAAACCTGGCAGTCAGACCAGAAAGCTCCAGCCCTGCATGCAGAGAAAGGCATACAAAGTTTCATTAACAGATAATACACATCTAAGGCACAAAGACGTTTAGTGGCCACCTCCCACACAGATCCCAAACCACCCAAAAACTTGCTGGGAAGGTTCTGCAGAAGCCAGAGTTCAAGCCATGCTGACATCAATAAGGTACAGTTTCACAGCACAGATTATCACCTTCAGTATCTGTAATCAGGCTGGGCTGCAAGGCTGGCTAAGAATTATTAAATTTCATTGACAACTGAGATAAGCCAGATAAAGATAGGAAAGTGATCAGGCAAAATAGATGGCATAGATATAGGGAAAGGATAAGACAAGAAGCTGAACAGTAATTTATTACAATGCTTTATGTCAGTATATTGGGAAAAAATTACACGTAAAATGGTATAAGAGGGAAAGGATTGCATTAGGAAGGACTGAGAAAAAGACTCTTCAGGCACACATCTCAAGTCTGCAATGGAACAGAGTATTCCCTAGCATACATTGTCCTTGGATGACAAAAAATATCTGATAAAGGGATATTAAGTACCACACTGCCTGCTGCCACTCTGCTGCTGTCCAGGTGAAGCAGGACAACCTGCTGGCAGTCAGTCCTCCAACACTTCAAGGAACAGAAGTCTGGAAGCTTTAAATGCATAGGCAGCTTTGTGGGTAAGAGTGTGAAACCACAGATTCCTCCTTTCCTTTCCATTGCTTGCCCTATTTCCATGCGCTCGAAGAATTTAGGAAGTCACATCCAAAAACACAGCTATTAAAAGAACAATTTCTACTTGTTAAGTCAAACACCCACACAAAGGAATGCCAAAACCAAGCTCACTCACATGCCCTACACTGAAATGAGCACATTACTCAAACATCAGTATTTGATTCTGCAGCCAGTTACAAGTGTCCCAGTCAAACCTGACACTCATCTTTTATCATGTGAATACACAAGAACCAATTCCATGGCCATCAATTCATGCTGGGCTGCATCTCTGTGGACTCCAATCAGAAGCTGCATTGGGAGGAAGCGATGAGCTTACCACAGCTCAGGGATGCCTGAACTCCACTACAAACGACAACTGGCCAGCAAGAACGTGCAAGTTGTGGCTTGCTACTGCTTCACACAAGGCCATCGATACTAGAGTTGGAGTAGCTTGAGAAAAGTATTAAAACTTTAAACAGAGTGAAGGGTATCCAGAGAGAGAATCATTCACTGTATAACCACATAAGACAATCAGGCAAAAGGTTTAAAAATGGAACATGTTTCTTCTTCAGGACACAACACTGAATTTAAAAGGAGCCTTTGAAGCCCAGAACATTAACAGATTCAGAAAGAAGAGATGAGCTGCTCACAGCTATCTTCTGCAAATATGAAAGAAACACTGGTCCAGATGAAAACTCTAGCCAGGGAAACCCTAACCTCTCCTCATTGGAAGCTGGGAAGGAATAGGCAGGAAAGGATCTTTTGGTCTTGTTTCTTACCTTCTCCATAGACATTTACTACTGACCACTGCTGAACACCAAATGCTGGGGTAGAAGTATGCTGGACTGACCCATCATGGCCAGAAGAAGAAGATAAATGCCCACTTTTGTCAAGCCATGGCCCATCAAGCTCAACTTTTTCATCTCCAGTGGTACTGGCAGATGCTGTTCAGGAAGAACATGTAAGCTTGGCAACCTTCCGTGGTCATTCACTTTGCATCCCCAGTTTCTGTATTAAGGATTTTAAAGAGTGTATCCCCATCTAGTTCCTCATTATGAACCTGCTATCCATGACTTTACAAAATCACTTTCAAAACTGCTGGCATCATTCACCTCCACAACCTTGTGCTCTGTGACCATCAGAAAATAGATGTTAGAGAAACATTACTCTTTTCTAAAATCTGGAGCAGGCTCCTTTGCTTCTCCACTGTCAAAGACGAAAAAATCCAGGGGAAGTATACAGAAAATGAAACCATGCTCTAGGCCAAGACAGAAAATCAAATGCAAGAGAGAAATTCTCCAATCAGACAGTCCGGCTCTATCCCCATCCCTCATTAAATCAGCCTGAACAGCCAAAGCAGGTCACTGAACAAAGCACAGGTGTAAAGCTCAACACAGCTGCAGCAGAAGGAAGAGACCAAGCACAGCAACAGTAGCAATTGCTGCTTGGCCCAGCTCAGTCTGCAATTGCTGCTACTGATGAGTTCACTTCTTTCAGGAGTGGGAAAGAGGTACACAGATTTCTTTCTCCCCTGAAAAACAACCTAAGCTGTTGGGTTCCAGCTTGCAAGACCCTTCAGCCCCCACACCAATAAATCTTTGGGACTATAAATCAGCTTGGTACAAGTCTCTCTTCACAAAGGAAATGGGCTCTCTCTTGTCATTAGCTGCCTGTGTCTACCAACCATAGCAGGGCCTCATTCAAGTCCTCTTTGATGGACGGTTAGACTTGAAGGAATATGTACTTCAGTCTCAGAGGGGAAAGAACAAGAATTTACTAATTAGACAGGGCAATGCACATTAAAAGCTGGCTTTAATACCTGGTCGCAAATTAGCCCTGCACCTGCTAAGTGTGAGGACGCCTACAAAGCAGTAAGAGTACATCCCACATGTAGGGATGGTGAATGGAGCATCATGAGCCCACAACACCTCTTAAGTGCAAGAAAGTGATTGCAGCATTTGTGTTCCATGCAGTTGGAATGGAAGGTAGAGAAGACCTGACAAATCCTAGATAATGAACCACAGAACACAATACAGGCAACACAGAAAGAACAGACTTTGCCTTCCAGTCTGTAACAGTCTCACACTGCTCTGAAAAGAAACCAGAGGCAATGGAGCCAAGAAGAGAGCCTGAGCCACACAATTCCGTCCACGTTTCCAGTGTCCGATTCAACTCACAGCAGAATTTCAGGATGCCAGCAACCCAAGGAAACTGAAGCTTAGCTACAGGCAAGAGGCACTCAGGCATGCTCCATTTGAAAGTATATTAGCATTCAAGCCAGATGCACACATAGAGGAGAAATTCCCATTCTTCAGAGGAACTGGTTTCCCTTCAAGGATGACTATCTTGTCTTACTCATTTGCTCCTCTCCAAATTTCAGCCTCTCTGGTCCTGTTCCCCTCTTGCATTATTTTAAACAGTCTGCCAAGCATCTTCTGTGAGGACTGAAGTGGCAAGGAGAATGTTGAGACAGGAGACATCATCATCCCAATATGAGCCAGACCTAATATAAGAGAAGCCCATCTCTGAGCCATGCTTTCATTTTTATCAGTATTTTCTCTAAGCCTGAAGATATTCCTGTGGGCAGTGCTATGTTCTGTGTCAAAATGTCAAAATTCAGCAGTAAGTGCTAAGTCAGAGATTTACATTTATGACTTCTGTAAATTCATACCATCTGCAACCTCATTCTGAGCACACGGATGACAGAGCCTGCCCACGATGAAGGCAGCACTGCTGCAAACATCTCCCCCTCTGCCAGGAAACACCTTCTCTGTAGACAGAACCCTTCCTTCAGCAGTTTCCTAAAATCCACATTGATACACTCATGTATTCTCTCTCCTGAGCTGGAACAGAAACATTTGTAACTGCAGATTGGAAGATCAACATATACTGCATACCACACACCTGAAGAAAGTATCCTTTTCTCTTCTTCTTCCTCCCCCTTCTCCTCTTCCCCCAGCCTTTCCTGAGAGCACTGACCGATACATAATCCAGTTCATGCTTGGAAAAAAGAAACTGTCCCCCTCTACTTCTAACCAGGAAATGCAATGGAAAACCTCATCCCTTGAATTCTGAGTTACTCCTTGCCCCCATTCACACATACAGATATACATATAAAGCACATCCATGTCTGCCTGTTCCTCAAGCTGGCACAAGCTATTTGGAACAGAAAGTTGTGCACAAGCCCCAAAGCAGCCACCTGACATTCTGTGCTGGAAGGTGGCCATTGTCTTCCCAGGGATATATGCAAATTTCTGTTTGATACAACAACTCTAGTTATAGGTAGAATCAGGCAAACACACATTAAACAAGTGTTTTGTGCAGCACGAGCTTGATATGCAGTATAAAACAGGCTTGAATTGACTCCACTGATCATAATCAAAAACATATCCCTTTGCTTCAGACAAACTAGTCCATTTTGGATAGTCTAAAATCTGATTCAGCAATCAAAACTTGAATCAGAAAGTTATCACCTGCAGCCTCCTGTATAGTTTTTAGTTTCCTTCAGGAAAACTAGGACTAGCAACTGCCTTCATGTGTACACAATCATTACTTTCTTGTCTTAGTAAATAAAGAACCGGTGCTTTACTATAATTCTTCCTCCTGCAGCAGTCTGAAACCTTCACCCTGATAAATTCAGTACTTTTGCAGTTCTCTTCCAAATATTTTTTTTTTTTAATTCTAGAAAAAACAGGGGCAGGGAGAAATCCTCCAAAGAGGCCCAGTGCTTCCCTCCTTGTAATGAAACCCTGTAATGGAATGCCCTGCACTCCAATTAGGAAGAAATGCTAATTTTCTCCAGTTGAGCACCCCCTCTAGATGTATCTAATTTGTTTCACTGCTTTCATCTCTCCCCTCCATCACATTTTCATTTAAAGGTTATGATCTGTTTGTGCCCTCCATGCCGCGCCCTGACAAGACACCCCTATGAGAGGTTGCAGGGGCCATGTCGCCCTTGCTAACCCCCTTCCCAAACAAAAACCAAAGCTTTTTTCCCTCCACTGCCTCTTTAAGAAATGCAGAAAGATGAAGGGGAGGAGCAGGGAATTGGGAAGACAATAATTAAAAATAAGAAGTAAGCCCTCTTGCAAGTTAGGTTGTTGGTTGTTCCCAACAAAAGGTTAGAGACCTTTGCACCATGACCAACACCAGTATGACCAGTGGAGGCCAGCCAGAAGCAACAGCATTACAGAGCTTTGCTACTTCTGCAGATCCATTTAGTAACAGATGCCATGCAGAATACTCTTTTGCAAAAGGTTTTTAGATGCTAAATTGTTTAGCTCCTTGTAGGTCTTGGGGAATACATTTTCCCTCATCTGTCAGGGAGAGTCTGGTCAGAAAGGACATGAAGAGCTGGCTCAGCTGAGGAGAAATTCTCAATAAAGCATTCCCACTCCTCTCTGAATGGCTTATGCCTTGTTCTGGGAGTCTGTGTTCTGAAAATTCCTTCAGGAGAGCAGAGATTTCAGATGGGTAGCACGGGCCTTGGAATAGCTCTTCATGGCATCCATAAATTTGTGCTGCCATGACTGTAGCTGGACAGACATGGAAATCCTCAGGGTAGAACCCATCTGGACAGGTTAACCACACAGAAGAGCTGGCACCACTTCCCACAGAAATTTCAAAGGGCTTCCTAAATCACACAAAGACTATTGCTGAATAAAAATAATAAAAAATGCAGCTACCATCCTACCTCCAAGCAAAGCCTCTTTGAAGCCTGCCCCAGTATTCTCAAATAAAACAGTATTCCTGGAGCTGAACCCAGAGTCTTCCCTACATACAAACCCTGCTTCTTAGCCAAGCTATTCATTACTTGTGTTCAGCCTCTCCCTTCCTTCACTTCAATTTTCTCCATCAGTTCTTGTCTGTTAGAAAGGAAATCATAGATCTACACTCTCTAGACACAAGTTTCATCACACACCTGTTGTCAACATTCTGTAAGTTGAAAGTGACCAAATAACCTCTTTGGAGGAAAAGCAACTAAGTGGGCCCTGATTGAAAAGGAGTGGAAACTGCTGGGTTCCACTGGTGGCACTGCCTGGAACAACCATCCTCTTGGAAAAAGTAGAAGAACAGCTGGATATGCTGCCCAGACTGAGCATTGAGTAGCCTGTTCTTGACAGTAAGATAAAGATGGAAAAGTACAGAAAGAGTGTTTTCTGTTATTAATAGGCACTTTGCTAATATTGCTCAAGATAGTCAGCTCCCTCTCAGTCATTTCCTGCTGCAGCCACTGAATCCCATTGGTCACAGCACTATATGGTCCATTACAAGCTATTTCCTCTCTACATTTGCAAGCCTCCAAAAGCTTTTGCAGAAAGTCCTGATGATCTCCCTTCCTGCCTCCCTCTGCAGACACAATTCTCTCATAATTTGACTTTCTGGGATCACAAATGGGGAGCGGGTAAGAGGCACACAAAGATTTACTCTTCATGGATAGCAGCCTTGTCCTTTCCTCCCCTTCCAGGCCCCCTCCCTATCTGGTCCATGCAAACAAACCCTGAGTGGGAAAGAGCGTTTGGAAGAGGCCTGTGTCTGGGCCAGCCGCCTTTCATCCAGAAGATGCCTCCTCCCGTTGGAAAATACAAGCATTGTGTGAAAACATTTTAATATATTCATGCACATTCCTACAGCTTGCAGGAGCGAGTGGGTCTCAGCACCCTCCCCTCCCTGCCTTCCAAATGATTTTCATAGGCAACGATGCACTGGCAATACCACTTGTTTTCTCGAATGCCCGCGAGCATGTAAATTGTGGGAATATTCAGGCCAAGGGCTGTGGTTTTATTGTGCTGCAGAAGAGATTTTACTAATTACTTGCCTAAACTCCAAAGCAGTACGCTTGCTTTTTTACAAAGCGGGAGAGTGGGGAAGGTGGGGGTGGTGGGAAGAGGAGGAGGGGGACTAAAGAGAAAAAAATAGCAAGGGGAAGAGAGAGTAAAGGGAAAGAGGGAGAAGGAAAGGGAGCACAAGGGATGCATTTCAAAGTTTCTCCAGCAATTGGATGGGGGGGAGCTGTGCCCAATGTGAAATCATAGAGGTCAAAGGTGGGTCTCCCTCCCTTGTGAGAAAGTGGTGAATCAGGACGGTTTATCAAACGATCATTTTCTTTTGAAACTGGGAGGCAGAGGCTGGGACAATTCTGCAGATGTGCTTGATGAGTTTGGGACAAAAATGGGCCGCCTCCTCCCCCCCTCCCCCCTTTAAAGTCTCCCATCAGGGGTTGCTTCTCCCTCCACTGCTTCCAGGACCCTCCCCTCCCTTCTTCAGTGGTCAGCTGAGACCCCCACCCACTGACCGCCTTTGTATTCCTGGCCTTTGGACACAGTGACAGGGCCCTTTATGAGACCCCAATCAAGACCCCCATGTCACAGGTACCTAGTAGAGATACCAGACCCTTTTCAAATGAGGAACAACAAGGAAAATATGCTGGCCCATTGTCCCAGCACAGCACCAAGGGAGATGAAAGGGACAGGCTGCTCCCTCTCCGCAGACTGCCTGCCAATCAACCCCAGTTATTAAGGTCACGATGTGGAAACATTCTGACCTATACCTAATCAAAGATGCACCAAGGACTTTTGAGAGAACATGGGGGAAGGTGGGAGAGCAAGCATCGCCCTGTTCCTCTCCACCCATAAATACAGTGAAGCTTCCACAGCAAATTAGTAGGAGTTACCCCAGCTAGTGCTGCAGCACACTTGCCCCAAGTACCACTAGGGCAGCCAAGCAGAGCTCTGTGCTGGCATGCAGCCTCAGGAGAGCTTAAATTAAAAGCATTTCTCACTGAAAAGTTACAGAGTGAGCAACACTGGAGGTGGCTCAGAAGCCACAATTGAGGACACTGTGAGACAAATACTAAGCATACTCTTTACTGTTGCTGATATCTTTGGTTTGTGTGAGCTGCGGGTTCCACCAAATGTGCTCAGCACCATCCAACTGAGTCCTGAAGAAAAACTCAGTAGATGTGAACCTCTGAATCTCCAAAAGCTGAAGCACCTGCAAGAGTGGATAGATGCCAGTAGTGCAGAGCAAACATTCTGACTCCCCCCTTGCATGATACAGGATGAAGATACCAAGATGATGCTGATGGTGGCAGTTTTTAGGACTACACAGAAATATCTCACAGAGAGGAGGTAGGAGCCATGTGCACTGCCAGAACAAAGAGATGGAGACAAAACAATTAGAGCATGGGTCAGATGGGATCAGAGAAGCACACCCCATCAGAGAGCTCCAGAGCACTTGGAATATGGGCAAAATCAACTGCCTCTGAAAGGCTGTTCTGCATCACTCACTGAGTCATCACCACACACTCAGAACAGTCAGACATAATACTTCAACCTGACAAGAGACACAAGAAATGACAGACTACATTCTGTGATAGTTCACACAAAAAGGAAAGGAAAAAGATCCAAACTCAGTAACAGGAACATTATTCAGTATATATAGGATGCTTCTGCAGGTGCATGACTTTGAATTAGGTCCTCCAGAAGAGCCACATGGTATAAGTCATAGCCACCACTGGCACACTTATGATCAGTCTTGAAGAATCAGAAATTTTTGACACTCTTCTTTATGCACCATAACTACTGTCATTCAGGGAATACCCTTCCTGATCCCATGCCAGCTTGCTGCTCTCATCCTGTTGGCATTCTTTAAAGCCCACCTGGATGAAGGTCTTAGTGAAAGGAAAACAAATTTGGGGTGGTAGTGCAGTGAAGTCTTAGAAAGTGGAACAGTCACAGCAACCAAGCTGCAAGTTTCTTTATGCTAAACACTGCTCATGTGTTGGTTCATTTTCCTCTGTCTTTTAGCTAAAAGATATCAGTGCAGTGCTACTGGAGCCCCCATTCCTGTCAGAGAGCCTGCAGAAGATAACAGCCTACCAGTGGTGACCAGCTGGGTAAGCGATGAGAAGTGGAAGACTTCCAAAGAGCTCTGGGACAAAGACTCATGTCTTTATGCAAATCCTACTACATTGCCTCTCCACTGCAAGTCACTGACATTCTTTAAACTATCCCTTCGTTCCTTAGCTTTTACACAACTGTTGAAGCAGATGGAAAACAGCTCTTTTTTTCTTGATATTGAACCAATTGCTCTTAAACCAAAAACTGTTTAGTCATGGCAAGGCATGGTCTGGTTTAGGTCGTTGCAAGCCAAGATCCAAACTGACACCTCAGACTCTGTAAGCTGCAGTGCTCAGAGCAGACATTACTTAAGCCAGCAGCACAAAAGACATATATTGCCTTTACTTCAGGGCAATATCCTCCACTATCACCCTCCTTTCAAATGCCAATGGCAGGCTGAGGGCCAGTCTCCTGCTGTCCACAGAGTGAATCAACACTTCTTTAGGAGGGCCAGGCTGCTATCTTAGGACACTAGAGCTTCACTTCCCACCTCAGGGCATGAGCTTGCATCCTCTGAGTGACAGGTTCAGCCTCATCTGGGAGGAGTAACGGTGGAAGCTGAGCCTGGTTAGAGGCATCTGCACCTGGGGCTCTCGCCGTGCAAGAAAGGTCCATCCCTCTGTGTCCCTTCCCGCCCCTAAAAGCAGTCATTTGAAAGGCGGGGAGGGAACAGACACCACTCTAATTGTAGGAGTGAAACCTGGCATCCTCCTGCTCATCTACCTTTGCACTCCATTTCTGTTTCTCTTTGAACCTCTGGTACAGCTTGTCAGGTCGCTGCCCTCCTGAGAGATCAGAAAAAAAAAATAAAACGGTGATTACTATTGTACACTGATATGCAAGCTGGAGAAAGAGAGAGAGAAAAGGAGAGAGAGAACAGCCTCCATGTGTCAGACTATGAAAGGGCTTCGACTGAAGCCACCTGAAAAACAAACCCTTAATTTAAATGTTAATGAAAGTGTTGAAGAAACATCAGAGGCTTTCATTTCTCTACAAGGAACAGAATCACCAGGTCTAGAATTTATGGCCCCCTTCACCTCCCCTCTCTTCTTCTCTGCTCCATCAGCCACAGAAGTAAGGAAAGGAAAAAAACCCTAATTTTAACATTAACTCCACACTTCCACCCTAGGATGCAATTGCTAAATTATCTGTTGGCAGGACACTGATCAAAGGTGGAAAAACAAAGGCACACTGCACAACCGAGCAAAGGTAAACAGCAGCCAAGGTCTGGTGAAGTTACCTTCTCCCACTGCAAACTTTAAAAGCAAAGAGAAAACAATCACAAACTGGAAATGGAAACCTCAAACCATAAGGTTGCCAGCCCCCTCAACTAAGTTTCTTCTGTCACATCGATTAAACAGTCATGGATTCTCCTGTGCAAACCATGCAGCACAAGAAAGATGCCTCCTCCAAGCTTTCTGAGACAGACTTTCCCCTCAAGCAAGGGGAAAAATGATAAAAAACTGCAGGGGGAGGGGAAAAAAAAATTCAATATGCAACACAGCTCAACACAATTAGAAACAGATGTCTGCGTTCCAAGTCAGTCAGCTACTGCCTCCCAAAACCTGCTCACCTGCCTGCAACCACTAGTGAGTCAATTCACACAGTCACAGAAAATATATACATTAGAGTACTGGCCAAAAGTGACAAAAAGGGAGGAAGCCATCAATCTTGTGAGCTTTAGAGGGCAAAAGAAAGAAATTGAAGTGAAGAAAGGTAAGCTGCAGTTTCTCAATTCATAGAAATGTTTGCATATTTGTTTGTTTCTAGAGGAGAGGGAAAACAGACATGTGTTCATGCGTTCACCCATGTGAAGAAGACCAAATAGAGCTATTATCACACAATTAAAGAAGGTAAAACAAAGTCTTCTTCCTCCCAACATCAAGGGAACAGTCAGGGCAGATGGATAAGACACAGGTGTCATTTTAGCTCCAGAGGGGAGAAACTGATACTCATTTCCTGCTCCTCAGCTTTAGGGTGAAAGAGCACCAAGTCAGTTATGACTATTGCATATACCTAGAAATCCACATCCAGATCGCCCTCTGAGGTCAGTAAAAGATGGCAGTTAATGCCACCACTAACTCTGCACGTCCACTCTGGGATCTCACAGTTGAGCAGGTTCTTCCTGCCCTGCTTAAGAAACAGCTGCAGGTCAGAGTCCCCTCTCAATTATTCAAACCGACCAGGCTATAGGAAGATCCCCAAGGACAGCAGAGCTATTGCTGCCGGCTGTTTTGCTGGCCATGCACAAACCCCAACAAAACTCAGTAGTTACTTCTCCCAAGTCCTAGCAGACTCAGAGAGGTTAACTGCACAAAGCAAGGTCAAAGCAGAGCACACGACAGCAAACAGCTCATCTTGATATGCAGTAGGGGAAACCTGCTGATAAAATCGGAGTAAGAAATGAGGGCGGGGGAACATTATCCAACATTTTAACTTCTACCCATCAGGGCTTCAATTGCACAGTTAAAACCACTGCAAAGTTGCTCTGATTCAAGTGGGTTGTTTTGCTCTAAGGCAACCTGCAAGATCAGATTGTTACACTTTCACAAGAAGTTTCTAGGTAACCATTAAAAAGAAGCCCTCAAAATTAATCATTTTGATCACTCCCAATGGGAGAAAGACCCATTCAGTAAAGTAACCTTTCTCTTCCTTTCTTTACCCAATGAGTTTAGAGCACATTTTAGAATTTGCCTGAGGTTGCCCACAGAAGCAGAGATCTCCTCAGATATTACTTCCTCATAATAATCCATGGGAGAGGCAATTAGGTTAAAATCAGCATGTTCAAATACAGGAGTTGGGACTCAACTAAAACACTGCATAAACAGAAGAGTCAGCCTTGCTTTTTAAATTTAGCTGTTCAGGTAAGTGCATATTTTCCTTTAAATTAAGCATCCAATGCAGACAGCTAGTCTTCTGTACAAACTTTCCTTCTCTCTGCAGTTAACCTGCACTTCAGCAAGGCAATATCCACAAGGAGAGGTCACTACTGCAGCAGACTAATGACAGAAACAGAAGAGACTGTCTCTTGGGCTTACACACCCAAAGCATGTTTCTGTCACAGTAGGGCAGTTTATGATTGCCCCAAAGTATACCAAGGGTTTTCTATTTACAACTGAAACCTGGCATCCTGCTCCTCATCTACAGTCGCATATTGGAAACCATTTGTGTGCCTCCATCTTCTCTTTGCTTCTTTTAAAATCTGACACACTTTGAGTACAGCATCTCATGATAAATATTTAAATATTTAAAAATGAAAATAGCAAATGCCAGTGGCCAGACCTGGCAGGAGAAGTCAGCTTAGATCTGAGTAGTTTTTTAAAATCAACGCAAAAAAAAATCTGAATCCAAGATTAATAATGAACCTAACATGAAGGTGCACTTTTTTCTTTCCCCTCCAGTTTACATTGTACACTGCTCCCATCTCTTCCCTGGCTACTGCCACCTCAAGGAACCACAAAGACTGAAGGTTCCACTTCTCTACCAAAAAGTCCCGAGTTTGCCTCACTTTGCACATTTGAATTGGTCCACTGCACTTAGGCTTGCCCTGGTCCCTGAGCACACATAAATCACTGCAGTAAGCACCAGCAAATGAAAGTTTAACATCTCCGTGATGCAGAATTCAAAAGGCAAATGAACTCGTGGGGGGAAGAGGATTATGAGCAGCTAAGAAACGTAGTTTAGGGTACACAGCAGAGTAAGTACAGCATTTTACTAAGCCATGGAGAAGGACAGCTTCGGAGATCAATTAAACCAGTGGCTGAAAGAAGCTGAGGTACCCTTATTTTAAGTGTCCTACTTTAAGAACTCTCTCAGAGTCTCCTCTAGTCACTTATGAGACTTGCAATGTGTGACCTGCTCTTCAAAGCACACTGATCAGCAAAACTTTGCAGACTTGCTGAAAACCCAGAATGAACACAATGCCCTCCCATCCCCATTACCCTGCAGAGCACTGTTAGGGATCCCCAAAGCAATGAAGCTCCACCAACACACATGGATGTCAAGACAATTCCATGGCTGAAAAAGTTATGTAAAGGACTAAGCACAGTTTTCCCCTGCACAGTATGAAGGTATGATCCAATATTCTTGGTACCCTTTTTATACCTTTTCCCCTACTTAATCTCCCTTATAGGAATCATTCTGTTTGCAGACTCAGAAACATCCAGAATAGCACCACTACACTAAGAACAAGGAAGCCTCCTCCTCCAGCTCCGCACATCTATAGGATGATCTCTGTTGTGACACAAGGAAACTATGGACAAATCAAAGCAGAATACCTAAGGGAAAATGACTGAAACCAGAGGAGCTGTGCTCTAAGAGCACAAGTCTCGAATGTTTAGCCTGAGTGTACAGGCACTGTCCTCTAGAGTAGCAGTCCAGCAGTGCAGGACTACAGCAGGCACAGCAAAAAGCCAGAGGTGGGTCAGGAGCATATGGGATACTTTGTAAGAAGCTTCACACAGAGGAAGATATCACTGAAAAGATGAAAAGTTTCACAACATTAACAGCTGAAGTTCAGTAAGAATACCACCCTGACTACTCTAGAGAGTCTAAGTCCTGGCAAACTTCCAGGTCAGGAAACTACAACTTCTCCAAAGCAATTTTGAATGGCTAGAGTTGGAGCTCTCCCCACCCTGCACAGAACCGCTTTGAGCTCTGTGTGTCCATAGTAGAGACAGCTGCCATTTCTTAGCATCAATGGGCCAAAATACTTAGGTGGTTGGAGCCTGATTCTCCAGCAGTTATACAGCAGAATTACCTGTCCTTATGGAGGAGATCTCAGTTTACATCAGCACAATTGAGAAGGGAGAATCAGAAGGTCATGCTAAATGTTTAGAAGGAAGTGGAGGTTATAGGCCATGTTCAGCCTCAGTGGGGAACATATGTGTCCAAGCTCTGGCTAGAAGGATGGGGACTGCAAGAGAGGAAAAGCTTTAGACATAAATGCATAAGGAATGCATATGGATGAAAAATGGGCTCTTGCAAATAAAACAGAAACCACAGAGCTCCCCAAAGCAGACTTTCCTAGAAACCAGATATTATCTTTTTGATACTCATGCTCATTAGACAGCAAGTAATAAAACCTATTAGTGAAAAATTCATCTCCCCTGCCCCTTGCCCGGGCCAACCCCCACCACATGCCCTCCTGCTCTGATCCTCTCTCTCTTCTAGGATGGGTGCGATTTGTTCTGAGAAGCGACAGGTTTATAGGTTAGCCGACACCTTCTCTCTGTGGAATTTTAATTAACTTCTCCCATCGTCAATATGTTAAGGAGCAGGGTTCCCATTATACGAGGTCAGCAGCGTGTTTCAGGCCCTGCTATATCAGCCGTCAAATTGAAGAATTAATGACGTGGCTAATTGGCTCTAATTCTCCACACCCCCCTCCCTAAAATATGGAGGGGTAAGGGGAGGGTGCAGTAGGCTGAGCTAGTGGGAGAGGCTGGTACAGTCCACAGTCTCATAAAAAATGAGAGTGCACAATTTAAGCCCACTTGTTCATGGGTTAGCTGTTCCACCACCTCCAATTTATCACCCTGCAGGGAGGACGGGGAGGGGTGGGGAGACTGAGGGTAAATATTGTGACAGAGAGTGTGCACAAGCATGCACACCACGGAGAGGAACACCATCCTGACAAGAGGCCACGGCAGTAGGTCACCACTTAGGAGTAGGAAGCAGAATGCCACTGGCCTCTAACCAGCCTCAGTGCCTGAGCCAGAGCCTGTCTGCCAGAAAAGGGACCCTTGCAGCACAGAAAACAGAAAAGACCTTCTATCTCACATCTTGCAGTGGCACTAACACACACGGCTATTCTTCAAAAACACTAATTGTCTCAAACACTCAGAGCAAAGGAACAAGGCAACAGCAAAACCATAGCAAGCCTAGAGTGTCATTTCCCTGATAAAACCATTAGCTCCATACCACTAAGTTTCTGCTGCCTGCAAAACAAACTTGGAAATTTAACAAGGACCACAGTTGTGGACAGTATCTTGGTTTTGCACAAGCCTAAAATTCAGCAGTTGCAGAAATCACATGAGCAGCAACAGCAGCTCTTCTTCCCCTCTTCCCTGAGGTATGCTGAAGAAGACCCTCTCTTCCCTCCAGGCCAGTTTAACAGGGAACCAAAGAGACAGATCACTGCTGGTTGGTGCAAGATTTTAACAGTGAGAGTTTCTCAGATTTTCACTTCCTCAATAACAGGAGCACTTCAAAGACCACCCTGGAAGATACCGGTGTATGTATTGCCCTTGCCTCCCATGCTGAAGCTGTACTTGTAGCATTATGCCGGCACTAGAAGCACAGAGCTACAGGCAACAGAGGCTGGAAAACCACACCCCTGAACTCCACTTCATCTTTGCCAGTTCAACATGTTCAAAAACACCTGAGTTCTAACCACTGCATGCAGCTCTCAAGCAGGGACCTTTTTGCTCAGCATCTCTTCTGACAGAGAATGAGAATACAAGTTGGCATCTTTTCAGCACAGAAAATCTCAAGAGGATCCAGCTCACTGTTTCTACTTAGCAAGTCAGCATTCCTTCCTCAAAAAAGAATAAACAGATCCCACCTGTGGCACTAAGAGGAACCCAGGGCCACCTTCATGGCCCCTTTATAAGGGGATCACTCTGCTGGTATAGGAAATAAGGACCACATGCTCTCCCCTGAGCTCCTGCTGCAAGCACAAGCACCTGATCAGCCTCCACACAAATTAAGTCCCTGAACAGTCACATTGGTGCCTTACAAAGATTTGTGGACACACAGCCTATCCAACTCCTTTACTTCTCTCTGATGAAAATTGGGAATAAAGAGATCTGTTACCTTAATAATGGGCTGATAGCAATGGACCACACTCGATCCTCTGTCTGCACTGTATGTAGACACTGACCAACTCTGCCCGCGGACAGGGACCAAACCTAAAGAGAGAGATGCATGTTATGCCACATCACCCAAAACTGCAGAAGGTAGGATGCATGCTGCTAATGTTGTGCTGGAAGAGCTGCCCGAACTTCCATGCTTACCTTCCCACAGACCCTCTCCCTGAATTCCAATTACTTATTTTGGGGGAGCAGAGCCTTCAATTGCTGACAGAATCAAGCACTTGAAGTCAGCTTAAAGTATGACCTTCCACCCCATGGTAACAGAGAGAGCACTCCCATCACCACTTGCTCTCTAAGGCAGCACTTAACACAAACTCCTCATCTTCTGTAGTTAAATAGATGACAAACTAGGATTTGTTCAAATCTGTTCTCTTGAACAGTGTGGGAAGACTTAGTAGCATCCCCGAAAATTTTCCATTAATATTAACTATAAAGTTAATCATTCACCAGCCTGTAAAATAATCTTCTTTTATAAGACCCCCTCTTAAGACCAAGTTTTTCAAGTGTACTCCAGGCTGCTTTCAAACTGGCTGCCCTTGCTCACTGACAGTATGAGAGAATTGCTTCCCTCCCTCAACAGTGCAAACACGCACATCTCCTTCCACCACTTCACCCCTTTGTTTCTGGGTCCTAATAAAGGCCCCAAAATTCTTTCTGGGGCCTCTGCTAGTGGCCCTCATTTTCTCCACCTTGCCATCATTCTTGGCCTACAGGACTCAAGCCCCCCAGTTGTCTGTAACCAACCCCCAGTGTTTTGCTTCAAGACTTCAAAGCGCGGAGTGCCCTATTTGTTTGTTTGTTGATAATGCCCAGGATTGCAGGCTATTCTTGTCAGCGGGGAATTTAGCACCTAGTGTCAGCAAAAGCAGCAGAAAAGCTTAACTCCTTTAAGGCATCCCTATCTCCTACAGGTTAAAAATATTGCTCAGAGCACACTATCTGCTGCCTATCACACAGGAATGTACATTAACAGCTCTTCAAGGCTTAGTCCTAATCAACACTCAGCAGAGCCCTCAATAGCTTAGACACTTAGAGCCCCTTTAAAAGGTTGGTAGGGATTCCCTTCCACCCTCCAAGAGTCTCATTCACGCAAACAAGACAGCCTACAAAAGAGACGATAAAAAATAAGAGGTGAACATCCCCAGAGTATATGCTGTGAGGAGCACTGTGTGGGCAAGATCTTACACTAGCTCTAAGAAAAACAGCTTGAAATTCCCCTCTGGCCTTCAGGAATTTGTTCTCAAGGTCGAGGATGTCTGTCCTCCAGCTGTCAGAGAAGTAGCAAGAAGGCACTCTCCCAGAAAAGAGGGTCCACAGACCAGAGAGAAGCAGCACTGCTGAAGTGTGAGACAAAGCAGCATCAAGGTCTTGCTCCCAGGAGGCAAACAGCAATCCAAAAATTGCCTTTTGCATTGGAACACTGCTTGCTTTACTTGGAAGTGATTTTACACAGGAGTACATCTGTACAGAGGGACCAACAAAAATAAGTCGGGTCATGCTGCTTCCCACACTTCCTACAAAACCTTGAAAGAGACATTTAAGTCTTTCCTTGCTTCAGCTTCCCCTCTTGTAAAACAGCAATTAGCTGGTTTTCCTCTTACTCCATGAATGCTCTGATATAAACCAGGGACCAAGAGCGTCTATCAGCCTACCCAGAGTAAAAGCCCACATATAACCTTCAACACACAGCAACCACTTCCAACAATGAAACAAGTGGTTGTGAAGACACTACAGGTACTGCATCATGCTAGCAGGATAAGGGTGAAACATCTGTGTAGAGCTTCCTAAACTGATCAAACAGAGCTGATTACAGCTCAGATGAACAACTCTCCAGGTCCACACAGGAACAAAGCATTGCCAACCAGATCCAGAAGGACAAAAATCAATAAGGTCCTGCCCCAAAAAGAAATAGCCAAAAATTATGTGACAGGACCCAGTGATGACAGCTAGAAGAGAAAAATGGGAGCTAACAATACTCATAGTCTAACTTCATTCCTGGTTTGCAAACCAAGAACTGCTGGGAAAAAAAAGCCAAACAAGAAAACCCCCACACAAATAAATAAACCACAAAATTAGTAAATAACCACAGATTTGGAAAAGACATCATCCTATCCTTTACAGAGACTGCATATAAAACAGAGAGTATGTTAAACCACATTGCAATGTTAAATCACAAAACAAGGATGGGTTTGGGATCCATACATCAAATTTCACATTAACTGGCATGCATCTCCACTACAGTGCAGATGGATGTACAGGGAAAGAAGCAAAACATCAGCTGCTGTCTTCTGCATTTCCAAGTTTAAGCCAGCAGCTGATGCTGTAAATTACTGCCAAATCTCTTTCTAACAAGCCTGGCAGAGCAAGCATCTTTTCAGAGACATGAGCCAAGACAGTCAGCATTCCTCTTGCAAGGAGTACAGGGCTCACAACAGCTCTGCTGACACTTAAATATTCATGGCACAAGACCTCTGAAGTCACCTCTACAGCAGCACCTGCAGCTGCTGAAACACTCCCTGCTCACCTTTGCTGTTCGGTCCCGGGAGCCGCTGACAATGAGGCCACCTTGAAAGTCCACACAGTTCACCTCCTGCTCATGTGCAGAGAACTTGACGCTGTAGGAGCCATGGAGCTTGTGAAGGACAATACTTCCATCTCTGAAAAACAAATCCACAGGCAGGGAATTTGTACCTCTTGGACATGCACCTTTTACTAATGCTTTGGAGTGCTACAAAAAGACCAAGACTGGTCTCTGACGGGCTGAAATTCATGCAGCATTATTAACCCTCCACTCTTCACACATCACCTGTTCTCTTGCAATTCCACATCTGGCCAGTTAAAGCCTAATCTGATGCACATGAAAATTTTCCTGGCTATCTTTCCACTCTTCACTTTGTGTTAAGCTGCAGAAAGTATTGCAAAGCAGCCATTCCTCCTCCTACCGCTTTGAGCTTGCCAGAATCCTGTCTGTGTGCTGAATGGCTAGAGTAAGGGAACAAGTGAGAGGACATTCTCACCCATGTCCAAGCCTCAGCTTTTCATTCATTTCAGAGCAGCCATGCAGGGTGCTTTGAATTAACTACCCAGATATTTAGACCTTTTTCAACCAACACAGTTACTAGAATTTTAAATGCAAGCCTTCATTTTCATCTGAATTTTGGTCTACAGTTCACAGGATAAAGTCCCACCCAGGGCAGACAGCCATGCTTGTCTCCCCCAATTCTGTGCTCAACTGCTGTGTATATTTTTATAGTTTTAGCTATTAATGAAAGTCCTGTCACTTGCTGTAACTGTAAAAGTCCAGTCAAATGCAAAATGAATTGGAGAAGTGTGTGTGTGCTGGAAGGCTTGGCAGTTTTTTCCCTCTCCACTTTTATATCAGTGGGTCTAATAAACACACACTTGTTTCTAGAAAACTTCCTGCACTACTGCAGTCCCAGCTAACCAGCAGTACTGATTATGAGAACAGTCTAGCTACCCTGGCTCTAACAGGGAAAGAAATGAAATCTGTACAGCAGTCAGGCTTGCCTGATCAGTCATTCCCGATTCAACAATCCTGTGGACATCAACAGAAGTTTACAGAGCAAAGGACACCTTTTAAGGTCAACAGTATGAGACTCAGCTCTTCACTGCTGCAGGAGAAGCTTTTTCAAGCCAAAACCAAAATTGTAAGAGAGGAAGCAGCAGCAGCAGCTGACCACAGCCAAGCATGAGGACGCTGTGTAGCAAAACTGGCTCCTCTGCTCTGGGCTGGAGTTACACAGAATCTTTCCAACCTTAGTGGCAAAACCCTTGGGCTCCTTCATTCACCCAACTTACCCCCCTCCACTGACAATGTGTGAGTTGACAAGAACAAAGCGACACACGTCCTCCTGGTGGCCAGAGAAGATGGCTTGAGGGTGATGCTGCAAACCTGTCCCCTCTGCACAGAGCTGGTAGGCCTGGATGTTCTCCGCTTGAGACAGGTAGAGATATTCGCCATCCAGCTCCATCCAGGGCATCAAACTGCAAACAGACAGCAGATTGGGAGCATGCAGGAGTGGGGAGAAGAAAACAAAACAAAACAACCTCACACAGAAAAAGAAAAAAAATTCCATATGCAAACATATCAACATAAACAAATTCCTGCTCAAGAAAAGTGAAGTTGGAGTGGCAGGTGACAT
Source organism: Haemorhous mexicanus (assembly GCF_027477595.1). Classification (NCBI taxonomy): domain Eukaryota; kingdom Metazoa; phylum Chordata; class Aves; order Passeriformes; family Fringillidae; genus Haemorhous; species Haemorhous mexicanus. Next base: position 29,322,440 of record NC_082347.1, on the reverse strand, counting down.
GAAAAAGCAGGGCTTAATACAGCAGCAAAGCTATAAGTGAAGCTTCTCCAGCAACACAAAAAGCAGATTACACTCCCTGCATTTTTCTAATCCGGAGCTGAGGAAAAGGAAGCATGGAATCTCCAAAAGAGAAGATGGCCAAAAGTCTAGTGAACATAGATAAGAAATACTTAAGGGCCCCCAAACCTCCACATGAGCTCTGTACTTTTTAAGAAACTAGACTAGGTGTTGGTGAGCTATGTTGAGCATTTCTAAGAGAGCATTCAAAGTGAGGCTGTTGGTGCAAACAGTCACTCTCGATCCTGAACACCATTTGCTGGTGCCCAGCAGAGACCACAAAGCTGCCACTGCTCCACACATCTCTAAGCAGGGGTGCATGTCACCAAAATACCACAGATCTTCCTACAGACAGAAAGTCACCTGCCTCCTGCACTCTGAGGCTACCCAAGAACTTTATGCTCATCATACAGAGGACGTATTGTTCTACATTCACACCTATTCCCCTGCTGAGGGGGTTTCTCTTGCCCATCTTTTAGAAGAGCCCATATGCCCTTTCTGCCCATTGCTTTATGAGAGACAGTGGCAGGTTTGTATGGAATGGACAGGTTCCAGGCCATGAGCAGTGGAGCCAAAAAAACTATTCCAAAGTATTCTGAAGATGTTACATATGGAAAAAATGCTTTACCTTCTGGGAGATCAAGAAGAGGACAAGACACTCATGAAATATCTGAATCAAGTCTGCCATCTCAAGAAGTTTATTTATTCTTGAAACAAAACCAAAATATAGAAGAAAATAGGCTACAATACACACTTAGGCGGTGAGAGCTTTTCTCTAGATTTTGCTTTTGTGTAGCCAACAGAGAATCAGCAAATAAGATCTCTGGATATAGTGAGGCCAGATACAAAGACATGGGACTCATGTCCTATGGGGCATGGATGTGTGAAATTGTCTCTGCTCTGCAGTCATTGCCAACTGCACCAATGTCCACAGAAACACCGAGCAAATCCAGAGCCCTTCTACAGAGCAGCCTTTCAGTTTTCAAACTATTCAGGAACAAATGGCTTTGAAAGCAGTGGGGCTTCTCATAAAAAACTGTCTCCCTCTTTTTTTTAGATCATTTATCCTCAGAGGTCATGATTTTCTGTGTCATCAGAGTCATTACACACAGCCATACCTTGTAACATCACAATGAACAACTAGATACAAGCAAGAGGACAAGACTGCTCATTAGACAGAAGGTTCCAGCTTGCCTGTATTCATCTCCAGTAACAGGCCTTTAATCACATGGACAAAGTACTTGAGTTTATAATATTCATCTGGGACTTGATCATATACATGGAAAAAGTAAGAGGCATCTTTAGAGCAGGAGCTTTGGGTTCAGGCAGGCTTTGATTTCCCCTTCCTTCCTCCACTCCTACGCAGCCCTCTAAAAGCAAGTGAATATCCAGCTTACCTAGACTACAGCCAGTTTCTGCAGCTCTCCTTTTGCAGAAGTTTAGCTTTTTACCTTTTTCTATGGCTTTTTCATAAGGAGAAGTAAAAAATCTGAAGCCGAATAAATTAAAATTAGGAGATGCCATTTGGATGGTGGCCTCATTAAATCAGTGCCTTTTCACTTGGGAAGCTGGTTTAGTAATGATCTCTAATATCCACAGAGCCTGTCTTCACAGATGGTTGCAAGCACTTCAAAGGCAGGTATACAACCTGCACCAAAACCCACTCTGCTCATTACAGCTGTTCCCAGGACTCTAGGCAAGAAGTGGCACATTATCCACCACTTCAATCTACACAGCACAAAAACGCATGAAAGCTCGGTAGAAGGTCCCTGTTCTTCAGCAGCTAACAAACCAGAGTCTCATTTTTCCTTCAGTCTGATGATGTGAAGGCTGAAAATTTCGATGTGCAGCTCAGACAAGAGACCTATCTTACGCTTTGTTTTGAAAGCCAAGTACACCTTTGCGAACAAGAATTTAACGACAAGCTCCTATCATTAATGTCAAATATACTTTTTTTTTTTTTTAAGTGAAGGAGAGAAGCATGAGAATGAAGGAGCAAAATGCAGATGAATGGCAATTAGCATTTTAGATTTATACATCCAAATCAGGATCCGGGATAAACCACAGGAGACAAACAAAGCATTCTGAGGGAACACCTAAGTCCACATCTGGAATCAAGGTGGGCTCATTGTGAGAGCAGGACAAAAGATTGCTCATGGTATGCAGCAGCAGACATGAATGCAACAGTTTGTAGTAAAGGTTGCTAAATGTGACTAAAACTGTAGAGATCAGAACAAAGACAAATTCAAATTGCTAAGAAAGGAACTCCTGACACTCAGCATTAATCCCTAGGGCAAGGCAGCAACTCAGGTTACCCCACACACAGCTAACCAGGAACAACCAAAAAAAGCCAGCAACAATCACTTGTAAGACTCCGTGGAGCAAAAAGAGCAGGAAACATCTCATTTCAGGCCACAGGCACAAACCCAAGGACCCACAGCAGCTGTCACATAACAAAGAAGAAGAGGAAGAAGCCACTTGCTTGCATTTCCATTTCAGGACTGTCTCCCTCCGGCAGCGTCCATGCCTCCAGTTCTGAGATACCTTCACCCTCTCCTTCACCGGAATGCCAGCAGCTCTGCAGACAGAGGAGGAGAGATCAGATTAGCAACCAAGGACTGATGCCTCTGGACAACAAGTGCATTCAAGATGGCCACAGGTAAGCTCTCACCCTGGTTCCACAACAGTGAACTGACACACACTGATGGTGCCAGTGCCACACTACAGTGAGGACATTCATGAGAGCTGACAAGAAAGGAACACTGACAACAGTGAGGGGTTACCAGCAAAGAAAGCCACCTCTGATGATCACAAACCTGAATTATGATCAAGACTTGACCAAGTATACTGAATGCAGCACAGGTTCAGTCAAAATGTAATCCAAACAAGATGACACAGAAAGAAACCACTAGAAGAACCAGAGATATAGGATATCACCCTTTTAATAGAGACTGACAAGAGCCATTTAAGACAAGGACAAAACCACACAAGAACAGATGGAGGAAACACTAGTCAGGAGAACACTGAAACGAGAAGCCAAAGAGTGTCTATCCAGAAGGACTAGTAAAGAAACTGTTCCAGTGTCTCACTTGTCTGACAATCCCATAACTAGATACAATAATCAGAAATCAAGATGTGTTCAAACTAAAGATAAAATACATTCATGTGTATAAACAATTCAATGCACACACACCCCAAGAAAAACTATCTTCCGCAGCAGCTCACCAAAGGATAGAGAATTCCAGCATATCACTGGAAAATTCTCTCTTTGCAGTCAGACGAAACTACTATAAGAGAGACTATTCCTGGGCTACAAATCAAACTTACTGGAATGAGATGAGACAAACCAAGATCAATACTCTTCATGATGTGACAACAAGTAGGTACCACAGAGACCTGGGACCAAGGTCTCCTTAGAGTCTTCATGAATATACCCAGTTCAAGCAGCTGTTCAACACCTGTTTTGTTTTCATGAACCAGAGTTGATTAAAGACACTGGGAAAGGCAACTTTAGCTCTCATCTTTCTCATCTCATAAATTTAATTATTCAATATCCTTACCGGAGCTACTTAGATAGAAAATATCAGAAAACTACAAACAAGAAGAAACTCTAGAAATTATCCTTTGTAACTAGGGGTTACACTTACTAGACTACAGGAGTTTATTCCACATTCATGCATTTCTCAACAGCCAACACACTCAGATTCATAGGGAGAAGGGAAGATCCTTGAGAAATGGGAGCTAGTGCCTCATCAGAATCAGTTTCTTCCTCCCATGCCTATAGCCCCTCCAGTCCACTTCCCAAAAGGAGCATTTTTGGGTACTCTGTCATTTTTAAAACAAAGATTAGCTCCCTGTAAATAAACATCTCCTGTGTTAATGGGTGTAGGAATCTCTAACTTGGCCCTGGGGTCTGGCCAGATTCTTATTTTCCCAGCCTTCCTTCCATAGCCTCAGGCTCCTTTTTTTCTGCTCACCCTTCCCTCCTCTTTTCTATGCTTTCCGGCACTTAGTCACCATTATAATTTGACTGCATTCCTGGGCATGTGACCCATTTTAAACAAAAACAGAAACCACACACAGAAAAGCTTTTCATCCTCTAGAAAGCTTTGCAACTTTACGTTTATGATCAGTAGAGCCACACCAATTAAAACTGAATTTAGAAAGCTACAGGCTCTTTATTTTTCATAGCCATTTAAAAACAAACAAACAAAACCAAAATAGAGTTAGACTAGACTCCAAGAAGAGGAATTCCTTTTTTAAAGGGAGCACTTGCAAGAGCTCATGAGGCCAGATAGTGTCTGAGACGAGGAATGCACAGTACTGAAAAGTCAGGTTAGATCCACTCTCATCATTGCTTATTACTCTCCCAGACAGAGCTCAGGCTCTCCGCCTACATGCAATTCCATTCATTACTCCAAAACATTTCTCCTCCCTACACTCAACCCTCAGTTAAGTTCTCCCCACATACAGATTTCAAGTCACCAGCTTGCACAGTGATGGAAAACACACTCGTGCCACATCCCCCTCCCAACACATGCTGGCCCAACCAGACATTCTGAGCTCAATGCATAAACCCTACAAAGACTAGATGTAATTTCCAAGGCTCTGAAAAAGGTGACTCCAAGGTCAAAAAAGCAGCCTCCATCTTACCCTGCTGGTCCCTTTTCTAGCAGGCCTTGACCCTCCTACTGCTGAATATGGAAGTTCTGAAGAGTCACATGTTGGCTCAGCCCAGAGCCCCAGTTCACTATTGCAGTCACTTTTGAAAGACACCTCATTCTTTCCCACATATCAACAGTTGCTGTCTGGAGGGGATGAGGGTTGGGTGGGGAGACTATATGGGGGAGGTCTAATGGGATTTGGGAGGGGGTGGTCACGGTGGTGTTTTGTCTTTTTTTGCTTTACTCTTAATAAATATGTTATTCATCCAGCTTTCCTCCTCCATATAGCAACTCTGGATAAAGCTAATTTACACATGTCTTAAAAGTATCCTCTTTTTTGAATTAATAAAATGCCTCCCAGGCATTTTATTTATTCAAAATAGATGCAAGAAAAGGGACGGACCATATGGAGAAAGATGATGTAGAAATTGGACTGATACATCCCTCCTTTTTGCCAATTATGGGGCAGCAAATGCTGAAGTGCAGTGTTGGTCAGAGACATTTGACCCCTCAGACCAGAAGTTAAATCAAGCCCAGCTATGGAATCAACCGCTGAGATACAATTTGATCACCTGATTTGCTTCCTCAACAGCATCCCTCGAGAGCAACTCCCAGAATGCATCAAAAAATGTGATGAGTATCACTGCAATGCCTGAGAACAATTCTCAAATCTTAGAAAGTTAAAAATGTCATCACCATGTAAACTTAAAAATTTGATAAAAAATTCCTTTTTTCCCCTACAAGAGCCTATTTTGTTTCAGCCATGATCAACACACTTTCTATACTTGCAAACTTTTAGGAATTTTTCCATGATGACGGAGGCAATCAACAGACATCACACACCTGCACCAAGTGGCTGACTTCACCAGGTACCTCTCACTTCAGCAACTGTGTTGAACATTCAAAGATTCAGGAGACTAAACCACCACATGAATCCAAATGCTATATAAAATGCTAGGGAGGGAACTGGCCAATGAATACCTTGATCTTTCTTAGTATACAATCCAGAAAAATACTAAGCCACATGCTTAAAATTCAGCACATGCTTAACTACTCTGTGAAATCTAGATCTTGGCATTTGTGTTCCCAGAGAACGCACCCAACAGTGAATTTCAAGACTGCTGAAGGCTGACTCAGTGAGGAAGGACTGCTATTTTTAGCAGGACCTACATCAGAAAGCAACTGAGGTACAGTCCAGCATCCTAGAAGGATGACAGGAAACACAGGATGAAGGAACATTATGAAAACATAATGAAAATCAAGCAAAATATTCTTAAAGCCCTTTACAGTGCATCATCTTAGACCTCTGCTAGGGCATCACAATTATCAATATTTGATAAAGTTACATTACTCACAACATAAAACTCTGTCTTTGTTATGATCTAATTACCACCAAAAAGCACTCTATCAGGATCCCAAATCATAGTGCAATACATGACCTGAGCCAATGCATGTTTCCAATTGCATGCGCTCCTGATGGAGGCTCCCTTTTCAAAGACTTGGTTATACTAAGAAAGAGAAGGTGAACATTTCTTACAGCCAGAGAGGGAGCTCCAGAAGAAAAATCATCCCAAGCAACCCATTATTAAGGATTTTTCATTTCCCCCTTCCTACTTCTCCCCACTCTACAAAAAAAAAAAAAAAAAGCTAAAAGTATTTTGCTCAAATTATGAATTTCCTCTCTTTCTTGGCAGAGTTACCAAAAGAAATGTAATATTCCTTCTGGAGCCCACTTCCCAGCTGCTGAAGTAAGAGACTGGAACTGTCCCCACACAGCATCACTGACCCAGGTGACCTCAGGTACCAAGACAGTTGCTGGCCTCGGCCCCAAAAGAAAGCAATGAAAGAATCACTCAGCCAGGGCATATTACCTCCTAAAGCTTCACCTCCAACAGATCTTGCCTGCAATGATCCCCTCCCCATCCAAAGTCCTTTTCCACCAGAAATGGTATTTCTGCAACAGCAAGAGCTTCTGTGCTGTACTACATCCCAGGGAGATTTCTGCTGGCTGTCTACAATTTCAGCATGTGCCAAAACAGTGGTGCCTGCAACAACATAGGCCGTGTTACAGAAGATAACACCAACATGCTGTGTATTTTCCCAGCTGCATGGGGCATCCTAACACACCAAAGTCCTTCATGTTTTGCTACATCTTAAGTACTGAAGAGCTCATCTGGAAATGCAAGTCTGCAGAGACCTGCTGGGACTGAATTTCTTCTGTGGACAAAATCTGCTGTCTGCATAAAAGCTGTCACCAGCCTGCCTGAGGCCTGACTGGAAGGGTCATAGAGAGAACAAACAGGTCACAGTGGCTAAGCCCCACTATCAACCTTGGCCCTGTGGCAAGGCTGGCTAACAAAATGGCCAACTGCACTTATTTGTGTAGTCGGGACACACCTGTTGAGTGGCAGGGTCTCAGTGAGCTACAAGTCATGGGCCACCAACAGCCAGACAAGAGGGAAAAGCTATTTATGTCAGAATCCCCTGTTACTGTCCTCAACAAGTCGGCTGGCTTTCTAAATATCTCTTCCAGGACAAAAATTCCAACTGAATTCCTTTAGCACATGACCTTTATTTAGCTTACTGCCATGTTAAGCCTGTCCCCTGTGCTCCCCTCTCCCTACGGGACATGGGTTCAAGTAACTCCGAGACGGCAAAGAGCTCTGCCGACTGTTCCTCACTGTTCCTTGCTTCCTCTGGTGTGTCTATGCCATCTCAGACCTTACCAGGCTGTCAACTGCTCCACCAAACAGCTCTTGTGAACAAGTCACCTCATGAAGAAGGCAGAGGCTGTCGTAATACCCAGAGGTGCAAACAAATTTCTGTGCACACAGCACGGACACACACTTTCACAAAGGCTTCCCAAAAACCACCACCACCAAGACTGAGCCAGGCCACTCTGCCACCAGATGCCCTCTCCCTTACAAGTGACTGCAATGGGATATTTTGCTAGAAACTCCTGTCAGGATTTGGACTTCTCAGAGAGTTTCGTAGGCTTTTTGGAGACAAAATCTGGGCTTCTTCAAAAAATGCACTGCCCTGGAAAGATTATGAGAAAACCTGAAGCTGCTGAAGAAGTGTGAAATGTATTCTGATTTGAAAGAGTAGATTGTCAGGGAAGTACTTGGATAGAATGAAATAACACATACCTAGTCCAATGGAGGTAACAGCAACAAACAAAGCACACATATTTTAAGCCCTGTACTGCTAAAATTCTTCTTTCTCTTTGAACTAGTGAAGATCTTAAGGAAAGGGTAGGCAGGCCTCAAAGAACTCTTACCAACAACTTCACATTCCCAGAAAAAGCAGTAGTTTCAAGGTTGTGGAGCTGTCCTGGCAGATCTGTCCTCCTCAGCACCAACAGTTTAAGGCAGAGTAAGAATAAATGTAACAGCAGTTTATAAAAACCACTGACTTTTCCAGCACAAAGTAAGAGCTGCATTCCCTCATCCAAGATTTTTTTGTTACTGCAATATCCTCCCCAGAGTATTCCCCTCTGCATCATCTGCTCCAGTTCATTGCCTTCTTCATTTCTGTCTTAAAAGTAATGAAACTTTGTTTTTAAAACAAGTTTTAAAAGATGAAGGAAACTGAAGCAGCTTTACAAGCATTCACACTCCCTCCCCCTCCAGTGGTGAAGGCTGAGGTCTCCTATGATTGCTGCAGTTTGCATTTGGATTTGACTTGCACAGATTGGCCATTTCCTGCTCCTGTAGGTGTACACATTTTTCCAAGATCTGGAGAAAACACAGCTTTTATTAGCTCACCAAAATGCTTACACAAGCTCTTAAATACTCATAGATGATAAATCTGTCCATTAATGAATCTGCTTCTCTGAACTGGAGAATATACCATGATCCTAATGGGCAAGGCAGAACAGGAGACAGGGAAAAAAACATGCAGCAGAACACTTCTATATTTTGACGTCTATTAATACATTACAGAGAGCAAATTGTCAAGCTATTTAGGCTCCAACTTCTAACCTGCCCTCTAAAATTCCTTTCTAACAAAGAGGAAATAAGTTTAGCCCAGCTGCAACTTTATTCCTTTCTTCCATGCCTTAAATAAAGAATCACCTTACAATGAGCTCTTTCCCTCTCTGATTTCTCCAGTCCAAGGTGGTCCAGCAAGCAGGCCCTGGACAAAGGCTTAAAGCACCCTCTGCTATTCCTGGCTCTGACACTGACCTGCTGCACAGAGGGCAGCCTGGTTGACATCTCCCTGCCTCTCCTTCCCCTCCAGCCCCTGTTTACCCTGGCTATTTAGGCAGCAAGCTCATCAGGGCAGAGACTGCTCTTGCTGGGGCTGCACAACAGCTGGCAAAACAGACACAGACTACAGGACACAACTGTAATATCATTATATCACCAAAACCCCCAAAGGCTTTATGTTATTACTCAGCTACAGTTTAGCTGCAGAAAGTGCTGTTAAGCCTTAACTTTTCTGTGATATGCTGCCATTCATTTTTGAAACAAAAAAATTCTCCTTTCACTTTACACCATGAAGATGTGGCTCAACCTTTACTTCAGCTGCTTCTATGACTGAGTAGAGCAAAAATCTTAGCATAAGGACTCTCTTTTTACCATCCTCATGACAAGGTCTTGTAGCAGTACGTGTCTATACATAAAATTAACTTGTTTATACAGAAAAACTGACAACCTGATCTGAAGAGACTCACAGTTCAGATGCCAAGAAGCCCATTCATGTAAAGCCACTCTGTACTTCCATAATAGTGACACAATATTCTATTGAACATTTAGTTACTGCTGATTCAACGAAGAAACAGCACATTTTTAACACTAAGAATGTGCTTTAAGAACTCTTCCAGGTCAGCCCCTACCATCCCTAACATAGAGGGACTCAGGTGGATGTGAACCTAGTGATTCCCTCCCCTCTGCCAAAGGAAAGAAGTGTACCAATACATCCCTCAAAGCAAACTTCATTCTTCTCCTACAAGTGCACAATTGAATCCATGCCTTAAACACAACTTGGCTTACATCTGTGGCTCCCATTTGGCTGAATCTACCAGAAAGTGAAAACATTAGAGATTGTCAATATTGCGAATATGCCTTTCAGCGTTAACACCTAGTGTCTGAGCTTTAATCCACATCTTTCTTTGACACCACTAGCAACTTAATTTATTATCATTTAGGCACAAGCATGTGTCCAGAGATAACAACAGCTGGTAATTTTAAAAAGTATGTTGCCAGGATGACAGTTTTAAAAATTAAATAAATTTGGTTTTATATATACTACTATTATTCTCCTCCATGCTGCTAACACCTAGGGGTTTGCAACCAGTTTCTTATCAATCTTACCTCTTCCCTATTTTGGCAGAAAGAAGTTTTATAATCAAGCTGGCTGTTCAAACAGTTTTTCCATATACAAGATAAAGCTTCTTACTTCGGATCCTTGTTGTGACAATTATCTGAAGATATACCCAACGGAAAACGCATTTTAAAGAGTGTCATTTTCAAGGTAATCACCTTTTTAAAAATGGGAAAGTGGGGGCAGGAGTTAAGTTTCACAGCTATCTCCTTTAGGCTCAAATTCATTGCTATTTACAAAGCACTAACAGATGGCTTATCAAAAGCCACTAACAGCAGAAATGATCAAACTATTCTGAGATGGATTTTTGTCTTAAACTGTAAATACTCCCTAGACTAGTTTTTAACTTATGCCAGCCTCCCAGGGACCATCAGTTTAAGATCTAATGTGAGAACCATGTATGTTATTTCATTAAGTATATTAACCATAAATGGTTCCAGCCTTTGCTTTCTCAACTGCACACAGTATTGCACCAAAACCTCTCAAAAGAAAAAACTAGTGTTCACCTCCTGCAACATTAGCCAGAACATGCAATAAAAGCTTCAGCTCCTAACTGAGTCAAAGCCAAGTTTGACAAACTCAAGAGTTATTCCATATCACTAGGAAAGCACAGTTATCAAGAAGATTCAGCTATCCAACATCTTCATCACCATTCTATTTTCACAGTAATACTTTAGCTTGAATATCCACTCAGCTCAAATTTAACCTTCAACAAGCAATATACCAGGTTCCTGCTTAAAATTGCTATTAAGAAGGATGGTGTGCCCAGAAGCTTGCCTAAACTCCCTCCCCAGCTTGTACTGATTACTCAAATAAAATACAGTATCTCTCTGCAAATCTTACTCCCTCAATTGCAAGAGCAGCAATCCGGGAGATTGCTCTTGATCTTGGAGACATGCACGAGGAGCAAGTGCTACAGAAGAGACATGGCTAGTTAAAACCTTTGAGCTGCCACAGAGACTATTAAACTCTTCTTCAGCTAAGTACAAATTTTACAACTGTACAACTCAACACATGCAGCCATACTGGCTCTTCTGCAGATATTCAGATATCCAGGCTTCCTGGTTCTGCAGTATGCCCTTGCCTTGTATCTGTTGCCAGACTCTACCCTGCTGGAGTAAAACTCCTGAAACTGCCCTCAGATGCTGGATCTCCACCAAGTGAAAACAAGTGTTTGTTTTTTTCAGGTATTCTCCATAGGATTCAGTACACTATTTCAAGGAACTGGGGACTGTTTGAGCCTTCAATGAAGTTAAAAGTAATTAAAGGAATCATCCTCCAGATATATCTCAAGGTTTCTTCACAAACACTGGCAATGTAAGTTAGTGTGTTACCTATGATTGAACTCCCCAGGACCAAGGAAGTGCTGACCAATGCTAAAAGCAGCTCTCAGTACTGGAGTTGTTTGAGGATAACTTGAAAATAGGACACAGCACAAAAGTACATCCTAGAATTACTAAAAAAAAAAAAAAAAGTTCATAGCAAATCTAACAGCACTGAAATCCCTGTGAGTTCAAAACTCAAGCAGCCTTCCCTTCTCTCAAACCCTCTGACCTAGCAAAACTCTTCTGTAGCTGTTTATAGACCTGCATTCCTCTGCAGGGGGAAGTGGTGGTCCTTACACACACTGCACCTGCTCTGCTGTACACCTGATCCCTCCTGCAACTGAAAGAGCAGAGTATCACCTTATTCTTAATGAAAAATACAGAACTTCATTTCCTCAGGAGACAAAATCATATATCACAGTAGACAAGAGTCCAAAGCACAGCCATTCCATAGTGCTTATTCCTCCTGACTTTCAAGGGAACTGTGCTTAACTTCCAACCTGTGAACACAGAGCAGGTTGAAGTGCTGGCCTGAAAACCCAACACAAGGATTTTCAGCACCAGCAAAGTTCTGCTCTTGCCAGCAGAAGCTGTAATTGTTTCTCTAAAGTCTATGCATTGATGAGACAGCAACAGCAGACAACAAAACAAGGGTCAAAACTTGCCATCCCTTCTTTTGAGTCATGTCAGCACAGTGTTTATGGAAACAATACTGAGTCACTGAATGACAAACAATATCCATGCTGGCAGCTGAAGAGAAGCCATAGGAAGAGATCTGTAGATCCTAAGAACACAAACTTCTCTTAGGATCCTAAATGAGGAAGGAAGGGCCACTTTGTGAAGTTGCCTCCAAGTGGCATATGGCACACAGCCAAATTTGAGAGAGGAAAGGCAACTCAGGATCATCACCAACCACTGCCAAGGCCCAAGCCCCAAAGGCACTTCATCTAAGAAGATGCTGGTGTCATACACACTGCAAGGCCGAGAGGGCTTGACCCTATTCCTAACCTGTGTTGTGCTGTTAAACTGGGGGAAAAATAAAGACTCCAGGGAAAAAAACTCAAATAATTTCTACTCACAAAACTTTAAAACCCAGAAGCCATGAAAAGTCTAGGAGTCACTTTCTCTGTGCCAGCCACCACCATTTATAGCAGCAAGCTGCTCTGTGAGAACCTAAGACACGTGTTCCTGGGAGCCCAGAAAAGCTCTTTCACCTAAGAATGCACTAAGCCCACTCTCCAACCTTTTCCCAGGATGCTGTACCAGGCCTTGCTCCCTTGCAGCTTCTTCTCTGAGGTGTTTTCAAGACCATGACAGAAACCACAGCTCAGAAGTGGGGAGGGTGTGTGGGTATACAGGATCCATGCCAGCTGCACACAGCAGCTCCAACCACCTCCTTGCACTTCAACCCCCCCTAGCCCAAAGCCCCCAAGCCTCAGTGGAGGCTTTGGAGCGGTCTGGGGACTGAGAAGATCACAAAATCACAGAATTATTAGGGTTGGAAAAGACCTCTGAATAAAATCCAGTCCAGCCTCCCTGCCAAGGCAGGATGACCTAGAGCAGGTTACATGAGTCCAGCTAGGTTTTGAATGCCTCCAGAGGGACACTCCATGCCCTCCCTCGGCAGCTCATTCCAGTGCTTTGCCACCCTCAGCTTAACGTTCTTCCTCAAGCGGAGGTGAAACTTTGTTTATTTTAGTTTATGGACGTTGCTACTCATCCCGTTGCTGACACCTGCCTTTGAGACACTTATATGCATTGATGAGATCCTTCTCAGTCATCTCTAAATTGAACAGGCCGGGCTCCCATAGTCTCTCCCCACAGGGAAGATGTTCCAAGGCCCCTTATCATTCTTCGTGGCCTCCGCTGGACCCTCACCCATAGCTCCCTCTCTTGTATCGAGGAGTCGAGAACTGGACACAGCTCTCCAGACGTGGAGAGGGCCTCACGCTCCAGCACTCCCGCTGGGCCTGACGGTGAGACATGCCGCTAAATCCCCGCCACCCTCGCCGCTCCCTCGCGGGGACAAGAGGCGCCTCCCCCAACCCCTGCAGGCAGCGCCGGGGCTGGGCCCCGCCACCCTGGTGTGCGCCATCGGCCGCTCCCTCCCAGGGAGGCCCTTCCTGTGCCCTCGCCGCCCCTCCTGGCGCAGGGAAAGGGCGGCGCAACCGCGCTTCGGGAATGGCCCCGCGTCCCCCGCCCCTCGCGGCCCAGCGGCGGCCACGCCAGAAGTGCAGCGCGGCCCTGGCAACCGGCTGGGCCGCGGCATCCCCGGCCTTTCCGGGCCGCCGCCGCCGCCGCCCCCCGCCCTTCCGCCGGGAAGGCCGCGCTTACAGATCGGTGCCGAGCTGGGTGAAGCCGGAGTTGAGGCAGCCGCGAGCTATGCGCCTCCAGAGGACATCGCGGCTGCTGAGGAAGCGCAGGCGGCGGCAGACCTGGGCCAGGCGGCCCAAGGCCTGCGCGTCCAGGTAGGAGCAGATGAGGAGCAGCAGCTCCTCAGGTAAGGCCCAGAGCGGGGACGGGGGGGAGGCAGCCCGGGATCCCCCCTCCGCCTGGGGGGATCGGGGGCTGCCCTTCCTCCCCATGGAGCAGCAGCTCCCGCCCCTCCTCCCCGGGAGCCGGAGCTGCTGCTGCCCGGGGGAGGCCAAGCCATGGACGGGGCAGCCGCTCCCCAGTCACATGGGGCAGAAGCCGCTGCCTGTCACTGCCCCCTCCGGAGGAGGAGGCGGCTGCCGGGACCGGAGGGGCACGGGCCGCGGAGCCCACCCTCGTTAGCGGATTAATTCATTAACGGGAGCCGCTGGGACTCCCCCTGTGCCACTTGCCCTCCCCCACACCCCGTCGCCACGACACGACCGGCTCACGGGTCTGTATCTTCCGATCTGCGCTTAGCGACGTCACCTGATCCGAGTATTCATTAATAACGTGAACAATTAAATGGTGGGGAATGGCGATCCCAGGTAACCAGAACATCTGCCTCACCACCTGGAGCAACACCAGCTAGGTAGTGCACTCCTGCAAAGGAAGGTGAACAGCAAGGTGATTTAATGCTTATTTATTATCCTTGACCAGGGTCAGGAGCAGCTGTCACCCACGAAGTGACAGCAGGGGTCATCTGGTGCTGCACAGCAGTTTTCAACACTCCCAGATTCCTGTGATACATAAAAGAATGGGTCTTCCCCACATAAAAGCAGGCCTTGCTACAATGGATTTAGGGCTGGCTTTTCACCAGTACCCTTCCTTGCAGTCCATTCCCCATCCCAGAGCTCCACAGAGTGGATGGGGTCTGAAAAGTGCTCACAGTTCACACGTGTGTGTACACATACACAAGCACACCACCTCGAAAGAACAGTTGGTAATAACTGAGTCATTGTTGCCATCCACAGGAGCCTGGAGTACTGACAACGCAGGATTCTGGTCCAAAATGGCAAAGTAGCTCTCCACAGACAGTGGAGCAGGAAAATATGAGTCTGGTATTGTGTTATTCTTTCTTACTGTACTTTCCACTCTACAGAACCCTGAAATGCTGGGGAAATTTCTCCCTCAGAATAAAAAAAAATAGATACATTATAAGAAGTTCATCATCTGCCTAGAATGCTTTGAACAGGTATCACTTACCACCACAATCAACATCTCATTTTGCCGGGTGGAGTAGGATAATAAATTTTAGCATATAATGAGGTTACCATAGTATACCGGCCACTTGACAGTACTTGCATCATATTCCAGTAAGTCATCTTGTCTGTCTAATCTGAAGCTCCTAAATACTCCTATGAATAAATCAACAGGTCCGGAAGCCTCGTATTTTAGAGGTTCAAAACTGCTGGATAAGGAGCTCTCTGGTCCATTTACACTGAGTTTTAGTATACCCTGGAAGTCAAGGAAGTTTCAGAAGGCAGCAAATTTTTTAATCAGCATTTTTAAGGAGTGATGTCTGAAGTAATTAAAAATTTCTCAACCTGAGTTTGAGCTCAGGTGAAATAACAGCACATCTAGTACTAGCCAGCTAAAAGGGAGGCAATACAACAAATTTTGCTTAAGATTATGGAAACTTTGTGTGAATGCAATTTTATGTCAATTTCATATCTTTCTGATGATATGAAACTTGGTCCTTTTTGTAACAGACTACAATATTTTCTGAAACATTAAAATTATTAAAAGCTGAGTGACTTCTCTGTCTGAAATTTTTATTGTAAAGACATACTTATTATCAAGTTGGTCTTTCTCTAGCAGGATCCCAGAAACTGCTTATGCACCCCACACTATTTAATATATTTACTAACAGTCTGAAAAAAATCTGAAATCCTTCTTAGCAAAACTTTGTAGGAGGCACAAAGCATGGAGCAAGAGGCGAAGGATGCTTGTGGCTGCATAGCCCTAAGTTTAGGCATAATCACATCATACGTATTTCAATCAAGCCAAATGTAAAGTCTCACATCTAGGAACAAAGAATGTAGGTCACACTGAAAGGATGTAACTCTATCCTGCAAAGCTGCAATTCCGTAAAGACTTGATTAAGATGAATAATCAGCTGAACGTGAGCTCCTTCTGCTGCGCTGTGACCAAAGGGCTAGTGCTGTCCTGGGAAAAAAACAAGAGCTCAGAGTTCTTTTACCTCTGGTTTTGACTCTGTTGTGACTGTTTTGGAAATAATTTCAGACAACAGACAGCAAGAAGGATGTTTAAAAACTAGAGGGGTTTCAAAGAAGAGTAGTAAAGAATGATTACAGGACTGTCAAACATGTTTTGTGGTAAGACCCAAAGAGCTCAATCTATTTTAGCTTTCTAAAGAGAAGGTTAAGGTGTGAGGTGGTCATACCTTATGAGCACTGAAACAGGAAGAAAATCTGGATCTTCTGTTTAACAGACAAAGAGATAAGATCTCTTGACTGAAGGTGATGGAAACAAATTTGTGAAGAGGTGTGCTTTTGTAGTGAACAAAATCAACTGTTGAAATAGCTTACCAAGATTTGTGGTAGATTCACCATTAGTGGATTTATAAAAAACAATACTAGTTGGGTTTGGTTTTGGGTTTTTTTCCTTAGAGAGAGAGAGAGGCTTGACTACAACTGCTAAAACTTCACCAGGAATTGACCTGGAGAATCCTAACTCAGGATATCAGACCACGACTGTCCAAGGGCACTCTTCTAGTCTTAGGCTCTCTTACTCTGCAGAGGCATCATGTGCATAGTGCATGTTTCCCTGCACTGTGAGGCACCCAAATTCCAGTGGACAGTCTCCAGCCTCTGGCTGTGCTGCTTTACCAAGGAAAACTATTTGGTGCAGACCAAAGGAGCCTGGCCGCAAGGTACATGTGCAGCATGACCCTCTGGGATACCAGGTCCAAGGTATGGACAAGTGCGTGTGAAGAAGGGGGGCTTAGTGCCTTCCAGTTTGTAACCCAAGGTATAAACTGTGAAATACTTGGTTAAGATGAAAGGTGTTTACACCCAGTAATCTTGGAGAAGGTCAAATATGCTCCAAGCAGGGGACACAGAGCAGTATGAAGAAAAAAATTGCAATACATTCCTCTTAAATATGGCATTGTTTTCAAGTATGGACAATTGTCTTATAACATAGTAACAATAGTTATTTTTTTGCCCAAAATGTAGATGTCATCCCTTACATTCTCTGGGTTCTTTTTTAAGATAAATATTCCAGCAACTGCTTACCCTTGCACACACTTTCTCAGGCATGATTTTGGATACTGCCTGTTGCAGAGCTGTCACAACGCTGTGCATTGCAGACTGAGAACCCCATAGCCTTACTCTTTGCAGTAATGCCAAAGTGCTTATGTAGGTGTCTGCAGGAGCAAGAACTTATGAAGGTTCTGAACCATTCCTTAAACTGTATGTGTTGCATGATTATTTTGCGCTGCATTGTTCACACTCTATTATAATAAAGGACTCAAAGCAGGTGCTCAGTGCAGTGTAAGCATAATAATGTATCTTTCCCAAATCTTACAAAGATCCCAGTCCTTTTCATGGCTCATGACCAGTCTGAACCTCTAGAAGAGGGGGTAGAGTTTTGTGCTGAAGTAGCAGACCATTCCAGTATCACGGCTTGTAAACTAAGAATCAGGGGCTTATGTCTGCAAAGCCTTAACAGCATAAGTCAATGAAATCCAGCTTGGAGAAACACCATTTGAATACCTGCCTGTCATTTTTTTTTTCTGTCTTCAAGGGGTTTTATTATTTGCAGTGCCCTCAAATACACCTTTCCACCTAAAGACACATTCATGTGGACAGCTCTTTGTTTTGTTTTTCCTTCCAACCAGTGCTTTTGTGTATTTCTGAAACTTAAGACACCTCCTCTGCTACTACAGTACTTATCTGTAACACCATCGCTTTGAGGGATTAAAGCAGGTTACTTGTTACACACTTAGATCAAGAGTTATCTGAGTAGAAAGTCTATCCCGTTAGGGTTGGCGGAATCTGTTTTTGATCTTGAGTTGTTTTGATTTTCTCTAAGAGCAAGTAACATGTTATTTTAACTTCTGAATAAGGTGTGCTACCTGACTGTGTCTCTTCTGTTTGGCAGAAAGGATTAGAAACCTCCACAGAACTTGCACTCTATTAAAGCAGAGTGCTCACCATTGAGAACCAAGGAGCTGAATTGTTTTCAGATTATATGTGTGTGTGTGTCTTTCCCACATCAAAGTCTTTGATGGAAGCTGTTCACGCTATTGTCAGGAATGCAGGGATTGGCACAAAGGTGATTAGCAAAATTGCTTTTCTGTAGGAGAAGCACAAAAATTATCAAAGGATTAAAGAGGATAAAATTAAAAGGTTATGCTGAATTTGGGGGCAAATTTTCTGCTTTTAAATTTTCTCCCAAATTATACATATTGATTTGGTTTTACCTATAAAATATTTGCCAGAAGAAACCAGGATTAGAAGCTGTTTCATATGGGTTCTGTTAAAGGGAGATGAAAAAAGTCTTCCCTTAAAAATATTCTCAACAGGCCCCATTCCAAAACTCATCCACAAGAAGCTTTTGATGAGTGCTGTGAGCACACAGCTAGCAGCCATCCCTACAATGTTCTTAACAGCCACAGGATTGGGACCTTTAGTCATGATTATTCTGAAAATTATGATAACAAACAATTCCATAAATCAGTTTGTCATCAGTGATGCTGTTTGTTTACTTTTCTCACTACACTCTGCTGACAAAGATACTAAACTGAGGGGATCGTTTTCATTATCCACTTGCTAGGCACATGCAATGCTTTTGTATTTTGATCAAGCAGCTGAGCTGCTTGAATGGTTTGGGAAAAAAGGCAATAAAAAGGGATTCTCAAATATTTTAGTGTATCAAAATGAACAGAGCCTTCCAGAATCTTTCTGGCTTGGCAAAACTGCAGTGCAATTAAAAAAAAATATCACCTCCCATAGCCAGCAGAAGTGTCTCATCTTGCTGTTTCAGACTTTGTTTATTGTGCATTTTATTTTGAACAGTCCTCTATTATTTGCTGAGTACAAGCCATATATACCTATTTCTTGTCTTTGCATTTTGAGTTTTGTTTGTTTGTTTTACTATTCTGCTCTTCCCAGGAAGTCACCCTGAATATTTTATTTGTTTTAAACCTCATTTATCAAAGTATTATCTAAAGCATCGGTTCAGAAAATGTTCATTTTAACTGTTTTCCCAACAATGACCTTCTTCCTCCCCCCCAGGCCACATCAAGTTGTCATTCACCAGACAGCTGTGGAATTTGGAATCATTCCTTTTAAACGCTTTACAATTCCAAATGGTAGATTTCTAATGGCACAATATGATTGCCACAAAGATCTTTAAATTTCCCAATCCTCCAGGCTTCAAAGGCTGGACCGTCCTTGATCTCCTGAAGGAATGCTTTTGAATCTTGTTCTTTTATAGGGGCTACCTATGAAGATATTTTAGGGGCTTTTTCCTTTCGTACTTAAAACCTGAGGAACTAAACATTCAAATACCGCTGGCATTTTTGGGAGGGAGATCAAGAAATACAAAGTTGTTTCTAGGGATTCTCAGCTCAGTTTTTATTAATTCCATAGGTAGTTCCAAAACTTTTTGGAGTATTTATAAAGCAATATAAATATCTTTGGTGTCGCGGTGACTGTGATACTGTTTTATCCTGCATTTTCCTTACACCTACATAGCTACATTGTGCAGTTCCTCACCTGCCTTGAGCAAGTCTGACAGTGCCCTGACTCATCCTGCGTCCATGGGTACAGAGGGGTTCGTTGCTCTTGGAGGATTCACTGCTGTCATATCACTTACAAGGTAATAATTTGTTTAAGAAAGGTGAGCAAACCTAATCCTACAAATGGTTTTGGGTCTGCCTTGACCAGGCAACCAAGACAGAGCCTAATTACCTGCAACAACTACAAATAAGCAAAAGTATTAGAGTCCTAGGCTCACTTCTCTCTTTTTCTACAGTCAGAGGACACATTTCACTATTTGTCCTTTCTTTCACAATAGGATTTCTCATTCTGGAAGCTGACATTTTTTATTTCTTGCTGGTTAATTCTATTTCTTCCTACTGAAACACAAAATTCATTAATTTGAAGTTAAGAGACTTACAGTGCAACAACAGGAATCTGGCTGGTGCTAGAAACAGCCCTTCTTTCTATTCAGTTCAGCTTATGCCAACCCATAAGGCAGGTTTTACCCTCTCTCCTCTTACAAATGAAGCACACATATATAAAAAAATCAAGGACAGTATCCCGCTGTCCACACACAGTAGGTCCTAGTCCTGCACAGTCCTACCACACAGATTCATGATAGATTTGGGATCTTCAGCTGTACCCACCTTGGGGAAAGCACTGTCCTTTCTGTGCCCCTACAGTACCTCACACGACATGACCTCTGCTGTGACTGAGCCTCTCAGGTATTGTTAGAAGGAGCAATTAATGCTTTGTCACTGCAGTAAGTGTATGTTTAGATACCCCGTGTTGGCAGTGCACGTGATTTTTAAACAGTCTGCAGCCTAACCTCAGGTTTTGTGACAATAACAAACTGCAGGAACCAGTGATTACTAACCCAGTTTATGGGTCAGGGAACAGGCCTCAGATCCTCATTTACACAGTTTCTTATGATCACGTAAGGCCCCACTCTCCAAGACTATTTTTATTTGTTTGTTTAGATCAGTTTAAAAAAAAATCCCAGGTCCCAAAATAGAGAATGTTTTCCTTTGGAACTGGAAGCAAACACACTTGATGGCTTTAACATCTGTTGGACAATGCATGGTTGGGTGGTGGGCACCTCACACAGTTTTGTGACAAACACATGTGCATACAGCGTGTCAGATTATAAATCCAAGAATAAAGAGTCATTAAAACCTCCCTTCTCTAGCCCACCTGCCATGAAAATAGGCTTTTCACTCTATCTATTTAAACTGAAAATTGAGTATTCGGAAGAAAAATGCCGACATTCCAGGGATTCAAGTCAAAATCTCCCCCTCCAGTAAAGGAGGTCTGTCAATTGAACATAGATTGATCCATTGTCTGTCTCCCATCAGGACCCACAAGCCAACCCATGCACATTTGCTTCTATTCTGGCTTGAAACAGACCTCACAGTCCCAGGCCATCCCAGTAACATTTACGTCTGTCATGAGCTTGATCTGAAACTGCACAATTCTCAAATACCTTTCTGGTTTTAGCATGTGGTGCAGTTTTTGGGTGCAGATTCCAGTGAGATTAGCTTGCTACCCAGCAGAGCATGAGCCCCCTCAGCTCCACCATGAGTACAAACCTTCCTTGGAAGGGAGAAAAGGAGAAAGAGACACTTGCACACTGGATCAACTCTTATCAGAATTCACTTGACTGCCAGGAGTGCTAAATTCTGTCCTATCCTTTTTCTTTTCCTCCAGTTTGTAGTGGATTTACCAGTGTTAGTATGCCTGAAGTGTTAGTAACAATCTATTGAAATGCATTTCAAGGACAAAACATCCAGACTGGGCAAGATGTCCATGCCCCTGCAGAGGAGAAAAGGCTTCTGATTAACAGACATAAGTTGTGACTCTTGAAACTGAATTTAATAGTATGGTGAAGCCTCTCAAATCACAGTGCTTCTCACAGATTATTCTCCTCACCTGTAATTGTGCTTGTTTATCTGTTTAGCCATTGTGAGCCTTTAACACACTCTGAGCCTAATAACTGCATTAGTAATGCCAGGAAGAAAACAGCTTTCTAAGGCAGGTAAAGCCCATAGCACTTTTTCCCTTTCGGTTGTCTTTTTCCATGCACACACATACAAGTGTGCCTTTTTTTTCCCCCAGCATGAATATCTGTACAAGGAACCAGTGATGCCATCTCCTTGCTTATTTTCTGAAGTGTGGGGCCCATTTGCTGTGTGGATGCCCTGGCAGGTGTTTGGACATGCAGGTGTGTGCACAGGCAAAGTCCTGAGCGCAACCACAAAGATTCAAATATCAGGACCTTTCAGCCTGAACCTGACACTGCCACTTTAAAACCAGAGACGTGGACATCAAAGTTTTCCACTCCCCAGAAGGAAAGGACTATTTTACACGATGTCTCTCATCTCTCTGCCTTTCCTACAGCCTTCTCTCTCTCACATACACACTTTTTCTAATACCATCCCTCCCTCTCCACTTCAAACCATGGGAAAAACCTCGGAAAAGAAGCTTGCCGACTAAGGGACCGTTTCACTGCATTGTGTTTTCCAGCTAGACCTGAACAGACTGAAATCAATTCAGCTCTCTTTTGCTCGCTCTTTCCCTCCCTCTCCCATGTCTTTTTTTGTTTCTCTTAGATCGTGCTCTCTGCCTTAAGAAAGCCCGGTTTAGTTATATCCATCCCCATAGCAATCAAGTGACCAGTGTTTTTTTATTGCTTGTAAAAACACAGTATCTTTTTCATGGGAGTCAGGTTCTCCTTTGGTTTGAAATGCCCAGTGAGCAGTGGCAACAACCTGCAGAATCTTTGATCAATTCTCACATATCCATTTGAAGTATCTTTAGTAGACCCATCAAAAGAAAGGGGCTTGGTAATTAATATTTTAATAGAGTGTACCAGCCTCTCACTGTGTTATTGGCAAGAGGCCTGATTTAACAGGAGCACACAAATACCTCTGTCTGATCTGAATTGCTACGTGCTCTAAAAAAATATACGTTATTAAAGCTGAAGTCCAGCTGTTGCTATATTAATATCCTCTGTTTTTTATTTGCTCCTACCTTTTGGAAGGTTTCAGTTTTCATTCTGAAATTTTCCAGGCTTGCTCCCAATACTGAGGTTATAACTGCAGGGTAAGAACCAGAGGAGAATGCAAGAAGGTTCACTGGAAACTTGAACAGGTGAGATTCAGCACAGCAGAGCCAGCAGCCCAAAGAAGACAGAAGTGTCACTTAAATTTTGATTGTACAACCTGTTGACAAAAGGACAAAATTAAGATGTGTGTGCAAGCTGGCTCTTATGCCTTCCAATCTTTGGAACAGTTAATTCCACTGTGAGTGTTCCCTTAACATAGCTTTTTCTTTCCCAGAGTTGTCCAGGGTCTCAGGACCAGATGTGAGGGTGCTGTAAACAAGAGTTTTCACTAAATTTAACAGAATTATGCTGCTTTATATTGAAACAGGCTGTCACCTAAAGAAAACACAAAAATTATCCACTTATCCAGAACATCCATAATAGAGAAAACCCAGCAACCAAGACTAACCACAAAACAAATATCCAGTGAAAGCCAAACAACATAATTTCAAAACAAATTAAGTAAGAAAAATGAAGATGCTGTGAAGTTGCAGGTTATCAGCAAGTGGATATCACACCCAGTGGACCAGAACCCCAGTCCTGCAGGACATGCATAACACTCTCCCAGGCAAACTAGGCTGCCAAGTCCAGCCAGCAGGTAATGGCATGCCAAGGGCTTCTTCTCATGTAGCCCCCCCTTGATCACGAAATGACGAGGTCTTGGGATGCTTTAATGGCAGCTAGATCAAAACCAGCATTGCAGAAACCCGATCATCACTTACCAGGTGTTCAGTTCAAGTCAACAGCTGGTCCCAGGGCAGGTACATCCCATTTGAGAACTGAATTGTCACTTTCTTTGCTACCTGTGGTTTCCATCTGGAGGCTGGAGCGACCACAAATACAAGCACTAAAACCTGCTTTTCAGACTGACAAACTCAAAAGTCATTTGTCTGTCACTAGCTCTGAAAATCATGCAGAGTACTGTTGGGTGCTCAAGACCACTGAGAACATTTTTATTTAGGTGCCTAAATACTTTTTTCAGTGTCTAGTTTCTGACTCCTAACACTACACGTGCTCTGTCTCACCTGCCTTCTACACTGTTTTGCTGTGGTGCAAATTTTTATACTAGAATTCCAAATTAATTCCCAAACAGTACTGCCCAGCATGTTCTCTATTTCCTCTACCACCTCAAATACACTGGTAGTAACAGTCTTGAAATGTAACCTACCCAGAATTTGTAACCTGTATCCTAATTTTGCCTGCACCCAGATTGTGGCCTAGTTATTTTCAGCTAGCTTTTCAGACCTTTATTCAGTAGAGGAGGTGATTAATTATGCCCCTAATTTTATGCTATACAGACTTTTAGGTAAAGGAATTTAAGTTCTTAGCTATTTAGGTCAGCATCAATTCTATTTGGCTTACACATGTCAGTGTTATGTGTGTGTTTATAAATATTCTCTGTATTTAATAAACAATGTATTCTGTAAATAGAGGTTACCTAGTATTTTTCTTAAAAATGAACATATGCTGAGTAATGTGCATGGGAGTACAACAGACTCTGTACAAAACTGCAGAAAAGGGCAAGTAACACTGTACAATGAAGAAATCCTAGATGATAATAGATATTTGTCTTGAAGATAAAAAGAGGTGCATAAAGTTATCCTTTCTGTAAGGTACCTCCCAGTTTGAGTTCTTAATCATTCAAACTCCTGGTAGCATTAGCAATGTTTTTTGGGTTTTGTTTCTCTTTAGAGAAAACACTGTGGTTAAAAAAAAATAAATAAAGAGAACTTAAACATGGGGTAAAACTTTGGCGTGTTGTCATTGTGTGTGTATTTTCAGGAGCAGTTTCCCAAGAGCTCAGTCTTTTACATGCTGTGATTTCTTCTGGCTGTTCTGCCTTCTTGTTTTATATAATACCAAATAAAAATCTAAATAAAAATTTTTCCAAACACTTTTAGGTGCTGAAATTGCCTGGCAGCTTTAGTTGCCCACTTCCAGGTCTGGTGAGCTTTTCTGCCTTGCAAATAATTGTAATGATTGCGTGTAAATGCCATCTCTTGGGACTCCTGTGACAGATACTGTAGGAATGCAGCTCCCTTGCAAGTAGCAGACAGGGATCCACTTCCCTGCCCATCTTAAAACATTCTTTGGGAGAAAACTCCTTCTCTGCAACCAGATTCTCAATTATGTCCCTGAAAAGCCTCAGAAAAGGGTTGAAAACAGGGTACACACTTGAAGAAAAAAAAATTAAAGTTAACAAGGTAGTATGGGAGAATAAAGACATTTTCCAGCTCACATGAGCAGATGGACAAGAATAGCCTTCTGAGCAATCTGAACTTTGTAGAGTAGCATAAAGACAGCAGATGAACATTGTATTAAAAAGGCAGAGGAGTGAACTACAGTGAGAAAGGAGAGAGATGGTGTTGAGACATTTTCAGGGGGGTAGGGAGATGATTCGTTGGGCCAAGTGACCTTTTCCCATCCAGCAATTTCTTCTGTCCCAGTGCAGAATGACAATGGGAACCCAATGGCAGCGCAATCTGACATCCACGTCCATGCTGAAAGAGATTCAACTCGACCGTGCTGCACTGCTGTGGCTATGGGATGCTGTGAAACAAGCCAGACCAAAGTTTCCAACTTGCCCTCTTTTCTGTTGTTGTTGTTATTGCTGTTTGTTTCCATTCACCCCCTTTTATTCTCCATTTTTTTCTGTCTTGACTCTGATGGGGGCTCTTTTTGTGCAAAACAAGCCCTTCTGATCTCTTTGAAAGGCCAGCTCTTGTCATTCTTCCAGATCATCATTGTATGACATGTTTTTATATCAGACTGACAAAGGAGCTATTTGATCAGGGGGTATGGTGTGTGATTGTAAGAAATTCAGCTAGCCGGTGGCAACCATTGTTCCCCAAAGCGGCTCCCTGACCCCATTCTATTCAAGGAAAAACTCCCTTGGAGTGGCCTCTATTCATTGAGTAACACCAGTCCGCAGTCTCACTCCAGGAGTATGCTCAATTCAGAGGTGTGTCACCGATATTGCCCATCAACCAGCCTTTAACTCTTTCATCAGCATTAGGTTTCCAACACAGCAGCTGTTATCATAGGACGAGGTGGGGAGGGGGGGTCGTGATGCATTCCAGCAAGCTGGAGCTCTCCTTATCTTGGAGAAATTTAACCTTCCTTTTAAAAGTTGCCTCGGAAAATATCTGCCTGCTGCTTTCTGTAAAGTGCAGCCTGAGTCATTTGCCTTCCCATCCCTGCGTCCTAAAATGTCACAGTTTGTTACTCAGCTTCTAAAACAGGAATCTTTGTGCTTGCTCAGGCTAATGAGGGGCTTTGCATTGATATTAATGGTTTTTGGATTTGGGCTAAAATTATCTGTGACCCTCCTGCACCCCAATCACACAACCTTTTCTCTCCCAGATAATCTTGTACCCATGTGTGCATCCATGGTATCAGTGCTGGCTGTAAAAAAGAACACAGAGCCAGGAATCTTCTGTCTCCCTGGGAACCATTTCATCTCACATTATCAGCAAAGAAAACTTAGGGCATCCTCATGAGCTCTAAGAAGGCACTTCACTAAAACTGCTCCTGCTTCCTTCAGCTAAACTCTGTGCTCTAACATAGAGCCTCTAAAACCAAGGGAAAGCAAAATTTCATGCTAGGTGGCTCAGGGCCACTGTCCTGTGCTTGGAAGGTTATACAGCATTACCATGCAGCCTGAGTGGGATCAGACTCAGGCACAAGGTGCCCAACAGCTGTGGATTTGGCACCAAAGTGATTGATGGATTTGAACACTGTCAGGAGAGCTGTCCAGACGACAGGATTAAAAGTGGCCAGCCCAGTACAAGTGCAGGTACGCAGGTTGCTGACTGCCTTGAAGTAGCCTCTGAAGTAAATTAAACTCAGTTCATCCATTGTAGTGTGTATCTGCTGCATCTGTTGATGGAAAATGTTTTCCCTGTGCAGTGAGCCTGTCTGCTGGCTGCTGCAGGCCATCCATCTCTTGATGCTGTTGCAGTGTCCCAGGAGCAGAGCTCCTCGCAGAGCATCTTGGCTCACCATTCGCTTGCTTCCCTGGTTGAAAACACAGCCCGGCTTTCAACATCACTACTAGACCCCTGCTCCTTCTGCTGCCTTCCTCCAGCAGCCAGAATCCTGCCCGGGGTTTGGTACCACCTTGATAACAGCCATCTCCGGGATCGGGATTTGTTAATAAACTCGGGCTCCCTCTGCTGGGACAGAGCGCAAAATACGGGAGGGGCTGGGGGGACGAGGAGGGGTCTGTCTGTCTGTCCTGCAGGACAGGGTGATTTCGCTGCTGGGCAGTTGGCTCTTTTTCCCCCATGACATTTCAGTGGATGTCACATTGAACTCTGCATTTTTCTCCACTGGGTGGTAACGGTGGAATAAACAGCAATGCTTTGCACTGCAACATCCTTCAATGCATGCTCCAAAACCTCTGGGAAACTTGCATCAAACTTCCAGTGACCTGTGGAGTGATTTGGCACCAGCTCTATTTCACACAGAGGGAGGAGGAGCTCAGGTGGTCGGCCACTTGTTCCATGTCATGAGCTGGAATGTGTGAGGCTCTCCTCTGTCCACTCAGACACATACTCCCAGTGCACAGGGCTGAATTTTACACCTCTGGGAACAGTCCTTTAAAATGCTTCTGTCACAGACCTGCTGTCTTCCACTGAAGACTTCTCATCCCCTCAGATAACTGCAAAAGTTGCAGCAGACTGGGGAAACCTGCTCCTGCCCTCTCCCAAGAGCCTGCTCTGCAGCAAGAGCCATCTGCACAGGAAACTGCTTTTTGGAGGCTGTGTTTGCCCAGCCATCTCTGCATTCCCATCAGTAAACACTTCCCTGCTCCACCTGCACCATGCTAAGTGGTCACCCCATGATTTAAAGCATGGGGGAAAGATTCAGGTGTAGCCTTACTAGACAAGCCTTACTGTCCAAGCAAGAGTGAAACCTGCTAGGAAGAAGAAGCAAACCCAGTTCTTGAGTAGAACACATAAAGCTTCAGAGAAGACACTTTAGAGAGATTTTCCCAGTGCATCTTAGACTCTTCCCATCTGCCACCTGTGAATTCAGCATGCTACATTATCTCTATGACCTTTAATCCACCCCTAGTTACTGTGCAGAATGTTACTGCATCAACATTTTTTCCAACAAAAACTGCAGTGTAGATCAAATTAAATGCATTTCCTCAGCAAAGCTGCTGCCTCCATCGCTCACATCTGAGCTTCCTGCCCAGAGATCACTGCTGAGGGTAAGCAGGCTGCTCTGCATACTCTGGTTTCAAGGAAGGTCAGACATTTCCTAGCAGCTCAATACAGGGAAATAACTCCAGAGACCTGTTGCCTTCCATGACAGCTCCCACCAGTAAATGGTGCTCCCAGCTTGCAGCTAAGTCTGTGTTATGGTCCTGCAGCATCCTGATGTTCACCTGCTGCCTCGGGTCTTGTCTAGGGCTGAGCCTTCTGTGTCTAGGCTGTTGGCAGAGGTATAGATTCACTGCTTTGGTAGGGAAAGATTTGCTTCCCCACAATGCATGTTCCTCAAATAACATACAAAATTCTTCAGAGTTCCTACCCCCATAGGTTCTCTGTAGGTTTAAAGCAGAGCAAGAAGCAACACAGTAAGGTTTCTGGGGATGAGGATTCTGCGCTATGTTGATGACTCTCCTCCTCCCCATCCTGAGCTCTCCATGCCCCACTGGCACTCACTCTACCTTTATCCTTATGACCTTTAGTATTACAACTGCTTCCCGCATGGCCAGCTTCAAGTAACAGCTCCAAACCTGCTCCAGACAACAGCAGTGGCAGCACTATCCATCCTATGTATAAAATCCTGCAAGCTGGCACACTCAGAGCTTTCCTGCACTGGCACCAGGGGAGAAGACCAGATCCAAAAGTACCCACCAGTGCCTGGGATGCTGCCCAGACCCAGAGCAAAGTCTGATCTCAGTGTCCAACATCTCCCCCAGGAAGTCAGTGCAACTCCTCTGGACCATTCATCAGGACAGGTTATGGCCAGGTCATCCCAGCTTGCCATGCCACAGAGTGAACCTGCCTCTGGGGTGGAGCAGGCAGCAGAGGAACAGTGAGCAGTGGGTACTGCCTAGTAAAGTAGCCATGAAATAGCTGTCTGTGTCACACTGCCATTTCTCTAAGTGACAGTCCCTTGAAGCAGCCCATTAGAGGTTCACTTGGTCTCAATAGCAGAGACTCCACATTTGTCATCTCCTGAGTGACAGGGGGACTAAAAGCCTATGTGCTTCACTAACCAGCTCCAGCTTCCTTCTCCCTCCAACAGGTATTCATTGCCAGGAAACCTACTTTAGGGAGCATAGGATGGGACCCAAAGCCCCTCCTCACCCTTCCACTGGCCGGTCCAGCTGCTTCTGCTTTTCCATGTAGGACTTGTCCACACTCCTGCCTGTTTTGTCCCCTTTGCTGTTTGTCCCTCTGCTCACAGCAGCAGTACAGCTTTCCACACCAAAGGTAGCAAATACACAAAAGAAATGCCCCATCCACACCATGTGTAATGTGATCCATGTCACAGCACTGAGGATTTGTCTGAAGTCCCAGCTCACAGAGTATCAGCATCAGCACAAAAACCTCAGCTGTAATTTTCTCTTGCCTGTAGTGAAGTTTCTCATCCTTACTGAAGCTGAAGGCAAACTGGCTCCCCCAGGGAGCCCCAGACTTGGTTTGGGAAGCCCCAACTGGTGACTGGAGTGTCTGGGACCATAGTGGCCTGGAGGCTGTCACATTCACCAGCTGGCTACTTGGCCCCTGGGGGTGCCACCTCCACATCCCACCACACCGCCCTGGAGTTCAGCCTCATCCTAGGAATGCCACCACACTTGCAAGGAGGTTGGAGGGGAGCACTGGTGAGGGACAGGCGGCTGCTGTGCTGGGGACAGTCATCAAGCACAAGTCGTCCCCCTGCACCGGTGTCAAGTGCGTGGCAAACCCACGGCTCTGCAGGGGGAGGTGGTGAAACTCTCAGCTCCTTGCAGTGATCGCTCTGAGAGGGAGTGAAGTGCAGACACCTTCAGGCTCCACAATGGAGGCTGCAAGGGCTCAGCACATGTCAGCAACCACTGCTCTCCACTCTTGATCCCACCAGTCCTTTAGGGGCTGGGGATGCCCCTTTACCAGCCAGCAGCAATTAGTAAGAAAGAGCTCTTCTTATAATTAACCAGCTTGTGATAGTGGTGGGATTTGGGTCAGAGCAGCAGGTGCTGCGCATTCTGCCACAAGCCGCAGCCATAGCCTTGGGAATTTGCAGTTTCCACAGCACTTCCTGCCCTATTGTGCCCCTCTACATCTCAGTCACTCCTCAAAAGTGCTGTGGGACAGCATCTGGGGTCAGTGACCAGCTCCTGAAACATAGATTCTGCCAAAACCCTTGGGTATATGAAAACTTGTGCTCTCACTGCTGTCACTATGCTGGCTTAGTGTGAGAGAATTGCAGACATGGGCATGGAGGATAATTAGGTCAAACCACCTTCTGCTCACATGTGAACTTATCCACAGTGGTTCTAGTGAAATTGGAGGAAAGACTGTGGCTTTACCCATCACAACTGAGACCAAAAACAGATCAGATGTCAATATATAGATGACAGGAGATGGAGTCCTCCTGGGAAGGCACAAGATCCAGCATTTCAGATTTCATTATGAAATAAATGCTGCCTTTGCCTTAGAGATGTGCTGCAGCCATTGCAGCTGGATGTGAGTGTCAGGAGACTGTAACTGCCTTACCTGCACCTTCTGTGAAGACCATCCATGTCTCTCTTCTTCAAAACACACTGGAGTTATATTGGTCCTATCTGAATGAGGATTACAGCTCCTTGGTATTGCTCTGCAAGTCCTGCAAGAACCTCTTGGAAAGCATCAGCCCTGAGCAGAGACATCACCCCAGTGGGTGGTCGTTGCATCTTTTCTCCTCTCAAGGTCCTGGACACAGCCAAACCAACACCAGACTGTATCACCAGATGCTGAGGCCAAGACACTTGGCTGCACTTCACAAGAGATATTGACAGATGGGAAACAGCTTAAAAAATCCCTACAAGAGCTCAGAGAGACCTGGGAAACCTGCTTGCTCTGCCTGGAGAAACTTGGTCAGGTGGGATGACACTGTAGGCTGGAAGAGGGCAAGATCAAGTGCTGTGAGTTGAAGTTTGGCATTTTAGGCCAAAAATGACAAAGAATATTGAAATATGGGGTTCCTGCAGAATATCCTTTCTTCCTGTTCCTTAAGTAAGAGCTGTGACTTTCACTCAGAAGGCACTGAGCAGGTTTCTCTCATCCAAGTACGGCAGAAGACTGGGACGAACATCGGAATATTCCCCACGACCTTAAAATCTGCTGATGTAACAAATCCAGTCAGCATTCAGGATAGAGTCCAATCTTCAGTCAAAGCTGAGGAATTGGACATGAGGTTTAGAAAAAAAATCAGGTTTGTGGTTTTATACCTCATTTATAACTCAGATTATTGCATATATGCATTGCTTCTCCCACTGGACCACTGCCATACCTTTTCTTGGCCTCTTACAGACTGATTCAGCTGATTTGCAGCTCTGCCAGAATTTCTATCAGATCCTAATCTTTCTGGTTACTGATTTTCTCCACACCTTCTCTAAAGAGGGGCTATGCCACTTGCTTTCATCTCTGTCTGGGAGCTCCTCTGTGCTCACCCTGTGTCTGTGCAGAGCCCAGAACAGCATCGACTGCTGTGGCACAAAGCATAAGTAGGCATGAGGATGTGATACTTTGGCAGAATAGCTCTGGAAAGTCTGTGCTCTTCTCCTTCTAAATTCTCTGCTGAGGGTTTGGCTCTGTTTGCATTGGCTGCTGAAAGCTAAGCCAGCCTGGTGATGATGGAGCATTTTTGATGTCTTAAAAGAGCCCCCAACAAAACCAATAGTTTCTGTTTATAGCTGACCTTCCCTGGTATACAAAAATCTGAGTGGGCAGAGCTCATCCAACTCCAGCAGTCAA
This sequence comes from Haemorhous mexicanus, assembly GCF_027477595.1. Lineage (NCBI taxonomy): Eukaryota > Metazoa > Chordata > Aves > Passeriformes > Fringillidae > Haemorhous > Haemorhous mexicanus. The sequence continues at coordinate 29,290,862 of NC_082347.1, read as the reverse complement.
GAGGCACCCATCAGCACCACCTGAAAAGATGTGTTCAACAGCAGCTCAGGGGGAATGGGACACCCAGAAGATGCACAGACTGGAGCTGCTGTAATTCAGCCCAGTCAAATGCATCAGTAAAACATTTTCTCACAGACACCATAAGTGAGAAAACTAGGTTGTCTGCTTACCCCAAACTCCTCATTTTTACTTTTGTAAGAACCAGTTTCTTCTTGTACAAACTGGAGGTGAACCCCTGACTGACTGCATCTCCTGGATGCAGAGGCTCCCTGCACATGCACTGCCTGGCGTGGGGGAGCTTCAGCTGCAACACAGCCTCCCCAGTATGAGTGGCAAGGTAATCCCAATGTGGGAGAGAACACAGCTTCTTTTAGTAGGTATCTGATGAAATAAGCAACTTTGTCCTGTTTGCCCAAGGATCTAACACAGCTAATTACAGAAAACGTGCACCATGCAGGGGTATGTACTGGTGGGAGTCTGGGATGACCATACGTGCAGTGAAAGGACAGGAAAGCATGGCTGCAGGGAGAGCCAGATCTGCACTCAGAGGAACCCTGCAGGAAGATCTTTGAAACATCTCCATGGGGCTCAGGAGCACATGTCCTGCTGAAAGGCACCAGGTCCCAGCTTCAGAAACAGCTCAGGCTTCAGAGCTGAGGCCCTGGAGGGAGCACAGGCCCCTGAGTACCCACAAAAGCACAACCACCACAGGGCTGTTCATCAAGGTGCTCACTCCTCACCCTCCATTGGAGCCTACATTTCACAAAGTCAACCTCTGCAGTGCATCCTCTGCATTCTCAAAGTCTTTCCTTAACAGGTGGCTGTCTTCCTCCTCTCCAAACATGCCACAGCTTGAATCAACCACTTTGATCAGGGGGAAAATATCCCTGGGGAGAAAAGCTCTTGATGTAACACCAGCAATGTGTTTGAACCAGCCTGTCGGGGCACAGTGGAGAACCAGGGCCTGGAACTGTGGAGGGAAAAGGATGAAGACCTGACCAGAAGTCTTAAACAAACCCTGCCTGAACCCTGGGACCCAGAGAGTATTTTAGTATTTTATAGCTTTTGTAGAGGTACTCAGACCTGCAGAGGAGTCTGCATTTCCTTGCAGCAAGCACAGTGTCCCAGGCTGCTATGGAGATATCCCAAGCTTGCATGTGCTGATAGGAGCTGCTGTCCCTGTACAAGCTCCTGGCTGGTGGTGCAGATGGAAATGCTGGTTGTGGAAACACCTGAACATCCAAACGAGATACATTAATCTGTGCAGGTTTGCTGGCTGGAACAGTAACTGTGGAAGAGAGCTGGACAATGAGCAGTTCCCACCCATGGGGCCCAGAATGCTGTGATGCCCCCTGAGTATCAATGGTTGCCCTACAAAGAGTGGTGCCTGTCTCCCTGGAGCACTGTGTGGTGGCAGCCCTGTTCTGGTGGCTGCCAGCTCACCCCAACACACACCAACGACCCCTACTTCAGTCAAAATGGATCAAAGTTCTGGTCATCCCCTTGCCTGCTCGGCTGGTGTGGGACAACTCAAACATTTGCCTGAGCCAGATGCATTCACAAACTTTTGGGTTTAATGGCATTTTGTGGCACGGGTTGGCTCCTCCACTGCAGCCCCAACTGCTGAGAAATCAATCATTACCAGCAGTTAGCTGTTTGATGGTTAACAGCCTGAACCCAAGCCAAACTGGTTGTTAATTGGGCTAACAACTGATTTCAAGGGGTTGTTTTGCAGGGCCCAACACTCCCAGCAATTGACTTGGAGTTGTAACTAGCAGCCAGGCAGCAATTAACAGAGCCCAGGGAAATTCGCAGGCCATTACCAAAGGGCTGGCTCCCAGCTGGGCTTCTGCTTCTCATGGGGAGATAGGGAGCACAGCCACAGCCCGGGGCCTGAGCAGGCACAGCCAGCACTCAAGGTCCCATTTCACATCCTGATAGTCAAAATTCTACGGATGTACAGCCTAGGTCTCATCCTGCACTTCAGGAGGCTCCTATGGTTTGGGGGGTTTTTTGTTTGTTTGTTTGTTTTTAATGTTGGTATTGGAGTTTTCTTAAAATTTGCTATGAGCTTCCACAGGGATACCTTCCAGCTCTTCTTCAAACCCCTTCTCAGGACTCTGCTGTGGTAGCAACTAGATCCATGCTGTGTTTAGCTGGACAGCTTATGGCACCTGCTACAGTGGACCATAGGAAAGATGATGTCTTTGGGACAAGGGCTGCTCCTTACTCTGGGAGCAGCTCATTAAAGAGGACGTTCCAGCCACCAAGATGTAGAACTACAGCAGAAAGAGTTTGCAAAAACAATCACAGAAAGAGGCTGAGATTTTTTTCCCCTTCTCCTCCTGCTATAAATCTTTGAGAGGAAAACAATTAGAAAACACTGCTGGCCATATTGGCAGGAGAAGCCAGCCCGGGAAGCAAGGACCCTTCACAGCGCCATGGTCGTGGTTAGAAGGGGTTACTCCATGGCTGAACAGAGGGCTTGGATGGGAGCAGTGGCACAGATCAGGCATTCACCAAACTGGGGATGCTCTGACAGCCCTCAGCATCCCACTTCCAACCCACAATAACCAACAGTACAACCTTAGCAAAGTGATAATACCTGGACATGGCTGGAGTGGTTCTTCCATCACAGCCAAGCCTCCCCCAGCCTCTGATCTAGGAGTAGGATTTTATCTTGGACACCACACAGCCTGGAAGGACATTCCAGTGTCACAGCTGCTGTGGAGATAGGAGAGATGCTGTAAGTCACATGAAGCCCAAGAACATCCCCTCTGCTCCCAGAACAGCAAATCTAAAGTGCATTTCCCTGCACAGTACCTGGCCACCTGGCCATCAGGCAGCCTGGAGTAACAGCCATAACCCTCAACCGATCCACACAGGATCCCTCTCTCGTCTGCAGCTGATATGGGGCAGGGCCATGGGTGCACAAGGCTCTGCTGGAGCCTGGCACCAATTTCATGCTGACTTTGACACTGCAAAGGCTGCAGGTTCCCATTAGCCCAGTCCCAAACATCCCTCCATCTCCCAAGAGCTCCTCTGGTGTACCAAGCCACAGGGGCCATGTCTCCCTGGGCCCATGGCTTGGCAACACCAGAGGTCACAGCACATCCTTGCCCAGGAGGAAAGCAAACAGCAAACGTAGCCATCAAAGGTCTTCTGCAGCAAAGCCACAGGAACTGGAGGGCAGCCCCATTTCCAAGGGAGAGCTGATAGTGCTGTAGGTGTGCTTGGGGAGGGGGCAGAAACGCTGCAAATGGGAAGCAGAGTGGTAATCAGGAGCATATGTGTAGGTGTTGGAGCATCCCAGGTGCTACAGAAGTGCTAAGTGTTATTACTATGGCCAGGAAACTGGCTGTGAAAAACAACTGTACTCCACATCCCCCCTCTCTGCATCTTCTCCTGGGTCTGGACCTGAGACTCCCCTTCAGAGTCAGGAAAAGAGGAACCATCCTGGAGCTGCCTTTGGCTGCACCCTCTGGTCAGACAACCTGGGTGGGAAGGAGAGGAGAGGAGCAGAGAGGGACCAAGGCTCAAAAGGAGCATCAGGTCTGGTCCCCCTGGGCCCAAGAAGATTTTGTGCCCTGTCAGAGTATGGTGCTGTCCCTCAACACAAGTTGAGTGCTGCTGCAGCACAGAAGGATGTTTCCACATGTGAGACTCATTTTGTGGCCACCCTGCCCAAAGCAATCTATCTCATGAGCTCCTGGCCCTGGAGGGCCATTCCCTTGTGACAGCACTGAGCTCATTTCTGCTCCACTTATGTCTCCCTCCAGGATGCTCCCCTTGGTTCCACAGCCAGGCTGGTATGGAGCAGAGCACAGAGCAGTGCTGAGCCCTCCCTGCTGGCAGGATGCAGCCCACCCACAAGCCAGTTTGGTTTGGAGTGGCCAAAATATGACATCCCCCACTGAGTCCCTGAGCATCCCTGTTTGTGGCTATAAATCCCTTCCAAGGAGGAGTCTTTAGAGAGGGGGGCTGAGATGATCCACAAGCTGCAGCCACCCCCCACCCCCTCCCCGAGAAGAATTGCTCTCACACAAATGAAATGTGTGTAATTAATGGGCAGGGGGCTGGACAGGTCTGAGATGAAAGCGTTTCCTGGACTTGTCCTTCATTTGCATGGTATCAGAAGCTGTTCAGAAGGTGTGACTTTTCCCACAGGGAGCCCTCAGTTCGGTGGCACAATAAAGCCAGAACTTCTTACCCAGAATTAATTAAAGGAGGGGGAGGGGGATGGCAGGGAAATGTTTGAAAGCTGAGCCTGATGCAATAAACAAACAGCCCAGTCGTCCTTCCCAAGCTGCCTAAGGGAGCCTGGGCAAGCCCCAGCCCTGCACAGCATCCTACAGCCCACCCTGCTCAGTGGGCACCCATATCCAAGCAGACCTTGTGGAAAAGTTGTAAACAGAGAAGGGGTGGGAGCAGAGACAGCATGTGCCAAAAGGTTTGAGGTTTGGTTGAAAAAGCAGGGATGCAGCCCCTGCTCAGACAGCACATACCCCTTTTCTTGCCACTTCAATTTATTGCTGCCTGCTACGCTGTTTCTCTGCCATAGAATCACAGAATGGTTTGGATTGGAAGGGACTTTAAAGGTCTTCTCGTTCCAAATGCCCTGTCATGGACAGGGATACCTCCCACTAGATCAGATTGCTCAAAGCCCCATCCATCCTGGCCTAGAACACTGCCAGGGATGGAGCATCCACAGCTTCTCTGGGCAACCACAGCAGCATTTAACCTGAAAACAGCTCCTCTCCTGACTGGTGCTGTCCTGGTGTGTTCACCCCACATTAACTTCTTACCCTGTGTTAGCTGGCTGGACCAGATGGGCTTCCCTGTGATCTGGCAAGGTGGAGTCTCCCAAACGTTGCTCAGCTCCAGCCTTGTCACTGTGTCCTCATGGTGAAGCCCTGTCCAGGCAGGGACACCACGGCTTGGAGCTCAGGATGGGGCATCACCCCTGCTTCAACAGCCAGAGCAGCAAGGCTCCTCTCCTGCTTCATCTGCCCCCTCCCTCCAGGCAGCTGGTGGCAGTGAGAGGCTGCAGGGTGACCCTAGGAACGGTGGCATTAGCAACAGGCAATGCCCACCACAAGGACTCAGCTGGCTCAAAGCAGGGGTTTCTGCCCAAAACACCCACCCTAACAGCATGAGTTAACAAAAGCACACACCCCTCCCCAGCCCTCTCCTGCATCCAGCCCCATCTCAGCACCCTGCAGTCCCCAGGGCCCTTGGAGGGCTGTGATTCTCCAGCTTGGTTCACACACCTGCTGATAAGACGGAAAAAGGAAAAGTCCAAGATTCCTGGGTTGGTGATTGACCCTATGCATTCAAATAGCAGCCAGGGTTACAGTAACTGTGGAGAGACAGCAGATGTCACCAGGGACTGTCCCCACCTCCCTGTATGGGTGGTGGAAGCCACCAGCCCTGGAGACCCTGTACACAGCACCCTGCAGGGCCCAGGAAGAGCATGAGCTCCTCCAGACTTACCAAGGATGAAGTGGTATCAGTGCAGAGACAGGATATGAGGAACCATTAATTAATTCACTTACTCATTAACTTACTAGAATTAGGGTCTTTAATCTTCCAAGCAATGGTGAAACAACCTTTGGTGACTAGGAGCTAAAGTCAGACAAATTCAAACAATAAACAAAGTCTCAAGCTGTAGTGCTCCATGGCCACCCGAAGCCCTTCTATGAGAAGTGGCTGACTAGCCATGCACCAGGTGAGCTGGGGATCCCTTCCAGAAGCCAGGCCTGGGTGCCTTGCACTGTGGCAGAGCAGACAGCAGGATTTCGGGGGCTAGTGTGGTACAGAGCTGCGTGGGGACACAGGAGTGTCCATGCCCAGCTCAAACCCCGGGCTGTTGGCTGCTCACTGCTCCAGCTCTCGGCTGCATCCCAGGACGGCAGGGGTGGGGGAACAGCCTTACTGGAGGCTGAGCACCCACACCGTGCCCTTCCCTACCGTGGCTGGGGCATTTGTAACAAGACAGGAGACATGGAGCCAGTCCTGTGCCTCTGCTACCCGTACCTGGAGCAGGCACCTGGCACCAATTCACTCATGTTCACAAAGCCATTAGGAAAAGCAGTTAGACAAATTAAAGGAAGAAAAGCAACCATTAAGGACTATCAAACACCATCTCTGCCTGGGGAAAGACCAGGAGCAATTCACTTTTAATTCCTGCCGTCTGTAAACCACAACAAAGTCTGCCCCCACTGTGATCCTCAGGCTTCTGCAGCCCTTGGGTCCCTCCCGGAACAGTCAGACAAAAGCCATTCATGCTCCTGTGGCTCAAGCAACATCCCTGATCTCCCCGATGCAGCAGCAACTCAGGTGCAGGGCAAGGCCAAGTGCCCAGCCCCTTCTTTTCCCTCCTTGAAATTATTGACAAATACTGCCAGCTCAGCCCAGGCTGCTGTGTCAGCCAGGGGGAGGCTCAGCCTCACACCCACAGATCAGTCCCAGCCTGAGCACTCAGTGATTTCACAGGCACCCCACGAGCATTGCAACAAACCCAGGGCTGGCACCAGTGATGGTGAGATGCACCTTGCAGGGCTGCTACACTTGGGCAGTTTAACACATTCCACAGTTTTATTCTTGCATGCTTCCATACCTTAGAACCACTCCCTATCCGAATCCCTGATCAGCTCCTGTAAGCAAGACCCAGCACTGCATCAGAGTTGAGTATTCTCTGAAGAGGGGATGCAACAGCCCATTTTGCACAGTCCCCAAACTCTTCTGGGAAAGAGAGGAGCAAATGGCAGCTTTCTCTTGGAAGTTTAATCCCATCCTTGAAAGCAGTGGCCAAGGCTCCATTACTCTGTCCCCATTCAACCTGCAGTGGGCCTCGCCCCCACACCTCAAGAAGGTGGCATCTGCACATTAAATCTGCAATCTGCTGCAAGGAAAACCACGATTTCCACAAGATTCATCTGGGTCCCAAACCTCAGGGCAGTCTCCCATTTTCCACAGCTGTTCCCTTGGGAAGGAAATTGCACCAACCAGCAGCCTCAGCCCCATCCTGCACCTCACTGCCATCCTCTGTCACCCCTCTCCAGTATGTCAGTCCAGACCCAGCCCCTCCCTGGAAAGCATCAGGCTCAGTTAGACTAATACAAACTTTTAATGCACATATTAAATAAATATTTCAATCATTTCATATTCAATTTGTACACAACCGAAACAAAACAAAAATCCTCAAGGAAACAGGAAAAACCTCAAACAATCAAAAAAGATTGGATGAAAAGTCACCCCTGGTTCTGGCTCCTATCCAGTGTCTTTGTTTGCCCTCCCCGTGAAGAATAATTGGTTTAACCCTTTGGAGAGAGTCACAGTCCCAGGGCAGCATGTGCAGAGCAAGGCTGGCTGAGGATGTTCACTCAAGAGATTAAATGTTTCCTTTGGTTTGTTTTTTTTTTTCTTCTAAATATAAAATTAGGCTTCTGTCAACACAGAAATTTTGAAAGAAACCCCCTCCTTTCCTGGGGGGGCAAGGGTGGCAGTATTTCTGATCAGAGACCTGTAGGAGATGGTTGGCAAGGGAAGCACCAACTATTATGACAAGATACTGAATATCACAACAAAACAGCCTGAAATGGCTCCACAACAATTTGTAAACTTTGTTTAATTTTATGGATGAAAACTTGCATCTCATAAAAAAAATATAGACAGAAAAAAAATATCAATTTTTGGTGAGAAGTTCACATTTTCCACATGGGGGAAAAGAAAAAACCAGTTAGCAGCCCGCTCCACGGCAGCTGTACCTTAGTACTTTAAAACAAACCAAATGCCAAAGATGCTCCCGTGGGTAAGAGGTACCAAGTCAGTTCAGGACTTTTTCTGGGGAATCCATCACCCCTGTCCCCTCCTGAGAAAAAAAGTAAGTTGAGAGTTGTGAAGCCAGCAACATTCTCAGAAAGATGCGACTTCCAGCAACCCCTTGCTCAGCCAAAGAAGTAGGCACATCCAAGGAAAGAAAGCATCCAGTGGTCCTCACCCCAGGTGTCACAATCAGCCCCCACTGGCAGTGTCACCACATCACCCAGGCTGCAAAAACCACCTAGGAGGCCTCCAACCACCTCCAAAATAAATCCCCTCCTCTTTGCTGTTTTCCAGCTTCTCCATCTTCTCCAGCAAGCATAGCATTAGTTCAGTTCATTTAAGTAGCACATCGCTTCCAGATTTGGATTTCTATGGTTTTTTGTTTGTTTGTTTTAAACATGATTTTTTAACTCCTTTCCCTCTAGAGCTACAAAAAAAAAAATATTACAAAATAAAGCGCAACCCCAAACAGACTAGAACGTTTCTAAGTGAAGGGCTCTTCTCCCTTCACCAGTCTTTGAATGTTTCATTACTTTTAAAGCTGGAGTACAAAAATAGAGCCTCTCTCATTTTTTTCCTCTTTTTTTTTTCTTTTTTTTGTAAAAACCAAACACCCCCCCCCAAAAGTACCAACAACTAGAGAAGGCAATTTTTTTTATCCTCCCCCCTCCCCTTTTTTTTTTTTTTTTTTGATTTCTTTAATACCCATACGGGAAAGTCTCTACATATAGTCCACCAAGCTCAGAGGAGCATCCTCCAGGAGAGATGCAGGCAGGGCAGGCACATCAAGGGCCCGCTCTGGAGTTTCTAGTCCTTTTACTTCTCCGGTTGAAGGGGTAGTTGAGGAACTCAAAGCGTCTGTGGGGCTCGGTGGTCTGGTGGCCCTTGGGAAGCCTCTTCATGAAATGCACCTCCCGCTGGTGCTGCCGGGTCTTGGAGCCCTTGCGGGGGCGGCCCTTGCGGGTGAAGGCCATGTACCAGCCCTCGTACTTGGCGTTCTGCAGCGCCGTGTAGTTGTTCTCCAGCACGATCTCCGTGAAGACACAGTCCTTGCCTTTGCCGTTGCTCTGAGAAGGGGACAGGAGCAGAGATTTAAGCAACAGGCACTTTCTCAGAGGGCTGCTTCTCACTGCCCCACCCTGTGCTGACTGCTGTGGCAGCAGCGCTGCAGAGCTTGCGGGCAACTAAAGGCTCACTCCTCCCACAAGTCAGAATTGCCCAAAATGTGCTTTTCCCTAACAAGCTGCAGGGAGAAGGCATTGTGACACAAACACTGCTCACTGATGCTTTTGTACTAGTCCAGCTGGTCCCAGCCTTAACTTCCACCACATCCATAAGGAACTTTAGCCTCCCTCTGTGCCTGGATGTAACCATAAGAGAACTCTCCATCCCAATCACCCGCCCATCCTGTCCCCTTGGAGTCTTTTATATGGGAGGGGCATCAAGGAGCATTGAGTGGCAGGAGGAGTGACACGAGGTCAGTGACAACGGTGCCCACAGACGCAGGTGGTGGGGGGAGCATGGGGTAGCCAGGAACTGAGTTCCCCCCATTATGGGCAGTGGGCAGTAGCAGGACTAGAGAGGGACCCACATGGGGCAGCCCCCAGGAAGAAGCTGCCGTGGAAAATCCTTGCAGATAATCACTGTTCTGGAGGGATTTTGCATGTCCAGCCCCCCACCACGGGTAGGGGCATCAAGGCACAGAAGCTGCATGACAAACCAGCGGGTGGTGGGGTCTGGCCTTGGGGCCAGCCCCATGGAGCATCTTAACATTCCTGGCACTTGTACCATGTAATCGTGGAGAATAGATCAGCAATCCGCCTATTTGTTCGGAGAGATAGAAGGAATGTGCCCCACACGGCACCCGCCCACCTCTCTTGCTCCCCCTCAGGCTGCAGGATGGCTTTTCCCCCTGCCCCCAAAAGGCAGAGCTCCTCTCCAGGCAGTTCCCACTCGTGTCCCCGGCAGCTCCCCGCCCTGCCCATACCCTTGCACCCTACCTTGCCAATCAGCTTCCCCTTCTTGTTCATGCAGATGTAGAAACCTGTGGCTGCCCCCTTGATACGCACACGGCTCCCAAAGGTGTCTGTCTCCACGATGAGCTTGGCTGGGGAGAGAGGGAGGGAGGTCAGAGGGGCTGTGGGACAGGGCTGGCACAGGTAAGGAGACCCCAGCAGTGCACCCTGATGCTGGGCACTGCAGGCACGTGATCTCTGGCGGCTGGGCCAGAGAGCCTAAAATCAGCACATGAGGTTAAGACACAGCCTGTCCCTCGTCCCCCTTAACTTGCCCCTATGTCCCTGCATGACCTTGGACATGTCCCTTTGCCACCTTAAGCTGTGCTGGATGGGCAGTAGCTCTGTTTTACCCAACTCCAAAGGGCTCAGTGGTTCAGGTGTCCCAGAGGTGTCCCAGACGGATGCAGGGCAGTGAGCAGGGCACACGCTGGTTGGCAGAGAACAAGGCAGCTGCCCTGCAACTGAGGCAAGTCTGGGTGTGCCTGTGAGCAAGAACCAGACAGGCATCTTCTGGAAGTGCACAGTGTGCTGCCAGCTGTCCCCAGCCCAGGGGACACCACTCCGTGTCCCTCTGCCAGGCCAGGGCTGCAGGAGGAGCAGTGACTTTGCAGCTGGCAGGGGAGGCGTGAAGGGTACAGCCACCCTTTTAATGCCTTTCACCTTTGCACGAGTCGAGAGGGCGTATTGATTTGGTCTCAGTTTTTTAATGGAGGCATCGATCGACTTCCGAAGGAGCTATGCAAATTGCTGGGTCGATGGGCCGCCTATAAATAGACCTGTCACCTTCCCTCCCTGCCTTCACCCTGGGAACCCAAGCCCCAAAGCCCATCCATTCCCAGGGAAGGGGGAGGATGGGGACAGGACATCCTTCTTCCCGCTCCTGCAGCTGCTGTCCCCAGAGCAAGCCCCGCTGGGAATGGTGGCTACCTGTTTGCACCTCAAAAGGTCTGTGCCATGCCAAGCACCAAAGAATTCCCCACGATGCTGAAAAGCCAGCTGTGACTGTCCCATCACCTCTCGTCCAGCATCAGCCCATAGTACTGTAAGTGCTATCCAGCAAGGCAATTAGAGGACAGGCCACAAAGGTTCCAAGCCTACACTCTTATTATGGGTTTTAAGTCCGTTGATGCCTTATTTATCCTCTCTGATTCCTGCACAAGGGCTGCTCAGTTTCTCAGGACTGCAGCTCACTGCATCTTGCACATCTCTACCCCAGGATGCTCAGCCTACAGTGAGCCCCAGTGCGGGCAGTGATGTGGTTCTGGAGTGGGAGGCTCTGCAGGAGGATGCTTTGAATGGCAGAAGGAGGCTGTAGGTGCACACACAAGTTAAACTGAGCCTAAATCACACCCTGGGCTAGGGGCAAATGCCTTTCTGTCTCTGCAGTGCCTCAACTCTGCATCTTATGACAGATGCTACTGAGGTCAATGGCACCAAGGGTGGAGACAGCAAGCAGGCAGCACTGGCAGCTGCTGAGTTGACCAATGGAAAGGTCATCCCCAAATTTGCTGGGGCCAACTGATTTGGTCCTGTTAGACAGGCCAATCTTGATGGGCATGCAGGGGCCCCCACCCTGCACCCCCTCCTGTCAATACCACCCTGCAGCATCTCTTGTCCCAAGGCTACCATGCACTCACATCCCCCTACTCCTAGGCAGGCACAGATTGAGCTCAGAGACAAGAAATTTGGGAAGAGCGAACTCCAGGCTGTGCTGATCAATGCCCAGAGCCTGACAAGCACCTAGCATCCCCAAAACCACCCACGGGAGCGATGGCACTCTGCAAACAAAGCACTGAGACAGTGACCCCCTATTTATCTATATTGGGGAAAGGGGTGGAATTGATCTTGGAGGCAGTAAAAGGTTTGAGGAGAATTGATTTTTCTCTCTGAGAGATAGAAAGAGCTGGGAGGGAGGGAGGAAGGGAGGCATGAAGAGGGATAGAGGGAGGGAGTGGGGAGGCCTTGGCCCCTGTGAGCACAAAACCCTGCTTTAAAGATGCACATTGCTTCTCTTTTGGACTTTTCTCCTCTTTTTTTTTTTCCCCAAAGGGCAGCTGTGATTTACAGCCACCAGACGGGTTTGCTGGCCTGCACGAACCCAGCCCATGTGTCGCTCCAGACCCCTTATCCACAGAGGATGAAGACAACCTGGCCCCAGGGACTTGCACCCCTGGACCCTTGCAGGCAACTCACGAACCCTGCAAACTCCAGCCCCAAGCCACAGAAAACCCTGGGCACAGACAGAAACCAGCAAGTGGGCAGAGAGCTGTGCTGGTGTCTCCAGCCACTTGTGGGGTCGAGTCCAAGCTGCAGCTGGCAGTGGTTTTCTTGGTGGCAAGCACAGCTTGGGAGGGACAAGCTGGGCTGCACCAGCCTCCTGCCTTCCCTTAGAATTAAAAAAAGTCAATCAAATATTGACAATTAAGACAAATAACTGAAAACACCGGACTCGATGTTAAGTCGGCTGTAAAAATGTCAGCGTGGGGAAAGGGGTCATCTGCAAAAATAAATCAACCCCTTTTACACTCCCACCCCCAAAAATGAGACTAAAATAAAAAAAGAAAAAAGCAGAAAGAAGGGCTTGGGGAGGGGGGATCTTTGCTACAAAAGTGGATTTCTAAATAACATTTGGGGGGATTCCTTTTTTTTTTTCCCTTCCTCTTTCGGGGAGGGGGGGAGGCTTAACGTTTTCAACTCTATTCTTTCATTTAAGTGACAGATTTATCCCAGTAAAATTATGTTTCATGCTCAAACTTTGAAGGGAAAGTGGCTACGTAAATGCTGAAAAAATGCAGCGAGACACACTTGATCCCCCAACTGGACTGCGAAGAGGAGAAAGTATTCAGGAAATGTTAAAAAAGGTGAAAGTAAGAAGCGTTTTAATAGTTCTTCCAGACATGGGGGCCTCCCTAGAGATTCATACAGAACAATCCTGAACCTCTATTTTAACATTTACAGACTTGCAACTCTTTTAAAACTTTACATCTGAAAAACTGCTTGTTCTCTTTCTGGTTTAGATCAGTCTTCATTTTCCTCCTTAGCTCTTCAAATGCTTAACCTTTTTTTATTACATTTTAATAGAGTTTTTCAAGCCACCACCAGTCCCCTCCTTCTGGCCGTATTTAAACCTGGTTGTTATTTAAATATGCACTAACTGTTTTTTAAAAACCAGGCATTAGAGGTCTAAAACAAGATGGGATTTTCTTTTTTTTTTTTTTTTTGCTTCGGAAATTAGCTACTGCCCTTTCAAGTTAGAGCTGCTCCAGGATGGGAATAATTCATTTGCAAGATTAATTCTGGGTGTATGGAGCATCACATGGAACCTGCACTGTGCTTGTACTGATAATGTCCAGTGTGAAATTTTCAGCCAAAGCAAAATGAAGAAATATCCCCCAAAAACCAGAAAGGCAAAGAAAAAAAATTGTTTCTACTAATCTACCCAAGGAAGAAAGGGAAAATGCAGCTAATGCCAAAGAGAAACAGTTGTGACACGTCTGTGCAGCACACAGGAACACAGGCACGTCTCTGCCCTGGGTGCAGGATCAGGCCTCCCGCAGCCGGCCCCGCTGGCCCCACTGACCCCGGCGCTGCATCTGACCATCCCAACATGTCAGTAGCTCACACGATCAAAGTATTTGGGCTTCAGGAGTCCCTAGCAGAGGGACTGGTCCCCTTGCCCCAAAGAGGGTAGAGGTTTTGGGGAGGGGGTGCCAGGGTGATGCAGAGGGGCCGTGGCAGAGCGCAGGCTCTCACGCTTGCAGTGTCTCTGCTTTGTCTCTGGAGACACCGCAGCATCTTTGCCTGTAGCTGACTGCCTCACTGACCCTTTCCCTGTGATTCGTTTTGAGAACGAATGGATGGGAAGGGAAAATGCCACTTTAGACAGTTCTAGATCAGGGAAGGCTTCCAAAGCAGTCATTCCCTTTCTCCTCTCTGGCTCTTCTTTTTCAAATTTACGTTACATTTCTGTTTCAAAAGAAAGTCTCAGGGATTCCCATCCCTGCAAAGAGCCAGAATAAAATGTCTGATGATGCTCAGGATGCCGCAGCCCCAAGCACTCTGAGTGAGGTGCAAACCAAGAATTAAAAGGAAAGAAGCAGATCCTATCCTTCAAGAATTGGTCCCCTCCCTTGGCACAGGGAACCTGCCCTCACCTTGAATCACACAGCTGCTGATTACTGACCCCTATGTTCTCCTTTTACAAGCCCCCACAAGCCGAACGATTTTAATGATTTCTGGCTAACAAACAGGACGGAAATCATCAATCGCCACGCTGGGCTGCGAACACCTCCCCAGCTCCCCCCATCGTGTGTCCTTACCGTGCACATCCCCATCCTCGGCCATCGCATTGATTTTCTTGTTGTCCAAGATCTGCACATGTTTCCCGCTGGTCCGGCTGTACAGCTGGTAGGTACGGACAAGCCGCCGGCTGAGCTGATCTGTCACCAGGCTCTGCTCCCTCACATGCTGTGTAAAATTAGGTGGGGACTGAACAGTTACCTTTAGGAAATTAAAAAATATACAACACACCATTATAATCTCTACTCCTCAGCGGGGCAAGCGGGCTGAGCTGAGATCACTGGCCTCCAGCTGGGCTTTATGGGAGGCCAGGAGCCAAGACCGCGGCCGTGCCTCCTGTGCCACCAAAGTCTCTCTCCAGGAGAAGGAGCATTAAGCTCGGGGACAGTGACCAGAGCTCTGTACAGAGCTCTGTCCACTCCAGACATACCCTAAGCAGAGGTGCTGGTAGCTTGGAAGCAGAACAGGGCTTGGTGACCCCAGAGGCCCCTCCAGGACTCGGTGGGTCCTGACTGGGACTGGGGTACCTTGAGATGAGCATCAAGGCTGGAAGCTGGAGGGGACCAAGGTGGGACATATAGGACAGCACTATGTTGTCCTCTCAAGGGGCTGATGCTTTCACCCCACATCTCTCTCACTTCTGCAGGAGCATACTACTGCTCCAGCTGCCCTGGGCACACACCCCAACAGTTTCAACAGCTGCCTGTCCTCTGGGTCTCAGGCTCTCTATTTGCGCCCAAGTAACACACTTGTTAAGTTCTTCAAACCCAAAGTTCACAGAGATGGGGGAACTATGAGGCATAAGAATTACAAGAAAACCATACCCCAGCACAGGTATTTAGTGGTATAACAACCCACGGATATCAACATGCTACCCATGCAAACACAGCTCTCATCCCCTCTCAGCTGTTTGCTGCCAGCACAGGGTCATCCCTAGCGCCAGCACACCGAGCCCTTTAGTCCTGGAGCTGCAGCTGAGCCCATCCTCTCCAGACCCAACACTGCTGCTCCTGGGCTTTAAATGATTTTCACGAGCAGCCAAACCTGCTCCCCCCTCAGCCCCGGCTCGCAAGCTGGCACAGAAGTCTTTTTCCCCCCTCGTCTCAAATCTCTCTTTTAAGTCTGGAAAGTTTCTCTGCTCCCTGACATTTATAAAGATGTATTCTGAGCAAATGTTAGGAGATCGCTCCTTTCAACATCAGAAGGCTGGGGCTACCCCCCACCACCCCCACGTCAAATGGGAAGATTTCCTCCTGTCTTAAACAACAACAGAAAACCACAATAAAAGCAAAAGCCGCTGCTCTCCCAAAGCCAGCTTTATAGAGATATCGCCCCTTGACAATGTCATCTCTCTCCCTCTGCTTCTGCCCGTGCATGTGTGTTTCCTATAGAAGGGTTTTGGATAATGCAGCAGGATTCTCTCCTCAGCTCTGATGAGGGTACCATGTGGAGGAGAGGTCATTAGCCATGCTGCTATTTGGTCTCCATCTCATACTCCAAAATATTACAGCTATGTTTTTATGCAACTGCACAATCCCAGTGCTCCATTCCCTTCACTTTTCAGCTGGAAACTCCATTTCTTTCCCTCCCAAGCTTCCAGGAAAATAACAATAATTTTTAAAAGTAGCTTAAAGGGCATTTTAAACAAAGCTTCTGCACCTGTAGTCTCAGGGGGAAGGGGGGCTTCACCCCGGTTTGGAGGCGCACCGCTCCCAGCGACGCGTGCCTGCTGGTATGCGGGCGTTGCACAAGCTCTTCCCGGGACGTTTAATCTATTCGTGTCACTTCTGTCTCTGCCGATACAAACCAGCGATGCTGAAGTCTGACACTTTTAAGCTGAATCAAAACCTGCACTTTTTACTAAGGCTTTTGCAGGGTTTCTTTTCCTTTTTTTTTTTTTTTTTTAATTTTTTTTGATGAAGCAATATAGGGGAGGAAAAATCGGAGCAGTGGGACGTGGGTATCTACAGTGGAATTAGAGGTCGCGGGGACAGGAATTAGAGCTGCTTTAAGATAACCCTGCGTATTTCCTTGAAATCTCGGTACTCTCTGCCTCGCAGCCGGAGTCTCCCGCACCTTATTTTGCGTCCCGGGATAAGTGGGGTCCCCCTCGGCTCTGGCTTTTTACAACCAGGCAACTTTCGTCTCCTGGGTTTTAAGCTGCTCCTCTTCCCTGTCTCCCTCCCTGCCCAGCCGCTCAGCGGCGGCGGGCACCCCCCATCCCCGCGGGGCGAACAAAGCCGGACAGCCCAGCGGGCACTTACCTGGGCTTGCAGGCAGAGGACGAACAAGTGCATTAACCTGGAAGGGGGAGAAGCGGGAGAGAGGTGTGAGCCGGGGGGGCTGCGGGCGAGGGGCGGGAGGGCTGTGGCTGCCGCTACTCACACGTAGCTGAAGAGCGAAGAGCAGGGGTCCATCGCGGCGCCGATGCGGAGCCGGGGGCCCGGGGCCCGGCGGCGGCGGGGAGCGCCCGGGGGGCGCGGCGCTGTCTCAGCTCCTCGGTTCCTCTCGCCCTGCCGGCACGTCCTCGCCCCAGAGAAAGGAGGGCACAAGCGGCTACAGAGGGGAAAGGCCCTGCGGCCCCTCCGCCCGGCCAGCCCCCGGGGCGCTCGGCCGGCGGCCCCTGCCCCGGGGAGCCCCCCGCCCCACTCCGCGGCCCCGCCGCCTCCGCGGGAGGCGAAGCCGACCCGCAGCCCCGACGGCGGGGGCGGGCGCGGCCGGGGAGCGGCAGCCGCCACGGGGGGAAGCCCGGCCGGACCCCGGCTCCCCTCCCGGTCCCGGCGGTACCTGCCGAAGCGAAGCGAACGGCGGGCCAGGTGTCGCTGGGGCTTGCGGCTGCCACTAAGGGCTGGGCTACGCGGCCAGTGGTCGGCGGGACTCCCTCCCCTGCCCGTGCCTCAGTTTCCCCATCCGTAAAACGGGGTTTAAGGGCTCGGAGGGTTGGTCGGGGACGCGGTTCCCCCCGCTGGGGCTTCGCCGCTCCGCGGGCGCGTTGTGGATTGGGAGCGGGCGGGCGAGCCCTCCCGGGACGTGCCAGACATTAAAAGGATTACCGGAGGAGGGGGATGGAGGGGGCCGGAGTTTCGAGAAGGAGTGAGGCTGAGCAAATTCCGCAACCGGGGTGGGGAGCGGGATACCCCCGATTTCTTCGCGAGCATCCCCGCCGGGCGCTTACCTTGTAGAGCGGGCGGGCGCCCTCAGGGCCGGTGCTGCGGGGCCATGGGGCCGGGCGGTGGCGGCGGCGGGACGGGGCTCAGCCCCGCAGCCCGGGCAGGGCCGCCGAGGGCTGCATTGTTCCGGCGAGCCCCGGCCCTCCCGGCCCCGCCACCTGTTGCGCACCGGGGCGGGGGCTGCGGCGGGGCTGCGGCGGGCGGCCCCCGGGGCCGGTACCTGGCCGGGGCCGGGGCCGGCGCCGCCTGCTCGGCGCTGAGTGACAGCTGCTAATTTGCCGGCCGTGCCCCGCTGCCTGTCCCCGCGCTCCCCGCGCCCTCCTTTATCTTATCAGAGCCCATAATTACAATTGCTATTTTGCTTCCTCGAATCAGCAATCAGCGCTATCTGCCGCCGCTGGAGAGGCAGCTCCTGTCAGCCGCCCCTGAGTGACAGCGCGGCGGCTGCCCCGCTGCACAAGCACAGTCACACTCACACACACGCGTACATGGCCCGCCCGCACACACACACGGCCCCGCACACGCCTGTGCAGCCCTCCCGCACACGCACAGCCATGCAGGCACACACGCAGGCTGCACCCAGTCCTTTTCACACACACAGCTGGCACATGCGTGCAGCATTTCCCGTGAGGTGCCCTCCTTCTCACTCGCACCCCTCACACTCTGCACCTTCCAGCACAGCTATCCACGCTTTGCTTTGCTCGCCCCTACCTGCAAAATACAACCCTCTGCTTCACACACGATCACACCAGCTGCAGCCACAGGACAGTTCTCTCTCTCACATGCACACTGACACTCAGCCTGTGCACTTTCCCACTTGCCCAGGCACCCAACAGCCCTAGACACAAGTGCACCCACACCTCTCCCCACCACACAATGTCTCACCCCAAAACTCTGCCTACTGTCACTTCTGGGGATGGATCCCCAGGGTTCTCACCTGATCTTGCTCAGCATCCTCACTGCCGAGGGGTGCTGCAGGCAGGCAGGGGAGCCTGGGCACTGCCCCATCACTGGGCTGACCCCACAGGGCCCAAGGAAAAAACAGTCCCTGCATCAGTATTAACAAACCCAGTACAGCACAGGATGAGCAACTGCCTTGTGCTGGGCAAAATTACCCCAAAATTCAGTTCATTATTCATTTTCCTTCCTTTTTTTTGGTGCAAAAAGACATTTCAAAGGGGGTTTCCTATGTGTAGGAAGAAGTCTTGGGCCAAAGCTACATTTAACTGGAAGCATTTAGGAGGACCCAGGAACAGGCAGGGCAGGCACTGAAGGGCTCAGCAGAAGCAGGAGCTGGTTTCCAAGGGCACGACACATTCACACACTCAGCTCATCAGTACGGCACATGGTCAGGAGAAAAACTCTCCAGGCTGAGCTGTGTGAACAGCTGATGTACCACAGCACAGGTGAGGTGGTTCCTCCTATTCACCTCACTGCACTGCCTAAGGAAAACCAGGCAAAACCAGAGCAGGAAACACTAGACTCTCCTGATGGTCTAAATTCAGGCAATCCATACTTTTTTATGTATTAAAAATTCAAGGAATTCAGTCTATTTCCCAGATGCTACTCTCCTTCACCAGTGGCCACCTCTACTTTATCCCTGGTGGGCAGGGGATCAGGTAGGCACATGTTACCCTGCACACCACAGTCTACTCAATAGCACCACTTCCAGAACAGCCCAGACTGCCTTAAATTGGGAGATTTATGGTGTCCTGTACGGGGTCAGAGGCAGCTGCAAGCTGACAGTCCCGTGTGCCCCCTGCCCTCAGCAAACAGGCTCAAGTGCCAGTCATGGCCGTAAAATCAAACCAGTGTGGGATCACGCAGGGGTGGCCACACTTTGCCTGACAGGGGATGACAGACGATGCTCCTGTCAGCCATCCTCAGGCCTACAGCCAAAGCCTCCACAGCCCCCATCCTTCCCCACCTTTGGGAAAGGAAAAGGAATGAGCAGGTCGGTGACAGCAGCCAGAGACAGGCAGCATCACAGCTGCTGGGCTCACCCCACCTCTGCTGCTGCCTTGGATCATCGGCTCCTTGCAGGGAAGATGGGGACCTGCACAGAGGCATTTGCCTTCTTTCCTTGGTGCTTCCCAGCCTACCTGTGTTTGCATCAAGAGTGACACCCCCACCCCCTTTTGTTTTTAAGTAAAAAAACCTTTTTGGATAGGCTCTCGCCCTTGCCAGGCAGAACAAGGGAAATCTGCCTGCCTGCCAGCTCCTTCACAGGCCATCTGAGATAAGGCCCCTGGTCCACAGGGTGAGGGTCCCCTCCATCCCCTGGCACAAGGCTAAATGGCTTGTCTGGCTCTCCTAGGGAGAAGAGAAACTCCAGCCCTGTGTTCCTGAGACCAGCTGGGCCTCAGGCCAAACTGCTGTGGAGATGGTGGAAGAAAGCCCCTTGTGGCAGAAAGGCTTGGGGACCTGCTGTGCCCCCAGCACACCAAGCAGCCATTGGGCTGTGATCCCTGGAAGAGGCTTACCAGCACGGTCCCATCAGATCTTGTCCTGCCGCCCCTCAGCTCCATTGCCCGGATCTGCAGAACTGGGACCATGTTTAGACTGGTCAGATACAGAAGGGTTTTCCTTCAGAGGAGAGCTCACGTTCATATTCATCAGGGACATTAAATGCTGCAGATGAAGCATTAGCAGCGGAGATGTGAGCTGCAGCCCTTCCATCCCCTTTCCCATAAAGCTGAGGGTACAAAGGTGCAGCCACAGGGCTATAACACCAAGAAGCAGGAGCTGAGAGAGGAACCAGGACACAGATCTGTCCCAGCCTGGCTGGGGTCCAGGCTTGGTCTCAAACTTTGCCCACCTCCTTCACCCCACACAGAACCTCCTGTCAACTGGGGAGTGTGGAGGCAGCTCCTAGAGCAGCCTAGACTGAGGTAAGACAGGAAGCAGATCAGGAGAGGCTTTGAGATGGAAGTAGCAGCAGGTGAGGGACTGTGAGACTCTGGGAGAGGTCTGTGCCTCTCCATACAGCAAGGACTGGAGAGAGCGCAGCAGGTGCTGAAGAAAGCTCTTCCCATTCCCCTTGTGATGCTCAGCACAGCACCCCCACAACCCAGGGCCACCCCAGCACCATCCCTTCTCTCTCCCAGAATCTCCCTTAGCACATCTGCAGGACAGGGCCAGATTCCATCTCCTTCCTGCCTGCTTCTTTATCATCCCAGTCTAGCCCAGTTCTAGCCAGAAATGGTCCACATACACACCTTTCCTTGTGCAGGATGACAAACGGTGGTATCAGCTCCTGCTCCCCACAAGAGGTCAAAGCCAGGAAGGAGCATCAGCCTGAAACCTTTCCACTAGCACCTCTTCTTTCAGAAAGGCAGAGACAAGAAAAACAACACCAACTGCAGCTTTAGGGGCAAGCAGTCCAAACTGGGCTGAATGAAGACAAGAGCTCCTGGCAAACTAGGAGTTCATATCATAAGAGGAGTCTGGGAGAATTTGGAGTGAGGGGATGCCAGCAAAACACCCACAGGAGTTTTGCCTTGAATACCTCTTTCAGAAGGAACAACCAGTGGATAGTTTCAAGGGAAACTATCAGGTGGAGAAGCAACCAGGACGCTGCTCTCAGAGAGAGAGGCTAAGAGGCAGAGTTCCCTGCTCCTGCCAGGCTGGGACACAGACAGGACCACAGCGCTAATCCCGACTGATGGAGGAGAGCAGTACCTGCAGCAGCACACAGCAACGCTGAGCCGCCCAGAGGGCGAGGAGAGCTCCTCTCTGCAGGTGCAGAGGGCTCAGACAGTCTGCAGAGCAATTGCCTGGGGGACTCTGAAAGGTGACAGACAGTGTAGGCAGTAGGCTTGAGGGTTAGCCAAAGGTTGGGGCTCACAAAGGTGGGGACACTGAAGTGCAGGAAGCAATACCTGAGCATCTCTCTCTGCTCCAACACCATGTGAAGAAGAGCCAAAATGCACAAACCCCAGAATCCGGTAATGTTTTACAGCCATACCTGGAGGATGCTTGGCCATAAACTAACTTTTTCCACCACAAAATAAAGACATAGAGGTTTCCCAGCAAAACCAGAGGGATATTAGCCCACTCCACCCTCAGCCTTCCCAGCCCCGTGGCCCAGTGCCCCCGGCCCTGCCTGCTGATCCTTCACTGCGGCTTTAATGGGCCGTTTCAGAGGCAACAGCAGCTCCTCCATGGCTGAGCAGCACGGAGCAGCCTGAGGCAATCCCACTGCTCACCATTAACCTGCCCCCACCCCCCAAAGGGAAGGAACTTGGTGAAACCCCATTGGGATGTGTTGCATGGGAATGACCTTGTCTTCACTACCCACAGCACCAAGGCAGCCCCAGGGCAAACGAGGAGCGGGGAGGGGAGACACAGCCCACTCACAATTAATTCTCTCTATTCAATTACTAGCAGCAAGACTGAGGCATGTTTTGTAGGCAGTGGGAGCACCAGGCCAGGAGACTGTCCCTGTGTTCTGGTCATAGCCCCCTGGACCCCCTGTGCAGGACCAGTCTGGATGAGGTGGCCCTCTCTGGTCACTCTTCAGCAGCCTGCTCTCACAGCTTCCTTTCAGGGAATTGGGCTGACTCCTTGCCCCTCACCATCTCCTGTCCCTCCTATCCAGCAGCTTTCTAGGAACACAGCCTTTGCTTCCATAATTTCAGTCTGCGCTCCTGGAATTGCAGGTGTCAGTATTGGCTTCACCATCCTCCTGTGGCCATGTGCTGGCTCCCAGGAGCAATGCTCCTGCAGATCAGAGAAGACAAAGCTGGACTCTGCTTTCCATCCAGGCTGGGCCATAGGGAGGAGAGCTCACCACACACAACAGCAGGGCTGCCAGTACAGCAGGGGCTCAGCCTGGGTGGCTCAGCCTGTGGCAGCTTCACTCCTGGCTCCCAGGTAGAGCAGAGGATCATCCTGTCATCCAGGATGGTCCATGGATGGCCACATGGATTTTCCAATGGATTTTCCAGTGGTTAAGCATCCCCTGTATTTGGATCTGTTGAGGCTGGTGCAGTTCTCATGTCTGGCATCCCCACCCAGCACATGGGGTGAGCCAGGCAAATGGGTAATGATCTGGCAGAGTTGAGCAAGACCAAGAGCCTTGAGGAGGCACTGAAGGGGAGGCACATGCTCAGGTCCCATCCATCTGCAAGGAGAGAGAACTGGGATGGTTCTGCAACTCCCCAGCTCAGGAAGGGGTCCAAGCAGATTCCTTGAGCTAGGCAAGCCAGAAACAAAGACCAAGAGTCCCAGTGAGGGCAGTTCACATGGCATCAGCTCAGGGAGAAGGTGACATCTCCTAGCCTGCATAATTTAAACCCCAGGCTGAATATTTTTGTGCAATTCTGCTCTGCATTGAACAGGGGTCAGCAAACAAGCAGCCTGGCCAGGAATGGCCATGACACATGCTCAGGGAAGGGGTCACACCCATGGCCTTGTGGATGAGGATGTGTGTGCTCATGGCCCTTGGGCAGCTCCACTCCATTCCTGACCGCCTTGTACAGAACAAACATCACCTCCAGAACCTAGTCCCAAGATATTCCTGGCTGGCACAACTTCCCCAGCATCACAGCCCCAGCCCAGGCTGGGGTCTCCAGCCACACATCATCAGGCAGGGCTGAGAAAAGGGGGGTCAAAGCCAGGCTGGGTAGGCAGGGGCTCCACTGGCCACCCAGGAAGGTGGGAGCCATCACTCAATGCCAGGTGTCACTGTCCTGTCTGTGGGATGGGGTCTATGGCTCCTTCAGGATCACCAGCAGCTGAGACAGAGAGGCAAAATGCTGTTCCTTTCTTGCCTCATTTCCCAGGCAGCCCCATCAGGCAATTTGGCTCGGTTTGGGTCCTCTTAGGAAGAGGACTTCTACACCCAGCCCGCAGTGGGGTTAAGCCTAAAACCAACAGCATGGCCTGGGGGGGGGCTCCACGTCACTGTAACTCTACCTTCGTTTGTTTGCTTACAGCATCCACCCAAAATGCCCGTGTGTGTCTCTGGGCCTCTGTGTCAGCAGCAGCTGAACTGCTGACCCCAGGAGTTTGCAAAACATCAGGGTTATGGCCCCTTTGACATCCCAGCCCAGCAGAGCCACAGCTCATCCTGACCCTGGCCCCAAGGAGCCAGGCCCCAGGGCACCCCACATGGCCATGGGGAGACAGTGGGGCCAGTGCGAGTGAACCCCAAAGGAGTGTTGAGGTGGACACACATGGTATTTGCCGCTGTCCAGACTTGGCTGCACCCCCCACATTTCTGTGGACCACCACAACACAGACCCCCCCTAAACCCCCTGCTAGTCCTTATCCATGCCCAGCCCTTCATCTTCTGTCAACCCTAGAGCCCCCACCCCATGCTGGGATGGGGACTGGCACAGGAACTGTGCCCCTTGCCAGCTTCCATGCCCAGGCCATGCCTGGTCTCTGTGCTGCCCTGCAGACCACTGTTTTAGGAAGGCGGGGAACATATGGTCACAGGCAAAACAACACTCAGAGCCTGGAGACAGCCTGCAACTGATTTCTCCCCAGTAGAAGCTGTGGTAGGGGACTTCATGCCACCCTGGAGCGTGGCATGCACAACCCAAGCTGCCATCATGGTGCAGATACCATCTCCAGGATGTGCAGGGGTGGGTGTGCAGGGAGTCAGCCTAGGCACAGGTGCAAATGCCCAGGGAGCTCAGGTGGAGTTCGAGAGCTCTCCAAACATTCTACTTCCATTTTTTTCTCCAGGAGCTAAAATCCTACCTCCCAGTGGCCAGGCCCCACTGCTAGACCATGCTGGCTTTCCCTGTGAGCTGACCATTAGGAGGTCTAGCAGGACAGACCTGCCACAGACAAGGTTCCTGTCCCCTCTGCTCTCCTCATCCTCTACTCTGCCCATCAGCAACAACCCTTCCTATCCAGCCCCAAAAACCTCATGCACTGCAGCTCTTTGCCTGCCTAAGAGCCTGTCAGGGGAGCAGAGAATGGAGGTGTGGAGTAGTGTGAGATGTCCCTCAGGCCCTGTGCAGAGACATCACCAGCAAGGATACCACAGAAGATAAATCCTGCCCATCCAGGCCAGGGCTCTGCCACTGACATCCCTGAGAGAAAAACTCTGAGATCCTAAATCCCCTTGGGACACAGTCCAGATGTTCCACGC
The DNA here is from genome assembly GCF_027477595.1 of Haemorhous mexicanus. Classification (NCBI taxonomy): domain Eukaryota; kingdom Metazoa; phylum Chordata; class Aves; order Passeriformes; family Fringillidae; genus Haemorhous; species Haemorhous mexicanus. Next base: position 29,266,440 of record NC_082347.1, on the reverse strand, counting down.
AGGCCCCGTTCCCTGGATGCCACCATACTGGCAGGGACGTGTGGGCAGTAGTGGCAGTTGTGCCAGTGTCAGGGACAGCCCAGACCAGAGTGATTAGATTGCACCTTGAGGGGTCGGAGGGCAGGACAGCTGTGGGTGCTGAGCACAGAGCTGCCAACACTGCCCTGATGTGAGGTGGCTGTGCAGGGGCTCAGGAGGGGACAGTGTGGGACAGCTGCAGGGAGCCTCAACCCAGGCTGCCCTGCATGGAGCTCTCTGCCATGGCCCAAACATATTCACTTTTAGCACCTGCTTTACGTGTCTGTGAGTGTCTGTGAATTTCAACCCACACAACCCCTGCTCCAACATTATCCCGTGCTTCTCCAGCTGTGCCCTTAGTGCACAACAAAAATCCACAGCTGCCACAGCAGCACCTCCATGGAAACAGCTCCCTCTTGCATTCTGGGCAGCACTGTGGGACTGAGGACACAAATCCACATCACAAGCAGCCTCATTATCACAGCCTGCCACCATCCTGGGCATGAGCTAACTCCTGTGCCAGGGTGTGAATCCAGACATCTGCTGTGGAACTGGGAGCAGGAGGAACCTCTTCTCCCACAGAACACTCAGTGGGTGAACAGCCACACATTCAAGCTCCCAACAAACTTGAGGCAGCCTGGGGAGGACCCAGCACGTGTCTGAGCACCAGCATGCAGGAGATGACACCAGACCTCAGCTTCAGTTTTTCCAGCAGAGAAGGCCATTCCCACACAGTGCACCAGCACCATTTCCCTCTGCAAGGCATATTGATGGGAAGAGGATGGGAATTACTGGCAGCCTGGCCCTTCCAGATCCTGCTGCTGCCTCCCTTGGATGCAATCTGTCCTCAGCTCAGCTCTACCGGGGCCTGCCCTGTCTACCTGAGCAATAGCAGAGGTGCCCACTGTCAGCAGGATGGAACAGGGATGGCACAGTCAGCTAACACTCCAGAAAACAGGACATTCATCACACCCACCATCAGGGTAGTCCCAGCTAAAGGTGGCTCTGCTGGCCCTTTTTCTGGCTCCTGCTGCCACCAGGGTGCCACATGGCTTTCTGCTCACTTCGCAGAGCTGCTGCACCCCAAGATAATGGGATGCTGCATCTCTTGGGGTGTCCCCCTCGCTTCCTTCAAAGCCCAGGCAGTCAAGACTCAGAGAAAAAGAGCTTTACCCTGGATCAGCGTGGGAACCAGCAACAGGGAGCTCATGGAGCAGGAGACCAGCCCCACCTACAGCACAGTCACAGCTGTGCTGCTCAGCCGCCCTGGGGCCGTGGTCTAAGCCACAAAGAGTTGAAACCCAGCCAGAACTCTGATGGGGCAGGACCCGCTGGGGCATCAAAAGGAAAACCACTTCCTGGCCACGCTCAGCAGAGCAGCTCCCCATCCTGCTCCTCCATCCCTGAAATAGCAACTCAGACCTGACCTCTGAAATCAGAGCATCCTCTGGGAGCTGCTTGCCTGGCCCAGCCACCCAGAGGGAGGAGGCAGCCAAGCCCCAGCCCAGCAAGGCTGCACCTGAGCCAGGCCCTGCAGCAAGCAGCCTGAGCCTCTCACCAGGAGCAGCAGGCTGGTTTGGGGGGGCTGTAGTGTGTGGCACCATGGGTGCACAGCCACCCTCACGCAGGATGAGCTCCACATTAAGCTCCATTTCTCTGCTGCATGGCTCAGCCGGGGGCAGGGTTACCCTCCGCTGCCAGAGCAGGGAAGGATCTATCACCAGCTGCATCAGCATGCAGAGCCCTGAAGCAGCAGAGAGGGGGGATGCTCAGATCAAATCAACTTCCAGAGCAATCCTAGAGCCACCTGGACTGGGGCATCATTTGACTCCCCAGGTACTGGCACCTCCATCACCTGTTGGGAGAGTGATGGGCTCCACACCCTTAGGCATGTCTCCAGCATGGGGAGCTCAGGTATATACATAGAAACACAACCACTGGATTACGCCCTCAAGCTGCGGGAGACAAGGCAGCCCCACACCAGGAGCCCCAGCCTCACTCCCTGTGCACAGAAAGCCTCCTGCCCCCCACCAACACTGGGTACCCCCCAGCCCAGCCATGTCTGAGCCCACCTGCTCTTAGCCAGGCCTGTTTGTTTGCCCAAGGTATTTGCAGCCGGGGGCACCTGCTTTGATACCATCAGCTCCACGAAGGAAGCTGCTCACCTAGCGTGACCCCTGTAATCCCATCCTTCCCCATTAAGTGCTGTGTGAGCGCATCCCCCCTCCCAGCCTCCTGACATTGCAGCATTTATCTCCCACTCCCCAAGCTGAGCACATCAAGGCTCTGACATTGCTGGGGAGCAGGAAGCAAACCTCCCAAAGTCACTTAGAAAGGGGCTTGGCAGTACCAACACACCCCAGCCCCTCTATTGCTTCCTCTGTGTTGGGGGCACCCAATTCCCACAGCATTCCCTACAGCAGCACTGGGGACCAGCCAGCAGTCATGGCAAGATCTAGAGCTGAGCTTGTCCTACAGCGGGGTGCACAAGCTTTGTCTCTTCAAGCCTCCTGCCACCACCCTCATGTCCCCCATGGTGCCACTGTTGCCCCCTGCCAGGACAGTCCTGCCTGCCTCTGTTCCAGCTACCTAGACACCCTGAAGTACACACACCAGCAGCCTCAAATAATCTCCTTTTACTGTTGAAGAGGCCAAATGCTCCTTCCTGTTAGCTGACACAGCCTCTTCCACTGTGTGAAGCAACAGTATCACCCTTCCAGGACTGAGCAGTACCCATTCCCTCCACTCATCACTCCCCATCAGGCTTGGAAGCAGCTGCCTCCCCCAACCCTCCTTTCCAAGAGTGCCTTGTTAAAAACGGTCTGCTGGCTCCCGTTCCCCTGGAGTCAGGCAGCATTTCCATGGAGCACAAGCACAGTCAAGGTCTGGCAGACAGATTATCCATGACCCCTTCCAGGTGCACATAGCCACGGAAATCTGCAAAGTGATGGGGTGCCAGCCCTGGCAGGGGCTGGACACTGTCCCAGCACTGTCCCAGCCACGGCTCCATCCAAAGCCCAGGACTCCTTTCCCATACCATCAGCACAAGGCACTGGTGAGTGTGCCCACCGACGCCTCTCCAATATCCACTGCCCCACAGGAAGGATGCCCCTGCCTCCCTTCACCCAGCTCAGCTGCAGGAATGTCCCGCTACTTAGGACATCCCACGGCAACGGGGTTTGCCGAGAGATCCGACTGCGCCTGTGGGCGCGGGCACCGAGCGCCAGCCCCAGGCACAGCGGATGGCGGGGGGACACCGCACCTCGCCAGGGGACAGGACCCCTGCCAGCCACACCCGCCCTGTCACCGGAGAGGAGCAGCAGCAGCATGTCCTGTGCACCCTGCCGTGGAAGGGATGGGCACTCGGAGCGGGAGCAGCGGGGAGCGGCGGGTCCCGGTGCCCCGGAGCGGCCCGCAGAGCCCGCCTGCCCCCTGGCGGTGCCGCGCTGGCCCCCGCCGCCTCTCCAGCCCCGCATCCTCGCCCTGCGCTGCTGCGGGGCCCTGCACCTAACAGGGGGTCAGCTCCCCCGAGCCGGCTTTCTCCGCTGGTGTCCCCCAGGCAGCCGAGATTGCGTTCCCCGGAGCTGGGATGCCAGTGGTCTTTGAGACATGGAATTTTTTGGGTTGGAAGGGACTTTTAAAGGCCATCTTGTCTAACCCCTCTGCCCTGGACATCTTTAACTCGATCAGGTCGCTCAGAGCCCTGCTCAACCTGATCTTCAATGTTTTTGGGGATGGGGCATCTACCGCTTCTCTGAGCAATCTGTGTCATTGTTTTACCACCCCCAAAGGTATAAACAGCTCTTCTTCCTTATATTTGATTTAAATAAACCCTTTTAGTTTAAAATTATTACCCCTTGTCCTACCTCAACAGGCCCTGCTAAAACATCTGTCCCCATATTTCTTATAAGCCTCCTTTAAGCACTGAAACGCCACAGGAAGATCTCTCCAGAGCCAGCTCTTCTTCAGTCTTTCTCCCTTTGCTGCTCGGGGCATTGAAGCCTCGTTCTGAGAGCTAAGCAAGGTCTGTTTGGGGCCAGAAGGAAACAGTGAGTAGGTGCAAAGGAGCTGCACGGGTTCCAGAGGAGAGAAACATAATCTAGGAAAGAGCCTGAGCTGAGGATCCACCCTGGATTTCCTACATGAGTCCAGGCTACTGAGAAACTCACTGTGCCAGGGCATCCACAGAGCCAGCATGACAGAACAGCTCACGGTGCTTCTCAGGGACAACAGCCAGTGTCTCAGGCAAGGAGGACTGGGACAGGCATTGACATGGGCCAAGAATGCAAGACTGATTGCAGAGAAACTGCCAGAGAAACATTTAAGGGCAGAACCAGCCACCATGGGTGAAAAATGCTACCTGGCTGAAGTGCAGAAAGGATCAAACCCTCTCCAGGTACCCAGGCGAGGGGGACACAACTCCACAGCAAAGGTCACAGCTCAAACTTGCCCCACTGAAGTGTGCATGGGAAGAACCTGCCAGACAGCAGGGACCTTTCTTCAGACCTGATGCCTGAGAGATCTTTATTGAGTGTAAGAACAGTTCTTTACAATGAAGATTGACCCAGAACCTCCCCCAAATCAGAGAGGCTGTGAGCTCCCACCCCACCACAACTGCAGTTGAGAACAGAGCATGGGCCCCACTTTTACACTTCCAAGTATAAAAACCACCAAACTGTGAGTAAGCAAAAGCAAACACATTAGAACCAGTGAAAGTGCCCGTCCCACGCTGGCTTTACATCCATCTGCTGGAGAAGGGGCCAGGACTGAGTATTTCACAGCCAGGGAAAGGGGGTGCACAGAACAGAGATCCAGGACAGCAAAAAGGCACAGGGTAAGGATCATCTCCTCCATCCCCAACTCCCAGAACAAGGATCAGGGAGAGGGGACATACCTGCAGCATCCATCCAGTTCTGGAATCACCCTCCCAGGGCTGTGTGAAAGGAGACACCTCAGTGCTGAGAGCAGGCCCTGCTCCCCAAATTGTTAAAACAGCATTAAAAAAAAAAAAAAAGGCAGCAAATGTTGAGGTTGTAGCAACAGGTATCCAAGGTAAAAACCATCCAGGGAGAGAAGTCCCAGTGAGTACCTAGGGGAAGAACCAGGTTGAGATCAGCAGACTTCAGCAGCACATTCCACCCACACTTGCCACACCAGTATCACAGCCACCCAGATCCTTCCTCCAAGGCAGCCTAGCCCCTCACCTTGCCTGGAGGCAAGTAACTCCTTCCTCCTCCTACTTCTTGGCTGGCATAATAGGAGGAAGGTCCTCCTCATCCTCCTCAGACAAGTCATCATCCTCCTCAAAGGAAGCATCTTCCCTGTGCACTGGGACACACAAGTAACTGTTATTCACCAGTGTAGTCTGTGCAAGTACAGCTGGCCCACGAGACACCCCAGGAGCAGAGCAGCCCAAGGAGCTCTGAAGCAGCTTTCACAGCAGCTAACAAAGGGAAATAGGCAGCATCCCATCTGGAGGGAGGTCTCAGAAGGGAATGGTGACAAGCAGACATGAAAAAAGGGGACAGTTTGAGACATCCAGACCCCTTTTCCCATGCAAGGCCTTATGGTAGGGAAGGAATCTCTGCACTGAGACAGCCCCTGGGGAACCAGCACAAAGGAGGGACAGCATGCAGGCCAGGTAGCACCCAGTGCATCTTCCAGCAGCTCCCTGGACGTTGCTGACACTGGAGCCCCTTCATTCCCCTCACTCCTCCCATGCTTTTCCCCAGCCTTCAGTCCTTACTGATCCTGTGCCAGCCGGCCAGGTGCACTGGGCCAGAGCCTGCTGCCAGGCGAAAGGTCACTGGAGGCTGCAGCTTGAAGTTGTCCAGACTCAGCTGCAAAGAGCAGAAATGGAGCTGAGTTAGGGGCAGAGGCAAAACGCAGAATATCCTGTAGTTCCCAGTATAGCACCTGGCCCAGTTAAACATGTCCATCTGAGGACACCTGCAGCCAGGCCACCCAGGTCATTTGCCTGTGAGCTGCAGATCCTAGATCAGGATCCACAAACATCCAGAGCTGTCCTGCTCCCTGCAGCCATTCAATCCTTTGTCTTCAAATCAGCCTCTTACCAAGGGCTGGCATGACAACTTCAGATTTGCCACAGGCACAGCAATCTCTTGGTTCTCATGGTTTCGCCCAACGACTTCCACCACGTTGCACTCGTCCTTGGCACCATCAGTGAGGCAGACCTGGGTGGGAGTGGAGATTGTGAACAAATGCTCTCCCAAGGGATACATCTGGGACAGCTGGAGCTCTCCACAGGACAAGTAACTCACATCAATGCTACCAGCCCAGATGTCATGCAAGGTGTGGGAATGCTGCTCCACAAAACAGGGAGAGCACTGGAAAACCCCAGAGCAATTGTCCCTGACTGCCCCAGTGAGGGCTCTGTGCCTTTCCCAGCTACAACAGCTGTTACTGCAGTCACCTAAAGGGATGGCACCTGGGCTGCATTTTCTGCTATCTGATCCATGCTGACAGGTTCTGTGCTCCCAGGATAGAAAATATCCCCAGGAAGAGTCAGGAATGAAGCCCTCCACCTATCTGGGCTTGGGGAGCAACCAGCCAGAGACCCAGCTGGTGTGGATCTGGTGAGAAGCTCCAGCAAGGTCAAATACAAGGGAAAATATTTTTTCTTCACCACCTGCCTGGAGCATCCCCCTACTCAGCAGTCTCCTGCCACCATAGATTTTGCACAAGTACCTATGTTTGATGGATAATTGTGACCACTCTTTGTCATGCCCTGAGAACAGCCAGTCCTGGGAACTTAGTCAAGGGAGTCCCCTGATCCAGCCCAGCCAAGAAAGGAGGATGAGCCTGGAAAAGGGCATAAGGATATGGGGAACAACAGGAGAGAATAATCACAGTTAATTAACATTTCTCTTACCACAGACAATGCTAAAATGTGGTCAGAGTTGTCTTCTTCATCCACCTGAAATGTGTAGGATTTGGTACTGGCAGTCAGCTCACAGCCTAGAAGAAGGAGATTAAAAAAGCAGTAGCAAGTATTACACAACAACAGTCACTACAGGTAAAGGGTCCTGAGGGGCAGCCCTGGCTGGGCACGCACATGGCATCCTAAAACTCTTTATTTTCTCATGTGAGGATCAGCATCAGACCAGGGCACCCTGGGTTCCAGGGTCCCAGAAAACCACACACCTGCCTCTGCATCGTGCAGGGACAAAACCTGGTGCCCCCAAAGCAGGCTGCCATGAAGCAATACCCATGGACACCCAAGGTTCCCAAGCACTGGCAAGCAAGGTTCTTCCGCTCCAGAGAGCAGAACACTCAGGGCACACCACTGTGAAACAGGAAGGAGCAGACAAAACAGTGACTCTGCTCATGCCATCACCAGTACAACTTTTTCTTGAATGGGAGTCTGGAAGGAGAGATAGACACAGAGTGCCAGACCTGAATGATGAGGCACAACCCAAGGGGAGGATGCCAGCCAAGTTGCAGGGAGCTGGAGTCCCTCAAGAGAAGTTTTGAGACATATTTTATTACATACCTCAGACAGTTACAAAAACAAGGGAGATGCGTAACTATGTCCTTAGCTCTCAGGATCAGGATTCAGCCAACTAAAGGGAGGGACTAAACTGCCCTGGGTGCGTTTACTTATTGCAGGATGATTCACCAATGTGAGGCTGATCAGAAAAACACAAGAGCTGAGCCCTGCATACCAGGGCCGGCAATTCCGAGGGAGAGGAATGAGCCTTCACAAGCGCAGCCCAGGGCAGGACCGCTTTTTTCCCATGCTTATATACTGAACTTACCGAGGGGAGGACCAAACCCCAGGGGCCTGAAAGGCCTGGGGAGCTGTAACTCCGCTCCTCCCGCAGTGAGCGGAGCCGCGCTGCCCGGCCCGGGCTCACACGGGTTTGTGAGCAGCGCAGGGCCCCGTGCGGCCCGGCCAAACCCCTCCCAGGGGAGGGACACGGCCCCACCGCCCTGCGACAGGCGCCACGACACGCGGAACGGGGGCACGGGGGATGAACCGGAGGAGCGGGAAAGGCCGGCGGGAGCCGGAGCTGCCAACCCGCCGCCCCATTATTCACCGGCCTCTGAAGCCGCCAGAACACCAAGACCCCACGCGGCTCCCCCAAAGCGCCCCGGGACTCCCAGCATGTGCCTGCTGCCCCCCAGGCCCGGCCAAACACGTGTGTCTCCGCACCGTCCTTCCCCCACGGCACGTTAATGCCCTCCACGTGTCTCTCCATACCCACGTGTCTCTCCTGCCTCCTTCCCCCCACAATGTCTCTGCTGCCCCAGGTCTCTCTTTGACACTGCCCCCCGGCTCCTGTTGCTCCCACACGTGTTCCCCCACACCCACACGCGCCTTTCCAGCCTCCACGCCGTCCCCATTACTCACCGAAGTCTCCTTCTGCCCCGTCTCTCTTCTGCCCCCCAGTTCTCTCTCACTTTCCTACGTCCCTCTCGTCCCCACACCCCCGCCTCGTGTGTCACCTCCCCAATTCATCTGTGACCCCCCCATGTATCCCTCCCTCCCCTGGCCCGAGACCGCTCACCGAAGAGGACGCTGCCGGGACAGGCGGGCCCGTACGGCTCCATGAGGCGGCGGCGCTGGGATCGGCTCTGGCAGCGGGGCGGGCCGTGCAGCGCCGAGCAGAGCCGAGCCGAGCCGAGCCGAGCCGCTCCGCCCCGCCCCCGGGGACCGAATCAAAGGGTCCTGCGGCTGCGCCCCGCCGGATAGCTTAATATCAGGACATTTCCTGGCCATCCAGGGCTTTCAGCATTTACCGACCCCACCGCCAGCTGTGGAAACTCCACACCGGAAAAATGGCCCTTACTACCGGCTGCTCACTTATCGCCCCACTGGGCACCATCTCGGCCCACGGCAGCAGCCGCCCAGCACAGGGGAGGAGACACAGGGCACACACAGAGCCCCCCAGGAGGCTGAGGGTATGAAGAGGGGTAGCGGGGAAACAGGAGGGTGACAAGGATGGAAGCAGGACGGCAGCGGGAGGGACCTCTTCATCTCTATCCCTTTAAGCATGGACAAGAACAGCGTGACCTACACTGGGGACTGCGGCACAGGAGCGTTTGAGCACAGAAGGCAACATCATACTTCAAAATCTACGGCAAGGAGGAGAGGGCTGGACTGGTCCTTTCAAAGCAGAAAGGGAAGCAGTCTCCTTGGTGCTGCAGAGGAGCAGCCAAATTAAAACAAACCCCACTAACAACGAGCTCACACTGCCTTCTTGGGGACAAATCTGGCTCTACTCCTACCACAGAGACCTCTGCTAGCCAACCACCTGCTTTGCTTGAGCTGGAGTAGATTCAAGGAAAACCTGACTGAAGAGGTTTGAAAAGCTGAACCAGGTCCCAGAAAGAAGCAAGTGCTCGTGCAGCAATGGTTACACAAGCACACCCATGTGCTTCTCAGCAGCTGCTCTGCGCAGCCACCTGACCCTACCTGACCCGTCTGCAGCCACCACCCCGGAGCAGAGTGATGGAGGCAGGAGCATCCATTGCTGCATTATGCTCCCTTAAAGGAAAAGAGTCTGGTGCAACATCAGAGCCCAATCCCTTTTCACAGGCCCAGATGTGTTGTACAGAGACAAGTCTGTCATGACCTCAAGAAATAGGCTTTAAGAAAACAGTCACCTATGTGCAACACATCACTTGTTTTAACAGGGAACATTTACTGGGCCAGGAGAAAAGTTTTCACCTTATGACTTCCCTGCTTGGTTTGTGTGTTATCCTGTTCTCCACACTGCACAGCTTCTAAGCCACCACCAGTGAGTGCACCCATGCAGCAGGTGGACAAACTCTTGTGAAATGACCTTAGGAAAAAGCTGCTTTTCATACCCCTGGCCCATCCCTTTGATTATTAGCTGTCACTCTAAGCAGGAAGCTACTTGCTTTAGGTATCTCAATATTTATCTTCCCAAGTTAAATTTTGTGGATGTACAGCCACCAACACCAAAACCAGACACAAGTCTCTGACAGCTGATCCCAAGGGCACCAAACACACAGTGTGATGTAATGTACATTGCTGAACCACTTCTGGTTCTGGACCAGCTCATTCACAAAATACACATTTATTTACATTCACTTCTCAATTTTTATTCTATTTCTCGCATGGTCTTCAAATACAGTTTTACAGGTCTTTTTCTGCTACAGATACTGTTGATCTAAAACAGATTAATGAAAGTGGCATTCCAACCTTAATGAAAATTCATAACCATGAAAGATATGTCAACATATCACTTTACAATCCTAGAATGATGGTATTGGCCTGACATTCCATAGGCTTAGACAATTAACTTCTATAATAATAACAAATTCATAGGAGAGAAAATGTGGCAACTCCTTAAAAGCCAAGAAATAAGGCCACAAGCATCCTATGCTGTAATGTTATGCATCCAGATGAAGTAAGTCGAGTCTGGTATCCATGAAGAAACAAAACTCTCCCACCTGGTAAATCAAGGTTATCAGCTACTCAACATGCACTCAAAGCTGTATAAAAACTAGTGGCATTCAGCTTGGACTTAATGAAATCCCACAGCACAACCCCATACCTCTCTCTAAAAATGAAATGAACTTGTTTCAACTTAAATACTTCGCTACCGCATTAAAAATCATTCACATTCTGCAGAAAAAAAAAAAAAAAGAAAAAAAAAGGAAAGAAACATCTTGCACATGACTGCACCAGAAGGCCAAACACAGCATCTCCTTACAGGTTGCAGAGAGCATTACTGCAATCTTAATGCCATTCATTACAGGTTGCAAATCAACTTCTATGCAGCTGGAGGCTTGGAAGAGCAACCAAGCTTCCTTTGTGCACCACTGAAAAAAACCCAGGAAAATTTAAACATAAGATATAGACAGCTTATGGCAGCAGGTGGAAGAAACAAAGTACTGCAAAGTGCGTATCATTGTCCAATCACCTGTCTGGGACACTGGGACTACTGCAAAATACCATTTCCATTAAATGATCCAAGCACCTGAATACCAGGTCCCATACGACACCAGTTCCATCCCATCACCAAGCATGTCCATCCTGGGTAAAAACATTAAACTCTTGGAACATTTAAAAGTAGATAACCATTTAAATGATGTGTAAAAATGTGCTTATTGTGGCATTTCTTATAGAAAAGTTATTTGATACAAATGTGCAGGACTTGAAGACCCTGATTTAATCAAACTAGTACGAACAGGCTTTGAAACATGGTGACTCTTCCAAGGATAAATCCCAGCTGTGGGCCAGCTCTCTCTCCCTCTCACCATCTTTCATCCATAATCCCATGTGAACATTACCAAAATTAATGGGTTCAGCAAAGCATCCTGTGAATTGCTGTTTCAGTCCCAGGAGAATGATACCCTCAAGCAGTGACAAACTGCTATCTGAAGGAAGGGTCAGTTGGGATCTGCTCCCCTTTCCTAAGATGGTCAGTACCTAGCCCTGGATATGAGGCACAGTAAGAAAGGTCAGTGCTGAGGACAGACTTGTTCTCGATTGTGGTTTTAGGTTTTCCAAAAGTGCCATCTTGGACCTATACCATTTCACTTTTCAAAAGAAAAAGTTACAAAAACCAGTAAACAAAAAGTTAGTCAGCATACATCTAAGTTTATATACACTGAGATTTACAAGTTTGTCATTGAGTGACTTCTGCCACAGACCACTGCACATTTGTCCCTAACAAAACAAAAAGCTTGAACCAATGGTCATTAGAAGTGACAACCGGTCATTGCTTTCTCAACAAGCATAAAGGTAGTAAAAAATAGAACTGTAACTACTTATCTTTAAAAATGCTGATTGACACAAGCAACCCCTCCCATTTCTGCAACTTCCAATTGCACATCCTGCTCTATGACAGAGAACAAAACCTGCATCTTTATAGGCATTCTGCCAGAGACCAATTTTCAGTTGACACTTGAATGCAGAGAACTGTCGTCAACCACAGCACCGACTGAGGGGGATTCCTCTGAGAAGCTATAGCCCATGCAAGATTCCTTGGCACTTCACACAGGACCAGGAGAGGACAGGGTTTCTCTTTGTTTAACAATGTTTTCAGCAGCATTATCCCCTTCCAACAAATTACAGTCTGAATGTGTGATGGGTGATTTTCGCATAGCCCCTTTTACCAAGCTGGCTTATTGCTGGCTTTGTGCAGTTAGACCATATGAAGATCCCCACCACTACCTGCCCAGCTGTTAAGGGTCTACAGTACTGGAACAGTTCACTGTCAAGCACTTCAAAGGCTTCTTCCAAGGATAACAACATCCTTTGGAAATCCTTCCATTTTAGCAATTTCAAAACAACCCAGCTTGCTGTAAAATTCCAAGATTCTTTTATCATCTGGTCTCACTTCACAAAAAGCCCCACGGGAGCCTGAAGAAGAAAGAAAAGAAACAAAATACTGTAGGAGAAGACATCAAATATTACTAGAGTTCCCACCAATTTTATGAGGTAAATCAGTGATCCAATTCCACATGGAGCATAGTGCCCAGGAGTCCAGATTTAAGGCAGCACAGCTGACCATCCCCTAACAGGACTACACCCTGCAGGCATCCATCAGTCTGAACAAACCCTCTGCACACCTTTCACTGCACACAAAAATATCTGATGTTGGCTCCAAAAGCAGCATTGCAGGAGGGCACTAAGTGGTACAAAGGAAGTGCGAGTGTGAGGTGCACAGTCAGGGCAGGCAGCCAAGCACTTCCCATACTGAAGGTTTGGTAATTACCCCACCAGTACACACAGCCAAACTTTAAAAAAAGCATCATTACCAATGCCAGCAGGAAAAATATAGACTTTTGTGCAGTGTTCAAGATGTAAAGACGTGTGCTCTCAGTGCCAAATTGCTCCCTCAGTCCTGCCTATCTTCTAATTTGCAGGATAATGGCTAAAATGAAAAGCTCCCTTTTCCAAGGCAGCAGCAGAAGTTAACTGTTCAAAAGCTTTTGTAATTATTTACCCAAATCTTCCCAAGTTCGCCTTGCACTCTAGGAGTGACACACAGTTAGGGAACAAGGAATTCTAAGTGCAAGAAACTTACCATTAGCCTTTAGAGAAGAGAGCAGGCAGGCCATCATACTTTTGGCCACACTTGGATCTGTCACTTTTTTGTGGATATCAATCTTTATCAAAGATGGGAAGTTAGCAAGGAATGATTCTGGCAATACTTCTTGTTCTTCATGGAAGCTTAGCATTATTTTCTGAAAAGAATATTAGAAACAAATAATTATCCAGCTTTTCATTTTCATTGATCTCCATCAGGGGAGACTGCTTTGCTCATGGAGTGTACCTCCAAACCAGCAGGCTTTCCAGCTACACCTCTTGATGGCTACTTAGTTCCTCATCTGCTGAATTGCTGTCTGTACTCTATCTAGTACTGGCTAGAAAAGCTTCTCAGAGCATCAAAGGAGGCATGCAAAGCTCCTTCTCAGTGACCCATACTTCAAGTGAAAGAAAACATAAGCCAACACATAACCAGCAGTTTGCACACAGATACTCTTCTTTGTTTCTTTGCCTTTTTACTGGGTAGTTTTAGGCTGCCTTGCACCATTTACAGCTGTCACACTCCACAAACAGCTCACTGATTTTCACACCAAAACTAAGTACTCTTGAATTTGTTTTCCCTACTTAAACTGGTAAGACTTTCAGTGCTCTACCTGCAGCATGGGGAAACTAATACTACATTTTGCAGTAGAACAAAGCAGGAGCAATACTTTACTTTCAAAATGTAATTTTCTCCAGATGAAGGTGCTTTACATTTACTGCATGGATTACTACTCAAGTACACCTCATGGGTGTATTACAGCATACAGCTGTATCTGACTGTCAATGAATAATTTTACTGTCTCCTTCTGACAGATCAGATACTTTAATACATGCTCAAAGTCTTCAGAAAGGTGAAAAAACCTGAATTTCACATGAGCTCAAAAAAACAAAGACCCACTTTGGAAAGACTTCAGCATATAGTTCTGACCTCACAGGTTATACCAACCTCTGCTTCAGACAGCTCCTTGTCACTATTTGGTTTAGTATATTTTTCTTGCATGAAAGGGATCCAAGACATTTTGCATTTCTTAATGAAGGGAGTTACATCAACTGTTCCCAAAGCATAGCCACATATGCCATCCTCATCTTCTAAGACAAAGCAGTAATCCAGGCTGAGGGTGAGCAGACCTCCAACTAACCTGCAGGAAAAAAGTGCAAATTCAGTCAAAAGAAGGTCTGTTTGACCCAGTATGCCCTTCAGGCTCCACAGAGGAGACTCTACAGTCAACAAAAAAAAGTGAGTCCTCCAGTCATGGAATTAGTTCCAACAAAGCACTAATTGACTGATCAACTGTCAAAACTCAGCTATGAGCAATATCTGCACCTCAGGATTCCACCGTTTCATTCCATACACACTGCCCTTCAGCTTTTGCTCTTAGTTGCTTTGCTGCCATTATTTCCTTGCTTTCATAACTGCCTTTGGGTATTGTTTGATACCAGTTACACATCCTTTCTTAACTGCCTTTCTGTCACTCAGAGCAGACTCTCTATAAAATTCTATCTAAATTAAAAACCCAGGACAAAAAAAAATCCACTCAATGTAGCTCATTTTAGAGCTCATTTTTAATGCCCCATTTTTTTTAAACTTCATCTATCATTGCTTATCCTTTGAAAAAGCTTGTACATGTACTTCAGAAAAAACTTGAGGCACTTGGCTGGGAGACTGCACCTCAAAAACATGCCAATTCTATTTTAAGATATTTTAAGAACTACAGTAGGTCAGAAAAAATACCAGAGGATAACTACAGATTATGGACACTCTCATGATATACTTTCACAAAATCTGAAATAAGATACTGTGATGCACACCTTTCATAATACAGAGGTTTCAGCTAAATTTATTTTCTAACAGCTCACCACAGGCAACCAGCACATGAACTGAGACATAAGTGTCAACAGTCTCATTAAGAAACCAAAATCCCATTTTTCTGAGAGTAAATTATTTTATCTACTTCAAATGTTCTTTGTATTCTTCCCACACACAATTCTAAAAATTAAAATGAAATACACTATCAGCACCTCATCCTTCAGAACCACCTCTGCAGGACACTGTTCCTAATACATACTTGTCTCCAATTAAATCTGGTAAACTATGGAAGGGTTGATCAGCTCCATCAGCATACATTTCTCTGCAGATCTTATATACAGATGCCTAAGAGGAGAAAAGAGATTATTTCAACTTAGCAGTCACATTCAAAAGAGAGTATGTCATTAACAACTGCACTGTCATCAGAGATCAAATGTATCCATCTATGCAAAAGGATGGCATTCCCTCCACCTCTTCCCTGAAAGGAACTCAAAGTTGCCTTCAAAAACATTGCAGTTAAATTGAAGGGCTGGGAAGGAAAGGCTGGAGGGCAACGTCCTGCTCTTGTAACAGCACAAGATTAATACTGAGGGTTAGATACCTAAACACTCAGTGAAGATCACCACCATCGCTACAAAGCCCCTTCACAAAACCTCTGATGCTCCAGTATGGCAACTCAACCTCTGCAAAGGACAGATACATCCTGCATATTAAAAGGCTTTCACCTCGATCTCTTTAAAAGAGCAAATTTGAATTAGTTACATCTTAAATAAGAAACTTCATCTTTTTTTTAAACAAAAATGCTTTGCATTTGACACTTTCTTCCTTTAGTTAAAGGGTAACTCCTCAGAAGAAATAGTTTATGACTGCATGCCTAGCTGCACTTCCTATTTGATAAGGTGGTTTAGAAATATCAATACCGTTTTCTACAAAATAACAAGTCAGCTTAGATGAAGTCCTGCACAAATGTTTGGAAAAGGCCGTTTTACTGCTCATGAGAACAGCACATGATAGAGCTGGCCTAGAACTGGCAGGAAAAGGAGTGTTCCTGCGTCAGCCTCGTATGTCTGACTGGCTTCAAAGTAAAGACTCGTTTGAAATACTGCAAACTCAACCTAGAAACTCCTGTTTCATCTCAGTCCACCTACCAACACAAGATTTCAAGATGCATTAATCCCTACATTGTTTAAACTGCATCCATAAAGAGTTAACTAACTACAGGCTGATACTTCACTTTCAAGTACTCTCCATGCCAAGCTAATAGGAAAGAAACTACCCTACTGATCCATTCAGAAAACAGAAAAAGTAAAAAAAAAAACTAATCAAAAATGACTAATGAAATTTCCCTGATTTTGAAGTATCAAACACTCCAAAGCAGATTTGACAACATTCTTTCAAAGTCAGACCAAAAAGCTTCCAACTGTAACTAAAATGGTATGAATGGCTGAACCATGATCCCATTTTTCAGCTCCATTTTGAGATGCAATATCAATGTTCTAACTATACAGCTCTGCAAATACCAGCAGGTACCACAATAACCACTGACTGACAAAGGCATACACACCCACCTTCTAAGGTTAATTCACTGGATGTTTCCCTGCTGCAAGAATTCTTCTACCAGCTGGACAAACTTTCATAAATAAGGAAGGCACTCACAGATTTAAAAGGGTGAGGGGGTGGGAGGCTGGGAATCAAGCTGTGGGTGTACATGAAGTGTGCACAGCATATTGCTGAACCAGAGGCGTATCACTTAACCTGTTCTCCTGTGAGTTGGCATTTGTGCCTTGTGCAAGATACCAGGACACCTCCTTCATTAGGGAAGAGGGGACTCAGCAGTAATCACGGCTGCCACTAAAGAAAGTGCATCACTAACAGCAAAAGTGACAAGTGTCAAAAGCAGTTACCTCATCTTTAGGGAAGTAAGGTCGTATGGTGTACACTTTGGAAGTGGGTGTTAATGGAGGTGGTTGAAAAAAGAGGTCATTTGCCCCATCAATAGGCAGCAAACGCTGTGAAAACAAAATATTTAATATAACTGTATGAACAACAAAACCCATCACTCTTGGGTGTGCACTGCAGACTCCCAAAATAACATTTGCTACTTGCTACCCCAAAAGAAGGTGGGGTTGGTATGCTTTACAAATGCAACGACCTTATTTGAATAGAAAATATCCAATTGGTGTTCTAAAATATGCAATTGAAACAGCACATTAAGAGTCTGTTAATCTTAACTGCTTTAAAAACTTTTTACCAATCATATCTACACTGTCTAAGAACACAGAATGTCAGGAGGAAAGGTTTGGTCTGAAGAGGGTTAACTGGCCAGAGGAGACGCTTTATCCCAAAAGCAATGCGCTGATTCAATTTGCTGCGCGCAGAGCACCTGTGAGGGGGGAAAAGTATAGCGCCTGAAAAATCCATGAACAAATCTGCACATGGTACAAACAGCGATCTAGGAATACTGGCCAATTGAATTCCTCGCAGTAAAGCACATTACAGCATTATTTCCAGAGGAACCGAAATTTGGACGATGATCCCTTTTGCTCATGGAATTCCCATTGGCAGACAAGCATGCGCGCATTGTGCAATTGCGGGCGCAGGTAAAAATGCTGTGCGACCTGCAAAGAAACAATGTGAAATGTACAACTAAAGCCGCTGCGCTTCGCATGCGCGTGGGACAGGCAGCATCTCCTTGAGAAATTACTGTAGAAAGGGGAGGAAAATTATTTTAAACCAAGCTGTAAGGCTAATGGGCTTTGGACCAGAAAGCCTTCGGCAGACCAATCCTTCCAGACCTCTGATGTGCAACAAAAGGTTTCTCATAAAACAAAGAAAATGTCATTCAGTTGTGAAGTCATATTGATACCTGGAACTCTCCTGCTAGACCACCTCTAAAGGCCCAGGGTTCTTGGTCTCCACTTAAGAACTGTGCTGAAGATTGACTACGACACCCTGTTGAGATCAGATCCAAGCGGAGAACGTTACGAGAAGGGGGATTTCCTGGGTGTCTTACATGTCCAAAAAGCTAACATACACTTGTGGAAAAAGCTCTCTAACTGAGCTAGAATCCAGGGCTTGGGGAAGGGGAGGGGCTGTAATAATGTATCATTTATAAAGCTCTTGTGCTGGCGCACTAACTGAGGTATTTCAAATTTTTTCATTACCTGTAAAAGACAGGTGAAACAATTCAGCTACACACTTCATTCTAGACCAGAAGGCACAAGAACAGTGCCACGGCAGAACTACGTAGACTTCCCACACATTTTGTACACTTTTTTGTTTTGGGTATTTGTGTCAGAAACATTCATTTAATCTATGAAAATCTGACATCTTGGAAGCTACGTGGCTCAATAGCTACTACTATAAATTTTAGGTCAAACAAATGCCATTATCACAGCCCCTGAAAAAAAAATGGACCTTTCTGAAGTCACATTTTAGTACTGATTGTTTCTAATCTTGTCAGAAAACTAGGACTAGCAATATATGTAAACAGTCTGGAACCGATCAGGCAGCCAGGACAGCTGTATAAAACAGCATTCTTACAAGATTTACATAACCCAGGCCACACCTTCACAATACTGTTGGCATATTAAAAAGCTAAGTAGTGTTAAGTAGAATTAACTTACAATTTAACTAATACATCTTGGTGGCCACTACTAGCTTTGCTTTTTGTATCTTGATTTTTATTTCCACAAGCATACTTAATGCACCAGGGACCCTGCTCAACCAGCAGCAGCAGGCCCACTGCAGTGCTTAGCTTTAGCTTGCACTTGCTTTAGAAAAGAAGCTTCCATTGGCTGTTTGATTGTTAACACCATTCTGCCAGCAAGGCACTGCAGCCTTCACCAAGTAACATAAATGACAGCACTGGAGAGACAAAAAAAGGCAAGTGGTATCTGGAGTGGAGATCTCAACTACCCGCCTAGTTTTCTGACAAGAGGAGCAGCGCAAATACTCTTTTCCTTTTGTGGACAGCAATCTACCTCCTGTTCAAGTAACAGTCTCAGATCAGTACAGACAAGTATGTTGTGCTAGTCAGAGAGTCCCAAAGTGTGCCAAGTTTGACATTTATGCAAGTTTAGGAATATAGGTTCAATACAAACTATCCTCAGTATGGTAAATTTCAGAAACAATCCAAACACCAGAACCCAAATTTGGCTTACTCCCACATTTTAGAATTCTCACATAAGAAGATATCCTTCCCAAAGAGATTTAGTCAAAAACTTGGAAGACAGTATCTGTCTGTCCTTTGAGACTACAACTTAACTAGCACTTCCAATTATTACAGTAAAGAGCTGTGTGAATGAAGAGCTGTATAAATGAAAAACATAGTTAATGCCTTAGTCGCTGCGCAAATGTGACTTCAGTTCATGCCTGCTGTACATCTAATCTATCTGAGCTGCCTCACAGACAAAACCTTTCCATTTTAATTAATTAATGACGACGCGCTGTGAACATCTGGCGCTGTCCATCCAATAGCAGTAGAAACTTGTGCTGAGGATTCTCCCATCTGTACACAATGGGGAAGAAGACAATAGAAGTCATTAGTAATCCATAGTACTGTACAGCCACACTAAATTAAGGGACTGAATGCTAGCTGGACTTGGGAGGAGAGGTGAAAAAAGTGAACGTCCAGTGGACCATTGAGCACACCACTGTGGAAACTAACTTGTTTGGATTTGTAATGTACTTGACTTTATACAATGAGGTACTTTATCAAAGACCTTTAGTCTGTATTTACATCAGTGATAAAACAAAAGCTGAAGACAAAAATGGCCCCTCCCACAGAAGCACTGTTAGCATAAGAGTATTAAACTGTACATGTGAAAAACCCTTATTTTTTCAACTATCTCATACCAGTGTGAGTACTGGAACAGAACAGTGCCAAAGTTAACAGAGTTGGTGTTTACTGAGTTGGCTGCTGCTGTGAACCACTCCAAATATTTGATGCACTTAGAGATTTGAACCTAACTTTAAAGGGACACTGAAAACAATTTCAGCTGAATTTAGTACATAGTCTGATAATTCTGAAACGCAGTCTGCATTGGGTTCTTGATGTTTTCAAAGACTACAAAACCACTGTTCCCTTTATAGAGCTTTGGCCTAGAGTTGTAAGCAGATTTAAGTTATCAAGAAGAGAGCATTCTGTCCAGCTAAATGTCAACACACAGCAAGGATAGTAAAGTTGGAGGAGATGTGTTACACTTAAAAATGCACAAACGAAGGCTTTTAATAAAGCATGAAGTTGTTCAAGAAATGTTACTACATTTCTCGAAACATACTACAATGCTGCTGAGTTTTCCTCCCCCACTAGGTTTTCTTCTCTGTGCTTTGCAGAAGGCAGTCTTAAAAGCTCTCTTCTTTATCAACTACGAGTTTAGGGATCAGATATTTAATAAGCACAAAACACAAGAATTTGTTGGGCATAGACCAAGTTGATGATTTAATAGGTCTTCTCTGTCCCTGTTTAAATCTGTCAGTATTGAAGAATATAATTTAAAGACAATCCAAACACTAGGATTAGACCAAGGTTGTGTAATGGCTAGCCACTGTGAGGTTTGTGACAGCTACAGAAAGTGTGATTTGAGACCATCAGCTTTGCTGTCTGCTGTGTATGTCAAGCAATTCCACAGCATATTCCTTACAGTTGGATTGAAACCTGAAAGTGAAATGAAGTGACTAGAATTACCCAGGCCATGCTGGTGCTATCTGCCAACTTAGGATCTCCCAAAAATCTTTCAGGAAAAATACCAACAAAACAAAACAAAGAAGAAAGTGTCACACATTAAAAAAAAACAAAAAAAACCTACTGTTTCAAGATCATTTTAAGTCTCAGACTAAATCTGTCCAGAGAGCTCCACAATTTCCATCCAGTACCAAAAATTAAAATATAGATTAAAAAAAGTTTTAAAAAATCATCAATTTGGAAAGTGTTTAAAGGAAATTATTTTGCACCAGAATAGCCTTATGCTACAGCTCGCATGCGCACAGGGGCTGGGAGGATCACCTTCCTCATGGCCAGGCCCATTGAAAGGTCTGTTGAAGACAGCAATAATGTTATCAAGACAGAGCAAACAGCAGATGGCTGAGGTGATCACATTTCGTAGTGTCATTTCCAATCATACAGCGGGGCATCCAAGGAGTTACATGGCATAGTCCAGTGTGCATTCAGTCAAGAGTAAGTTAAAGTCAACACTTACGTGTCAGATGAGATTCAAGTTTCATTAGCCCAAGAAGAAAATCAAGGCCTCCAATCTTAAGCATCCAGCAGACTTCACTTTTAATAGCAAAGCAAACTCACTGCAAGCGTTGCTTCAAATAGCAAGACAGGAAAATCTTTATAACAGGGTCAAACTAGACCCCTTGTCCAAGAAAACACGTTCACCTAATGCTTCAGTTTTCCCCGTGGGCTAATTAAAAACACACATAAAAATAATCTCTCTGGGATTATAATGGCTCCCAATGCACCTACCTAACCACTGCACAAAAGATTTCACCATTGACATAATACTCTTGATATCCCAGACGTAGGAGTACATGTCATAAAGGATTGTCCTGTTGGCACAATTGGAGAGGCGGGTGAACATGCCCATCACCAAGCTGCACATCTCTTCAAACTTGGCTGCTCGGTTACGCCATTCTTCTATCTATGAGAAAGATCCACAAGATCAAACACAGGCTCCTAGAGAGGAGTGGTACTCTAAATACAGTGAAAGACTATACAATTCACTACTTCATTTTGCCAGGATGGACTACCACAACACACATGACTCACAGATAGTCTCTATGGCTGTTAGAAGTGAGGCCAGTACAGGGAACACTCGTCAAATGCAGATACTAGACTGTCTTCACAGCTACGTGGCACTACAGGGCTTAAAACAGTAGATTCCACTGGAGGAATGAAAACTACTGTGACCTGTGGTTCATTATACACTACCCTTCAGGTCCTACTAAGTAGAACACCAGTCTCTATTACAGACAACAGATAAAATTGCTTGAAATTTTGACATAAAAGGAGAAAAACAAGATTTGCACTCACTTTTTCAGCATCCTTTCCTTTGCAATTTACGCTGACAACACTGCTGTTTGCTCTAAGCCACTGGAATTCCCTCAGCATCTGTGCACCTTTGGGTCCATGTTCATAAGGAAGGTAAAACAAGTCAGCAAGAAGCTGTAAATCCTCTAAAGTCACTGGTTCTACTGTGTAAAGAGGCTTTTCATTCGGCCCAGGCACAAAATGTTCTTTGTTAATCTGCTCATCAGTCTGCATAGGTGCAATGTCACTACCAGAGTCTTCCTGCATAGACATCTCTGGAGACTTGGACTCAACTATACTCTCCTTATCTGTATCCATTGGCTTCAGCTCCTCTGCCATCTTGGCTTCAGCAATGTCTGTCAGTATCTGGTTTGCATTCTTGTCTGCATCATCTTGTTTCTCCACCACCATGTCCATTGGCTCCTCATCAGATTGCTTCTTCTCCTCCTCCTTGGCCAAGGCTGGTGAGTCACTGCTCAGTGCCGCACCCTGGCTCATGATGGGCTCCTGGTACACGGTGGTAACCACTGTTGCTGCATTTAAAGAGGATGGTGCCACCAGTGGCCCCACATCCCCTACAGAGGTTTTAGCACCACTGTGGGCCACTTGCCTACCTGAGAATAAGAATAAACAAATTTAGTTTTCAGTATCTGCCAACTAACATTCAAATCAGCAACTCCTGCAAATGGTGGATGATTTTGTTACCACAGCATGCCATCAGCACAGCTTCCTTTTGGTACTTTGCCTGTTCACTTCTCTCAATGTAACTCTAACTATTGACTTCGAGTTTCGCAAGTTTCCTTTTCATATAACTGGTAAGCAAATATAGGATGAAGAAAAAGTTAGGAAAATTATTCAACATTTATTTTTAAATATGTCATCAGAATAAAAAGCTCTCCAAGTATCTGTTTTTCCCTCTGCGTCAACTGACGTGGTAAAGCTGTATTTGAATATAAGGGACAGTTCATAATGAATGCTTAATATGATAAGCTGATGCTTAAATATTTCAAATTCAAAACTGTCTTTAACCTGGGGAAAATTGAGACATTCAAAACCTTACCAGACGCAATCTTGGACAACATGCTCTAACCCACCCTCCCTGACCAAGGTTGTTAGACTAAAGATATATCCCAAGGTCCCACTGGTACAAAAAAGGTGTACAGTGCTGGAAGGAACTCGGCTGATTTATGCAGACAACCTCAGGAAAGTAAAACTATCTTAAAACACCTGGAAGAACATGGAGTCTTCAGGACCAGAACTAGTTTTTACAACAATCCAACATCAACTCGAAAAAAAAATCCCCACTGTACTTCCCATTCTCTCAGGTTCCACTGAAGTCTAGTAAGAACTGGGCTTAGCAAGATCCAGACCCTTTCCTGCTTTCTATCAGAAATGCCCAAAGCTAATACATCAAGATTGCTTCTGTTGATCAGTCAGAGCATTACAAGCACACTGCAGAACATCAAGCATTCTTACTTTTTAATTAAGGTTCCCCAGTTACTAAGGCAGAAAATATTTCCAGCTGAAGTGTATGAATTGCCAGGATCTGTAAAATATCTTTAATCTAAACACAAATACTGAACATCCAACACCATTTTTCTACCAGCCCCCGAACGATACCAAATCATACTCACTGCTGTATTGCTGAGGTACTCCAAATTCCTGTAACCATTCCGTTAAGGCCAACTTCAGGGCCATTTGTGGACTGTAGAGAACATCTGTTTCAATATCTTCGTCACTCCCCTCATTTTCCAATTTAATCTGGATTGAAACTGTGCTGTCTTCAGTATCAGCTACAAATTTTAAAAGATATGTTACTTTAATTTGAAATAGCAAAAATAGATGTCAGACAAGGCATTCAGGGGCCTACTTGACAAAAAGGAAAAGTTACTAGATTCTAATCAGAAAAAAAAAGAAAATTATGGTTACCACAAATGTCAACACAGAAACCAGACATCCTGGCATTCACAGTGTCTTCTGATCTGAACTGCTTCTATTCCAATGAAATCATATCCATGGACACATTTCAAACTTGGGCATTAAACTTGCTTTCCAAGAGCGTTAATTACATAACCACAGAAACCTCTCCAGACTAAGAAATTCTTTGATACCATGTGTTACAGATATGCCCCAGGAAGTCAGTAAAGCAAGATCATTATCTTTCAGGCAACTGCCATTTACTTATGGAACAGAAAAGGCTAGGTGATCATAAGAAGAAAAAGTTGGTGAGGAAGAGAGAAAATTATAAAAAAACAGAACTGGTATGATTTATATGGTTAAGCATAGATCCAGCAAACAGTTACATATACTTACTCATCACCACATCTTTTCTCACTCCATTCATGTTAGACTTGTACCAGGTCGCAAGCGTGTGAATGGCAACGTAATTGGCTTCAAATTCACAGTTTGGATTGGTCAGAACACCCTTTAGTCGAGGGATGAGTTCAGTTGACCGACCCTTGTAAGGCCCAAGAAAAAGCCTCTTTTGATCATAATCATTAGCATGAATATTATCCCAGATAACTGGGGCTCTCCTGATGATCTTAGAAACTTCTTCAATGGATTCTACCGGAATGTCTTTGGATACAACTTTCGGACCTAAGCAGGAAACAGGATGATCAGAGGGCTTTGTGTATACTTCAAGATTCAACCCCCAAGTAGCTGGACAGTTTAGTAAATATTTACAAGAAAATACTTAACACCAACAAAATAAAAGAAACAAGCTGTCCATAACACAAAAGAAACAAACCTGTCCATAACACTTCAATTCCAGGGAGCAGTTTTTCTCCTACAGTCCGTAAATATGGGGACTGGGCAACATTTGGATAACAGAAAGTTCCACAGTACTCTGCACAGGAAAAGAGAATGTCACTGTCATTAGAAAGATGCACAGGTGTGACAACATACCCAATTGTGCCACAAACACATTGAGAGAATACCACCCTTGGAAATTAAAAACATTTATAAAATTAATCAGGTAAGGCCCAGAAGTCTAAAGTATAAATAAAAAGGACATTATGAATGACATTCAGCATAAGTATCAGAAACAAATGGTAGAGAATCGTTTTAAATTGCTCAAATGTCAAAATTAGGAAAATAATTAATCAAGTCCGTAAGTACAAGGCCATGTTACAGCAGATAGTATCCAAAAGAATGAGAAAACCCCAACACTCATTACAAACTGCAAATACCTAAAAACTGTAACACTGGAACATATGTCTCTAAAGTTAAGGTTGCAACAGAACTACAGTACTACAGTGTAAGTGCATAAACTAAAAATAATTTTTGATAAAAAAAGCAACTCGGTGACTAATGAAGTTAGCAATCTTATTAAAAATAGGAACCAGTGACAGCCATAAGCACAGACTACCTCTACTTTAAAAAATTCTTAGAAACTAACAACCTGCTAATCAAGAAGCAAAGATTTCAGTTCAAGTTAGGAAAAAATAAATTTTCCATTAGCCTAATTCACAATTCAAACTTCTCGAACTGTTCTATCAAGCTGCCATATTTGCTTGGCATTGAGCCTTTCAGAGATTTATAAATTTGGGAAAATCTTTGCATACATCTGAATAATCAAACTTTTCTTTGTAAATCAATTTCTTCAATCAACCCCAAAATACTCCTTAAGGCAGTTATTAAATATTAAACCAGGTTTTCAAACAGTAAGGTAACAGTCCCCCTCCTTTAAGGCCCAATGAAAATTTTCTGTTAGTTTTACCTGTAGGACAGAAGAGGAATGTGTCTGGTTCTCCTAGATATTGATAAATTTCATTTGTGATTGAGACTTGAGCATGAGCAAAAGAACTGAAAACTTCTTTGTCTGCTGCACACATGTTGTGATCAATATCATCAAAGAGCAGTGCAAAAGATCTGCAGCCAAACTGAGAAACCTAATACAAGAGACAAGAGTAAAATGTTTAATTTGGTAAATTATTATTGCTTCTTTTAATCAAACTGTAGATTTTTAGATCTAACCTTAGAGACAGCTACAGGAACAGGGATATAGTTCTATTCACAATGAATGCCTGTCTCTGATCCATAGGTCTGCTTCTCTCAAAGATTAGATCTTTAAAGACCTGCAAGCTGTTCCAGTTTTAACCATCCAAAGCTGATCTCACAGGATAGACAGCTGGGAAAAAAAGCTAATTCTGTAACAGCTCTTGGACAAAGGAAAGGAGTCAGGAGAACAAAGAAGATGTGCACGTCAGGTCTGCGAAGGCATTTACTGTGGGCTAGAGTTCTTGCTTTAGCAGTGCATCTTGGCTTCAAGATTCCAAAATACTCTGAAGACAAAAATAGCCTTCCGCATCCAATACAAGATGAGAATTTTTTTAAAAATCAAAGTTATCACTGGCTACTTTTGCAATGCAACTTGAACACATCCACTGGAATCATTCAGAGACACCCAAACTAACACCAGTGCTGAAAAGTTTCATGAAGCTGGTGAAAAGCTGCAAGAGTGAGCAAGGAACTGGAACTTCCAAATTAAGCAGCACTGGAACTGTGCTAAGTTTGTGTCATCCTTACCTGGTCCAGCTTACGTTTCAATGTAGATACCTCTTTAGGATTGGAGAAAGTGATGTCAAGTCCAGGTGAGATTGCATAGATGAATTCTATTTCATGTTCTCGTGCAGCTGATATTAGAGTCATTAGCTGCTCTGGAAATTAAATTAAAATATTTCAGAAGGAGTCAAAAATTTCTCAGGCATCATCTAAAGTGTATTATAAAGCTGCAGATACTTCTTCAATCATAATTAGAAAAAAGAATTGCTGGAATTTCTTGAAACTAACACAGCAAAGAACACCAAATTATTTGGAAGATTTTTCAGCAATTATGCCAAAAGGAATACAACAACTGTCCTCTTATTCTCATTTTCCATGTTAAAATTTTTATAAATATTTAAAAAGTTTTCTTTATCTCAATGCTGTGAGACAAATATGGATATAGTCCGTTTCCACAGTACATATGTACATCAACGGTTCTAGAATTATTACTCACTTTTTCCACACATACCAACAATTTATTGCAGTAATATCACCCCATGTGACAGAGGTTCACACAGCACTCATATGACTGAAGCTTGGGCACAGGAAAAAGTGAGGTGGAATATCACCATGTTACTACTTCACGTGCAGAAGTAGTTTCCTTAAGAAACAAACTTGCAATTGAATCTTTCATAGAATGAATAAAGAAAATTCTTTTTAGCATATTTAAAAAAAAATCTTTGCTGTTATTAGGTATTACCTTGCAGTATCCTTTATTTTTCTGCATTGATCCAAAGAGGCCTCCAAGAAGGATTATTTAATTTCAAGAGAGTCTAATTTTTCCCCTCACCCAAGGAAAACTATAATCCCTTCAGTCTAATAAAGCATCAAAAATCCCATAAACACTAGAGGTGGATAAAACAACTCACACTGGTGTGAACAGATCTTTTATGTTCTGACTAATTAGTCAGGAGCTGTTTTTCCAACAGGTACTCTTTTCATTGAGACAAGGATTCAATGAATCGCATAAAAGGACATGCTATTTGCTCATCAATCTTTTTTTCCTTTTATAAAGCAAATAATTTCTACTTCAAAAAAACGTTCAAAAAGATGTTCAAGAGCCAGAGGAATAAGTCTAAACAACGTTTCCCATGACAAAAAATAAATCCTGTAAGACAAAGCCTTAAAAGCAGTTTCAGAAATCATCTGCAGTTATAGTTAAAAGAAGTAAATCCAAGCTTGTTCCAAAGCTCCCATAAACACACCTGCAGGGTATTAAAAAGAGGCTTTCAGTCACCTTTGGGAATGGCTACTGTGATTAAACACACACAAGTATACATAGCAATAACCAATTCATTCAAAAATCTCCTTATAGAAAACACAGAGGAGAAATAAAGGCAATTACCTGCTTCCTCCACAGAGTACATTTCTCGCCAAAACATCCTGTGCTTGTAGTCATCCTTTGGAGCATACAGGTATGTATTCAGTCCCCACTTCTGAAGCCTAAAAACACAGGAAAAAAGCCTTCCAATAGCCTACAAATTCAGAAATTCTGTGTTTTACGTCATGTTACTCTTTTACTCAATCGGATTTTTTTTTATTCACTGAACATTGTGTTATACTATAAAGTCACAATAACTTGAAGCACAAATTGTATCGGACAAATTTGGTATACGCAAGATAAAAAGGTGAATACAAATCCCAAGACTACAGATATCAGGCAGAAAGTTTCTCTAGGTTAGAACAATAATCCTTTCCAGACTTAAGTGGAAGTTTATGATTACATTCCGATGGAATGTGCTGCAGTAGGAGGAAACATGACTTGCCTTCTAAAAAGTTCTTTCCTCTGCTCCATCACCCAAGGTCTTCCATAAAATCCTACGGGCAACAAGATTAGAATTATCCAGTTAGATTATGCCTGCTTCATGAAACTTTGTATTACAACCCACCATTTTCTTCCTCTTTTGCTACATTTGTCAAAAAGCTTCCCAAAGCAGAAAGGGAAAGAAAAATAGTTAGCATGAGGAAAGCGTAATAACCTAAAGTGATCTAAATTTAAAATGCAATTATGACTTGTTTTATTTCTTATGATCTAAGGTCTTATAATTTTGGCCACTGAAGCAATTAATTTTCAGAATGCAAACTGTGTTCCTGAGCATATGCCCTTGACAAGTCAAGTCAGCATTTTTATAGCAGCAGACTGAACAATTATAACCTAATTAAACTACCACATCAGACACCTACAAAATAGATTTGACTTTAAGGTGGACATTGAAAACACCTGAAAATATTTACCAGCTCAAAAATGCTTAACTGGTGGTACAGACTAGGATTTATATAAGCAGAATATATAAATGCATACTGCACAAGATGATGCGTAATTAAAAAAATTGTGCAAGTGAGTCAACAAAATGCTTAGGATTTAATTTCTTTTATTCTGTTTAACAGGATCTTTGTCAAAATTAAGTTGCAAACCGATATCCTACTTTACCATTTCCACATTTTACAAGTTAGTATTATGCCTGTGAATAATCATATATAAAAGCATCTACCCAAGTGATTTTAGAGTGTATTGAAAGCCATACAATTCCATGGAAATTGCACCTGCTTCAGGCTTTAAATCTAATCTTTCCATTCTAGAAACAATCCTTTAAAAAAGCACTCTCAATGCCCTCTTAGTCAAGCCAACTCACTTAGATCTATGTGCAAACAGTTCAACCACAAGTGGGCACTTCAAAACAAAGCTTCAGCTTGCAGTCCAAAGACCAGAGACTAAAATAACATGAAATTTAATAAGCTCTTCTTTTCAAACGGCATGGCCACTCAGTGATGAATGACACTACTAATACACAAACCTCACAAGCCTCTGTAGAACACCAGTTCAAAAGGTAAACAGTATCTTCATTTCCAAAGCTATTCACCCTTGTACATCTGTAAATATTCAGTCTCATTGAGGACACAACCACTCTTCTACCTTCAAAAACTCCAAACTGGTACAACTGAAGACATTCTCTATATATAATAATTTCAGTTACATGCTAAGTATACAATGCTCTTTTAAGAAGCTTAAAACAAGAGGCTCAAGTTTTAAGAATTATTCTCTCTAAGAGTGATCTCAAACTGCCTGGCACCACAACGTGGCAAAACTGAGCAACTACTTCTCACAACTGCCCAGTGAAACAGGGAACAACGAGAGAGAGCTGGGAGGCCTGAAAACCTCCCAGTTTACTTCACCCAGAAGGAATTTCTTATTTTCACTATAGTTTCCAAACTCTGACTGATGTTGCACTGATGAAGCTCAGGAACTCACAAAAGAAATGAAATCCTGTGAAACCTAAGGAATATCCCCTATGCCTCGTAACTTGTTCATGACACAAGCTTTACATATAATACTACCACTTCACGCCTACAAGCCTAAAGCAGAGCACAGCCTACTATTAAAAAAAAAATTAAAAAAAAGAAAATCAGTTATCAAAAACTAATTAAATAAGGCTGAACAGAACTGGCTAATCTGCAGCAATACTTTTCCATCTGTTACCACATTTCTTAGGTTCCTACTGTCACCAGCCAAGTACAATTCTTGGATCTTTCTAACTAAAAAAATCGACCTAGTTTTGCATTACTCCCTCAGGACTGTGTGTCAGGTTAATACAAAGTCAACAGATTATGCCAAAATACCTCATCCCATTACCACGCTCTCCATCACTAAAAGTAAGGACATCCTAGAGGCAGTGCACCAAAGCTTTGCATTCAGCAATCTCTTAGACCTTATTACTCTGCAAAACAGTGAATTTGGTAAGTGGCATACACTCTTCACACTCTTAGAGTACACACCCAGTGTCTGGCCAATTGCCCTCTGCCTTTTCTACCAAGATCCAAATTCTCCATATCAGCACTCTAACCTCACCACACCTCAGTCTGTGTTAACCACTACTTTATATTTAACTATTTATCTACACTTCTGAAGTTAATTCCTGTTTTTCTCTTAACTCTACAATTCCCTTGAGTCACTAATGAGACAGATATTTTCACTCACTACTGTTTACCTTCTTTGCCACAAGTTTGTTTTTTTGTTGGTGGCGCTTTTTGTTTGCCTTTTTTTCTCTCAACACTCCCCTATTCCTTTTTTCCCCTGTACACATATTTTTGTGAGACTGGTAACTCCTAACCAGTGTTTGACGGCTTCTTCAGGCAGAGGCCATTTTCTTGCTTTGTTTTGTGCACAGTACACTCAGGAACACCTGCAATAAAATATATGCTGAGGCAACCAACGATGTAACTAACATGACAAGAAAATTTATTATGGTATTCTCAGTGGTTCCAACAGAAACCTGGAAGAACAAGAGACATTCCAGGAGTATCAGCAGGAACATGAGAAAACATGTCGTTACAGTCTGTGTTTTTCTTCACTGTTATGTGTCTCCAAAGCCCTCAATTTGGTATCTACCTTCACAGAATTAAGTCTATTAGCAAAAGAAAGGCATTTTTCTCCACAATGATTGTATTTAAGCCCTGCTAATTCACCTTTCACAGACATTTACAGAACCCAAATATTTTTTTTTAAAGATACAAACAAAAAACAGTCTGCAAAGCAATGCAGATACTGATTTGATAAACTGACCTCTCCATTCCATCTGCCAGTAATTTTGTTTTCTTACGGGAAAATCATTATTGGTACAGAAATAATCTGAGATCATGGGAAATAAACAATTTTAAACCAACTGTTTTGCTAGGAATAAACCATTTTTCCTGCTGACTTTCAACCACCTTTCAACCACCTCAACTGACCTGTCAGAAATGCATTACTGAGAATTACAAAAAGTCTCTTTATTCTGCAGCTTCAAGAACAATTTAAAGCTTTTAATGGTGCACCTATGCTAAAAGACAGAGGATTGTTCTACAATTAAAATGGAACGCTAAAATGTTGTAGAGAACAAGGTGCATTTAATATTAATTATTGAGCAGAAGTCCACGGAATCACCCATTTCCTACTCAGGACTGAATGCGAGCCTCTGGAGCGCAGGAAGAGCACGTACAGCCGAGACAATCGCGCGGTAGCTCTGCTCTCTCCCACTTCCCCCTTCAGACACGTACGAGCAAGCGAGCCCCAGCACCGCCTCAGTCTCTCTGAGGAATCATCGGCGCGCTGGGTGCCAGGCCTGCCCTCGCCCCGCCGCACAGCTGCCATCAAAGGGCGCTCCCCGCTCCAGCACAAGCCCCGGGGGCAGAAGCCCCGCCCGGGAGCCGCGGCTCCTCCCCACCCTGGCGGAGTCCCGGCCAAGAACCGCATGCCACCTCCCCGCCGAGCGGGCTCCTCCGGGCGGGGGAAGGAGACGGCAAAGCAAAGCCAGCTGGGACCAGACTACCCCCCGTCTCCCGCGGATATCGAATCCCCCGTTCTCCCTCACGCCCTGTCTCCCAGGGGAGACCTCCTCTGAAAGCTCTCACCTTCGACGACTCCACAGAGGAAGCGGCGGGAGCCCAGCGCGGTCTCCGTCTCGGTGTCGGTCTCCTCGCCCCCCGGGACTGGCCCTGCCGTGGCGCCCGGCGGCTCTAAGGGGGCGCCGGGCACCCCGGCCGGGTTGGGACTGCCCTGGGGCTCCTCCAGCGCCGCTTGCCCCTCCTTCTGCACCATCCTGCCGCCCGCCGCCAGCGCCGCCGCTCGCTGGGCCGGGCCGAGCCGAGCCGGGTCCCTGCCGTCCCCGCTCCGCAGCCCCTTTGTCTCCGCCGCTCCGGGGCCGCCGCCGCCGCTTCCTGTTTACGGGGCGCTGCGCCTGCGCGGGGAACCGGCCCCAACCGGTCCGCGCCGCTTCGCCCGCAGCCGCCTCGCTCCGCGGGACCGCCGCGGGGGCAGGGGAAGCGTCTGCCTCGGCGGGAAAAGAGCGAGAGACGCGGGCGGCCGGGACCGCGCCGGTGGAGCGGGAACAACGGGCTGGGGCGCGGGAGGCTCCTCAGGGAATGAGGCGGGCGGGCGGCGCGCGCTGTCTGCGCAGGCGCGGAGCGCGGGAGGGCGCGTACTGCGCGTGCTCGGAGGGGCCGGCGGCAGGAGGGGCGAGGCCGCGGCGGCTTCAGAGCGCTTGCGCGGGGAGGCAGAGCGCGCCCGCGGCGCACGCGCGAAGGGGCGCGGGGACTGAGGGGGAAGCGGCAGTGGGACAGCACGCATGCGCACTGGGGTTTGTGTAGGGAAGCGGCGCCGAGGGGGGAAGGAGGGTGGGGAGTGAAGTGTTTACCTCCGGTCTGCGCCTGCGCCTCGCGGCGCAGCGCCCCGGCGGGAGCGTGCATGCGCGGGAGCGGAGGGCGCCCGGGCTCCCGTGAGACGTGCCCTACTTCTTGCGCTGCCGCGCAAGCGCAGCAAGGCCCAGCGGGGACAGCGAGCTGCTGTAGGGAACAGATGCAACCGTGCTGGCACGGCACGGCACGGCCGATGGCACGCCTGGAGGTGTGTCCGTGCCTGGAAGAGGCCACGAGAATACTGAAGGTGGGATGGTATCAGTAGATCAGAGGAGGGCTCTGAGGTCACACGGCGTATCTCCTGCTGCAGCCGCAGGGAGCACCCCGGGGCTGAGGTGACCTTTCTGTGACTGTGGAGAGAACGGCAAGGCAATCCTGACAGCGCTAGGGAGGCTGCAGCAGGTGCCAGCCAACAAGTTAGCAAAGAGCTGCCGAAAACCCCAGGTGGCGAGGAAGGGCTGGAGAAGGCCTGCAGACATCGGGGCAGACACCTCCCGTTTCAGTCACGTTTCCGCTCATTCCCACTGATAGCAGCCCGGGCATGACGAGGAACCGAAGGCAGCTGCACCAGCAATGCCCGCGCTCGGGGAGCTGCAGCAGAGCCCTGGCCAAGGGGCATCTCTAGTTACCAGAATCAGCAGGCCAAAGCTTTCAATGAGCAAAAATAGAAATTGTACAGATACCCTAAATAGGAACCAGCTAAATTGTATTGACACACAAGCAGACTTTACAGAAGGGTTAAAGAGGAGAAATGCACAGAATCTGGGTGGAAAAGACAGGACTTTCATACACCTCCAGAGCTTGGTGATGACCACAGGGTCACAAAAGGCCCTGAAGGGGTGCTCCTATCTCTGATCATGGCAAAATAATCCTACAGTAATAGTTCTCCCAGTGTTGCAATCTCATCCTTTTACAAAATGCTTGTGTTTCTAGGCAGTATTCAGGATGCTGGAGTGAATCATTGCCCCAGGCTGCATCAGCTGCCTCATCCAGTTGGTCAGCTGTTTTACCACATAGCTACTATTCATTTTTTCTCTGAAAGCTGGGAAAAACTTGTCTGGAAAGAACACGAGGCTGCCCTTTTCCAAGGATCCTTCTCTCTGTTCTCATCATAGACCAAATAATTTTGCTATGCACCCTTAAATGCCACCTCCTACTAACAAGGGTTATCCAAGCCCTGGCTCACGTGGCAGCTTCTCATGGCAAGCTAAAGGCACCTAAAGGATCCAGGCCTCCCTGCCCTCAGGCCCTTCTTGAGGGCCTGTTTGGGGGAGAGCTAAACAGATTATTTTTGACTCCCAGCTCTCCCACCCCCCCCCCCCCCACTCCAAAAGCTACACTCCCTGCACAAACCTTTTCCCATTTGGTGTGAAAAGGCTACGGCAGCATTTGAAGGCTGAGCCCCACAGCACTGTTCTTCCCGTTATCACCTCAGCCTCTTTCCTGCTCTTGCCCCTAGGGACAAGGACCCAAGGGATCCCATCAGGGGCTCACAGCATCTCTGTGCCACAAGAGGGCACATCAAGCCCTTAGATGTCATTGCCCGAAATAGCAACCAGCCAAACAGAGCTCAGGGGATAGGATATTCTGGGGAAAGTGGGTTAGAGGGGAAAACGTGCTCAGGCCCATTCATACTGCCATACACAGCCCTGGGTGATGGCCAGCAGCCCAAAAAGGTCCCTGGAGATTCAGAGGCTTTGGAAAGATCAGACTTGCTGCTTACCCAGTCCCACAATGGTAATTCCCCCCACAGCCAGAGCCCATCCTTTTAAGGCTCTCTTTGGTCTCCAGGCAGCTCTTTGCATTGAGCTTTCAGTTCCTGGACCACACTCTATAGAATGCTGGACCATTTTGCTGTCCCACATCAGGTCCATTGCTCTCTTCTTCTGCTACTTTCTTACTTACATGACTGTTTACTTAATGTTTCCCAATTTTCAATGCAGGACTTTTCTAACAACCAGTAACTGCCATAAGAAAACCCCTTCCCAGTCCATACCTACCTCCTCAAGGTAGCAGGTGGCCACGTTCCTGTTAGCTCAGCCTTAAAGGCCACATCCTAACAAGGGCCACCTGGTCCCAAGCTTAGGCTCACCCAGCAGCATCCGTGGCAAGCTGAAAACACACCTGGCAGCCTGACTCCTGAAATGTGACACACTTGATGCAAGAGCTTTTTAACCTTAACACCTCCAGCCTCTTAGCAGGAGAAAATCTGTATTTACAGGACCACCAACAGCATGGCTAAGCTCAGTGTGCACCCTGTTCCCCATGCAACCTCCCAGAGCACCCTGACAACCATAGCACCTCAAAAAAGGATACCAGCCCTCTGCAGAGACCCCTCATTTTTCCTGCCCTCCCATCCCAGGCAGCTGACAGATGCAGAGACAGAACGGTAGTGTGCATAGCGATTGTGGTTAGATTTTATTGGTTTTTTGTTGGTTTTTTCTTTTGTTTTTTTTAACTCATATAATTGTTATAATACAAAATATACAGAATGGAGATGCCAAGCGGGTTGTGGGCCACCATGCCCTGGGGCAGGGGGTCACACCATGCGACCTACAGCGTGAGGGGGAGGCAGCAGGTGCTCACATGGCAGCGAACAATGGGTACCCCAGAGAGCTGGGAGGAGGGAGAACAGGGCCAAGAGATGGAGGGGTAAGGCCCTCCCACCCTTAGGAGAATGCAAGTGGGAGCTCAGCCCCACAGCAAACTTGGGAAAGGTCTGTGAGATGAACAGTGTGTTGAATGAACCTAAAAAACACATCATGTCTGCGAGATAAATAATGTGTCAAATGAGCCTAAAAAACATGTGATATCTGCAAGGGCTGGGACAGGGATGGTTCCCCTGGGAAGCAGCCCCATAGCTTTGGCTCAGAGCCCCAGGGGTTAAATTCTAATGTCTCCAGCCCCAGGGCCTCAGCTTGGGTCTGGCCCAGCATGGGTGCTGATCCCAGACATTGCAGCTCAGGCCAGCCCAAACCACCCCTGGCCAAGGATACAGAGAGTGGAGCCACAGTCAGGGCTGCCAGGTCTGGGTAGTGAGGGGTTTCTGGAGTTGGCATGGGATCATTAGCCCATGGGCATCACTCTCCCAGCTATGACTTGGAGTGGTATGTGGGCAGGACAGCCCTGTCTGCACACACCCATCTCCAAGGAGCTGGTGGTGACAAAAACACCCAGGGTCCCCATCCCCAAGGTCCCCAGGCAGGCTCTCACATGGCCATGCTGGAAGAAGGAGAAGAGTCCCCTGCCCTAAGGTGACCCTCCAGCCTGCCAGCAGCATGGCAGTGACTCCTGTCTAACTCCAGCCTCGACTTTCTCCTCCAGGAGCTGCCAGCTCAGCCATGTCACCAGCACAGGGCTGTGCCTGTGGGGACACCTCTCTGCCTCACTGCTCATTCCCCCGTTCCCAGGGCAGCAGGTGGGCTGGGATGGGCCAGGGCACAGGAGCAGGGCAAGGTCAGCAGCAAGTGATGCCAGGAGCATGGCTGCAAACCCTATGGGGCCAGAATGGCCACCAGAGACCAGCCCATCTCCCTTTTCCACATGTCCCCAGACCCTGGCTGTCACATCCTTGGGAAGAGTTGGAAAGGGTGTCTCTCCACTGGAGCCTCAAAGTGGATCCCTGGGGTCCCCCTGTGCCAACACCCCAAACCTGAGGGACAGGGGCTGAGGTTGCAGCTCTCCCATCCTTGCATCATTCGTCCTGGGGGACAAATGGCACAAGTCACCTTGGAGTCCCTTTAGCTTCCACTCTGCCCCTGTCAGGAAGAGCCTCATATTCTAACCAGGATCACTGGGATCAGGGAATGCTCCCCATAGCTCATGCAGCAATGAACCCCCAGGGCTCATGTGGCTGCCTTCTCCAGGCACGGCCCCTCTGCCCACCCAATGGCCGAGGACAGGGAGGGTGGCTGGTGGCTCACGGTGGACACACCGGACATCTTCCCACAGCAGGGCACAGCCAGGGCAGGGGAGGAAGCCAAGGCACTGGCTGTGCCCATTGCAAGACTTTATTGGTTTCTAGACAGAGTTACTGGATTTGGACTGGAGCTGGGACTGGGGGCTCCTGGGGCTGGGGAGGATCAGGGTAGGTGAGCTGTGGCTGCATAGGGTGGTGTGCACAGGGAAAACCTTTACTGCAGCCCAAGGATGCATCTTTTCCACCGGGATTGAGTGCAGGGAGGTCCATCCAGGTGAAATTCTCATCCTGTGCCAGCCATGCCCATGCTCCAACATCTGGGAGCACCTGCTTGGGATTCCCCGAGGAAAGCAGAGCTGGGCCAGGGGAAAGGGAAGATCTCAGCACCGACTGCATCTCAGGGAAGGAAGGCCCCTTTCCATGGAGGTGTCTGTGCAGCCGGAGAAGAGGAGTCTCAAAGGAAAAGTCAAGAGAGGGAAGAAGGTTCTGGGCCCAGTGTCAGGAGAGCTCATCTGGAGGCAGGTCCAGGAGCTAAATCACGCTGTCGAAGAGCTGCATGGATCGCATGATGTTCTCATCCTGTCAGGAGCAGGTGGGAAGCAGGCAAGTTGGGCACAGAACAGCAATCTGGGCAGCTCCCCCAAACCTGGCTTTACCCTCATGGCAACTTGGCACATGGGACAAGAGCCCCAGGGATTACAGGCAGTTTCCAAGCCCTACTGGGATCCATGGCTCTCCTCGTCTGTACCAGGATACTGGCATGGGTACAGTTTCTGAAGCAGAGCCCCAGCCTTGCCCCTGGGAGCCCTGGCTTCACTCCCTCTCTGCAGGAAGGAAGCAGGAGGGACAAAGGTCCCCAAGGAAGAGGGTGGTGACCTAGCTCAGAGAAGAGTTGCTGGTGATTTTACCTTCTGGCAGGACTCCAGGAACTCCTCGATTGTCACCACACCATCCTTATTCCGGTCCATTTTCTGCAGACAAGCACAGCACAGGGAGCATAGCAGGGACAGCCCCAGCCCTAGGGAGAACCTGGTACCCCCTGCCCAGGTCCCACAGGGGCTAGACACAGTGCACCCCTGGCCCCAGGCATGCCCAAGCACCAACAGGACCAGCACAGCCCTGCTTCATCCCCAGAGTGGGGTGTTTTCTACTGCACCCACTGCAGCTCTGCGCTGGAGCTCTGCTTCCCCATGTGCTCATGCTTCCTGAGGATGTACTCAGCTCACCTGGAAGAAGTTCTCCACGTGCTCCCGGGGTGCTTCCTCCCGCATGGCCGGGTAGGTGTATTTGCCCATCATGTCGTAGATGGACTTCATGATGTCCAGCATTTCCTGATGGGAAGGGGAGCAGGGTCACAGTGTCAACACAGGGCTCTGCCTCTGCCTGGTCACCAACCCACCCCTATTTCTTGGTGCTCCTGAAGGACCTGTGGGGTGCTCAAATGTGTTTCTGCTGGCTCTATGCACAGTGTGGGGCCATGTGTGCGCATGCATGTGCGATGGAGCCCCAAAGCTGCACACCACTCATCCACCTCCATCCCAGAGTCACACCAGTGCCAGGGCGCCAGAAGGGACATTTGCAATTTGAGCTCAGTTAAATATTGATCCCCTAGGCCCTCCTCCAGAGTTCAGCCGAGTTCTGCCCTTGTCCCTGGCAGGTACAGACTTGCACTGGCCTCGAGGACCAGTCTGGACCCCCCATCCCACCTCTTTGGTGATGCAGCCATCTTTGTTCAGGTCATAGAGGTTGAAGGCCCAGTTCAGGCGATCATCAATGGTGCCCCGCAGGATGGTGGACAGCCCAGACACAAAGTCCTGCAAGGATGGACAAAGCAGGCAAAAGGGAGTTACAGCCACAAAGGGCCTCAGAGACACAGGGTACAGCCCTGCTTGATTCTCCTGCAGAGAGGAACTCAGTCCCAAAGCTGATATGCCCTGGGGCTGGGCTGACAAGGCAAAATGTTGGATATCAAAAAGAGTTGGGGGAGAAAAAATTGCTTAACACTGTACATTTCTCACACTACTCCCTTGGGTCACAGCAACCAAGAGGACAGTGTGTTCAGTCTTGTGAGAACAAGGCCCAGCCATGGCTGTGTCTGCCAGTCTGGGTCCCTACACAACCCTACCCAGAAAATACAGAATGCCCCTTTTTTTTTGCTTTTCATTAGTTTTCTGTTGCCTCTGGGAATTTAATAAACTCCACTAGGCCTGCCAACTCTTCATCCATCTGCAACAACAACACTGCTGACCCCAGTCCATGGTCCCTGGAGGGCTGTGCTCTCCTTGCCCCGCTGCACCCCATCACCCCCTCCTTGGCCACAGCTCACCTCAAAGCTGACAGAGCCATCGTGGTCGGTGTCAAAGGCATTGAAGAGGAAAGTGGCATAGGTGCTGGAGTCTGCAGGGAGGCAGAGAGCATGAGGGGGTGCTGGGTGACCCTCTGCCCTGCAGAGGCACCCATGTGTATGGGGACAGGGACAGGGATGGGCACTCACCTCCTTGAGGGAAGAACTGTGAATAGATCTGCTTGAAGTTTTCTTCGTTGACAATGCCGCTTGGGCACTCCTGCCAGGGTAAGGTCACAGTGTCACTTCCATATTGCAAAAAGGGCTGAGCACCCCCTAAAAACC
This sequence comes from Haemorhous mexicanus, assembly GCF_027477595.1. NCBI lineage: Eukaryota > Metazoa > Chordata > Aves > Passeriformes > Fringillidae > Haemorhous > Haemorhous mexicanus. Next base: position 29,227,279 of record NC_082347.1, on the reverse strand, counting down.
TGTGGCTGCCTTGCCTTGCCCTCCAGCCCTGTGCACCTGGTGGGGTGGCTAGAAAAGCTGCTTAGAGCATCTCCCTGATTTTTTGGGCTGCACCCCTCACTGGAGGGGCTCTGAATCCCAGGCACCCAGGAAGGGACTCTCTGCACCCGAGGAAAGAGCACAGGATCAGGTCTCCCCACTGAGCTCCTTGGAGGTAAGATCAGGCTGTAGCCTTGCATAAACTTTAACCCCAAAAACTTTCACAAACAAAGCAGTACCCTGAGGTTGACATGGCAGCAGAGGTGGGGGCTATCAAAGCTGGTCAAGGAGTACTCACATTCTTGAAGCCTCGGTACAGGACTTGCAGCTCTTTGCGGGTGAACTTGGTCTGCTCCTGGAGCTGCTCCAGCCCCTCGGGGCGGTGGCAGACGGTGGAGAGCTCAAACTCATCCTCAACACTGTCTGCAAGGAACCCAGGGGAAGAGAGGGTGGCTGAGGCCAGCACTGTCCTGCCCTGTCTTGGGATGCCAGGGGGCAGAGAGGCACCTTGCACAGCACACACTGTCCTCTCACACCTGCCCAGGTTGACACATTTTTGGGGTGCTCTGCTCAGCCAGAGCTGGGTCTATGCCAGAAGAGGACACTCATAAACACCCTGGCTACAGACCAGGGACTGACACTGGCAACAACCCCCCGCCAGTACAGCCCAGGCTAGGCACAAAATAAGTGTGAAAACCCCCCAGTGCTGAAACCCTCCCTGCCTGTCCTTCTCTTCCCACCAGCACAGACATCTGCCGTGTGGAGTTCAGACCCTTGATGTCCTGCAGCACCAGGGCTCACATCCAGTAGGAGAGTTGCCCCTCAGAACGCTCAGCCCCAAATGCCACCCCCGCCCCAGCCTTTCCAGATTCTTTTCTACCCACTGTGCTCCCACCTTCCTTGACGACTTCTCTCCACCACCTGCCAAGCTGCACAACCCCTGCCTGCAGCACCAGCACCCCTAGACCCCACTCAGCAGGTACTCCCTCTTCGTGGGACGGCTCAGACCCTGCCCCTCCATACTCACCTTCTCCCGGGGGGATTGGCTTGCACCGTGGAGCTGGGAGAGATCCTGACCGGGGGCCTGGACTCACCAAGGAGCCAAGCACACCCAGTACAGGGGGTTAAGGGACTCTGCACTCACACCCTGCTCAGCCTCTCTCATCATCCCATCACATCTCCATCTCCAAACTGCCCCGCAGCTTAGAGAAACAACTCCCCACCCCTCAGACCAGTGCTGGGAGGGCCCTGCTGCCCTGAGCCAGCTCCCAAGCGGTCCTTGCCGCTGTGCATCCCGTGGGAGCTGCTCCAGGGAGATGAAGAGGGAGAAAACCAGCCTGTGAGCAGGTTACGACAGAGGTGGGTGCAGAGCCCATGGGATCGGACCCCTCCAGGGCAGGGCTGATCGTGACAGCCAGGGCAGGGGAGAGGCGGAGGCGTCCCCTTCCCGCAGGCAGGGCCAGGGCGGAGAGCAGGCAGCAGCACCGCCGGGGACAAACACACACAAAGGCAAGAAGAAGCACTTGCTTTCACTGAGCGAGGGGATGGATTTGGGCCGGCAGCAGGGCAGCAGTTTGAGGAATCGCTGCTTCAGCGCTTTTTTAGTTTGGACTGGCGGGTTGCCTAGAAGAAAGAAGGAGTCACCAAGCAGAAGAATTAACACAGCATCAGCCCCCGGTCCCGACGGGCAGCAGGGTTGGGCACCCGGCGCGGGGTGATCTGAGCGGAGGCAGCACATGCAACGTGAGGCTGGAGGAGCAGGAAGGCAAAACCCAGCCCAGGCTCTGGTCGACCTTCCTGCTCAATCCCAGGACAAACCCAGCACTGGAGTATCCATCCTTGGGAAGGATGAGGACAACCCTGCTAGGCTACCCACACCCAGCACTTTTGTACATCCCCATCATTCCAAGGTGCCCTGGAGATTTCCAGGAGCCCGGAGAGTCAGGAAATGGCAGGGCCAGACTCTGTCCTTTAGCCTTGAGGACAATTACCTGCTCCCAGGGCACCGTCTCCAAGGGGCTCTGCAGGGAGGCAAGGTAGAATGAAGCCCAAGAAACAGCCTGTGGCAGAGCCAGGGCATTGTGTCCTCACTAAGCTCAGGCTGGGTTTGATCCTGCTGGCACCCAAGGGTTGAAGGCAAAGCAGGCACCGGACCCCCCATGCAGCCCAGACTGCAGCATGCACCCCCACCCCAGTGCAACACTGGGACCCGAGCCCAGGGACCTGCTTTGAGACGGCCAGAAGGGGAATGGGGCTTTGCCTTGGCCAGGCTACAGGGCTAGGTGAGGGACACCCCATGCCAGCCTGGCCCATGGCCACTGCATCCAAGTCACCCTGCATTAACAGCAGGTCCCCTCACTGTACTGACCCTACTGCCACCCCCTGCTCCCCCGTTTGGACCCCAGTGGGTTCACTCAGCCCCATCTCTCCCAGCTGGTGTTGCCCCATGGCTGCAGACCCCCTCCCTCCCTTCCCACAGTGCCTCAAGCCAGCAAACTCAGCGCAGGGCTAATGCTGCAGGTGGAGAAAGGAGGAGGAGGAGGAGGGGATGAAGGCCATGCTGGGTTCCAGCCTCCGAGGGGAGGCAGACGCCAGCATGGGGACAGATGGGACAAAAGGTGCAAAGTCCCTTTGGGGCTCTGGTTTGTCACTGTGTTTGCTCCGAGCATCCTGTACATCTGCAAACAGCAGGTCACAATGCCTATGCATCCTGAGCCCTGGTTTTGGGGCTGTTTCTCAAGGGGTCTAGCAAATAGCTGCCAGAGAAGTCCCTTCTCAGCCTTGTGGGACTAAGCTGAGCCCCAGATGCCCGGAAAATGGTGTTGCATTGTACCCAGCTCCAAGACAGAGACATGGGTCTGCATCCAGCAGCCACTTCTAGGCAGGTTGGCCCCAAAGGGCCCACAAGCAGAACCTGGCACCCTCTGAGCTCACACCAAGGCAGCTCCGTCATTCTAGGTGATGGAGAATAGCTCCAGGAGGTCATGGATCCAGCAGGACATCACAAAAAGCCACTCAAAGAGGGCAAGTTCTCCCCAGGGATGTGGCATTCCCATCAGGGTAACAGTGAGCTGCAAACCTATAGGGATGAACCAACACATCCCCTGGCATTTGTCAGGGGGTGACAGGGGAAAGGGTGGGGACCAGGATCTTGGCACTGGTAGAACAGCACAACCTGGCTCCTGTCTGCTCCAGGGTTTGCAGGCAGGTGAGGAAAGAGGACTTTTCTTTCCTAGAAGTGGGCATCAGTTGTACATAAACCATTATTTTGTCCCAGCTACCCTTCCAGGGCCTTAATTTGCAGAGGGAAAGGGAAATTGCACCTTTCAGCCTTCCAAGGATGCTCTGGGGCCAGGTCCCTCCAGCAGAGCTGAGCTGTGGGAACAGACCTGACCAGCAGAAGTATCCCCTTTGCTGAGAGGGAAGGGACAGGGTGGGCAGAGCAACACCCAGTGCCAGGGTGATGCACCCAGGAGGGAGCAGGGCAGGAGGGAAACCACACAGCGAGAGAGATGCAACAGAGAGTAAACTGTGGTTGGACTCACAGGGGCAGCAGGTATAGGCACGTGCAGTAGGTCAGGTCGGGTGCAAGTTACACTTTAGTTTGTTATAAAGAAGGAAAAAGAAAAAAATAAAGAACATGGGCGTTTTCTCAAGGAGGAAACTGAAGGGGGCCCGATTCCAGGGTCCCCAGGGCAGGGGGGGAGCACATTCAGCACATGCAGCTTAAAAACAGGAAAGGGGTGACCAGGACGGGGGTTTTGCTGTCCTGGCTTTAGTGAACACAAGGGCTCTGCTGAGAAGGGGACACTACCCTCTTTCTGTCCCCTCAAAAACCACAAGTAAGTCTGGGAGCTGCTCCTTGCTAGGAAACAGCTCTGCCCAAAGATGAGGAGCGGAGCCCAACCATGTGCTGCCACTCTGGACACAAGGGACATTGCAGCACGAAGCCCTATCCCTGTCGGCGACAGCTCCTTTTCCAGATGCCGCTCTGCTCTCCACCCTCCTGCAAGGGCCATCCAGCGGCCGGCACAGAGCAGTAAGGGCTGGCAGTGCTTTATCTGTGGCGGGAGGGCTGCCGGCTTAAGTGGCTTATCGCTTTCCATGCATCACTCTGCAGCTCGGCGACTTCAAAACACACAAACACACAGAAGCTGACACTCCATCCTTGAGCAGCACCAGAAGGGGAAGGGATTTCCCACCCCCACCTCCATACACTGTTGAAATGAATCCCGAAGGCTGGCTCCAAAGGGACCTCCAGTGGGTAGATCACTGCCCCCAGCAATGATTGCCATCAGGATGGCCACGGACCACTTTGTATCGAGCCACCAGCAGCTGATGTGTCCTTGGAAGCTAGATCCAGCCAATGCCACCATGCTGAGGGTTACCCAGTGCTGGGCTGACACCCCCTTCCCACGAAGAACCCAAGAGGAAAAGCAGGAGACAGATTCAGTCAGGTGCATAACAATGTCCCTGTCCTCCCATAGAGCCACAGCCACCAGTGGCCTTCCAGTGACAGCTGGATGGGGAGACCAACCTATGCCTCCCATAGTATCCTCTTGCTAGAATACACCCTCAATAACAAACCAACAGGCAGTGCCAAAACTCCCCCATCATTCTCAGTAACCTGTCAATAAATGCATGATCATGATGCGTGGAAAATGTGCATCCCACAACAAGACCCCCCCCAGTGTCCCCAGCCCCAGGGGGCAGCACCCTTCCAGGAGGGGAGCAGAGCACCAGCAGCCCACCAGTCATGCAGCATCACAGCCCCTGCTTGGCCCCGTGGGGCAACACTGGGTCAGCTGGCAAGTCAGGAGGAGCTAGTATCCCAGGCTGATCTGAAACCCAGCTGCCCCTAAAACCTGTGGCTGACAATCATCCCTGTGCAGGGCTCAGGTGCTCAGGGAAGTGCCCAGCCTCAGGCAGTGCCATCAGCCACAGCTCTCTGGGGGCTGCAATGATACTAAGCAGGAGGAAGAGTGAGTCTCCCCTGGGGAGAGATCAGGATGTGTCCCACCAACAGCAGCTCTGCAAATGACCCTCATCAGTCAGCAATGCAGAGCCAAGTGTAGCAAAGGTGCCAGACAGTCATCCATCAGAGGAATGAAATCACAGCTGGCATCTCCCAGGGCCAAAGAGTCCCCGTCTCTGGGGTGGGACAGAGCTGGGAGCAGCAAAGCTGCCAAGCAAGCTGCAGTTTGAGGGACAGCAAACGCTCAGGACCAGGATATTCCCTGGTGCCAGAGAGAGAAACAGCTGCACAACCCTTGTGCTGAGCAGTCCCCAGGGAGGTACTGCCCATGGGCCAGAGCAGGCCACAGAGTCAAGTGGGGCTCACAGCACTGCTGTCCCCATTGCCATCCCCAGCCTGTGACAGTGCTCCCAGACAGGCTGTCTGAGCCCAAAGGAGATGTTGCAGAATAGTAATTTCTTCAGAGCACACCGTGCACAAAATGTTGTGAGCAGGGAATGGGACAGGATACACATCCCAAGAGACAGAGGAGCTCAGGGGCTCCCCAAATGGAGCAGACAAAGCTGCAGGACTGGGACAGCCATATGCATCACCCTGCTGCAAAACCCATACACAGACACATCCTGCCCCCATCAGCACCTCCTCTGGCGGCAGGAATCAGCACATCCAAGGTGCTAGAGGAGCTATCAAAAAAAATGCCCCAGTGGAGCAGCAGCTCCTCTTGGCTGCAAGCAGTGAGTTCCACAAGAGAGCTACGGCTCTGCATATCCATTACCCAGATGCCATCTATACCCTCCACAGTAAGACACAGGGGCAAAAAGTGGATGTGCTTCAGCCACACCCCAGCCAGATCTCAGGCAGGTCAGGGACATCCTCCATCAGAAAGAAGTTGAAAACATCTCCTGAGCACAGCACCCTCCTCTTCTCCCCTCTCTGCTCTAATACTAGTTGCTCCTCTGATCACTCCTGGCCACACATCTCCCATTCCAAAATCTGGCTACCCAAGGGGATGTGATCTGCAGTCCCTTCATTTCACAACATCCCCAGTGCCAGCAAGGATGCAGAGGGGATGGAGGCAAACCAACCCCAAAACACCTTCATGCAAAGTCTATTGGCAGCCCTTGTCTGAGCTGGGACTGTCTGTGGCACTGTCGAGCCAGAGGAAAAAAGGCATCAGCACCATGCAGCTCCCTGCACTCCCACCCTCAGCAGGCACAACCAACAGGTGGTGTATCCATTGCTCTGACATATTTTGGGTCCTCTTCTTTGGTCACATCCAGCCCTGTCCTCAATACCCACTTGCCAATCCAGGAAGCTCAATACCCAGAGCATCTTCTTCCTTCCCCAACCCTGGCACAGCCTCACAGGGAGGGCAAAGGGGCTCTCAGCTCTTTTCCAATGTTTTACCCATAGCCACCAATTCCTGTAGCAGTGAGAAAGCTTTGCCTTGCATGGTGCTGCACCCCACATTCATGGCTCTTTTCTCCCAGCTCACATTTATCTCTTCAGCCCCAGTTACCTGCAGTGCTTGTTGTCATTATCTGACAAAGTCCAGCCCTCTGCATCCCATTGCCCTGAGACTCCATCCCCCAGCACCCCACGTCACTGCATCCCATTGCCCTGAGACTCCAATAGCCCAGACAGTCTCCATCCCCCAGCACCCCACGTCACTGCATCCCAGTGCCTCAAGACACAGATATCCCCCACCCTAAAGCTCCAGACACCTTAAATTTCTAGCATCCTGCACCCAACACCACACATTCCAATGTCCACAAATATTCCCATCCAATATCCTAACACTCTGAAACACCCCCAGACACCCTTACTTCCCCAGTTCCTTACACCCTAATGCTGCCAGACACTCCAATGCCACACCCCCCCCCGCCAAAAAATAAAAAAAGCCCTAAACCACACTAATCCCCTGCAAGTCCTTGGGATAGGAGGAGCACCTCCACCACCACATTCCCATCTCCTTGCAACGCCATCCCCATCCCTGTCCCCATCCCACCTCCCCTGGTCAGGTCGATGATGCCCAGAGCATGGAGTATCTTGAGGCTGGAGCAGAGCAGCAGGATGATGCCCACGGTTTGCAGCCCCTGCAGGTCCCAGGGTGCCTCAGCAAGCGCCATCCCCAGACACACAGCCCCAGCCGGCAGCTACTCTGGCAGCAACAGACCCAGCAACGCAGGAGAGGGGAGGGCTGGGGAGGAGAGACCTGCCTTGGCCCTCCCTCTTCCTGCCCTGGCACTCTCTGGGGTCTCCCGGGGCACCCAGACTGCAGAGAAGGAGAGCTCATAAAGCTGCCCAAGGGACTTAGGGGTCAGCTCTCCTGCAGGGCACCCCGGCATTACACAGCCTGGCACATGAACCCACAAAGGGGTGCACAGTGGGCACCAGTGGGTGCGTGGAGGTGGAGGAGGCTCAGCCACACTGACTTCCACCCCAACAGCAGCTTGTGGTGGCACTGGAGCTGAGCAATCTGCAGGGACCCTCGAGTTCATCACACGCTACTGGGATACTGCTGTCACCAGCCCAGGGAGCAGCTCTGCCTAGGAAATCCCCTCTGCCCCACCACAAACCACCAAACCTTCCCCCCAGCAGTGTCCCCACCTTACATGGCACAAGTTCCCTGCCTTGGAGCTCAGCCTTGTCCACTGATCATCTCCACAGACATCTGCAACCCTCATCTCCTCTCTTTCTTCTTCTGCATCTCTGCACCAGCCAGTCAGTCACAGCCACAGCTGGGGCTGCCAGGCCTGGGTATGCTGCTTGCTGCTGGAGACAAATGTGCTCCACAAGGTGCAAATGTGCCCCACAGGTCACTGCCTGGAGGGAAGGCAGCACGTCAGGGACAGCCAGGGTGGGTGCTCCCCATAGCTCACCCAGCATCCTGCTTTCAGGGCAGCAGGAGAGACTCCAGCCTGGCAACAGTGGTTATTAGAAAGTGGCTTTCAGCTGTCTATGCATCTCTCATCTAACAGCTGCCTTTGATGTGGCCACCTCCTGCCCCAGCAGTACAACAACCCCCAGGGCAGGCACCCATGGGGGAATGAGACATTCTCCTGTATCCCTGGCAGGGGATGCTGTAGCCAAGCATGGATGGCACATCTGACATCCCAGTATCAGCACTCCAGCGACCATGGACTCCATACTCCCTAGAGCCCAGTCCAGGGGTCCTGCCCCTAGCAGGGGAGAGGTGAAGGACATCCCAATGAGCTCCTACAGCACCCTGCAGCCCAACACAACCTTGTTCTAGAGAGTCACAGCCTCTCCCACTGGACATGAAGGTTTCACCTTCCACCAACAGAGCAGGACTATAAAGAAGGGCAGTCTATTCCAACAGGCTTTTTTGCTCTCTACATTTCTTGCTTTTTCTCCAGCCTGTGGTTTTCTCACCTCCCTGTGGCCAAGTGATCTCTGGCCCCTCCATCTGCTGGCTCAGAGCCCATCCTAGGACAGAGTGGGGGCCCTTTCCCATGTCCAGCTGGATCTCCTTGCTCCCCTCTCCAGGCATATCAGCAACAGTAAGAGCAAATCAGGACAGAGGGAATTGGGAAGGAAGCAATGTGAAAAGTGATTAACACAAGGCTGGAGGGAGAACAGATTCAACGAGCTAATTAGGTCTGGCTGGGCTGAGCAGGACATGTCACCATGCAGCAGCAGAGGCACAGGGTGCACTACAGGTACTGTGGACTTTGGGGAGCTCAGGGCTGCTGGGAGAGCCAACCCTGCCCAGCCCTAGAGCCAGCTGACAAACCTGCTAGCCCGTGGAAGGGCAAGGATTAAATCCAGTGCAGATGGGGGAATGTCTGATGCAGTCCAGCCCAGGGAACCCCAAACCACAACCTGGAGTGCCTGCAGCTATCCTAGGTTAGATTTCGAGGCTCCAAGATCTACTGCCCTGCAGCAAGCTCACCTTGACCTCTGGGGTCTGTCAAACCCAGCAGGCTGGATGACACCCAGAGCCCAGGGACCAAAGGGCCAGTCCCTCCTGCAGCCAAGACACAACACTCCTGCCAAAGAAGTTCCTGGAAAGCGGGAGGAACCAGGGCTTGGCAGAGGACTTTGCTCTCGCCAGCACCTTGGGGATGCTTGCTTTCTCCCCTCTCCAGAAGGGCCCTCATCCTGAGCCAGCCATGAGAAGGGGTCCATACTGCTCACTGCCACCACCCTCCTGCCTGGCACCTTTCGGGGTGCCAGTGGCACCCAGGCATGCTGCTGCTCCCTCCTGTTTCTCTCACACTCTGGAAGGGTTTGGCACCCTCCCAGCCCTGCTTCTCTCTCCGTATCATCAACTCTACAGCAGAAGCAGCCCCCAGGGAAGGCAGAGGCCAGCACACCCTATGCTGGGGGCTTCCTAAGACACCCCCAGTCCTGCCTGCCTGACCCCCAGCACGTACCCTGAACAGCCAAGGCAGGAACAGCCCGGGGTGGGCACCAATTATCCTGCCGACAGCAATCTGCCACTTCATTCAATATTAATCTGTGGCTGGGCTACGCGGGTGGCTCTCCCGCCTTTTCCCTCCCGCCACCCCTCCTCCCAGCCGGGACCGATTGCTCTGAGCTGAATTATTGATGCTGCACTTCAAGAGGCAAAATTGATAGTGTTTCTCTCCACCTGCCCCATCCTGAGCGCTTGGCCAAAGCGAGATCTCAGCAGAGGTCTGAGAGCCTCGTGCGTGGGTCGGCCAGGAGATCTTCAGGGCTGGGGACAGCCATGATGGCACAGGGCAGAGGTGGGATGACACAATCCATCATTGATTATCCAGCTGGTAGACAACATCAATTCCAGCATTGATCACCTTGAAGATCCTGGAGCACAGTGCAATCACAGGGATTCTCCACTGCTGCTGCCAGACAGTGTCTGTGCCCATGCCACCAAGGCTGTGGCAAGGTCCCAGGGGGTACAGTGCCAAGCAGACAGGACAAGGGGTTGCAGACAGTCAGCACTTCTGTCCAAGCCCTTTTTCAGGGAAGTGCCAGCTCCAAATGAAGGATGAGGTCCTTGGGGCCTCATTCAGCTGAATTTGGGAACCCAGCAAGCCTGGAATCCCCCCAGGATTTCATTGCAAGATGCTCCTACTGAACTCTTCCCCCAGACTTAGAGGCGTTGATTGGTCCCGTCCAGAACTGCTCCATTCCCAGCCCATCTCTGTGGTAGCACAGCACAACCTGGGCAGAGAAAGAGCTGCAGGCAGGGGAGCAGCAGGGACGGGGCAGAGAGAGCCTGGGCCAGCAGCCAGAGCAGGGGAAGCACTGCCGGCAGCATCGATGGCTCCGGAGCAGGTGGCAGAGCCCCGTGTCCATTAGCAGACCCAAGCCATTAGTGTTTGGTTTCAGGCTCTTTGCGGTCTCTGGGCTGTCACTGTTGACTGAGCCATGGCTTGTAAACAACCCCTGGAGGGGACACAGTATTTGCCAGCCCCAGACACTGCCTGGGACCTTCCCTGGAGAGCAAAATCCTACCTGCTGCCTCTCAAGTCAGAAGGAGCAGCAACCTATGCAACAGCACCTCACCTCCATCCCAAACCACTGCCATTCACACACAGGACTCCTTCTACAGTGCCCAGGGCTCAGCTTAACCTCTGCCAATTTCTGCCCCTTGAGCAACGTTTCCTTTTCCCCTGGGCACCTTCAGGCAATGGGAGCAATTGCTGGCAATCCAGGGCACCTGGATCCCATTCCCACCCTCACAGCTGGGGCACATCTCCAGCCAAGCCAGAGGGAACTGCAGCTTCTCCGTATGGGAATGTGGGTGGAGTGGGACAGGCATGGCCCTGTTCCTTCTGGAGGGGTGACAGATGACCGGGACAAGGCTGGACACAGGACACCCCATCTCCAGCATCCTGCTCTGGCCCATGCTAGGGAAAAGTCAGTTGCAGATGGACAAGGAGTGTGCCCCAGGAAACAGGAGCCACACAAGGCAAGGAGTGGCCCCTGCCTTGTCCTGAGCCCCTCTTCAGGGTTGCTGCAGGGGCTGGGGGCTCTCTGTCTCCACTCTTTCTACCACACCTGGAAGCTGCAGAACAGCTGCAACCACCGATTTTGGTTCAAAGCTTCGAGCATCTACACAGGAAAGCAAAAAGCACTGAAGGGGAAAAGCAGGGTCTGAGGGAAGCAGCCCCAAATCACCAGCAGCTGGGGAGGGGGAAGCCACCCTGGGCACAGTCAGCATGCCCTCCCCCAGCACTCACAAGGCAGGATGTCTGACAGGTCAGCTCCTGCCTCAGTTTCCCTCCTGGTATGGTCCACCTAGGAGTGCTGCTGCTGGAACACAGGGACTTAGCAGGCAGTTAAATAGCAATGAAAACTTCCACCCACCTTTCAGAGGGAGATCAGAGGGAGAGATCTCCCTGATCTGTTCCCTCCCTCCCTCTCTCCCTATCCCCAGGCACAGCCATCCTGTAGATACAGCCTGCTTCTCTGCTTGTGGAGGCGAGCATTCACCACTACAGCCAGCCCATGTGGGAGCCAGTGCTGGAGAAGCACAGCAAAGTAATTCAGGGCACCAGTGGACCAGGAAAACTGTGTCTCCTCCTCACCCTGTGTACGTCCCGATGCCAGGGGCCAGGCAGGCTGAAGCATCCTGCAGAGAGGTGTGTGTGGGCATGGGCAGGGGCTGGGCAGGGCTGTGGGGACTCTTCACACAGCCATCACCCTGGGAGTCCAGGGAGCACCCAGCCAAGCAAGTCTTGACCTCGCTCCCACCATGAGAAAGCAGAGTCCCCCGGGGGAATCCAGACTCTGCCAAGTGTGTCCCATGCACAGCACTCAGCACCTCACACAGCCCATCCATAGCTGGACAGCTCCCTCTGTGTCCCCCACCCTGCCTAAGGGCCACAGGGAGCCTTGGGAGAGCCAGGAGCAGGGGGCCCAGCATGCACCCATCCTGCCTGAGCCTGGCTGCTGAGCAGACTGGTGCTGAGTCCAACACCTCACGTACAGGGTGAGGTGACCACGGACTCTGGTAACACCTTGCTCCTGTGGAGGTGCTGGAAAACACCTTGGTGCCCACATACACGGTCACACACAGTCCCAGCCCCCAGCATCCCAGCACACATCAGTCACCACCATACAGCACACACCTTGCCAGCCCAGTCCCCTCCCTACATCCCCAGCCACTGGGACAGGCAGGATACTCTGCTCCTTGCATCCTACACCCCTACAAGCAGCCAACAGACGCCAGGACTCTCATGGATGCAGCAGCCTTGGAGCATCCTTGGGAGCAGCTCTGGACACCCACCACCTGCCCCTCACGTCCGGAGGTGGCAGCACCGCCCACACCCGTTACCTTCCAAGGACACAGGCTCGAAGAGGCCAAATTGCTCCAGCACCTTGATGAAGAGGACCAAGACCACCAGCACTGCAATCATCTCAAGGCCTTCCAGGTTCATGGTGGGGGTGTCTCATGGCCCCTCACCCCTCCACCCCTCCCTACCACAGTCCTGGAGCCCCCTCACCCCAGCACCTCAGCTGCCAGACCACGCATCCCCAGGAGCAGGGCCTGTGTCCCTGGCGGGGGTTCGGCTGCCACCCCCTACTCAGGGACACCTGCCATCAGCCATGGGCGAGCGAGGGGTCAGCGCAGGGCTGTGGCAGGAGGCTCAGGGAGCCACGGCTGAGAGCCCAGGCACTGCAGGGCCGTGCCTGTGAGTAAGAGTGGAGAGAGGCCAAGTGGAGGGAGGCGTGGGGGGTGGTGGGGATGGGGGGGTCGGAGGGGGAAAGAAGGCATGCCCTCCCATTCCAATGACACCACCTCCATCGATTTGCTTAAAGCAGTTGCTAAGGAAACGGGCCACAGATATTAAAAGGCACTCGGTTCCCAGGGGGGGACACGGGGAGGGGCAGGACGCTGGGCACTGGCAAAACATCCAGGATGGGAATGACTCAGATTTGTCCTCTGTGCCCCAGACATGTGTCTGCCCCATGGGGACCAACTTGGCTAAACACCTCAACACCTCCCTCCTGGAGAGTGTCTGGGGCAACAATTCCATCTGTCCCATTTCTGAGCAGGCAGGTGGGTCCACCTGTTTTGCTGGGAACACCAGGGGAAGATGGGGAGCAGGTGAGGGAGAACAGGCTGGGAACAGAGGCTGTGATGCAGGATTCCCAAGACACTGCCAGATCCCCAAATGGTGCAGCAATAGCAGGAGGGGAGGAGAAGCAGGGGCTAAGGACCCAGCCAAGGTCACGCAGAAGCTGGAAACAGAGGGGGAACCTGTGCATCTGTGTGCCTCGAGCACACATCCACACACAGCCAACGGAGCTAAATTTAGCTCCCCTGCTCTTTTCTAACAGCATTCCAGCCCCTGCCTGGCTGTTTGATCACAAACACACGGATCACCGTGAATGCAGGTACCTGTGGTCATTGCCTGTCACCAGGGCCCAGCACCCCTTGGGGGTCTTCCCCATCGCTTCCCCCAGGGATGCCACCAGCACTGCCCATCTCCAGGCAGACGATTCCCATATGGCCCATGATGCAAGACCAGTCCTAGCTCCAGCACTGGTGTGGTAAGCAGGGAGCAGGGCTGCCCCCATTCCACTGCTGCCTCCCACCCCTCCCAGTTCACCCCAGGAGCAAGGCCAGCTGTTACAGGTCAGGTCACCATATCCAGGCTGCAGAGCACACCCCCAGCAAGAGCTCCCAGCAGGGCTGCCTCACACCAATCTCCCAGGAACCCCCATCTCCAGCCCAGGAGGCTGCAGGTTTGTCCCCTGGCAGGGGATGGGGAGGGCTGGTGTCTCAGTCTCATGTCATGGCATAGCCTGGCTATCTAGTGGCTCCATGCCACAGGGCTTGGCATCTCCTTCCCACCTGGGGCACGCTCCCAAGGTTGTTCTAACACCAGGAGAAGATGCCAGAGATGCATCAGAGGCGTCTTGGGGAAAGAGCTAAAAGCCTTCCCCAGGGAAACATTTCCCAGGCTGGACGTTTTCAGGCCTCGCATTTCCTTTTCTTGGAAAGAGCTGAGTTTCCAGGCACTGAGCCTGGATTTCAAGTGTCTGCTTCCCAGTTTTGCCCTTGAGTCAATCCCTCAGGGCTGGGGTGGCACAGACCTGTTGCACACCTGCAGGAAATTTCCCACTGATGCCAACTGTATTTTTAAAGCCACTTTTCTTGCTGAGCCCCAGTTACAACCCATCCACTCCTCAAGCCTTCAGCTGCTTCCAGCACTGATGCCTGTCCTGCAAGCCATGAGTCTATTTTTGCAATCTAGTTTTGGCCAGATGTAGAGGGAGAGAAGCTTTTCCAGCCTGATCCAGAGGGTTTAGGGCAGTTTCTCTGCAAAGGGAACCTACTGAACCCATGTGAACAGACTGTCATCAGCCCCTCATGTCTCTGGCAGCATTGTGGGATGCTGGGGCTGAAGCTGTGGCAGGTCAGTCACCAAGTGACAGCTTCCCCACTTGCCCTTGTGCCTGTCCCATGCCAGCCATCCTCCCCAGCAGAGCAGTGATAATTCTCCCACTGCCTGCCATGTCAGGATTACACATTTCTGTGCTGGAGCCATTAAAAAACACTCCATTGTTTGCTGCCAGCATGACACAGAATCCCACCAGGACCAGCACAGGCACCTGGCACTGGTGCCATGTCCCAGTGCCACATGCTGTGCCCAGCTCCCAGCACCCCCAGACTCCCCAGGGTTTCTCACCCAGAGCATATTCCTTTCAACCAAGAGCAGCTCCAGATGGGCTAGGTATGACAAAGGACCACCCCTTCACCTCACCAAGGTCCCCAGGTATGTTACTCCATCTGGAACTGCCCCCAGGATGGAGAAGACACATGGGACCACATGTGGGATGTCACCAATGGAGCCAGACCCACAGCTGCCTGCAAGGGATGCACAAGAGCACGGGTACCCCACCAGAAGCGTGGGACAGGGCTTTGCCCCCCATCCCGCTGAGGGGCATCACTTCCTGCCCCTGCAGCCAGTCAGCATTTGGCCATGCTGCGGGAAGTGCCTCAAGGCTCTGGCTGAGATGTGCAAAGAGGTCTCACAGATGGATGGAACAACGTACACCCTGGGCAGGAGAGGCTCTGCACATCCCCAGACACGTGATGCCAGTTTCACCCCTCTCACCCTGCTCCTTGCCTTGGGGTCTCACCCTGCAAACCCCTGACACTCACATCCCACTGCAGCAGGGCTTGGAGAGACCCTTCACTGGGGAAACTGGGACCCCCACCACATCCCAGAGCTCCCCAACAGACCAGCTGAGCACCAAAGATGTGGGTCACGCCCAAAGGGACCCAGAGCCCCAAAATGCAGATTGAGGCCTGAGCATGAGCTCTGGGCACCCTAACAGAGTGGAAAGCTCCAGAGAGTCCATCTGCACCCCCATCTCACAGCGAGGGGCAGCAGCACCTCGACACCGGCAGCATGTGGACCCCAGAGTAGCGCTGGATACAGCCCTGAGCCACAGCCCAGCCCCAGGCTGCACCGGCTGCTCTCACACAGCAGAGCAGGACCACGGCCAGGAGGAACTAATGAAGTCACTGAGGAGATGGAGGTCTCCCAGAGAGGGAGTCTCCAGTGCACCTCTCCCACACCAAGCATCTGGCCTGCCTCGCCACTTGGTCTGTGCAAGCGGCCGGGCCACGCTGTCCCCCCCATGTCCCCAGCCCCGTACCTTCAATGCCGCTGATGATTTTGAAGCAGCGGGTGGTGAACCAATAGGAGATGAGGAGGAGGATGGCAATCAGGGAGGCATAGAGCAGGCTGTCGTTGTGCAGGGATGTCCTCTCCATGGCTCCATGCCCCGTGCCCGCTCACGCCCCCAGCCAGCCCCGCTGTGCTATCTGGGGCAGCCCTGTCCCGGCAGTCCCCTGCCAGAGGAGCCGGCCACCGCGGGCAGGGAGGCGGGGGGCTGCACGGGCAGGCAGGCAGGTAATTGGGAGCGTTGTGTGAGAGCCAGGCTCCCAAACCAATTACCTTAATTGTGCTCAGACAGCACATGGCAAACAGTTAAAAATAACCCTCCTGGCCCGGGGGGAGAGTGGCACCATCAGCCAGGAGAAGGAGGCAGGGGGCAGAGAACAGACGGGGCTCGTTACACATGTGGCTGTGTCTCAGTGCCATGGGGCCAGCAAGGCAGCACCACAGCCCAAGGGCTGCTCTGAGTTCCCTGATGATATTGGGATCCTCAGGGCTCAGCTCCTTGCTGCCGCACCACAGGCGAAGCTGGGAGTCCTGGAAAAGGGGCTCCCTAGGGAACGATGCTGCCAGGATCTCTGCTGATGCCTGTGTCCGTCCTTGCTCCAGACAAGAGAGCTTGAAGGAAGGTGTTTCTGCAGTTCTGCCATCCTGGAGAGCTGGGTCTGGCATCTTGTTTCCTGTGTCCCACAACAGCACCTCCCCAGGGATGTCTGTGATCAGCATCTGTTTCTCTCAGCCTGGAGTCAGAGCCAACCAGCCTGGTTCCTGCTCCGTGATGCCAGGTGCATTTAGTGCCACTGTGGGTTTGGGCACACTCACTCACAGATCCCAACCCATGCTGGATTAGCTGCACCCATGCCTGAGACATTTCTGCCCCTGCACGGCGCTTGGCCCCCTCTGCTGTCCCACGGGACATACGGCTGAGGAAGACACCGGACCCGAGTGTTCCATCCCAAACCCTCTTTGTACACGAGATGTCCCATCCCTACCCTGCACCCACAGCCAGGGGTTGAGGCCACCCCACTGTGTGAGGAGTACAGCATTGCCCCCAGCTGTGCCCCTTTCAGGGAGCAGAATCCAAGCATGCAGATCCATCCCTCCCTTCTCCTCTATCCCCCAATATCAACGGCTCTGAGGATCCACAGGTGACACAGGGCAAAATGGCCCTGGCACATGCCCATGGCTCAGCACTGGGGAGAGCAGCAGACCCTGTAACACGGCCCCAGGACCAGGCAGCCCAGGCTGGCACTGAGCCCATGCTGCCTGTCCCACTCTGGGCTGTGACACTGACAGCCATGAAGCATCCCCCACCCAGCCACCCCTGCCCTGGCTCTCCAGTGCTGCCAGCAGCACAGCCCTGCCACACTGCTAAATTTAAACACCCTGCCAGCCACCTGCTGGGTGGTGTATAAATAACCCCTAGAGTGGGGTTTCTTGCCCAAAAAGCAGCTCCATGCACACAGCATGCCACGAGCACACCCAGGTAGCCAGGTAGCTGGACCCTGTCTCCATCCAACCAGCAGCTGGGGATGGAGCAGGGCAATCACCCATTGTCAAGGGTGCTGTCTCTTCAGGAGGGGACCATGCACCTTGACTGTAGCCAGGATCTGCCCTCCTCGAGAGCCACCCCTGTGGCTATCCCTAGAGTGTTCTTCACTCAGTGCAGCAGGGTGTTAGGACACTACTTCCACAAAATGTGCCACAGGACCTGCTGAGCCACAGTGAGGTGATGGTCCCTGGGCACAGCTGGGCAGCTGCTGCCCAGGTCTCAGGAGCTCCTGACCTGCCGGGGGGCCACCCTGAAGGATAGGAATTTCTCCTTTTTTTTTTGGTTCTCGGGGCCATCATCCATTAGGGAGAGTTAAATTTAGGTTAAAGCTGATCCCTTATTACCTTGCTGCTAATCAGAGCGCGAGCAGATTATTAATAAGCACATTAAAATATTGGTGAAATGCTATTTTTGGGAGGTGAAGTCACAGTTTTAATCTGGTTAATTGATTGAGTCATTTCTCTTTGCCCTCTCTGGCAACCTGTCCTTGGCCAGCTCCCCAGGGCACCCAGCCAGGGGGCCCCTTGCCCCAGGCCCACCTGGTCAAGCACCCAGGGTGCTCTGCAGTGAGCTCCAGGAGACCTCCTTCACCTCTGCAGGAAGGACAGGGGGTCACTGCCCCCCAAAAGGGAATGATGTGGTAGGATAACAGCCAGAGAGGGGTCAGCATCTTGGTGACCCAAGGATCAGAGCAGCAGCTGGGGAGGAGGGGAGCTGCAGAAGGGAGAAGGCTGTGCAAGCCCCACATCCCACACCCAACTCAGAGCTGCTCGGCTTTGGGTTTTACCCCCCTATGGCTTGTCTCAGAGCTTGGGAGGACACCAAGAAGATGCTGAGGGTAGTCAATGCCCCACAGCCAGCCATGCCCTCTGTGCCCATCCCAGTCCCATGCACCCCCAGCAGGGCTGTAGGGAAAGCCCTTGGTCCTGCTCAGCACCACACATGGTCACTCCAGAAACCCAGTCCCAGGGGACACCTGCTGCAGTCCCAATGCCACAGCAGCCAGCAGAAAAGCCCAGGACACTGGGAGAAGGACCTGCAGGATATCCTTGCAGGTGATGGGGTTTGGGAGCATCCCGAGATCCCATTCCCTCTTTGCTCCATCACCTGCAGCTCTGCCCCTCATGCCCTGGGCTGGACTCAGCTGACTCATCCTCTGCCCCCTCCACTCCAGGCAAGTTGGCTGGTGCCCAATGGAGCCAACTAGCGGGGATGGACCCGGCACTGCCTGCGGCACACCCAGCCTCCAGAGCCTGGCATGCTGCTGGGCCCGGGGGACTGTCCCCTGCTTTGACCGGGAGCCTCCGTCCCAGGGCTTGGGTCCCTGAGGGCAGGAAGGCAGCATGCCAGCTGGGCAAGGCTCACAGGTCAAACATTGCTCCCACATCCTGGCCTCCCAGGTTGTGCCAAGTGCTCCACGCCATTCCTGCATTTCTCTGGCCCCAAGGACAGGCACAGGCTGTGGAGACTCAGAGGTTTCCCCAGGCAAGGAGGGGACAAAACCTGGGAGGGGTTTTCCAGGCAAGCTGAGTCCTGGCAGAAGCAGTGCAAGTCTCAGCCCTGCTCTGAGGCGTGATGCTGCCACATTGGCCTAACAAGGCTTTCCCTGCACTCGCAGTATGGTGCATCCCTTCCCAGCACTGCTGCTGGGGCCCAGAGGGGCAGCCCAGTGGCCCACAGCAGGGCAAGGCCATGGGGATGTCAACTTTGTCCCTGCACAGGGGTGGGAGTAGGGCACCCAGATTCCAAGCACACACAGGCCCATGATGACCTCCCAGGATATGCCCACTGGGTTTAGGAGGTGGTGCTGGGTTCACACCCAGAAGATGCCATTCTGGGCAGCTGGCAGGGCAGTGCAGGGGCTGGCACAGGGGTGAGGGTCCTGCCATGGCAGTGACAGCAAACCAGGCAGCTCTGTCCCCAGGACCAAGCATCCCAGGATAAAAGCACCAGTAGATGCAGGCACCAGGGTGTGTCCCTGCCCTGGCTCATGGGGCACACCCAGGGCTTCTTTGTCCAGCTAGATGGAGGGCATGGCTCCAGCCCCAGAGAAGTCAGATTCCTTGACATGTCAGGAACCATCAGACCAGCTGCAATTTATTTGTACAGCAGCTGTTTCATGCTCCACTTTGCATCAGTCCCCTTCCCAAAAAAAAACATTCCCCTCACCCCAGGTCTTACAGGGGGCCTTCAGGGGCTTTTGTTGCCTCCTGAAGCCATCTTCAGCTTTGCTCCACACAGAGCTCAGTGCAACCCCTCCACCAGCATTTCTAAGCAGCATTTCTCCCCTCCCCAAATAACCCCACAGAGCTCACCAGACAGACACTCCCAGTCACAGAACAGAGACCCCGTGTCCCCCAGGACGGTACTTACCTTGGGAGAGAGTGCCGGTGACAAACTGGTAGAAGAAGCGGATCACCCGGCCCAGCTGCCTCTTGCAGCGCTGCTGGCAGTGGCTCATGGCTCCAGCTCCCGGCGCTGGGGAGGGACCCAGCCGCACCCCCTCCCGGCCGCCAAACAGCCCCCCAGCTCCTGGGAGCGGCGGGCGATGCCCGGGGGAGGACTGAGCCTCTCTGCCCGGAGCGAGCCTGCGGGCATCGGCGTCCGCTCCGGGCCGGCGGAGCGGGCAGCGGCAGCGCCCGGCAGCGCGGCAGCCGCCGGCCCCGCTCCCCGGCGGCGGGCAGCGGGAAGTTTTGCACGGGGATGCTCCGGTGCAGGTGGGCAGCGGGACACGGAGTTCGGTGGCGGTGCCCCTCCCGGGGCTCGAGCTCACGAAAGCCGGCCGCTGAGACGGAGAGGGATGGCCGGGTTCGCCCTCCCCGGCCGTGCCCTCCCGCCGGCCCCCTCCGTGCCGCAAAGTTGCGGAGAGCGGCGGGGAGCAGCGTCAGGGCGATGCTGGGTACCGGGGAGCCCGGCGGTGCCGGCTAGCCCTCCGGCAGAAGCGGATGGACGCCACCCTGGCTGGCACAGCCTCGGGTTGCCCCCGGCTCCTGATCCGCCCCTTGGCACCAGCTCGACCCGGCACTTCACGCCCCGGCTGGCCGGGAACCAGAGGCAGGTTGGTATGGCAACCCTCAGACTCCACAGGTCCCGCTGACCAATGAGGCACCGCTGCATCCCAGGGCCGCCTCTCGCCAAGAGCAGGCAAGGATGCTCCTTCCGGAGGGAAGCCGGCACCGAGAGCATCCTGCATCCTTAAGCAGGAGCCATCCACTCCCACAATCAAGTGTTGTAAGCATCCTGCATTCCCTGGGCATCAGTCCTTCAACACTGCAAGTGTTCTGCATCTCCAAGCATCCACTTCTGCAGTCTCCACACAGGGGAGGAGACAAGGATGGATGCAAGGATAGGAGGAAGAGAAGTCAGGTTCTGAGACCACCCAGGCTAAGAGCAGCTCACTCCAAAACTCAGCCTGGCAGCAAGTTGCTGACTTGCACAGTATGTCAGAGCCAGAAGACAGACTGGAATGTGGTGGCAGTGGGATTTCCCTGCTCCCAGAGCCAGCCTGAGCAGACTCAAGACAACATCCCTTCCCCTAGTACCATTTTCACAGCTGTATTCCATCTCTACAGTGCATTCACACACTGCAGCAACAGGATTCTATCAGTTCTGAATCCATCCAAACTGCATAAGCTCATAAATTTCATCTCTTATTAATAGGGAAGGAAGCGAACAAAAAGGGACCTGACGGAAATTACAGCTTCTGTTCCCTCAGGGATGGAAAAGAGGGTGGAGCCATGATATAGCCAGGAACAGCCAGACTGTCCAGTCCCTACCTCAAGGAGTCCAAAGGGAAGGGGCAAGAGCACCACCACTTCCCACCAACACTGTACTGGTGTTGGCAAAGAGGAGCCTCACCTCCTGCTCCCCAAAAGAATGGCCATCTCCTCCAAACCAAGCCCCCTCTGTCTGTCCCACTCTGTTATATAGGCTGTGGCCCTGCAAAAGGGGGCCAGCTGCCCAACAGTCTCCACACCACAGCATGACAGTGTCCACGGGGAGGGGGACCTGCAGCAGGGGATGCTGCACTGTCCACTGCATAGCTGAGCCAGGTTTGGAGAGATCCTAAAGAAGGCACAATACACAGCCCAGCAGGGACATCCAACCCTTTAATAATACATCCACAAAACCCCAGCTAGGGAAGGGCTGCAAGGGCCATCAACCTCACAAGAGGAAGGGGCCAGTCCTGGCCAGCCGAGGCAGATTGGCCAGCTCAGCACACAGAGACACAGATGTAGAGACAATCTGTGAATGCACCACCTTGACTGAATCTACCTCTGTGAACAACTTGCCTCCAGCTGAAAGTTCACAGACTGGGGAGCCAGCAGTGCCCAGTCCACTCCTGACACCTTCTGGGAACAGGTGTGGGGTTTAGGACCTTCATCCATGTCTACAGTACCCAGGAGCTCTGTCCTGGCTCAACCCCACAACACAAACACATTGGGACAGTTTCTTGCAGTGATCAGGTCCCATGAGCAGTGCGATACAAGGCCAGGTCCTGTAAATGCACAGTATCCCCAGTGCTACGAGGACCAGCCAGCACAAACCAGACCAAGGCAGCTGCAGCATCCCAAAGGTTCGCGGGACACAGGACAGGCGACAGAACTGCCACAGGAGGGTGCCAGAGCCCACAGTACGTGGCAGCACACAAAGTTTGCAGATCCATTCCAAGCCCTACCATCCAGCTCCGTGGCAGCCAGTTTCCACCTGACAGGGAAAGTTGCTCCAACCCAGCTTGCCCCGGGCCGGTGAGATGTTCAAGGGCCACCCTGTTCCCCCTGGTCATGATGGTCATGGTCATGCGGGACAGGGAACCTCCTGTCCCTTCCAGATCAGCAGATGTTGGCCATCTTGGTCACCAACCCTGCTCCTCCTTGGAAAGCCAAGTAGGAATTTAGCACAAGTCAGAAGCAAGCCAGAGGGCAGGACTGTTGAACCCACCCTTACACAACTTTTCTTGCTAAGGACCCCACCTGGGTCACATCCATCCACGGGTGCCACTGCAGGGTGCATCCTGCCAGCCTCCTACCCCACAACCCAGCCTGTGGTTCTCCCAGACCTGCTCCCTGCTTAAGAAGCCCAGTGGTTCCCCCGCCCTGCCCCAGCTGCAGCCCCAGGTGAGCTCCATGCCCCACAGTTCCTCACTGTGGGGCAGAGGAAATCATCTCCCAAAAAGAGTCAGCCTGTGTCCCCAGAGCATCTGCTGGGCCCCCAGAGGGGACATGCTGCTGCTGGAGCTGCAGCAATGGGAAGAGGGAATGCTGCAGCTCCAGGCCCTGCCTCCAGTTCCAGCACATGGTTCCCCACCATGTGCTTGGACCCTGGCAAAGAGAGATATTGTCCACACCTCCTAATGCTGAGCCTGCACCGGGAACCAGCCTGGCTGAGGGGATAAAGAGCAAATTCAGAGACTGAAGACCAACACTGTCCTGCACTTCCCTGCCCCAGTCCCATGCCTGCCTGCTGGCTGTGCTGGGACACCTCCAGCTTGGAGGCACAGGAGCCGGGACGGGCAGTACAGGCCATGCGACACACCTGTGATGTCATGGGTGGGGAAACGGACTGCCCTCGCTCCGTGCCCCTCGCTCCGTGGCCCTCGCTCCGTGCGGCCGCGGTGCCGCTGCCTGACGCTGAGAGGAGCCCCGGTGCAGCGCAGCAGAGCGGCGGAGCGGCGGGAGGTGAGCCGGGGACACGGCTCGTTCAGACGGCCGTGGCAGCTGATGGCACACGGGGGACAGCAGAGGACACGTGTTGTTGTGTCGGAGCGTGGCCCTGCACGCGTGTGAGAGGATGCCCGGGAACCGTAAAGGCCATGCGGCCACCACGGACATGCGGCCACCGCGGTCCGCTGGCAGTCCCTCGGAGGCCGACAGTGAACAACACCACCGAGGAGGGGGACAAGACACATCTGCCCACACCAGAGCCACTGTTTCCTTTCCTACCCGGGCCCTCTCCTCCCGAGATGGCTTCCTGGCAGATGCATCCTTCCTAAGCCACCGACTCTTGGGCTGTACCTGGCGAGGGAGCGCAGGGAGCTGCCGTGGGAATTCACGCTGGTTCCTGGCCATGAAATATTCATTAGCACAGCCGCCAAGAGAAAGGAGGAAATAAAAGATAAACAGAAGGGGATGGGGGAGAAGACATAATGCTTGCAGGAAGCTCAGCATGGCACTGACAAGCCCGTGGAGTGGCTGAATCAAGGTCTTTATACCAGTCATCATACCAGTATGTGGGTCCCCTGGTGTCCATGCAAAGCCTGATTCACTGTAATGGATGTCGTGGGCACATAAACACCCTTAGAAAATGCAGCCAGGAAAGAGCAGAGCTTGCAGACACATCCAGCATGGGTAGGGATGGGCATACCATCCAGCATGTCACAGGGATGCCCTGTGACAGGCACATCACCAAGGGGCACCATGCTGGGCTGCAGCATGCACTCTTTGTGCCTGTGCCAGCCCTGGATGGTGCCTGGGCTTCAAAGTATTTCAACTTGGGCTATAGCCCTCAGGGACAACACCAGAGAAGGGCCCGAGCCCAGGGCCACCTTGGCCAGGGCATCTGTGAGCTCTCTGGAGTCATCCTGTGGCTGGCAGAAAGCTGATGCCAACATTTCTCTCAGGGAGGAAGGGCTGTCAGGATGGGAGGCACATTTCCAGTAATGAGGAAGGGCAATCAGGGCGGGAAGGAGGAAAATTTCCATTACCAAGGAAGGATAATCAGAGTGGGAAAGGATGCAGGACATCCTGCGACCCTGTGCCAAGCCTCAGCCCACCACTCATGTCCACAGCAGCTGAGCAAATGCTCTGTTCTCTCTCTAAATAATTCAAACTCACCTTTTTTTTTCTGATGGAGGGCATACACATCCCAGCAATGCCAGACCCACAGTTGCTTGGCAGGGACAGAGGAGGTCCTGGCTGGAGGGAGAACTCAGCAAGACTCACCCCAGAGCCAGGACAGGATGAGAGAGAAGGAGGTGGACATCCCAGCTGCAGGGATTACTTCAGGAGCCATGAGCTTCTGGTTCCAGATACACCAGAAGCTCCGTGGGATCCCAACACCTCTGCCACCAGCAGAGGAAGGCTCAGCCCAGCCAGCCCTAAGTGCTGCTGCTCTGCTCCTGCCTCCTCCCAGCCCGGGGAAACCGCAGCCTCGGGGTCTGGGGGAAGTGCTGAAAACGCGATGCCAGAGAAAATAAATAAAGCAGCTAATGAGGTAATTTGCATAGCTATTAGCAGTCAGGATTTGCAGCGGGTCTGACATGGGATGTGCTGTCACAGCGAAGTGCAGCCCGAGGGCTCTGCTGCACTTGCAGAGGGAAACACACAGCACAGCCGTGCTGCACGGGCACACCGCAGGCACCCACCGCAGGCAGCGCCACCCCACCACCGGGGAGGCCAGGGGGGCAGCAGCAAACCAGGCGAGGAGGTGGAGGAAGGCTCGGAGCAGG
This sequence comes from Haemorhous mexicanus, assembly GCF_027477595.1. Classification (NCBI taxonomy): domain Eukaryota; kingdom Metazoa; phylum Chordata; class Aves; order Passeriformes; family Fringillidae; genus Haemorhous; species Haemorhous mexicanus. The sequence goes on along the minus strand of NC_082347.1, from coordinate 29,202,635 downwards.
GCACACGGCCGGGGAGGAGCTGTGTGCTCTAACCGTGAGCCCCTCCTGCCTTTGGCTGCAGGGCCGCGGCTTGGCCCTGGGGTGTACAGATCGTGGGCCAGCACAAAGCTCCTACCTTGCCAAGGCTCAGAAAGCATCCATGAAAGGACGAGCTTGCAATGGCCAAGGAAAAGCTGCCAGCAGCCCAGGCTTCCTCACAGGACAGCCCTACACTGTCACAGCCAGCTGGCTCCATGTTCTTTTCCATCCAGAGCTGGCCACAGCTTCCCGCACCCCTCACATCTGCTTGCTTCCTTGTAAACCTGGCCTAGAACACATCCCAGGACATGCACAAACCCTTTTTCTACCCCAATCTTTGCTGCCAGCACACCCACCTCATTCTGACTGCCAGCAGAAGGTGCAATTTTTGGGATGTAAGACTGTGCATGAAGCATAACTCCATCAACAGCTCTGCAACGTAACTGCACCCACCCTTAGATGCTCGGGTCAGGAATCATGGAACCGCAGCAGGCAGGAGGGCACTGGTCATCCTGGCACATTCAGGAATGCAGGGGCACATACCTGCAACCTGTGACATGGCTGGGTCCCCGACCTGATGTGCCCAGTAAATTGTGACAGAGAGGAATGGCACGCAGGGCCACTCTCCCCAGGGCTGCCAGGGCACGTCTGGCTTTGATCACAAACGTGCAGTGACAGCTCAGCTCATTCTCAGCTGGTGGATCTTGCTAAAAAATGCATGTGACGTGATCTGTCTGCTCGGGAAGGCGCTGCCAGGCAAAGAAGCCAGCCCAGTGCTGTGTGCTGGCCCTGCAGCACCCACCTGCCAGCAGCTGGCAGGCAGCAGGTGAGGGGCAGCAGCCTGGCTCTGTGGCACCATGCTAGGCATGGCACATGCCAAAGCATCCCTGCAATGCAGGGAAAGGATGGGGCACCTCCACTCTCTGATGGCAGAGACAAGAAGAGAGACCCAACGGATGGGTGGTTGGACAGACAAACAGACACAAACTCCACCACCAGCTTGGGTGGTGCATGTCAGGCCAAGATGAAAGTTAGAGCCCCACAAGGTCCACCCTGGCGTGTCCATCACCCCCAGAACCCTCGTGGTGGCCCTCAGCCATCCAGATTACACTGAGACACTGAATGCTCCCAAGCTAAATCTTTTTTCGTCAGTTCTGCTAAATATTTTAGGTATTTACACAGAAAAGCTCTCTGTGCTCGGCAGCATGTCGGCCCCCTCGGCATCACACAGGCGGCCACAGACACACCCCTGCCTGCCAGGCATGAATAATTCATTGACCCCATAAGCAGGAAGGCAGTAGAGGAGGACAAAGTTGGGGGAACAGCTTCATCAACCCTCACCCGAGCTACTGGGGTGCACCCCGAGCATCTCCATGTCCTGCAACAGGGGGGCAGAGAACTGCACCAGAGCTGCAGGGAAACAGAAGCACAGGGAAGGGAGAGGAGCCAGGAGCTGAACCCAGCCCTGGTTATAGGGCTGACACATCAAGACAGAAGCTGTAAGCAAGTAGAACCATAATCTGCTTGGACCATCTGGGGGCATTTCAGAGCTTTTTGTGTCTGAAAAGCACAGCAGTGCTGGGGGCACCCAGGGTATATCAGGCAGTGAGGCAGCACTGCACCCAGGAGCTCCAAAGAGCGTGGCCTTCACAAGTGTGCGCTTTGCTGTACAGGGGTACACAGCTCACACCGGGGCACAACACAGACACAGCGTCTCCTTAACACAAAGCAGCATCTTTCTGCCCCTCAGATGCCCACCTTGCTCCATGCCCATGGCACCCCACGAAAATCAGCAGGGATTTCTAGCTCCAGTCCTGTTCCAGCACTCATTCCAATCATCACCAGGGTCTCCTGAATTGAGAAGCTCAAGAAAAATCTCAGTCTGGTCACAAGTGATGCTGGCCCTGCTCCCAAATCTGCTCCAGGAGAGGACATGGTCCTCAACATCTCTCCAGCCTTGCCACCCTCACCACCCCACACCAAGCCACAGTGATGGTGGCAAATTAATGAGCTCTGTGCAATCACTCATAGGTTGGGCTCCAGTAAATAGGAGGTGGCACTAGGCTCATTTCCTCGCAATCAGCGCTCGCTTGGCCACCAACAGATCTGTCTCGGCAGGGTGACAGGAGGAAGCACAGTGGGAACAGGCTGGGACATGACCTCGGCTCCCACGTGTTGAGGCAGCTCAGGGCTGCCTGTGGCTGGGAGCGGGACCCCCTCTGTCACCCAGGCGGGTGCTGTCACACTGAGTGACACGGGCTGTTAGTGCCACCGCTTAGCCAGGGGCTCCGGCACACGCTGGCTGCACAGCTGGGAGAGGGAGATAAGACGCCCAGAGGGGAAACATGCTTCAAATGGCAGGAATCTCCCCCAAAATGGACTTGGCTTGAAGGCACCAAGAGTGTTCGCTGCTATTAATAACTCCAGAGCTGTAACAAGGAGCATGCCCTCGGCTCAGGGAGACACAGCAACGAGGCAGGGTGGGAGAGCAAAGTGATGCTGGAGTTGGGGCTGATGTCCTGACCCATGGCCCCTTACCAAGCCCATGGAGTCCCCATGGCAACAACACCCCAGCACTGGCCTGAAGCCCCTGGATAGGTGTCTGGGTGGACCTGGGGGCTCAGAGCAGCGCAGACACACAACGTCAGTGCTGCCCTTCCAACAGCCCACAGCCCACCTGCGCCCTTCTGCAGCCTCAAGCCAAGGCACAGTGCATCCCCATGGCTAATGGCCCCCCATGCCAGCACTGGCCCTCTCTCCACTTGTACCCTGAGTGAGGGCTCAGCCTTCCATCCTGCTGCTCTCTGCCCCATGGGGCAGCAGGGCCGCACACTCAGCATCTCCGGGGCACCTGCTCAGGCGACTGCCAACCCAGGGGGGGCCCTAAAGATTGCCTTTTTAAACTGACATTTTGGGGACAGGAGAGCTATTTTCAGTTGTTTCAGAGACAGTGTTTCCATTGCAGTTTGTCTGCCTCCACTGGAGGGAGGGATGCTCTTCCTCGAGGTGCCACGGCTGGCAGCTTTGTGTTGGGCTGTGGTGCCCAGCACCAACTCTGCACCCCTGGGTCATCCTCATCCCTCCTCTGCTGCCCAGTGCCTGGACCCACTGGGCTCGGGAGAACATGTGAAGATATCCCTGGGTTCCCAGTTGCGCAGGAGGGTCAGGAGCATCCCATCTGGGAGGCTCAGGGCAGAGCCCAGGAGCCTTGCTCCTGCCTAAGACCTTCTCAGCATCAGCAGCTTTTCTTCTACACACCTTAATGAGACAACCCCAAAAATTAGCACACAGACCTGAACAGCACCCCCCTCCCTGGAGGAGCCCCCAGGCACTCTTGATAGGAATAAATGTGCCTGGCAATTATGGAGGGGGAGTACAAGCTTCCAGTGCAAGACCTGCTGAGAGATTCAGAAATAAATATGTTAATAATCAAATATCTATCCTGTGTCTGAGCTCACGGGAGGACTTTCAAGTCTAATTAGTGGAAGATTTGTACCATTGCTGCCAGGGCTCGAGGGACCATTTGCCATGGTTCCCACGAAGTGAGAGCTTCTGCTATAATTAGCCAGTCTGCAAGGATTACCTCCCAACCTCCCCCGCATTCCGGGCTGGGGGCAGGCGGGACCCAGGTAAGCCAAGATGAGAGATAGCCCCGGGCTTTGATCTGTGCAAACTGAGTCTGGAGCTGCAAATCCAGGGCAGGCAGGAGGACAGGCTGTGAGGATGGGAGGCACACCAGGAGGAGAGCTACCCTGAGCCTGCAGGTCATCCCATGCTTCCACATCTGCACACAACCCCTACACTTGGAAATAGTAAACACCATCTCCTTCTCCTTTCTGCTTCAGGGCAGCCCCCTGCACCAAGGGGCTTGCTGCCCAGCTGAGCCAAGGGCACTAAGTCCCAGCTGGGACACGGCACCCCAAAGGGGCTCTGCCTGCTCCTTCCCCCCAGTCCCCCCATCCAGACACGATGCCCTCCTGCTGGGTTACTCCAGGCTTGGGTTTGAACTTGTGCCTGGTGTCTCACGCACAGCACAGACAGGTGGAACACACGGCATGGCCACACTGCAAACAAGCAGCTCACAGCCCTGTCCCCACCCAGCCACCACCAGCTCTCCCTGAGGAGGGGAAAAGCTTCACTCCATGTCCCCTGTTGGCGGGTACCATCGGTGCCATCATAGTGGCAGCTGGGACACATCAGGGTGGCTCAGTCTTGAGGAGTGCATGGCATTCCCTGCCCATCAGACCCTGTGCAGACCCCAGCCCCAGCCACATCCTTTCCCTTTGTTAAATCCTCCTGCCCTCAGTGCAATCCTCTTATGCTCTCCCTCTCCCATTACAGCATCTTTAAATTAATGCCTGGCCAAGCGTGGGATAGAAGGAAATTAACCCTGGGGAGGAGGAGCAGTCTCTACAATGCCTCTTATCACCTAAAGCACTGTTCCTTCCCTTCTCCCACTCGATATGCAGGGGGGACACGGGATCTACCACAATCACAGCGAGCATCCCTCGAGCGCAGGCTCTCAGCCCCCACAGCCCTTGGCTGGTGGGGTGGCAAGAGTCCCCTCTGGGCAGCCCTCTGCCTGGGAGGCTGCAAGGTCCCCAGGAGAGACCACCAGCTGTGCTTGGGCTTACACCAAAAAGGGCCAGCTGGGAACTCACTGGGAGCAGTTCCAGAGCTGCCTGCACCCTTGCTGGGACACTTTGGGGTCCCCACTTTGGGGAACAAGAAGTCCGGAGGGATTTGGATGCTGGTGGGAAGCACTTGTGACACCTACAGCGTGGGGAGCTCAGAGGAGCTGGAGTGGGTAGGAGGCAGGGATGTGGCCAGAACAAAGAATGCCACAATACACACCCTGATCAATGCTGGGGACACTTCTTGCCTGTCCCACTGTGGGGGAGTTGGAACACGTCCCTTTCAGAGGATCTGTGTGAGGGTGAGCAGACACCAAGGCCATGACAAACAGGTCCATCCCCCCAGCCTGGGATTCAGGCAAGACTTGATAGCTTTTGGAAAAATGCCTCAGGGATCCGACCCCACTGCTGCCAGTATGGTGCAGCTGTGGGACCAGCAGGATCCCATCAAGCTGCTCTCTCCCAGGGCAGTGGTGGCCAGGGCCAGGAATTGCTTGCCAGAGCAGCGCTCCCGCTGATCCTCTCCGTTATGCAACAAATTATTCCACTCGCATTAATGACTTTGCGGCAAAGGGGGAAATGACATGAATGATTCCTGGTGCCGGGAGTGACTCACTTTGCACGATGGAGGGGAAGCAAGCAGGCAGGGCGGGCTCAAGGGGAAATTTGTTTGGGTCAGCATGATCAGCAGAGGGCTGGGGATGGGCTCAGAAGATCAATTGCTAGAAGCAGAGTGATGGGGAAAGAAAGATACTTAGGGGCAGATCCCACCACTCAGGAGAGGGCTAGGATGTCTCCAAGAGATGCTGGGATCAGTCATAACCACAGCATATTAGAACATCTGTTACTGTGCTGTCCAAGCCCCACATCCCTTTTCCGCCTGTGCTGCGACCCCAGAACCTGGCACCAGCAGCTGTCCCTCCCTGCTCCAGGGTCAAACAAGACCTCAACCAAGTGCTGCTGTACCACGTCACTGAACCACCCAAATCCAGCATGCCCCTGGACAGTCTAGCAGGATGGGCAGCTGCCTACAATGGCCCTTGAGGCAGGTCCCAAAAGGGACCTGTCACATGGGCTGCAGTACAGAGCTGGCATCTGACCCAGTCCCTTCTCCCTCACCTCTGGAGACTTCACTAAATCACACTATTAAAAATTATTGTATATTCCCTCCTGGAATAAATCAGAAGCTGTCAAGGGGCAGTGCTGCCAGCCACCTCCTGGGGACACCAGAGACACGTGGAGACACACCGGGGACTTCAACAACCCACTGCCCAGTAGCCCCAGGGGGGCCCTGCAGTGACAGAGGGCTGGGTGGATTATTGCCTTTAAACCCATTCAGGGGCTTTCTGTAAGCAATGCAATTTTAAAAAATTCAATCTAGGAAGAAGCGATTAACCAAAGGGGCCGGGAGCAATGGCTTGCCTGTCTAATCTTGTTAGCGAGCAGGCCGGTTCCCATCTCACCCCACCACTGCATGGGCTGCAGTAACTGGTGAAAGCACACGGATGGCTCTTCCCTGGCTCCTGACCAGGCTCCTGATGGGTGTGAGAGTTTTCTGGTGCCTCCCTGCATCCCACAGGGTTACACCTTCCCCATCTGGGTGAAGAAAACCCCTCTTCCCTGTGACTCTCATCCTGGCCAGACTATCACCAATGATACTCCATCCCTAAAAAGAACTTTTTGGTGTCCAGACGCATGGTTGGTAACAGGAAGAGGACAGGTGAGAGATTTGGTGCATCTCTGCTCTGCTGCTGGGGTCAGTGCCTGAAGCCAGGAGCAGGGTACCACTTTCTGCCCCACAGGCTCAGTGACGGGCCACGCCAGTCTCTCATGGTAGCATCTTGCCAAGAAGCCTGCCTCTGCTTCAGACTCTTGAGCCCCTTCCCAGCAGGAATGTCACTGCCATGGGATGTGTCTCATGGGGACAACAGGACAGACCAGGGTGTCCCACGCAGTTCTCAAGTCTCTGCAGGGCAGAGCTAAGGCAGTAGATTTGTGCCACCACCCCGCCTGCCAAATTAGTCACTCCATCACTGTCCCTGACCTGCTCCCTAGAGAGGGACCACAGGTGAAGCTGTCCATCTCCACTGCCAGCCCCTTGGGGCTCTGAGTATTCCCTGCCTACCTACAGGCACTGCTGCTGCTGCAGCATGGTCCCTGACAGACCTCTCTGTGAGCAGCCCCCCACACCTCCCTCTGATCAGGACAAAGCCATCTGCCCGTTCCAGGCCCAGCCCAGGGCTCTCTAAGCAGAGCAGGTTAGCCTGCAGGCAGGGTGCGCCTTGCCTCTGCTGGCACAGGGCACAACCCCTAAAACACTCACTGCGGATGAAGCTGGAGCAGGAATCAGGTGACCACACACGCTCAGAGTGGGGGTCCTGCTTGTATGTCCTGCAGACCTCAGGGTCTCAAGGCCCCCCATGTCCCCAGGTGGAGTGAGCAGGAGCAGCATGGATGGGACACTCACCTTCTTGCCCAGAGTTCCCAGCAGCAATGACAACACCAACCTGGGGTTGGGAGATGTGCCAGCGCCCTAAACAGAAGGGATCTCCAACTCAACAGGTTCAAAAGTGGAGTGCTTCCTGCCAAAATGGGGCTGGAGTCATCTGGAACCTGATGGAGCTGAGCCATGGGGCTGGAGAGGCGTGCAAGGCATGGACACAGAAGTGCATATCAATGGCAGTGAGTGTCTTCCCTGCCCAGTAGTGTCCATAGGTGACTTGGCCTGTCTGGACCACAGAGGAAACATTCAAGGACGCCCAGGTTCAGAGGCAGTGAAGGTGGCAGCCCTCCACATCCCCCATCTCTGTCAACTCCTGTTGAAGGCAGCAGTATCCTGCCCCCACCTCCCTCCTGCAGGGCTCTGTCTCCAAACAGGCTAATTACTCTCGCTGCTCCCCAGGGGCTGCACCACCCCTTTTCATTTGAAGAGGAAGACAAGTTTACTTAAAAGCCAGAAGCAGCCAGAGCCACAGCAGCTCGGGGGCAGGAGGACCCCAGTAAGAGCCTCTGACCCAATACAGCCTGGCTGCCACAGAACATTTGCAAAGCCCTCAAGGGGAAGTATCGCTGGGAGCCGGGTCTCTTTTGTATCCTGCCACTCACCCCCATGGCATGGCGTGCACCCAGCCCCAGCTGCCAGCACAGCACTCTGGCATGGGCGGTGGGTTGAACAGGACCCCTGCACCCATCTGCAGACCCTGCCCCGTGGAAAGGGGCTCCTCTGCCCCTTTGCTCCCACAGAAGCTGCTCGCAATAATGCCAGCAGTTCACTTGCTCAGCAATAACCGCCCTCAGAGTTCAACAGTGTTAGTGAAGGGCTGTGATTCCCCATCTCAAGGCAGAGCCCCTCACCATGGCATCAGACCACCCAGCTCAGCCCACCCCACCCCACCCCACCCCCCCCCCCCGGCGAGGGACAGGGAGATTCGTTTCACTAAGGGCTCATTTATCTGCGGCGTGATTAGAGAGCAGGGCTGGGATCCGGCGGCAGGAGAGCGATTTGCAGCAGATGGATTTATCATCTCCCAAGCACAGCAATTTGGCTTAAACAAAACCAAACCACTTCCCCTAATGAAAACATCACTAATGAGGAGAGAGGCAGAGGCAGCTCCATGAATAGGGTCTCTCCTGTCCTTCAGGGCTGGTACGACCCACTGACATCCAGGCTGTCAATGCATGAAGCTCAACTCCAGCTGGGACATATGGACCCAGTACAGCTGGGAGAAACCAGAGTTTGCTCCAGGGACCAAACCTCCTCATATCCTGGCTCCCAAAGCTCTGAGGGCAACTGGTTCCAGCACAACGCACAGTATGAGAACAGCACCACTGAGTCGAGACACATTTTCCAGTTGTAACATGGCCAACAATGAGGAAAAACCATGCCCAGACTCAGACCTGGTGAAAGAGCCTGTGCATGGCCAGCCCTGTGCAGCAGGAGCTGTATCCCTTGGCCGAAGTTTCGACAATCCATGAATTATGCATCAGCATCTGTAGAGATCAGCTGTTTAACCAGCCCAACCAAATCGAGGAACTTCCTGTCAATTAATCCTTTGCCACCAATTCCCCATGGACTCCAACCTGCCTTTGCTTGCAGGGATGCAGCAGCAGCTGCCAAAACCTCAGCTCCAGCCCTTCCACCTGTGAAATCCAACCTGCTCTGAGCAGTGGTACCCAGCAGCATCACTCACATGCTCCTTGCCCTATGTGTGGCTGGGAGCAGCATCCCTTCCATCAGGGACCCTCAGGATCTCAGCAATGCCACAGCACCCCATGAGAGACAAGTCATCAGCATCAGAGGACCGCAGACAAGCCAGGACAGCAAAGAGGGAAGAGGAAGAGGGTACAGGTGCCAGAAGGAGGGAGACAGCAGACAGAGATGAGGCAGAGTCAGGCAACAGTCCCATCACCCCAGGAAGGTGCAGCAGCCACCGAGGGCATGGCGCTTTGGCACAGAGATGACCCATGGGAGCCCCTAACCTGGCACATGAGGGGAGACCCTTCCCTACAGTACCCCACCCTGACAGAGGACCTCCTGGGAGCTCGGGGACCTGGCTCGAGGGTCAGTGTGGCTTCCAGCCCAGCCTCACTGCCAGGCTGCAGGAGCAGAAATGGCAAGCAGAGCGAGGTTGCATGGGGCAGCAGCAGGAGGGGAGGCAGGTTAGCAGGGAACAGGCAGATGGGCAATACACAGTTCCCATGGGTCAGACACCCAGGGGAAGGACACTGGTGGGAGTCACCCCTCCTGGGGGATGCTGTTAGGAGGAGGGGACAACCTATGCTTGACAGTGACCAGAGGGATGCAGGTAGCTGGCCCTGCCAGACCCATGAGGAGAGGCCTGTGCAGGGCTATGCAGAGCTGTTCTTGAGAAAGCAACTGGGCAAGAGAGAAGGGCCTTTTTCCTGGACATGGGTGAGCTGATTTTGGGCACAGTTTCCACCCCAATCCCCTTCCTTGGGATCCATCCAGCACACAGGCACAGCACACAACCTGCCATGCACACTTGCAGCTGAGCTCCTGGCCAGCCCCTGCCTGCTCATGCCCTTGCTCCTACCCAATGATCCTGTCGCTCCATCTTCCAGCTGCAGATCCCAGTGCTTCCCCCTACACACACTATTATTTGGGACAGGCTAACACTGACACCTCCTCCACACTCTGGGAAATAAATTATCCCCCATGCAGATGGAAGTCCTACGCCATGGCAAGCTGGTGGACATGTTTCCCCCACCTGGCTGATCACGGGCTGTGAGCAGACACGATGAAGCTGCTGGGTTTGCCCCTGGCACAGCCCTAGATCTGCCCATGACCTGGGACCCTCCTGCAGCATTGCCAGGACACAGCTCCTCAGCTTTATCCCATGGCAGGGACTGGAACCCTGCTCCCACTGTCCTCCCACCTATTCGACTAACCTGTTCTCCCTCTGATGTGTCTGTGGGGGACAGCTTGGCCCCACCTCTCCTTTCTTACTGCCATGGGGAGAAATACCTCTAAAACACCCTCCCTCGAGGCAGGGAGGAGAGCTCAGCCAGATGCTGTGCTGCTGCTACGCTGCTGCCTAAGGCTTTCATCTCTCGGGGTGGGCTGCTAGAAGTGCTAGGGGTTGGGGAGTCCCCATCCATCAGCTGTACCTCTGGAGACAGGAGGATCCCAAAGCTCTGCAGATGATCTCTACAGCAATTGCTCAGCCCTGCAAACGCTGCAGCTGCCTTTGGGGTGGAGCAAAGCGGTTGCTCGAGTCCCCAGATCTTGACAATTGGAGGAAAAAAGCAGGGGTGAAAAAGCAAGGGTGAAAAGTGAGCCTCCTAACCCTTTTTCGGGGACCCAATAGCCCTGGAGATAAATCCCTCATTTTTCCAAAAGGCAGTTAGGGGCTGGGGTCAATATCCAGGCTGTCTGTCCACCCCAGACAGCCTGCCCTGTGCTGGCACATGCTGTCCCGCTGACGGGACACAGCATGGCTGGGAGAGGTTTGTCCAAGAGGGTAAGACAAGTTCCAGGCCACCCACCCTTGCTCCAAATCTGGAGCTAGGGCAGCTGTGACACCCACAAATCCCTATGGAGCATCAGGTGGGAGGGTAAACCCTCCTCCAAGCTCACTCACCTCTCACACTGCCGGCATTCATGGTCAGGGATGCGGTACCTGCACTTCTCGGGACAAAGTGGCTCTGGATTCCCATTTCTTCTGCATGGAGAGCCATGGCCACAGCAGTCCTGAGACAGTGGCTCTGGGCGCTGCTTGCACACTAATTGCTCATACCATTAGAGGCAGGAGGAATAATGTAATTTATGGATGGCTTTTATTTCTCGCTAGCGTCATCTAAATATCCCAGAAATGGACCAGTTTAATTTCCTGGTGGTGTAACCTAAACATTTCTCTCCTTAGCACCCAGGTGGGTGCCCAACCTCAGGCTCAGCAGCCAGGCAGGCATGGCTGCTTCCTGCCCCATGCCACCACACCAGGATCAGCACAGGCAGGGTCCATCCCAGCTCACCCCAGCACAGCCTGTCTGTGTTTCTCTGGCACAGGGAGCGCTGCTGCTCTCCCCACTGCTCACACACAGGCAGTTCTCATTCACTCTGGCTCTCACACACACATCCACGTGCCCAGGCAGCCAGGGCAGTTGGGCTTCTCTGGAGATGCCACAGGGAGTGGGGACTGTCACTGCACCCTCATTTTCAACAGCTTTTTAAATTTAAAAATGAGTGGACATAGTGGAGTGTATCTATCCTGAGCATGGATGGGGGTCCTGCTTCCTGTTTAGCTCCTCTCCTTCTGGAAGTGGGTGTTGCTAACCCTTCTCTGGGCATGCACAGGTGGGAATCACATTGCTCTCAGCCATGATTTCGGGCAGTGATGGGAGGCAGCAGGACTGACTGCTGTCCCTGTACACACTGGAGCTGCTGTGGGGCTGTCGCCTTGCCTGACACCAAATCATCTCTTGGTTAACAGCTCTTGCATGGCACTCTAAACTCTGACACATCCTGATGGATGGGGGTCTCCAAAGCTGTAGGAACACCCCAAACTGCTCATGCTTGACCCCAAGCAGAGCTGAGCTACCAAACAGCAGGAGCCAGCAGCAGCCCTCCCATCTGCAGATAGAGCCCACACAGGCACTGCCGGCTTCACCCCAGGGCGTTGCTACAGCCCTGTGGAGGTCCCTGCTCCTCACCACATCTCCAGGATATCAGGAGAGCCAAGACCAGGTTAGAAGGCATAGGATCAAGCCAGTAAACCCTCCCTAGAGTTAAGGTTGCATCCCCTTCCTGCCTGCATCACTTCCACGCTTTCTGGGAGAAAGACAGCTTTCCCTCCACAGTGGGGTCAGCTTCAGTGCATTCAGCCAGCTCAAGAGAAATCTGGGACCAGCTCCCTCTCCTCCGTGGTGCTACTGCAGGCTCTGCCCTGGCAGGTCACTGACTTGACAGAGATGGGAAATGAGTGACATGCCCTACAGGGCCTGTTTCCCACTCTGGGAAAATGGGGCAGATATTTCCACCCTTATTCCCCAAAGCCCCATCCCTGCAGGCAGGGACTTGCATGGTGGTACAGCTCCACTCCATCCATGTTTGCTGCACAACTGGCTCAGAGGTAAGCCCGGGCATAAAAGGTCTCAGTCTTGGAGAGACTGGAATTTATTTTTAACTTTGATTTGATTTAAATCCATATGGACATTTTAAAGTTACCGGAGAAACCAAAAGTTGTGTGTGGGTTCCAAGTTCCTACACAGCTCAAAAATATCTTCCCTGCAGCACGTTTGGGCAGACAGTAAGCAGTGTTTCCCATGTGTGGGGCTGTTCGGGAAAGCAGAGCAGAGGTCCTGCTCTGCTACCACCACCTATTTGAAATTCTACAGCAAATCCTGAAATCCACCCCTTCCAGACTTCAGCAGGAAAACCATCACCAGGACTCAGGGAAGCTGCCTGTGCTCACACAACAGAGCCTACAGCACAAGGACACCAAACCCCACTGGCTAAGGAAAGGTTCAGCTCCTTCGGGGTCCCAGAAGGCAGCTAGGAACTGCTGCCCCATTTCACAGCTGCTGCAACAGAGGCCCTGAAAGAGGGCAGGATTTGGCCTGATCTGCGGAGAGCACGTGGGGAAGGAGGGGTGTTGCGAGCTCCAGCCCAGCTGCTTCACTGTCGGACAGTGGAAGATGAGGTGTGACGGATGGACAGGTGCTGTAGGATGTTGGATGCTCAGCAATTCCCTCATCGGGCAGAGGATGAAGGGGAATACAATAGAGTCACAAATGGGTTGTCTTAATCCTCTCTGTCCCACAGCTATCCCTTCCAGGGGACATCTCAAGGGGTGCTCTAGGGGACACTGGGTGATGGGTGAAGGCACCATGGTGCTTCTGGGGTTTCCTGAGTGAAGTGAGCCTGTCTTCCCTGGGGAACCTGCTGCCGGGATGCTGCTGTGCCACCCCAGGGTGCAGCGGGGGTCCAAGGCACGGCAGAGAGAGCCCAGCGCCAGACCCTGGTGTCCCGAGGGGCTTGGGCTTAACACTGAGGGAGTGTGAACCTGGGGGCGACCAAAAGCGATCCAAGCATTCTACCCCCCGCCCGGGGCCTTTTCCTTGCCTCGGGACAGCCCCTGCAGGCTGGGACCAGCCCTATCGCCCCCGGAGCACCCTCCCCCTGGGGGTCGGGACTGTTCCCCTGCTCCAGCGCCGGGATCGCGGCCGTTCCCCCTCTCCCCGAGCAAGGCGTGCGGCGAAGCGGAGCGGGCAGGGAGCGGGGCTGGAAGCGGCTGCCCGGGACCGCCCCGCGCCGTGTCCGAGTGGCTGCTGCACCTTCCCCGGCGGCGGCACTCACCCGTCAGCTGGTCGTAGGAGCCGTCCAGGTCGCGGGAGTCGGACAGGCTCTCCTTCCTGCCCTTGCTCCGCATCTTCCCGCCCCGCCGAGCGGCGGGGAGAACGGCGACGGGGCGCACGGGCTGCGCCGGCGGGCAGGGGCTGCCCGCGGCCGCCGCCTCCCCGCGCCCCGCCGCCCGCGCCGCTCAGCGCGGCAGCGCCAAGGGGCCGGCGGTGCCGGGAGCTCGGCTCGGCTCGGCACGGCTCGGCACGCAGCAGGAGCGCGCAGCCGCCCCGGTCCCCGCCGCCGCCGCCGCCGGGGCTGGGCACGGCCGCCCCCTCCCTCTCGTCCTTCCCCGCCTCTTCCCGGGAACCGCCAGCCCGGCCCCGCCGCCGCGGGGAAACTGAGGCACGGGCGGGGGGCGGAGAGCGGGGGCGCTCCCGGGAAGAGAGAGGCAGGGAGAGAGCTGCTCCGGACTGCACTGAGGTGCGGTCTCCGGGGGTTCGGGAGGGCCCCGGGCATCAGGCACCGCGCAGGGACGGAGAAAGGGACAGAGCTGGAGAAGGCGTGGGGCAGAAGGGGTGCAGACCCCCACAGCCCACTGCGGGCGAGCGATGGTCCCCCGAGCCCTGCGTGTCAGTGCACATACCGGGCTGCACCGTGGGACCCCCAGGAAGGGAAGCCCCAGCCCAGGCCGGTCCCGCGGGGCTGCTGCTCCTCCGCCTGGGGGAAGAAGCTGAATGAGAAATCGGTCCAAGACGGAGGGGATGGGCAGGGGTGAAGAGATACAAGACAGTTGTGGGGAGGGCGGCCAGGTCCCTCTGCCTGCAGCCAAACGCAGAAGCGGATCCCACTGCCGTCCCCATCCCGAGCATGGCTTTCCATGCAGGGTTGGAGTCTTTAGCAGGATTTTACCCCCATCTCCTGCGGCCCCAGGGAAAGGGTGAAGCAGCTGCATACTCGGGGAGGCTTCCACAGGCACGGTGCCGCCAAGAGAGGAGCTCACAGCCCACTGGTACATCTGGCACTGGGAACTTGATGTCCCGCTGCTGCCCCTGGTTATTTGTTGCCATCTGTGCACAAAGCCATCTCCGGGGAATGCCGACTGTGCTGGAGAGTCCCCTCCATGGACAAAGCCAGGGGCTTTCGTCATGCCACTGCCTGAGTACTGACTGCACCATGACAGGGGTCCTGAGCACATCTCGGGCTGTCCAGCTCCCGTCGTTTCCCAGTGCTCCTGCCTTCATTCTCTTACCCATGCAGAGAGACAGAGGAGAGCAGGGGCTGCGGGAGGAGGCAAAGCATCCCTCCTGATCCCTGTGCCAGCCCGGCACACGGGAGCCGCAGGGCAGAAGGGAATCCAGATCAGCGAGGAGGGAGGGCCATGCTCACGAGGCAGCATGTTGTCAGCGTGCTTTGGTGTCAAGCCATGAAAGAAGCCGCCTTAGCGAGGCAGTGATGCTTAGCAACTGCCTGGATCTAAAAATAAGAGCCATTTAGCAAGGAAAACGCAGTGGAGAAATGCTGGGAGAACTAAACACATTCCCCCAGCCTTCCCTGTGGCCCGGCCAATGCACTGAGCCTGCATGCACTGACTGCCTGGAGGGAAACTCCCGGGACAGCTCGGGCTGTGTGTGCCCCCTCTGCTTAGCCTGACAAGCAAAGCTGGAGCCTGGCCAGCCCACAGAGCCCCTGCACTTCTGGGCTTGTCCATCCTGCTGCTCCCTGGCCTCCTCAACCTCCCTCCTCCAACCTCTCCACCACGTGCTTGCCCACATTTTCTTGGCTGCCTTGGGGACCAGCAGTGTCCCAGGAAAGTAGGTAGGGAGCACTGTGTGATCCATGCCCAAGCTCACCCACCCACTTCACCTTCCTTGGGGTCCATCCTGCTATGCATGTGGCAGGCCCAGCAGAGCTGCACAGGGAAGTTTTCACCTTCTGCCATCCCTGGTCCACTGGGAGGCAAACATGGCTATTTTTATCCTAGCTAAGTGCTCCTGTTCTAGCAGGCAAGCAAGAGACGCTTTGCCAGGCTGGGGAGAGGGGGGAAGCTGGGCAGTTTGGTGGGTACTGTAGGGGAGGGTGGGACAGCCCTAGGCCCAGGCTAACATATCCCACCCCCCACAGTGTAGAAAAAGGGGGACACAACTCACTCGATCAGTGGTTACAGCTCCTTTCTGAAGCAGACATGAGGGCTGGGCACTCTGCCAGGATTCACAGCCTCTGAGCCTTTCTCTGCTAGGGAAAAATACAACATCCTCCCCTAAATGTTCCTCTGGGCCCTGGCAGGTGGGGGTCTGCAGTTTGCCAGGGGAGGAGCAGCAGGGATGGGTCTGGTCTCCGCCCTCTTGTCCAGATCCAGACAGGTGCCCTGCTGTGGGTGCACTGGGTGCAGAGATGCCTCAGTGAGTATGTCTGGACAGGGACAGGCACAGCAGCAAAGTCACCCCAGAATGCTGAGCATCCCTTGCAACATGTCTCAATCTCACCAGGACGTGCTGCAGATGCAAAAAGAGCAGGCCAGGCTGAGGAAAATCACCTAAGCAGTGTCTGAGGCTTTAATCAAAGCGTGCCTTGTGCAGCCTGGCTGCTGCTGGCCACATCCACCACAAAAGCAATCAGCAGGTTCAGGATAGGCAGGAGCCAGCTGCAGGCAGGGCTGGTGGTCTGCACTGCAGAAGATGTCACTGGATTAACTATTTCCAGAGGACAGAAAGAGCTCTGTTGGCTCCTGAGAATCCAGATCCCAGTTACATGGGCTAACGGGGAGGAAGGGCCGTGCTCTAGGTGGCCAACACATGGCACAGCTAACCACAAAGCCCATACTCCAAAGCCCAGGGCCAGGGAAGTGTGGAGGGCAGGCAGCATGTAGATGGATCGAGCCTGCTGGCACAGGCAGAGGCCTGGTGGATGCACCCAGGTCCCCAAAACTCATCTCTGCAACAGCAGCAGAGAGCCATGAGAAAAACAGAGCCATGAACCAGCCCCAGGGCCTGGCACAGCCAGCAAAGGGATGGGATGAATAGGAAACAGAGGGAGACAGGCTGGGGGGCCAAATGGTGCTGCCCCTTGAGGTGCCCCCAGGCCATGTGAGGCAGGGTGTCCTTGGGACCACCCTCATCATGATGGAAATCACCCGGGCACAAGGCATGGTCCCTAAGTGGCCTATCTGTCACCCTGTCAGAGCCAGCAAAGCTTTGATAAGGGACATCTGCACAGGATTACTGCTGCTCCCCAGGCAGTGAAGCTGCAGCCAGGAATGACTCTTAGTTAAGAAGGGCTGGAAAGTATGAGCAGGGTCATGCTGTCCAGGAGCCTTGTTTGTCCCCAGCTCATCATGTGGCCCCTGCAGCCTTATCATAACTGGGGAAGAGAACAAGTTTGGAAAGTCACCAGATTAAGTCTGGCTGGAGACAGTACTGTGCTAGGCTGCCACCAGCCTCATCCACACCCAGGCTGGACCAAGCTGAGCCCACTCACGACCATCCCTACTCCTCCTCCAGGACACTTACCCTGCAATACTGGATGGATCCCTTTGGCTCATCCACGCCTCCTGCTCCCTGCTGGGATACCCCAGCGCTGGGGCCACAAGTCCCTACACTCCCCTGCTGAAAACCCTAGGCTCCACATAAAACCCAAGGCAGTCCCAAACCACAGAAGATGACCCTGGAAAGGAGTCAGGAGTGCTTGGGTCTGCACCTCAGGGGTAGAGGAATGCAGGGAGATCTCCCCCAGGCCCTCTGCAAGCAGCCTGGGGTGTACGTGATTAGGGGACAGGGAGAGGGAAAGACATAATTTAACATTTCATTAGGTAACTACAAGGCATTGATCTGCCCTACCATCCTGCATGCTCTCTAATTGCAAATCTCCATTCTTATTAGTTCTATCGAAAAAGCAGAGAGCAGCACTCACGAGTCTGATCCTATCTTTAGGAAATTTCAAAGAGAGATGTAATTGTGGAGTGCTCGAAACCACGGTGCTTTATCCACTGTTAACAGTATTTTAAAGCCATGATCATCAATAGCAGTCCTCGGGATGAGCTCCCAGCAGATGCCATTAATCCTATTTTGGCTGTGGTCACCTGGTGTCTCTGGGCTCAGATTTACACTTGGCGACAAGGGACAGCTCTGCTTCCCCAGCAGAGAGGGCTCCCAGGCAGCTCCCGGGCTGGGACAAGGAGTGCAGCCCCCAGGGACTGGCCCAAGGGGCAAAGGGCAAACAAGAGGAGCTCCTTAAACCAGCTTCACCCATTGCAGACATACCAGCAGATGGAGATGAGCAGCTCTGCACCAGGGGCTGTTCCCCTCCCAGGACCCAGCCTGGCCGTGCAGGTGTCTGGGGTGGGGCTCCAGGCAGGGCAAATGGCCTCGCTCAGGAATGAAACACTACATTTACTACATCTGCAGAGGAAATGGATCTGGGTGACACGAGACCAGGATGGGCCCCTCGATCTCTGCAGAGAGATGGGTCTCTGGGATCTTAGAACAGCTACAGCAGACCAGCAGGTCCCTGGGAGGTGGTGTCCCAGGGGGACATCAGGCAGGACACGCACAGGGGAGGGCTGCTCCATCTCCACTAACCCACTCTGCAGAGACACATGGGCAGGTGGGATCCACAGTGAGATTCAGACCTGGGGGGAATTTCAGCTGCCGAAAAATCTTGCAAAGCTGGAGGAGGAACAGATGATCCTGCAAGCTGCTGGGAGAGCCTTGCAAGCAGGAATGCTGCAAGAGGAAGGGAAATTCCTCTGTCAAATGCAAACTAGCAGGTGTGAGAAATCTGGGTGTGCAGGAGGGAGAAAGGATTTTGCATCACACTCTGTATCCTCGAAAGCCAGTCACCTGCCTCTGCTTATCCCTCCAGCAAGGAGGGATTCCCCAGCATGGCCTCACTGCTGGGTGGGCTGCAGGGGGGCTCTGTGTCCACACAGAATGTTTCTTTGCCACTTCTACACAACAGATACAAATGTGTGGGAAAAAAGACAGTCTGGGAAGCGGAGACTGGAGCATTCCTGGGCTCAGGACATACCCTGTGTCCCAGAAGCCCTCCCAGCATTACAAAGCGTCTCATGTTTGTGTGCTCAGTGCCTGTGGGCTCAGGTTTTAATTAAAGAGGAACTAGATACTATTTCCTACCTTCATTTATGCCAGGCTGGATGCCACACCAGGGACTCTTTCAGTAGCTCAGGTCTGCTAGGAGGACAGATGTGCATCTCTGTCACGAGCGAGTCCGCACTGCAGACACGTGTCCTCCTGCTCTGCCAGGGCAGGGAAGGGACGTCTCCACTCTGGTCTCAGCACTCTGCTCTCAACTGCTCATCCCAATCCATCCAACCCCATCCCACTGGCCTGGCAATGGTTACATCAGAGGGGCTGAAAGCAGGGCACGGGGCTGGAGTGCTGCTGGAACACCACTTGCTCCACTTGTAAGATGGGGAAAAAACAGGATTGGAACTCCTGAGCAGCCACAGGTCATTAGAGCATCCTGGCCCCTGTACACTGTTGGGAGGGCCCTGGCTGAACCCTGGAGCAGGGGAGCTCCAGCTAATTAGCCATTAATTGCTTCAGAAGGGAAACGAGCCAACCCAACCTCTGTGTGCCTGTAGCAGAGTGACCTGTGGGCCCTGGGACAAAGCCAGGCTGCACATCACTGAGAAATGGCTGAGGGTCCATCTGTCACAGCAGAGCTGGAGGAGCAGCCCAGCACAGTGGGTGTCCATCCCAGCAGCCTCCCCAGCCCCTTCCTGCCTCCACGGGACTCCTGGGAGCTCCCAGCCTCTGGCAGCAGCTGGCAAGGTTCTGAGCTGTGCTGCAGTGAGAGGCAAGCCCGGCTCATTTAATCTATTCAATTGGATTCAATTTCCAGCCACATGATTCAATTAGCCCTGGAGGGACAGCACAGAGAGCAGAAGCTGCAGAGCAAGGTCCAGCCAAGCTGGGAGAGGGCAGCACGGGACCCTGTGCTTGTTCTGGCCCTCTGGGATGTGCTGAGATGTCAGGGGCTCCAGGGGAGCCCCATTCTGTCCCAGAGAGCAGGAGCTCCTCTGGGCACAAGCTGCTGGTTCTGAGTGATGTGTGGGCAGCTGTAGAGCACAGCTGGGGAAGGCCCATCCTGAGCATCTCTCTTGGCAGTCAGCCACAACCCTGAGGGGTGACAGCCACACTGGGTCAGATCTGAGGTCTGCAGCCCCGAGCACCTGCCAGGGTGGCCCAAAGAAGCTTTAGAAAGACAACAGCGTTCAGCAATGCTCCCTCGAGGGTGCTGCCTATCATATACATTTGGGATCACCCCCCTGCTTGATCAGTGTCCCCCTGGGCACAACCACACTGTGCTGTATGTGGGAGAACCAGGGCTCAGACCAGCACAAAGGACTCTCAGCAGCCCCAGGGGCCTCCAGCTCCCACCAGCCTTGCACCAGCCCTTCCCTAACTGCTGGTCCAGACTTCCATTCATTACTTATTTTTCTGCCTGCCCTCCCCCTGAAAGCATCAGCAAAGGCATTAGTAAGTTGCCACCAGGGGAAAAGCACATCTTATCCTGGCCCCTTTGGATTTTTAGACTTTCCAAAGCTGGGCTTTACACCTCTTTCCTTTCAGGTTACTGCAATGCCTCATCTGCCAAAAAACCCATCATACTTCTGTCCAGCACAACCCTGTTCATACCAACAAGCACCAAACAGGAAAACAGAGCCCCACAAGAGATGAGAATAAATACCTAAAAGGCCTCAGTGCTGACCAAGAGCTGCTTTCAAGTGCCAAGGGCCAGCTGTAAATCTTACCATTGACTGCTGGCCATGCACTGTCCCAACACACACAGTGAAAGCTGTGACCTGGCAGGGGGAACAGCTGCTCCCTCTGCCTACCCTGTACTGGAATGGGAGCTAGGGAAGAGAGCAGCTCCACGCTGAGAAGGAAGTGTGGGGAAGCAGGTGAAGCACGCTGGAGTTGGTCCCTTGTGCAAGTGCTGTCTAGGAGATGTCTCTTTCCAGGACTTCTGCTGATATCCACCATCAACAGTGTGCAGGACCCCAGAGCAGGGAGTGTCCAATTCTTCACATGAGAAGAGGAAAGCACCCCACAGCAGACACCAGGAGATGCTCACATGGAAGGCAGCTCAATCCCACAGTGGATCTCAGAGTGGCCCCTGTGCCATGGAGAAGAGGACAAAGAGGTTTGCAAAGCAAACACAGCAGGTGGGCAAAGGTTTGCCCTGCCCTCTGGCTGCAGAACACAAGCAGGGGTTTGCTACTACTGCTCCTGGCAGCTCCAAAGAACACACAAAACACCATTTGGAGCTGCTGGCCCATACAGGAAAGACTCAGCTCCTGAGGAGCTGCCTCTCTCGAGTCTGCATGAAAAGTGGGACCTGTAAGAGCTCAGGAAAAAGAGATCAAAAATCACTGGCATTTACAAAACAACTCTTAGTAACTCCCTCCAAAGTTTAGCTCAAATTCAATTCTCTTCCAGGTCATTATTTTGTAAAATATTTGTCTCCCTACAGCTGCTGCATAATTTAAAGGTAGCAATCTGACTTCTCCCTGCACTCCCCAAGCCTCAGAAACAGCTCTTCCAACAACAGAGTTATGAATTAGATATAACAAAATACACTCACCTGCTCAGATCAGATATGGGGAAGTTGGAGGCTGTCACACGCATCCTGAAGCTGAACATGAAGATTTAAATTACTTTCTGCTCAGCTCAAGCCGGTCTCAAAACACAAATAGTAGTAGGGTGTTTAACAAAGCAGACAAAGGTGCAGCAGAATCTGTGAGCAAGAGTTTGCTGGCACCAGCAACAGAGAGCATCACACCATGCATCCCTCACTCATGGGCTCTCAGCCTTGCTCATGGTGTCCTTAGTGCCAGCCACAGGGACACGCAGGAGGAAGAGGGATGCTGACTGTTGGGTGGTACCCGCACACTGGACCAAGGACAAAGCATCACTGTGCAGCACCACAGCCTCCCTCTGTACAGGCAGGAAGAGCCCAAGGGCAGGTGATTGCCCTGCTGCAGCCAGTGTGCCACCAAATGGTGACAGGACCACTCCCCAACCACCCCACTCTCCCTCCAGTGAAGGACAAACACTGCACACTCTGGACTGGCGGGGCTCTGCTATTTATTGAGCTCTAGGTTTGTATGTACATCCATTTACAGTGCTTGGTTCAGTGACAGTGTGACAAGAGGACATGTATCACAGTCTTCCCCAGCTCAGACTTGGATGAGGGCTGGGCTCAGGAACTGATCCTACACATGCCTGGGCTTCTATGATCATCCCAGCAGGGGAGCTCCCTCAGGGAGACAGGATAGCTGAGCCCAGAGTGAGAAGCTGAAAATTCCAGAGGCTGCCAAGTCAGAAGCAGACTCATCCCAAACTCTCTCACATATGTGTCTAGGCTCAGCCTAAATGGGCTCAGAGAACAGGAGGCACGAGGACACTGGATGACTCAAAGCTCCACCAGTCACAATGCTGGGGCTGCACCTCAAGTCCCCTTGAGAAGGAAGTCCCCCCTCAGAGGTGAGATCCCCCTCTATCCCCCCAGACAAGCACCATGTACTGCAAACAACTGTTCCTCATTTTCCACTGGAGAAGCTGCCTCCTCTACATGCCCTGGCCTGTTCTCAGGCAGTGATTTTATGGAGCCTGCTTGCTCTCCTAAGCACTGTCCCTCTGACACATACACATTCCCATACACTTGCATGACAGAAAGCAAATAAATGTCTGGCTTAGCTGTTAAAAGCCAGACAATTCCCTGCTGAGGAATAGTATCATCTACTGAGAGAAGCCAGTGCTCCCAAGAAAAACATAAGGATGTCATCAGTGTTGTGCCCAGTGGGTGGCCAAGGACACAGCTTTCAGTTTCCCATGCTCATCGCAGGTAAGATGAAACATTACACAATTAATGCACATTAGCATGAAAAAAGCCTTGCCTAAAAATGGTAGTAAATGAGCATGACATCCACATTACTCATACTAACCTACAAGGCTAAGAGCAGGACTAGGCACTTTTCTAAAAAAACACCTGTTTTCTAGGGGTAGGAAAAAAACCTGTGGATCTGGGATGTAAATAACTTCTCTACTTCAGTCCACCAAGTCAGGCCAGATCCTAATACCATAACATCACTGCTGGGAGCTAAAAATGCATGAGCAGGGAACAGGTGTGGAACAGGTGTTTATGCTGTGTATTCCTGAGCTGGGAGCCTGACACAGCACTCTAAACAGGCTCTGCCAGATGTGGGCACCTCTGAAGCCCCGGCTCTGGGAGCAGAGAGCTCTGCCTGTGCCCCACAGCATCATCCCAGAGCTCCTCCCTGGGAAGCCTCAGCACACACAGCTGTACATCGCTTGGTGAAGACAGGAGGGCAAGCAAGTGAAGTCACTACTTCTCCAGATGCATTTTAACTGTGTGCTACACACAAAGGAAAAACTGGAGACTTCTTCATTTATGAAGGTCACCAGGCACCTGCAAACATGTGCAAGGCAGATGTTCCTGTGAGGAAGAGGAGGATTGTCGCAAAGCGGTCTCTGATGGGCAACAAGGTGAGTGGGGAGAAGGAGTCAGCCTCTGCCCCATGAAAACCAAATATCTAAAAATGTCCCTCTACCTTAGAAACAGCAGATGAGTTGGGGCTACTGGAAGCAACAGTGACCCCAAGCAGAGCAGGTCTCCAGTAACAAAGTGCTCTGTTTGATGACCATTATTCTTGTATACTGGCTCACACTGGACCCTGCAAGCCAACAGCCTTGGAGGCAAAATTTCCCCTTTTCCAGTAATTCAATGGCTTGGTTGAAGTGACACCTTTTGACATCAGGAGACAGCAGTGAGCAAGGCCTGCTCCTTGGGGAAACCGTTTTATAATCCAAAGCCATTCCCAATGGGATGGCAGTGGATTTGACTTACATGACAGAGGGACATGTTGACCCAGGCTGATGGAAAAGAACAGCCCCCACCTGGGACCAGAGAGCTTTTCCCCATAGAGCAGGTGAGCAATCTCTACCCAGAACAGTTTCACACAGCTGGGCTGGTTTTATTATTTCAGTTGTGAGCTCTCCCCAGCTCTGCTACAAAGGTTTCCAGTGCATTTTCCCTGAGGCTGTGGAGGGAATCTCCCATTGCTATGTCGCAGGAATGGCTGCCCACTCCCGTGGCACCATAAAAAATTGCTTCCTCCTCAACATGCCAATCAGCTCTCCTCAGCCCAAGTTCTGTTTAAACACATTCCTTTGGGATCAAACACACAGCAGCAAGGCGCTCCCCTAGAAGAAACACAGTCCCTTCCGAGGCAGGAGGCGACGGGGCCGCAGAGCGGGAGCGTCCCTGCCCACCGGGCCGTCCCGGCTCCGCCCGCGCTGCCGCAGCGTCCCCGCTTCAAGAGATCGTCGAGAATTCCTTCAGCAGCAGCTCCTGGCTCAGCGTGTTGAAAGCAAGGTTCTTCCTCACGTTGATGCTGATGGAGCGAACCTGACAGAAACAAAACGGGATGTTTTAGCCACGGGACTCGTCCTGGCTCCTCATGAGCCTGGTAGTTTTGACACTGCTGACCTCCATGCTCAGCGTGAAGCTGTTTTGCCTTTACAGCTGCACAGCAATTGCTGCAGCAAGCTCTCACTGAGACTCCAGCCTAGCAAGGAAATGCTGAGGTTCAGCTGTTTCTTGGAAAAACAGGAATGTCTACAGTGACATCCCAGCAAGGAGAGTGAACTCCCAATGAGATCGAGATGGGAGAAGATGTGTGGATGCATGAGCTATGATGTGTTTCCTGTTCTGGAGCAAAGAGATGGGGGAAGTGAGCACTCCCAGGCTGCAGCTTAAAGAACATATTTTATCAATGCCCTCCAGAGTGGCAGTGAGCATTTCCTAGATTAATGCAGTGCCATGGCCTCTGTCCTGCTCCAGAACCCGCAGAGCCAAAGATACAGACTGAAGGAGAGGACAGAGGCCATGCCACTGTGCTGTAAACACAAATTATCACCCAGGCTGGCAGAAGCCCCTGGGTTCAGAGCCAGCTGTGTGCATTCCGAACGCTGTACACGTGCAGCTGGCTCACTGGCTGTCTCTGAAGAAGAGACACCTTTTATCCCTCAATGACACCCAGACTTCTGGTCACCCACAGAGCACAAAGAAGAGCTGGGCAGCCCTGTTGACAGCAGCTTCCCTCCCCCCCTCGTGCCAGCAGACTCATTGGCCAAATACGCAGGCCCCAGACTGGGCTCAGTCTCAGCTGCACTTGGCAACGAGAAAACAAAGTCAAACATCATCTGTGTCAGCGACTGTGCAGCAGTGACAGAAAGCAAAACTGACACAAGCTCATCCAAACAACAGGATTACAGTTCCCAGAGACTCGGAGCCTGTGATAATAAGGTTGTTGCTGACCTGGTTAGTGTTTTGTACTTTGTAAAAGCACCGGAGGAAGAATTATATAGATGCATAATGAGGAATCCAATACCAGGGGCTGGAAGAGCATATATACACACACTGCCGAGGGTCCCACTTGCTACCCAGTGAGAAAAACACACTGAAAGGGCAGAAAGCTACCCAAAAGGCAGAATGTGTAAGAAAGGGAAGGAAAGCAAAGCTTGGAAGGTTAACAGGGAAAGCTGTGAAATGAACTCCAGTGAGCCCCACTGCAAACCTAACAACCCAAGCATGCCAGCAAAGATGTCTACCCTAAGAGACAAAGTACTTAAGTTTTATGTCATTTGCAGAAACCACAAACTCTCCTTCACATCAGGATGCTTGGCAGAGACCCCAAGCATCTTTGTTCCCTTGGAGCACCCCTTTAACTCCCTACTTTAGGTGTCTTTTAACTTTTACTCTATCCTCAAATAGTTTGGGAGCACATCTTTCAAGATAAACACAGCTGTACCTTGTGTTAAACACTGCTACAGGTGATCTCCAGAGCACTGGCTGGCACAAGTCTGTCCTGGTGCCAGGAGTCCCACTGGCAGGATTTGGTCCCAGTCCTACCAAGTGCTCCAGTGCCAGTGATTCTATCAGCTCTTACAAGAAGGAAAGAAACGAGTTATGAGCTGTGGGGAGTTCTCTGCTCTGGGGAATATGAGTGCCTGAAGAAAAGGGGCAGATGCTACAAGCAGTGTAAGCCAGTACCCTTATTCTGGCTAAAAGTATTTCTGTGGGTCCCAGCAGCACAAAGTACAAGCAGTAATGAGCTCCTGGCCTCAGGAACTGCTGCTAGGACTCAGGCACCAGCAGTAGAAGATTCCCAGCTTGTATACACAGCAAGGTCTCCAAGAAGGAGTCTCCGCAAGCCCAGAAAGTGAGGCTGGAGTGGCACAATGAGAACACAGGATTTAGCAGAAATTGTAGCTATGGGGTAGAGCACAAGAAATTAATTAGCCTGATTAGTTTGCAAAGAGAAGGAAGAATAGAGCAAACACACTCCATTATGTAAAATGAGGTCAGAAAGAGAACAGTGAGTAATATTTATCTGGCTCCCCAAGGATGGGGCAAGAAATACACAGCCTAATTTAGACAAAGAAGATTTACACTGGAAAAGAGGAAAAACTTTTAAAACCTATGGGCTGTGAAGAGGTGGAGGAGCTCACCTGAAGCTACTGTGGAGCCAGTTTCATTTAAAGACAGCTTCAGGTTTCAACAGAAGCTTTAGACACAAACTTTGGTCAAGAGCAGTCTAGATGAACATAGATCTGCCTTAACACAAACTGGGGAGAAGAGTGGGCATGATAACACACAAAAGTGACATTTACACAAATCTGTGCCCAGCATTTCTTCTGCTGTGAGAAATCAGGCAGCCTGAGCCAACCCGCTTAAAAGATAAGAATAGTTCAAATTCAAGTTAAATCAAGTTATCTCCAGCACCAGGGCTCAGCACAGGGAGCAGAGATCATCTCCCTTTTGGAGTTGGAAGACCAGACAATTACTCAGGGAGGTGTCGGTCTGTAACAAGGATACATTTCAGAAGCTTCCTATATTCTACCTAAGCTGCTCCCTAAGGATAGACTCCAGGACTCCTCCTAGCTCTTGGTGCAGTGGGCAGCCCAGGCCTGGCTGCTAGCCTGGAATTTACCAGATCCTTCCAGACTTACACAAAGGCCCCAAAAATGCAGAAATTAAGGTCAGAGCTTTAACTTTAATTCTGCTAGGAAGTACAAGCAGAGCACATGTCCTCTCTTACTTCTATATGGAGTATCCTGGAGAATTAGGGAGAGAAGAGCTCTAAAATTGTTTTCTTACTATTAGTCCACAAATGTTGAAAAAATGGAAAATGCACGAAATACTGACATCACCTGTGGAAGAATGAGTAAATGAAAGAATGGATGAAGCAAGGGCATTAACCATGGGGGGGAAACATGATTAAATTTTAGTTTTGTGTCATCAGAGCTGGAAGTGTGCAAGGTTGTACCGACACTCCTATTTCACAGCAAGTCTCATCAACTAAACCTATTCCTAATCAACAAGCAGCCCTTAAATTATTTGTACAATGGGAAGAACGTTTATGCCGACTACTACACTTAATTAAAAGTCAAATTAAGATAATTTCCCCAGTTGAAATCAATCCCTAATCAGACTATGTTGAGACTGATGAAACCTATCTAACTGCAGAGACAGTGAAGGTTTTGGAAAGATGCTGAAATCTCTTTCCACACATTCTTCCAGCTGAAATGTGAGGGTCCAAAAGCTTTCATCCAAACCATTCATTCTATCAAAGCAGCACAGACCTCAAATGACATCCCTGAGGCTTCAAAGGAAAAGAAATAAAAAGTGTAAGAAAACTTCTTAACTCCATTCCTTCAGCCCCTCAAAGGCAGCACAACATGCCAAAAAGCCCAGCTGATAAAACAATCTGCACATCACCTTCCACCACAATGTGGCCGCAGTATCGCAGCCTTTGAAAACCTCTTTGTAAAGGGAGTGGGAGAAGAAAGCAGATTTTTCTTTGGGATTAGCAAGAAAGAGCAGCACTGAGGCAAAGCAAGAGAAGTGAAGCAGTGAATTAGCAAAGCAGGTCAAAGGAGTGAGAACAAGATTTCTAAGCATAAAGGAGCCCCCAGAATGGCTTGGGGAAGCTCCTGCTCACCTACTTAATGGGAGCAAAGAGAGATAAAAAGGCAGCTGAAAAGGAAAATGTCTCCTCTGTGTCATTCCCCACCCAAGAAGGGTTTGCTTTGATGCAAACATTCACAGACAGTGATAAGAAAACCTGGCAGAATCTGGAAAGAATTACTTGCAAACAGATCCTGTCCAGGAAGACCTGATGGGATCAACATGAATTCAGAAACTTGTAGTTCACCACCAGCCCTGATCCTTTGGTACAGCTCACAAAGAGATTTGCAGCAACTTCCTTCTGCCCCCTCCAGGAAATCCTGCAAACCTCCGAGGTTAAACCCAAAGCACTGGGTAGGGGGGTATTATCCAGCATCAGACCAGCAACAGAAGCTGAAGTAAAAACTCAAAAGCTTCACAAAAAGAAAGCAAGTACCTGGTTTGCAGGGGCTGTGGGAAGGACAGGGCAGATGAGGGCCTTTTTGATGAGTTGTTTGAACAATTAATAAAGCCATCAGTTACTGTGCACCTAGAGAAAAGCAGAGGAGGAGGCCGGGAGGCCAAGTGGATTTGCTGAAGACAAATCACAGCGTATCAGGTTCATTTCCCGCTGTGCTGAGGGAACGGCTTAATGGAATGCAGGGGATTTTCTGTAGCTGTGAGTAAAGAACATTTAATAGGGTCCCAATTCTCAGGGCATCTAGAGATGTGGATTAAACTGATTCACAACTGGGTCAAATCAGCACATTTATACAGTAATTATTCAGGCTTTTATATGCTCTTGAGGAGAGGGTCCCAGGGGTACCCGGATGGGCAATTTCACAAGGGAGTTGATGGGCTGGTTATGATAAACAGATTCTTAAATGATACAAATTTGGGATTTTGAAAAAAAATAGGAAATTGGTCTAGGAAGAAAATAATTTTAGCTGTAGTGTTTTGTGGTTGTGATGATCATAGGACTGAGAATGTCATTTTAATCAATTGGCATGATCGGCCTGAGCTTCTGCCTGGCCAAGTGGAAAGTGGGACATGCAGGAAGCAGAGCAGTCATGTGGCCAAGGGGAAGGAGATGCTGGATGAGGGTGGGAGCCCTTGGGACAGAACAGATGACAAGAGAAAGAGGAATGTGTCTTCTTTCTAGAGTACAGAAACAGAAGAAGCCTGTGTCACAGGAAAGCTATGGCCAAATTTCTTTGCAGTATTCCAGGAAAGATGTGTCAAACAGCAAGCCAGAGAGACAAAAACAGACACAAAAGAGTGCAGAAAAATAGCAGAGAAGCAATTTCAAGTGGTTTTGCCCATATACTACCCAATGTCAGGGCTGGAATGACCCCAAGAGAGTTAAAAACATGCTGTAAAAGAAAACAAAACCATTTCAGGTGCCTGTTCTGGAGCAGAGCTGACAGAAGGGTGCACAACAACATGCCCAAACTCATGGAGACTCGTGATAGAGTAGGCAGGCATCAATTACTCATCAATCAGCAGGGACAGAGCTGGGAGAAAGAATCAGTTCTCAGACTGGTAGAGAAGGCTGCCAAAGTTAGAGATCCCTCCCTTTTGGTGAAGCTGTAATGATTCAAGAGTGAGGCTTCCCTCACACACCAGTCACTACAAAAACACTGCCTTCATGCTCATGTGGCTGTTGGACATGAAAAGTTCCATCAGGGCTCTCTGGAGAAGGGTAAGCAAGCTGGCTTGCTGAAGAATTATAACTACCAACATGAATTATTTAGACTCATTTTTGTCTTTGCTCTATAATTTTTGTGGGTCTTCCTACCATCAGTCTTCTCCTCTTGCAGATGGAGAAATTTCTAGGGAATGCTTTCACTTTCTTTGCTTGGGAACCCTTTTTTTGTGAGTGAAGGTGGAAAGCAATGAGCAGGAAGGTATTTCACCAGTCCCAAACCTTATGGTCCCATTAACTACAGCAAAAAAGCAACATTGCTCTGTGTGATTAACCCCAGGTGGGAGCAGTCAACTCAGTCAGCTTCTCCCCACACAAATTTAGCAGTACAAAGCAGAGCAAATCCCCATGGCAAAAGGGACAGAGACCATCTGACCAGTGCTGGCCTAAGCAACCTGGAGGTTCCTCTTCAGCCACACAGGGAGCTCCAGGAAGATCTCAGATCTGTTAAGACATGCAGTGTCTGTCCAGATCCTGCTCCTGCCCTGTCTTTGGGGACAGTCCAATGGAGTAACAGGACTGCCCAGCTGCACCCCAAATACCACTGCCCAGGCCATAAGCAAAGGCTCTGAGGAGGGCTGTTGATTGTTCAGAGGCAAGGCAGCTTACCAGCTCTTTGAAGAAGGCAGCCTCCTTATGCTGCTCCGAGTAGCGCTCGTACTGGTCCAGCCCGTCCTGCAGCTTCAGCGTCAGCGTGTCGTAGTTGGACCTCACCACCTCCAAAACCTGCCAGGAACAGCCAAACACAGCACAGGAATCAGCATCCACAGGCTCCTCAGCACAGGAGGAGCAGGGCTGAGATAGATCACAGCTCTGGCACCTGTTTTCACAACAGACTTGGCTTTAACAGCCAGTATTTGGCTCATGATTGACAACATGGAGGTGGGCACTAAAGTCTTCCTAATGCCAAGAACCAGTCCTGAAAAAA
Source organism: Haemorhous mexicanus (assembly GCF_027477595.1). NCBI lineage: Eukaryota > Metazoa > Chordata > Aves > Passeriformes > Fringillidae > Haemorhous > Haemorhous mexicanus. The sequence goes on along the minus strand of NC_082347.1, from coordinate 29,172,555 downwards.
ATTTACAGAATTTCTCCATTCATGAGAATGGTAGATGAAACCTATATCCATGACAGCAACAGCTTTCTGTCATCAGAATTAGACATATTAATAAATCAAGCAGCTAATTACCACATGTACACCCAGATGCAACAGAGAAGCACAATACAAACACAGATTTGCCCAGTCCCAGGGCCTTTCCAAGGTTAGTTTTGTCACCACACTTTCCTCCTGGCTCATGAATCACCATTCACAGCCTGCTAAATCACCAGCTTCTAGAGCTGCTCAGGTCAAGCTGCTCTGCTTCCATACAGAGCACCACATGCCTCTTCTGATAGGAACAAGCTTCTGACAAGCACTAAGAGAAGACCAGCCTTGGTATGGACTCTGCTTTTAGAAAGACATGAAGACATGAATCCAGGTCCTTCTGCCCAGGAGATACTTTACTATCTTTGGCTTTTACAACCAAAGCAGTTCCAGCTTTTATTGCTCTGCTCCCAGCATTGGGCTATACTTGCAAACTCATAGTTACACATCTCTGTTCTATTGAACTATTCATTTCCCTAACTAGGGAACACCAAGAGGGACTCCCACAATGATTTTTAGCTTTAATGCATTGCATGGACTAACATATTCCTCAAAGCACTTGTGAGATGGTTGGTGACAACAATCTTCCTACAAGGAACCATAGAGGTTAACACTCCTGGGCAAACACATGCCTGAAATGATTCTCCTAAACACAGGAACTTCATTCTTAGGCTGTTGCCATTTGCTCTGAGAGCTAAACAGAATATGAACATCTGAGGTTTGCACTACAGTGACCCCAGCTCATGACAAGCTTCAGCCAGGAAGACCTGTGGTAAAAGGTGCAAAACAAGAGGACCCTGCTCCAAGGCATCACAATTCAGAAAAGATCCTATGAAGAGCATTGCAGAGGACTGAGACAGCAGTGACCAGAACAACAAGGAGCCCTTGCACTTCTCCTGTACTCCCACCAGTGTAAGCACTACTGTCAACTGCCCCTTTAGGCAGCTTCCAGCTCCTGCCCTTTACAGGACTGAATCTTGTCCTTACATCTTTTATTCTAAGAAATCTAAAGTTTCTTAGGGTTCCTTCAAAAGCTTGTTTCCCCCAAACTCTGCACGTGGCAGTGGTGCACAGAGACACTCATGCTAGGGCCTGAGATGGCAGAAGCTACAGGGAATCATCCAAATGAGGACTGGGGGCAAAAAAGGGGTTCCAGAAGTGGTTCCCAGGTGAGATGGTCACACAGCAGTCTCTGCAGCTCAACTGTCCTGCAGCATTGCAGACACGAGCTAGGGACAGGAATAAGGATTTGGACTTGAAGGTCTCAGAGCCCTTTTCCAACTGCATTGATTCTGATTCTGCAATGTTATTTAAGAACAGCTTGCCAGTGTTGCAAAGGCTCACAGCCTCCTCTCCAGCACTCATTTCCTAATGCTGTTTTGCTTGTCAGCTCCACTGGCAGAAAGAATTCCCTGCAATGACATCCATCTCCAAATTCAGCCTGCCCTTCTTGCTCCTGTGTGCAGAAGCTACAAGAAGTATTGCAGAGCCAAGAGCAATGATGAAAGAAAGCCACCTGGGCACAGGAATAACTATCCACTAGGGACACAGTGTAATAGCATAATGCACCTTCTTCTGAGCAATAAAGGATCTGGCAGCTTGCTCCTGTCAATCAGAGGAAGCCAAATTGATCAAGATTAATAAGCTGCAGAGAAAAAACCTGGTTTGAAAGGTGAGGAGTTGAACAGGCTTCTCCAGCAGTAATTCAAGAGTAAAGGCATTTCATTCAGGGCTACCTGACTCCCCAGGAACCTTCCCTTCAGCTTCCCTGCATTCCCATACACACAGGGGTGCACAGTGCCACAAAGTTGTGATTGCTCAATGGATGCACGTGTTTCTTTAGGAACAATCAGGATTCCTCCTTGCTAGCTCTGAGTAGAGATCTCTTCAGATACTCAAGAGAGGCATCCTCAAACCATGGTGAAGAGAAGTAAATTCTGAGAGCAGTAGTGAGCTCTGTAACCAGAATCCTTTAAATCTGTCTGCTTGCATCACCTTTGAAAGGCAGCTAAGAACTCAGGATGAGGACAGGGAAGGAAAGAGGTCCCCAAAGTCTCTACTCTGTTGCTTATTGTAATCTCTGCAGTGAGCTTGAGATCAGCTTATCCCTTCAGCTATGTATTTCATTGGCTTCCACTCCTTATCTCCTTTAATTATGAAATAGAACTTAAAAAGAAAGGGTAAGTTAAAAATAAACAGCTTCTCCCTACTGCCTGATAATTTCCCTTTCTTGCTGCTACTGAGAAAAAAATGCTACGTGGGATCTGAGATAAACCCACTCACAGATCATTTCCACTTCATACCTTGTAATGGATAGAAACTATTACTGAGATTAGGACCTGCCATCCTTGAGATGATTTCATCTGCTCTTTAAGATGCAGCTGCAAGACAGAGGACAGGTCAAAGAGCAGCAAAAGGTATTAAGAATACCTAACAGGAAGGTTTAAAAGACATCAACTTCCTACACAGATGACAAAAAAACTCACATCCTTTCTGTAATAGAAGACTCCATGTTAGCATCCTTTGCCCTTCTTACACATTGCTTTGACTTTTGCTCAGGAAAACTACTGCAGGAAGAACAGCCTTTTTCCTTAAACACACAAGATCTTTATCTGCACCTTCCTGTCAGATACAGAGGAACTAGAGCAATTTAATTTTGAGATTAAAGCATTTCTCCTTCAAAGTCTTGTTCGACCCATTCTTCTTGGAAGTCTCGTGTCTAGAAAACATGAATTCCAAGATAGTCAAGTAGGAGAAGGGAAGGGATTTTTAGCTGCTCTTCCAAACAGATGTTAAATACTCATTCAGATTTTTACAATCTCACGAGAAGCTGGAAAAACACCAGTTTTAGTGTCAGGCAAGGACAGATGAAATCGGACTGTAGATGATCTTCAAGGAGTTTGATGTGACACCCCTAAGACTGCAAGGATAAACATGCAGGGGAAGCTTTTTTCTTTTTTTAAAAATAGTTTACTGGATCTTTACAGTGAAAAAAAACCCAACAAACAAACCCTAATGGAGTCACAATCTAAAAGTCTTTTTGTAGGTTACCTTAGGGGGATCAGAGTCTTTAAAAAGCAGTATGACGGAAGCGAGCAACTCAGGGTCAATACAAGAGGAGGGAAGGCTGCTGAATTCCCTTCCTGCAGTTACCTGTATCAGCCCCAGAGGCTACATTTGCTCATTTTTTCCACTGCAACAAGCCAGAACTCAGTGGAGCTGCACCACTGTAATTTAAAGATAATTTGCCATCAAATTAACCCCCTATGACCACTCACTCTCTGACTGCTTTCCAGAAGTTCCAGAGAAATGCTGGAGATTCAGGTCCCTGCATTTGTGTCCCCAAACCAACTTTTTAGGAGCTGCTCTGAACAGCAAGTGCTTTCTCTGGCATTCAGATTTCAGCTTCCTCCTGCAGCTACAACTGCCCATGCCCCATAAAACTCTCCTTCCCCAGTCATACCAACAGCTTGTGAGTAGAGGCATCAGGCATCCCTTCAGGAACATGGCAGGAGGGCTGGCTTCCAAAGGAGGGACTGATGTGGGGCTCAGCTCTCTGCAGCATCCCACCCATGCCATGCCAAGTCACTGCACCCAGAGGAACAAGATTATCTCCCAGTTTGTGGCTCCTTACTTTGCTCCATCCACCAGCTCTTTCTACCACTGCCTTGCAAACTGGATGGACAATCTAGGTCAGTTGAGTCAGTGGCCTCCTCCCACACAATCTCTGAAACCATTTCCCCCAGAAGCAGTTGCCCCTTCCCTGAAATTTTCAGCATTCAAAACACACCATCATTTTACTGTACTAGTCACTACACACTGACTTCTTCCTTACTGCACCAGAGCTGTTCCCTCTGACTGATCCTCAGCAAGAGCCAACCTACTGCATTCCCCCAGGAGAGACCAGTCCTCCTGGAAGATCCTGTCCTGGACAAACACAGGGATTACAGCAGTCTCCTATCCTCACTGTGCCCAGCAGAACACTGCTACTGTTAGCAGCAATGCCACACAGGGAGCTGCACCAGCAGTAAAACCTAATGGGCAACATGCAGCTCTAGGGCCCATCTATCTAGCAGACATCAGTGGCTTCATTGCTTAGTAACTTTTTAACCTGCAGAATCTTTCATCATCTGCATCTGCAGTCTCTGCCTTACTGGAACATAAAATTAGAGAGCACCATCAATTCACAGCATCCAGCAAAGGATCTGGTGGTGGGCAGGTTCCAGGGAGCATGCACAGGTGATGACAGAAAAATAAAAGGAAAAACAGAAACAAGAACAAATCAAGGTCTCTACACTGTCTTTTTAATTAGCAGAGGAAAGCACAAGAATGCAATCAGTCAGCATCACCAGTACCTCACTAAACCTCTCCATGCCCCTAAGACAGTCATTAACTACCACTACACAGGAGAAGTTGGAACAGCACTGACTGAATGATCTCACATCAAGCAAAAGGTAAAACACCCCCAACTATGCTCAGGTTAAAATGCATTTGCCCCTTTACCAACTCCCTGCTGCTCAGGGATGGGGGAGGGTCTGTAGGTCAGGACTAGCAAGGCCCCACAGGACAGAAAATCCAGAGGCTCTGTCCCATCTGCTCCATGCCAGAGGATGGAGCAGCCAGTCTATGGGGCATGTAATGCCAACCTCTCATCAGCACTACTGCACAACAGGGCAGAAGGACTGAGGGCAGCCACAAATGCCTTCTGTCCACCCTGCAGAGGTGGTGGAGTCGCTGCCTGTGTGCCACACCCAGAGGGAATTCTGGCAGTCCCACCTCCCAAACCCAGTCAAAGCACAAAACGCTGCAAGCAAACTCAGCAGTCTGTCCCCTCAGCTCAGAGCGTGGAGGCTGCAGGAAGAGACTCTAGGGTTTTCCTATTCCAGTAGAAATGTGCATTTCACATTGCAATCATCAAATGGGCTTGCTTATTCCAGGTTTAGTACAAATTTTCCCCTTTTTCTCCCTCCTTAATCTCTACAACGACTCAAAGTCCCTGAGTGTTTCTCTTCATGAATTCAACTGAATTGCAACATTTCTCATTGTAATGAAAAGGCTGCTGACACCTGGACTACAAAGAGGCTATTGCCTCTCCATAATAAAGTGCTGGATAATTGACATCAATTTTACAGTAGTAACTTCTAATTAATATAGAAAACAATTTTTTTCCAAGTGCCATCACACTTCTCACAGAGCAACTTTAAAGTTGCTGATGCAGGCTGAAGTCTTTGTTGAAATTAATCCCCAGAAGCACCACAGAGAAAGAACATAACTAAATAATTAGAAGTTAAATAAAAACACACACACAGCTGCCACATTTCCCAACAGACTCTGCCCAAACCCCAGCTGCACTCATCTCCTTCTCCCTTTCCTCTTTGTCTGTCTGCAGAATCCAAGTTCAGAGAGAGGCTCCACTAAGGGTGCCAATGCTACAGACACATGCTGGAAGCAGCTGCCACTCACACTGGCTTCCAGAAAAGCATCCCTCCAGGACTAGCAGCAGCACAGAGCTTTTGTCTGACCCAGCACTACCTTACCTTTGCAGCTATCCTGGAACTAAATGCAGTGCTGATGCTTTAGCACCACTCCTCACCCCCACACTGATCAAGCCATGACTATTATTTCCATGTTCATGAATGCTAAGAGGAAAAGGAGGAGGAGGATGTTGCTATGATAGTTTCACAACTCAGATTCCCAGGACATGCTGCATGTACAGCACAGATCTGTGGATCCAGAGGATGTGGAGTGGGTCAGATGGGAAAGACAAAGATGTGGGCTGCAGATTCAAGGGTAACCATGCCACATATGTGTAAGACTCACAGCACATTGCCAATCCTGCTCTGGTGTCCCAGATCTCCTGCATCCAGCAGCTGCAGCTTGTACTACATGCAGGGAAGGACCCACGGCCCTCTCATGCTGTGGGCTGAGAGCATGAGTCTGCGAGTCAGCCCCCACCAGCTCACACATCTGTCATTCCCAGAATAAAAGGCATCATCTTTTCTGCCCTGAGTACAGGAAAAATTGCTGGAAAAAGGCTCTTTTTCCAATAATAAAAAGTTCAGCCAGACCAAAAGATTAAGTGAAAGGAAAAAGGGCAAATTTCTCCTCTGAGGTATGAAACAGGATGCCACTGAGGTGGGATGAACCAAAGTTGCTGGGTAGTAAAGCTGTAAGAGGTCACTGGGGAGAAGAACAGCCTGCAGAGGTGGGTGCAGCTCCCCATGAGCACCAGGGTAACAAAGAGACATGAGTACATGCTCCAGCCCTGCTGTGGAGAATCCAAAGCTGATGGAACTCATGAGAGTCTTGTTCAGTGTCTGGAGCTGGACACATGGACAAAGTTGAGCAGCACATAGCAAAGATGAGGGAGCCAGGAAATAGGGAGAGGAGGAGCCTCACCCTGCTCTCCACTGCTAGGGCTGGTGCAGGGACCTCTGCACACAGTTCCCACCAGGTTTACTCCGGCAAGCACAGACTAAAAAGCGTCAGTCTCCCTCTGCTCAGCTCACTGAGCATTAGCCAGGACACAGCTTCCTGAAGTTTGGAAGTGAACTGTCTCTGCCCACTAGTTGGTCCTTTGTCCCTACCAGTCACTTCTCGTAGTCCTGCTCTGTGCCCAGCCAAACGTAAGTGTAACTTTCTTTGTCCCAAATCCTTCCTGAGGACTGCTTTTATACATCTGCACTTGAGTGGTATCAAAATCTAGGCCTCATCACTTCCCTACACAAGGAAAAGGTTTTGATCGTACTTAAAAGATTATCACTATTATTATTTTAGTTAGCAGCATCAAGGAGGGACATTTCACACCCCCTTTTCTCACCTCAGCATAGAGCCAGTCTGTCAGGCTCAGATGATGCTCAGATGTTTGTTCAATGATCTCACAGGGATCTGTGATCTTTAAAGGAACAAGCCTACAAAGGCAACACTTTCTATCCATGGAGCGTGAGGGTTTGGTTACAGTCTTTCTCTTCTGCCCACAGGTGCCTCTTCTAAAGATAAATAATTTATAAGCTCACTCAGAAAATTACTGTTGTTCTCTGAACTCTGCTAGCAGAAATGGCATCCTATTTTAGGACAAGAGTTATCTGCTTCAGAAATGTTTTAAACCCACAATCCATTAGAAGCCTTAGGTGTTCAACTTTATTTAATGGTGGTAAAAAACACACTGATCCAACCAATCTGGAAATCACTCAGCTTTCAGAAATGTCTCAAAGCCAAAACTGTTACCCAGCTCCACCAAGAAGCAACTGTAAATGTATATAACAGTGCCCATCCCAAGCCCCCATGGGACAGGCATTCCCAACAACCAACAGGTACTTTAAGAAGCAGTAAGGCTGCAAACAAGGACAAAGGCAAGTAACAAGGAGACATATGGTCTCTATGTGCACAGCTGGCAGAGCTCTTCATTTGTAAGAGGTATAGACAAGCAGAACAGATTCATGTGGTGATAACCCTGGACATTCCTGCAGCCATCACTAGGACTAGGCAGTGCTGTGCTACAATAAATACCATCTGAGCTCCAGCTGCCAGGTAGCTGAAAGCCTGCCCACCTTACCAGAAAGCCCATGCCAGGAATGCTTTTGCTGCAGAGTAGTTTCAAGAACTCACGTCTATACATACACATGACAACTCCCACACGTGTTAAATGCACTTTGCTCAACCCATTCAGGTTTGGAGCACATGGAGCAAAAATGCATGTAGCCTCACACTGCTTTTTCTCAAGCCCAATCCACCTTTCCCAGTTTCAAAGATGGTCAGTGGGTTTATATCTGCATATACCACTTGGCACAAAGAACCTGGTATTCTTTGTGAGACAATGGGCGCTCCTTCCCAGACTGTAGGGGCAGGCTCTCCAGGGAAAATAAAGGAGGCAACTCTGTGCCATTCAAGGAAGGAAAACAGGTTTAGTGGGCTTCTGTCAAGGGAACAAATCTCCATATACTGTGTAATGCTGGCACTTTCAAAACCCAGGCAGAGAAAAAGAAGTCAAAGATCCTGAAACAAATTATCTTAAAAATTATCAGTTAATAAAATAAGCAGTCTCCAGAGCACACATTTAGATCTGGAAGGGGAGATACACCAGAAACCGAATGAGGCCCACTAAGCTTGCCTGTTTTTAGAAATTTTGTTGAGAAAGGCAGGCAGCATTAAGAAAGGCCAGGATGATGGCAGGAGCATAAAATGCTGAGATAGATAGATTTGCTATTTTGGAGTTACAGCCCATTTTGGAGTTGTGAACCCTTATCTCCAGCTGGTGGCATTTATGAAAACATTTCTCACTGCTAGGTACGTTAAGAGCACTTGCAATTCTGCCAAGGCTCGAAATGCACTGCAGATAGCAATGGACTGGACCGTTAATTTTTTTATTCCCCTTTGTGCTTACAATTAACTTAAGTGCTGAAATGTGATGGGCTATTCCAGGAGAAGCTTTTTATCTACCAGCTGCATTCTCACAGAGCAGTAAATCAACTGCTGTCACCAAACCATCACACAAGAGGACAAGAGCATCCTTATGCTCACTGTTATCATTCATGTTACCCGTTCAGCCTAAGTGGCTAACCAGCATTCAGCAAATGAATGCTGTGATTTGTGTGCAACCTTTGGGGCAATTCTCTATTTACAGAAGACCTTGTCCTCCTGAACACCGAGGAAAAACAATAGTCAGCGGCAGCTCTTCAGCACCATTTAACTGACCAAAGCAAGACCAGTAACCTTGGTCCCCACAACAAGATAAAAGAGTTTTAAGTTGGGAACTGCTGCTCCAGCTGAACTGAGAAGCCAAGATGTACAAAGTAATTACAGAAATCAAAGACAGATAGAAGAACCTTAAAAACGGTAGCTGAAGATTTTTAGAAAAAGTTTGAAATAAAATCCTTCTAGGACCAGTAGCCAGAAAGCATCCTGGCAAATGCTGGAACTCAAATACACAGCTTTCAGCCGAGATTGCCTTAGTGAAATGACAACAGGACACCTGATATACACCAGAGGAGACTCATTTCCAGCAAAGAAATTCAAATTTGCCCAGACGACAGTTAGCTCAGGAATAAGGCTGTCTAGAGAATAGATTAAGGCAGGATATGCAACAAAGCCCTTTCTGTTCAATCAAACCCAGACAGAAGTAAGTGCACTGCTCCAGCTCAAAGAAACCAAAACCTAATTGTGCCCAAGGAAAAAACAATGGGGAGCCTTATTCTGGTCATGGTCTAATCAAACACCTGCAGTCACATGAAGCTTCTGGAACAACGACACCTGGTCAGGCTCACAGAAATCAGTAGAGGATCCAAGAGAGCTTGTGCCCCTCACACAGCCACCATGGACTTCTTTGGGATATAATGATTGCAGACTAACAAAGAGATAAAACCAAATCAAAACTCACCAGGACTCTGACTTGAAGATTAAGACAAGTGAAAGGAGAACACAGACACTCCAAAAAGCTAGGGAGCTTGGCATGCATTTTGATTTTCTTTTTGATCTTTTACAGCAACTAGCAAGCCAATGGCCTTTATGAACATACAGTCCTAGGTCTGATGCTTGCTGAGAAAAAGTGGATGCTAGATTAGGGTTTTTTTTTCTTTTTTTAATGATCAGAAATCTTTTTAAACTTGGTTTGCACAGCATGAATAAATTTAATTAAAGGAAGCAGCAAAACTAAATACCAGCATGCCAAAAAACTGGCCACAAACCAAGTGGATGCTTGTATTTAAAGTAAGTCAAATCAATATAGGACATGCTAGAGAAAACCAGCGAGGACTGGAGAAGGAAGGTGCATGTTTGCAGGGGCAGACATTAGGAAGATCAGTTCCCTAGTTCCTACTTCCATTACACTTAGTGGAAGTGATGAAAGGCAGTCATTCAGTGGCCTGAGGAGATGCAATGAAGCCAGGAAAGAAGAAACACTAAGCTCACCTGCCTAACTGACTACATGTGGAAAATAAACTGAAGTCTGTTCTCAGGGAAAATAAAAATTTTTGAATACAAGCAAAAAATCTGGATAGTTAAGAAACCCATTGAACAAACAGCTGTTTGATTATTTGCACTATTTTGCAGTCCTTTGGTATGTTTGATGAACTAAGGGCACTGGAATCAATACACAAGATTTAAAACACGGGTTTTCAAAGACTTACACAGTGAAAACAACAGTTTTTCTCCTTTATTTTTGTGTTCTCTCTAATACTTTCTAATTCTCTATTTGTCTTTATGACTACTGTTGAGTCTTGAGCCAACATTCCCAGGCTTATCACAGAGACTCCAGGAGTCCCTTCCTGCATAACAATATCTAGCAGACTTAAAACTACAGTTTAATGATTCTGAGAGACTTACAAATTCGGTCTGCAAAAATGCCTTCTAAAGATAGAGTCCAGAAGAAACAGAAGATCTATACTCAACTGGTTACCTACAAATAGCTAGAAAGACTGTAGTAGCAGTATGCTAAGGTAGCAAGCTAATAAGGAAAGGTGGGCACTGCTTGGAAATTTGTGTGACTCAACCCACATAAAAGTTCTAGCTCTCATGGCTTTTACAAATCTGGAGTTAGAACAGACAGCTATAAGCTGCTGAATGATCCTTATCCTACAGAAAATTCTGTAGTGAAAAGGAAACTTCAGCTGCAAAATGTCTACTCTAAGGCAGCAGTCCCAAAAGTGGTTTAAGCCAATCTGAGTGCAGGTCACCTAGCCTGCAATCCAGAGTCTGGAGTTCTTCCTTCAAAGGCATTCACTGCAGAAATAATACATTCTACTGTGCAAGTCAGAAATCTCCCTGTTCTAAACACAAGTACCAAGGATGCTGGGGACCAGGCAGTACTGACATCAGGAGGGACTGAGAAGGTAAAGGAGGAGTAGAAATGACTAAAATACTGAGAATGCAGCTGTGCAAGTCAGGTTTATAAGAATTACAGCAGTTATGGAATTCCTACCAAGACAACAGTTTCAAATCAAATCTGTCCCAACAAAGTGACTCCTCACAAACCCCAGCCACACTTTGGGATCTCAGACTAATCTGCATTGCACAGCAGAGGAAAAGGAATGGACAAAGTCTGTGATGAGGGCAAAAATAAGGAAACCAAATAATTTCTGATATGTTGAAGGAGTGAAGCTTGTTAACATTTTAATTTGTTGAATTATTCCCTTTTGTGCTGTTGGAATGTGTCATTCTTCTGAAACTCCATCTGGGCAATGACCAGAACTGAAACAGAACGAGACCGTTAATGCTTGGAAGCATCCACAGCCAACACAGAAAACGTTTTCTGCCTGCAAAACCAGAACTGCTTAAACTTGACTGCTAAGTTAATTTAAAAGGAACATATAAACAGCTACTGGGACAAATGGAAATGCAGGGGCTACTATCCAAGACAATCACTAGCAAGGGCAGGCCTGATGAGATGATGAACGCTGTAGGCTGAGACACTTTTTGACTGAAATGGATGTGCTGGAAAGCTGGCCAGCAGACAGTCAGCAAGGTGAAGCTGAGTGGGAGCAGAGACTTGGGCATAGACCACACACAGAAAAAACAGCTCAGATGTTTCTGAGAAATCCAACTGTCTGCTGCTTATTACTGTCCTTCTCAGAGAAAGACATCCACGTGCAATCTCTGGAATAAACACAGAGGCACCAAAGGTTGCTGGTGCTCGTTTGTTTCTAGTCCTTTCTCCCCATATTATCAGAGCCCAAGATAATAGCTATGCCTCTGAAGAAGAAGTCCTGGCATGGTTAAATGGAATCTTACAATCAAAACATACTTGGAGAACAAAAAAGCCTTGTATGCCTTGGAACACAGTGTTTATCCCATAAACATTTCTTCCACTTATGTCCTTAAAATATCAGACCTACCACCCCTTCAGCACCAGCACTCTCACGATTCATATGCTCCCAGCAACAAGCCCAAACACTATAGGGGCTGAATGAATGAGGAGCTGAGAAAGACTGAAAAGAGGCATCTTACCTCTATGACAGCGAGCTTTTATCTCCACAGACATTCAGATGGGCAGGAAGGACACGACACAAAGGTGAGTTTTATTGCTGACAGGCCAGATAAAATTACCGTGTTGGCTGTACACCCACCACTGACAATCAAGGAAAAGGTGACTTGTGCTGGCACCTGCTCTCTCCAAAGGATGAGGAGAACAAAAGAATACAACCTGTGCTTCCTTTCCAAAGCACCTTTAGCTGTTGACTCCTCAAATTGAGCTGATCAGCAAGTTGAGCAGCACTTGTCCACAATGCCTGCCCTCTGAGTCAAGAGCATGCACCCTTTGCTGCCACAGCTCTAAACAGAACCTGCTGGCTACAGAGGTGGGATACACTAAAGACTTAGGTAAAGACAATGCCACTGTCCTGGGGATATGAAGCTGATCACCAGTGCTTCTGCTCTCTCTATATATTTCTCTTTTGCCATATTCCATGGATCAGTACCTGCAGGATCTGTGATGGAAATATCATCTCCACTGTAATTTCTGCAGTGCTTGGAGGACACCATTGTTCTACAGCCTAAAAATCCCTGTGTGAGGATTTAATGCTCCCAAGTGCCTCTTGGATATCAAACATTTTGAAAACTATTAGCTCTGATGGGTTCTTGAATAAGGTTCAGGGAAGCCATATCCTCAATATTTCTTATGAGAAAAAGGTAGCTCTGATCTGGTAGAATAAAAATTACTGAGAAGGAAGAAGAGGAGGAAAAGGAGAAACAAAGTCCACACAGCCCACATCGCCTGTAAGCAAGGAAATGAGATTTGATTCACTCTGTGATCCTGAGGTGTATTCAATTTCAGCCTGAACTTCTACTGCATAAATTCAACTTGGCTGAGCAATGTCCCCATTAGAGACTGTCCAAAGCAACCTAAGATTACCCACAAATGATCTTTGAAGCTGAAGGTTCAAAGCCTTGGTGAGGTGGGGCTTTTAGCATATTTTTGCATGAGCAACCCATAAACCCATGTCTTCCCAGAAGTTTGAAGAAGACAATATAAAAAAAGCAATTAGATACAGTGCACACACAACTCCTTATTGTTGCCAATTAATCAATTTATTTATTTAGTTCACTGGTTTAATTTCCTCTACCTACACCACAGAGAACAACTCTGGGTCTGTTTTCTATGAGTCAAAGGGATTAGATGACAAGCTGAAGTCACTCACTAAAAGGACTTGAGGGCTTCAGTTCAGGGATTAATAACTCAGCAGCTTTTTCTCCAGATTTTAAAACCTTTAATTTATACTGCATCAGCTGGTAGTTTTATTTGCACAACTATTTTTGTTTAAATGGGAATCAAACCCTGCTCTTCCCAAAATGCTGCTGCATTGCCCTCTTGATTTTATTCTCACATCCAAATTTTTGACTATATGTAAAGAGGATTTCATGCTTGCTTAGGAAATTTCTTAAGAAACTGCACCTTATACTAATGCACAAGTTCAAGTTCTACTTGGCTCTTCCTGAATAACCAGACATAACAGCTGAGTAGTCCCCTCAGGAATTCAACACCACTAGAAGGCCTGGGTGGCAGCTCAGGACCAGGCTTCTCTTTGTCTTCAACTCAGTCTCACATTTCAAAGAAGCTTTACAAAATGTTTGCCTGCATTTGATCACATAGTAACACACCTTTAAGGATACAGCAGAGGGATCCATTCTCACCCTCAGCTACCACAGAATAAATTGGTATCACACTTATCTTGCTAAGAAAGCCAGTGACAGAAGCTAAAGGGGGTCACATTTTTAATTACCCTGGAGAGACTCTGATCTTACAGTTCTAAGTATCATTTGCTAAAGGGAGTTTCTGTGAAATAGTGCTATAATTTAACCCCAACACTTCTACATCTTAGACTCTATAAAGAAAACACAGAAGCAAGTCTGCAGGTTGAAAAATTCAGGTACTTTAAAGGTCTGGGGTTTCTTGGAACCTGAACTGGCCTGACTCAAAGAGTGAATTTCTTCCATATGCCTTTTTAAGGCCCAACTTGTGACTCTGCCTAGAGCTTTTATTTGGTGTATTTTCACAAACTGCAATAAGTAGAGCTGTTCACTTTGTTTACTGCTTCTAGACAACAACTGCCATCTACAATCAACTCAGAGAGGACAGCAGGGCAGGGTTGGCAGCAGCCACAGGATGCAGCATAGCAGCAAGTGATGGCTGTGCATTAGGAAAGGTCCCATCATTTCTCCTTCTCAACTCTCTAAAATATGTGAAAGGCACTAATTAACAGGCTACCCAAGGCACATAAAGGTCACAAAAAAAGATATCCCTAGTGTCCTGTTAAGGCCCAATCCTAAAACGACTAGCAAGGCTTTAGGAACCAACTGAGCTCTCCCAGTCACAAGTCACCAAAACTGATACCAGAAAAAATTCAGACATCACAAGAACTGCAGAACCAAGAAAAGCAAAAGAGAAATAAAGTGACCTACTTTATATTCTGTTATCACATGTTGAAAGAGACGGAATCATAAAATGCCAGAAAGGCACATGCAAAGGAATCCTCAAAATGCGTGCACTGTCAGCAGCGTGACAGCACTCAGCTACCCACAGAAAAAACAAGGGCAGGGAAAAAACTCTACTCAAATACTGTGCCAGAACAACAGTTCAGTACCCAGAGAGAAGGGAACATACAGTAGGAGCTACAGAGAACACAAGAAGCCTGAGATCTGAAATGCCACTTGCCCTCATCCCAGCAGGCTTATCAGAGCCTCTGCCAGGGAGGGACACTGAGCGTCAGAACGATCCGATCGCCTGTTCCAAGAGAAAGGGACAGAGGACAGCTGTCTTAAACATCTTGTGGCTATTTCTCCAGCATCTGTTCTTGACTCAGTCACAAGTGGCAGGGCAGAAGAATGTGCAGCAGTCTGTAAACACCCAGGTACAATTTTTTAAGGTGACTGCAGAGGGTTGACAGTCCAGAGTCTGGACTAACCTTTTCAATAACAATGCTGTTAAGAACTGGAAAGCAAGGGGCTCGGGGAAAGTGTAGGCAGGTGATTTTCACCATCCGTTCCCCAGGTTTCTACAGATTATTCCATAAAAATAAAAACCACTCATTCCCCAGATACAACTTCACAGATTTTTGCATCATTCTTTCCTAAAACAAAGATCGGGATCAAGCCAACTGGCCATTTTCCTTCAAGCATCTTAACCTGACCTTTTCCAAACTCGTCACAGAAAAAGGTCTCCATGACATACCTAAGCTGAAGTCATGCTGAGTTATGATCTCATGTATGAAAAACATGGCAGCTTCAATCCTCATCTCACAACAGAACAGTTACCTGCATCTTTAAATCATGCCTCACTCAGCTGAAGGGTTTCTGGGTGACAGTGAGGAACCAGGCTATGCCTTAAGGTAATAAGATCACATGTTAACAACTCACTTCCTGAGCAATTAGGACAGGAGTGGTCAGTGACCAATTTCTCTAAGCTAAAACATTTGGTATGACATTAGCTGCCCAGCCCCAGTACCACTTATTCCTAGTTCTGATGCATCAACACACTAAATAGCAACAGAAGCACTTTAGGACTCAAGCAGTCCAGGAATATTATCCCTCTGGGCACTACTGAGGGTGGAAAGCTCAGCAAAATCTGCACGATGTGGAAATCTGTCACCAACCAGAGAAATTAAGGTTCAGATCATGTTAATATTCTACCCTGCAAAAAGTGTGTCACACTCAGGTATCTGCAAAGAGGCTGAGATGAAGTATTACAGCAGATTTCTTTTTATTCTTCTGAGAAGGGGAGTTTAGCCCAGCAACAGACCTAAGTTTTCTTTCTATGCCTATAAAGTGACTTGTAGGTGGTACTGTAATTAAATAGGTCCATCCCTTAAAATAGAAAAGCACATCTTTACAGCTGAGGTGAGAACTAAGACTCTGTAGTGAGATGCTTCCATTAAGTCACTAGTTTTCAGGAGCATAAATGACAGGGTAGAAAATTCCCAGCAAAGCAGCCTGGATGCAAAAATTAAAGCAGACAATCCAAGTCTGAGTTCCAGCATGCCTACCTCAGCTCCCTCACAAATCCACATTTCTGTTTTCATCAGTGGAAAGACTGTTCTTATTCTAGTGTTTCAAGATGTTCAACAAAAAGAGCACTTCCTGCAAACAAAACAGCCTTAAGAACTGTACATTGCAGTTCACAGCTACCTTTTTTAAGAAATGAAAGGGACAAAACCACCTGCACATACAGTCACATAAAGCTCCATCTAGAACCATGTTCTGTGTTGTAAGCTGTTTATAAAATGACAGATAAACTTGGTGGTGACAGAGATAGATAATGTTTCCTGCAAGCTGGACAGATGCCTGACTCCAGCAAATCACCACCATAACAGAGCTGAGCAGAGGCTGGTACCTAGGCTTGGGGAGGGGTATATGTGTTTCTAGTGCAGAAGAGAACTGGAAAAGGAGACTCAGTCATTAATCAGCCAGCTAAGCACACTCTCCCTTTAAACACCTGGAAAGAGAACTGCTGGCAGAATGAGAGACATCTCAGGGCTCTGTGTGACTTTCAGATTCACACATGGACTGATTCATCCTGGGTTTGGAGCATTATTTGCCACTGAACTAGGAGAAGGCTGCAAAGTACAATGCACTACCTAAGTGAAAAGAGTGGTACCTTACTTGCAGGAAGGGCAACAGTTTGGTTTATAATATGCTGAAGAAATATAACCAGAGGGGAGTTGATAGCAGTGCCCAGATTCTCACAGTATTCCCACAATACTGTTACTTCCAGCTTTCCATTGTGTTAAACGTGCTCATGGGGCTCCAGTGCAGCTCAGTCTGCCCTGAAGAAAGGTATTGTAGACCTTCCTAAAGCCAATGCACCCCAAGAAGAGTTAGCTAGTCACCTCATGTCAGCTCCCTGACACTAAATCTCATTGCTATAATGATGCCTTGTCTGTCCCTGCAAGCAGCTGCCACTGTCTCAGAGACAGAAGCTTGTTCATGCCATCACAAATGGGAGAAGCACTCACAAGATCTTCTAGAGCTTTCACATAGAACCCAAACCCAGCATTTTCAGAGTAGTCAGGAAGCCACAGACGATGATTTCAACAGCATTCTCTGTGTGTTTTTACATCCAACTCAAAAACAAATGCAGTCTGCCAAATTACAGCTGCTGAGAAAAATACACTTGGGACACCACGATAGGGTTTGTGCACAAATAAGCCTTCAGCAGGACAGTTCATTAGTGGGATTCTGCACACAGTGACACAGTGGCAAAGTTTCCAGCTATGAGACTAAGGCATATGGCAGGAGTCGCTGGAAACAATGTTATTAGGTGGCAGTCTGCACATTACTGCCTTCTCCAACTGTTGAGATTGTAACAGTAGATTTTCCATCCTGATCCATCTTGCTGCCAGGGGTCATCCCAACTAAGACCTGTTTTCACAGAAGAGGAAAGCTTGCCACTTTAAACTAACATTGATACAACTGTGACACACCAGTTAACACTGATACTAGTGAGGCTGGCTGGGTCACATCAGCTTATTCTAAAATAGTATGTACTGTCAGACAATGCTCCACAACAATTTACCAGTTTCTTGTCTGGGAGACCAGAATACATTTCTCCTCATAGAAATTCTTGCTGTGAAGCATTTATTGATGCAGAACATAAATGAACAGATCAGAAAATGTGAAAGAGGAACTCCTCCAAACAGGTGCTCAGGTGAAAGCAAACACAGGGCTATGAATTAATCCTTCTGCAGGCCTGCACCCCTGCCAGCTATGAGGCAGATGCTGCTGCTCAAACAGCATGTGCTGCCAGCAATACTTAGCTCCCCAGGAGCTTATCTGTGCCTTAACTGAGCCATGGGGGAATCCTGGGGCCCTCTGACTAAGGCAGTGGAATTGATTTAGAGCCTCTGGCACTTGGCTGATGAACCACCTTCCCCAGCTTCCATCTCTCCAGACTTCCATTCTCCCAGCTTGCTGCCTTTTGAGTGGCACATCTCAGTTCCCTGAGCAATCCCAGTGTCTGTCCCAGATCTCCCATGAAGACAGGAAGAGTGACACACATCAGGGGTGCCATCCTCTCCACTGTTAAAAGGTTTGTCTTTGAGGTCCCTACTGTGGACAATAAATTCCTAGGTACTGTCTTAACATCCAAATGTCAAGTGTGAGAGAGCCAAAAAACCAAATCTTACAGCTGAGTGGAGCTCTGCTCAGATGTGGCACCTTTTGGCTCAGCAGCATTTACTCTCCTGCTCTGGAAGGGGTGGAGACCACAAAGCTCCGTTTGTTTCCCACTCTGAAATCAGAGCCATGACCCAATTTGTCACTTTTGGGAAACAGCTGCAGCTCCAGCTAGAGGATCCAGAAAAGGAAGGCAGAAAAACATCATCTGTAACAGCAGGATACTACCAGAGAGAAAGAAGAACAGCATTCTCTAAAGGCAGGAGTTTTCCCCTGAAGAAGCTCCAGAACAAGCAGGGCTGGCAGTCACTGCAGTCAGTCCCCTTTTGTGAGAGGAAAATGTGACTCCAGGCATGGTTGCTCACAGCCACACTGCTGTCTGTAGCTGGCACAGCAGACTTTGCTCTGTCTGCTTTCAGGACCCCCAAGCACAGGGACAACTGAGTGTAAGGAAGCTTAGGGTGGAGCTCAGGACTAGAGTAACAAATCATAGTGCTATAAATCCAGCTTTACAGAGGACAACCAAAGAAGTTTGCACAGTATCTAAAGGCATTATGGCAAAAGCCAACACCTATTGTTCCTGTTTCACAAGGGATTAAAGAACCTTCTCAATCTGAAGTTCTACAAAATGCAAATTGAATTGTGCATTCACACAAGCCAGACATTGACAGCTCCTGCTTTAATCACAGATGTGCAGAGTTGTAATTTAATCTTTATAAATGCAGACTGTTTTGATCATTCTGTTGCAATCCTCCGTGGAGCTTTCCCTGCCCTATACATGCACTTCACAGTGACAGGAATCCCTAACACTGCTCTGCACTTCCTCAACAGCCTTCCCTGGCAGATCCCACAGCACTTCAAATGCTGTCTGGTTCCCCAAGGGCTCCCTACTGGCTCCCCTCACCCAGGAGGGCACAGGGCTCAAGGTTTGCTCAAAACAGCACAGTGACAGCAGGAAGGAGTTCAGACCTCACCCTGCAGCCCCCTCCTCTAGCAACCCACAGCCCCTTTTCTAGGTTTAGAAGCAATAAAAAGCAAGTATGTGCAAAAGAAGCACATATAAAGCAAATCTGAGAAGTGTTTTGTGAAATAAACTCACTGGTAAAGAGGCCAAGCTCTGGAACTAGAGCAACATCAGCCTGTCTCCACAATGAGGACTGGGAGCTCATTACAAAGCTGAACCTATGGTTCATGCTCAGCACAGTCCCAGCTGTGAATCAGGCTGGGCTCTTAACTCACACCACTGAGTGTAGCTTCTGCAGCCCCAGCACAGAAACCTATCTAGCTCCAGCTAAATCAGCTGCATTCAGTGGCAGCCAGCAGAGAGGAGCACCTCCCCAAGGCAGCTCTTCCAAGCTAAGTCCCCAGCAGTCAGTGGTCACCTGTACTACTGCAGTCTTGGGGCCCTTGTCAGTCCCTGCTGTAGTGGTAAAGCCAGGCCAGGATGTGAAAACAGCCCTAAGAACTGAAGGCAAGACTTGCTTTGAAGTTAAATGGATTTATTTGGTTACTAGTTTGTACCTCAAGGCAGTCCCTTATCTGTCCAAGAGGGCAGCTCACAAAAGTGCTGGAAGCAAGACGTGCCTCAGCATCTGCAGTGCACAAAGGGTGGAAAGACTCCTCTGCTCCAGGAGCAGCCAAGGTTTTTTGGGGTCATGCTGCCTCTGAGGCCAGAGCAGCTAAAAGTCCCACCAACAGCAAGAGGCAGGATGTTGGGGCACCTTTGTGTTGAGCCTGAAGGAAGGGAATGGAAGGGTTTCTCCCATTTCTTACTGGAATAGGGCTGCATCTCTACAGTAGCAGCTGTTTAAAGTCCTTCTTTTGTCTCTCTAATGGCCTAGCACTCTCGTCCCCCCTCCTCCACTGACGCACAGTTTACTGCATTCTGCATGTTAATAAAAGGCACTACACAGCACAAAGTCACTGCTCCAAAGCTCACCTCCAGCTCCAAATCTCCTTGCTGCAAAGCTGATCAGACCTTGGAGCCTGTTCAGACCCACTCAGTCTGGCACATTGCATAAAGCAATCTGAGATGTCAGTAAATAGTCGGGACATTTCTCTGATAAAACAAAAAACAACAAAAGCAACAACAACAAAAAAAGAGGACAATAGCTAAACCAGAGAAAACTCCCATCAGCTAAGCAAACCAGCAATTTGCCAATTCCGAAAGATTTTTTGTAGAGATTCTTTCCAATTTCACCTGGTGCAGCTCTGCTCTATTTAAATGATAAAATCTGTTTCAAGCCATTAGTCATGAGTAGGTGTCTGTAATGAGACCATGAAAGCCAACATCCCTGCCTCATTTGCAAAGACATGATGACTTTAAATTAAGGTCTTGCCTTGGTGATCCCTCCTTAGCTGGAGTTTCACGTTCCCATTACTGTGTGCAACACAACACTAGCAGGCTTGAGACCTTCCACCCCAAAGCTCAGTGCATTCCAGAAGTGAAGCACCATTATGCCAAGACCATTATGAAGAATTTCTCAAGTCCTCACAACAGTTTATATTAATGTAAGAGATTAGGGGGATTTACTGTGGTAGCACCTAGCACTGACAGTACTCAGCATTTCAAAAATATCAAACACAGACATTGACAAGAGGCTCTTAACACCGCTGCCAGCAGTGCTAAAAAAAGACAAAGCATTTGGTATCTGCCAGTGGTTTTGCTACTAGTTATGGAAACCAGAACAAACTGAATAAACCCTGACATCAATGGCTCGGAATTAAAACACTTTAGGGCACCTAAAACCAACTACACCCTTTTGTGTCTTTATTTTCACAAGTCACTTGTGGAACCTCCTTGAGCAGCACTGCAGATTAGTCCCTCGGAGCCCCACCAGGTAACAGAGGCCATTTGGATTGGGGTGGCAAGGAGGAACATTCAGCAATTGAGGTATGACCTCAGTGGCCTGACCAAACTGGATTGCAGCTACTGCTAGTGCTGGGTTAGTGGTTGGACTACATGATCTTAAAGGTCTTTTCCAACATGAAACAATTCTATGATTCTCCTGAGTTACAAAGGTACTAGAGCGTGGAACAAGCCAGGTATTACACTCATTTGTCACAATTTCAAAAGTGATAGAGTTGTCCTGTTCTTCCATCACAATCTTTTCTGGCTCCCAGCACTTTCCATCTGCAATCACCAGACATAAAACAGGTGTTCACAGCAGTCTCTCACACTGAAGTTTACCTCCATTTTTGAGATGACATAATGTCCCCACTGTGGCTGGGAAGAAAGAGGGGCTTCTACCAAAAAAAGCACAGAGATGTTCCTGACTAACAAGCATTATCAGTCCTGTGTGTCTGACATCTCAATTTTAAGACCCTTAAAGAGGAAATAGTGGAGAGAAAAAATGCCTAAGAGAAAACAAGACCTCAGTGAGCAATTTTCTAACTGGCGCAAGACTTGACTGGCATGCAAAGCACCACAACACATTCCTACTCAAAGAAGATTCAACCCAAACTAATGGGTTCCTCTCACTTTAGCCTTTCCTGAAAGCTGTGCTAGATTGCTATCAGGCAGAGAGCTTCCTTCTTACAAACAGCTGCTCTCTCACATCCAGAAAAGGGCAGATGTGAGACCTCACCTAGACCACTCATGCTATGTTTCCATCCTTTCTGTCTGTCTGCATTTGCTCTTCCAGAGCAACTCGTGTGCTGCTGTTTCCTCACTGTCTTGACGCTGTTCTCTACAACTGCTTATGCTAGAAAACATTTTGGGAGCTTCTCAGATCAGATATGGCACTGAGAAAGTCTACTGCCTCCAACATATTAAGCACAAGGCAGTCCAATCATCTGGAAAGTACAGATAAGCCTATGAATTCATTTCATAAAAGGCTATTTTGCCCTTTGACTCAAGAATGTACCAAACCCTCTTTGAAGACATGGGAATAATCACTTGCATGGAAGAGCTAAAATTACATTGGCAGTTAATGGCCAACCCCATCTTTTTGACTGTGCAGCATACTTCAGCCCCTTAAAGGATGTGCAGGGAGGAACCAAATGCATTGAGAGACAGAATACCACAAAACAACAAATTAACACTGAAGTCAGGTTTAACAAATTAGCAAGTGAGGAAAGATGCCAATAACTAGCTAAGACATTCCCTGCTTCATGGTGAGGAACTACAGCAAGGTCAAAACAGCTAATGACTGGGAAGGATTCTGAGTTTGCCTTGGCAAGGAAATGATTTGCAGAAGGCACTGAGGATCCCATAGTGTTTATAGATTGAAGTGGCTCACTGTTTGCTTGCCCCTGGGAATCTCCCACTCTTTGCTGGAGAGAATATGGGATGGAAAAGGTCTTTTCCCATTATTTCTGATAAGAACATTGGATAAACCCCTTAACACTGGATAAACCCCATTACAGTCAGCAAAGCAGCTCCATGAAGTCTTACCAATATACTTGCCTAGACCAGAAACCTGTATATTCATACTATGGTTCCTGGAATTCTCTAGGGCTGAGAGCATACAGTGGCATTAACAGCCTACCCTTAAAACAATCCCACATCCAACATTTTCAAGGTCCTACAAATCCCCCCAGCATGTAATATTGTTCAAATTAATGCTTGTAAATAAAAAAGGAGAAAGCCCTGAAATGACAGACTTAGAATAGCAATAAATGGACATTAGTAATTAATAAGGTAATAAAGGCTTCAATAGGATTAGGAAAAGAAGAAGACAGAGCAAAATCTCTTTCAGCTGATTACTTAACTACATTTATGGATATTAAAATATAAAACTAAATAAAATAAATAAATAATCTAACACATGAACAGGGTGTCAGAACTTAGCTTCAGGTGAATTTGAAACAAAGCAGAGCAGCTGGAAATCCCCCTTCAGACAAAGCTATGTCAGACATACCTGCCTGATCAGCAGGAGATTACCACAGAGGAGTGTAAGCAGCCATACAAGAATCTAGAGAAAGACTGGTGTCTGAGAAGGAAATCTTAATTAAAAGGAAAGTTTGACCATTAAAATTCTAAAAACAAATGCTTCCAATAAAGAAATATAAGTCTTCTGAAACTACTGGAATAACTCAAGGGAGAAAATGACCAGTCCCAAATGTAGTATCTGTGTGTGGACACAATCCAAATGGCAGCATTAAATATTTCTATGTGGTACACTTCAAAAGACAGGGCTATAAAGGATGGTGGATTCTGTGTAGAAAATATTTAAGGAGAGCAGAGAAATGGGTAATTAAGTGAACACACAAGTTAAAACAAAGGTACAGCTGGAAGGAAAAACAAAAAAGGAAAGAGACTGCAGCAGCCAGAAGGCAAGCTTGATCCCTCCCCTTCCCACACACATGCTGAACAGCTCACACAATGAAAACAGCAAATTCTCTTAGCCCACAAAAGCCAGACCCTGGGTTTGATGTGGGCCAACTACCAGTATGTCTCATGTACTTACAGCCACTGACAGAGGGGAAACCACAGTCCAAACACACAGACCTGAGCTCACTGGCACAGCTGAAAGAGGAGGCAAGAAGTCTCCATCCCTCTCCTCCCTGTGCAGCAAATTGCAGAGTGCTGAATAAACACCCTGGGACCACACACTCCCTCACCACAGTGACATCTCCCTTATTTCTCTGCAGTTCATCTGGGGCTATTATTGCTTTATTTTGTTTTATACTCTCCCTATGTTGAGAGAAAGCATGAAGGGAGAAAAGAAAAAAGAGAAATCTGTCTGCCTTTCAACTTCCTAATCATCTTCCTCAAAATGCTTCATGCATCAGCACTGATTTCATTATCTGCCTGCTGCTAGGGATTTTATTTAAAGAATAACACACAAGGAAGAAAGGATTTAACCTGACCTCCCTGAACTGCTGCGGGATGAATACTACACAGAGCTGACAGTGAAAAGCTCATTTCCTTTCTCAGACTAACTCAAAGACTATGCAAAATTCCCCTCTATCCAAGCCTCCAGTTTTAAATTGGGCTATCAAAGGCTTTTCTTTTTTAGAGGCCTGGGTTGATGTAATCAGTGTATCATCAATGAATGAGGATTGATAACACAAACCATCACAAAGCATAGCTATGGATACAGTGACTCTCAAAGGCAGAACAGTAAGGAAAACTGAGTAAATTAAAACCAATGTTCTTCTATCCAACTATACCAAGAAGAGAATAGAAACCAGTAGGGGCCACCTTTTTTTCCCCCCCACTGCATCAGTACAGCATTGATCCTAAGTCTTTGGGTTGTTCCATATTACAGATCCAGTAGGTTACTAAATGAAAAGGTTAGTGGGAAACATGGAAAGGTATAATAAAGAAATAGTAAAAATATCACGGGCAGAAAGAGAAATGAAAACAGTCAGGACCTTCTAGCATGCACAAGTATGGGATCCCATCCAGTGGAAGGGGCAACCCAAGGTGACTTAAACCCAAGGACTGCATAAACGATTTCTTCTCCAGAAGGTCCAGAGTTGTTGATGCAGCTGTATCTGGGATGACTCCCCAAGCTCTCATTGGCAGCTCTGCATTTTGTCCACCACATGCTCCTGCAGAGTCATTCATCTCTCTAGGAGTGATTAATGTATAATTCTGATATTTTATTTTGGGAAATAGGCCATCTCTTCCATTCCTGAGACCACTCACAGTAGCCTATTTTCAAAAAGCCACGTTTACAAATTTCTGCAATACAAGCAGAACATGAAGATAGCAAACCAGGGCAAATTAAGGAAGGGAAACCTAACACAATCACCTTCTTTATTAAAAACCTCTGCTTTTTAAAATCTAACCCAACTGAATTCAATTGTCCTAGAAAATTTTTACCAGTTGCTGTCAGAGCTCTAGTTCCCCAACATCACCAAAAGAAACCCATCAAACTATGCTCAACAGTTCTCTGATAACTAAGTTTGCTGCCACAAACTTCCTGTCCCATTCTATATGCCAGCATCCTCACAGTGTCCAAATACACTTGCTGAAAATGCTGAATATTCTTCTTGTTTGTACCCATCCTTCTACATCTACAGGACCAAAATCTCTCTGGGCGGTAGTAAAATTGGCCAAAGCAATTCTTGCTTTTTTTTCTCTCACCCGCATCTGAACAAGGAACATGAGAGTCCCACTTGCACCTCCTACTGCTGCCACATCATCCGTCCCAGAGAGCACAAGTTACTTCTGAACACCCATATTCCAGAGGTCAACCTGAGAGAAGGCCATGGCATGCCTGGCTTACCTGGTCCTCGGAGAGCTGAGATATGTGATTCACTGCAGCATAAGACTCTATCTTCGGGTTGAAGTGATTGATGATAGCTCTGAAACAAAGCACAGAAATTTTCAGAGGTCTCAGGAACAGCTTAGAGATGCAGCAGAAACTCCCTGACTGAGTAGCTGCACGTGGAGCCAGTCCTGCAAGAAATTCCTCCCTCTCCACAAAGGAGTGTTTGCTGTGCTGAAGGCACATTCCCTTGCTGAGGCCAATGCAGATCCTGACACAAGCTCGCTGGAAGCTGCAAGCACAGGCACTGTCCTACTCATGGCTGCATTTGTCCCAGCAGATACTGGCCTGTGCTTGCTGCTCTGGCAGGGGGAATTGCTGGGAACAGGCTGCAAATTGCTCTGTGCTCCAGCAGAGCCACAGCAAACCCGGCCATCCCTGCCTCATCCTGCTCAGGGAACTGCAGCCCCTCAGCATGGCCTGACATTTTGTGAAATTTTGTTGCCTGGTATGATGAATCTGATGGTTTATTGCTTTGGATTTTCATTCTATTTAAAATGTTGTAGCTGGCTGACTTGTAGTCATCCACCACTACAACCACTACATTTTGAATTCTTACCATAATGACTTCAGTCCTCATCCCCAGTTTAGACTGTCCCAAACACAGCAGCAAATACTGGTCAGTCCTGCTCTTCTGCCTCATTTCTCTCACTAGCTGCACCAATCTGCACCACGCCCTTTCCCTTCTAGGTGCATCTAGAAGCAGATGTGAGAAGTCTGAAATTGAAAGTAAAATAACAACTGGGGGAAAAAACCCCACCAAACTGCAGCTGGAGCATTTCCTAGACCTTCCTTCTGCTTGTCAGGTGCTGCTGCAAAGATAAATGGCAGGACAGAAGAGAGTCCCTGGAACAGAGTTTGCAACTGCTCTAGTAGGGATATTACTCATGAGCCCCACTGCTGAGGTAAATATTCATCATGGGAATAGGCCATGTCAGTGCTCAGCACAGATGACTTCTGACTGTGCCTGGAGAACACTTGCTCAGCCAGATTACACTGCAGCAACAGTCAGGGCTTCCACTATCATATTCATCAGCATGAAAACTCACTCCAGTTCTCTCTGTTGTACTCTAATGGGTTCCCTCCTCCCCATTCCTCCACCTGCAGAAGGACTTTCAGCTGCTTTCTCCAGACCTCATCACAGTTAAGAGCTTGTGCCCCAGTCTAGGAATACGTGATATTCAGTGGTGCCAGTCAGAGCAGGCGGATAAAAACCTACCTAGAAGCATCCTTACTGCTTTTAATACACAGATAAAGAGTGTGGAAGGTGTGGAGGGGGGGGGGGAACAACTAGAAAAAACCTCCAACCCAAACAGAATCTGCAATTCATAGACTCAAAGAATTGTTTCAGTTGTAGGGGGACCAGTAAAGCTCACCTAGCACAACTTCCCTGACATAAGCAGACATATCTTCAGCAAGATCAGATTGCTCAGAGCTCCATCCAAGCTGACCTTGAATGTTTCCAGGGATGGGTAAACCATCCAGTTCCAATATCTCACCACTCTCACTGTTTAAAACTTATTTCTCATTTAAAATCTGTATCAATTCTCCTAGTTAAAAGCATTATCCCTCATCCTATTGCAACAAGCTCTGCTAAAAAGTTTTTCCTCAGCTTTCCTTTAAGGCCCCTTTAAGTACTGAAAGGCTGCAATAGTCTACCCACAGCCTTCTCTTCTCCAGTCCTCTCAGCATGTTTTCATGGAAGGGTTCATCCCTCTGAACACTTTCATAGCCTCCCCTGCGCTGGCTCCAACATGTCCATGTCCTGTGCTGAGGACACTAGAGCTGGACACTGCACTCCAGGTGGGGTCTCCGAGAGCAGAGCAGCAGGACAGAGTCACCTTGCTCACCCTCCTGGCTGCGCTACCCTCACTGCAACACTCCCAGCCACACCTCATCACACACCAGGTGCCAGTCAGCACACAGGGCCAGTCACTCCTGCAGCTGCTCCCACAGCATCTGTGCACACTTGGCACAGGGGGACTTCTGCCTTCTCACCAACCTTGACACTTACATCCAGAAAACCAATTCAGCAGTGCCTCTACCAGGCTTTCCATAACCCCCTTCCCTCTGGACAAGGACAAACACACAAGTGGAGACATGCCCAGTCTCTTATCATTTCAGTGTGACCAGAGCCACAATCACACTGTCCATAACCCAGCCTCTCCAACACTCTGGCTTTCAACTGCAAGCTTCATGCCTGGCTGGAGTTGTATTTATACTCCTACAGGACACATTGCAAGTTATTGAAAGAAAATGGAACACAGACATACAACAACTTAAGTTCTGGCTTGACAGAAGGTTTGGCAGCTCAGAGGGGTTCAGTGCACTCACATGGTTCCAACATTTACCAGGGAACAGATTTAGCATTCATTTGTACCCACTGCTGTGAAGCACTTCAACATGGGCTGCCTGCTCACATGTCCCTGCTTGGATCTGAGCTAGTGGAGCAGCACCTGCAATCACAGCTGGGATTCACCCAGTGAAAGCAACAGCAGCAACCAGTCACTGCAGTGAGAATCAACAGACGTTAAGGAAGGAAAAGGATTCAAGTCT
Source organism: Haemorhous mexicanus (assembly GCF_027477595.1). NCBI lineage: Eukaryota > Metazoa > Chordata > Aves > Passeriformes > Fringillidae > Haemorhous > Haemorhous mexicanus. The sequence goes on along the minus strand of NC_082347.1, from coordinate 29,144,611 downwards.
TCTTCCTTATTTCCCAAAAGGTGAATGAACAACTCCTCAGTGATTAGATGAAGTTAAGTTGTTTAATTTGTTTTAACTATGCAGAATTCCTCCCCAACCTGACCATCTGCAGAGCTATTTTCCTGAACCCACAGGCAGCCTGGGGCAGAGAAGCATGAAGAGCTTGGATTCAATCCTGGCTCTGTGTAGCCAGGTTCTTACTGCCCAACACACCCACCAGGGCCAGGCTTTGCACATGGTGCAGCTCCTTCTCATCTGCTATGAGAAATTCCATTGCTATCCAGGCCAAAAAACACCTTTCTGCATCAGCTACTCTCATACACCTCTGCTATTCTTTCATCTCTCAAAATATATCTTGTCCCTGAGGCATGTTTTTGGCAACTGGCCTCCTGGGATATTCACTGATTAACAGCTGGAATTCAGTTTGCAGAGATGCCTCTTCAATTTGATCCTGGAGAAAATGCAAGACCAGAACTTTGAAACGCTGTGTTATTGACAAAAGAACCAGTGGTTCTGCCACCATTAGTTCCCACACCAGCACATAACAGCTGATCCTTGGCAATGATTTATTTTTATACTGTGATTGCCTCAATTACTGCCATACCAGCCAGTAGCTTTGAGGAGGGGGAAGGGAGCAGTTAAAGCACTTAGAAAAGATTTGTGATTATGTGTTCTACTGAGATCTTCATATTGATCATGAGGGGAAAAAAAAGAAAACCCTTGTGTTTGGTATTCATGAAACGTGAACATCTTCAACACATTTGTAAAGCAAGGAAATGGTGAAATGTCAACTGAAAGACAAAATGCTGCAGTTCCCACACAGCCTTCCACAAGATGTGCACTTACATGTTTGCACACTGCCAAGTCCCTCGGTGGGGATGGCTGCCATGTGTCACACAAATTTCACAGCACCTGTGGGACACAATTCTCCAGGGACTGAGAGATGCCACTTCAGGCACTCTGCCTCCTCTGACAGATCCACAGTTCAGCAGTGAACTGACAAGAGGAGACTGTCACTGGACAAAGGAAAGATGCTGAATAAGCAGAAGGCTCGGGAATTAAAAAAGTGGCTCCCAGTGTTTTGTCTTGAGATTAATGCTTAGTGCTCTAAGGCAGATCACAAGCCATCTCTACATTCTTCATTCCTCATTCTCCTAGGGAGAGATGTTGATCTCCCAGTAAATACACAAGGCATACCAGTGGTCTCCAAAAAACACACAGCTCACATCACTTCTTCAGGCAGCTCTTCAAGCTACCTACACACCATGATGCCAGAAACATGCAGAGACACATATTGAATGAACCTGCATATTTCTCAGGATAAACAACCTAGGACACTTGAATTTATGTGTCTTTGCATTTATTGCATATTTACTGCATTCATTTAATTCTTCACGAAGAAGAGAATGATTGCAGGAAAAATCACCCTAATTTAGAAGCCTCAAAGTTCAGATGAATAATTTATTTGTACTAGCTGTATTAATCATGTTATTAGACAGTAAAAGCAGGTCCCACTGTAACAGGTATTGTACCAATCCAGAGTGGTGGAAAGCCTCTGTCCCAGGGGCTAAGGATCTCAAATGCAAGAGAACAGAGAAAGCACAGAAAAGCTCATTAACAACAGAATATGTAACAGTGCTGCTCCTTACTGAGCATCACAAAACAACTCAGTTTGAGATAAACCATGAATAGAAAAAACAGAGGAAGAATACTGAAGGAAGAAGTAGAGATAGGAAAAAGGAGATAGAAGGGCAGATAGGATCAAGATACACAGAGGTGAAAAACTGCAGAACAGGGAGGATCAGAGAAACAACTGATCCCAGGGCAGTCTGTCCTCTGTAAGCTGGAAAGCTCCAACTGCTGGAAAGTTTCTACTGTGGCTATTCTTGAGGATGCAGAAATTGGCCAGTCCTGAAGTGACTGCTACTTGCCCTTTCTCCCTCAAAAACACATATGCTGGAAGGTGGGAAGCAGAAGAATCTCCATGTGGGCCCTACTGGTTTGTTGTTCCCCAAACAGGGACATGACACTGTGGCTCTCACCTAGAGCTATGGTGAGAGAAGGAATCTCCCAGGTAAGCTGCATTCCCCTCCCTTCAGTGTGTTCATTGCAACAGGATTTGCTTCTGCAGTGGCTGCAGTAGCTCTCCAGACAATAACATTTAAAAACTTAGGTTTATAGTCTTTAAAAACTGCCTAGAGATACTCCTTGATAAAGAGAAATAACCAGTGCTGCCCTGCAGAGAGGCCCAGAATAAAAGAACTTCTGAAGGCACAAATTCTGCTGACTGGAAAGGGCTCCTATGAAAAATAATATGGCATGCATGGAAAGAAAAGGTTTAATTAATTCCTGAGTTTAATTCACCACTAGTTGTGACATCAGGTGTGAGAAGTGAAGCGCACCAGCAACACAAAGGCACCGGTCCCACAATTAACAGGATCTCCCAGCCCAGGTGACCCCTCCACTATGGTAAGGAAGGCACCTCACCCTCCTTAACCTCCCAATGAGCTGTGCTGGGTCCAATGAGCAGGGAACGCAAAATCACTATGCTCAAGCAGGCAGCATTTCTTCAGCACGTTTTCTCTGACCTCCAGACTCTCCCCATCAAGTTATTGCAGATGAGCTGTCTAATACCCACTCTTGCCTGACAGCAGCTACATTGCCAGTGTCCCATAAGACAACACTGTCCTCTTATCCTGAGCAACAAAGTAAAGCACTGTGGAGGCGCCAAAAGTAGGCTAAGGGAAAAACAGAAAGGCTGCAAAGCTTATTATAGAGATGGGAATGCTGAGCCATCATTTGCTGCATGAACCTGGCCTTTGCACCTACTTCACAGGTCCGGCATGCAGTGCCTGACAAAGTATCCTTGTGGATTCCCAAACATTTCTTGCACAATAAAAGCAACACCACAAGTTCAGTTCTTCCTACGCTGCACTAGAGTGGAACAGAAAAGCAGCAGCTCTTGGCTGGTATTTACCCCTTCCCAGGAAATCAAGGGTGACCTTATACTCACTGCAGACATTCATCTTCTCATCTGCTCATGCCAGCACAGCACACTGGGCAGCAGGGAATGCATCTCAGTCTGCACTGAGTAAAACTGAATGCACAGCAAAGGCAGCCAGTTCACTCACCCTCTGCAATGAAAACTGGTGCGATCTGAGATGGACAAATACTCAGCAGACTCTAGGCTTCATCCATTATGAAGTCTAGGAACAGGCAAGCAGGAAAGGGCATAGATGTCTTTCATCATACTCCACAAAGCTGCTTTACTACAAAAAGGAGACCTGAGATGAAGTAGTTGTTGTTCAGGAACAGGAATCAATAAGTAAACAGTTTCTCCGTGATTTGCCACAGCAGTTCCCTCTCCCTCTCATACCTCTTGGTTTCTCCTCTATGAAATGGAAATAAGAGCAATCACTTCCACAAAGTGTTTTACCCAAGGTGGTAAGACTCAGTGTTCTACTATGTGGTGTATTGGAAACTGCTCAAGCACAAAGCAGCAAGTAAATTACACACAATACAGAGACCAAAATGAACACAAACCCTCTCTCCTTTTCTCCCATACATGCCATCATAACCATGGCTGCTGGAGATTTATGTAAAGCTTCCAAGCCAATCTTCCTGCAGCAAACTGTGTCTTCTTCCTGCAGCAAGTGCTGTCTGGGGCAAGGATCTTGCTGACATTGCTCTCACAGGCACTCCCAGAACTCCAGACAATAAAACCCCATCTGTTCCATGCCTGCAACAATTAGATTGAGTTGCTCCATATGTACAACCCCACCTGGCAGGAGGTGAGAGGGTTTAGATTATTTTAACACACATCCATGAAGCATTGCTATGAAGTACACATTCCTACCATACCTAAGCTGTCTGCAGCAATTAAAAGCAAGCAAACTCCCTGGAACTGTGCACCAAATTCTTCCTTCTACTGTGGTTTAACTCCAGTCTGTTAAATTTCTTTTGCTCCTACAATTTAATGAGTACTGACATTAAGCTGAAAGTCCACAACTCACAGTGGGAGGCATCTTCCAGACACAATAATAAACTGCAGGGAAGAATCCAAGACAAAAGGATATTTTAGTCAAAAGAATTTGCTTTAGAGCTCACTGAAAATATCCGAGTCAGCACTGCAGCAATTTCAGAGGAGAAGCAACTGCTACACCTGTTCAATTCTGCCATCCTGAAAACTATTGATCCCAATGACAGCTTCCATGGCAGAGGGAGATACATGGTCTATTTATGTAATAAGGAGGGGACAAAAGAGTGCACACACAGCAACTGAGCTTCTCACATTTCTCAGCATGGTTTCTACAAGCTCCATTCTGCAGGGGCAGAAGCAGAAGATGTGCTTTCTGAACCACCAGGCAGCTACACAGTGCATCTTGACACTTCAGTGTTTGCTGGATACTAACTCTGTATCACCACAGCTGTGGGATATGCTGATTTTCTCTTTTTACAGTTCATGTCTATAAATTTAAGTCAAGCAAATCAAATACCTCGCTTAACTTCTATTTGTCTTCTTAACTAAGGAAATTCTCACGGGTGAGCAGTTAACTCATCTTTTGGAACAGCTGCACAACCTCACTGGAGACTACAATTTAGGGAATTTATCCACTCACCTATTTTCACACAGCCACTGCATCACTGGAAACTAATCTAAGAAGCATTTCTGTTGCCTTTTCTCAATAAGTAAGCATCAGAATTCTTAGGTATACATAACCAGTGGCACTGATAGTTTAAGTGGCATGAATGACAAAATAAAAAATATTACCTAGGCACAGAGAGTGAAAATACCTAATGAAGCACAGGGCACCAGACTGTTCTGTGTTCCTGCTCATCTCCCAGTCTGTAATTGACTGCTCTACAACAAAGCTATCACTTGATAACAAATACATTTCTCATCTCAAACATGTAATTTATGAGAGATCAAATGACATATTTTATGGCACATTTCACTGCTACAAAACAGCTGGCTAGTAGTGGTGAGAATGTGGCAAGAGTTTACATTTACCAAAGAAAAGACATTAAAAAGCCAACCCTTCATTACACCTCAATTCCAGAGAGCAGCAGTTAACTACAGCTGCTCACCTCTGACTACAAACAGAGCTGGAGCTGTGTGATGGAATAGAGAAACTCTGTGCTCAGGTCACCAGCACTAAAATCTGCAACTCACTCTAGCATGGCCCAGGTGTGAGAGCCAACCATGATTTATGTCGGCATTCTGGATGATTTAAGGCACAATGTCTGTGTTTCTTCCACATCTGTGTTACCAATTTTGAAGATTCAGCTGACTTTGAAAATGAGAAGTCCTTCCTTGAAACTTTCTTAATATATGCTTTTAAAAAGTACCTACTGCCCTAAGGCTGTGGTCCTGGATTAATATCTGCACAGAGCCATAACAAGCATTATTAATATGGAGATAAGTTTTCCAGAGCCTTAACAACCTTTTCTGCAGCATCTATTTCCCAGTTCTTTTACCTCATATACATTCTTTTGTCCAAAGTTCTTGAGCTGTACTAAACTAGAACAATCCACAGGCCAAACAGGCTGTGGTTCTTTTAGTACCCAAGCACTCTGTGATGCAAACAGCGTTATAGTCTCTTTAGCCAGTTGGTGCAGAGCAGTGAAATGGGTTACAGAACACTGCTTTAACATCAAATACAGCCCTTCAACCACACCAGCTTTTAACTCCCATGTACAAGGCAACCTGCTCTCTAAAACAAACAGCAAGGTATGAAGAAATAATTCACCCAAAAGGCAAGCAAAAAATAAAAACTAAACAAGGAAAAAAAAGGGTGGGGGGGAAGCACATTTGACAGTAGTTCACCATACATGTTTGCACGGCCACCTTCTCTGGTTAGGACCTGAAGTAAAGCATTATGGCAAATATTTATTCTCTGCAAGTGCTATAAGTGGGTCAGCATCTACCCATTGCTTCATAATTCAGGTTACAGGATGCCATCCAAGCCTCCTGAGACACAAGACACACAGCAAAACCTCAAACAGAATCTTAACCTGAAGTTTTTATATTACGTTTAGTATCTTCATCAGTATTTGATCTCAGGATGTTTAACTTTGAGGAAAGCCTGGATTACTGGATACTGCATCCAGCACAAAATACTGTACAGATGCACACACCAGCTTCCAAACACATCAAGCTAAGAGTGAGACTTAGAAAGTTTATAAGTCATCCCACTGGGACCTTTTAAAGCTCTTTGAGAAAGGCTCTGAGTAGGCTGCTAGATTAATTAACTTAGTGAAAACTTGCCATCAACCCTGCATTATCTAGAGCGCACTGGAAATGACTCTTATTACCTCATTTTGTCAGGTGTGAGCCAGCAGGTATTGCATGAGGTCCTGAACACCCTGCTTGCAGGCTGTGGCAGCAAGACAAACCTCTCTTTAGGTCATGGAGCACAACCTTATTTTACTGACTGAGAGTAAAACCTGTGCCTGCAACAAGAAGTCCCCCCAGAGGGAAAGGAAGCCCCTGAAGCATCAGCATTTGTCTGTATGGAGTGAGTAAAGGGCTAGAACAATGCAATCGAGTCGTGAAGTAGCTGGATATTAAATTACAGAGAGAGAAGGGGAAGGAACATTGTCTAAGCAAGAATCAGCTACAGCCAAACCTACTTTGCAAAGGAAATTAAGATGAGTCCCACAACGATATTTAATTAGCTTAATTACACCAAGTGTCAGCTATGGCTGTACCTGCACAGCCACGTAAATCAGGGCTCACAATTTCAGCCTTTGAGACACTACCAACTACCATGCCAACCAAAACCCATTATTTACAGTCCAATCCTCTGAAAATACAAGATGTTGCAAGCCTCACAATGTTTTTCTTGTCAGACAGGTGCAAATGAGAATCACCTTTGTTGAAAAATGCCTAGTGGAATTCAGATCCTTCCAAAATCCAGGACCAAGACTGAACCGTGGATTCTGCTGACACCCCCAGACACACCCCAAGTGAATACCACCATCCTCAACAAAGATGTCACCACACATCACCTGGAAAAAGGTGAAACTGGTTTTCAATGGCAAGGAAAGCTAGGGTCAAACAGCATTACAGCTGAATGAATGGTACTCTTTTTAGGATATTTATTTCATGTCTGAAAGACTGGAGGACCTGTAGCTGATTAAGATTCTGTTTTCCTGAGACAGGGCACCTGGTTAATGGACCAGTGGAAAGCTCCATCTTATCTCCTTTGCTGTATTTCATGTATACCCATCTCCTTCCCCATTTAAGTGCCTTAACCTGACCCATGTCCCTGAAAGCCTAGCTCCCTCCATCCCAATATTCACACATCTCACAAGTATTTACACTACTGAGATCTCTACCCTAAGAGCTGATGATCAGAAGCAAGTGATTTATTGACATTGATCAAGTTACCAACTGAGTTACTGGCAACAAGTATGTTGTAAATCCGTTGTACCTGCAGAGCAAAATGCCACAGATAAACTCAGCTGTGCCCACAGACTCCCAGTTCTGGACCACAGGAGGACTGGGATCAACTCATCACAGCCCAGAGAACAAGGGGCAACATGTTTTTCAATCACCTGCCTCACCAAGAGTTTCCAGAATCACTTCAACAGTTCGGGGTTTTTCTGGGTTTTGCTTTTACTTCACCTGTCCTTATCCTGCAGTGAATTTCAGGGAGATGTTGACAAAACCCTTTCAGCTGAATCGGCCGCTGAAGTGCAAATCTTTGGGAACACTTTCCCATATCACAGAAGAAGAGAAATTCAGTTTCTTTTCAAACCACCCACTACCATCCTTGACATGTCTATACATGCTCACCACTCCCTTAAAGCTCTGAGTTTGTAATTTAGACATAAGCTTTTTTTTCTGCTCTGTTCTTTGTATGGGTGTTAGCAAAAGCAAGGCCAGTGAAGTGCATTTTCTATTTCACAAGTGAAGTACGGTTCTCCAGTCTTAGAAACAGCAGCACACCAAACATTTCCAAGTTAACTGCTGATGTTTTCCTATCCATCAAGTCAAACAAAAAGCCCAACTCCTACAGTGTTCTGCTACTGATATATCTTTCCTGCTTTAGAATTTAAGTGTTTTTCAAGGCTCTTACAAAAACATAATGCAAAAAACGGCCACATGATTTTTAACCAGTTACATGTGACATTAAATAGAGGTGGCAGAGGATCTGAAAGATCTAAGGAAGGAGTCCTGGACTTTTCTCTATGGAAGGAGAGCTGAAGGTTTGCCTCTGCTTTTTCCTTATAATTGCTAATACACAATTACACACCAGGGAGTTACATTAGTTCTAACCAGGGCAGTAACTCTGGATAGCTCAAGCCAGTTTCTTTTTGAAACTTAAGCTGCACAATTCTTACACCAACAGTTCTAATTCAGTATTCCAGGCTTTGAGTCAACCTCTGAATTGCGCAACACAGTGTTGCACAACTGTCTGTGTTTTATCCCTTTTCTTTTTTATTTTTGAAACACAAAGCATCCATGTATTCAGTTGGTGCTGAAAAGGTTTGTAGACACTCAGCAGCTGGGGAAGACCACACAAGCTCTCAGTTCAGCAACCACACAAATAAATGCTATCCATAATCAAGTGAAAATGCAAGGCGAGAAACCCCCAAACTTAATGAAAGAAGCCACATGTGTTGCAGATTTTAGAAAAATCATTAATACCAAAAAGGAAGTCACCACACTTAGTTGCATTTGTTTCTCTGAGCTCTCTTTGATTCAGAATTGCTCTAGTGAACAACTAAATCTAAGCATTAAAAGGCTGTTGAAATCTTGACCTGTCATTTCACCTTGTCAAAAACGCAGCGTTAACTACTTGTCAGCTATTTGATTTTTCCTCAGTTCCTTTTAGCTCTTCCATTCAAAGACTGAAGGCAACACTTCTCTGGTGGTCCAACCACTGCAGCAGGCTGATTGCTACTCCTGTCCCACCTAACCAGTCTTCTGTTGGCAGGCCAGGGGCCAGAATCTTTTCCCTGGTGCTGTGAACCAGCATTAGCAGAATCAGCCCAACACTAGAAACGCTGGAGACAGGAGTGCTGTCATATGCCCTGAAGGGAAAGTTGCCCAATTTAAGCGTTTTAGAAAACACGGAGGAACAGGCATATATTTAAAAAAAAGGCATTCAGCACATATACAGGTCACTATTACAAAGTTTTAAACTGTCAATGATTACTGCATGCTTTTGTGACACTGCAGATTCCTTCACATTTAGAGAGAAAAAAAATTTGCACGCCTTCTTTCCTTGGCTAGCATTCCCTTCTGAGCATATGCATAATTACTTACTATTGATAGGCACACACTTAGAAATTTCTGACAACTTAACCCAGATCCAACGCTGCTCTAGCCTGACTGATACAGCATTCACTGCCAGGTAAAATCCTGTAAAAATCTTGCTCCAAAAACTCCAGTCCAATTTGCAGGAAAAAAATGTGTTAGAGCAACAGAAAGCAATCAGACTTGCTTACTGTTCACCTACCAAGCCCTGTTTTCTCTTCACCCACACTACTCTTGCTTAAGACATCTTTTTCCTGACTGTATTTAAAAAGCATTCTTTGCCAGCAGCTCCCCAGCTAACGTAAGTTAGCTTGCATGGCAAAATTTTCTCATCTGTTTCAAGACTCCTGAAGGAATTAAATCAGGAGAGTCATTAGAGAACTTTGATTATTCTTTTAAATAACAGGTCAGATGATTACAGAACCCATTCAGTATCAAAGCAATTCATTGCTCCTTTAACAGCCAGGGTGGGTTAGCCCTGGCTAGATGTCAGATGCCCACCAAAGACACTGTCTTTTCCCTTCTCAGCTGAACAGGTGAGAGAATACATAATGACAAGGTTATGGGTTGATATAAGGACAGGGAGAGATTACTTACCAATTACCAACACTGGCAAAACAGACTCAGCTTGGGGAAGTTAGTTTAATTCATTGCCAACGAAATCGGGGACAGGTAATGAGACTCCACACTCTTCCCCTGCCCCAGAGTGGATCCATCCAATGGGAGACAGTTCTCCAGGAACTTCTCCAATGTGAGTCCTTCCCACAGGCTGCAGTTCTTCACAAACTGCACTGATGTGGGTCCCTTCAGAGTGCAGTCCTTCAGGAACAGGCAGCCCCAGCACGGGTCCCTTCTGCAGGATCCTGCCCACAAGCCTGCTCCAGTGGGGGCTCCTCTCTCCGTGGCACCACAGGTCATTCCAGGAGTCTGCTCCAGAGAGGGCTTCCCATGGGGTCACTTTTTGCCTTCTTATTTAAAATATCTCAGAAGCACTACCACCACCCCCGATGGGCTCAGCCTTGGCCAGGAGTGGATCCACCTTGGAGCTGGCCGGCACTGGCTCCATGGGACAGGGGGGAAACTTCTGGCAGCTCCTCAGAGAAGCCACCCCTGCAGCCCCTCCACCAAACCCAATACAACAGCCAGCATGCACTCATTGAGCAATGGAGCAAAGTGATATGGGCTGTGGCATTTGATGCTAATGAGCAGCAGCACTTAGCAGTTTGCAAGAGCCAAGGCTTGGCAGCATGCTCATTATTCAAGAAAGCTAAAAAAGCTGTATAAACCTCTTCCTGGAAAAAAATTAGATATGGAAAGCAAGCAAGTCTATAAACCCAAACAAATAAAACAAAACCATGAATGCTATCTAAAGGGCAGAACTGCATTTGGATTTGCAGACAAGCTGCATAATAATTAATTAAGGTGAACAAAATTTACAAGGTTTTTCTTTTGCTTCCATATTTGTCCATAAATTGAGATGATTCAAAACTTTGGACAAAATTTAAGATTTCAGTTCATTTTTGAAACACAAAGTTTTGGGTAAAAGTGACAAACCTGCGTGTTGAAAGCAGCCAGCTATTTTAAAAAGTGAGGTGATATTTCAAAATAAGAATTGGCAAATATTGAAAAGTGTTTTGATTTCAGCTGTACAATAGAAAATGGCTACATACAAGTTCTTTCCAAGCAATCTCTAAAATAAACCCACTGGCTCCAGCACAGAATACTTCCTTGCACACTGCACTTAGACACAAAACAGACCTACCAAGGACTAATGGTTTGCCTCCCTTTCTAGCAGGACACCTCTTGCCACAGAGCTGGACTCTCATCTCAAGATCTATGGATCTCTAAGCCTTCAGACACAACACCCCTGCATTCAGAGGAGATGTGCAACTGCTCTGCACAAGTTGCTGCCAGGCTCCTGGCAGCAGGCCAGAGGTGCTGGTAGCAGGCCCAAGTTTGGGGTGTATTGCAGGCTGGCATGCCTGTTCACTGCTCAGCCTGTTCATCATTCTGCCTTCATAGAAGCCAATCTATTTTCCCCGACCTTTACTTTCCACAGTTCTCAGAAAGTCTGAAAAATTAATATTCAGGCAACTTCTAAGTTTCATTTTGCACAGTGATGAACTGGGAGCGCCAGCAGGGAAACAAAGAACCTCTTGCCTCAATACCAGTGGCACAGGAAAGCAGGAGTAAACAGAGTGCTTGACCTCTTGAATAGCAATGGCAAACCTGAGTTTGATTTGGTGCCCCAAAACACCTCTGCCATTATACAGCAGACAGAATTAGGGGTGGCATGAAAAGAGTGAAGACAGACTTGCAGCCCTTGCAGATTCTCTGCAGTTACATGCTGGGGCAGCTACTAAAAGCTCCAAAACAGATTGTCCTGGGCTTTTTTACACCCTCCCTCAGAGCAGCTCTTCATGACCCAGCAATAGATCTGCACCAAGTATTGACTGCTTTTCCTGTTTCCTTTAATGGTTTTTAATATATCATCAATCACACCATCACTTTTAAGTATTTTTAACCATTCCAGGAAAAGTGCAGTCAGACAGCTGCTGAAGGTCGAGCTCTCTCCCAGCTCTCTCCCAGCAGGAGCTGGGAGTCACAATTCACCGTGGCACAGCTCAGCAGTTTCCTTTCTCCTGGTGGTGGGCATCATTAATACTCAGTTCCCACCCTGCTTTTACACACACAGAGTTGCTATGGGACTGCCAGTAGTGCTCCAGTTGCAGAGTGTCTGGATACATGGATACAGGGGGCCTCTTCCAGGTGCCAGGCTTCAGACCCTTAAGCTGATAAACAAGGTCCTCTTGTGACAAAGGCTGTCTTGGCATCCTCAAGATCACAGTGTTCAAGAACACCAACACTTAAGCCTACTCTAGATGTAAGCACTTTGAAAAAAAAGAGAGACTTTCCTGAAATAATCAGTATACTTAACACTTCCTTGGGTTTCAGGACAATTCCTAGCATGATTTAATGCTCCTGTCCATTAATTCCAAGACTTAACATGGAAAACTGAGCAAAATTCATTCAGTAAAACCTTATTTTTTAAAGCCTCTCTGAAGCACTCTAGCTTTCTTTTGCTATTACAACTGAGTACAAAACTGTTTCCATTCTGAAATACAAAAGGAAAAATCCCTTCTCCCCTAAAAAAACTGAACCATGTACTACTGAAAATTGAAATTACAGATGTAATAATTTCATTTGGAGGTTAAGCTAGTGAACAATTTCTTCACACTTCCTTGCAGCACAAGTACTTCATCCTGGGCCCTACTCTCTCAGCACAGCCATCATGGTGACTGCAAACTGCAGAAAAATGAAAAACTTGTGGCCTACTGACATCTCCTTGAATCTTACCTCTGTCTTGTGGTCTCAAGAGAAAAAATGTCTCAAAATAATTCTCAGGGTTGCCCTTCTGTTTAATTGCTCCATGGATAAATTTCAGTATGCCTATGACTGATGTACTGGAGGAAAAATCTCTCATTGCAAAGATAAAAGGCGAAAGCAAAAGAATCCAGAGTGAATTTGTTTAGCTTTAAATGCAAAATGACACCTTTGATCCAATCTACCTGATTCATGACACTACAAGTTAGTAGATCAGCTTATCTGAACTTCTGTATACCACACTTTTCAACATTACCCTTACACCATTACTCTCATGTCAGAAACTAGCTAGAGCACCTTTCACCAAGGTATTCTATTCAGATAGGAGCAGGAGGAGAAAACCTTCCAGTCATTTACTACAGTGATTAATTACCTATTAAGAAATGGTTATGTAATCTACAGCTGCAATTTGGTTTCCGTGTCTAGCCTGACATTCCTTTTCTGTTTGGGTATTTTACCTCATCAAAGATGCTTGAACACTTTAAAGAGTATACCACGGGTTTTGTTTTAAAGAGATTATGATACTGAAATCTTGAAAGCATTCTCACTAGTTTCTCATAACTGGGGCTTCTCTGTCCTTTCTCCCATTTTTCAATATCATTTTTTGAAACAGACACCAGAAAAAATTGCAAAATATATACAATCATAAAATCACTTTCTGTCTCTTGTTAATATTTCTAGGGTTAAATAAACCTCTTTAGCTGAATGCTTCACAGAAGACCCAGGGTAAAGCTGTCAGTCAACACTTCTTGAAACACTGCTTTTCAAGATACAGTCCCTTTTTGCAAGCTGGCACTTCTTTTTTCAAGAACTGCATTTCAAGAACTGCCTGATAGGTTAAAAAGCAATTCAGATTACATGCTTCATCTACTTCAGGATTTAACCTTCTGTCAGTCTTCCAGTAACTTGCAACATTCATAAGAAATTCTTACATCCCTTCTGATCACTGAAAAATTTATGTAGCACTTTTTTCATGCTTCTCACCTAAGAAAGGCACCCTCCTTGTCTTCTAGAGATGCTACACAAGTGCTTTGTCACATCATTCACTCTTGGCATCTCCAGCTTTGTCACTGATGCCCACTACTAGCTTCAAAAGAAACACTATGAGTTCCACGTGTCCCTAGAACCTCAGAAATCCCTGCTATAAAACTGACACACAAAGGCTCTTAAATATTACTTCTCTCTACTGTCATGAGCTTTCCAGTTGAGCAGATGAGCTACAATTGTCAGCAAATAACAGCTGGGGCACCAACATCAAGCCAAGTCACACCAGCAGCAATGTCAAGGAGTTCTGAATTCTTGCCCTGCACGGACATTCAAGAGCTCTCCAAGTTCCTCTATGCACCTGGAGCTCCTTCAGCAATGAATGCTGACATATGACCCCAAATTCCTAAAAACTCTTTGCCAATGCACAACTGTTTGTATGGTTTGTCCGCTTCAGCCGAGACCAAGTGCTTGCTGATAAACAGTCTGAGGCAGAATTAGGGAGTTCTTGACTTGTCCCATCACTGTTGCCTGCAATGTCCTATTTGATCACATCAGCAGTTTTGGGGCCATCAAGTGCAGAAAAGTGACAGGAAGCCAAGCCCCAGCTCTGACAATGAGCTGCATCCATGTTTCCTCTCAATTAACAAGGCTAATAGCACCTAGACACATTCTTCATTTTGCAATTGTAGTAACTGCCAGGCAAACATTTATTAGAAGCAATTTATGAGCACGCATTCTCTTTCCTCTACAGGAACCACTGCAAATCAGCTGATCTCTCCAATGCAGAGAACTCAAGATGTCATGCCTACAGATCATTTTGAAGAAAAATCAGCCTTGATATGATGGATATTCCTAACTGAACAATCTAAGAAATACTACATCCCTTTACCTTTTTGCTTTCTTTACACATAATTGAATAGAAGAAAAATCAAAATAAATTTCTGAAAAGAGGTCACCTTTAAAACTCCCATATGCTTTCTGCAAGACTGCCAAGGAGTTTTCATACCCATCTGGACCTAGTCCAACCTGAAATATATTTTGGTGCCCTAAAGCCCATGGAATTTCAAAAGGACAAAATATTCATCAGTGTCCCCTATGTACTAAAATGCATTCTGCAATGTTGCTGGCACAAAGTGGCTATTTGCTATGAGTGGGCAAAATGATTTATTTAGTATATATACATATAGCCTCTGAAGCACTGCAGTCCTGGTGACAAAGAGGCATACAAATGTTAGGATTATGCAAATAAATCACAGGCGCAGAACTGGACTTGACTATACTTCCACTGTGTGTGTACATATATAATCTACAAATAGTTTCAGCTGAAGTTTTGTAATATTTTAACATTAAAAATTCTTGTTTCCATTAAAGTTGATTACCACTTTCAAATACCTATCTTCCTGCCCCTGTGTATTGACTAATACATTAAGCTAGAATAAGACAATACACTTTTTGCTTCACAGCTATTGAGAAACTCCTAACCATGATTAGATTAGCTCTATTCAACCCAGACCAAAATGATTTCTGGGATGTTCCCAGAGCACATTTCATCTAGCACATCTGCATTATTTATGGCATTTACACAAGGTGAATTGAAGGCTTTTATAAACTAAGACACAAATCAATACAAGCTCTTAGCAGATGGGGCCTTAGTAGGGTTCCACAGCAGCACTGTTCCACATCAAGCAAACTCTTTCAACTGAATAACTGGTAACACAGGAGGAAAGGTTTGTTTAGAAAGTCAGGAATTAGAGACACCCTCAGCACCCAGCCTTTCCAGGAGAACTGTACCTGCATCATTTAGAGCCTAAACACTCAGGACTAGGTTTGCCTGCAGTAGGCAACTTGAACTGCTTCACAACATCAGTTCACAAGCATCACAATAGCTCTGTTTCATTTGCTTCCCCAAGCTAAGATAAAAATGCTGTAACACAGATGGCTTTCCCTGTAAGAGGTACCACGGACTGGGGAGAAATGGATGGGAAGCAAATTCAGCCTGGCACTCAGTCAGGTCAGCACTGTGCTCCAAAGGAGACCCTTCTCAGCCTCCACTGTGCTGGTGCTGGTTGTAGGGAGCACAGGCAGGGATGGAGAACTGGCCTGTGAGACCAGCTCCATGTAGGAGAACCAGCTGGAGCCACAAGGTCTCAGCTCCTCAGCGAGGAAAAATCCTCCCCACCTCCATACACAGCTAGTCTGGGGACAACATGAGGATATGTGGCTTCACCTGCTTTCAGATAATGCTCCTTTAATTCACCTTGGCTGGTTTTCACAGATAAACGCTCATCACAAAGAACACATCATTATTTGAGGCACTTACAGCAGAGATCAGATTACCCTGATCCCTTTCTTTTCCTAACTCCTCTAACTTGTGCACTGAGAATTCACTCTAGTTTTGTTTTTTTTTCCTTTGGATTAAGTGAAATCGAAAGTTGTCTTCGGAGATGTCAGCAAAAGATCCTTTTATACATCTATTTATAGAGCAGTGCATTGGGATCTACAGTAGCCAGAAGGAAAAAGGAATGAATGATGAATTATCCAACACAAACTTCCTTTAGAACAGTAACCTGAAACAGAAAAAAACCTGATTATATTCCCGCTCAATTCCTTGCTCTACAGATTGAGTAAAAGGATTTGTCCCCTTAAGCAAATTAAAGAAACACAGGGCCTTTAACTTTTAATTTTTTTAATCAAAGAAGTCTCAAAAGGCTCCATCAACTCAGCTTTTTTTAGCTGACAAACAAGAGGCCACTGAAATTAGAAGATTTTATATTTGGGTTAGGGCTAGCAAGGAAGAAAAAAAGACAAAAAATCCTGTTAGTCTTAATGAAAATCATGTCTTGCTCAGCTGGCACGGGTTTTACTTTCATGAGGTTTATAAGTACATGATCCTGACAGCTCTCCATGAGCTCTTTCTGGAGAAAAAAGGAACAGTGACAATGACTGAAATCCTGAAGTAAAATCATGAGGGAAGAAAAATCTTCCATGGTTATTCATTCTACTCTTGTCTTCATCAGAAGAAAGTGATGAAGACACTCCAGAAAATCATTCCCTTGTCTGCCACTCCCACAAAAGACCAAAAGGCTGCCACAGAGGAGATCAGCTCCTGTTCTTCCTTAGACACCCCTATTTTAAATTACCAGGGATAGAATTTCCTGTGCACACACAAGTTAAAGCAGCAAGCCACAGAGAGGCTTGGAGGCCTCCCCTTCTGCACACAATGAGAGTGTGGGTCAAAGTGGAGGTAGGAGACTCCTTCACCTAACAATGAACCCTTACAGACCCCTAACATGGGAATTCAGTCTGCTCAACTTGCAGTCAGAGACAGACTGAACACCATGTACATAACCAGATGTGTGACTGAGAGTAAACTGCATCCTGAGAGCAGTGGGAAGGGGATGCTGACATGTTGATTTACCCTAAAGACTTTGAAACAAGTAACTCATTCCTGAGAAAATGCTGACAGATGATAAAGTTTATGCAAATAATTAAAACTGCCATACTGAGGTAGCAAAGGCCTCTGCGTCCCTACTTCAAAACTGTCCAGAATTTGGAGCTCAGATAACAGTCTAAAAGCAGGCAAAACCAAAATGATACCACCCCAAAAAGAACCCTTACTTCCAGCCAAATACACTTCAAGATAATATGTGAAGCAGAGGTGACATCTGTATGATCCAGCAACCCATGATTAAATTCTGTTCCATTAATTTGTATAATCAATGCTTTAAATTCACATAACTTTTTAGACATTTCACACCTTAACTAAGCATAGCATGAAGCAGAATCTCTTTGGTTCAAGCTTATCTGATCTTCTGATGCACCCCCTTCTTACAGCTCCCCTTCACCTTCTCTCTGACATTTGGTAATTTTCACTACCTCTTGTATATATTCTCTGCCATCTCTTCCAGTCTGAAGACTTGTCAGGTTTATAAATGTTCTTCATAACACATCTGGTTCCATGCCTTCAGTCATTCTTGATGCCCCTTTCTGAAACTTTCCTAGCGCTCCTATGCCCTTTTGAATTTTCTAAGCTCTGTATAGATGGGAAATTAAAGGCTAGGCTAATAAACAGAAAAATTTGCCTTGCCTTTGGGAATCAATTCTAATGGAAGATTTTCTGAGGGAGAGGGGTTAAACTGGGAAGCAATTTTTTCTTTAAAGTTATTACAGCTGGGTAAGAAAAGCTCCATTTCAGACCAAGAGATCTGAATGATGTTAAACATAACAACAGTTTAATTGTTGCATATTACGTATTTTATCTAGAGTGATATAGCAGAATAAACATTAAAAAAATTAAAAATAAAGAAAACTGACAATTTTTCAACAGAGCCTCTGTAATGCTACTGTGGGAACATTCAGTTATGTGCAAATCCCAGTCTTGGCACTGCAAAAGAATAGAGGATTATTTTGTGTGTGCATGTGGGGGTTAGCTGCACCTGCAGTCAGATCCCTGACTGATGAAGGGAGCATGAACTAATATTCTAAAGGCTGGGACAAGTCTGGTATGGAAAACTTAAATTCATTTTTTCTTAAATTTTCCTTAAATTTTTTACTGCTGGCCTCCTTCAGTAACTGTAGGCTGTCACCACAATTCTAGTGCTGTTCAACTTCTTGTGTTTCTATTCTTCACATTTTCAGGAAAAAATGTGTCTTGGTTATGGTCACTGAGTACAGAGAAGTCCTCTAGGAACAAGGAAAGCATATATGTTTCTTCCCTGCAAATTTGCTCTGAAACATCAACAGCACAGAATACTGAACTTATTGATTTTCCAGCTGAAACAAAAAGCAAACATCCTGGCCACTCAGTGAGCTTTACACTTGTCAACAAAAGCAGAAAGCTTTGTTTATCTGGATAAATTCCAGTTTGTGCAGCAACCCTGGAAATTTGCCTCCACAGCTTCAGTTCAGACTTTCCTCATTCCTCATCCTAGACTGTCACATCACGAATCTGTGCAACATTAGAACCATTTCTGGGTTTCAGCAGAACACCAAAGAAAACAGAAAAATCTCAGGATGTATCCTCTACAGTGTGTGATACTTCTGTAAAGGAACCCAGAGTATTTCTGGAAAGAGGGCAGTGTGATTACAGAATGGTGGTCAAAAGAAAAATACAGACAACTTTCCTGAGGCTAGGAGAAAGCATGCTGTGCTAAACAATTTAATAATTAAACTGAAGAAGAAAATACCACTATAATTAACGTACAAAGAACCAGCATAGCCCAGCTAATCTCATCACGAAGAGATGGAATAAAGTAACATGCATTTTATGGAGCAATTTAATCTGGCAAGCAATTAATTGTAAGAGCACTAAGTCAAACGAACAGATTTCCCTTTAAGGAGATCACATTCATCATCAGTAATGTATTCTAAACTGCAATTTGTTAGCCAGCCCCTGAATTTTACTGAAGACATTTACTGTCTTCCTCCAGTGGGAAAGTGATCCCTGACTGACAGGAGGGAGTGGCATCAGTCTTTTGGAAGTGGCTCCCCTGTTAACACTAACAGGCTCTCAATCACTGATGCAGGAAGCAAGTAACCTACATACAATGTAAGAGCAGGTATGACTTTTCAGAGGTCTTATACTGTAGAAAACCCTGCAATGCTATCTATCACACTGTATGAATCACATCTTAAGCCATGGACCAACATGATCTCATCCATCTCCAACACCCTGGAGCTGGTAATATTACTGATGGGGGAGGGGGGATTAAAAAAAAAAAAGTCAAACCCACAAAAAAACCCCACCTCTCTTGCTCACTGAGAACCTCTGCAGACATCTTTCATCTGGGTTCCTCCTGGTCCAAATACAGGGCTCTGGCTCTCCCCAGTCTCTCATATTCTCAGCTTCAAAATAATCCTTCCTTGTTTAGATTGCATCATTCTAACCGATTACAGGAGTGCCCCAGACTTTCAGTGCTTTTAATTTTAGAAAACCTTTAATTTCCAACTTCTTATTTATTCATTAAACTCCCCCCATCCATTTGTTCCCATTACAAACAACCCTTCAGCTTCAGAAGCTGTTCTACATCACTTTTGTTTCCCACTACATTTGCAGTATCCACTAGTTTTCTCTTTGCTGGATTGGGCAAAGCATGAGCCAAGAGTTCTTCAGAAAGAAATCATGATTCCTGTCCCCATACAAGTTCAGCTTTCTATAAGATGAATTTGAAGGCCTCCTCTCCTCCTAGGAAAGGAAAATACTTAACAGAAAGTCCATCTTCCTGTGTAGACGGCATTATTTTTCTTCTGCCTGAGTGATCATGAAGATTAGCAGGCTGAAAGCAATCAAAGCTCACATCCTCTAAGTGCCCTTGGCCCAAACTGAATCATCTCCAAACACAGGAAATGATTTAAAAATAAAAAAGTGTGAGCAAAGGGCCCTAAGAACCCCTCAGTACAGTTAAGTCTTATCAGGGACCACTAAACTTTACTGAAACATATGTGATAACGTTTCATCTAGAAAGCACACAGAATTCACTCAAAGGAGGCTACTGGCCATGTGTGAACAAAAGCTTGCAAGAGACATACAACTTCTGCCAATGCCTCCCTGCCCCACTGTCACTCCAAATCAATTCAAAGGACAAATTTCTTCACAGTAATGACAGGATGAGACCTATGGCTGGCTGCTTTCAGTCCTCTTCCAGCTTAATTTCCCTTATGCTCCACTCAGACTGAAGGCATGAATATAAAGCAGCCCCATGACAAATCAAAGTTAAATATGTAGTCCTGGAGATAGAGTACAATTTTAAAAAGTAAGAAAAAATCCCTAAGCTATGCTCTAGACCATGCTCTAGTATCATCTCATTCCAGAAACAGTAAATGCAAAGCTTATATTAAACTGATTATGAGAAAACACTGCTTTACTCCACTGTCAAAAAAAAACACAGGGAAAAATACTTGTTAAACCAAAATTAATCAAAACAAAGATTTTTGTACTCCCAGAGGGGAAGAAGAAAACTCCACTCTGCAAAAAGATGTCTAAAGTAGAGAAAAACTCCTGATGGCTAAGCCTTTAAACTCCTCTGACCTGAACCCAAGTGCATGGAATTGCTCCCTGATGCCTTCCTGCTATATAACATCATACTTAGACCAACACCACATTAAAACGACAGCAAGGGCAGGCACAATTCATTTAACAATTAATCCACCCTAGCTATCATTTTCACTTGTCATTAGCTGCCTCTTAAATGCCCTCAATCCCACATAAGCACAGCCTCTTCCTTTAAAGGCACACACACAGGGGAATGTGCCATTAGGGGCATTATTCAAAGCTCTGCTTTCCGTGCCCGTCATCAAGCACAGCATTAATCACACAGAACGGTTTCTCCTCACAAATGACTGAGTTGTGCAGTTGGATCTCATTGGCAGGATCCAATTTAATGGTAAGATCACAGACAGCAGACAATACTGGGCATCTGCAATAACACATACAGCAAGTTCCCTAGTTTTTACCCTTTAAAGACCTTTCAGGGAAAGAAGACAGATGCCAAGCACCTACTGATTCAAGTAAGTGCCCTATTCTGCACATCCAGAGATAACACACAGCACAACACATTCCATGAAAACAAGCTGTCTTGCTTCTTTTACCATTTGACCATGCAGTGAAGAGACTGCTCTCAAAAATCAAATGGGCTAGGTTAAAAAGGACCTTGGCAGGTTCCATGGTCCAACTTTGTACCCAGCACTGGGCCAGCTCACTCACAGCTATGTTCAGACAAGGTATGAACAAGTTCCAAGGATGGAGATTGCACTGAGCTATTTGGTCCAGTCACTCATTCTGAGAAGAGCCTCCTGTATTGCAATCTGATTAACTTTATTTCCCAGTCAAACCTCAGATCCTGGACACTCTTGTTTTGGGACTCTTCATTTCTGACATCAGCTCATGCTAAGAGTAAAAGTCACCAAACAAGGAGAAAAATAGGTGCTACCCAGCAAGAATTGCACAGTCTGCTCCCTCAGCAAGTGGGCTTAACCTCAAAGCAACCACAGCTTTCAAACCAAGAAATCAAGAACCACGTATGGCAGACCTATTGCTTTCTAAGTTTACAAGGACATGTCTGCCCCAGACAAGCTCATCTCAAACATCATAAAAAATTAATGCAAAGCTCAGATTTCAAAGCAAACAGTGTTGCAAAATTACAAGGAGGACAATAAATAATTAGAAAAAATGTAAGTAAAAGCAATTGGCCTTCGTTCATGTACACTGCTTTGCTTAATGACCTCTCTGTAAAGTCTTTTCAGACACACCACGAAGGACCTTATATAAAGTATATCATATTCACACCCCTCTGTCAGCAGCAAGAGCTTTACATTAATTAACACAATACACAACTACACAATCTTCCAGAAGTTTAAAATTCCTCATCGAAAGTGTGTGCAATATCACATTTGCTTAGAATAAAAGGCATTTTTCCTGCCCTCAAAGCACTTACCAGCCACATTTATATAGCAGATTGCAGTATTTTTTTTTACAGTACCCAAAGCCACCACTGAAATTCAATGTTCTAAAGTTTGAAATTATCCTTCCCTTGGCCACAAAGGTTGCATTACTTTCCATCCCACACAGACTCAAAAACTTTCCATAATCCAACTTAATGAGAAGAAAAATGCCACTGTAATTAACACACAAAGTGATGACCTAATTAATCACTAAAGCAGCAACATGAAAAAGCTTTAGGCTTTCAAAGTTTTCTAGCAAAGTCAGGCAAAAGGATTGCCAGGGAGCTTTTAAGGTCATTCCACTTCTGGTCACCCTGAAAATAAGATGCTTTTGAGACCAGGCTTTTATATCCTATCAAACAGGACTCCACTGCAGTGAGATGCCTCCAATGAGTCAGTGATCTCCTACTTCAGACTCCCGACCCAGTAACAGCCAAGTTCCCACTTTTTGGGCTCACAGTACTATTGCCTCAAGCCCAGTGCTTAAGGCAAAGCTTGAGGCAATGATTATGTTGATATTAACAGAATAAACAGTTTGCAAAAGCCACCCTGCACTATACCAGCACAAGCAAGAGAACATGTAAATTTAGACCCTGCAAAGCATCACATCTCTGTGACCACTGATGACTCTGGACATAACCATAAAGAACACTTGGTAACATTTCAGCTTAAAACTAGTTTAACAGGTCAATGCTGTTAAGAGAGACTGTCCTGTTGTCCCTAACACTGAGCTGTTTGTGCTTCCACCCTCTACAGGCTGACACAACCAGTCACATGTGTGTAGCCAATGAAGGCTAGAGGCACATTAAAACACATTGTTTTGTCCTTTTTTGTCCTGCCTACAGAGTCTTATCCTGAGTCCTCCAGCCTCCTCCTTTACATGCAGCTGAACGATGCAGGCTGCTCCCACAGAAGAGAAGGCAGGAACTCTGTCAGTTTATACCTTCTCCAAGTGAGCAGAGCACAGGCTGAGGAAGCACACTTGGGGCACTTTTGCTCAAGAAGCATCCTTGAACTAAACCCCTACCGGGATGAGATATAAGAATCTGGTACCCAACACAGATGAATTCTTCATGAGATCACTGTTACCTTAACCTGGTTGGCTTTGATTGCTGAGAAGCAGCCAAGGCATGCTTGGCATGGGCAAGCACATGGGCATTTCTGACTGCTGAACCTTCAGTCAGCATCCCTTGAAACAGGCAACAGAAGTCTGACCTCAGAGCTAAGGGAGAAATTGCTACTGCTCAAGCATTATGCCATCATTTCCTTGCAGCTGCAAAGGTTTGAAAAAAAATTTAAAGACTACATAGAGTAGGAATAAAAGGTTGCATTCTAGGATTCCCAAGCAGTCAATTTCATTCAGGCTACCAGAAACTCTGACGTATCTTTGTTTCTATCTGGACTCAGAGATATTAGAGCGCATAGATTTCACATTTTGAAGGTGGGGGGGTGCGGTGGTGTGTGGAAATCACACTCACTCAAGTTCTATTTTCCCCTCCCCTCCAAGCAGCATCTTACTTTCCTGGGAATTGCAAAGTCAGCCCCTTTGCAGCCTTGATTTATGTGAGTGATTGTGCACTGCCTCATCTGAAGAAGTGTGGCACCAGGCAAGAAATTGGTTTTTGTTTTGCTTGACAAATAGGGTAAGACAACCTATTGGTAGGGTAAGACAACCTTCTCTACCTTCATGGTTAGAGCTCCTAAAAAAACCCAACACTTTAAACTTTAAAAGCTGGAATGAGTATTTATTTTAAAGAACAAAGTCTTAGAAACAAGATGTCTTCCTCTCACAGTTCCCTGGGAAGTGAGCTCCAAATTCTGGTGCAATCTGGAACGCACTAGGAAAAAAAAAAAAAAAAAAAAAAAACACCAGAAACCATAGACTGCAGTTCTGCAGTCATGCTAACAATGTATTATCCTGGGTATCAGTTCAAGATAAGGTAGGTACTTCATTACCTTAATGAGCAGATGTACTTAATGAGTGGGTACTTTGTCAGTTTAGTACAAAAGGAAGATTAGGAGAACAGGGCATTTACATTCCTAGAGCAAATCCAAATTTTAGGCCCCCCACTAGTATAAGATAATAAGAAATACATGTTACTGGCTTTTGAAAAGCTTTTCTTTAAGTACACATCCCACAGCCAAGACTTTCAGAGGGAATAATAACTCTGGCTGCTGCTGTGAGCAACAGATTTCTTTTAAGCAGAAAGAGCAAAACAGCATTATACTACATCACTTTTCAAGGGAAAAAGGTGTTATTTAAGCTCACAACAATTTTTACATTGTTTGGGTTATGAAGAAAGTTGCTTAATGTTCTTTCTCTACTGAAGCAAATCTTGAAAACCAGATTTGAGACCAGCAGAGATCAGAGTCCCTTATATTTACCCAAAGAATAAAACCAGCATGGATGAAGTTTTGACAAGCTATAAATAGCTGTTTCAAACTGTGCTTCAATCATGTTCCAGTAGAGCCAGTTCTGGGGGCCAAAAGAATCTGGTTGCTTCCTGGCTGCAACAGAGCAACCAACAAAGACATTGACTGTAAGGTTGAAATCTATCAATTAGGAACTGAACTCATGCCAGCCACAGTACCAGAGAAATAATGAACATTGTTCTTATAAACAGGAGGAAACAATACAACAATTCAGAGAGAGAAAGAGCAGAACTCTCAGGATTTTGAGCTTTAACAAAAAAATCCAAGATGTTTACAAGTCTGCATCCTAGGTTTGCAGCACCTGCTTTAATGCATTACTGAGCTCAGACACAACTTGCCTGTAGTCCAGCACTGGGATTCAAGACCAAAATATCTGCAAATGACATAGAAAAATAACTTCTGACCAATAAATACTATATCCACTTCTGAAATAAACTAGAAGTACTCCCCATGCTGACATATACTCTCCACTACTTTGATGTTTCTATAGAGAAAGGTATTTGGCAAGCAAAACAAAAACCAATTTCTTGCCTGGTACCACACTTCTTCAGACCAGGCTGTGCACAGTCACTCCCATAAATCAAACAAGAGACCTCAATCCTCAATTGCACTGAGAAGTCTCTGACTTCCCTGCTGTTTTCCCAAAGCTTCACACCCCAAATTCATCAGCACAACAGCTGAAATTAGGTGCCAACATCCAAATTCCAAGGCTGCATACACAGCTGTCAAAAAAAAAAAAAAAAAAAAAAAAAAAAAGAATTGCTAGCAGCTTAACTAACTCCTCCTTGTAAGCCTTCAATCTGCACCCATGAGTCCAGCAGAGATCTGCAGACAGCAATTCCCTACTCACAGAGCAGTTGCATTGGACAAAGAACAAATGAAATCTGGGTCCTAATACATTTGCAATGGAGGCAACATTTCTCACCAAACTGATAAGTAGCCTACACATCCTGCCTAACTTTGCAAATCTTTCACATTTCAAGGAAGAAATGTTTCCAATAAAATGTCCAAGAGGACAAAAGCTCACAAGTGAGCAAACTGCATTGAGATGTTCACCTTACAAGGACCACATGAACTAGGAGACCTGCTGAACTTCAGAAGAGGCTGCCAAGCAGTGCCTGCTCTGCAGGGGAGTTTCCTTTCCCAGCAAACAATCCTCCCTTGTACACAGGGCTCACCCCCACAGCAAACCCTACAGAGCAGCTGAAGTACAGAAGTGGATCCTGCTCCCAGGTCCCTCTTGAAGGCCAGCCTGTCACTTTTGAGACAAAAGGGAAGGAGATGAAAGCTGCTGATACAATTGCAAACCTTGGAAAAAAGCTACAAAAGCCAGTTAAGCGAGGCTACTGTCCTAGGAATAAATCAAGATGCTCCCCCCCCAATCCAAAAAGCCTTGTTTAATTTGAGGATGAAATTTTAGTGATCTCTGCAGAATGGCATCCAAATGCCCTGAAGAAAGCAAGCCATGGCTATGGTATCTCAGACAGAGGCATTCTTTGCCATACAAACATCTTTGCTTAAAATCAGCATCAGCTCCAGAAACTGTAAGTCACCACAGAAAGAAGCAAACAACAAAGAAATCAATCCTTTTGAAAACCTACTGAAAACAGAAGTTCATTAAAGAGAAAACAGGCTGGACGTTGTCAGAGTCCCTTCATGACTGAAATGGAAGTAACTGGCAGAAAGCAGGAAGGTGACCTGGGATGTACCAAGCTGCTGTGTTTGTGGAAATGGTCCATACAACGCCACTCAACCAACAGACTTGCTCTCTGGATTCGGGCCAGTGCCAGAGACAACATTTAATTAAGCCATTGCACAAATGAGAAAGAATGAAAGAAAATTATAGCAGAATGAAATTGGCTATGGCTCTATAAAAGAAACATACCAAGATGAATCAGCTAGTAAATAAAGAGCAACAACTGAAAAGTAACACTCCTGCCTTGAGAAGAAATCAGATAATGTACAAGAAACAAAGCCCTGAAGTTACACAACTAGATGAAAGCCTTAAATACTTAGAAAAATAACTGAAACATGGGTTAGACTGCTGTGAAAAGACGAAACATGGCGACCCAAGATAGGAATTTCCTTCTTTCTTGATTCTTCTGCTAATATGTTGCTGGTCATAAGGTCTTTCCCTTTCAATCTGCCTGCTTTCTCTGTTCAGGTGCCAGCTAATGCCAGAACCTGTTCACACCAAGATCTGCTGCTCCTAGCAAGAGAACTTTCCCTACCACAACACTGCAAGGTGGAGTGAAAAACAAGCAGTGCTAGCAGGTGAACTCTGAGTAACCACTATAACTCTGTTATAACTACTGTGGCATTTCAGGAACTGTTCTGCTGTGCCAAAGTCCCCATGCAGCCAGAAAAGCATGCAACAAGAAACACATGAAATGACACGAAGGGACTGCTACTTTTGCTACTTCTGTGAGGAGTGACCACAGATCACTAAAAAAGAACCAGAACAAAGCCAGAATCCTCATCTAAAATCTGCTTTAAGATTTTCAGCACCAGAATTTTTTCAGACTACTACCTGAAAACTGCAATGAACTAATTCTTCAAATAGCTTGGTGCATACACTTCTGAAGTTTTCTTACATCATTTTAGCAAGAATTTGATCTATAATCTTGTCAAGCTTGTGTTGTGCTTTAAAAGTACTGATAAAACACATTGCTGAGTTTCTCTTTGGGCCTTGTTGCTTTTTTCTTATTAAAAAAATAATTGTTGACTGCCTTGTACTATGCTGTGATCTGAGCTCAGTCAGGCTGATTAGCAGTGACAGCATGTCAGAGGTCATTACCATTAAACACACCTCAGTGAACAATTCAATGGAGTTGTTATTCCATCAGTGTAGTCCTCACAGGTGGTTTTAAGAATTGCAGGAATGAACTCCAGATCACTGTGGGCTGTAAGCTGCATGCCTGAGCACCCTCTGCTGCTCTGCACTGGCTGGCCCTGAGCAGCTCCACATGGTCCCACAGTCCCAGGGGACTCATCCAGTGCAACCATACTGCTGCAAGAAGCAACACCTGAGCATCTATAGCCAGCCCTTGTGGCTCATCTGGGAGAGGCTAGAAACAAGGCTCTAGCTTGGCAGAACCTTGGTATTTTCAGCTCAGAGATTATGGTTTCAATAAACCCATTGCCAAAGGAAACATGTCTGTGTGTGTGCTCTATATGTAAATAAATATATATAATTTAAGTGTATATATATATGTGTGTGTGTCTGTATAAGTATTATATATGCATTTATATATACACAGACATCCATATATGGATATTCACATTTATATAGGTGCATATACCTATAATGTTCATACAGACATCTGTATTTTAACATATATGCACATAGATTTTCTTAACCATTTCTTTTTATGAACAGGCTTTAAGCTTGTTGTCCTATTTTCACTCTGATTCATATTGGCAAGGAATGTGTTTGTATGTCTATTAGTCTGTACAGAGAGGGAAGGAATAAATTGTGAATGTACAGATATAAACACATATTTTGCACACAGTCTCAGTTGACTGTAATCTGCAGGTCACCACCTAAACCACAAATACAGATGCATTTCTCTATCAGCAGGTCCACTTTCACATATCCTGCATAAAAGCCATTGCAACATGACTAGGTCAGCAGCATTTTGGTCTTCTCTCTTCTTAAACAAATGCTAAATTCCTTGCAGTCTGGTGGAACAATCCTGAAGGTACTAGCTGGACTGCTTGCAGTCACCCACTTCCTAACAAATATCTGAACGGAGCCTTCTCCTCTGTCAAGGTTTTCAGTAAGTGCAGTTCTGTGGTAATTTATTAGGAGCTATAGCTTCAGGGCCAAGATGACAGTATCCTACAACAAACAAGCACAGTCCAATTTGGCCTAACTAAAATCACCAATGTTCCTTCAGAGTGCTCCTATGTAGACTGGCACCAAGCACAATCATTTCATACACATCCATGCAATGTTCTGAGTGCTCCTCCCAAATCCCCAGTCTCTCTTTTACAACCTCAAAGGAGCCCTGGGAGAAGCAGCACCTTCTGTTCAAGGAAAATGCATCACACAGGGTGGGCTCAAGTGGAACAGAAGTAGCTGCAAGATGGAAGAGTGAATGAAAGCACCCAAGCGAGGATTGCAGCCTATGCTACAACAGTACAGAAAACACTTAAAAACAAAAAAATTCTATCACCCAGTTCCATGCTACAAACTTACTCTCTGCTTATTAAAAGTGTTTCAGTGAGAAAAATAAAATTACCATGGGGCTGAATTTCAGACAAGGGAGAAATTCAGCCTATTAATCATTGAGTTAATCTATTTATTCACCTTGGAAAAATCCTGATCAGGAGAAAGTCTATTAAAAGAATACAGGGATTCAGCTGCCACCTTGCTTACTGAATAGTCAATCAGAAAATGCCCCTCTGAACCCTGCGTTAATAAAATTCTCATTAAATGCAAACCTGCACAATGTTATCTTGAAGAGGCTCATTAGTTTAAAAAAAAAAAAACTTGTCTCAAACCATGTTTATTTCCTCATAGGTGAGAAGGTGAGTTTTGAAACCACTAACTGCTGCACCTTCCTATTTCAACCTCATCAGTGCTGCAGCTTTATCTTGCAGTCTATCATATCTCAATTATTTATGAAAACCACAGAGACAAATCCACAGACAGAAATTATAATGACTATTATGAGATAGGACAGCAATCAGAATCACTCATTCTGGTTTGGTATGTAAGATTTTCAGACAGATAAGGATATTATTATTCTTTCTTCTTCAATTTTTCATTTTCTTTGGGTTGAACAGAAATTATGAATTATCTGTAGAAAGGAAAGAAGGCAGGAATAGTCTCCCTATCTCTTAATACTCAAAAAGAATATTCATGACTCCTTTTTTGACTGGAGTAAGGACAACGAAATTCAAATAATCAACAACAACAAAACTCGGACTCTACTGGAGAATTTTTAGTCCAACTAAAAGGTGCTGTTCCTACCATAATAGGACACACAAAGGGGGATCTCTCTGTGGCTGAGTTTAAAGAAGAACATGTGTAAGATTCTCTAGGCATTACTCATCCTGTCTATTTAAGCAATTAATCAGCAGAGCTCATCAGTCCAGCACTGTGGGGTACAAGCAGGACTGTTTGGGTGTCTCCTCAACAGTAACTCCTGTAACACAAATGCACTGCAGCCTTGAAACATGGTAAACAACTCACCATTCCTCCCCGGGCAGAAATGCACATAAAATTGTACACTAGGATTTAAGACACTTGTTAAAGCCCACTGTATGCATGCACAGGCAGATGCTTTTATATTTCTAAGACCCACTAAAAGCCCCAGGATAAGGAAATTGCAATGTTTATTTATTTTTAAATAGCTTGTGTAATGAGACCAAGATATAAACCAAAGCATGACTTTGCACTTCACGGTTACAGCAAAAAAGCAGGTAATCACTGCTCATAAAAACTTCACAGAATAATGAAGCAAGGTGAGGAAAAGATCCGGTGTGGATTTCTCTAAATTCATTTCCTTCATGGCAAAAGCACCCAAATAAGACACAGTACACTAAGACCACTCTAAGGGAAAACCAAAGGGGCACAAACAAACAGGAAACCCAGATATTAGGGAGCTAAGCCACCTTCCAGTCCCCGTCACCATCACATTGTCAAACACCTTCACAAAAGCACACTACCTTTGGACTTCTCTGGCTGCTCTGACATCTATTCAGCTAAAGAATCCTTCAACTATAGTATTTTTACCACCAGAAGAAAACAAACCAGAAGACAGAACTCTCTTCCTTCCCTTTTTTGAGAGCGAGGAAATGGGATAAATCAAACAGACTAACTTCTCAGAATTCTAATCCCTCTCAAGGCCTTGAATCATCTGTAATTTAGACCTTTGCTGATTTCACTGAATGAAAAGCAGTCACTCATGAAATTTCAACATAGATGAGCAGTTGTGTGGAGAGAGGAAAGCTACCATAAGTCCAGAAGATAAACAGACTAGAGGCTCCACTGACTGCAGACATCACCACCTTCTGAAGACGTCTGATACAGGTTGTCCTTGAAGGTGTATCATGTTCATACCATAACAGGACACACAAAGTGGGGTTTTGCCTTTTTTTTGGTTGCATCTTGTCTCAACTGCATGCTGATCTTCACAAAAGCAATTGCAAAGTCTACAGGAAATAAGCCCATGCAAAGTCTTGGTTCCACAAACCAGAGGTGAGCACAAACTCTCTGTGATCACTTGGTTTTTCTCCCTTCCAAGTGTAGATTTCTCTTGCTGGTTATACAGAGCATTCCCAGAGCAGGCTCTGTGTCACATTAAGTGACATTAGTCAACAGCCACCTGTTCTGCTGTTTCACTCCAAGTGCACTATCTACCCACACATGTTCACTTACATCTGTTTAAAAAAACCCAAAAATAAGGATAGCAGCAAAATAAGTCTTGAATCATATATGATGTTATCAAGCTTACAGACTTTTTAAGGGAACCTTTAAGTGGTTTACAGACATGTTAGGTGTATATTGTCTTGAAAAATGCCCTCAGGGATTTTGTCCTACACAATGTCTTTTGTAGTGAGGAAAACAGTAAGTCCTAGCAATGCAACATTACTGAGCTACTTGGTGTTGCACAGACACCAAGTGTCTGGAGTGACTAGGGAAGCGACACACAGATTATTTTTTTTCAGTATAAGTACTTTTATCTTTTATGGTTTGTTTACATGCCAGAGCTGAGAAGTAAATTTTCGCTCTCAACATTCCTCCATTTTCCAATCAATCATATCCATGATCTTCTTACCCAGTTCCCAGCTTGGTCACTAGTAGCTGCTTTAGGTCCCATAAAAATAAATTATTGCCATTGTGAAAGAATACATACCTAGATTTACACTCCTTAGCCTTACAAGTAAAACATCATTTCTCCTCTTCTGCCCTTGAACTGGAAGTGGAGGTTTAAGAGAACATTGAAATGTCCTTAAATAATCAGTTTTAAACACACAAAAATCTTGCAATGTTAAGAGGCCTCAAATCTGCTTATTACAGCAGGCTTACAGTTCCCTTCATAGCTTTATGGAATTGCTATAGAACCACGCAACAGAAATCCATTAGGTTCACAACTGCTCTGCCAGCACAGCATTATTCTCTGCTGTACAACTTCTCCCAAGAATGATATGAGGATTAATTCATTACAGTTTGTGCTATGCTTTGAAAGCACTCAGTCTACAGAAGAGCTAAGAGAATTATTAGGGGACAATCAAACCCTGGTGATCATTCCTTTATGCCTGCGAGCCCTGTTTGAGCAACAACTTAGCCCAACAAGTAGAACAGATTCAAAACAAAATTCACTAAAACAAATGTGTAACTGTCATGATAAAAATGTAGTCACATACAGGAAATGAGAAACTTTAAAAGAGCAATTAACTTTTACTCCTTACCTAATATTGACTAATGCATGGGTCACCTTGCTTGCAGGCTCTTTCCATTGACCAGCATTGGTAGACAGCCTTAGAACTGAAAGGAGAAGACAGTTAACAGTGCTGGCACAGAACTGGCAATTTCATAATTCAAAACAGAAAAAAAAACAATCTGCTTTGGCAAGATGGCAGTCCAGGAACCACATCAAAACAAAGGTCATCTTTGACAATCTGTGATCCAGGGTAGAAGTTCCCTTGAAAGCCCATCTAAAAAACATAAGGAACATGGGAAGGGTGAGCAGAACAGAATAATGACTTGAGGCAGAGGGGATGGGAGAACCTGGGTCCGCCGGACTGGTTTCACTATCACATACAGAGTTCATTTCCCCAGAAACAGAGCAGCATCCCAAGCCTAGAATAGCTCTTATTCCACACACAGCTGTTCTCCTCCAGCTCCTGTTTACACAAGGTTCCATCTGAACAGGACTACATACTGCAGTCAAAACTTAATGAAGAATTCTCCACATGCCCATTTATCTAGAGCTGCAGAGAGGAGTTACACACCAGTGTAAAGAAGAAACACTGCCTGTAGGAAAAAGGGTGGTGTTCTCCTGCAGAGATGGTCTCTGACAGACTTAAGAGCAGATCTGAAAACACTCTGTAACAGGAAGAACTTCTAGGGAATCCAATTCTTTTCTGCCAGAATACCAAAAATATTTATTTAGGTCAAAATATGTAGTGTTTTTATGGTGGCAGTTACTTGCACAACTCCTGGTAAACATCAAAACAATAACAGATCCTGCAGCAGATGTTTTGATTAATTTCCATCTTGCCTGAACAAAGGGAATTTTCTATGAATTTGTACATGCAGGCTTTTCTGGAGGTTAGACTCCACAAGAAAGGTTCACCCTCAATTTAGAAGTGAAGGAGCAGCTCACCATCCAAATTTAGGATCATCCAGAAACATGGATTCTACAAGTGAATGCTTAAACACAGTGGCTGCATACTTATGCCTATAATTGAAGGACAGAAGCTTTCAGTCCTGTAGATGTGGATCAAGCTTAGTTTCAGAACAAGAGAAAAAAAAACAAATCAATTAGATTCCACCTCCACTCCCAACATGGAAAGTTTCAACCACATTAACAGAAGAACTAAAGGACTGAGTAGCTTTCTCATCTGTGCTCACAAATACCCTAAGGCAAGGGGACAGAAGGGTCACTGTAATCTCAGAGATGGGCTGACAAGTAAAGGGAAGCTATCAGGACACCTGGTAGCTTTCATTAGCTTGAGACAGGGCTACCTTCCCACCTTTTATTCTACCCTTACATGTCATCTGCAGAAAAAAGTTGTCATCTCTGAGTAACATTGTTTTGTCAAACAGTAGGCACTGTACTAGAATATATGAAGTAATATATTCAATTCAGGCATCTGCAAGAGTAATTCAATGGGGTTTACTCTACATAGGAGGATGGCAAACATTCATGTGATAAATTGTTTCAACAGCTCAGTTGTGCGTTTTGCAACCCAACTGAGAAAGTATTTGAGTGCATTATTCTTGTATTCCACTTACCTACAGCTTCTACAGGGGATGGGTTTGAAAAAAATATTACCTAGTAAAAGCACCTCATCTTACTAGTTGCAACTCTTGGGAGTAGAAAATGCGTTAGCAAAAAATCTTATGCACTCAAGGGCATAAGGGGCACTCGAGGGCACAAAAATGGCCAAGCACTCCCTTATGTAACAGTTGAAAACTGTGGGAAATTTATTCAAAAGGACAGTTTGTTTCTGCTTGCAGTTACTGGGGTACTCGGCTACTTTCATTTAGGTGAGGATGTCTCTCCCCCATGTCAGAAGGGGGCTGTGGCCCAAATGTCTGCCCTTTAGCTCTCCTTATACATTTACATCAATTCCTGTTGTTCCTTGGGTGATCACGCTGAGAAGGGAGCAGAGGGTGAAGGAATGAAAGGTCTTTTTGGAATGAAGCAAACAAAGAACACAGCTACATTCTTTTTTTCACAGCTTCAAGTATGCAGCACACCAATGCTGCTGCAGGTGCCTGTTTATAACACTGACTGATTATGCCTCCATGCATTCCTTGCTTTTCTTTGTTCCTCTTCCCTTCTGGGTGACACTTGGCTCCCTTCCCTCTCTCTTGAAGGATGGCAGCTTCTCCCTGTTTTGCCAGGGGGCACATTCTTCAGTCCAGCAATTCACTTGTCACTGCAAGCAGGTTTGTGAGGGCTGTTTTCTTGGTTGCTTTGGCAATGAGTGAAGTAGATGTGATTTGTCTAGCACAGCAAGCTTCTTGCTGTAAGTTTCTCAAATTCTTTTCCAAATTCTTACTTGCATTCAGTCTTTCTCTATGCTGGGTGGTTTTTCAGTATGTAACCTGCTTTTTGACTTGAAATTGTCAAAGGTAATAGAGGAAAACTACAGAAAATGCATGAAATACCACATACTCCATTGTGACAATAAATTTATATTTCCAACATTAAGTGACAGAGGGAAGGGCAAGGAGCCTGTTCATATTTTTCTTGTGACATTAAAAAAAACTTATCCTTTTAGTAAGTTTTTCCATCTCTCAATTCTTAATTTACGAACATGCCCTAGTACACAAAACATGTTCACCCAGCACATCACACATCAGTAGCAGGCAGACAGGAAACACTTGAGACAAACATCCCTCTTCCACCACCCTCGCTTCCAGGCAGCAGCAGTCCTGACGAGTCAGGAGGTACTCACCCATCGAATAAAGGTTGTCAAAATTCTGGTGCATGCGAATGATTTCATAATAGAGCTCATCATAGCTGCTGGGAGTGGGCAGAAATGTGTCTCCATAAGTGATGAACATGTTGAACAGGTTCACAACCTAAACAAGTGAAAAGAAGTTGCAACAGGAACATTTATCCCAAATCTATTCTGCAACAGAAGCAATACACATTATGTCCAAAACTTTCAAAGGAATAGCTTGCAGTTGCAGCAGATCTTCCTTATAGTACCAAAGAGACCCACAAGAAGCTTAAATACTCTTATCTAGGGCCAGAAACACATGTTTCTATTTTGCATACAAAGGACCACAGAACAAAAAAAAAAAAAAAAAAAAAAAAAAAAAAAAAAAAAAAGAAAAAAAGAAAAAAAATTAACAAATCTGGAAAATTAAACTAGGCCTTTCCTCACACAGACTTCTTTATTTGAATGAGCCAGCCCTATAGTGAGTCCAAGCACTGCCCTTTCCAAACACCTAGTGAAACCAACCACGATATTCCTCTGCTTCATGGCCTTTTCTCATATCTCCTTAACAGGCCAGAAATCCTTTCTGGAATCCTTTCAGCATTACAATTCCTTCCTAATATTAATTCACAATTAAGTTGTTAAAATTAAGAGGATTTGTGCAACGGTAAAGATGCTCACCATAAGAGCAAGGGTGAAGATGTTGTGCTTGGCCAGCAACACAGTCTCATTAGACATGAGGAACTTCAACAAGTTGATCAAAGCTAGGAGAAAATAAGTATTTTTTAAATACTATAAAAAACAAAGCCATTCTCAACAAGTCATTTATATACAGATGCATTTACATTATTTAGCATAAATTAAACTAAATGCCAGCTATTCACCTCAGAAATATATCCATTAATATGTAGGGTTTGGCATTGCTTTTTGTTGCTAAAATATCCTGCCAAACAGATAAGCAACAACTATTTTACCTTCCCACATTTATTCCCCTTCACTGACTTCCCAATCAAATCTACTCAGGCTCAAGATACGTCCCTTGTTAACTCAGTCAGTTCAAGATTTTTCTATCAGCTAGATCCTGGAGCGAGCTTTGGGGCTGGAGAACCCAACTGTCTCGTTTCTGCTTCATATATCACCAACATGATGTATGCACAGGCAGCCCCAAACTGTCACTCTTGTTGATACCCGCAGTTATAAAAAATAAAAAAGCTAAGAAAAGCCCCACAGCACAGCTTTTCTGTAGCTCTGTGTCAGTGCTGCTGCACTGGTGAAAAGAAGGATGTAGTACTTTATTGTGTCAGTTATCTGGGGCTGTGCCGTAAAGATTATAGATCTGGTTCACACTTGTCTTAAATAATAAAACAACAAAAGCTCCTGCTGTAACCACCCAGTACCAGTTAGTAACAGTGGCAATTAACAAAAAGGTTGGCTAAAAATGCTTTAATCAAACAGACTTTACAATAAACAACTGCATTCCATGCACTTGAATAAAATGTAAAGTTTCTTGTCTTTTTTTTTTCCTAGTTGTTGAAATTTTCAGAAAACTAGTTTCTTCTGCATTATAGCTGTTCAGGAGTGAAAGCTGATGCCTGACTAGAAGAGGTTCTTAATGTACTCTCTGTTCTGAAGTCAACACATTTCAAGACTTAAAACATCTGAATTAAGATGTCCTGAAAAGTCAATGCTGGAACACTATACACATCTTTTTTAAAAGGTTCTTAATTATCTACTAATTAGTAACTTCATCCAACAGAACAATACCAGGCATTACTCCTATTTCTTACAGGCACAAGTAGAATCTGTTAATCCATTTTTTCCCCCACCATTACACAGGTGTCACACACCATTCAGTAACTGGTGAAAAAATAAACTGTGGTTAGGGAGAGCTCCACAGTGAATGCAGAAAAGACCATTCAGCCCAAAGTACAGGCTGTGAAAGAGGAAGAGATAAAGCCCAAGGAACAGGAATGAGGGATGGGCAGAATTTACATACTCATCCCCTTCAAGATTACAAAGTAATCACAAAAGGTAAAATCAAAAAACCTACAGCAAAACCATGCAAACACACCGGTCAGATCTTGAATTAAACAAGACTGTCAGATTCTGAATGCAGTCCTGCAACCTCTACTTTACAATAGTACAAGTTCACCAGGAGTATCACAAGTTTATATATGCACACCCAAAGGGAACCCTGCAACCCCAAAGTGGATATTTACCCATCCCAGGCAGAAGCTACTTCTGTCTAATGTTCCAGCAGGTGGCTGATGCTGAACTGCAAACCACGAATGAACAAAATTTTCTGCAACCTCCAGACATGCAAGTGATTTATCTTTCAGAGCTAGTCCAGGATTAACCATAAGGAATAGCATTTCTCCCTTCCATGTCAGCAGCTCACCTCATGAAGTAGATACATTAACACCTTTTCGATCCAGCCACATAACTCTGCATACCATCATCACCCCATCATCACACAAACTCCTGGGACCAAAAGCAGAGCCTAGATGCCACAATAACACTCTGAAAATACCCCTGTCAGTTCTTTTCCTGCAAAACAAACATTTCAAAACAAAGTAGCAGGTACAGATGGGCTCTCCACCGGAGCAAAGATCCAGCTAAAAACAGGTTGCCAAGGTAACCAAACCTCCACAGCAAAAAAGTCTCCTGCAGTCAGTGCCTTGGACTGCAGACAGCTGCCCTGCATCTCTATCACAGCAGCTCATTGGCCATTTCTCCATCTCATAGTTACAAGCTTGGTTTTACCTCCTGCCCAGCCACAAAGTCCGCAGGGCCACAGCTCATGACCAGGTGCTGCTGTTCAATTACCAGCAGCTTGGGTTTGTGGAAGCAAAGTAGCAGAGCTCTGGATTTCCTATGACAAGTTGTGAGAAGCCTCATGATCATTTCTTTACCTCTTACTCTCCCACAAGAGCCCGGCTGAATGGCCTTTGTCAGTGGGTCATGGCATCGTGTGACAAGCCACCAACAACCACCCAAAAGCTGTGAACATGAAAGCTGTCTGTGATGAGGAGAAACTATTTTTAAAAGAACAAGTGTATTTGTCCAGAGCACAAGCACCCACCAAATGACAAGAACAAGCACCCTACAACTGCCCACTGCAGTACTTCTCATAAACTACCCTGAAGCACTTGTACTGCTCTATTTTGGTGATAACACTTGAAGGAGAACTTTCTCTGTTCTATCCCTACATTTGCTTCAGCCATTGTGATGAATCTATGTTTAATTTTCCTGTTTCAGTTGGAAAGAAGACAAGAGATTACCTGTGCTTGAAATCAGTATTTATACCTGAATTGCACTGAATCACAGCCCACTCAAAACTTTCTGTGCTGTTCCTTCCCTAAGAACTAGGAAGAAGAGGGACATGCTTCACATGAAGAGGAAACTGTGGGCTCAGAGCCCAGTCACGAGAACTAACCCATCAAAGGTTTACAGTCACTGTGTGCCCTGCACTGAAAAATTTATCAACTGCTAGGAAACCACACATTCCTAGAAAAGTTGCAGCATTCCTAACTGGGATATACAGTACATCGATGCTAAAAGAGCAACCAGTCTTTTTCCACACCAGCACATTCTGCAGCAGCCTCTACTCAAGTGTCTCTAAGGACCACAAACACTGTGGAACCTTTAACTCCCTTTGCCATGTCTCTGCAGTTTGTTTGTAAGGCAGACCCTGTACTGAAAATTAGGACAGCTATGCCCTGAAGTTTTCAGAACTAGCAACTTTTAGATCTGGCTTCACATGCCTAGTGCCCTTCAGCAACAATTACACACACAAAATAAACCTTTAGAGGAAAGTCCAACTGACTGAACACCCCTCTGCCCTTGAGCTCCAACAGAGCACTGATGCTACTATTCCTAAACAATCTGAAGCCAAACCAGATGTGTCACATTTTCCCTACTGCAATCAACTGTTCGCCTCTCACACCCCACCTGCAGGCTGCCCTTTCTAGCCAGGAAATTTTCTTTTTTTTTTTTTTTTTTTTTTCTCCCAGCAGAGGAGCAATTCAATCTCCCAGCTGCACAGGCAGAAACAAATGTGTTCCTTGCTTGGGCTCAGCCACCTTATCCCAAATTATGCTCAAGGATTTAACAGCAATGGATGGTTTGGGTATGAGATCTATTTCAACATTAACTGGAAAACAGCACCATTTTTGCAATACCCTCTAGAGCCTTTTTTTCCTCCCCAAAGATATCTGCTCTTGGCATTCATTAGCAGGACCTGAAACACCCACTGTGTGAGTCTTAGAACATCCATAATTTCACAATACAACAGTGTGACTTTAGTAATAAAGGGAGAAGGCTGTAACTAAACGAGCAGCCACCAGTATGTTCATGTAAGTGACCTGAGCTGAGTACACTGGCTATGCTTCTTAAACCAACAAGAAGAGTACACAGCTTTGGACACCTATGTTTAGAAGCTCAAACCCAAGTAGACAAGCGTGCTGAGTGGACAC
Organism: Haemorhous mexicanus; assembly: GCF_027477595.1. Lineage (NCBI taxonomy): Eukaryota > Metazoa > Chordata > Aves > Passeriformes > Fringillidae > Haemorhous > Haemorhous mexicanus. The sequence goes on along the minus strand of NC_082347.1, from coordinate 29,105,494 downwards.
AGAGCCATGTGACAGGCTGTATGTGAAAAGTGGTGTGCAGCAGGTTGGCTCTTGGACAATTTTCTCTCCAAAGAATTATTCTAGCGAAAGGATGAAAAGTGACATCATAGATATCCTCCCTACTTTTTAAACTGAAATGATTGCAGTGAAAGAACCTCTTAGCTCTTCTGCTGCACAGCTGCTTCTGAAGACACTTTCCCTTATCAGCTTCTGTAGCCACTCTGCCTGCTAAGGAGCAGCAGTACAAGCCTGCTCAGTTATTGCTGCCCTCCCTCAAGGCAGTTCTCTGTGAGGTGACTGTGGGCAGCCACCATCTCTCATTTTCTTCTACCAGGAAGGAGATAATTCCTGTTACAGTTGCCCTTCACTCCCTCCTTTCCCTGTTCCTATTCACATAGCAGACTTACCTTCTCTCCCTGTAAGCCTTGTTTCAAACAGAAGTATATTCAGCTCCAGGTGAATTTGGATTCACACAAAGTTGTTTTTTAGTGTTTCAGTGTTCTCTGCTTGGATCATGTGTAATGCAACAGGACCGTGGAGGTAGGCCAAAAGAAAAGGGGGGAAAAAAGTAGTAGTATTATCCCCTGGGCAAGTCAGAATGGAGCACAGACTCTGCCAGGAGCATCAGAAGGCTCTGATGCGTTACTGCACAATGGAGCAGAAGAGAAAAGCCCTGAAACACTCATCAATGAGAGCTGGATGGGTTGAGCACAGTACAGAGGCCTCTGTCACTGCATCTGCTGCACTTACAGGTCAAGAATCTTCTAATGGTGCATATAATGGCCCTCAAGAAAGGAGCAAGGCAGAGAGAGATGTGAGGGCTCCTCAGCTGCAGTATAACATCCACTAACAGGATCCAGTGCTCTACTAAAATTCTCCAATTTTCTACCCTTCAACTTTCAGGGCACACAGGGAAGAACAGTGATTTTCCCATTCCCTCTAGAAGTTACCATTGAACCAACAGCATATTCAGTGTCCTCCTTCCAGCGTCACAAATCACAACCCCCTTGGAAGGATCCCCACCCATCTACCACTAGAAGGCAGCTGATCATGACATCTGGGCGACACTTTGATGCTGCAGAGAAGTCATGTGCCCACAAGTGCTTCAGCAGGACAGTAACCACCCTGCACCTCCTACAGCCACCCTGTTCACATGTAGATACTGCCAAGGCAAGGTCCACACTACTCACTGTAGCACAAGGTAAGCCAGACCTAGTTAAGGCCTAGTGCAACTAAGAATAGAGTGGATTAGATTCTTCAGGAAGCAGCATTAGTCGTTCTGTGCTTCAGTTCTTCCAACATACAAGAGAAAACAGGAGTATTCTATCTGCAACAGCACTGGAAGTATAGACAGAGCAACACCGTGAGCCCTGGCTGCACCTGGCCAGATCAAAGGTCCACCCACACTTACTGTTCTGTCTCTAAATGGTCAAAATCAAACACTTGTTGGAAAACAACAGGCCAAACAATGCTTTCTAATATGTTCTTCCAGATTCCAAAATTCAGCATGATTCCCTCACACAAGGGAAGTTACAGCACAGAATGTGAAAAAAGCAGATTCTCACAACATGCCAATACCATAACCACAGACCAGTCCACTCTCTTGCTCCAGACTGGAAGTCACAAGGGCTAAGCTAGGATAACCATACAGCCCACTGTGCAGCTATGAGGACAAGAGACCCCAGAACAGAGTAATCACCTCTAGAAAATGCTATACCTGAAAGGCAATTTGGATTTAGGGAAGCAAAAGGCTCAAATATGACATTCTGGGATGACCTACGTGTTAAGAGGGTGCAGATCTGGCCACATTCAGCTTTGGCAAGCACTCAGAAGAGCAGTGATCAAAACAAACTCAGCAGGGGATGAGAATCTACAGATTGGGTTTGACAGGAAAGAACTGACAGAGGTATTTTCCAGATAGAGCTGTAGGAATAGGAATCCTGTCAGGGAAATAGTTACATTGCTATTACAAACTAACACATCAGAACTCCCTGAGGCACAAACTACCCCAACACCCTTGGACAAGAGAAGCAATTACTCAGGGACAGCACTTGCAGCTTCCTGTCAATCACCACAGCGTTAGAACACAGGACTCTTGCACCAATGCTGCAGTCCCCTCTCCGGAGAAGGAGAAGCAATAAAAGCTCTGTCAACATCACCAGTCAACATGCTCCAGCTCCCTCCTCTGCTCAGATCAGGAGGGAGCACCCTGCTCCCTGCTCTAACAATCACCTGCCTGGACACTCCTCCACCCTCCCTCTTGCTGCCACAGGCACTGCCGAGTTCCTCCTCCCAGCCACCACAGCTCTGTGGCAAAAAGCAGCTGGCAACTGGCAGGCTCCCCATCACCAGCACTCTACAGCTGCCCTCTCTTTTCCCCGTGACTGGCTCTCAAGGGTGTATCCATGAAAGCAGGCTGCTTTCTTAATGAGAATCAACAGCTTGCCAGAGGGCTGGAGGACACGCTGGCACAAGCCATCGCTCCCAGGATTAGTCGAGCAGGCTACTTCACTTCCAAGCCTTTACTCTCTTTATATAGCCCCCACCCCTGGTACTCACTGTTCCCACCTAAATGGAGCCAACAGTGTGAAATTGCAAGCTTAATGGAAATGCTGATTGCTGATGCCAGGGCAATGCTGCTAGATGGCAATCCAGCAAGCAATAAGAAATAACACAAATTTTCCAACTTCAGCTAAAGCTCAGATGAACAAGATGCTTTTTTCTTACAAATAAATAAATAAATATTAAAAAAAAAAAAAAAAAGCACACACCCACAAGCTTCATCCCTCTTTAGAGGAAAGGGTAGTATTGAGCTCAATTCTATTTTGTCTAACAGTGTAGCTTCACACTGTTAAACAGTAGTCTTGGGAGGTAACGTTGCACATTTTTGCCTCAGGTTTTAAAACAGAAAAGGTGGAGAATCTGGAGAAAGAGAAGAAATATTGTGTGAGAACATGGAAAGACTACAAAGTAAGGAACCCAGGAGTGATGCTGCTTGAACACAAAAAGGGGCATGGGATAAATTACTGAATTCCGAGTGCTGCAATCCCTCCATGCAGATAAAGAAACAGCTTTCAGAAGCTGACTGTAACACTTCTATTATCAGTGGGACCATTTCCCAGGAGAAATTATCACACTATCTCCACTAGGTCACTATGATCTGCAAACTGTTAATGATCCACAATCAAGATCCACAATAAAGCTAGCATTTGCTATCTTTATTTAAAACATGACAGAGCAACATATCTGGATGAGATCTGCCTGGCTGAGGCAGGATGACCAAAAGGTTGCCAGACTTTTATCCATGCAAATGACTAAATTCCATTTGTGCTTATCTGAGCAAGGCTTTGCTAAGAAATTCCCACCCTCATCTCACCAGGTGATCAATAATAGCCCCAAATCTTATATTTTTTCTGTTCACTAGCTATCAGGGTCAAACTCTTTGCCATCAGTATTAAAATACATTAACATAAAGTAAAAGTAAATAAGAATTATGTAAAAGCAGATGCTTCCTAAAAAATGACCCATGCAGGGAATTTAGAACATCCCCCTTTACAAGAAAGCCACTGAGTTTCTGCATTTCTGACACTATCTTCTTCAAGAGTTTAACACCAGGGCATTTCACTAAATGGCTGGAGTGCTCCCATGAAAATATTCTAGCTTTGGTTGAGGAGGTAATGTGAAAAGGTGAGCATGACATTGTCCCACCAGCTGAGAATGACAGCAGAATACTACAAGCAGACATTTGCAGTCTTCCTTCTGACCTTCCCATCCTGCTGCCTGTAAGAGAGCTGTGTAAGATGGGACTCGGGTTTTCTTTGGGGTAACATGGAGTTCTGCCACGAGTACAAATTAAATAAATCAATAACTATCAACCCACAACACACACCACAAGTATAAACAAAACTTATTTTATAAAACCATCTTTCAATTTCAATCCTTTCCTGAATTCCTTCAGTATGATAGCTACATCATACTGTGAAATGGATAACAGGATTAACAATTGCATTCCTGCACCCAGTTTGGGCCAACACAGTACCACATATTACAAGCACCAACACTCCTATAATAAAGAAAATAGGACCCCCTAAGGGCTGCAAACTCCCAGTATGTATTCCGTGGCACACAACAGTTACAGCCTTTAGTTTGTGTGAAAAACTGAGTCATTTGCTAACTGGCCAAGCAGCTCTATGTTCTTCCAAACTCTCATGGCATCCAGTGACCAGGAACTTTGCCAGTGAACTCGACTGTCTGGTACACCAGTGTGTGAATCCTGCCTCCACAAGAGCAGCAAGATGATAAGCTTCCTTTGCCAGATAGCTGCTGCAGAAAGTGACAGTGACAGCTGGATTAGAGATGAAGGGAAGACACAACATCACCTGACTTCCAGTCTGTTCAGCAACATAAATCAGAGGGTTGAAGCAGACCTGATCCAGAGTTGTAGAACCAGAAATGACATAGCTAACACATTCTCAGCAATCAACATTTCAGTCACAAAAATAATAAAGCAAAGTGATTAAACAGTACCATTTTAAATATGCACTGCATAAGGGCAGTATTATATATACTGAAAGTCGGGGGGGGGGAGATTCTCCTCCACAAAAAATTGCTTCTTTAAAATCTTCCACACAGGAACCTTTCATGTTTTTAGTATGCACCCAAAAATTTTTGAATGCAGTACTATCCTTGTTATAAATACAGAACCTGACAAAAAGATCTGAAGAGTGTACCAAAAAAAAAAAAGTATTTTTTCTAGTAGCATTGTAAAAGCCTGCTTTGATAACCCTAAAATGAAAAAGGAGAAAAATTAATATCACTTCTTGATAATGCTACATATTTGAAGCACCCTTATTTTAACAGTGCGCTCTGCATGTACCAAATTAACTAAGCTACAAGATAAGGAACTACAGCCTTACATTAAAACAATTTGAAAACTGATCTTCAACTGATCTTAATAATGATAATACCCACTGTTAATCCTACTTTGCATTCAACTACCCCAATAAATAGCTATTTCACCATTATTATAATTCAGATTTTTTAGGCTCTACTCTTGCTATTAAAGTCTTTATTAGTGTTGCTTTTCTGTTTCTTTAAACACAGCTTTTGCTTAAAGCAAACCATAGCAACTGCAAAGAAGTTACCTGCACCCCCTAAGCTCAGCGTGAATTGCTCAAGCATTGCTAATTTTGAAGTGGGAGGAGTTGAAGAAATGAGGTCTTTTTATATAAAAAGCTTAAATGACTCATGAAAACTCTTCTGGCATAGCTCATACATGCTTGACAACAACAACAACACATACAGCACTGTCCATCACTCAAGCACTGTACAAACTAGCCCAAGAACACTGGGCATTACAGGCTGTTTCTGAGACCAGTGAACTGGCTGTTCCCAAGTTTCCTAATTGGCTCCAGAAAGTACCTTACACTTGACATTCAATTAATCAGTGTTTAAAAAGAATAAGGTACCTGGCATAACAGTCCAGAAGACTTCCAGTTGGCCAAAATGTCTGCAAGCAAACAGGTCAATAGAGTCATAGCCACTTAGAGTTTCTGACCTTGGCCAAATTTCCAGGCTAGTACCAGCAATGGTACATTGTCAGTGGTGAAAAACCTGAAGATTTTCTTTAGCACTTAAAGGGAAGAGCTGCACCCTAATCACTGGTGGAACAAAAGTGAACAGACTGCTGAAAAGGGCTACTAGAAAAGAACCAAGATCAACAGACATTTCTCAATCTCAATGTCTGGTCTACCTAGTAACTGCCTTTGCCAATCGCTTTCATAGGTTAATCAGATTACAGCTGCTTTTTACTCTCCAGTCCTCTTTTTAAGATGTTCCAGAATTTAGCTCTACTAGTGATCTGATATTTATTTTCACACTGCTTTTAGCTAGAACCAGCTTCTACACACTACTGTTGCCACCCACAGATTTTTCTTTCTGTCAATCCTATTTCCAGCTCTCAAATCCTTGCATCTTTCTCTGTCACCTAAACATTCTTGGTCATCTGCTCAGCACAGCCAGAGATTTATATTGCTTTGAGTGCCATGGCCCCAGTCCCTTAACTTAATGCAGAAAAAATTATTCTAATAGAGAAGCTCAGGCTGGATCACATCCAAAGACTGTAACAATATTGTTCTTCTTTAAGCTCAGATGTTGCAGAAGAACGTTCAACAGAAATAAGATGATATGGAAACAATGTGCCAAATAATGGCATATCCAAAAAAGCATAAAGTATTACAGACTGCATAAACAGCATGATACGTGTCCTGAGAGATGCCAAAGCACCTGCCTCCACTGCTTTTCCCTGCCATCACTGCAAATTAAAATCAAACAGAGTAAATGCAGGAACTCTCAAAGTGCTGCTGGCCTTCCATACTGAAGACAAAGCATCCACAAAGGAAGAGCATCAATCCATCAGATGACACCCCAGTGGCTTTCCTTAATTAGAGATTAGCTAACATTAGATTTGGCAAGTGAACAGAAGGCTCCATACACTGCTACTGCTTCCACCTCCAGCCTTTATCTCAGTTCCTCCGCACCCTATACCGACTCCCTGCCCCCAGCATTCTCTTTGTCTTCTTCTCCCACTCAATTTTCTGCCTGAAAAAACTCTCCTCCTTTTATGTGCCAGGTATAACTCTCTCCCTTTCTTTCAATACTTCCTTACACAAATTCCCCCCAGCTTCTTTGTTCCACTCAGCTCTGTTGGGGGGCCTCCATTGCTATTATCCACAGGGGCATTGCTTAAGTCATCACACACTTTGTCATTCCAGAAGACAAGTGTGGGCTTTAAGACCTGCTGTAAAGCACACCTGATGGGGCAACCTGGTATCTCAGACCTTACAGTGAGTAGCTGCTCCCTTTTGGCTCTTCATCCAGCAGTGATTACTAACGCTTCAATCCAAAACAAAAGCCTGATGGTCATACAAAGGACAGAAATTATTTCAGAAATATTGTGCTCTGGTTTGAAATTGTCTGTCATATAGATCAAGACCACAGAAAGAGACATTCCTTCACATCAAAGGCAGTAGCATTCTGGGTAATCAAAGAGCAACCTTGACAGGGTCAGAGAAAAGTATGAAACAGATCTCAAGATAGGGCTGGCAATTAGCATTTATTCTGCAACTTATATAGCATTCTAGAAGCACACCTGGAGCAGCCAGGACCTGCCCTTTTACAGGTGTATGCACCATTTCACCCAGGGTCTTCCAGCCTGTATAAACCACTTAAGCAGCAACAGAAGAATCTCTCTGTTCACCTCAACATCCTATTAAAAAAATAAGAATTTTGAAACAGTCTATGGTAGTTTACTCTCAGAAGAGGATCACCTAAAATACACAAAAATCTATCGTAAGCATGGAGCTCTTCAGCTCCATTGGGTGTGCCAATGTTTCAGTTCCTTCACAGAAACCTGACCAACCCAAGTGTTTTTATATTACTGCTTTGCTTTCAAAGCATGTGCAGTACTTAATGCTTCTGAGGCACTTTATGTTTCCAAAGGTCTATATAAACACCAGCTAATTAGAGACAGCTAACAAGAATATCCCAAGATGCTGAATCTCAGTGTGTAGTGAGTATGTTAATTTTTTCTCCCTCCCTAAAATAGGGAAAGTTAAAGATTTAAAGATGCCAATGAGTGTGCTCCCTGAACTGTGGAACAATACTTTCAAGCAAAAGGTGCTATATTTCAAACTTCTATTCTACCAGTGCATAGAAAAGCAGAAAATTCCAGCCTGGCCAAATAGAAATGGCCCTGGTTCACTGTAACTGCTGAGAAGACATCACACACATTGTCAGATGCAATTTCCATTCACAACAGACATCCACATTGTACACACTCATCTCCTGAACTGGCACTACACAACAGCCATGCCTCTAGGGGCTCTGTTCTGAGGAAAACAACTGAAAAGGAATTGCTAATCCCTTAATTAGTGGCACCCACTTCACCTTCTGCAGGAATAATTTAGAAAGTCTGAATGGGCCACATGTCATGTAAGGTGAAAATTCAGTAACTGAAACTGACTCAGGTTGTTGGTTCAGTTCTCAGTACCTACATCTCAGCTGGGCAAGGCTACTGAAGGGAAGTACTCAGTATCAATTGAGAAGAGCTTCACAAACCACTGATCACTGCCTCTTTCAAAAGCCATCCTCTCAAATTTCTGATGGGAGTTGCATTACACTAGGCAAATCGCTGATCCTAGGTCTCAAGCACAGCTCCAGGAATACATAATTAGGGCCATGTTCCCTTGAATTTTCATAAAGCTCTTGTTTGAGCCACAACAGCAAGGGGATTAACCGTGCTTTCCTGGCTGAGCTACTTCACTGGCTAGAGAAGAACTGAAGCACAAACCATATCCACCAAAGATGCCTGTTAGGTCTCATCATCCATTCTGCTACTCCCCTTCCCAGACCTCCCACACAATGACTGCATCAGGTAGGAGTCCTACAAAGCTGTCCACTAGATTATGTCAGACTCCACAATACTTATTTATCTGTGTTGGGATGCAAGTGGCACGAACCAGACTATCTACCAGCAACTCAAAGGTCAGAGTTAAAAGCCTCTCTTCCTTCACACTGACATTTCAAGGCTGCCCTCTTTAGGAGCTGCAGACACTATTCTTTGCATCTCTTGCAGTAAAAGGAAAAGCAAGGTCCATCTCCCTTTACCCAAGAGCCTACCTCCTTTCTACTCACAAATATCTGAGAGAGAAATACTACTCCATAAAACATTACTCCATTTTCTCCAATCAGGTAAAGAGAGACTCAGGTAATGGAACAGAAAAACAAAGACATTTGGATACCACAGTGAGCATGGAAGACAAGGAAGTAAATTAGCTACCATTATGATAATGAACTGGCTTTCCAAAGGAGGCAATTTGCATGCAGCAACTAAGAAGCAACATAAAGATGCTTTAACAGAACTGCTGCTTGCTTTTCAACCCAGCAGCAATGGAACAAGCAGTCACGGCCACAAAACAACCATCACTGTGGGTTTTTCCTATTTGGCTGTCTCTGCAGAGGCCAAGTACCTGACCAGAGCTCCCTCCAAGTGTAATGTAGCCTCACTCTGCATTTCTTCTGGTAGCACAGCAGCTTGTGCACAATCTGAATGCACCGTCTGGAAAAGAGAGGGCAAAGGATTAATGACATTGTATCTTCCCACAATTCTACAGCAAGCCTGGAAATATCACTGAAAACAGCAGCAGGGAAATAGACAAATTCAAAGACTATCAGAGGAAGATGGGAGTTGTGACTTTTGCCTCCTAAGGGGAATCAACACTCACAAATGAAAGAATCTGACCAAATGAAAAAAGGGGCCTGTATGCCAGTTTACACTCAACAGGATAGGACTGACCACATATGCATGTTTGCTGTTCAATAAATACTTCTCACCTTTTGCTACCCTAACCTAAGGGCCTCATAAACTCTACAGAATGAGTTACTTAACTTGCAATGAGATACTGCAAGCTACTGTAATATTTGGACACAATGGAGCTTCTCTGTTTCTCTGGCCCCAGTGAAGAGGCTAAAGGAAATGAGGGTGTCAGAAAAATGACAGGATTTTTTGTTTGACTGAGGTGTATGGTTTAATTACACTAAAAAAGAAAAGAAATATATTTCTATCAAAATTTCCAGTCTCCTTAATTTAAGTATGAGCTTTGGAATGTTCATGCAATACACATGCAAGCTCTGGAACCCCCCAACATACAAGAAGTGCACTTGTCAAGTCTCCAAATCCTGTAGGTCTCTATAGCATCTAATCTTCATACAGACTCTTAGGTGCACAAACATTCTTCACAAATAACATCCAAACTAAAATTACAGTACAGTGAGTAAATTCTCTAACACTATCATTATGGACAAGACAAAAAATATATACAAATTTGAATTTGTCAGGCCAAGCTATTTTTAGCTATCGACATGGAGAAAAAAAATAGAAGACTACAAAAAAGAAAAATCTCTTTCCCCCCAAATCCCTATTTCTCAAAAACACATTATCTCATTAAAACCCACATCTTTCTGAAAAGACATTGATGACAGACACTGCACATCAGATAAACATGGAGAAATTAAATTCTAAAAATTTGCATGGAATTTATTCAAAATGAGGTGAAAAGTTCAATACAAGGCTTTAAAACAAGGCTGTAGCAAAAAAATATGCAGAAGGTGTGCATTATTCTTTTCAGACCCACTGATAATCCCAAAAATACCACAATAAGGCAAGAACTGAAACTAACTTTTGAATAAAGGTAAAACTATTTATAATCGCTGAGCACGACATTAAGAGCTGCATTTCAAATTGGATTCTCATAAATTAAACCAAGAAAAGGAAGCAAACCAGCTAGGATAGACAGCTGTCTTCAGATCAGGAACAGCAATCCCTATGAGGAGAAATCTCCTGTTTCTGATGTTACTGGTACTGGACAATGCCCAGCACCTTTTCACTTCTGTATCTGCTTGGCTGTAAGTCAAGTTATGAAGTTATGAAGTTATCCATCCTGGTGGGGTGTCTCTCTTTTTTAAAAGTTTTGTGCTGAGGATTCATAACACAAATAATAGACAAGAAGTACTCTTAGTCTAAGGAACCTGGATTTCTCTTCTAAATATTAATATGCCCAGCCTTGTGCAGCTTCATATTGTCACCTCTTAAATGTACTGCAGAGAAGTATGACACTACTTGTGCATTCAGAACACCCACTTTGTCTGCAATAACTGTGTCTGCTATGGGATGGTTTCAGACAGGAGCAGAGTGAAGGGACTGCACAAACATGCCAAAATAAATGGATACAAATGTCCACTGATGGTTGCTACTGCTCATTATTTCTAGTGTTACAGGGTTTCTAGATGTGATGCTGCTTTTGAGTCCAAACGTTTCACACCCTTCTTGTGAAACTCCAGAGCATTACATCCATCTACAATTAGTTCTGCAACTGTCATAAAAAAAATAAAATCTCACAAACTCAATTGAACTGCACAACCCTTGAAAAGGCACTGTAATTGCAAGTTTATTTGGGCAAAACCAGAATATGCTGAAAAGTTACCTTAGGGGAAAACACCCTGTGTGTCTATCTTTGCTCCAGAATATAGTGCTGTTCACATCTTGGGGAAATTCAGCACTGCACAAACAGTCAGAGCAAGGCCAACAAACTGTCTAAATCCTATTTCAGCCCTCCAGGCTAAAGCAGTACAAAGCATTGGAGAGGCCCCTGTGGGACACAGGGAGTGCTCATGAGTAGCTCTGTCCTCTTGTCTCCTTTTGCCCATTGCTAAGTTTTACCCCTTGCTGCCTAGGAGGCCACTTCAGGATTAAACCTCCCTCCCTCTCCACACTGCCTTCCAGGCCTCGTGTCAGTCATCCTTGCTTTTTCAAAACTGTCTTTTCTGTTTCTAGACCAAGATTCACCTTCTGGGAAGTGGGGATTGCTGCAATGACTCTGTGTTACGAAACTTCTTTTAGACTGAAAAGCTCTTTGTGTTAGATCAAGTAGATTAGGGAAACAGTCTGAAATTGAATTGCTTTCAATTTTCTGGCACACAGAGGATTTTTGAAGTAGAAAAAGTTACTGGAAGAGTTCATGAAAAGCCATCCCGCTCCCCACCAGCCACAAAGTGTTATTTCAGCCAGAAGATTGCTCTATGGGCAGGATTCTACCTAAATTCAAACTTCAAATGAAATCACAGTGAGTTACCCCACAGACACTTACACATAGAGATCCATAGGAAATTCTTTCATCATGTGTGTTACAATGAATTCCACCATCAAATCTGACAGAAAAGAAAATGATAAAGTAAGTATTGAGGTGGCTACTGTTAGCTTTTAGTAGACTACAAGGAAGTCAAACTGCCCCACCTACCTATCTCTACCAGACAATAGTCCTGCTTAGATGAAAGGGATTTCACTTTTTTTGTTTGTTTGTTCTAAAGAACAGTAGACATTTGCTAGAACTAGAAAAGAACCTACTGGAAACCGAGGGTACATACTGTAATTTGCTTTGAGGCACTGCTTCCCCATATGGTTTCCCTCACTATTAGTCAAAGACTATACCATGAATTCTGATGTTTAGAATTGCTCTCATATTTCAAGCCCTGTCACTAATGGAAAATTCCATTAAGAAGCACATTTTAGAAAATTATTCAGAAACAATGCACAACCTGGATGCTACTTAAAGAGACATTGCAAATAACACCTATTTTTCCTAAAACAAATTCTGAAGCAAGTAAAGCTAGTTTGATCACAACACAGGCTAAGCTTCTGCTTAAGACTAATTTGTGGAAAAATGAAAAAAGCAGAATGTGTCTGACATTTAAGGGCTTCGAGTATGAAGATAAGAGGCAAAGAGTATAGAAATACAATTGAGAGAAGCTAATCAATGACAACTGAATGAGTGTGGGGGTGTGTTCAACCCAACTTCAGCATGAAATGCTTATACCAAGCCACTGGTAACAATCGTGAGCTGTAACCTCCTAGGGCAGTAACAGCCCAGCAGTGTGACTCAACAGTGACTAGAAACAGTGCAGGTGAGGAGTGTATGGGATCTGATAGCTCTAGAAAGACTCTTCATGCAGCTGTTGTGTCTTGGCTTCAACAATCACATTTGAAAATGCTCAAGTCTAAGACTGCTCTTGTACCATCAGGCTGAACAGCCTTTCAGGGATCCGGACTCCATCCATTTCTGAACCCACATGTGCTTTTGGCCTCCACAGTAATGAGAGTCACAACTTAATCATGTGCTGCAAGAAAAGCTTTCAACTACGCCTCCACATCCACAGGCAAAACCAATCCTAGCTACTAACATTCCTGTTGTGTTTTGGCTCAGAAAAGGCTCAATGCCCAGCAAACATATTCACAAATATGTTTTTGTGAACCACAGGTCTGCCATCATCTACAGTACTTTATATCTATAAAATACTTGTCGCTGCTACCACACTCACCTGAACACCAAATTTATTAATCAGCGGTCCTACCTCTTGTTAAAAACTCAGCTCAGATGGGCCAAGCAGTGTCTGTAAAACTTTCTGTAAATGTATATAGGATTATTGCTACAGAGCTGCAATCCTGGATTTGTCTGTGAGGTAGCCATGTACAAAGATGGGCATGGATTGCTGGAAACATCTTTAGTATGTAACTGACCTTCTTTTAAGTCCATCTGCTGCTCCATTTAATTCTCAAATCTCATATTTCTATTGCCCAACAAGAGATGCTTGAGGAGCCACAGGCACACAGGTGCTCTGACAACACTCACCGAGCACCGCACACACCAGCGGGCGGCAGGGCAGGTTCTTGTCTGCTGCTTTCTTCCGATGCCTCATTGGCTTCAAACACACAAAGATGAAAAGAAGTCAGCAGAAGACTCAAGTGACAGTTTGTGTATTACTGTATTTTTCAAGCAAATAGTACAATCAGCACAGGCTTCCTTTTGTCTTTTTCTCCAACTGCCGTCTTACATATACCAACCCTAAAGGCCATGGCTGGAGCAAAACTGTGCCTGCTTTCCAGCATGCTGATACTGGGGGTTTGTTTCTCTAGCTGTGTAGCTGGAGGGCACTGCTCTGCTGAGGGGAGGGACCCCAAGACAAAAACAAATCAGACAGAAATTCCTCCCCCTTGGTTAACATACTGATTTGTTTCTGACCCAGAAGTCTGATGGCATTCTTAACAGTGTGTACAGTAGTCAGTGGCTTTGGTATTCATTGAAACAGACCAGAAAGGCAAACTGGATAGCAAATCTGTTGTTAAGGGGTAATGACTAGCATCCTTGCAGTATGGTCTCCATAAAGTAAGATGTTTGTTTCTTTCTTGAACAGTGAGTGACTTTCAAGTGCTGCTTCACTACCAGATGAAGTGGAATTTTGTGCCAATACCACAAAGACAGAATGGCTCAAGTCAGGATAACCATTCAAGTTACTTGTAAGTGCAGAGCTTCATGAGCCACGTAAGGACACTTCTTCCACCACAAGAAAAAGCTCTGGAAAAATTACTTTCCTCCCTGAAGGTGAATTACTCTACCCAGAATAAGCCAAATAAGTGCACTCAGTGTAACTCCAGCTGGCTATTATGTATCACATGAGGGCTAATGCTTGCTGGAGATTAAGGCAGAACGTTCTCCCTAGCACTGATTTCCTCAGAGACCTCGTAATACGCAGCTCCTCGCCAGCTAGACAGGCCTCTAAATTCACTGACAGGCCAAAGAGCTCTTTGTTCTTTGAAGAATGGAGACACTCTGAGAGCAACTTCAAAATCATTCTGCAACTCCTGCATTTCTGACAGTATTTCCACATGCCTTCACAATGTAGGTTAGATGTCTGTGACAATTTTCAACATATACTTTCCATACATACTCAAATCCTCTGTGTTTGCATTCTAAAGAGAAAACAATCTGGAGGAAAAGACTCACCACTCTGTGTAGGTTTACACGAAAATTCATGTTGTCATCATGAAGAAAAGCATTAGCATATTGATCCTATTGAAAAGGGCAAGAAAAGGGAGGAGATGTGAAAAGCCCAACACCCTACAGCTGCCTTTCAAATCACATGTTTCAAACTCCCAAGATACGACCACCAAGCTATAAAGCCATCTGTCCATTTCTTCTTGTCCCACCCATGTTTCCAGTCACACAAAAGTAAACCCCCCCTCCCAATTTCACTTAAGAAAAATAAATTGCTAACAAAATAAGCAGTAGTTCGGTCTAACTTTCTCCCCCTTTGCTCTTTTAAACTCTGGACTGTACACACCGTGGTGTCACAAGTTTAACAAGTGCTCCAGGTATATTATATAAGAGGTGGGTCTCCAGCACCAGTTATGTGACTGTGTGGACAAAGGTTTCTCCTGGCATTTTGATTCCAGAAGCTACTACAGTACTAGCAGATATGTTTATGAGCTGGTCCACCCCTCAAGCAAATCTCATTCCAAGACCACCTCTAAATTAAAGAGACTTCTCCAGATAATGCACAGCCAGAATAGCTAATAAATATACCCTCTCTTTAATATCAGAACCGAAGAATGCCCTTGTTATGCAGGAACAGAATTTCTTATCTTGTATTATCTATGCAGCCACCTGAAGAACAAGTGCCAAAACCATTTAATTAGAAAAATTTTAAATGTAGATGATTTGTTTTCAGGCTGCACCCTGAAGAAACATTATTACAGAATCCTTACACGGGCTACCAACCTCACTGCTTTTTATTCTTTAAGGATGAAAGGTCTTTACTTGCAAGAAAGCAAGCAAAATGTAAATGCCACACAAACACAACCACCATTCGGGACATGAGTCAGCCATTAGAACATAGTCCCCATGAGACAGGGCCACATTCAGGCCAGGACTGCTGAGAGAACTCTGTGATGCTGCTTTCTCACCCTACTACCACGTTTGCTACTTGTCTTGTTTGTAGGGACCTACGAACACGTGACTTACTTTCAGACTTGTACCCTTCTTTGGCAGAAGGGATATGGCACAGCCCGTGTTTACCATGAACAGCACAGAGCTGAAAGCCATTAGCACATGACTCATCTAAAAGCCACACCACAGGGTCACTCAAAAGCTTAGAGAGAAAAGGCTTTGGTTTACTCTTTTTTCTCCTCATCCCCCAAAGTTGGCTAACTCAAATAAGATGATCCAATTTTCAAGTTTCAAGTCGACTTTAACAGTACTGCATCAAGTATATTAGCAAATAAGTGCCCGAGGACCTCACCACTCAGTACCACTGTGGATATTCAGCTCCTGCCCCACAGGAGGCAGGGGGATAGAGCCCTGCAGCACACCATCAGGTGAGCAGCTTCACAGGAGAAACCTACCTCTGCTATGCATGTCAGGATAATGAGGCACAGCTTGCCACTGTGCAGCCGGTGCTCATCTGCAAAGGAGAGAAAACAAGTCCTTCATGAGCCACAAGCCTAGCAAGGCTGAAGAGCAAGACAGCTGTTGCAGCAAAAGAAAAGCCCAGCTTGGAGATTCTTCACAGTCCTACTTCCCTCCATGACAGCTAATAGTATTAAGCACTCACCCTCCAGACTGGCCACTTAATCCCACCCACTTGTCACCAGTCTGCACCAACAGCAAAGGTTCAGGTTTGAACTTCCAACAGCACTGTAACAATCCGCTGGGCTACTGTCACATTCAGTTTTACTTCCACAGATATTCTAAATACTGTCCTTCTGTGACAGCAGAGACACACTGTTCCCTCTCTTAGACAAGGCAGAAAGCAAAACATCACCTTTGCTGTAGGTTATGAAACAAGCAGCAAAGCTTTCACAGAGGCACAGCACTGTGCAGCAAAACAACTGCTGACATTATGCTCTAAGTTCCAAGCTTTAACCCCAATATTGAGAGACACAACCTACTTTACTCTTTGTAAAAACATGAAAGAAGGGACTCTGCAAAGACTTAGCATTTTAAGCCAAGAGTTTCACCCTGATCATGTTCCACAACTTCTTATTCATCTCACAACTTCAAACAGCTTTTGCCTTGAATGACAGCTGGAGCAAAACATAGAAGAAATCTCTGGTTCAATCCTTGCTCAAAGCAGGGTCAGGTAAAACCATGTTGTAGAAGGTACTGTCCAGTCAAGCACATATAAAAATCTTCATTCTAAAAAAGAACGTGCTTGGACCACACACCCCCAAAACCCACAAAAATACACCAACAAAAAACAACACACTCATAACTAAGTTCTGAGAAGACTTCACATTTCACATTCCCAAGATTTCCAAAAGCTGCTCTAAAGCACAGGAGTACTAAACATGCCATCCCAGACTTCTGCCTTAGAGTCAGACTCAAAGGAGACAGATATCTGAAACAGTCAGCCACACTTTCATATAAAGCAGAAGACAGCATCAGCCAAATTCCTTCTTTGCAGGTGACTTCAATGAACACTTTGCTAGCTGGTGTGTATATGGTAATTATAAAAACAGATAGAATAGGCTTAGCTAGCTGTTCTGTTTAGTTTGACACCTGTTTTGTTTTCTTTTCTATGCTGCTCAGGGACAGACATTTACTAACAAGATGTGCCCTGAAGTGTGCTGATTTCATCTTGCAGCACTAAGCAAGATGAAGAGGAATTTTGGAATGGGAGAGTTAAAAGCCTCTTCCATCTCCTTACCTCAGCTAAAACGTTTAAGTGTGAAGTTTGGTACTTCAGCAAGAAGGAGAAATGACCTAGAATAAAACTGATACACAGGAGTCTTGTTATTTTTATATTGTAAGGCCTCTCTGTATATTTCTGTAGGTGCTGCTACCACTTCTCTCTCTGGGGATCATGCTGTAAAGGCTCCTGTTTCACACCATGGACTCTGCCCTCTGCCAGAACATCAGACCATTTTCAGGAGCTGTGGGGCAGCTATGCAACCTGCACACACACTTCACACTTTCACAGAAACCTTCATTAAAGCAACAAAGCAGAGCACTTTCTACAGGGAGGCAGATCAGCACAAAACCTGTTTTGCAGATGGGAGAAAATGACACAGAGGTTTTGTTTCTCCCAAGGCAGCTGCCTCTGACTGACACAAGGGAGGATAACAAGAGAAGGATCTAGCAAACACAATCTATTAAATTGTGCTCTCTGGGATAGGACCAAAACAACTGTCTAGTCCTGGACGTGGAAGAAACCAGTTTTCCCTCTAAGTGTTCCCACCTGTCTCAAGACACAAGGAGTAAATGAGAATTACTCATTCTTCTTGCTATACTGGTGTCACAAAGAAGCACAGAATCGTTTAGGTTAGAACAGACCTTTAAGATCATGGAGCCCAAACGTTAATCCAGCACTGCCAGTCTCCCAGTAAACCATGTCCCTAACTGCCACATCTACATGTCTTTTAAATACCTTCAGGGATTGTGACTCGAGTCTGTTCCATGCTTGGTCTTATGCAAGAAAAAAAATAAGGCAGTGTTCCATCTATAATCAAAACAGAAGGGCAGGAACATACCCACGAGAATTAATAAGTATTGGTTTGGAAGGCACATTTTTTAAACGATCAATCAGTGGAGCTCACTGCCATGAACTACTGTGGTGGGAAGGAGGCCTATCAGCTACACAAATTTCAGACTTATACAAGCTAGAACCAAAGTAAAGAAAGAAAGAAACATCAACTCCTGTCTCATAGCACAATAAACTCATCTCTCACTGGCCTGTTTAGTAAGGAATCCCTTCTATCAGATTTCATTCTATCTGAAACTAATCCTGTGTGGCAGCTTCCAAGGCCCTGTGCAGACTTTCCACATTACAGTGACTAATAAGGGCAGAAGTTAAATTAAAAAATATACAATTGTTCCATCAGAGTCTTGGATCAGCAAGACAGACCCTGAGAAAAGTAAATGAAAATGAGCAAATTAGAGAGCTGGTAAGTCCTCCTCACGTGTGTAATCTATTAAAATCACTGAGCCAAGATTGATGTGGTTTAGTTCAAAAGACAAAAGCAAGAAGAAACATGAAAGCAGACTTCAAATACATAAGGGATGACACACAGAAAAAAGAAATAATCCACTCTCAATATCTATCTTGGAGAAGATAACTAGTAATTAATTTAAATTACAGCAAAGAATTTAGGAAGCACACAAAGCTTTCTCACAGTAAGGACAGTTAAACAGTGGAATGAATGATCTGAAAATGGTGCTCCTTTATAACAGTACCTTCATCCAACCTGTCAGCAAAACCTCTGAGAAAAGATACAGGTAAACCTGATTCTGCCTTGGTGCCAAGGAATTGTGGTTTAACCCCAGACAGCAACTAAGTACCATGCAGCTGCTCAATCACTCGCAATGCTTCTCTCTCCCCACAGTGGGGAGAAGAATTGGAAATAAAAGGTAAATCATGTGGGTTGAGATAAGAATAATTTAATAACTGAAACCTCATCATCATACTCATGATAATCATAATAACCATCAGCAGAGTGAGAGAGGGTAAGAGAACCAAAGAGAAACAAGTGATGCACAATACAGCCCATTATACAATCGCTCACTGCCAGCTGCCCATCCCACCCACAAACAAGAATCACCTCCCTCTGGGTAACTCCTGCAGTTTATTTACTGGGCATGACATTCTATGGCCTGGAATGTCCCTTTGGCCAGTTCAGGTCCCCTGTCCTGGCCCTGATTCCTCCTTGCTTTTGTGGACATCCTCACTGGCAGAGCACAAGTCACTGAAAAGTCCTTGACACAGGGTTAGCACTACTTAGCCAGAGCCAAGATATCAGTGTGTTATCAGTATCATTCTCATCCTGAATCCAAAACCACAGCACTGTACCAGATACTAAGAAGAAAATTAACTCTGTCCCAGCCAAAACCAGATAGGGGTGCATGAAGTTCCTTTTGGTCCTAATTTCAGTTATTACTTTCTCTTCAACTAGCTTGCTTACTGAACAAGTGCAAGACAGCCAAATACAACTTCACTGCAAGCTAGTAGATAAAAGGAAACTGCTTGCTCTCTTATTCAGTGCTAAGCATTCATGAAATTCAGTAATTGATGTATCATAGCTCTGCAGATATTTCTATTGTTATATTTATCTTAACAGCAAAACTCAGTAAGAGCCTGAAATACGGTGCAAAGATCACTTGTTATGTTCACACTGTGGTCCTACCCTTATAACCACTGGGCAAAACAGCACCCTTGGGTACCCTGAGCAGAAGATTAAGCAATACTTCAGCTCCAGCAAGCTGAAATTAACCCCCACAGAACTACAGGAGAAACAAAAAGCACAACACAGACAGATATTTTCTCAAGCAAATTACTGCCACTGCAGTCTAAGTTGCTGCTGCCCTATGATATATAATAACAGAACCACCTGTTCAACCAAAGGACAAGGGAAGTATTTCCTTCTAATGTTGAGCTTTGCCCTTAGTGTCAGTTTCTAAGTGTTCTTAAAAATACAGCTCTGGTCTCAGACTTCCCCTCTCTGACAGAGAGTTGTGAATCAGATAGACTCACACCTCTGGCACATAGACAGTCTTGGTTATTAGGTATTATCTTTTATTATTACATTCTTTCCATACCTGACATCTCTCCTGCCAGTATTAGGTCTCTCCTACTTTCATAAATCTTATCTCACAATAAGAAATCACTTAATTTTTTCAAAAGGTGAAATATTCAATCTTTTTTATAAAGAGACTCCACTTCTATTTCTGGAGTCACTAGGTGTGTTCTTTTGCCCTCCTGACTTCAGAAGCATTGTTGGCTGCATAAACACAATTCACTTACCTTTTGTGTCCTGCATCACAATTGAGCTGTACTTCAAGAAGGTTATCAGCAGGTTGCTCGTTTGCACATCAGCATCCAAAGGCAGCTCTGCAGAGCTTATGACTGGAACAAAGCAGATAAGACACATTTATCCTATACAAAACCAGAAATAACTATACAGAGAACTAAGACACAGACTCACAGGTCTGGAGTAGGATCAGCCTACTGCAGGGCCATCTGACCTCCTCCTCCATGACCACCCAGGAAAGATTTTGTTATGAAGACTGGTACCACTCCCTCAAAGACCATTTCTCCCGCTCTAAGCACAGACTGTGGTACCCTGCAAAGTGATATCCTTCTCTGTGCTGCCCCTGCTCCTCTTCCCAGGGAGATGAGCCCACAGTTTTAGCTCTCATCAACATCCCCAGCGTAGGGAAACCGGGATATTCGCACTGACATCCAATTAATTCTTACAAGCAACACAGATAACAGTCACACAATTCTCATTTTGTAAAAAGACGTGCCCAGGAAAGGCCCTTCCCCGTTTCAGCAATTTTGAAATGTTAGTTCCAAAAGGTCTGTGTCAATTCCATTCTTCCCTCTCAACAACAGTTTCTCTTGCAGGAGCAACACACAAGACATAATGTAACAATTATTGCTGTACAAGAGATAGAAAAAGAAGGCAGAAACAGAAGATCTATAAAAACCAAGAAGCAAAAGCAGTCACAGCTTGTGCTACATACATCTCAACCAGCAGGAAGCAGAACCGTACTTGCCATACCCACAGCAGTTCATTGGCATTTCTCTAGGACACCAGCTGTACTTCTGACACCCTAACAGTGGACATCATCTGCCTCAGACTTTACAAGAAGCTATTTCATCTCCTCAGCTAATTGCACAATGTGCCTCCTCACTCATTCCCCCATTCCCCATGCACCATCTGAAGCACTGAGTTTATGAGCTGTCAAGCCTCTATCATGTGACTGAGCCACATTTTTACTGATGACTGAGCCTGAGCTGTCCTAAAGGGCCATTCTCTGCCTTTCCATTTGGAAAGCTTTACAAGAAATATTGAAAGGGAGGAGAAAGATCAGTGGGAAACATGCATCAAGCATTTGCCTGCAGATCCTGCCAGATAAGTCTGATACCATTTAAGATAAAGTAGCTCAGACAAAAAAAATCCCCAAGCTGATGGAGCTAGCTTAGGAACACTTCAGTAGAGTATATAATACAGCTTTGTATAAAAAAATTAAAAGTGAAAGAAATAGGTAGGAGCCCATAAAGAAATTTAAATTAAATTAAATTTCTTTTCTATTTCACATCAAAGATTTGGCAAACAAGATCCAATCAGAGAAATTACTGGTCTGAGAAAAAATTACTGCTTGAATTCTGTAGACATCAGTTTAGAGAATAATTCTTTGTTTTTCTGTGTGACCTGGACATAAGAAACAATTGCTTGATAATGAACCTGCTAATGGCAGAAAGTTCGGATGTATAAACACTCAGGAGTATCAGACTGCACACAAAGAATGGGATAAAAACAAGAACAGATAATAAACACAAGATGAAATTAACAATGCAATCCATAGGGTCAGGAATTCGGGGATTTATTTCCATGGCAAGCTGAGAGCTCATCAGCTGCAAACCAAATACCACGATGAGATCACGAGGTTACAAGCTACCAACATGAAAGGCTGAAGAGTGCAGTTCTACAACACATACCCAGAAAGGCACTTCCAGCAGAGACACAAACACTGTAATGCCCTGCACAAGGTGCTGGTGAGGCCTTGTCTCAACCACTGTGCATAATGAGCATAAGCTGTGTTCAAAGAAGATAAACTTGAACTTGAACAAGTTTAAAGATAGGCTAGTATGTTGACCAGAAGAAGAGAGCACCTTTCTTGTGAGACAGCAAAACACACAGGGGAGTAAACCAACATGTGAAGAAGAGCAACCTTTGTTTCAAGGGAGGCATGACACCATGACAAATGGGTATGAATTGACAAGAAATCCAGGTTGCAAAGTTGAATATTTCTAACCAAGGAACAAGATGCCAAAACTCCCCCCAACAGAAATTACTGGGAAACAGAGTCAGTCAGAGCCCGATAAATTCAAGGGATTGTATGATGATATGCCTGCAAGCACAGGGCACTAAACTCAAGAATTAAGGAGACCTTCTCCAGCTCTATGCAACTGTCCTGACACGACAATAACATGACTGTTCTGGCTGCCTAGGGGGTGAAACTCACAGGTTCTCTCATTCAGGAGGTCATAGATGGCTTGAATTACAATTGACCAAAGTCTCTCTCTTCTCATGCTATAAAAGCAGCCTAAGACAGGGCACCCTTTGCACTGGAAACAGATTTGCAGACCACTAGTACACACATTTTAAGTATTATATCATCTCTTTCCTGCCTATCCTCAGGAATGGTCAAGGCTTTTCTCACCTTTTAGGAAAGAAAAAGGTATTTATCACGAGATTGGACCTTGTAAGAAGTGAGGAATTACATCTGATTGTTGGATGACTCGGTTGGGGGCTCGGACGGGAAATAATTTCATCCTGTACACAACTGTATTTTGGTTCAGAGAAAAGTCTGCTTAAATAAAAAAACCCTTTCAAAATTCAAGGCTTGTATCTCATAACCCTGTAATGAGGCAAGCAAGGCTTCAACTGGGGCAAGGGCAGGCACAGAAGGATGAAGGAGACAAGCAAGGAGTAAAATGCAGGATTCTTTAAACTGTGCAGTGAGAGGCCCAGAGTACAGCAGAGGTTCTCATGAAACTCAGGATTACACAATCACCTTCAATACAAAACTGCAGCCCTTGGAAACAAGAGGCCAAATAGATCAATGCAACTTCACTGTTTGAATCACATAAAAAAAACATAACGGGGCTTTTATGTTATAAAGGTTGCACATTCCCAGGCATGAACTGGTTCAGTCCATTCAGTCTTGAAGACCTGGGACTCCTGACACATTACTAATTGCCATGTCTGTTGGCAAAGCCTGTGCAATGAGTCTGGAAGCTTTCTCACTCCCAATATTATGAATAGCTCAAAGATTTAGCTAAAAGTCTGAAAAATGTATTTATATCCCCAGTGGATCCCTCTTGAGCTGTTACAATGAACGTAGTGAATGAATATTTAACAACAGTAAGCAAACTGACATTTAGATAACTATGGTGACAGGCACACTTGATTTACATATTATGGATAAACAGTTTTTAGCAAAAGCCTCATTTCTCAAAAAAAAAAAGGAAGAAATCACTCTGAAGCACACATTGCTGCTTATCCTGGTTCATGATACAGACCTTTTTTAAAACATGTTTTGAAACTTTACAAGGTCTTAATTTACACTATAGGTTAACAGCCAGAGAAATTTCAAACTAGAATATGAACCCTTTTTTTATCCCAGACAGCATAAAAGAAAAGCACCTGAAATTCATACATGGATTTCTATATGCTAATGTAACTTGTAAACAGTTCAACTACACATTATTTTACTGCAGTAAAGAGGAAGCAATCTTATCATTCCAAAGCCAAAAAGCCTCTTGCTAACTGGCAGCCATAGGCAAATTTTACAGCTGAGTTGCAAGACCTTAGTAAATGAGGAAAATTCTGACATCTCTTTAAAACAGCAGTACTCAAGCACCACCAAACTAAACCAAGCCAAGGGCCACAAAAAAAAAAAAAATCACATTGTTGGGATCAACAAGGTGACAGCAGATAAAAATAAAGCAAGCTTCCCAATGCAACTGCTGCACATAAAGATCAGATCCTTATCTTAAATTTAGTAACCATACAAGCCACAAGAAGCCTCAAACTTCTCAAGATCATTGCCTCTGCTGAAAGTAGGATGGAGGTTTTGTTTTGTCTTGTGGTAAATGAAAAAAAAAAGTGCAAGCAAGCCGTAGATGTAGGTAAGCACAAATTCTGTCAGTTGTGTAATATGGTGTGGGGGTGGATACATTTGCAATGAACACATTGAACAGAAGCCCACAAAATGCCCATCCCTCTACATTTTATGTTATATGCACACAGAGACATAGGGGACTCTTTATCTGAAGCTTTTGTTATCCATGGCAACCAGATAGAATTCATCCATGAGGAGGATCATCCTTAACTAGGGTATCAAATGACCTGAATAGATGATATAACTGAGTAACCCAGACTGCTTTTCCCCAGAAATATTTCCAAACTGTGCTCTTTTCAAATTGACTCTGTTCCTTCATTAAACTCTCTTCAGTTCAGATGCCATTAAATACATGAAAACAGCCATTGCATTTCTTCTCTTCAACTAGGCTATATCTATCCATACCTTAAAATGAAAGGGCTTTATTTTAGATGGCTTCAAAGCATATTTACGTGGACACATAACATCTCATTTAGAAGAGAGATCTCAGGTTAAGCAGTCCTCTACAAAGCCTATCAAAGAAAAGGCAATAAGAGGGAGGAATATTTCCACACCCAGACCGAATTCAAATCCCAATTAATTCAAAGCTGAGGACAAGTGCATTAACGACAAGCAGGAATCCACAGCAATTCTCTGTAAATCTGTTCCAATGAGATATAATCCCAGGCAAAGGACCTGACACTAGAAATATTCATAAGTAAAAGCCTACATAGAATAACTAATGGGCTGGGTGTACTTTCATGCAAATACTGGGGCAGTACTATTTTCAGAAGGAATATCAGCATAATTGCATTGAGCAGTTCACAAGGCAAAATAAAAATAAATTTGAGTCAAAGAATCTTGCTCATGTTTAGCAAGGCATATTACTCCAGGAATATACCACCAAGTTACATCTGCTCCAGACAGACCTCATTAGTTGCCATCTCCAGAAAATAGTTTGCTAGTTATTTTACAGTTTTAAATTATTTTTCCTCAGGAGATGATTGCGCTTTTACCATCTGAAGAAGGCGGGGTGGTTCCAAGTGGAGTGACAGGTGTGTTTGGAACTGGGCTCGTTGGTGATGTCATCAGGCCCATTTCAGGGTGGCTCTAAGAGAAAACACAAATGAACAGGTCAACTGCTTCCCCAGGCACTAGAAACACAGACCACGACTTGTACAGTTCCATGCTCTTGCACAACAGACATCACTAAAGAAGTTTCAAGAAACTTCAACCTCTTCTCCAAAGAGCCAGGCCATGGTTCCTGACCTTGGATGTCTAACAATTAAACTGTACGTCAATTTCTCTACTCTACAAAACACAAAAATGCATCAGAAAGTGGTGGCTCTCCCCAGCAGACAGAAAAAATCCCCTTCCCTAATGCAGAATGGGAGAAGATTTGCAAAAGCCTACAATGTTAATAGCTTCTAATTCCCCCTAAAACAACCAAAGATGTGCATTTGATGTCTTCCCCCATGATCCTTTTACTTCTATTTTTAAGAGCAAGTTCTCCTTGCTCCTACCCCCCACCTGTTCATATTCAAAGATAATGGCAATTTATTACTTTTCTGTCTCACTGTAAAGCCCTGCAGGAAAGACACTGGAGGAAAACAGTGCATAACATAAATAATACTATAATTATTGATCCTCTCAGCTTCCATCAGCCAGCCGCTCTCCCCATTTCATCTTTGCTAATAGTTGCCTGCCTAATTACTGCTTTGACTTCACTCTTTGCAGGCTTCCGGACCCATCCACACTGGTGGGAGCGTAGGCAATCTGCCATGCTATTTTTGAGTCTGGCTGCCAAGCAAAGTGTCCATCTCATAGGGCAAGTTTTACATAAATGTATCATCTGCCTTAATATATCATCACAATTTCAAAATAAAAGGAAGATACAGAACTGCTGATTTGATGTTAGTTAGTTGCCCAGGATTTCTCACAAGTGGATATCCTCCACACTGCCTTTGAATATCTCATTTTATGAGCAACTGTAAATGCATATATTTTAGGGGAAGCACAGACACACATACTACAACTCAAAAACAATTTACATCCCTACAGCTACCAACTCGCACTTAAAATATAATTTTTCACTGAAAGTTTTACATAAGCCAGAATTCCTCAGACAGGTTTTGGGGGCTTACCTTCTTTCTCCAGAACAGTGACTGGCAGTTGAGAGACAAGAGTGCCACCCAGCAGCAAACCCGAGCACCCACAGCTGGTGAGCACACACTTAACGCTCCAGATACCCACACAACTGAATCCCTGCTCTTCCCATGTGCCACACAGCAGCAGGAAACCATTCATGCAGCACCAAGCAATGGACACCAGCTTAGGAGAGTGCATTCATCAGCTTTTATGAGGTTTTTTCAACATGACATAACCTACCTTGACCTCTCTTATATGAAGAATTACAGACAATCCACCATCAGCTCTCCAATTCAACCCACTGATCAGTGGCTGCTTCAACTTCTTTCACAAGTAGCTAGTCTATCCTTCTATTTTTAAGAGCTGATCTCTAGCTGATCTTTTTCTGCTCTGCTCTTTTCCCTGCCAAATGCCTCTAGTCCCTCAGGAGTATCTTGCCCACAGAAAGGCCTGAGTTGGTATTACCCAGAACTAAAAGAGCAGAAATCTCTGAGAAGTGGTAGGAATGAATAACCTGGGAAAAGACAAGCAGGGAACTCCAGCAAATTAAACACCCATGAAACTGAAGATTTCTTCAGAGGCTGTAGATCCGCTTATCAGACCTCTTCCATCACCACTACTGTCAGGAGTCCCCAAAGGTCTCCTCCATCATGCCAAGTGTCGAGCCTGCGATCTATGGCTGCACTCTGAGGACCTGAACAAACTGGGCAAAGGTGTTAACTGTTTTGTTGATGCTGCTCCTCTCACAGATTACAAGCAGTACCTACAAATCAAAATTAAAAGCCTGAACCTGAAGGTCTTCCTAAACACATCAGGCTACCCTTTCAGCACAATCACTGCATCACACACGCTCATTATCTGCCTCCCAGCAGCAACCACCTCTCCAAACTCACACAGCGTTTAGAAAAGCACCCAGAGATTTGTGATCAGAGCACCCTCTCAGAAGGCTGCTTCTCCACCATAAAAAGCCCAAGGACAAATGCTATGCTCCAACAACTGGTTCCCATGCCAAAGGGCCTGGACTCTTCAAGGAAGTCTGAACACAAAATAGTATTTGAAACAACAACAGTCACATGTCAGTTGGTCCCTAAGTGAAGAATACCTAAATAGACAACATCACACACTCCGTGCACACACATACAGGACAATCCATCCAATTTGGGAGCTGAATCAGCTTCTTTCTCTCAACCCTAACTAAACAAAACTATGATTTGCTCTGGAAGCTACAGCAACTGCTTTGCTCACTCCATCCTCCCCCTAAGTGGACTATCAATAGGGCACAGAAGGCACTCAATGCAGCCCTTCCCATTTAGTGGCAAAAATAAATCATTGTGACCTCAAAACTCTACTCATTTAATGTCAAGGAAGGAAGTATATAATAAAAATTCTTCCCCTGGTCCTGGCCTGCTTCTGTTCTTTCAAGCTGATCCTATGACAAGTATATAAGGGGGGAAAAAAAGAGAAACTATCTTTTAACCAATTCCATTTCTGGCTCTCTGATTTCAAAGACATCCACTACAAAGAAACGGGGAAACATTCCACTGAAACTCACTTGTGCCAGAACTGTGATGAAATTCCTGTTTAAGTGAACAGCTTCATAGAGGGCCAGAAGGATTGCTTCATTTGTTCTGTGGGAAGGATACAGACAAAGGCACAGTTAGTGATCAGAATACCAGGAGCCAAGATCTTCAGAAGTGTGGCCTATCTGAAAAAATAATTTTTTTCAACGATGGAAAACTCTGCCTCTGAAATCCAGTTGTTCTTCCAACTATAAGTAGTACTAATTACAGCACTAGTAGTAGCAACCCATAAAAAAAGCTATTTTTAGAGCACAACTACAATCTTTGTTGCTTTCCCACTGAAGATGTCCCTGGTTGCTCAGTGTTTTCCACTTAAAGTCCTCTCTTTAAAGAGCAGAGGGCCCTAAAGACACTAAAATCCCTCATATTTATCACTTGCCCCCTTAATTTATTAAATACTTTGGTGAGGGCCAGAGTGCACGAACTTTTCTTCTCATGTGCCACCTCTGAGACACTTATTATATGTCATAAAAACCACTGGAGTTTTTTTAATAGACTTCATTACAAGCAATTCAGCTGTGTCTCCTCCTGCTGTACTCTTCTCACAGAAGGGCAAATCCACAGTTTGCAGGGTGTGGTAGCATTTTAGTGACAGGAGAGCCTGCTGCTCTAGTTTGCTTTGTGACATGAAACAGGTCTGTGAGGGAAGGGATGGCACCGACCACTCCACCGTGTAAATAACATCTGTGCACTTACTGGACAGAGATCTTCTCATCAGCATCTGCTATGAACATGCTGCCCACCTATGGAAAGAGAGAGCATTGCACAGCAGGAATTTGGGAAAGCTATTAGACAATAAGAGACAACACATGGATGAAAATACATTTTATTTTGCTGCACTGTCACTGACCAATGCTTCACCTGTCAAATCACAAAAAAGGACAAAAAAAAAAAAAAAAAAAAAAAAAGACTGGATCTTGAATCCCAGCCTGGATAGGTTTGCCATATTTTAAGAGGACAACAGAGATTATTTCCTACCTCTTTGCCCCAGGGTGGCCATAGTTTTACACAAGTCACTCCTACAGACAGCTGTCAACACTGAACTACCCTCACCTACAGGAAATTTTTCTGTCAGTTAGATTTCAGAATACTATGAAATCTCTGACTAAAGCAAAGCTAAACTGAAGAAAGGGGAACAGTGGATACTCTTTACAAGGAAGAAATTTGCAACTGTTTTTGAAGGGAACCCCTTCAAAAATGCAGACAGTGCCCACTGCAGAATCCAAGCTTTGTTCCATAGCTAAAGTGCATCCATGCTTGAGAAACAAAACAGTAAAGAAATAGAACCTCAAAGACCAGTGACAGACCAGACTATGCACCACTATGATTTAGGCCACATCACCAGATTAGTAAATAGCTTTTAAAAATATATAGCTGTTTAAAAGGATTAAAAAGTTTTTAAAAAGATTAGAAGTTTAAAATAAGGTGATTTTTAAAATAAAGTCACCTAGAGTGAAAAATATGCAGGAAAAGAATTTCAGCTATCAAGAGTAGAGATCAGAGAGTCCTTTGAAAGAGCTTTCCCAGCCAGAGAACACACTCGTCAGAATACAACCACTTCAGTTGTATTTAGTTTCGATTTGTTCAACCCATCTCTACCTCCAGAACTCACATTCCAAACTCAAACTTTTTAGAAACACTCTCCTGCTGAACTTGCATGAATGCACCTTTTTAAGAATGGAAAAACACTTTTCTTGCTTACCATGTTAGTTAGGGCAGAGAAGAAACCAGTCTGATGCTCCTCTTCTTTATCTTTGTATTGCCTGAACAAAAAGGAATAAGGATAAAGTTTCAGGGTTAGACATGGAACCAGGGTAACTTCCCCTAAATCCCTATGTATTAGTCTTATTTGACAAGAATATAGGATAGAGGAAACTTCAACATTCAACAGTCTTTTTCAATAACTCACAAACAAAGAGACAAAGGGTATTAAAATATTGTAAATTGTGTAGAGCTGAAGTGAGGCTGCTGAAAGATGTGAAACTTGAAACAATGCTTGTGCTGTTAAAGAGGACACAAGCAATTTGGGCTAACTCTGAAGGAAAGGGATTAAGTGGCTTCAGAAATTTTGTCCTGCACTGGACAAACAGTAATAAGCCACATGGGCACACAGGGTCAGTAGCCACAGAAGAGTTTCATTTCATCATCCACTACAGAAAAAAATCAGAGTTGGTCATCCAACTGGGTGCAGAAAGAAACCAGCAGAAGTAGCCAGCAAATACCACATGGACCTTTAGGGTTCATGGCCTGATCCCACTTTCCTGGAGCAAGTGAAGAGACTGTAGAACTAGAGCAAGTGAAGTCAACAAACAGGCTGGGTACCCCAGATTTAAGCTACACTGCTTCATCTGGCACTCAAAGGGACTAGCAAAGCTCACACGGCCATTTATCATGTCTGTCCCACAGGAATCTGATCACACACATGTAACATGGCAAGAAACCAACTCTGAATACTTGGGAAAGGGGGAAGGAATGAGCTAAGCAAAACAGGCCATAATCTGAGACAGCTTTTGTCAGAATGAAGGAAATTGGGTGGGTGAAGTTTTTTCTGCTTTACTCAAATCATTTACTTTGTTAAATACATCTACATGATTTGCTGATTTTGCAAGTCACCTGCATAACCATCACAGCAGGCTTTCAAAGGAATTAAAACATTTTCCTGGATATTTTGAGAATCATACTGCACAAAAAATAATTCTTGAGTTTCCTAGGTGAAATTGCTGTAAGTTTGCAAATTTTTCTAAAGCACTTTTCTCTTAGGAAAACTTGAATGTTTTATGCGGCTACTTATGAAGTAGAGGCTAAGAATATGCTACCCTTTCTGCTGACTTTCTGGCTCTTTCTTCAGCAGGAGTTACTGCTTTGCACCATTTGGAAGAGGTTACATCTCCTAATCATCTCTGATCTGGCATGTGGACAGCACTGGATGCATTTGTTTGTTGTAGACAGTGTTTGGCTAAATCAATTTTTCAACAGAGAAGTTGTCAGTAAATTATTATCTTTTCACTTGTGACTAAGATTTTACACAAAGTTCATACAGAGGTAAAATACATGACAGTAAAAACAGACAATGGATATCTTCCCCTACAGCAAGATCTCTCCTGAAGCACGTCAGCCCAGCTGGTACAGATGCATGGAGATTTGCAATGACTGCATCAACTGCAGCAAAGTACCTCAAAGAATAAGACTATTCCCTGCCTCTCCAGGTGCATCAAGGCTGTCAGGTGATAAACAAGTGCTTTAACACAAAAAGAAAATAAAGTTTGTGAAAATGTACAGTAACTATCACGTATTGAAAAACAAGACACAATTTGATTTTACCTGTTATATTCCGATAAAGCCTGGGCAATTACAAGTCCCATTCCCTGAAAAAAAAGCATTTAAAAATACTTCACATTAAAATCTCAAGGGAGAAAAAAATCACACCCTGAACACACATTGCAATGCTGCCCCCCCCCACGATAAACTAGCATGGTATGCAGAATTTCCCTTGAGGCTGTTTGCACTATTAAGATGTGCTATGATACAACAACATTATAACACAAAAACCCAGACAACAAAATTGAAAGTTAATTACTAATGACTAAGTTAAACAGAAAGCATGTACTCTTGGACCTCCAGATAGAGCTCTCACTCAAGAAGCCTCAGTAAAGCATCAAGAAATTTAGAAAGAAGTTGGTGTCAGAGGAAGGACATCCAAAAATTCAAAACAAAGAGTCATAGACACGAATAACCTTTGACTTCTCGCAAACAGCCTCCACCATTACAGAACTCCTAGCAGTTCTCACCCTTTAATTAGCATGGACCTTGCTTTCTACTTCATGCCTAAAGAGCAGCTTCCAAGTCCAGAACTCACATAACTCAGTCTGCTGTAAATTTTAATCCAGGCCTGGATATGAAACTCAGACTGTGGCTACAACCCAAAATATATTGCAGAACTCTTGACTCAGTTACGAGCTGGTACTGAGTTACAAGAATTCACTCGTGGACTGGTAAAATCAAGTGACACAGCACCGGAAATGAGATTCCCTCTGGCATAAATCATCCTGTGCCTCTTTGGCACATGACAGCAAACAGTGTACAGATAGTTCACAAATACATAATAGGTCAACTTTAGCATGTTCCTTGCTACCTAGCTTTTAATCACCATTTAACTGGTGATCAAACTATCCAAATCATGAGCTGCCTAACCTATCACAAGAAGATGGGGCTGAACAACCACTGTACTGGTGCTCCTTAGAGCAGCACTGTTCTGAGACCTGATTTCTCCCATACACCATGCTGGCATCCATCACCCTACACTTCATGTGAAAGAGCATCTTTAGCAGCACAGAGGAATCAAGTCAAGTACTCACATTGAGTGTGGCCTCATCATCCACAATGGACAGCTTCACAATGTAGGGATTCACTGACTGCTCAAGGTGGGGTGAAAAAGAAGAAAAAAAATGGTTTTAAGTTCAGCCTTCAGGGGAAAAAAAAAACTATTATGTTTCCAAGTTTACACAACCACCTGGGAAGAATCTCTGTCCTGTCCCATAAAACAGAATACACATAAATAAGCAGAGTCACAGCACACACTAAGACCACTAGGCCAGGGACATGTCCCCTTATTGGCTCAGCCATGCAGTCTCCTGATGTTATTCAGGAGGGACCAGCTCATCTGTCAGTCTGGAAAGTGGAGCAGCTATCCTGCAAGCCTGTTATCTGTGACACACACACAGTTTTGCAGCAGGAACAGGCAGTGAAGCTGGAAGCAGCATTAGTGCTCTGCTATCTCCCTACTGCAGCACCCTGCAAAGATTGCTTAAAGCAGCACCCGGGAAGGCAGGACAACATTCTAGACTCATCTGCTGCTGGGTTAGAGAGCAACACTTTGTTTGCACCACTAAGAGCTGGAAGTCTCTAGAGAACATAAATGCCTTGAATTTAGCTGAAGAAAGAACACAGGCTTCATCTATAAAGACAAATGCTAATAATTTGGGAAGCATTTCAGATTAGCAATGCACATTTTTCCTGGGTTTTGTGTGTGTCAGTGCAGAACTAAAAAAGTTTATTTTGAATCAAGACACAGAAGAAAAGTCTCATCTGCAGGCAGGTCATTTTTCAGGGAATTGGAGCTTGAATAATTACTTTTTTGTTAAAGAAATTAAAAAAAAAAAAAATTGAGTTATGCAAGACCTTTGGGAAAAAAAAGAAAAACACATGAACTTTCTGATTCTCCAAAGCTGTGTCTTTCAGACCTGTAGTTGTCTACAGCAAGGAGAGGCAAGTGCACAAAACTGGACATGAAGGGTTGCTGGATACACTGTATGCTGCCAGACAAGCACACAAAGGGAAAACCCCACATTCTAACTAATTTCTTTCAGCTCTAACAAAAGACACAAGGTAATTCTAGCAGATTGAACATGATGCAAACAAACTTCTGCCTATATGTAATCAATTAGTACGTATTCAAAATTCACTACTTGATTTTATGTTTTAACTTGCTATCCTATCAGCCATCCCTTAAAACATTGGGAAAGTGATCAAATAAATACTTTTTCTCTCAGCATTTTCTTTCTCACAGTATCAATGCAGAAGTATTTTCTCTGAAATTAGGACTAGTATTAAAAAAAATATATAGTTGATGGCTTGGATAAGTATATACTTGGAACAACTTCTGAAAACTATTAGGATTTCAATCAGGGGCATCCCTTTAAAGGTTCCAAGTAAAGAGATGTAAATCCCTAGAACAGAAGTCAATAAGCAAGCCAAGATCTCATCAACATGGGTAATGACAACATGGAGAGATACTCTCCAAGGAATTGGAGAGATTACAAAATTCACATCCCAAAAATACAAAAGAAGATCCTAATGTAAACACAGTGGTATTTACACTAAAAACAGACAAAATCATAGTCAGCTAATGAATTTTGAGCCTTTTTAGATTTTCTTAAACAGCTGGAAAGACAACCAATGGAGTTCAGACCAAAAGAGAACCTTTCAGCTGCACCATAGTTAACTAAAAAGAGAACTCCAGAGCACCTGAGGCATGAAAGTGTGCTACAAGTCACTGACAACCAGACAACCACCATACTGACCCTAAGGGCCAAAGAACAGCAAATGAAAGCAGCTACTCAAGGACAAAGCTTATGCCTGCATTACTGGAGGCTTGGCTTGTAGCACTGCTACCAAGGGCAGTGCTGGGCAGTTGTCACATAAAACCCTCCTGGGAATAGCTTTCAGCCTTGCCAGAGGAGCTGGTTGGGCTGAAGTTCCCCTTGCTACACGTCTGCTTCAGCTGGATTGCATGGATCGCACTTTTCAAACATCAGCACAACTTCCTTAAGAGTGCCCAGTTTCAAGATATCTCAGAGTGTTCTCCAAAGCACTTGACCCCAGCTCAACACTCCCCAGAAAGCCAAGGACAAGTCTCCTGCACTCACAGCATTCTACCTGACTAAGGACATAAACTGCAGTCCACAGGGATCCCTGCCTCAGGGATGGCATTACACAGCTCTCCACCATTTGTCTGAACGTGGCAATGAGACCTCTGGTCCTCCTAGTCCACCCTCATAAGTAACCCCACTTACAGATAATTCCCAACAGTTTTCCCTCATAGCCAGGTATCATAGTCTACTGATGTCAGACTCCATGCTCCTGTTCCATGCTACCACAGCACAGAATGCTGAAGAGAATCTGCAATTCATGATTCTGACATCATTGACAGGAATGAGAAATTGACAGGCATTACTTTGACACCAAGTGTAGTTCCTGTCCTTGCATATTCTCTAGATCTATTCATAATTCAGAACTAGATCTATTATAAAACCAGGTAGGTTTTGAAGCCTGCTCCCTATTTGTAATTCTGTTGAAGGGCAGGTTATTCCAGAACTTTCCTATTTGCTGCCTAATGAAGTATATTAAAATATTCCTATTTATGAAAAAAAAAAACCCTGATCATTAAAGCATCATGCCTCATACAAAGTAAAGCCAACATTAGGTGTTGTTCTGACATCTGAAATGTTTTTTTTCAAGCTGATGAATAACGGAAAAAAAATGGGAATATACCATAAACATAAAAAGGATGATGAATAAAGTTCCTCAAAGAGGAATCCATCAAAGAGAGAGAGAAAAAGACTTCTCTTGGAACTACTAGCTGTGATGTTTCAGTTCATTCTTTGGTCACAGCTTCACCATCTCTTCTGGGGATCTGTGCTCTTTCAGTCAGCTAGTCAGGTCCCAAATCATAAATTCAGTCTGAAGCCCAGGATGACTGACAGCTCATTTTACTTTGGAGATTATGTATAACCACATACTCACACACACACACACACAGAGTCAGACATGTGGTTTGGCACAACAGCAACTCTTCCAAAAGGACCTTCCTCAGACTATTTCCACAAAGGAAATGCAAATTCCCTAGGGTAGTTTCTTTCATGCTGGCACAGAAGGAGCTGTAGGAGTATCACACACATTTGATTGTACACATACATCAGAGACAGACACAGGGAGGATAACAGGGCTGCCTTGCAAAGCTTCCCCTGCTCCACGCTGATGCCCTGATGCTACAGTGTGCACTGCTAAAAACTCTACTGCGTGCTGCCTCCATAATCCAGAGGCCACTCTAAATTAGTAAAGTAGAGAGAAGTGATGCTTCTACACCTACCTCATACTTTCTGTAGTTGACCAGCAAGGCCAAAAGGACAACAGCATCATACCCATGTTCCCTGCGACTAAGAGGGCTGGACAGGATCTGGAATAAACAATCACACTGTTCTGTCAGGCCTCCTGCAGGAAGCTTGCAGTGACTCAGAGCACAGCCATGAAATGTATGTGTAAGAGCAAATTATGTCCTATCTGAAAGAGGATATTTGGGTGAAGGGAGTGTCAGTGCCTCAAGGAAGTTCTGCACACACAGAAGCTCATTTATCACAGAAAGGATGCACATAGGCTTTCAGGGCATAAAGGGCAAATATATTTCACAACAGCATTGTATAATATCTCATCATAAACTGTGCAAGTGTTCTGGGTCTCTCCAAGGCTCAGTTTCACTGAAAAAAAGTATAATTTATCCAAGAGCAGAAAAAATATATCCACACTACCTTCCGAAAAACAGTTTCTCCAGTAAAGAAATTCTGTGTGAAATTAGCCCAGAAATCTGTTCAGTATCTTTTTAGTCAGTAGTGACTAAAAACAGCAGACTAGTGTAAAGGGGAGAGAACATTACAAAATATATGTATGACTGAGCTATGAACGGAAGCAGCAACAGTGCCAGTGAACTACATCGCGTTGAAAAAGCTGAAAAGCAAACACATTACTGAAAGTTCTCACTATGGAAGAGTCCCCACAGTAGAAGGAAGAACCCTTACCTGTAAAATAGCTTCAAATATGCTGTTAATCATCACATACTCCAGGATGGTGTTCTGGCTAATGTTATCTGTCACCTGAGTACAAACAAAAGTTTTAAAAGCTCATCCGAAACCTCCACCAATGCTCTAGCTGCCTCTGGCATACATTGGGAACAGGAGAGTTCTGCTTCCAGATGGACACATTTATCCAGAATCTCACACTTAGCAAGTCAAGGTGTGACTAGCAATAGAGCTAGACATGAAGTAAAAGAAATCTGTCCTGCCTGCCAGCCCTGTCTCTGCCAAGAAGCACTACCCACGGACTAAGAGCTCCCCCACTCCTCCACACGCTGGTATTTTGCACAGCTGCATGAATGACAACAGCCATCAGCTGTTGCAGGCTCTACACAGGAGGCAGAGAATGAAAAACAGGGCGCATATGCTCCACTGAGAAGCTTCCCATCATGAAGAAGGCAATGAAGAGCTCCACCACTCTCAATTATCTCTTATCACAGTCAAAATAGTTCACAGTTGACCATCTCCAAAAGCTGATGAGTGGCAATTTATTACAACTTCCTCATTCTTCACATCCTCACCACTCTGGTCTAGTCCACACTTTCTGTCTTTCATCAACCCTTCTCCCTTCCTTTCCATTTATCTGAGACTTCTTAAGTATCTTTTTCCTAAAAAAAACCCCACACCCGTGAGTCCAACTGATACATCCTCCTGCCTCTCCCCTTCAGCCCCAGTTGGCACCCATCTAACAGGTTGAAAAGTGTCTGCACTGGCATCATGGTTGGAGCTACCATGCATGTTCTGGACTGACACTGGCTCTCATTCACCACTTCTTTCTACTTCTTAAGCTTCACACTGCAGCATTCTGCTCAAGTTTTGAAACAGTTCCATCCCTCAGATGTGGCTTATATAAGCCCTTAAGTTATTATGCAGCTGGTAATTACTTACTGTCACCAAGCAGAGAAGCAGCTTCAGACACAAGCTTTTTAGGCTTTCAGAACCTTCTGCACAGAGGAGGGAGTCCAAGCTCTCCATCAGATTCTAAAGAACAACAGTCACATTATTTAAAAGTAGTATTTTAAATTACTTGAAATGTTTTCTATACAAAGCCTTCTGGAAGATTAAAGTAGCAGAGCACCAATATAAAGTCATGTTATTCCAGAATCAATAATTGAGCCATTACTACTGCTACCCAGGCCACATTCATACTATTGCTTCTCAACACTATTTGTGTTAACTACAGCTTAATGACTACTGGTAGAACATCATTATCATTTTCCTTGAGTTTTCTCCAGATGCAGCAGCACACCTCCAATCAACAATACATACATAAATTATGATTAAAAAACTGATAGGCAAACTACTAATGTTTTCCCCAAATATACTACAGGTTGTATAGAGAAGAAAAATTGCTAGTCTTGGAGAGAGATGAAAGATACAACAAGAATTCAGCTTTATCACTGGTTACTTTGTCATTTCCCAAACTCAACCTCTTTACAGTGAAGAGCATCAAGTAAGTTTAAAACAATACATGTGCTGATGGAGTGTGAGAAGAGAGGGTATGACAATCAGATAAAGAAAAAGATGTGAGGTTCAATAATAGGTGGTGATCACCTGTGACAGCCTTTGCTGGCTTTAAGTTTCTCAACAACAGTGACTACACAGTGTGGAAATAAAGAAAAAGAACATGCTCTGTTATATTACTAACCAACCCAGGGACCCCAAATGTCTGTGCTACTGGCAGGTAAAGAACTTCAGGACAGTTATTTCTAGTAAGTAGCTCAAATATTTCCCCCAAAAGCTGCTGCCTGGTAGACACACCCAGGAACACTCACTGCCCTTGCAACACAGCTGCTGTGCAAACTGCTTCTCTGCATTGCCAGGGCCTCACCTTCATACACAGCTCTGCTTTGTCAAAACCCACAAGCATGTTGATGATGTCAAACCCAGAAGTGGATTTGTTCTTCTGATGGACACCCCGGATCAATGCACACAAAGTCTGCAAAGGGAAATAACAGAAGGTGAGATGTAAGGCAACACCTCCAACTCAATAGCAGAACCCACTGCATGATCCTCTCCTAGCACTGGCAGATACTGAAATTAATACCACCAGCCTGGAGGCCACAGATTTTGTCTGACCTCTCCTCCAGCTCTGGCATTTCCAAAAGGGCTCTTAGATGCTGAAAATTCATAAAAATTGGAGAAGAATATATTTGTCCATATTTTTCTTGTTTGAGCACTAATTTCTGTTTGGTTACCACACTGCTATACCAACTTGGAGACTTGGAGCAATAAACTGTGTCTTTGTCAACAAGAAGAACCAATCTTCCCACAAAAAAAAAAAAAAGAAAAAAAAAAAAAGAAAAAGTTCCAAGTCCATCAGGCAGCTTAATTACTTCTTCATTCCAAGTTCTTGAAGATACACAGGTATCAGCACACTATGCTTCCAGCAGACTCTGAGGAAAATTTATGGACAGCAAATTACTCATTTGTCCTAAGAGACAGAAATGTCTGGGGTGACTTTTGTCATCAGGCACTTCTCAGTCCTGTGAAGAGGGGAATGAGCAGGAATACAACCACTGCAGTTTTAGATTCCAGCTTAAATTCAACAGTGAGAGGTAATTAGTTTCACATATAAAGCTGGAGACAAAACAGACTGATGGAATTAGCAGACCTCCAGAACCACACAACAGCAAGTAGACATCCTTTTTTGGGTTACTGTCAGAAACAGATACTGGGCTAAACAAACCTTTGGTCACCATGCTGATTCTCAAAAAAAGGATTGCTTAAGTTAAGTTTTGGTAACTTTCCACATTAACATAGTCTGATTAAGGAAACACTCTCCCAGTTTGAGCTCAGGATGTGTTACCTGGTTTATTTACATGCACACCGCAGGATTCTTATGGCCTGCCCTAAGTTCTTCCAAGAGTCTGGATACAAGTTTAAGAATTTGGGGCTGGTCTAAGTTGTCTCTGTAGCTATAACTACAATTTTAGTAGCACCCTTTCAAACTAATTCTAAAAATAACAATAAAACAATGCAAGATTGTACACAGATGTAATATTCTGTTTTGAGTCAACTTTTCCCAGCTCACTGCTGGTCCACAGTCTCCTACAGATGACTTCTTCAAACCTGAATTTCATATCCTGTACTCCTAAAGCTGAAATGCACTCTGCATACTCCTAAAACAAATGCATTCACCAAACTGTGAGAATCAGCTTGTGAACTAGTAACATCAAATACCAAAACTGAGGAGGGGAGTCTCTCACAAGACATGGAACAGCAGAGCTTTGGTAAGGAACAACCTGCACAAAAATGGCTATGAATTCTGAGTGATAATTCTTCACAGCTTCCAATTAGGAAGTGTCCAGCTGAGGCAATTTCCTGCATAAATTTCACACTAACTTCTCCAGAGCTTTATTTCTTTTTTGACCCATACAGAAATTGAAAAAGGCAGCTGAAATAAATGAGGTGAAAGTAAAACACAAAGCTACACAGCCTAAGTACTTTTGAGACCCCCCCAAACTGACAGCCTGCGATGTGAACAAGCCCCTTTGATTGCTCATTGCCATCCACTTCATCCTCCATCATCAGATCCTCATGAATTCTGAAACCACCTATTGCTGTGCCAAGAGTAGAGACTATGAATGTTTGGAACCTCCACAGACAACAAGTAGCAACTGCCCTGTAGACATCACTTCTCAATAACAAAGAAACAAGCACAAGGTGTTTGATACCAGCAACAAACACATGGCCTCATCAGAAGCAGTAAGACAGCGTTCCCTGTCCCCCAGCATGGTACCTGTAATGCATTCACCACTCTGATTGGGTGCTCCTCACCCAGGGCCTGGATGCAGTGCTGAAACAAGCAGTTGATGTTATCTTTTATCTTCATTAATTCTTCCCCATCCAGAGCCTCCAGCTTGCCTTCTAGATACTCCAGGTTGACCTGTCAGGTTAAGAAGCAGTTCAGGCACATTATACCATCACCAACACCTTAGAAACAGAAGTCCTTGCACTGTCTGCCACTTTGTAGGCAGAACAGCAACAGGATGTTCACATTCTGTTACCTTCATGAGAAACAGCTCCTCCCAAAACCTAGGGTTGCACTTACTGGGGTCCTCCGTCTGCAAGGAAAAGAAACAAGGCATGAGGGCAAGGAAATCGTTCAGGCAGAATTTAAAGAAAGTCTTTATCATGGATAGCTCAGAGTCAGCATCACCTGCCAGATGACCAAGAGGTCTCAAAGTGCAGAATTCTGGCTACAGAGATTCCCAAAATAAAGAAGGACCAAGAGAAGCAGCTCTCAATTGGGATGCCTCTGTTTATTTTCTGAATTGTTTAGAAGTCTGAGAAAGCCACGACTTCCCATAGATGGTATGGTTCTGGTAAGCAACAGGACATGGAAACATTTTGGAAGAGAGCAGAATACAGAGTTCTGCATGACAGTAGGAGAGCCTGGAGCATGTGCCTACACTGTGCAGTGTACACTGTACACTGTTCCTTACCTTGAGGAAAGAAATCCACTGAGAAAAAACCCTCAGCATAAACTAAACCAAGAAAATTTAACACAACCCTTTAGAAAAAAAGAGATGCTCAGCTGCTTACCGTGAAAATTTCATCATACATCAACACCACTTTCTCTTTCAATGGCTTCTTGGAGGCTGACGATTTACGGAGCAGCCCACCTTTCTTCTCTGTCTGGGCCATGCTGTATACCCTGAAGGGAAGAACAGACAAAAAAGCTCAGAAAACTTGAACTTTTCTTCAAGGCATATATGGCCTGCCTCAACCATGAGAGATTTTTTTCACTGCACTGAAATACTCACAGTCTCTCACAAGCTGTAAGTAGGGGCATTTATAACTACACCAGATAAGAAATCAGATCAAAGGACCCATATAGTTCTACATCCCATTTCAAAGACAGGCAGAAGTCCACACACAGGCAGAAACAGAATAAGCTCCTTATGGATAAATTTTAATTCTTCTCTATTAGAAAGTGATTCATTATCCAGACCAATGCAGTTTACATTTAGAAAAGTATGTATTTTTTAATCTCACTGGAGGAACTGTGATACTTGATATCAAATAGGTACCCAGTCTTTTTTTATACTGGTCAAGCCTCAAAGGCATCTGGTGACATGAAGCTCCTGAAACTATTTGAAAGTCTTCTCTTTTCTGTTTAATTTGCTGCCCACCAAAGCACTTCAAATTCTGCTTTTTGTACTCTGAAGTGGCATCCAACACAAGGAAAGCCTCCCTCTGCACCTTAGCATCCTTATGGGGATGCTGCTCTGGGCCAGCTGCTCTGAAAATTCAGCCAGAGAGGAAGCCCAACCACAAATGCATCCCATGTGGTTCTGTTTTGGGAGGAGGATGCAAGACAGAGGACAAGATTTACGGGGATTTTTTTTTTAACCAAATTAATTTCTTGATCCACTTGACAGCAAAGGGTTTTCTAAAACCACAAAGTTCTACTATCAGTATTGGTGCCTTACTGATCATACTATTAAAAAAAAAAGGAGTATCCTTATTACAAAATGAGCCATTATACAAAGTAATGTGGTCCTGAGCTTTCTGTGAGACAACCCACTCCAGGGGCTGAGTCAGAACACACAACTTGCCACATATTCTCAACCTCATGTGTGATGCTACCAAGTGCAGCACTACTCTGACCTTGCAAATACACATTTATCTGCAATCACAGATTTTCCTGGCAAGCATCACAGCTTTAGCACTGTTCTGACCTCCTCCATCACTGCAGCATGTCAGAAGTACTTAGCAGAAAAGGAATGCCATCCCTTCTCATACCCCTGAGCTCCCAGACTTTCTCCCATACCTCCAAAGGTAATTGCACACATGGTAACAGCATCCCACCCACAGAGGCTTAAGTCATGCTCCAGAAAAGCATGGGCAGGCTCCTGTGGTCATTGTGTTCAGCCATGATAAATCATGGACAGAGAGGTAAGTTCGCCGTTCCAATCGAGGACCCCAGAGCTTTCTGAGCTGACACCATGGAGGTAGCTTTGGATGTAGTCTCAATCCCAGACTGTCTGAACCCTCTCCCACAGGTTTAGATCTGCTTTTCTCTCAAAGTTCTACCAACTACTGAATACTAGTTCCAGATCTCCCTTACATTCTTTCCACTACAGACAATTTTTAGCTGACTTACAACTATGTTTTTAACTAGGACTCTCAGGCTTCCAGAGTCATTACTCAAACATCCATCCCTTTAGCCATAAATCTTGGTTCTAAGGGACAGAAAAACATTTTCAGGCCTGGAAAAACAATTCTGCAGCAAAAGACCCTGCCCCAGGTGC
Organism: Haemorhous mexicanus; assembly: GCF_027477595.1. Classification (NCBI taxonomy): domain Eukaryota; kingdom Metazoa; phylum Chordata; class Aves; order Passeriformes; family Fringillidae; genus Haemorhous; species Haemorhous mexicanus. The sequence goes on along the minus strand of NC_082347.1, from coordinate 29,063,045 downwards.
AAAGGGAAGGAGCTTTGCCAGGATGGGAAAGGGTAGGAAAGAGAGCAGCAGATCTCACACCTGGAAAGCTAACATTTACATAGGCAGAGAGGTGTTGTCTTCCCACTAGAAAGGGAACCAGCTGGCTGGTTATGGGCTGGAGTGGGAATGGGAAGACGCCCTGACAGAAGAAAGCTTAGCAACGACTGCACCATAACCTTCTGTAAAAACCAAAATTATTCCCATAGCCTAGTAGGTCTTTGTATCAAACTAAGATGGAAGAAGTTTCCAACTAACAAACAAAAAAAAAAAAAACATTATTCAATCATCTTGATAGCTTTTCTTTTAAAGACTTTGCGTTATTTTTAAACTGTCAAGGGAAATAAGACATTATTCTAATTAGAAACATAACTGGAAACACTGAGAAATCTATTAAAAACCAAATCAAGAGCGATGTCACTTTTAGCCTAGGAATACAAATCTTGGGTAAGGTTGCACAAAACAATTTTCCTACTAGAACTGTAAGTTTCTGAACCAAAAACAGCTGCCAGCCCCAGCATACAAACACATCCATCAGTGTGCTTCTAATTGAATCACAGCTAACGAATCCCAATGTCAAAACTAATAAACTAACTCTCAGTGCTTCTAGGTCAGCGTTCTCACATCAAATGTGTACGTGAATGGGAGGGGATCAATAAGTTCTGCTGAGTCCCTGGATTTTCAGAGCTGTATTTTAACCCCTCTCCTACATTTCCAGAAAGACAGAAAAATCGAAATACATCAAGATACAAAGGGTGAGCATCAGAAGGATCACATGATCATTTGAAAATTCTAGTCTCTGTCAAAATGGGTCTTAGGATTCACATTCTCTCAATCAAAGCTGCACAGAGCACATACACAGACAACTGCTAGAGGCAAGGATTAAATAACGTTCTTGTTTATAATTTGCTGTTCTACAAATGAGCACATGGAGAAGCAAAGAGAGAAATGTAACTCATGCCTCTCATGCCAACGTTTTATTAGGCTGTGTTTGTTTTGTGACCTATGATGATCGGGTCACACAAATGGTTTTTTCTTTTCACTTTATGCAATTACATTTTCTAGATGTCATAAAGACAAACAGAAAACTGCATTTTGCTAATGGAGACCGTCTACTCATCTGCAGAAAACAACAGTTAAATGCACAAAACATTTATAAATAAGTTGCAGAGGTGTCAAATTATCATGATGCCCTGACAGCTTATGAAAACAACAACATTGATGATAATTAACAATTTCCCTTTAAACACCACATTTAAAAGGCATGGGTGCATTTTCCACGTTTTAGGTTCAAATGGATAATTTATTCTGTCAATAGGTTATTCCCATTAACACATGCTGCTAAGTGAATCCTGCTGTATTTGCTGACTGCATGACTGCACAGGAGAACTGCCCCTCAGGGCCACAAGAAGCACACGTATGGGGATTTTTAGAACAACAAACACTTTGCTGTGCAGCAGAAGATCCAAGATGCTTCATATGGAACTAAAAGAAAACTTGACAGAGCACGAGTCTTGGCAGCTCAAAGGCAGGAAGATAAAAGACACAAGTTCAGGCAGACTTTTGCTTTATCTCTCATCAACCCCAGGATCAGCTGATCCAGTCAGGAAGAGATGAGCACATCCAACCATCCACCTTCTTTCTGTTTCACTCCAGAACTCGTAACAGAGATTCCAACCAAACATATGACATTCCGATGAACACAGCTCTGTTAGCTTTTTGTTAGAGTAGCCACAGGGTAAACGAACCTGGTATTTTGAGTCTGAGATTTACTCAGACTTGTGCACACTGAGAATTGCTACACAATGCTTCACACTGTCACTCAGCTCCTGCACAGACTTATTAGTATTCCATAGACTGTCTTTTAACAGCAAAAATACTGTCAAGAGGATAACATTAATGCACATCTGCACCATAATGACATCAGGATCTAAAACTTTTAACTTCTGTAATCTTGCATGCAGCCCATCAAGCACAGCACTTTGCATTTAATTGCCTTGGCTAACAAACCTGAAAGTTTTCAAGATTATAAATGCACATACACAACCCCTACATGCAACCAAAGATGAATAAGTGTATTTTTTTCAGTGTGGACACCTCACAAAATATACTGCAACACTTCTTGGCTAGACAAAAAGAATACAGATTATGCAAAACTCTATTTTCACATACAACTTACTTGGCAAACCATTTATTCACTACCTGGAAAAGGCTGTGCAAATGATGTGATCTGTATTAGTTAGTTAATGTCAAAGCCCTGAACCTCAATCAATTTTATAAAGACTCTGAATAAGAACTAAGATACTTCTGCTTTTAGAATCCAATTGCCAGAGCTACTAAGATTGGACTAGCCTGTTCAAACATTTCAAAGGCAGCAATTGCCTCCTCCCTCCCTGAGTGTATGCGCCTGGGACTCAGTGTGATCATGCTTTGCCTTTCAAGGCATTCTGCAGGTACATCACTCAGGATTAAAGGAAAGTTGCTCAAAAACTGCCTCCATCATGCAAGGGGGGGAGGGGGTTTAAAAGTTAACTCACAGCTTCTAAAGCAACATGTTACAAGCTAAGCACTCATTAAATACTTCAGTGAAGTACCAGGAAAAACTTGCACTTCATCCACGTGATGAATCTGCAAATACTGAACCTGAACAACAGGCAGTTACAACACAGGTCCCAGCGCTCATCCATCGCTGGAAGCAACAGACAACCGGCACCCAGCACAACAATTTATGAATCCCAGTGCACAGGAAGTGCCTGGACCCAGTTCCAGCTGCTCTGTTAAACCCCCAGGACCACCCATCAGCAGCCGAGCAGACCCCTCTTGAGAACAAACAGAGCAAGAACACATAGGGCTTTTTTCAATGCTTTAGAAACCACCATGGCCAAATTTCTGCCATACGCCCTTTTGCAGCTCTTTCTCCACAAACTCTTGCACTGGCAGTTACAGATTGTGCAAGTATATCCACACTGCTTTTATAGTCCATTCATTGTTCACAACTTCATCTGTATATTGGCCATTAGAATAAAAACTGCTCAAACTGTGCTTTCCTCTACAACTGTAAGGCGCTCAACCCACCAGTAAGGGAAACAGTAACACAGTGTACAAGCTTTGGAGCCATGCTGCAGAATTTCCAGGTGCCTTCAGGCAGTATGCAATGAGAAACATATTCTGAAGGCGTGCAGATGACAAAAAACCCAGAGAGATTTTTCCTATTTTTTTCTGCAGTACAAAGCAATAAGCCCCAGCACAGCCACAGTCTATTTATGTATATATTACTAGAAATTCCTTCCATCCCACTCAGAGCAGTCTATATGCTTCTACATAGTACAATCTAAAGTTACATTTCTAACCTATTTTTTAGCTCTTGAAAAATTAGAAAAGCAGCTTCCTAATGCAAATACAGCCACATGCTACTTCTCCCATTGCACCTGCTTTAGCAATGATATAAAAGAGTAACATTTGAGCTACAATTTTAACACTTCATGCATAACTGCATTAATTTCTACATGTCCAGTTAAAATAACACCCAGTCCATCAACTTCACACTACCAACTACCTATGCTTCCTCCCATCAATTCCATCCAGACAAGTGCTGCATGCCTCCACCAGCATCTGTTCACACCCTTTTCATACAAGGCAATTTTTTTCCTTTCACCACACTTTCTCTCTGTATTCCTGATTACCATGACCAGCTCTCTCATGTCAGAAAATGACTTTGGGTTTTTACTTTTCAAGTCCTTTAGAATCCATCCCACATAGTTTACCATGAAATATTCTGCACTGCTTTTATACTCCCACCTAAAAGCTCACATCACCTGCAGACTTTTTCAAACACCTTCCTTCTGAAGAAAAACACTCTCCCTGTAACCTTCTCCAGTCCTTTTCCCACGGCTTCAGCTGGTGGTGTGGATCCAAGACCCACGCTGAACACAGTGCAGCTGCATGACCTCGGCTCTGACTTCTGAGGTAGCTGCTATGTTCTAAGAGCTGCACAGTAAAGTCATGCCAAGATAAGAAAGGTGAAGCTGCAGAGTGGGTAGCATTTTTGAGATACAGACCATCAGCAGCACAAGTACTCAGGAGTTAAAATGCAAACATGAAAAGGTGTAAGTTCAAAAAAAAAAAAATCAAAAATAAGGAGCCAGAATACAGCAACTCAGCAACTCTGAGCAGCAGAGGCTGACCCTTCCTCTCCTAATGGATGTCTGCATGGCTGCCTGGTGTGTTAGCTGGGGGAGGGAGCAGATGAATGCTTAGTCCAGCAGCCCATTAAAGCCTCACTGTTCCTTTTGTGCATGGTAGCTAATAACTGTTTAACTTTTCTACACTGTATGTACCCTACCCACAGTATCTCTTTGCACATAGCAAAAGTGCCAGAAACGACACAATGTGGATCAACCTATTATCACTGGAAAGCCAAACTGTTGTCCTTTCCTCCCCTTGAAATTCCTCTTCTACATTTTTGTCACATTTCCTATTAGAGCTCAAACAGCTGGTGAACTGCAGCCACCACGTATCGCAATGCTTCAAATTATCTCATTGCTTTGCATATTCCACCCACCCGCTCCCCCTAATTGGCTCTCACCATACATTCGGATTACAGTCTCTGCTGATGAACAAACTTTGTTACAGCGACACAGGCAACAGGGTTTGACCGAGGCCGCAGCTTGCTCGTGCAGTAAGTGCCCCTGCCTTCAGCATAACAAACACTGCAAGCTCCCACTGCTTTGCCACTGTTGCTGTTCCCCTTTGCTTTGCCCGTACAAATGTTCGGAGAAGGGTGAGGTAAACCAGACAACTGGAATGATCAGCGAAGGCTCGCTCGGTTCCTAGGAGCTATCCCGAGCCCAAACCACCGGCAGCCGGGTACAGTGCGGCCCACGAGCACCGAAGGGCTGGGCTGCGGCAGGCCCCGAGGCCTCGTCGGGGCCGGCACCCGGGGCACGCACCGGGGCACCGCGGCGTCCCGGCGGGCCACGAGAAGCACCTCCCGCTGCACGGGCTGCGTGCGGCCGCTCCCGCAGCTAACCGGGGTGGGCAGCGAGCGACCGTGGAACGGGATGCCGGTACCCAGCGAGGCCCCTCGCGGCGGGGAGCGCACCCGCCCTGCGGAGCCCCCGGTGCAGCGGAGCCCCCGGTGCCGGAGGGGCAGCGGGGGCGCGCCCGGCCCCGCAGGCGGGGTCCCGTGTTCCCCCCGCCGCTCCCGCACTCACCTGCGGGCAGCCGCTCCCCGCACACCGCGCAGGCGCCGCGCGTGCGCCCGCCGGTTCCCCGCGCGGCCGCGGCTCCCGCAGGCGGGGCGGGCGGAGGAGGCTCCTCCCTGGGCCGGTTGGAGCTCGGCTCGCCCCGCGGGGACTGACACACGCACGTACACACGCACCCCGGTAACAAATGGCCCCGCCGTCTGCGGGGACCCGCAGGTTGCCCTCGGGACGCGGCCCCGCAGCCCACTCCGCACCGGCGGCGGAAGTAGGAGCGGGACGGCCCGCGGCTCGGAGCGGCTCCGCCCGGAAACCCGCGGCCCCGTGACTGCGCAGCGCTGAGCGGAGCTGCCACTGGCCCGGGCCCGGGCCCGGTCGTCAGTCGCCGCGCGGCAGGTGGGTCCCGGCGGGAGGGGGACCTGGCGTGTGCCCGGGACAGCGCGGAGTTCTCTCGGGCGGCGCTGGGTGTGTGGCGAGCTCCGGGTGCGGCCGGTCCCTGGGAGTCGCTGCCGCGGAGCCGGCTCGCCGCGGGGGGGAAGGTGCTCGAGGTGTCCATGGGGGCCTCCTAGAGAGCCGAGGGAGCAGGGTGCCGGCAGTAGGGCGTGGCGGGGCTCCGGGAGGGGACTGAGTGGCGGCTGTGGCTCCGTGCCCCAACTCGCCCTGCTGCACGCTGTCCTGACAGGATGAAGCTGCGGCAGGTCTCCGACTTGAGTGACTTCAGCCGAGGCCACTGGCTGCGGGAGTTGCTGTGCCGCGGAGAAGAGCCCAGCCACGTCCAGTCCAGCCCCGACGGGCAGCATGTCTTGCTCCTGCAGAAGAGCCGGCCGCCCACCTTGCCGCGGGTGGTGGCCTTCCAGCGCCACAGCATCGCTGGAGCCGACCTGGAGAGGAGCTGGCAGCCGCCCCAGCCAGCCCCCGTGGGACTGCTCTTCCTGCAGAGCCCTGTGGTTTCGGACTCCTGGGTACTGGCCGTGGTGTGGGAGCATGGCCGGACCGAGGTCTGGCACTTTGTGGTGGCCGTGGGCTGGCAGCTGCTGCAGACGCTGGAGCTGTGCCAGGGTGCCCGGGCACGAGTCGTCTCCGTGTGCAGCCAGGGAGCCACCCTGGTGTGGTGTGAGGAGAGGCCGCCGCTGGGTGCTCACTCGGACGTGAGCAAGTGTGCCTTCAGGTTCTGTGTCTGTGCCCGTGCTCTGGAGGTGGGGGAGCAAGGTGTGCGGCTGGGCACTGCGAGGATAGTCCTGCACAACAGCCCCGAGTACCGGGTCCTGGCCTCTCCCCAGCATGTCTTCCTAGTGCCTGCTGCTGCCGGCTTTGCCACCACTTCCAAATTCCTCCTCATCTGGCATCCAGAGAAGGCAGAGTTCACCATCACATCCCCCTCTGCAGGCTTCATCCACAGCAAGGTGCTGCGCTCCAGCAGCGAGTCAGACTTCAAGAAGCTCCTGCTGGGTTCTGTGGGCCTTCTCTCAGGTTTTGCGCCTCTGGACATTCACACCTCCACTGTGTCCAACAGTGGGGGTCTGCTGCTGGTGAGCACAAAGGGTTCTGTGAGTATTGTGGAGCCAGATGGGACACAGAGGCATGTCTTTGACCTGGAGGGTGTCCCCCTGGCCCAAGGGAGTCCTGTCCAGCTGAAGACTTTTGGCAGCATCCTGGCCTGTGTGCTAGCTGGAGTACTGTACCTTGTCGACCAGAACAGTGGAAGGCTTGTAGAAAAGGAAGTCCTGAGCATGAAAGAGGTGCATTTCCTGGAGTCCCAGGGAGAGGAGGACAGTATCCAGCTCCTCAGTCAGAGTGGCATTTACAGCTTTAGCTTTTCCAAACCTGAGGACAACAGCAGGCCTGAGCCATGCCTGGTGGAGATGGTGTTTGAGGAGGCCTGCAGATATTATCAGAGGAGGAGCCTCAGCAGCTCCAAGCTGACAGTGGAGAAGTTGAAGAAAGGTGGTACGTTCCAGGCTCCTGTGGTCCTCGCTGCCATCCTGCAGCACAGCCTCCACCAGAAGCAGAAGCCAGTCCGAAGCCTACAAGACTCTTACGCCAAGCTGTTGAACACAGTGAGCCTGGAGCTGCAGAGCTACATCAGCCTGGAGCTCCTCAAGACTTGCGTGGTGTGTGCCCCAGAGAGTGAGGTGGAAAGCTACTGCAATGAGCTGGTGGAGCAGGAGGTCAGCCGCATTCTGCAGTCTGACATGGACAAAGACAACTTGGCCTATCTGAACTCTGTCTTTGCCTCCTTCCCCAAGGCTGCCTGGAAGGCCACAAGGAGCTGCCTGCAGCTGCAGCAGAATGGGGATGGCCACTTGGTAGCCAGGGCCACCCCAGAGGTATGGAAGAAGGTCCTGTGTCAGCCGCAGCTGGAGGAGGTGGGTCAGAATGGGATGGTCCCACTCTTTGAGCTCATTTGTGCCTCCTTCCTGAGGTTCAAACCCAAGTGGTTGCCCAGCTTTGTGGAGCTGACCCAGCAGTACGTTAGCAGCTCCTGGTCATACGGCGGCAAGGAGGGCCCAGAGGGCCGAGTGCCGCTGTACAAGAGAGCACTGGGAGTGCTGGCCCGAAAGAACAAACACAGCGAGGTGGATGACGAGATGGAACTGGAACTTCTGCTCTGCAGCAAGAGGCCTAAGGCCGTGCTGCAAGCTCTGCACCTTCTCATCCATCTGAAGCAGTGGCAGCGGGTGGTGGAGGTGGCAGAGAAGTTCTCCAAACTCAGCCCCTTACTTAACAAGGAGATATTCATCACACTGCTGGCTGAGTTTGCCCAGCACCGGGAGCTGGACCCTTACCTGGACAGGCTGTGGCCGCTGTGCCCTGCTGAGCTCACTGCCTCAGACATCCTCACCATGGTCCTGCAGCACCTCCCTCATTCCCAGGAGGACCCAGTGCCCTTCTCCAGCGAGGGGAACCAGCTGACTGTGGGCTTGCTTAAGCCACTGCTGCAAAGGGTTGTGCAGCGTCCCAGCGTCCAGGACGAGATGTACTCAGATGCCCTGCAGAGCAACACCTTCCCCCCTCCCACCCCACCCCGAGAGCACAAAATCCCCTCAAAAGCAGTGGCTGATGATGTCCCTCAGCCATCTATGGCAAGGACTTGCTCGCCCTCAGCACTGCTACAGGATGACAGTGTGTGAAGGGGGGAAGGACAATGTCATCCCAAGCCCTGGGTGCACAAGGAAAGGAAATCCTACCTGTATTGGCAGTACAGAAGCCTGCTCCTTTCTGAAGCATCTCTGCAGCATCTCGAAGAGCCTGTTGGGTGGCTGATGATGGGGGATCTCTGAGCCAGGGCAGGCCTTCTGGTTATTCCTAGCAAATGCAATTTTGTGTGTGTCAGTGGAGGAGCAAGTGTCAGGTGCATTTGCAGATGAAAATGCTGGCTGCACTACAAAACTACAGAACTACTCCCTGCCCAAAGCACTTTGTTTTCAGTTTGTTTGGCTCCTTTCTAGCTCCACTTCTACTTCCCTGATCCTCTGGTACTGGTGGTGGAGTGGTAGGCAGTACACAGTCTTTCCCCCCCCATTGAGCCCCTCAGTGAACTGGGTGGTACCTCTAAGCTCTGCCTTTGAGAAATAGGGCATGTTTTCTGCAGCTGGGTCACTGAGTCCTGCTGCTTTGGGCTCAGTCAGATGCTAAATGCCCGTGTGGCACAGCTCCATGGCACTGGGGATCCCAGCACACACACTGGCAGTTGCTGCACTCCACACATTGTCTCGCCACAGCTCCTCTGGGATCAGTCCTGTAGCTGTGAGTGATTGCAGCTACTTAGCTGAAAAGAGCAGCCTAATTCCCTTATCTCTCTGTCCCAGACAGTACCCAAACTCTCTGCTGAGCTGAGAAGCTTGCAGCAGGCTATGAGAGCTTGGGGCTGGCCCTGCCTTTCCCTTTCCTTTGTGGAAGCTTAGATTATGCTGCAGGACACCCGAGCCCTCTGTTCCCATCTCCTCTACCTTTGCCCTTTGCATACAAAGGGGCTTTGTCAGGGTTGTCTGGCTCATATTGTGCCTCTGTTTGCAAAATCAATGTAACTTGAGAGCAGTTTGTGCAGGAAGATCCAGGTTCTAGCCTCTCTCAGGTGCCCTGGCCCCTTCCACCAGGAGGGAGACCCTCGCTGTGGCTTTGCCCCTGCATTCTGGGCTCTGGTGTAAAGGAGCTGCCTGGTGCCTTGTTGGGCTGCGGGAGATTCACCTGCATTAATCCTCTTGAGAGTGGTCTTAAGTGTGGAAGACAGACTCCTTTTAAAAATAAAGGTTCCTAAAGCACTGCTGAGATGGTGGTGGATGTTTTGAGGGTACACACCCTCAGGAGGGGGCAATCTTGTTTTGCCTGTGGTGAAAAGTGGTCAGGCTCATCTCTCTGGTGCTGCCCAGCTGGCTCACAACTGGTAGAGCTGGGCTCAGAGAGCATGCCCAGACAGCTCATTCCCTCTGTGGTACTCAGCTGCTTACCACTATGAAGCCATGGAGGCAGATTCTGCACAGGCTGGAGCTCTGTGCCACAGGGAAGGGCCGTCCAGGCCATGCATGACTGTGGCTGGGCCCGACAGAGTTGAGGAAGGGAGGATTTTTTTTCTCATGAGCTGCAAATTTTCTATTTTTTTTAGGAAAACTAGCAACAGAGAGCACCTGGCTGGCCCAGCAAAATCCTGCTGCCAGGCACAGTGTCAGAGCTGCCGTTGGAGAGATTGTTGTTGTTTGTGAAACCATTGTAAAGATGTGGCAGGGTCTCCCCCAGAGAAAGGCTTGGCTGTGGAAAGTCCCTGTGGTGGAAAAAGGCCAGGCAAAGAGGAAGAGGAACTGCTGCAATGGTTCCCTAGAGACTGGCTGGTTATTGATGAGACCTTCCTTGTGGGGGGGTCCTTGTGCTGTGGCCATGGGGCACTGTGAGTTTGTCTCACTCTGGCAGCTGCCACATGTGAGTGGAGGGAACAGGACCTGAAAGGAGAGCTGGTGGCATCCACTGTGGGCATTCTCTAATGAGCTGTCCTTGCCTCCTCTCCAGGCAGCTGGTGGCCTTGCCTGACTCTGGTCTCACCCACCTCCCAGGGCTGTTAGGGAGGAGGATGATGGATGGACCCCAGCACCTCTTAGAGCCATGGCTCCAGAGATTGGAACACTGCCCTGGAGCTGCACTGAATGGAGAGCTGCTGAGAGCAAGCCCCACACCTTGGCAAAGGCTGTGCAGTCATTTGGGAGGGATATCTTCATTGCCAGGGCTGGGTTTGGGTGCAGGTAGCCACAGTGACACAGTGAATGAGGATGAAGCTCCCTGCCTTCCAGCATTGGCTCTGCAGAAAACAGAGAGCAGGGAAGAAGCAAAGCCCACAAAGCCAGCAAGTGGAAACTGAAGCCAGCAGCAATCATGTGTGAGACACAGCATCCCTGAGGCACAGCAAGGGAAGAGGAAGTGGAAACATGACGCAGTAGGGACAGCCTGAGGCCTGGGGGCAGAAGCCTCCATGTATGGGCCCCTGACAAACAGGAAATAGAATTCTGGAGGCTGAGGGTCCAGGGCAGAAAACTGAGCTGAATGCTTTCCAAGGGGTTGCTGGATATCTCACACCAAGAACCAGGAAGGGTGAGCATCCTTGGGGGAAGCAGGGGCCAAAGCAATCTGAAGGACAGATTGAGCTGACTTAAAGGCAAGCACAGGTCACACTCTGCTGGGGGGAGACAGCAGGATGTAAGGCTGGTGCAGCCTCAGATAAAGCCCAAAGGAAAAACTAGCAATTGGATCTGAAGGCAAGTGGAAAAAGCAGTAAGAGATGCACGTAGTGGAGGGGGAGCTGGCCTGGCCGTCTCACTCTGCTCCAGAGAAACTTGGACTTTGCAACAAAGGAAATGAGTCAAGCTGCTCACGTATATCCCCCGTGCCTGACACAGCTTTCGGATGGGTCCTGCACTTGCACCAAAGAGGAGCATGAAGCAATACCTGAACTCAGCCCAAGGCTCTAGACTGAGTCACTTTTGATTTACTTGTGCATGCAGCTTTTTCTGTGCAGAGCACAGTGTGTGCAGGGGTGAGCACAGAATATCCATGGCACCATGTCTTGCAGAGAGAAGGAGGTGTAGGCTGCAAGCACCCCATAAACTCACTGGAAATCCACAGATTATACATGTTAGGGTTGCCAAAGGGAAGTGGTTTTTTGCTGGGGACAGCTTGGGGTGGCACTTCATAGACAGGAGGCTCTTTGTGTGGCTTGTCCCAGGGAGGGATCTGTCACTCATCCAATCAGAGGTGCAAAGGGCTGCCCAGTGAGGGGAACATCACCCAGTCTTGGTGACACTGAGCAGTGATCCTGTATCGACCCATAGGCTGGCTGTGGGCAGAGCACACTTGGGAACACCAGAAAAAGCCCTGTGGTCTGAGGCACAGCCTCTGAGGCACAACCACACTGTGCCAGCAGTGGGGAACCCTCCAGCCCGTAGCCCTGCTTACTTCCATCACTGCTAGACCTGAAGAGCACAGTCACATCCCACAGTGCACACAAACACACCATTTATTGTTTGACACCAAAAAATTACAGCCTTGGAAAGAGGCAGGTTCCCTGCAAAAATAAATAGTCACATTTTTCAAGTGAGGGAGTCTGTCCATTTCCTCCTCCATCTGAGGGTGATGGGAGCTAATGCCTTGTGGAAGGCCTGGGGATTTTGTAGGAGTTGAATGTTGGTGGCCTGCAAAACCAAGGTCACATATGTCACCCCCAGCCACAGAGGGGGGTAAGGGACACCTCAGGATGCACTGGGATGGTTAGATATCATCCCACTCCTATCACCTAGCCCCACAGGAAATAGGGTATGGAGACACCCTCCCCAAACCCAGCAGCCCGGGAGACTGGGACCAGCAGCACCTCAAGACTTGGGAGTGTGGGAATATGAGAGGGGACACCACAACTGCATGCACTACAAAAGTCCCACCTTCACAGCCATCCCCTGGTACCAGCACACTCCTTGGTCTGCACTCACCCTGGTCCCCACCCCCCTCCCTCTGTCCCCTGACCCCCCTGTACCTACAGGGACTGCCCCCCACCCCACAAAGGGACCTGGCAGTGTAAGTTGCTTACATCTCAAAGTCTTCATTCCTAGAGGGGAGAAAAAAGAGGGGACAGTGTTAGTGGGGCAAGAAGATGCCTTGTGGGACAGGACAACATCTAATGGTAGGACACGGTCTCCCATGGGTCACAAAAGGAGAGCAAATGGGCTTCAGGGTGCTGTGGTCCCCTCCATCCTGGCTGCCTGATCTGGTCAGAGAGCACTGAGCATCAGTGCTCCTTCCCCAGGCAGGCAGAGTAGGGCCCCACACTCAGCAGCCCCAGCTCCCTGTGCCTCAACTTGAGCTCCATGAGGTTCCTGGGCAGCTGAACCCATGTCTCCAGCCAGCTCAAAGGGGTGGCAGGAGCTGGGGAGCCCCCAGCACAGCAGCTGCACCACAGGGCCATGATGTAGCCCTCAGGAGTTGGAAATCCAACTAGAAACTGCTCGCTATCCCCAGGGATCAGTGCTGGTGGTGGAGCTGCCAGGCAGAGTGTCCCAGAGGGCTGGGGGCAGCCCCAGGACACTGGTGGCCACAAGCGTGTGAGCAAGCACTGCACCCTCGTGGCAATGCCACCAACCACTCAGCACACTGTGTTCTGCACAGCATCCAGCTGGGCTCCCATGCCAGTGCTCCAGCACAAAAATGGTGCAAAACACAGCGAGTCAGGTGGTGGACTTGAGCCAGGCTGCGGCTGCAGCCCTGCCAGACTCCTTCCTCCAAAGGGAATGCATCTTTGTCTTCCCAAACAGGAGGTTCAGAACAGGCAGAGAAAAGCTGCAGAACATTCCAATCCTCAGAGGCTGAGGGCCCCAGGTCACCTCTCAGATTCTCCCCAGCCCACATTACTTTAGCATGAGCCCCACAGGCTACCAGAGGACATGAAGAAACAGGTGTCAGGGGGACCCCCGGCCCAGTGTGGTCACAGGGGGTGGGGCTGCTCCTCACCTGTACACATCAGCAATATCCATGCGGCGGTAAAACTTGGCAAGTCTGACAGTCAGGATGATGCTGGGCAGCAGGAACAAGGTGCACCAGCCCAGGCTGAACCAGAAGGCATTCTGCATGGGGTGCAGGAAGAGCCATTAGGTCCAGAGAGCCACTGGGAGAAACTCTTGCACTCTTGCTCCCAGCGCTTCCCAGTGACCACCCGCTCCTTCTCAGAGCTTGGCCTTTCCTCTTAGCCACAGCACTTTGCTGGGCAGAAGCTGAGCACTGCTTCCTGTGCATCCCTGATCCTTCCCTGCATCCCTTATCCTGTGCAAGAGGAGGACAAGAGGACCTCACTGCCATGCCACACGTGTGTGTCACTCTACACACCGCTGCCCCACTCACCACAGAGTCCATGATATAGTCACAGCCAATGACCTCCACATTATCCAAGGACTGAGCTATGGGCTTGCAACGTGCCACATCTTCTGTCACCTGGGGACGTGGTGGGGACAGCATATGTCAGCATCCACCAAGCCTTGCAGCTCATTCTCCCCTTCTCTCCACCTCACTGAGGAAGGCTCAGCTTACCCTGCTCTTGGCCCATGAAATGTAGGTCTCAAAGAAATCCAGCAGCTGCTCCAGGAAGGCCAATGTCTCCTGGAGGGGTAAGCACAGAGTTGAAATGTTGCACCACCAGCCCCCTCCATGCCCCATGTCCCTTCCATGTTAGGACCAGGGCTCTCAGACCACCTCAGCCCAGCAGCAACAGGGCTGAATGCTTCACCCCACCCCATTCCCTTGCCAGGGATGCCATAAGGGAAGGGGGCAGCCAGGGGTGCAAGAGACACTCAGGGAAGGCAAGCAGGATGAGCAGCCTGACAAGGTTTGGCTTCCCTGTATAGAGGGAGGTCTTGGTGAAGGGGTCTGGTGTGTGACCTGACAGCAGGGCAAGGCAAGCTCACGTTCTTGATGATGTTTGGCATCTCCCTCTCCAGGAACTCCTGGGTTTTGTTGGCTTTGTCCAGCACAGCTGTTGTTTGTCCCTGAGGTGAAAGGTGCTCTCAGCACTGTGATCTAAGTGGGGTCTCTGCACTTCACCAGCCCTGCACAGCAGCACTCCCTGGGCATAGCCTCTCGGAGCTGTGGTGTTCCCAGCAGTCACACGCTGGTAGTGCCAAGTACCTCAGGTGGAGGGAGCCTGTGCCTGGCAGGGTCCATTGCCTCCCTCCCTCTACCCCATGAACAGCCCCTGCAGCACATGAAGAGTGCCACAGCAGCCCCCAGACTGCAGGTTAGCCCCACCACCTCCACTGCAGGACCTCAAGGGTGCTTTGCAGGGTGCCCAGGACTGGCATGCACTCTCCTTGTGCAGCTTACCTCTAGCTGGGCAGCCCCACTCTGCACTGAGTAGATGTTCTCCTTCAGACTTTGCTGGGGACAGAAAGAAGGGGCGTCAGAGGTGCAGATCCCTGAGCTCAGACAAGACCCTACCAGCAGGCTCTGAGCTCTAGGGAAGCCCACGCTAGCATCCCCAGGACATGCCCCAGCATCGCTCACCAGTGGCCCAGAGAAGCTCGCCTGCATCTCCTTTTCCAGCTCCCTCAGTTCACGAGCATTATATTCCAGGTCCTTCTTCACGTCTGCGCCCTGGAAGAGCTGCAGTCAGCAGTGCCCAGCTCTGTGCCTCCCTCAACACCCAGGCAGGCACAGAGGAGCCCAGTAACCAGTGGCTTTGGGGTCAGGGTGGCTATGGCTCTGGGGTCTCATGGTCTCTCACCACTTTCTCTGCCAGCTGCTCCAACTCTGCAGCCAGATCTAGGAGGTTTCCTTGGGTCATATTCTGATCCAGCTGGAAAAGGCAGAGACAGAGCCATAAGAATGAGGAATGGGGTTCACAAGGGGAGCTATACCCCTTCTTTGTGGGACAGAGAGGAGCCAGGGACTCCAGAGGTTGTTACCCTAACAGGTTGCACAGGTGGCAGAGGACCCTCACAGCAGCAAAAAGGAGAGTGCAATAGACCTCCTCAACCCACATCCAATCCCCCCACCCCGATGCCAAGACCAGGCTACACCCAGCACACCTGTTCCAGGGTGAGGGTGAAGTTGGGAGGCTGTGCGGCCCGACTGGCGCTCAGCAGCAGGTCTTTCTGGCTCTGGTTGAGCAGGGAGATGGGGCTTAGGGCGATGTTCATCTTCTCAAAAGCTGTGGAGATGTCTCCTGAGTACTGCCAGAGCAAAGAGGGCCATGATGGGACATATGCTGGCCCCTCACTGTCCCCTCAACCCTTGGTCTGGATTCCTGCCCTCAAGACCCTGGCACCCCCACGCTCACCTGGCTGATATTCAAGAGCTCATCCAGGGACACGCTCTGGTCCAAATGCAGAGTTTGCCACAGGGAAGCATCTTGCTGGCACTGCCTGCAGGATGGGGGCATGGGGTTTAAAACAGGGCAGGCGAGGGCCACCTTCTCCCAAGAGCATGTCCTCACCTGTGCAGGAAGGTTACACCTTGCTCCTTCCCTGTGATCAGTGCCTACCCACAGCCTGGGAAGGTAGGGCAAGCTGCCCTGCTCCTGGAGATCATCTGAGGGCATTGAGCAGCTCTACCCCCACCAAAGACACAGTGTCAGGGCTGGGACCCACCTGTATATCTCTGAGAAATTTGTGGTGTCACCCTTCAGGCCCATCAGCTCTGAGAGACTGAAGTTAGGGATCTTGCCAGGGGTATCCAGAAGCTAAGAGCAAGGAAAGAGATGGAGAAACTAGACATAGTGCAGGGCAGGACACCTTGGAAGAGTGTCTCAAATGGCTTGTGTTGCCTCTGCTCCACCAGCAGCCCTCATTTAGGAAGCAGTATCTCCAGGCAGTTTCCCCACAGCAAGCTTACCTGGAAGAGCTGCTGGTTGTGCCAGGACTCACAGAAGAGCATGTAAATGTTCCCCCCCAGCATGAAGATGATCATCACCAGCAGCATGAGCAGCCAGTAGAAGATGAAACTGAAGCCAACCCCTCTGCCGGGACAGAAATGCCATCACCACCAGCAGCCCAGTGGCCCAGCACTGATGCTGGCATTGCCCCCAGCTCGCAGAGCCCAGGGGCTGCACACCCCTCACCCCCACAGCTGTGGGAACACCACCCTTCCCACAAGCTTGTCTCTATTCTGCCTTCAGACCCCAGAGCACGACCAGGCTCTGCCCTGGAGCTTGGACTCCAGAATAGCTTCCCACAGCTTTGCAAGCCAGCACTCCCCCGCAGAGCTGCAGGACCCACAGTGCCAGCCCTTGCCGCCATGGGCCAAACGGGCTCCCCTCAAACACCTCTCACCAGCACTACTTTTGACCTTCAATTTACCACCTGCACAGGGAGTCACCACGGGGCAGGCCATTAAGCTGCAGTAAAATGATGGCTTAGGAGCTCGAGTGTTCCCAGGCCAGCTCTGCCCACCCATCCCACCGCTCCCACACGTGTCCTTGGCAGCCAACTGAGCCTCACGCCATGAAGAAGTTCCCGCCAGCATGGGAGAGGCTGCTGCGCTGTGTGGGCAGCACACCTTCCTTCAGCCCCAGGGGCCCCAGCAGCAGCCCAAAAACGTTGCAGAGGACCACCAGCAGCACCGTGCAGCACAGGAGGGCACACATGATCAACCTGGGGCAAGACAAAGGGCAGGAGTCAGGCAGCAGAACCTGGGACCCTGAGCAGCACCCTGCAGCCCACTGGCTGCCTTCATGGGGAGGAAAAAAGGTCCCAGACACCACAGCAGGGAAGGGGCAAGTGTGTCTGCAAGGCACAGCTCTGACTACCCTGCACCCACAACCCCACCACCCAGCAAGCCCCCACCTCCAGCAATGGGAGGAGTAGGAGCCTTAAAACCCCCCAGACAATGGAGTCCAGCCCCTCGCCCACCTGAGCCCATCCCAGGCCACAATCGGCTCCCTGTACTTCTCCAGCACAGATGTGGCATTGTTCACAAAGGCCCCAACTTTCTGCTCCGCATCCAGGAGTGGCAACCTTCCCTGCAAGTTTCTAATCTCCTGCCTGATGAGGAGCAGCTGGTCCTGGCTCTCTGCAAGGAATGGGGACACGCTGACATTGCAAGCTGCTGCCCAGGTCCTGCAGGGCAGTGGGGACTCAGAAAGGATAGGAAAGGGGCAGTCATGGCCAAAGATGACATTGTCATGATGGCACCTGGGGACAGCCAGAGCTGCAGGGAAGGCCTCCAGGAAAGAGTGGCTTGACAAGAGAGGAGAGAATCCTAGAAGAGGGAGAAGTCAGCACATAAAGCCCTGCTTACTTGCCACCACTTCTTGGGACTGCTCTTGCACCTTGTCGGGTGTCATGCCCAGCGTTCTGTTAACCTGCATCCAGAGAAGCACAGTATGAAAACTCACATCCCTGCCTGCAATCCAGGGCTGAGCAGCACATCCCCTTGAATCCAGATCCTAGTAACACAGAACAGCCAGGCTCCCCACAGCACCCTGTCCATCCTACCAGTGTGCAGGGATGGTTGGATAGCTAGCAGACCTCCAGCCAGCCCTTCCCTTGGTGTGACACACTGAACTCCTGACAGAGCTCTTCCCAACCCACACCCTGTCAGCACAGCCTCAGCAGTTGCAGGAGCACCCAGCTTTGTGCCTGGGTGAAGGAGACACCCCTTACCTTCTTTAAATCAGTCTCTATGTTTGACTGAGAGACCTCACGCAGTGCCTCCAGCTGCTGCTCTACTCCTGGGATCTGTGGGGAAGAGCCTGGGGTGAGGGAGCAGTGGGGGCTGGGGCAGGGGCTGCTGGGGCCTCTCACCCACACCTTGCTCGTCCTCACCGTGCTGAAGTTGGCAGTGAAGGCAAGCCCATGCAGGGACACTTGGCCACAGGGGAGGCCACATTTCTGCAGGGTGTCATTGAGCCTGTCCCTCAGGCTGACCAGCCGCTGGCTGTAGTTGCTCTGCAGCTCCTCGAGGTCTGAGCGGCTGATGGCAATGTTGGCAAAGGTGCTGTTCAGCCTCTCCATCCCTGGGGAGAGAGCAGGGAGCTCAGGGCCTCATCCTGCCAATGTGGCAGGGACTCCACATCAAGCTGAACCTTGGGAATGCATGAAAAAATGCAAGGGGCATAGGGGCACCTCCAAAGTCATGGCACTTGTCCCAGTGTATGGTTGGGAGATCAAAGGGATCCACCTCCATGGGTGCCTTACCCAAACATGCACCCACCCCATCTCTTGATCCCTGTGAGTCCCTTGACAGTCTCCCAGGGATGAGGCCAGTACCTTGCAAGAAGCTCTGGAGAGATTCCAGAGTCCCATCCGTGCTCCTCCTGATGTGTGAGGTGATCATACCGCCCAGTTTGGGCCCAATGTCTGCAGAGATAGGAGAGGTGGTGTCAATAACAGGATCCCTGCAAGGTCCTGGAGCTTGCAGGAAAGCTGGTGAAAACCCTCACAACCACAAGCACCCCTCCCTCACCCACCCCTCAGGTGGGGGGCAATGGGAATATCCCCACTCTCCCATCATCTGCCATCACCCTTCCCAGAGAGGAGCCTGAGTAGGGAAAAGCAGAAAGTGGAGCAGAGCTGGAGCTTGGAAGAGCCTCCAGACCCTTTAGACATCCCCATAAGAACAAGCCCAATGGCCTGCAGGGTCAGCAACAGGGCAGAAAGGTAAACCCACGCAACACTCCCACTGCCCAAGAACCCCCAGCCCTGGAGCAGCTCCCACAGGGCTCTGGGGATGCTCCAGCCCCTCCTGTCGCACACCCTCACCCTGCAGGCTGCGGTTGGCATAGTCCAGCGGGACATCGCTCTTGTCGATGACAAAATCAACTTGCTGTAGGGACAGAGATGTGGTGTCAGTGAGGGTGGGGACCTTTCTCTGCTGCCCTTCCCCAGGGGGCTATTTGGGCTGCTCCTCCCACCTGGCCCCCTGACCCCAAGACATGGCAGGGGGACCATGCATGCCTGGGGGATGGAGGCCAGGTAGGTGTGGACATTGTGCAGAGTGTTGTTCACATTGGGGAAGGTGCTCTTCACAGCCTGGGAGAAGCGGGTGTTGCTGATGAGGGCACAGACACCACCAGCCCTACAAGGGAAGGGTGGCAAGGTCAGTCCCAATGCTCCCCTCCAGTACCCTCCAAATCCACCCACACAGACCCCAGCCCGCAGGGTCTGGAGCACACCAATGACTCCTACTTCCAGTGCATCCCAGCACATGCCCTGCCCTGAGGGACCAGAGAGGAGGGACGCAGGAAACTGAGGCACGGCAGAGCCCGGTTCGCAGTGGGGAAGCTGTCGGGACAGGGCTGCACGGTGCCGGTGCGCAGCCCCCCGGGGCCAGCTCCCCACCGCCGCTGCTTCCTCTCCTTTGTCCCGCCGTGCCGGGATCTACTCGTGAACAATGGCAGTTTCCTGGCACGGCCGCCAAGCGCCGGCATTTCCAGCCACCCCTGGGTTCCATCCGGAGCCTCCCGGCCAGCGCACTCACAGGAGGAAAGCGGAGACCAGCAGGACGGAGGCCCAGAGCGCCCGGCGCCGGCAGCGCATCCGCCGGCGCTGCTTCTGGTACATGCGGCCCCCGCAGTTCCCGCAGCAGCGGCAGCAGCAGAAGCAGCATCCCACCAGCGGAACGAGGATGATGAGGAGGACCCCAATGGCCACGCAGACCAGGAAGCCCAGTTCGTAGAGCAGCAGCTGGGATAGGAAGAATGAGAAGCAGCACAACGTTGGTGCCCCTGAAGGTGCCCCTCAGCTCTGCGCACCCTGTCCAGACCCAAACAGACAAAATGGGTCCTCCTAGGGAGCAGAACACGTCCCCTTTCTGCTGCCTGGAATCCAGGGCTCAGCCTCAGAGCAGCACCCACCAGCATCCCCCAGTCCACAGTGGTCTGGGTCTGCCAGCTCCCCACCCCAGCTGCCTGCTCACCTCATTGATCTCCTCCTGGCTGAACCCGCTCTGGGACTGCTCAAAATTAATCAGCTCTGGGAGACAAGAAGCACAGAGGGCTGTAAGCAGGTGCTGGGCTCTGTGGAGCTCTCCAAGAGGGTCCCAGACCCTGCTCACCCCTCCCAGCCCAAGGCATCACCTGCAGCTCAGACAGCTCTGAGTATGGCATTTTTCTCCCTTGCAGCTGCCTTCCCCAGCCATCACATCATGCAGCATTTTTGCACCCAAGAAAAGCGCTGCTAGCTCCCAGGCTCTCAGGGGTTCACAGAGCAAGGGAGTTCCTCACCACTGTGGGCATAAGGGACACTGCCCTGGGGCTGCCCTCCTGCAGCCCAGCCCTACACAGAGGCCCAAGGGCACTGCCAGTGAGGAATGAGTACTGGGGCAAAGGCTCACTGCCACACTGCCTCTTTCATTCCCAGGGCTCTCCCTGTCTGTGTCACATGCCCTCATTACAAGCCTTGATGGCACATGGGGACATTGATTGTACCCTGGTGTCTATGTGACACAGGTCCACCAAGCAGGACCTGTGCTGCCAGCCACAGATTTGCCAGCATGTTGATGGTGAGCAGGGGTTGAAGCCAGTGAAGGAGGATGCACAAGTGGCAGTACCCAGAGTGGCATTTCCCTCCAGGTGGGCAGCACTTGCCCCATGTATATGGAGTAGCTGCAGGGTCCTGGTATCACCTGTGCAAACCTGCAGCTGCTTTGGGACAGAGCTGTGACAGCGACAGGAGCAAGGGCAAGTGCTGGCAGCAAGCAGGGCAGTGCACAGAGAGAGCACATAGTGCTGTCACTGGCACCAGGACACACTGCTCTTGGTGGCCAGCAAACACAGAGGCCTGCAAGACAGGCAAAGACCCTGCAGGCAGAGCGGGGTTTGCTCTGCGTATTTTTGGAGGCCTAGGATTAAAATACCTGGAGGGAGGATGGGACAGGACTCTGCAAGGCGGCACTACCTCTAACGCCTGTCCTGGGGCCCAGCTAAGATAGCCCCCCTAAGACAGTTGTTATGGGACATGAGCAGGACACAGCTGGTGATCCTGGGGATCCCACTCCCGATTACCCCAGCCATTACACCCCTACCAGCCCCCCGCCACCATGCACCCACCTATGGGCAGGGCGTTGGGCTGCACCAGCCGCAGGAAGCCGTGTGCCATTGCCACCAGCCCCGGCGTGCTGCTCCCCGGCGCCTCGGGGCCAGGGCCGTACGTGGGCTTCGAGATGTTCCCCAGCTCCATCGCAGCAGCTCCTGTGGACAGCTGGGCACCGAGAGGAGCTGTCGGTGTCGTCGGTGCTCGGGACCACCCAGCCTGCCCTGCCTCCTGCCTCCGACCAGGAAATGCAGAGAGAAAAAATCAGGCACCTGCCCGGAAGGATAGAGCTGCGGGAGAGCACCGAGGAAGGATGGGTGCACCCATCCCCACCCCTGTGAGCAGTGGTGTGAGAAGCCAGACAGGAGGTGCCCACGAAGGACCGGGGGGCTGTGGGAGGTGAAGCGGATTCAGAGCACTCACCCTGTCCTCTGACACCTCTCTGCACCCACAGCTGCGGCAGGGTCCGGCCGCAGCGTGCCAGCGCCCAGGTCTGTGGTTTGTTTAAGTTTCAGCGGTGATTGCTGACAAGCTGTTTGCCGGGGCAGGCGGCGATGCCGGGATCGCCCCACCCTGCCCCTTACGGCTCTTTGCACCCGGCCGCCTCGGGCCGCCTCCCTATACCGGGGTCAGGGTCACCACCGACCTGTCCCGATACAGGCATCGGGAAGAGTTTCTCTCCTCCCTCTCCGCTAAGCTCCCCTGCCCGTGCTGGTTTCCTCCTGCCCCAACCCAGGAGCTGGGTGGCCCGGGGTGATCCCGAGGGCAGCCGTCCCGCCCGCTCCGCCCCAAACCATCTGCATCCTTTCGGGATGGGGTGCGTTGAGCCGTTCAGAGTTTCAACACAAACCAGCTATAGCCACAGAAGCAGGTTTTGCATCTAAAAACCTTCCGAAATGGGGCACTGCGGCAAACCCGGCATTTTTCACACGCGTCCCGGTCCCCCCCAAGCGGGGAACAGCCTCAGGGGTCCCTAGACAGCATTTTTTCCCAAAGGCTGGGCGCCCGCTCGGCTCCATCCCCACTCCCCGCAGAGCTTTCCCACGCCGCGTGGCTCCATCCCCCGCCCCGCCGCCGGAGCTCCGGGAACCGCAGGCGGCGGCAGGGGCGGGGAGGGACCGGAGATCGCTCCTGGTTGTGCCGCGGACGCACCCGGTGGACGCGGGGCAGGTGCCCCGGGGGTCACGTCCCGGCAGGCGGAGCTCCCCAGCTGGGCACGACTCCGCACCGAGCCTGTGGCGCGGATGGCTCCGGGAGGTGCGGGGAGGGCCGGACAGAGCCGCCCCTTCCGCCCCGGCCCGCCGGGGTCTGTCCGGCCTCGCCGGCCCCCTCTTCTGCCGAGGGGAAGCCCTCTGCCCACCCCTCCCCGCTGCACCTTGGCATCTCTCCTCCACCCGAGGGGCAGCCCTGCTCCTGGCCCCAGCCCGCCGTGACATTCTGCATCTCCTCCAGGAGACCCCGGCCCCTGCTCTGTCCCGCATGGGAGAGCCGGCCGCCCACAGGCCCTCTGCTTGGGGATGCTCCCTCCTTGTCTAAGAGAACCAGCACTCATCCCACACTGCCAGAGCTCTGCTGGCCTCTCCAGCAGCACACCCTGCCTTAGCACCCTTGCCGAGAGCCCGCCCAGCTGCCCACCTTGCCCCTATGGCAGCCCTCCGCTGTGCCCTGCACCCTCCACCCCCCACCCCGAAGTAGCTGGAGCCCCCAGCATGGTCCTTGGCCCCTGCCCTGTGTCCCTGCATGGGACACCCCGGGCTTTTGGACAGGACCAGCAGGGACTCTGGGCAAGTTGTACCTGAATGACCTTTGCATGGGGGGCTCCCTGGCCTCTCCAGCACCCACGGCTTGCTCACGGCCACCTCCCAGTTACTGCTTAACTTTCCTTGGCACAAGCAGGCATCACTGCACTCCGTGACCTTAGGTGAAGGGGCCCAGGGAGGAGGGCAGCCCTGCTTCAGGTTTTCTTCCTGGTCTGGCCCATGCTGTGTGCCAGCGTCACGTGAGACCCTTTGGCACAGCACTGGCACTGGGGCAGAGCAGCAGAGGGCACAGATTCATCCCAACAAAAAAAGAGGGGGAAAAAAAGAAAAGCAACAACTAGTGAGTTTCCCACAGCACTGGAGATGATGTAGGGGAAGGAAGTTTGGGAGCTTCACAGATACCCTTGGCCTTTCCAACTCAGACCTCAAGCCTGAAGTGTTGCCTTGGGGCTCTCCAGCAGCTCTCGGGTGCATGTGCAGGATCCAGCCAGGCACATGAAGGATCCACCACAGATGGCAGGATCTGCTCCTTCAGGGCATTACTCCCTTCCCATCTAGTACATCCCACTGAGCCTGCCAGAGCTCGGGGCATGTCAGAAATGAGGGTATTTATTGATGCCTCAGCTCTGGGTGCCACACCATGGGCTCACTGGGGCCAC
The DNA here is from genome assembly GCF_027477595.1 of Haemorhous mexicanus. Taxonomy (NCBI): domain Eukaryota; kingdom Metazoa; phylum Chordata; class Aves; order Passeriformes; family Fringillidae; genus Haemorhous; species Haemorhous mexicanus. The sequence continues at coordinate 29,039,418 of NC_082347.1, read as the reverse complement.
CCTGCCCTCACCTGCCCAGCCATGAGTTCCTGCCACAGCACCTGTGTCCTGCAGCCCCCCGACCTCAGCCCTGTCACACCCAGGTGACGTCCCTCACTGCAGATGTCAACCCAACCCCTGCTCCTACTTTGAAGATAGAGGCCCATCCTGCTCTCACCCTCTGCTGCATCAGCCCTGTTTTACAAGCATGGTTTCCCCCATATCCCTAATAAAGCTGGCACAGGGCATCCCAGCTTCATGAAGGAGACTGTCCCTCCTTTGCTCCCCCCAGAATACCTCCATGGTGCTCAGCTGCTCCTGCCCTGCTCCCAGGCAGGATTACATGGCCCCCCCTGCTCCCCAGGGAATGTGCCCATCACCTTGGTGTCCTGGCAGGCCTCGAGCTGCTTGTTTGCTCTGCCTGGGGGACTGGGGCCATTTCCCAGCAACCCAGTACCTTACCCTTGCTGGGATTTCTGCTTTCCCTGGCATGGCAGGGAGCCAGCTGTAGCCTGGGAACCAGCAGACAGAGGCAGGCCAGCATCATCCAGGGAACACAGTGAGCCCTGTGCCCACACTCCCTGCCAAGGTACCAGGGACATAAGGGGACAACTCCCCTCTGCCTTGCCCACATCAGCCTGGTCTCATGCTCAGATATAAGTGATCAGGACAGCTTCAAACCCAAAAGTCATTTTATTGGTACCATACATGACTCATAAATGGCACAAACTATGGAGGGAAGGAAGAAAAAAAAAAAAAAGGAAAAAAAAAAAGGAAACAAAAAGGCATTACAGTGTGCCCATGGCAGTGAGGGCTCTGCACCCTCCACAGCAGCCATGCAGCATGGCATGGAGAATCGTACCTTAATTGTGATGCAGAGCCCCCCTCCCTGCCACACTGGGCTCCCACCCCTGCCTGCAAAGGGGCTGCAGGGACCCCTGTGCCTGGGGGTCTGAGGGGCCGAGCCCTCCAGCTCCTGCCTGCCCATGGAGGGGCCCAGGAGCCAACACAGGCATGTCTCCAGAGGTCTTCAGCTTGAGATCACACCAGGGCTGACTCAAGGCTCTGTCTCCCTGCCCCAGCACAGGGACAGCAGAAGGAGAGGACACACCCCATCTCAGCAACCTCCTGCAGTCTCACTCAGAGTGGGCAAAGTATGGGGTGCCAGTAGCACCCCTGCAGCAGCCAGAGCCCTGGGCATAGGCAGGCCCTAAGTGACACCTGCCAGCCCCAAGCCCCATGGGGCAGTGGGACACAGACTGTGGGATCCCCAGCAGGGAACTGGGGGTGTCTGACAGAGAGAATGGAGTGCACTCCTCACTCCCCCAAACTTCAGGGCTGCTCTGCCTGCCCCAGGCTCCCTTATGCACGCAGACAGACACACAGACCTCTCGCACACACACTCTTACACACACTTATACCCCCACTAGGGCAGTCCCCTCCCACAGCAGCACTTGCTGCAACCCCACCATGGGGCATGCCAGGGGGTTCTCACAGGCAGCCCAGACTCCCATCTTCCCCCAAAACCCCACTCCAAGGCTGCTGGGGTGAACTGGTTAGTTAGCACAAACACCCTCCCCCGGCACCTCCCATCTTCTCCTTGGAAAAAGCCTTGGAAGGGATTATTTTTTTTCTCTTTTTTTTTTTTTAAACCAAAAAAAACCCCCAAAAATTATTATTTTTTTCATCGTTTCCCCTAACATCAATGGAGGCACCTGCTCTAGTGATAACACATTGAAAGAACAGTATCGTACACACTGTCTACAGCGCGGAAATGTACAAGCACGAGGTACACAAACCCGAGGGGGGGAGCAGGGACAACAGCACACAAGATTTACATTGAGAAGAGAGGCGGGGAGCTGCTCCCCCCGGCCTCTGGAGGGATTAGAAAGGAAGTCTGCAAAGTCTCTCCTTGGTTTGAAGCTCTCCGAACTGGATATAAAATGAGACTTCCAAGAGAAGAAGCCTGTACAAAAGTCAGGACAGGGTGAAAGGGTTCAGGACAGGAGGGGGGGAATGGGCAAGGGGGCTGAGGGGGTATTTTCCCATTTTTTTTTTCTTTCTCTTTTTTAATCTTACAATTTAATAATATTATTTTTTTTCTTAAAAAAAGACAAAAGTAGGAGGTACCAGGAGCCAGGGGTTGCAAAGGGGCCCCAGGCAGACTCACGCAGGGTGGAGGGAAACACAGGGGCTGCAGGCAGGGAACAAGGGCACCAGCTGCTCCAGCAGAGCCGCAGGTCCTCCGTGCCTCCCCAGCCCCCCACCACGCACTTCCTATATACAAGAGTCCCCCCATGGCTGTGCTGCGCCCTCGCTCCGGGGAGCGAGGGGAAGGGGAAGGTGCAGGAGAGTGGGAAAATGCGACGGGGCCCTATCCTCAACACCATCCCAGCACTGCAAGATCTGACCCTGGCAGGAGGAAGCTCCGTGGCAGAGCCCGAGGCACAGGGAAGGCTTTTCATCACTGCCCCTCCCAACCAGCCCCACCTTGGACAGGGGATGTGCAACCCCACTGCAAGTGGCTGCTCAGCAAACACCAACCACAGGGCCCAGGGAGAAGGAGGGTCTCTACGCTGTGCCAGACCCCAACACATGGCATCTGGTAACACTAGACGCTGCCAACACCTCCCCACTAATTCCCCCTCACTCGGCAGGGAGGGGTTGGGCATGTTGGGACAGGGATGAGAAGCTCTCTGGGCAAGAAGCAGAAAAGAAGAGTGGAGGGGGAATAATGAAGCTACAGCCCCGGAAACCCACCCCTGCCCTGGGGTCCGTCAGGGAGGCAGGCGTGGGGGTGCGGGGAGGCGGAAGGGGTTGACGGCTGGGGGCTGCCTGCCTGGAGCGCACCCCGGGCCATGCACCCCATCTTTCGTGTGGCGCTGATCCGCCCCCGGTACCTCGCTGCTTCCCAGTCACTCTCCATTGCAAATGTACAGGTAGATTGGTTGGGACTGAGTCCACGGGGCGGCGGGGGGGCCGTTACTGCGACGCCTGCGACGTGGGGTTCTCTGACTTGCTCTCCTGGCTGGAGGGAGGTTTGCTGTTCCAGGGGCTGTTGGCCCCCAGCGCCGGCGAGTTGTTGAAGCTGTCCTCGTCGTCGATGCCGTTGGCGGCGTCAAACTGCGTGTTCTCCAGCCGGGTGATGAGGCGCTCATCCTCGTCCCCAAACTCCCCCCCCATCAGCGTGGGCTCGCCTACCACCATCACATCCTGAAAGGGGAGATGGTCCCGAAACATAATCGAGGTGGGGGGAGCCTGGGCCGCTAGACCCCCCTCTCACCAGCGCAGCCCCATTCCCCAGCTATAGGGCCACTTCCTCACCTCCACTGCAGAACCTGAGCTTGGGCACTGAGTGGGGCAAACACATCCTCACTCCCTTGCAGGAGAGCAAAGGGACTCAGGGAAGGCAGCTGGGACATCCCCTCTTTCTTTTCCCCACCACATGGGAAGAACTGGGGTGGCTCAAATAGGCAGTCCCTGGGGGTCTCCCCCTAGCAGCTCCCAGGGGCAGGGGCAGAGAACCCTTCCCTCCACCCCAGAGCAGGAAGAGAGAATGGAAACGGGATGCTTACAGGTACCTGACTGGACAGGGCAAAGGTGCTGGCTGGGCTCTTCTTCTTGCTGTTGCTGTTGTTGGTGTTTCCCCCACCAGAGCTCATGGTGCTGCCCCCAGACATCTTCCTTTTCCGGCGCTTGCTGGGCTGCTGCCGTGCTGGCTCGGCTGGTGAAGGATGTAGACATACATGGTCAGTCCCAACAAGAGGAAGCTGGTGCCCCCTAGGCCCTTTTATGCAAACCCTACTTCTTCAAGGAACACGTTTCTCCCTCCAGGCTGTATCACCACCCTCCTCACCTCCACAGCTCTGCTGTCCTCCCAGACCAGAGGACAGGTGAGGGGGCAGGAACATTTCCATCCCGGCTTTGCTTTCCACTAGCAGCTGGCAGCCCCGAGACAGGGAGCACTGGCTGCCTGCAGCCCTGCTCTGCCCCACTGGGAAGGCAGACCAGCATTGAAGGAAGCCAAATGCCTGGTTCACCACCCCCAGCCTTATGAAACAAAGCCAAGAACAGCTCTGGGGCTGGGAGAAGCCTGCACTGAGGGCAGAGCCTGAGCAGGCAGTCCCAGAAGGCAGCACAGCAGGCAGTGTGAGACTCACCAGGAGGAGCGACCATCCGCTGCCACTTCTGGAAGAGGCAAGTCTTGAGGCAGTCCCGGGGACTGAGGCTGTAGGTCTTGTGCCGTGACATGAGCTCCTGCATTGGTTCTAGGATTACACAGAGCTGCAGAGAGCAGAGAGACTCTGGGTTAGATTACAATGCTCTGTGCCTCAGCAAAATGGAGACCCCATAACCCTAACCCTACACCTCTACAGGCAGGCATCTGTGCTGCAACCACCCAAGCCATGCCATTAGTTTGTGGGATTTGGCAGACCCACTGCCCCATAGCTCTCTACAGCTCCTCTGCAAGATCCCTTTCGCAAAGCCAGCCTTGCAGCCTACCCACACCCCAGGGCAGCCAGGCATCAGGCAGCTGAGAGCACAAGACATGGCACAGATGCAACCCCCCCTCTCCTCGCACACTTACTCGGAGGTAGTTGAGTGTGGAGTTTGAGAGCCCACAGCGTGTGATGTTCTTGGATAACTGGTCCAGCATCTGGGGATCCTGTGCCTAGGAGTGAGAGGGACAGAAGGCTCAGCTGCATCCAGGCTGGGAGCAGCCCTCCCATGCCCTGGCCTGTGATGCAGGACTGAGTTGAGGTCCTCCACCTGCAGAGCAGCCTGAGGAGCTCAGCAGCCCTGTGTCGTTCATGTCCAGGGGAGCTCGTGGAGCTGTACTCACATGCATGGCAAGGATGCTGCGGGGAATAAGCTCTCGATGCTGGCGGATGCTGAAATGCCACGTCTTTATCCTCATCATGTCATCAAACATGAACTCCAGGTAGAGCCGCCCCTCCACACACACCTGGGTGGGCAGGGCACAGGGTCAGGCACAGGCTGCCCCAGCTTCCCCCAGCCCAGACCCCTGGGAACCCACTGCTGCACACTGGAACACACAGTGGCTTGCCTCTTTCTCTCACAGAAGACATACCCACGAGCCCAAAATGCACAGCCTTGTGGGACTACCCACGTGGGGGTAGCCACCAAGAGGGCACAAAAAACCAAGACAGGAGGGCAGCAGAAGCTGCGGGTGCTGGCAGTACCTGGGTGAACATGGGCTTGCCGTGCTGAGTGACCATGGTGCACTGGTCACAGTCCAGTGAGACAAAGTTGTTGTGGAAGGATTCCTTGGGGTGCTTGAGCACGTAGTACAGCTCTGTGGCTCCCCCTTCAAAGATGCTGCGGAAGTAACGGGGAATCAGAGTCCGGCCAATCGCTGCAGCAGGAGAAAGAGGAAAATAAGGTCAGTAAATCCAGCTCATCCGGATGTTCCTTGGAATGTACATGAAGAGGGTCCCCCCAAACCTTCTGGCTGGAAGTAGCTAAGCTGTGACACCCTACCCACATCCCCCATAGCACACAACTGTCTCCTGCTGAAGGGCAATGCCTTTAGGAAGCTGGTACTCACTGTATCTCTTTGGTCCATCCTCCAAGCAGAAAGTGATTGTTAACATGGCGTCATCCTCAAAGAACTCTGTGGTAAAGGCATCCCACCACAGATTGTCACATTCCTGGGGATGGCAGAGAGATGCTAAGTTATGGGGAGGAGAGACAGACAGACAGACAGACACTGGCTGCCAGGCACAGCAGCCATGTGCTCAACTCAGGGAAGAGTAGGCTCCGAGCTGAGTGCTCAGATTGGGGTGACAAGCCCTGTCCCACAGCCACATGTGGGAGAAGGCAGTGGGGGCCCCCTCTGCCAAAATACTGCCCTGGCCAACCCTCCCCCTCCCAGCTGCCTACCTCTGTCCAGTTCTGCAGCCGCTTGTTGAGCTCAAATATCCTGTAGTCGGTCTGGTTCCCGTACGGCGTGTGCCTCCTGCCCAGAGAGCACAGCAAGCCATCAGAGGGGAAGGCAGCATAGGGTGTGGAGGGGTCCTGGGCCCACAGGGGGAACACATACAGCCCCTCCAGGGCTGGCAGAGTCTGAGCAATCCTCCCAAAAGTGCCAGCCAGCCAGCATGCTGGCCCTGCTGAGGCACCCCCACCACAGGAATGAGCTCCCCCCAAGAGGGTCCACACCAGCCCTTCATGCTTACCCGATTCCAGGCTCCAGGTACGTCGGTGGGTACATAGGAGTAGGTCTAGCAGTGGAAAGAGATGCAGGCACGTCAGCGCTAGCAGGGATCTCCCTGCTCACCACAGCTCCTAGTTCCCTGGCTACAGCAGGCAGTCAGGCTCACTGGAGCTGAGTGACTCCCCACAGCGCAGACTGTACTCTGGATACCAATATTTGATAACCCCATGGGGCGAGCTGTAGCCCAAAACTGGGCTCTGATCCCACAACATTGGCTCCTCCACCCCTGCGACCTAGCCAACTGCTCCTTGGGGACATATCCAGCTCCTCTGCAGCAGTGACTGGTGCCAGGCAGGACTGACATTGAAGAAGGGGCTGTTTTGGCAGGAGCTGGGAGGGCTCCCTGTCATTCCAGGGGCTTGGTCAGGCAAAGGGCTTGGCCTGACAGAGCTCAGGACATGGAGGCTTCCTTCATTCCAAATATCACTCATTCTCAACCCACTATCATCTGTGCCTGCTCCAATTCCCTCTTTGCTCTTGTGCTAACTGAACTCCATGCACTTCAGTCTCTGTTTGCTGCTGGGAAGCACAACACAGAGACCCTGGGGTGCAAACTGCAGAGTGTCCTCAACATTGCAGACCCCTCCCTGGGCCCCAGCTCACCCCACATCTCGATCCAGCATGGTGCCTGGGTGGAAGGGGGGGAAGGCGTTGCCGTTCGGGGGCTCCTTTGGCGAGTACAGCTTGAATGACTTAGAGGAACAGCCTGGAGAGAGAGAGAGGGAGAGAGAGGGGACATGGGTCAGTCAGGGGCACCCTGCGAGGAGAGACACACTGCCGCTGCTGGAGGAGGAGGAGGAGGAAGGATGCACTCCATCAGCACAGCCCCATCCCTCCTCTGCTTCCCTCCAGATGTCAGCCTACTCCCTTCATCCCACACACAGCTCCAGGCCTCCCCTGTGAAGGATGGAACTCACAGGGTCAAGGCTGAGCTCTCAGGATCAGCAGTCAGAGGGGCCCAACCGCATCCCAAGGGTTTCTCACTGGTACCCAAAGTTTGTCAGTTCTCAGCTGGCTGGGCTCTGGGGATGTGCCCGAGGGGGACAGTCCAGCTGGTGAGCCTGAAGAGGGGCTGGCTGGGCCCTAGCCCTCCCTCCCACACTGCTCCTAATCCCACTGACCCGACCCACCCAGGAATCACACAGGATCTTTTTGCTGACCTTTCTATCGTCATGGTGACGGGTGAATAATTGCCCAGAGGGATGGATGGCGGGTCCCCAGGCAGCCACCATCTGCCGCTCAGGCAGGCCAGTGGACACCCGGATCCAGGCAGACAGAGAGATCCCACACACCAGCCCCCAGCTGTGATCAAACCACCCCAAAGCCTCACTGCCTACCACAGCACCAGGGCAAAGGACAAAGAGCCCAGAGAGGGGCATGGGGTGTGATAGGGTCTGCAACGGAGCACACGATGTGTGAAACCAGCACACATCCTGAAAGCAACCTGGGGATCCCCAGATCTGCCAATAGAAGACATTAGGTATGCTGGGCAGAGCCAGCCCCATCCAGGCTCCTTAGGGTCAGCCAGGGGCTCCCACACTCACCAGCCCACTGCCGCTACAAGGGCAGGTTCCCGGGAGTAGTGGCTGCCAGCACCGCTCCTGAGCCCCGCGGGGGCTGGCAGGACCCGGCACGCTGCGCCAGGATGCTGCTGAGGCACGCGGCTCCCTCCCTGCCGGCAGGCAGGCGGGCAGACGGGCTGACCTGGATGGGGCGCAGCAGTGGGCGAGCTGCCAGGCAGCTCCGGCTCCACCGGCTCAGCCGGCCCTGCCGAGCACAGACACGTCTCCCCCGTCCTGCCGCAGGCGGGGGCCCTGGAGCCGGCCGTGCTACCACTGCAGCCGGGGCCAAGGAGGGATCCCCATTGGGCTGCCCGCCCGCACACAGCCCTGGGATGGGCACTTCCCAACGCGCAGCAACTGACAGGATTGCCACCCAGTACTGCAGAAAGCAAACCCAGCAGCGGAGAGAAGTGTCCCAGAGGCACCAGACACACCACTGGCCCTCTGGGCTCCACAGCCATGCTGTGCAAAAGGGTGCCAGGACAGGATCGGAGCAGCAGCTCGACCATGATGGATACAGGAGGGGAGTAAAAAGCACCAGAGTCAAGGAAAGCAGTGCCACCTGCACAGGGACCCAAGATGTCCAGCTTGTTGCAACAAAGAGCTCATTAGCCAACAGAGGTGAATAACCAAGGCATCACCTTCACCCCTGCCGAGCCACCTGGGACCCCAAGTCAGCAGTCACAGGGACTGCACACACTGCTGGGCAAGGGCTGGTCAAAAATAGAAGGGGTCGCCTCCCGAGCATGAAATCCAACTTGCAACGGGGGAAATGCGTGTTTTACTTCTTGATTTTCTTGGGGCCTTTTCACCATGTTTCCCCACAGCAGCTGAAGCCAGCTTCTCTCCAGCACTCACCAGGATCTACCAGTCCTGTGGGGCTGGAACCAGCCCAGCCACCGTGGCTCACTGTTCCCACTCCTGCCCGCCTGCAGTGAGGATAAGTGGGACATGGCACAATTTCTCATATGGCTGCTAACAATGTCAGCCCCTGGCTCTTACTGAATGTTTTCATAGATAAAACAATTTTTAATAGGGAGTTCAGTGCTGGTCAGTTGCTGCTGCAGAGGAGTTTTTGCTTTCTGCTTTATCCACATCAATTTGTGCCTAACAGACAATAATTCACCCCAAACTGTACTAGAAACACAGCATTTCTATTTCCTCCATTCCATGTTGTTATACAACATGACACTGAAGCGTGTTCAGCACATAGGAAACTTCCCAAAACTCCCAAACTTCTGTTGAAAACAAACCAATTCATTAGGCAGAGACAGCAGTGGCTGATGCACTGCTTGTTTCTGGTCATCATGTCCTGAGGGGCAGAAAAAAATCAGATCCAGCAGGTCTCATCCTTCGATTCTTTGTTTTTATTCACTGATGAGACATGGGAAGACTAAATTCCGAAGGCTTCTTGCTATCCTCAGTCCACATCTTGTTTTTCAGAGTGCAGGGAAGGTGTCCTGGTGTGGTGAGACCAGGGAGACATCCATCCATTGTGCTTCTCATGCTCTTCCCTAGCTCCTTGCTGCTGGAGATGGGACAGAAGACAAGCCAGGCCATCACTTCTACCCAAGCCTCCATTTCCACTCTGGGCTTTTCCCAACAGGTTAATATGGAGACACCCTGCTTTTCGAGCTCTGAGTGACCTGTGCCAGGATCTAGAGGAGTGGAGAGAAGCCTGTTATGGGACCTTAGCAAGACTGGCATCCTGACCAAGTATTATTTTTAATGCAGCGTAAAAAGGCTCACTGGATTCAGTGGTTTGAAATTACACTAACAACAGCCTTAGGATTTGATACAAGCTGTCCAAACTCTATATTCACTGTAGACACACTACACACATTACATGAAGTAACACAATTACTTTACAGCAGCAGGAACACCAACTTTTACTCACACACAGGCCATGCTGTCTGGTCCAGGACATCCCTCCATCACCACCTATCTCCTTCATACTGCCCCAGCTGCCTGCAAGCCCTGTCCAGCCAGGTGCAGTGACACAGACACGCAGAATGTGGCCTGTCCCAAGCGCCTGGCCCTAGCTGCTGTTTCGGCATGCTCCTGCTCTGCCTCCTGCTGTGAGCACAGGACCTGGGCAGGCATGGTGATGCAGGCAGGCTTGGTGCAAACAGGGATGCTGCCTGGTGGCTGTGCATGCAATGCCCCTGTGGAACATGAGGGAACAGGAGATGCTTCCTGTGGCCGCTCACAGGTGCTGGCCCAGTGACACAAAAACATTCAGCAAGGGAAAAAATCAGGCTGACACTGCAGCTGGTGAGCTACCGGCCCAGGCAGGTCTGGGCAAACAGCACAGTGCTCGTGGCCAGGTGGGAGGCTCCATGGCTCCTCCTCAGTGTGGAGGTGCAGGAGAAGGGAACCCCGGGAAGGGATCTCACAGCTCAGCATCCTCGGCCAAGGCCAGGTCCACAGACCGGCTGGAAAAGCATGGGCAAGTAAACAGCTACAGGTGGGCAACCGCCCAGGGAACAGAAGGCAGGTGCTCTGCCCATGACTCATATACAGCCCAGCACTGCCCAACCTTCCACATGCCTTCTCCTCTGCTGTTCCTGCTTGTGAACTATCAGCCATTCTGGTCTACTGTCTGGTGGGTTTGCTGGAGCAGGAATGAGTCACATCCTAGCCAAGCTCACAGAGTTGGGGAACATCAGATTTCCCAAGGCACCAAAAGCATGGTGGACACCTCACAGAGCCAACACAGCCAGGAGACAGCACAGTACTGTGAGCTGAAATCAGCACCTTGGAGCTGCCTGCCTGGGCACGGGACATGGAAACCAGGGAGAAAAGTCCTGCCTGAACTCCCATAACTTCAGTTCACCATCAAAGAGCAAAGAACTGCTGAGGACAAAGGCAAAGCAGCATCATCTTGTTCCTCCTAGACCTGTAACTGCTGGCAGTAATTGGTGCCCCCCCTACCAGACAGGAGCCACCCCCGTGTGGGCAACCAGTGTGCTCTCTGTGTAAGCAGCAAAGCTCACCAACAAGGCAGAGGCTAAAAACATAAATTATGAAAAAAAATGAAGGAGTGAAGCATGAAATATGCTGCAGGGTTACAGTTCAGCCAGGGAGCGTCCTGCTCCTCCCAGCAGCCCGGGAAGAAGAGAGGCCAGCCTCTGCTAAAAGCAGCTGGGCCGGTGCTTCCCGGCTGCCTAACGAGGCTTTAAAGGGTAAATAGCGAGGCTTTAAAGGGTAAATAGCGGCATTGTTTCGCAGGGCTGCCTCGATGGGGTGTGGGCGCCCTGATAGGGGAAGAAATACATCTTCCTAGGCCAGTACCGCTTGCATGAGGGTGGTATCTGGGACTGGGTGCAGGGCAGCGTCTCAAATAATTCATGGGGTTTTGCCCAGTGACAGTGCCTGATGTCCGGGAAGTTGGCAGGGCTGGGAGGCAAACACGAAGTATTCAGAGTGACTGGGACAGGCAGAGGCACATGGAGCAGACCATGGTCTGCCACCACAAGCCTGCCATCACCTCTTCTTTCTCCTTTTCTTTGGAATAGAGGGGATTGGGAAGAGGCCAGTTGCAAACTCCAATGCCATTGTTAAGCCCACAGGAGCCTAGGGGGAACCCACCAAGACACAGCCTGAGACATTATCAGTGAAAATATCAATTTGCAGAAACCCCAATTGCTTTAAAAATGCACAACTGGTGAAGTTGAAGCTCCCACGAGGCTGAGCTCTCCAAGGAAGAGGAGATACTACTTTTGGAGGAGACCATGTGCTACGGACTCAGTGGCATCCAGAGGCTGACCTCAGCCAGGACACTGCCTGGCTCTGACCTGTCAAAGGCAAAACCTCCATCGCCACCTGCATGCAGGGATTACTCTCTCTTTTCCCAAGCTGCACATCTGAGCCATCCACAGAGCTTATGTGGACCACAAGCTGCCTCCCTGCCCACACCACACCATGTGCATGATGTCTCAGCCCCAGGTCAAATCCTGCAACATTAGTGCAAAAGTCCGGCACAGCAGCACACAAAGCATCTGAACCCAAAGGTGCTCTTCTCTGCACACAAGGTCACAAATTTAAGGGGACAGCCAGAGAAGGGATAATTACCTGCAGCTAATTATTACAAAGTGACAATCTTGATGTAGGCTGCAAAGCAGTGCTATCTGAAAGCATCAGGTGAAGAGAACATGTCCGAGATGTGGATTTGCAGGTCAGGGCTCAGCCTCCCACAGCCCCAACTCCGCCAGGGTCTAGAGTCTCCCAGGAAGGCATCCTCTGGAGCTGGACATTCAGGTGGGGCCCCAGGGAACTGCACTGCCCTGCAGTACCTAGGGACAACAGGAGTCTCCCCTTTCCAATTTTCTTCCTCAGATGATTCAGACACGTAGACAGGGAATTCTCCAGGAGGGAAAAAGGGAGAAAAGCACACCCTGACAATTGCAAAACAGCCAGAAAATTGAATCACGTTCACGGCTGCAAGCCCCAGATGCAATCCCACAGATAACCCAGTTTCAGCTCCACTACTATCAACTTATCACGAGGCAGTCATTTCCTGCAACTCTCAGGGAAATATCCCACTGTCCCTAATTACTCCTTTCAGTTCACTGTCTCAAAGATGATCCATAATCAAACGCTGTCGGTTTCAGCCCCAGAAACGCACCTTTCAAATTTTCAGACACTTTCCCTCTCTCCCAGACCCCTTCACCCTGGGGTCCTGACACTCTGCAGTGACCAGGCTGACATCCCTCCTGCAGCACACATCGGCACAGCACTGGCAAACAATGTCATGTGGGAACCATGGGGATGGAAAAAAACCCCTGTCAGCATACCTAGAATAAAAGCCTCCTGACAAACTAGGATTTTCATCATCAAAGGTTCGCTAGGCTCTGCGGCAACACAGAATAATTCAGTTACAGCTAACCATGCCTACGGCCCTGCAGAACATGAAGCCAACATCCCTGCTCACAGCTGCTGGTCTGCCACGCACATGGTGGAGCAAAACTACACAGCTCTGCATGGTATTGTGGGGCTTGTTGCTCAGGGCAGCCCTCCACAGAGACAAGACTTGACCAGGAGAGCAGGAGCTGAGAGCCACAGTTCAGGGAAGTGACAGCAAGAGGCTGAGGTCTGTGCTTACACTGAGAGAGGGGGATCCACAGTGATCCTCCAGGACCCCCAGCACTGCTGCCTCGGAGCACAGGAGGCTGTCAGCCCCCACGTGGCGCATGGAGATTCGCGATCCCGGGATGCAATGCTCCCCTCGCTCCCTGCCGCTGCCAGGCGCCGAGAGCTGCACGCTGGGACGCGTAGTCTCCCGAGACGGCGGCCCTGCCGCCGCCGGCCGCCTTGCTCCATGTTGCCTCCTAGGTGGAGCCCCGCAGCCCTGGCAGCCGGCCAAACGCCCGCTCCGGAGGGGGGAAAAAAGCTGGATAACTCCCGCGGCGAGGATCCAGCTGGCCTCGCTGGGGCAGCATGCGCCCAGGGGCAAACCATGACCCTGGTGTGCAGCGCCTGCCACAAGGTCTGGACCGCTCACAGATGCCCATGGAGAGGAGGGACAGTGCGAGCATGGCGGGAACCTCCTCGGTGCCGCTTACAAAGCACCTCCATTGCTTCTTCGAGCTGCCAGGGCAAGCCTCTGCCCTCCTGCTCAGGCAGAACTTCTCTCTTCTCAGTACTTGGTTAAAAGGCAACATGGGAGTTACTGAACAAGGGACAAGCAGGCTGCCAGCAGCACTGGCGACAGAGCAAATGCAGTGGTTGCAGGACTCCCACCTCTAAACAGGCAGCACATGCTGCCACTGGTGTCAGGCCTTTGGACATCCAGTGCAGGACGGGGCCAAAACCCCAGGAAGCAAAAGGACACGGTATGGTCAAGCACACCTGCCCAGTGCTCCTGAAGGCACGAGGAACCCAGCCCCAGGGAAACCCTCTTACCCCAGCATCCCTGGTTACAACTCCACCCGACACAACAGCAACCCACGGGGCAGCAAACCTCATTGCGGCAAGCATGACAACCCACAAACACACACACACAGCAAACAAGAGCAGGAGCACTCTGTCCCCAGATCACTCAGAGGATGGGAGGTTTCCAAGGGAGAGGGCCAGGAGAAGTGCTATCCTGCTCTGCCACCACATAGGACTTTAGGTTTGTATCGTTAATGGACATGTGAAGCTCATACCAGTGCAGAGCTGCAAGCACATGAAAGAGGGCACACTGAGAGAGACCACTCTAGGCCAAGCACTGCTGCCACCCTGCCAGCTGTGGAACAGGAATGGAGTCCTGGGACTGGACTGGTCCATATCATCCTCTGCTCCTACATCCTGAAGAGCTGGTCAAGCTCAGGACCTCCAGCTATCGCTGCTCTCTGAAAAGAAACTGAAAGAGGCTCCAGCTCCCCAGCCTAGGGAACCTTTGCTTCAACTGAACCTGTGGCTTTTCACTGCCCTTTTCCTATTTTGCATGGATTGTGACCTGCTCCTGGTGAGGAGAAAAGTCACCTAACGAGAGCAAAACCTTTGTGTCACCAAACCTGCCAGCACCAGCCTGTACCCCTTGGATCACAAGTTTTCCACTTTGAGGCAACACAACTTTATGTCATTCTGCTCAGCACTGAGCACCTACTCAGTCTTCAAGGGGTGCTTAGATCACAAACCTGGGATTTCTACAGCATCATGAGTAGAAAGACCATATTCAGTTCAAACCATAATCCCCCCACAATGAGAACACTCCAAAACCTAAGGCTTTAAAGGAACAAGGACACTGATATTTACCCATACTTGCAACAGAAGCAGTAAGAGCTGATACCTGACCAGCACTGGAGGAGTCGCTGCAAAACTGCTCAGACAAGGTACTATCGAAAGCACGTGGAGAACAACTGGGAAGACCCTGGGAAAGGGTATTTGCTCCCACACCTGCCTGGCCCAGCCTCGAGCAGGCTCAGACCCTCCTGGTGAGAAGAAAGCAGGTGACAGTTTGCAGTGTGGGTAAGTGCATACTGTGTGCCCCAGAAGGTGACTCCCTGTTAGACCCCACAGCCTTGGAAGCCTTTGCTCACACCTCACCCTGAGAGTGGCTGACACCTCTGGTTTTGGCTCCTGCTGCAGCACTGGCTTTGGCTAGGGACAGCAGTTGCTCAGCAGGTTCCTGCCATGGTGCCTGCCAGCTAAGGCTGCAGGGATGGGACTGGGGGCTGCCCAAGCCAAGGAAGCCCCAGTAGTGCTTATCACCCATCCCTAGTGGGAGGGCTGGCAAGGACTACTAGGCTAGACACCCGAGATCAGGGCAGCCTACCACAGCAGGCTCTACCAAAGGGGCTCCAGGAAAACACCTGCCAAGCTAAGACACCCGTCCACAGCTCTGGCATGCGTGCTGACTCCTAAACTGGAGCTGCTGAGGCTTCCCCACTCCCAAGGATGCTGTGCTCACCCCCAGCTTGGTCCCCACTCCTGGCTGGCCCAGGTAAAGCCAGTGCTTTGTCTGCCAGGGAGAATGAGCCCCCTATGCCCACGGTCCTCTGAGCCTGGACACCCAGCAAGGCAGCTTGTGAAAGATGTGTGGCCCTCATGTTTTTGCACCCCTTGGACCTTTTATTCCCTTTGCACCCGTGGGAGGCCAGCGGGACCCTTTGAGCTGCGAGCAAGGATGAAGTTGCAGCAAGCAGAGAGGTGCGGCAGGCGAGCAGCCCCAAGAGCCGGGCACTGGCCCCGTAAACCCCGTGACAGCACAGGCAGGGGGACCAGGAGGGCGTGGGGCAGCTGTCAAGGGGCTTCGGCAGGGGAAGGAACCCGGAGAAGAACAAAGGGAGCTATGGGCTGGGATGGAGCAGGGCACAGCAGGGCATGGGGGCTGCTGGCAGCACCCCACCAGGCTGGAGGTGCCGCTCCAAAAGCCAATACGTGGTGGAAAGAAAGGGGAGCCAGGGGAGGGGAGGAACACCACAGGCAAGGAGGGGGAGGCAAGACATGGGAGCTGGAGGGGAGGGAACGAGCTGAGGGGCCAAAGATGCACTGAGCAGCTGGGGAGGGATGAGGAACGGGAGAACTGGGTAAGGATGGAGAGGGGAAGCCGAGGAGGGAGAGAGGAGCTGAGGACAGAGAGAGCCGGGCCGGGGGAACAGAGAGCGGGCAGGGGGCTGCCGCGGGGACCCCGGGCCGTACGGGGCCCCGGTGGGGAGCGGCGGCGCGGTGCGGCCGCGCACAACTTCGCAGACGCGGGGGCGGCGCGGGCGGGACCCCGGCCCTCACCTCCGCCGCCCGAACGGGGCCGCCACCGGGATGGGGGGGACCGGGAAACTTCCGCGGGGGGGAAGGGGGGCGCGGGGGGGCGGGGTGACTCACGGCGCGGCGGCGGGCGGGGGTCCGGCGGCGGCGCGGCGGCGGCGGGCGGGCGGCGCGGGGCCGCCGCGGGGCGGGGCGGGCGGGGCGCGGGGCGGGGCGGGGGCGCTTCCTTTGTCTGCGCCGCGGCCGGGACCACAATGGCTGCGGCGGCGGCGGCGGCAGCGGGGCCCGCTCCCCCCGCACCGGCTCCCCCGCCCCGCGCCGCCCGGGGGCCCACGGGCCAGGGGTGACGCCCGAAAGGGGGTCCCCGGAGAGCTGCCCCCCGCCCGGTGCCGGTACAGGCACTCCCCGGGATGGGAAGGAGGGAGCCGCGTCCCGCTGAGGAGCTCGGCACCAGCCGGGGCAAGGATTCTTTCCCTACTGCGAAAGTTTGAATAAAAATAGACCTTTTCCCTAGTTTGGTTTCGGGGTGTCTGAAGTTTTTTTCAAGATTTCTATTTATTTTTGAAACTTGTTTCCCTTTCTCCCAGTTTCAGACGAGAAAAGAAAAATACAACCGGTTTGTTTGGGAGGGGGGGATGAAAAATAAAATGTTCCAGTCTGCAATTGCCATCATACCCCCAGGGTCTCCTTTTCCTTGATAAAACTGCAACCTCTTCCAGCTAGGAGATTTTAGAAAAAATTCCATTATGAAAATTTGTTATAAAAAAAATTTCCATTTTTCCCATTCCCCTTTCACCCCACATCTGCCCCTTGCAGCTTCTGGTCCTGCCCTGGCAAGTCAGACTGGCACAGACCTCTGCAGCCCAGCCGGCAAGCCCAGGGGCTCAGTGCATGCACACAGACACACACACACACACACACACACGTGTGCTGGTACAGCTCACCGTGCACACATGGGCTGCTGTTCACCCCGATGGGCTGGCATGCACTTGCATGCCTTCCCAAAGGCCTCCCGGCACAGCCCCGGCTGGGTGTGCACCCGTGCCTGGGGCATGCACACCCTCCCACGTCCCCCTGCTTGCAGGGCCAGGCCCGCACCTCATCCCCTCCCCAAGCCTTGGAGTAAGGCAGGTACAACCAGTTGGATCCTGCCAAGCACACTTGCTTCCCCCCACCCCCCCTCCACCCAACAGAGCAGGCACGGTTGGTGCAAAACCTCATCCATGAGGTTTTGGGGGCTTCCTCCCCTCCATGCTTGCGCACCCCCAAAGCCCTGCATCTGAACAGTGGGGGCAGCCTCCTGCTCCCCAAGCATGTCGCTGTCTGGGACCAGCACTGAAGACGGACAGGCAGCATCCCTTCACTCCTGTCCCCCAAACTCATCGGCTGAGTAGGCTCCAACACTGTCCTGCTCCACACTGCACCACCACGATTTCCCCTTCCTCTTGCAGGCTACCCTCAAAGTATCATTTTCCACAGCGACATGGCTAAATAGACCAAAACTCTTTGCAAACCCCAGATTTACAGAGAGAAAAACTAAGTGTAAACCTAAAAACCTCTGTGACATGCTACTCTGTGAAAGGCACGTGCAGCTGGAGGTACCCATGCTCTCAGTGCCTTGATAACTGGGCACAGGGATGCTGTGAGTGCCCCAGCACACCAGCCCTTCACTGCCTTGTCCTCTTGCCAACCCAAATCTTGTGGCACTGGGTGAGAAGGGGCTGCAGTATGCTGACCCCCACCATCATTAGGCCAAAAGTGCTGGCTACAATGCTGGTGACAGCTATGGGATGGTACAGCCCTCCTGGCCAAGACTGCCACTAAACGCAGTCCCACCTGCACACCATTCCCACTCCAAGGCACAAAGACACACAAGGCACAACCACCCACGAGCACTGAACACCACTGCCGCATGCACTGCTACTGCAAAAGAGTGAAAAAAAGGGGCATTTTGTCCCCATATTAGAGACTCCTAGCACCAGTGCCATGGCCAGGGGATCAGAGAGCAGCCCCCATTCATCCCCAGGCCCCGTGCATCCACAGCAAACATGCCTGGAGCAATTTATCCCGGGCTTCTCAGCAGCCCTTCCAGCCCTTCGGGACTGCTCACGTGTCCCTGCTCAGCTCTGACGACAGCGCTGGACTGGTCCACGTGGCTGCAGCAGCCCCAGCTGTTTATGGTTATAGCCGAGTTAATAATTAAATAGATGCTGGATGGAGAGCAGAAGGGCTGGATGCAGCTGGGAAGTGTGTGTGGCAGCAACGGTGTGGGGGAGCCCCTTCCTCACCAAGTGCTCATGTGAGGGGAGCACAGGGCTACCCAGTTTTCGTGGCAGGGTAATACATCCCCCAGATCACAGCCTCCACTCTCCCCCTAGCAAGGGCCCCATGCCTGCCTGGTCTTCCCAAAGTCCAGCAATGATCCAACACTGGTACAGGTCTCAGCCCAGTAACTGGCAGCAGCTTGGGAGCAGGAGTGAGTACAGGGATATATCCCAGGGAAATGGACGGGAAGAGCCCGGTGGGGACCAGGGTAGCCAGGGGATGTCCAGGTGTCTCTGATCCCTGCAGCCGTGGCTCGGTGTGTCTGCAGAGTGTGACTGAGGGATTCTAGGCAAGCAGGGCAGGAGCCAGGGCATGCTCACACTGACACCCGGCCGGGGCCCTGGCAAGCGCAGGCTTAGAGCAGGGCCGTGGACATGCGCTTACAGAAAAAATAATAATAAAAATCTGCTAGCTCTGCAAACAGCACAGCCTGCACGGGGAGACAGACTGGCCTGGCACTTCCAAACCTCATGGACTTGTCCAAAGAGCAGCCAGACCTGGGCACCATTGCACACATGCAGATGCAGCCTGCAGCACAGCATGCATCCTGGAGCCCCCTCCTTTCCAGAACACAAGAGCCAACCCCGCAAATCCTACCATCCTTCAAACAGAAATATGCTTTGTTTCCTTGTTTCTCAAGGAGGGACTTTTCTCCTCCCTAAAGCAATGTATGACCAGATAAAAAGGGAGTTCTGGAGCAGGAGGGGCCCCTGTTTTTGGCTGGAGAAGCCACAGATCCATCTCTCCAGAGGAGGTTTGGGGGAGGCTGGAAACTACATGGTGAGTCATGCCAGGCAGGCAGCAGATCCTGGGGGCTCCTGGGATTAACCCTTCAAAGCCAGAACCACTTCCAGACACCCAGAGGCAGAAATAAAGCCAAGGAAGGGGCTGGGGAAAAGCAGCCAGAGCAGGATGAAAAGTTACAGGGCCACATCCTCAGCATCCTGCATGGGACAGAGAAATCAATCTGAATATGTGAGCAGTGGACAAGCAGCAACCAAGTGCATGCATTGGTGCCTATCTGCTCCAAAACAAGACGATGTGGAGAAAGATTACAGTGGGGTGCAGAACCCCAGAGTGCATGAGGTTCATATGGGGTGTCCACCCTCACATCACAACTTGTTTGGGTGTCATGGGTCAACCTCATCACCACTGGGCTGCCCAAAGGCTCCAAGGGGAAGGTGCAGTCCACAAGGAAGCTTTGGCACATCCTGCTAGAATGGGGTTTCCCCGTGGCACCAGCACCAAAGAAATGCCCTACAGTGTTTCTGTGCTGTCCCTGAGACATCACAATGCATGTCCTGGAAGACCTCAGCCCCAGCATAGCCACCCACAGCAGTGAGCCCCAGTTCCTCTGCAGAAGCCTGGAGCCAGCCTGCCAGAGCTGCAGGGTTTTAAGGCTCCTCCAGAGCCTCCAGGTGGATTCTCTCATGTTACAACAATGGTTCTTTTACAGCCCCTTTCCTGGCCTGGGAACCCACAGCAGGGAGGGGGTGACATGCAGCATGGCTGCCCAGCCCCAGCATCCTGCGCCTGCCCTCTGTCCCCCAAGAAGACCATCTACCCTCCAAGGGTACAGGCACTGCTGCTTCAAAGACAACCAAAGCAGAATCCTCAACACCCAGCCCTGCAACTACAGGAACTCAGCCTGGTCAGAGAGCACCCTGGCCCCTAGCCCACTGTTCCCCCTGCATTCCTTCCACTCTTGTCTTCCAAGCCACAGAGGACTCTTGGCATCCATAAGAGATTTACAAAGCCAGGAGCTGCCACCCACCAAACCCCCACCCACTAATGCTGCCATCCCTCCTGGTACACACATGTCACTGTGCCCTCCCACACTAGAAGCTCCCCTGGGAGAAGATAAGGGACATCTTACAGGGCCATGGCTGTACATGGTTGACTCAAAGCAGGTAATTCCAGCAGCTGAGCCCACCCCCTGCCACCCCCCCACACAGTGCTGCTGAACACTCCAGAGCAGCACTCCGAATATAGCAGCATCAAATAGCTCCATCAATAATGCATTGCTTCTGCTTCCTCTCACTGCCGTGTTTTTGTTGCTAACATGCGTGTCCTTCCTGTTAGCAGCTGCCTCCTCCCCAACAGCTAGGCCAAGCAGGGACACGGCCACAGTGGGATGGTGATGGCAGCTCCCACAGCTCCAGGTCCGGTTCCTGCAGGGATAGACATAGAGCCCCATCTATGCCACTCGGGGGCAGCCTGGGGTTCTTGGGGGGAACCCTGCCACTTTCCAAGCCTCCCGCTGCGCATGCGCTGGCAGCGACGACTCGGCATGCCGTGGCTGCCCAAAGGATTTGGCAGGAGCACCAAGCTGGGAGGAGCACAACGACATCTCCCCAGCCTCAGTGGGGAAATGCCCCTCCACAAGGACTTTTGGCAGGCTGGCACTCCCTATACCAAGGCAGCACCCCCATTCCCAACTCCATGCAACGCCGCACCACATCAGGCTCCTCCAGCAGCTCTGCGTTGCCATCCCCGGCAGGGAGAGAGCTCCCGCTGCCGTGCTCCTGCCTGCCCCTGCCCGCAGCTGCCCCGGGCTCACCCCAGGCCCGCCCTGGGCCAGTTGTAGCAGGCAGGTCGGGGTGCCTGGACCTGCCCCCATGCCCAGCAGAGTTGCGTGCCTGCAATGCCATGAGCTGCCGTGGGCTCCTAGTAGGGAGGCAGGAGCTGGTGTAGGCAAAAGCTGGCACCCACCACCCTGCAGCTACTCACAGGCAGGGGCAGCCTCTGCCCTGAAAGGGAGACCCCCAGGCTGCACAAGACCCTAGTTGGAGGAGAATGCATGTAGCAGAGCAGAGGTTGGTGCAACTGGCTGCTATAGAATGGTCCAGCCAACACCACCAATATCCCAGCCTGGCTTGGGCTGCAATCACTCTGTAAAGGCACTTGGGCAGAAACCTGGCTGCATACACGACACCTGTCCCTTGGTCTGCAGTAGAGGACCTGAGGCTGCTACTCCTGCAGAAAGCAGGGGCCCTCCCACCCCCTTCGTGCCACCCTCTCAGCTATGGGTCCATCGTGGAGCACAGGCACCATCACCTTGGTGCAGGGTAACCTCTGCTACCTGACTGTGAGTTCTACAAAGCTGGGGCAGAGAGACACCCTGCAAAAGAGGCGCTGGACCTACATCCCACAGGGCCCCCCAAAGGAAGTGGCAGCAGAGGGGTGCGGGCAGGGTGTTATCGGTCGCCCTGTGGGCAGGGCGGGTCAGGGCTGGACAGGGGCCAGCGCCTGCCACAGCGGAGATTACGCCTCGGGTTTAACGTTCATCCCCATCCATGACCTGCCCAGGAGAGAAGGGGGTGAGCTGCACTGGGAGACTGGTCTGAGAGCTTTAGAGACTCCTGAGCCCCACCAGCATCCCTGCTCAAAACGGACATCCAACATTGGTGCACAGCCCACCTTCCTACACCCCCATGAGCATGCAGCAGTGAACCTCTCAAAAACCTGCCAAGCATCACCCCTGCTGCAGCCACCCCCAACCCTGCCCAGCAGAGACCCTGGGAGAGGGGCAGACTACTGCCACTATCCCTGCTCCAGGTGGGGCACAGGAGCCCCCTGGCAGCCCTGCCTGCTCCCCAGCACCCTCCCCCCAGCACCGGCAGGAAACCACAGCCACAGCCTGCGGGCAGCTGATAACGGTCACCCAGCCCCATCCTGCCTGCACCCCACCACCCGGGGAGCTGTCCCCACACCCACTGCTCCCCAGGCCCATCAGTGCACCCCCACCACGCACGACAGCAGCCACAGGGCCCAGTGTCACCCTGCAAAGAGCTGGGAGCTCTCGATGACAGTGCAGCTGGTGCACCAGGACACACCAACAGTTGTTGTGCATGGGTATCATGCTCCCAAGTGTCCCAGCATGTTCCTGGCACACCATGCAGACCCATGCCCCGCGTGTTCTAGCAACATGGATACAGCAGGAGAATACCAGAGCAGAGTGGGGGAGGAGAGGGTGGCATGAAATCAAGTGATCTGACCTGAAAGGGATGGGAAGGGGAGCTTGAGCAGCTTCAGCTCCTGCCCTGCCTGGAGGCATACAGCCACCCGGCCAGTGCATTCCTGGCCACAAGGGTACCTCCCTGCCCTGGAGGTCCCATCCCCCAGGGGCATCCCCTCACTCCTCAGGAAGCAGCTTTCAGAGCAGTTTGTGCTGAGCAGGTAACAACACCCCTGGAATAAACTTGGGGCCCAGCTCAAATACACAGTGCTGAACCCCCTGGCATTGGTGTGGCACTAACCCAGGCAGGATTCTCCAGGCAAATCCTGGGTGAGCTCACACTGGCCCCAAGGAGTGCTGTGATGGTGCCTCACACCAACAACAAGACCCCTGAGGAATTCCCTCACTGAGCACCAAACAGCCACAAACCCATCACAACTTTGCCACAGCATGCCAGAAGTGGGCAGGCAACACAGCACACACGGTATCAGTGTCAGGCACTTCGCTGCTGAGGGGGACAGGGCAAGTAACACGTTTCATCCAAACATCACTGGTAACATGAAGAAAGCCTGGACTAGAGCACACCAATATGCACAATGAGGCCTCAGGACCCCTACTGCTCCCCTCCTCCACAAGAGGCCCAGGGGCACCCCAAGGTGCCAGGCACCCCGGGGGTGTTTGGGAGCCAGAGACCACAGAGGTCAGGGCTGCCTGGCCCCCCCCCGCCGCGGCACTCAGCCCGCTCGCTGCCATCCCTTTCCCAGCGCATCTGTCGCAGAAGGCATGTGGCACAGCTCGGCCTCGTGACAGTGGGGGATGCACGGCGCCAGCTCGGCAAAAGGGAGGGATACAGCAACGGGCCGTGCCCTGGCTGGACATGTCCATCCCGGGACCCAAAGCATGTGCCTTGGGAAACTCTCCCTCCAGCCAGAAGGGTGCACAGGCTAGTTCTCTGCAAGGTGTCCCAGGGAAGGTGCTGACCTTGGGAAAGTTGCCTCCCTGCCATGAAGCTGGAGCCAGCCCCGCAGGGAGGGAGAACAGCTCCACTCTGCTTTGCTTCCCTCCTCCCCCCGTGCACTGACACCATCACTACAGGGGGAAAAACAATGATAATAATAAAAATAATTAAGGAAGAAAGTGCAGAGCATGCTGGGAGAGTGAGAGGTGCCCCCAGGGGTCAGGGCCCCGCTGGGGTCTGGATGCCAAGACCTGTCTGTCGGCCCTGCTCCAAGCAGCCCCGGGCACAGCACCACCAGCACCAGCACGAGCCAGCTGCTGCCCCAGCCGCTGCCACCTCCTCTCTGAGCCCATTACACTATTGCTGCTCACCTCTGAGTTGGGGAAATAGCCCCCCTCAGGCCTCCACTGGCCCCAGCAGCTCCCCATCATCCTCGGGCACAAGAGTGCACCACCCTCCCAGCGGAGCAGCCTCCCTGCTCCAAAGCTCTTGCAGAGGGGAAGAAATGAGCCGGGAAACATCTCCAGAGGGGTGCAAGAGGAGCTGCAGTGGGGCAGTATGCACCCCCAGGGATGGCAAGGAGTACATTACCCCTCTGGGAGGGCACAACTTGGAAGTGGGGCAGCCAAACCCCCCCCCCCCCCCACCCCGCCCCTGACAGCAGCTCCCAAGCAGGAAACTCCTCCAAGTTAATGCAGCCCTGAAGAGCAGCCTGGGCAGAGCGGCTCATTAAATGTTTCTGGCTGGCGGGAGGCCAGCGGCAGAGCTTGTTTTTTCTATATTCCGATAAACAGTCCGGGTAGGGGAAGGGGGAGGGGGGCGCAGGCTCTCGATGTGCCACCCAGGCCCGGCGGGGGATCGGGGGAAGACTCGGGGGGCACATGTACATTGCAGGGCAACACTGCACAGCAGCCTCGTGCCCTCCCTGCCCTGGGGCAGCGGGCAGGGGCGGCGTCGGGGGGACATAACACATGAAGCCATCCACAGGGATACTCCCAGGTGAGGGGGGACCCCACGGCTCCCCATCACGGCACCGAGGGAGGACCTCTCTCTTTGCACCCACCAATATGCCGATGGCATTCCCAGTGGCGTGGGGCCAGCTCCCGAGGAATACGACGGGGCCCCACCAATGGCCGTCACACGGCCTTTGCCCCGCCGCGGCGGGACCCCCGCCAAGGCTGCGGGGGTCGGGAGGGGTGTCGTGCCCCCGGTGCGGGGTGCCTGCGGGGCGGGTGCTGTGGTTGCTCGGCCTGGCTCGCAGGGAGGTTCACGTGACTTTCTGCTTGAGGAAGCAGCGCTCTGGCAGCTTCCAGTGGGAGATGGAGGAGGAGGAGGAGGAGGAGGAGGAGGATGGGGGAAGGGGCCGCCTGGCTTCATAGAAACACGGCGGCGAGGCGCAGGCAGCGCAGGGGCGGGGGGCCGCCGCGCAGGGGCACCCCTTCCCCACCCCGGTTATCCAGCTGCAAACCCCTCGGCAGAGGCGGCTCCGGAGGAGGCACGGGGACCGTGTGCTGTCACAGCACCCCATTGCCTCCAGCAGCCCCCCAGCATGGGGTTCTGGCCTAGCAAGAGGCACTCTCGGGACCGCAGGGATGCTGCCACGGGAACTGGGCTGAGAAGCGGCCCTGCTGCCCCGCACAGGGACCCCATGTGCCAGATGCCCAGGGAAATGGTAGAACCTTCTCCCCAGGGCCCCCCCAACTTGGCTCCCTGTCTGCTGGCCAGCACCACGGAGACCTGGTGCTGCACAAGGTTGCAGCAGTCCTCCGAGACCCCTGCCCTCCCTTGTTCCTGGCACAGCAACGTTCTGCACGCAGCAGCAGGCATTGCAGCCTGGGCAGCTGCCCCAAACCTGCCCCCAAGTCCAGGTGTGCAAATCAGTATCCCTGCGGCAGCATCCTCCTAGGTGCTGAGACCTCACCAACTCATCACACCTCCTATGTAGTCCTGCAGCCTTGCCAGCCCGCAAGCTCCAGAATTAGGAACAAGCTCTCCACCAGACACCCCACAATGGTCATGGTGGGGGGCCATACAGCATCCATGTCCACCAGCAGCATTGCCAAGCCTCTGCGGGGACACTGTGCCTCACACCTCCACGAGGAGCTGTGGCACCCCACAGACCTATTGCTCTGGCCACAGGGGTACTTTGGGGTCACTTTTCACAGCGCCACCTGCATGCCTGCCCAATGCCCCTGGAGCACTCTGTCTGTGGGGGTCCCAGTTCCAAGCTGGTACCAGCATCCATGTGCTCTTGGATCCCAGATCTCTTAGTCCAAGAGACCTCAGGATCCATGCCATAGGAACCCCAGCACCCATGCCATGGGGTTCCAATCCCACAGTCAGACCCAAGCGTCCATGCTCTACGGACTCCAGCCCTTCAGCTGGATTCCAACAGCCCGCACCATGGAGACCTCACCCCCATGGCTGGACCCAATAGCCACACCATAGTGACTAGGACTCAAGTCCCCACACCTTGCTGTCACCATAGCTTATCCCCAGCACCAGCACCATGGCCAAACCTCAGCACCTACACTGAAAAGCCCCCTGTGTTGTAGTCAGCTCCCAGCAGCCATGCCCTAGGAACCCAGCCCCATAACCAAACCCCAGCACCAATACCACAGAGACCCCAGCACCAGTGCCAGATGCCAGCACCAATGCCATGGAGACCTCAGCCCCATAGCCAGATCCCAGCACCAGTGCCATGCTCCAGGGACCGATACCATGGAGAACCCATCCCCATAGCTGGACTTCACCACCAATGCCTTAAGAGACCTCAGCATCAATGCCACGGAGACACCAAGCACCAACGCAATGGAGACCCCAACATCAACGCCACGGAGACCCCAAAACCAACGCCATGGAGACCCCAGTCCCGTAGCTGGAGATCTCAGCCCCAAAGCAGGCCAGCAACATCAATGCAGTGGGGACCCCAGCCCCATAGCCGGACCCCGGCGCCCATTCTTAGGGGACCCAGCCCCACAGCCGGACCCCAACACCAACACCATGGGACCCCAGCCCACAGCCAGACCCCGACACTCCTGGGGCTCCCATCCCGTAAGTGGCCCCCAGCTCCCCACCCAGCCCCGATGCCGCGGGGACCCCAGCCCGAGGGGCAGCCGCCGCCCCGCGCCCAGCCGCCGCGCACTCACCAGGGCATGCACAGCCCACTGACATCTTCACATGCCTGGCCCGGCCGGGGGTCGCTGCGCGCTGCCCGGGCCGCGGGGGTCTCGCATGGGCGGCGCGCCGCGGGCTCCGGCGCGGCGGGCGGCGGATAGCGCCGCGGCCAGAGGCGGGCGGGCGGGCGCGCCGCGAATCGGCGGAGCAGCGGCGGCAGCGGCAGCAGGAGCAGCGGCGGCGGGGGCGGTCGGGGCGGGGGCCGCGGCGGTGGAGCGGGAGCGGGGGCGGGGGCGACTGCGCCGGCGGCGGGCGGGTGGGGGCGCCTCTGCGCGTGCGCGGGGCGTCCCGTTTCCCCCCCGCCGCGAGCGCGTGCGTGTTGCGTGCGTGCGCGCCCCCCCGGCTCGTCGGTGTCGGCACTGCTGCGCTCGCACGCACGCGCCCCCCCTTCCATTCCCCCCTCACCGTGAGGGGCGGGGGGGTTCCCGTGTGTGACGCGGGGGTCCGCGAGGGAGGACATGAAGGGAAGGACGAAGGCTCCCCCCCTCCGCTCTGAGGAGGCTCTCGGCGCTGCCCCCTGGGGTTTGCGGCCGTCGGAGCAGGGGTAGCGCTCTCCCCAGAGCCCCGTTGGTTGGTGAGGGTTCTCAGTAACCTGAGAAAAGCAGGGGCTCCCGGGGGCAGCGCAGGGCTGAGGCTTCTGTCCCCCCTCCGGCCGGGGCTGCTCTTCCCAGGGCCTGAGAGAGACTCAAGTGGAGAGACGAGTGCTCAGGGATCCACGCCCGGGTGTCTCAGGGCAGCTCGTTGGGGTTTCCATCTGGGAGGCCGTGGGGACGAGCAGAAGACGCCGTGGCTGTTCCGCATGGAGGAGCCTGCTGAAGGCTTGTGCTTTTTGGGACCTTGCCAGTCTCCCAGCCCCGGGGCACGGGAAAGACACGGCACTGTGGAGGTGGTAGGTGGGAGGGAAGGGGCCAGCGAGGGCCGGAGGGCAGGAAGGAAGGGGGTTCGCAGCGATGCTTTGCACAGTCAGGGAGAGCGTGACCAGCGTTTGCTGTGCCTTGTGTAGCAGGGGATGGCTGAGGCTGCTAGACAGGCGGCTGGGAGCTGCTCTGGTCTGTGCTGGAGAGATGTGACAGCATCCCGCGTGAGGCTGGGGGCCAGAGAGATGCCAGGGCAGAAGGAGCAGAGTGCCATACGGACAGGGTCTCTCTGGGGGACACCTGCCCAAGAGGACCTCACCAGGGATCCTGGCCCAGCCCCACGCAGCTCTGCTCTTGCACACCGGCTGTAGGGCCAGAGCCCAGTCTGCAAAGGCAAGCACGTCCCTCTTCTGCCCTGCCAAGATGCAGCCCCAGCCCCACGATGGGAGCAGCGTCCTGGGCTGAGTAAACTGCCCCAGAGGGCCAAAGCCCTCTCTTCTCTCTGAAGGGCCAACTCCAGCCATCTGCTCCTGCCTGGTTGGGATGCACATTCCTCTTTACTGAGTGGAGTGTCCTTTAAGCGTCACATGGTTTTTGAGCTCTCCTTTTCACGCTGTGCCTATTAGCCCTGAGCAAGCTGCCCACCCTGGGTGCTGCACAGGCTGAAACTGGATGGCCCTGAGCAGCATCTGGCTATGCCTGGCCAGGGAGTGGTCACATCACAGGGAAGGGAGGGCAGCCAGGGATGTAGAATGCGCATTTTCCTTTCTGGCTGTTGTTTGTTTTTCTTGTAAACCAGCAGGAATGCCTGGTGTTGACCTGTGCCAGGAGTGCATCCCTGCTGGGGATTATACTGGGGGAGGGAGATACCTGCAGGTGGGACTCCCTATGGTGACACTCCAGGGACCCTATGTGCAAGGAATATGGTTCCACTTTACAGGCTGCACACCAGGCTAGGCTTGCTCTGTCAGAGATCAGCCTTGTTGTGCCGTAGGGTCCTGCCACACACAGGGACAGAGGGATTAGGCAGGTCACTGCATGCCCAGGATGTGCCCAAGGGAAAGGACATGACAGGAAAAGAGGGTGTGGAGCAGGATAAGGAAAGCTGCAGGGCTCCAAGGGGAACATTGCTCGACATCCCTGTCAGCACATCTCTGGGTGCCAGGTTACAGACAGCTTCTCCTCAGGCCAGTGGACAGAAACGTTGACATTTCAAAAGTGACTTGTTCCTTAACCACACCTGGGCTGCAGAGAACCTGGAACGCTTGCCCAGCCTCCCCAGATTCCTTTGCAGTGCCAGAAGCAGGTGGTGGCCTGAGGAGCCGATTACATCCAGCAAAATCCCCCACGCCCCAGCAGTGTGCTCACATTCACCCATTGCAACAGGTGTGCTCTGCAGCACTCAGACATGGATCCATAGCCCTGGAGAAGGAAACAGCCACCTGCCTGCTGCTTAGACAGCATCTTGGCCAGATACAAGTACTGTGAGCTTCTTGGATGAGGAGGTGGAAGGGAGTAGCTCCCCTGGACAGAGAGCCTGTGTGTGGCTATGGAGGAGCAGCCCCTGCGAGGCAGGAAGTGACATGAGACTAGTGATCATATTTTAATGTCCCTTGTGGCAGGGGTGGAAGGAAGGAGAGCAGGATGAGGCCCCATGTGTCAAACATAGTTCAGTCCAATGACCAGGCACACAGGGCTGAGAAAAGCAGCTCTATCCTGTGGATCCCCAAGGGAATCTGGCCTGGGCAGGCCTGTGCTCCAGGGACTGATGTCAGGGACAATTACCCCCTGCCAGGTAAATCGTGCACTTCAGAGCTCCAGTGACATGTCCACACTGCACCTGTGCTGCTGTAAGCACATCCCTGAACTCCATGAGATGATCCTACCGTCTGTATGGAAGCCAGAAGAGCCATAGAAGTGATAGAGTCCCCAAAGGGACTCTGGGCTTCCTGAACAGAGGGTACCAAGCAGGGCCAGGCCAAGCACCTGTGCACACTGGCATCCCTTGCCTTCTTGAGGAGCCAGGCTGGATAGCAACTGTGCCCAGTGAGCCCAGTTTGGCTCTCACATTTTCCAGGGGATCTTCTGTGTGCCAGCTTTGGAGACAAGCACAAGCCTAAGCACAAGCAGTGACTTGGGTTCCCTGCCCCATTGCCATGCGAGGAGGCTGCACGGCAGCTCACGGTGCCCCATCCCTCCTCTCATTTCCGATAGTATTTTTAATCCCCCCTGTGCCCACCACATGTGCGCTCACCTCCACCGGCCCCACACGAGCTGGGGCTCAATGGAGCACCATGGCAGTGCTGCACGGGCACCTCAGGCAGAGGGAACGCTCACAGCCAGGAGACGGCGAGCCGCTGCACCCGCAGCAGCTCTGCCCCTGCTTTCCGGAAAGCGCGGGGACGCAGGTCGGCCGCGCACACGCGTGTGCCACAGCCGGCAGGGCGGGCCCCCGGCGCCGCGGGAAAATGCGCGCCTGCCCCGCCTCCAGGGGGCGCTTCCCGCCAGTCCCGCCCGCGCCGCCCCTCCCACCGCGCGTCGCGGGGCTGGGCCGACCCTCCTCGTCCCTGCCCACCGCAACGATGGCGGCGAAGCCCGAGGGTCTGCCCGCCCTCAAGATGGCTGCCCGCGCTGCCGAGGCCGGGCGCCCCCTCAGGCTGGTGTTCGCCTCTCTGCGGGCGGCCAGCGGCGAAAGGGTGCGCTCCCGGCGTGCCGCGCGCGGGCGGGGCGGCGCGGGGCTCGCCGGGAGCTGTAGTGCGGGGTGGGCGGCGGTCACGTGGCGCTCTCGGCAGTGGCCGCGCTGGGAGCAGAGGCGCCAAGATGGCGGCGCGGCGGGGCGGAGCGGTGCCCGCCGCCAACGGGGCCGGTGCCGGTGGCCCTGCCGCCGCGGCTGCTCCGCGGGGCCTGGCGAGCGGCGGAGCTCTGCGCGAGTCGCCTTTCCGCGCCGGCAGCCCCCTGCAGGTAAGGGGCGGCGGGGCGCGGCGGGCCGCTCCGTGACACGTGGAGGCCGGGCGCGGCTCCCGCGGCGGCTGCACCACGTGTGCGGGAGCGGGCCCGCTGCACCGGCGGCGGGCGGGAGTCGCAGCACGGGCCAGCGGCGCCTCCGCTGGTCCCGGAGTGGGGTGCCCTTTTTTTGGGTGGGGGAGTGGGGTGCCCGCAGCTCCCCCGCCGGCGTGGGGCGTCGGCGCGGAGAGATTATGGGTTAAGAGGGGCCGCACCACGGCCACGGGACCCGGCGAGACGGGTGGCTTGGTGTCCCCTGCGGGAGATGACACCCCGGCCTTGGGTAGTGGGGGACAGAGGGATGCCGCTCGGGTCATTCCCCCGCGGTCCCTCCATCCCGGCGCTACTCTCTGCCACCTGCGGCCGCGCTGGGGTTGGCGCTTTTTGGGACACCGACACTCGCCGGTTTCGGTGGCAGGAGCTCTGGTTGCAGAATGTGGCCCGGGCCGGGAGAGGTTTCCCCAGCCGTACCGAGAGCTTATCCACTAAAAGCGCGGCTTTATCCCTAGCAAGAGGTTCCCGCGCCGGGGCAGGTGTGGGGCGCGGCGCTGCCGCTGTCACCGTCCCCGGTGGGCGCCTGCCGGGGCTGGGCTGGATGCGGGTGCCCTGCTGTCTGGACGGGGAGCGCGGGGATGGCAGCACCCCAGGAGGGGACGCGGAGGCACCTGCGTTGTGCCTTTGTCGGGATTTTTTGGGTAGAGCCCTAGGCTTCTGCCTCCGCCAGGGTCCTTCTGCGTGGTGAGGGGCTGCGGAGGAGATCCCCCCATCCCGACCTCGAGCTGGAGGACGCCAAGCTTGTCTCGCCCCTCCCCGACGCGAGCCGAGTGGGCTGCGTATGGGGGAAGAGAGGTGTGTTCCCGCCTGGTGCTTGCCGAAAGCAGCAGAGGAATCCAGGGAGCATCCTCTGGCTGTGCCGCGCTGGCCGGGCGGAGCCCCCCGGCTTCCCGGGCTTACCCCGCGCCCTTGCCGGCAGCTCCGGCGCTGTAAGAGCAGCCTTGGCAGCCAGCCGGGGACCATGGCCGCCCTGTGCTCGGGGCGTAGCCGCAGCACGCCGGGCACACGTGTCAGCAGCGGCCTGCGGGGGCCTCCGTTGTCCCTTCCGGGGAGCAGAGCAGCGAGCGCACTGTACCCTGCGCCGGATGGGTGCCGGAGGAGCTGGTGGCCTCGCTT
This sequence comes from Haemorhous mexicanus, assembly GCF_027477595.1. Classification (NCBI taxonomy): domain Eukaryota; kingdom Metazoa; phylum Chordata; class Aves; order Passeriformes; family Fringillidae; genus Haemorhous; species Haemorhous mexicanus. The sequence goes on along the minus strand of NC_082347.1, from coordinate 29,008,001 downwards.
AGACTGTGTCCATTGCAAGCAGTTAGCTCCAGTCCCGGTACCCCGCGTGCCCAAAGCCCACTCTGGGGCTGTGGGCATCCTCCCTTCTCCCCGGCAGTGCTGGTTGCCTGGGCATAGCGTGGCCAGAGCCGAAGCCTGTCCTTGAACATTCCCGTGACCCTCTTCCCTGCAGCGCTGCTTAAAGCAAACACAGGGAGCTGTGAAGGAAGGCACGGCGGGTTCCCCCCTTCCCTCCGGGCTAGGAGTGACAGGGGTCTTGGCAGGGAGGAGAGCGGGCAGGGACGCTGGAGCAGGCTGGGCTGGTTCGTACCCCCGCCCCGACGCACAAGCGATGCTCAAATGATGAGGGCTGCAGGAGGTGCCCGTCCCCAGGTGGATCAAAGGGAATCCTGGGGGAACACAGCCCAGGCCGGTGACTCACGGCTGTGAGACTCCTTGTTGCAAGGCGCTGAGTCAAGGGAGTCGAGGAAGGCATGGGAGATTGCCCGCCCTCCCTCCCGGGCTGCGGGCAGGAGCCACAGGAAGAGGCCATTTGAGTGGAAGGGTTTTACTTCCCTCCCTCCTAATGTCCAGCGCTGATCACAGCTGGAAAGCTTTTATTACATGTTTTCTTTGGGGATAGCCGCCCTGTGGCCAGATGGGCAGGGCTGTGCAGCCCCGGGGTGTCCTTCGGATCCCTTTGCCATCTACAGGCAGGGGTCAGATGGTCCCTGCGTCCTTGGGCTGCTGATGCTCCATCCTGCTGGCTCCTTCGGTGGCCGGGGTACCTCTGCCTGCCGGTCACCGGTCACCGCTGACTCAGGGTTGCACTCTGGGGCTGGGCGTGTGAGCCTGGATGTCCTCCCAGTATCTGCGTGAGGATTGGTCGGGAATCGCAGCCAGGCTGCGCCTAGAGGGCTGCCAGCAGGCTCTGTGCTGCGCTCTGACCAGCACCACCAGCACCGGCAAGGGAGGGGACTGGAGATGCTGGGCAGGAAAACTGCACTAAAACTGCTCCACAGCCTGATCTGCATGGTGGCGTGAAGTGGGGTCCTGGTGTCACTGGTGGGCTCCACTTCCAGGCAGAGGGCCCTGGAACAGGCTGGTCTGGGCTGGCAAGCTGTCTGCTGAACCCCAGACCACTGTAGACTCCTGGTCCTTAAGGCTGTCATGTCACAGACTAGGGGAATTTGGGATGGGTAGCTTCGGGGCATTGCTGTGGGTGTCCTGGCTTTGATTCCCTGCCTGGTATTGGGCTGCCTGTATGCTGGGGTTGCACAGGGCTCCTGGCTGTGCTGTGGCTAGCAGTACCTGCTTAGTCTTATCAAAGGAAGTCTCTGAAGAGCCCCAGGGACCAGGGGCATGTGGGTTTGGTGCTGTTGTATTTTAGAAACATCTATTTCGTGAAATGCCTGCTGTCTCTCTGGTGCAGTTTACTGCTTGCTAGAAGAGGATTTCAAAGTATTTGCAGCTTCTCTCTAGAGACAAGGTACAATTTGTTCTGCATGGGCACAGGCTCACGCAAGCTGTGGTACCTACATGAAACAGAGGTGAACTGTATCATATGTGCATCCCCCAAGTTTGGCTGTGTTCTCACGGTGCTGGTGCTGCTCCAAGGGCAGGAAGACGGGTTGCAGCCTGCTCCTGGCTAGCTTTGGGAGGGAGGTGTACTCTCCCAGGGCTCTGTCCTTGGTGCCCTTATCTTCCCAGCCTCCATTATCTCTCTGCCTAAGCCCATCTACAAACAGGAATTCGCATCCCGTCTCGTGCTGGTGCCACGCCTGTGCTGCTGCTCTGCTCTGTATGTCCTGTGGCTCTGCTCATCTGGGGGCTGCAGCCTCTGCCCTTGCCCAGCATCTGGCTTTTCCTGGCTGTCCTGCAACATGGTTGTGTGACACCCTGGAGTGCAGTGCAAATACTTTTTTGAAGTTACCCAAGGATCCCTGGAGCATTCAGTTACTCAAGCATCGCCCCTGGCTGGGGGCTGGAAATAATGTGAGGTTGGGAATTTGGAGGAGGAAGAGTAACAAAGGTGGTTTGGTTCTGGATTGCAAGCACAGACCATGTCCTCCTGTAGCCTGCAGCAGCGGTATTGGGGTAGGGCTCCGGCAGTGGCAGCTGGCTGCACCCCTCTTGCTGACTCCTGCACTTTTGTTATGAGTTTTGTAATGGTTTTGGGCTTATCTGAAGCACCAACAGCCAGAATTGGAGGAGCGTGTGACAGTCCGTGGGGTGGCTGGAGCTGGTCTGTCCCTCCCTGTCCTGCACGACCACTGTGTGGTGTTGGGTAGAGCCTGGTGTTTTATCCATTCGTCTTTCCCAGTCATGCAGCTGCAGAGTGAATCAGGCAGAAATTTTCGGTGTGGAGGCATCCTGAGTAATTGGAAAGGTCTTGGGCTGAAAGCAGCACAGGCCTTTGTGCAGTGGACTCTCCTGAAAGCAAGGGGGAAGGTCCCCTATGCCACCTTCTGACCTGCAGCTGCATCCCACCTGCTTCCCTTCATGTTCAGGGTGCTGGGGGTGCCCTGCCACAGTTTGCAGCACAAGCTGTTCAGAGCCCATGTGTACTGTGAGGAAATCAGTGCTGTTAGTGGGGCTGTGCAAAGTGTTTACCTGGCTCCCCATGCTCCTCAACAGTGCTTTTCCCTTGAGGACGATGACCTGAACTTAACATCGTTGGATGCAGAAACCATCTTAGAGGCTGAAGAGATCCTGGGGACAATGCAGAACTATCTTGACTCCTCTGTGATCTCCATCATTGAGGATCTTTCTCTGAGTGAGGTGGGAGCTCACACACAGATGTGGGATGTGGTGGCCGGGTTGGCCTTGGCTGTGGCATGGGTGGGGGTGATGGCAGTGTCCTCAATGTCCAGGTCTTAGGGCTGTATCCCATCACCCTCTGAGACCATCCCTACCCTTGCAGCAGAGCAAGGCCTGCCTGGATGCACAGAACGAGCTGTCCCTGCTAACTGCCATCACAGAGATCCTGGACAGCACAGATGATGAGACCTTGTCCCCCTTTGACACCATCATGGATGCAGAGCTGCTGACCTCACCTCGTGAGCGGGAGAATACCTCGGTATGTTGGGGGCAGATGCAGCCTGACCCCAGAGCCCATGGGAAGATGCTCAGGCGGGGCTCTGCTATGTCCTAGCATGAGGGTACCCTGAAATAGTAGGACCCTGGTCCACAGTACCCTGAGATGTACTCTCATGACAGTTCCAATGTGAGAGAAGTGCTCTGGAGGGCCATGCCTCCCCCTTGAGTCTTTATATAGAGCCAGAGATGTGCCAGAGGCTTTGGGGAGCAGCATGTCACCAGTGGGAGCTGTGTGCAGTGTGGGTGAAAGGGCTGTTTGCTCTTGGGCTTTGTGGGGTGAAGTGTATGGGCACTGTGGGGTTGGAGGTGGCCTGTCCCCTCCAGCAGCATAGGCCTGCCACTGTCTCATCTTTTGTCCATCTTTCCAGTTTCAGAAGTTTCTCACCTTATCCCGCCCATTGCTGGAGTGTGAGAGCCCTACCCTGGAACAGCCTAAGGCTCTCAGGCCTCTCAGCAGCAGCAGCAACAGTGTCTCTGTGGTTGGGAAGGTGAGCAGCTGAGCAGGGCAAGCTGAAGCAGCAGTGTTGGGATGGTGCTGGGATAACTGCCTCTGCTGTAGCCCCCAGCCCCAGCCTTCCCTCCTTGCACGGGCATCCTTTCCCTGAGATGATGCTTTTGCAAGGCACCAGTGGCAGTGGGAGCAGGGTCTGCCTCATGTGGTGGGTGCCAGGGACTGGGGATGCTCCCATAGCAGTATCAGATTTCCAGCTCTGTTGTGTTTTACTGGGCAGGTCAGATGTGTCCCAGCTTTTTGTCTGCCATGGGGCTTTGCTGTAGAGTTGCAGCAGACCCAGTTGGCTGTCCTGGGGGAGTGCTGCTAAAAGCCCAGGAACTGATGTTTGCTGTGGTCCCCCTTCCCAGACTGACACAGATGTGGCCTGGGACCGTGCTACTCATGGCCTTGAGGACCCAGTGCTGCCAAAGAAGCAAGTCTGCAGTACCCCGAGAGTGGAGAGGAAGGTGGGCTGGCACCGAGCCCGAGAGCAGCCCCTGCCACAGCGCAGTGATGGCGAGGAAGAAGAGGAAGAGGCTGCCTTGAGCCTGGAGCTAGACAGAAGCATGGAAGCTGTGAATTTCTGTGTGAGCGAGGCAGGGGCGGCGCTGGAGGAGCATGAAGACCCCTGCATCATCAACACAGGTGATGTATCCCTGAGTGAGCTGGTGAAGTCCATGCACCCCTACTGCCTGCCCACCTTCACTGTGTGCCTGGACCCTGACACGGAGCCTGTGGCCAAGGAGCTTCTGAGCAGTCCTGTCTTGCTGGAAATTGTGCCTGGAGAGGGAGAGAGTGTGGAGATCCCTGTGGTTCTGCAGCCCTTGACTCCCAACTCCCCTGACCTGGAGCTCCTGGGAGTAGAGGAGACTATCAGGGAGTCAATCCCAGAAAATTGTGGGGAGCTGCCAGGACCTCCAGCCCAGGAAAATGGGTTGGAAGAGGAGAAGGAGGAAAAACTTCCTGGGAAGGAGCCTTCATGCCCTACCCCAGAGGCCACCTCCCCACTGGAGACAGCGGCACCTGGAGCCTCAGGTCCCAACCACAGCTCCTGGCACAGCACAGAAGCCCCAGCAGGTGGAAAACGTGAATGCTCTGAGAAGGGACGGGGCCGTGAGAGAGCAAGGAAGAGTCGGAAAAAGAAAGCAGAGGAGGACCAAAGCAAGCAGGCCAGGCCTGGCAGGGACTGTGTAGCCCACCGGCTCCGTTCCACTGGCTCTGGACAACCCCATGTCCAGCCACCCATCAGCCGGCAGCGGGCAGAGTGTCCCTCTGTTCAGGTCTCAGACTTCCTGGCACAGCAGCTGGAGCGAGCCAGGAAGGAGGGGCAGATGGAGCTGAATGCTGAGCGGGCACCTCGGTCCCGGGACAGGCCTCGGAGCACAGCAGGGACCTTGCTGCCCAAGAAGGTGAAGCAGGAGCTGCAGAAGGAGCCAGCGCCTGAAATCGTGAATGTGGCCATGGAGAAGAACAAGACTCTGGTGTCCCTGGAGAAGACTGCACCAAGCGTGGAGGGGCAGCCAGCAGCTGCATGTCCCAGCCAGACAGACCGGGCTGAGGGCCAGGGAGATGCGCAGCCATCTGCTGGACAGAGCAGTGGGGTCTCGGAGGCTGCCTCTCAGCTCCCAGAGCAAGGTGTTGGGCTGGAGCCTGCCCAGAGGCTGCCAGCAGCAGAGCCGAGTGAGGACCTGCCTAAGGAAGCCAAGCCCAAGGCCCTGAGCCTGCGTGAGTACCGCATCCGCATGCTGCACCGTCAGCCCAGCACGGGTGGCAGCCAGGAAGGCAAGAAGCAAGTGTCCAGCAAGTGGCCCAGTGTCCCCGAGCCTCCGACAGAGCTGGCGGAGATCCCCTGCCTGGTGTCACCCATGCGCTCTGCCACCGAGGCAGACAGTGCTCAGAAGGGACCAGACAAACCCACCAGCCCTGCTGCTGTCCCTTCTCCTGCCAGCAAAGCTCCCACTGCTCTGACTTCAGCCCCAGCACCTGCCACAGCTCCACCACCGCCATCAACACCAATGCCTTTTGTTGCACCAAACGTGCCCCCAGCTGCTGGGGTGGCCCCCACAGGGATGCCGCCAGCCTCTGCCAGTGCTTATGCCCTTTACCCACCAGTGCCTTCCTGGCCCTGCTTCAGCCCACAGCCCATGGGCTGCCATGGTTTGCCCCCACCACCCAGTGTCAGCTCCTCTAGTACTTTTCACGTGGTGCCTGGCCTCCCGCCTCCAGCCATGGCCTGGCCCCCTCCACCTTTGCCACCCCCGCCTCCATTTGGCCCAGGCGGCCCCTATGCCCCAGTTGGGTGGGCACCACCATCCTACTGGCCTGGAATCCCCGTGCCGCCTCCGGTGCCTTCCCTTGCGTACAGGGACACCGGAGCAGCAGTGCAGGCCACCACCGCCTTCCCAGCTGGCAGCCACCCTGGCACAGCCCCTCTGCATGGGCAGTCTCCTGCTGCCCCTATGCTCAGCTGCCCGGAGCCACCAGCCTTCCCCGCCCAGTCACCTGCTGCCCCAGCCAGCGAGATGGGGCCTGCAGGTGGCCCAGCCAGGCCGGCAGCTGGCAGGGTGTCAGATCCCAGGAGGCAGGCACGGCTGGCGGGGGAGAGCTCCCTCCCCAAGGCCCCTCTGGCTCCAGCCCCAGCCCAGCCCCTGCCAGCCCCGTCAGCTGCTGCTGCCCAGCCCAGCAGGGTCCCTCCTGCAGTGCCAGTCCCCCAGGCTGTCCCCACCCAGCCTCTAGAGGAGTCCCAAGCTGCAACTCCCAACCAGCTCCCAAAGGCCCCCCCAGCTGCCATCTGTTGCCCAGCAGAGGTGTCTCCTGCCCCTGTTGGGGAGTCCCCTGACACCCATGCCACGGAGAAGGCTGTAGGGCCAGGGAAGGAGGCAGCGGAGAAAGCCCTATTGGAGCCCAAGGCAGCTGCTGAGCAGGAGGTGCCTGGCCAAAAATCCACCTCCCAGGCTGTGGCACCACCACGGAAAGCAAGTCGAGAGAGCAGCGTTCCCACCAAGGCACCCGCTGTGCGGCCATGGAGGCACCAGCCACTCCTCAGCCCAGCCCAGCCCAGAGACAGCAGCAAGGACATTGTGCAAGCCTTCATCAGCGAGATTGGTGAGTGGGAGGGCTGCAGGACGCTGGGTTGAGTGTCAGCAGCCAGCAAGGCTGCAGTGCTGCCAGCAGCCTGGGTAGCAGGACCGGTTCCTGGCACTTATGGGGGTGAGGGTGGCAAAGTCATACCCACAGGCTTGCAGTCTCTTCCCAGTACTCTGCCAGGATGTTGCCTACAATGAATGGTCTGGGCTGGCTGTCCTGAAACTACTTCCTTCTGGGACTGCAGAGCTGGGTGCTCCTGTCCTTGTGGGAGACACACAGCTGCTGCAGGCTCTGTTACTGGCTTTTCCTCCCCAGTGCTTGTCCCACCATCCAGGGAGGCTGATGTGGGGGAAGAATGGGGTTGGGGTGCATCATTGCAGTCCTGGTGGAATTCTAGCTGATCTGACTTGCTGTGCTTTCTCCCTGGCTCAGGGATTGAAGCCACCGACCTGTCCAGCCTGCTGGAGCAGTTTGAGAAGTCTGAAGGTGCGGATCTGGCATGCCATCCCCTGCAGGGCTCCCTCCATCCCATGCTGGCCTCCCTGGGCTGTCCATGCTCCCTGTGTCAGGGTGGTAGTGGGAGGGCTGTGATGCTGCTGTGGGCTCATGTTACCCTGCCCTGGTGTTCTGTCCTGCGGCTGTCTCTGCCTCCATCTCCTTGGCCTGTGGAAATATCTGGGGGTCCCCATGGCAACCAAAGGGGTGGCGAAGAGTCTGTGAAGGAAAAAGGATGTGCAGCCCCTTTCTTCAGGGAGCTGGGTTTCAGGTGCTGTGCTCTTCCAAGCTGTTCCTGGGGTGCTTTGTTGACTCTGTCCTTCAGCCCTTCTTGTTGCCACTCTCACCTACCTGTTCTTTTTTCAGCCAAGAAGGAGGAAACTCCTGTACAGCCCCCTGAGGAAAGGCAGCTGACAGGGAGCTCTGGGTGAGTAGCAAAACCTCGGCAGCTGGTGCCGAGCGTGGAGCCCAGCAGAGCAAGGGCGCAGGGCAGCTTTCAGTCCTGGCAGGATTTGAAGTGTGCTGGGGCTGTGTCCACTGGCCCAGGAGGGGCTGAGCTTGTTGCTGGACTGGGACAGAACTGGCACTTAGGGGGGAAAATTGGGACAAGCAGTGATGGGTATGACCAGGCTGTGCAGGTTTTATCCTTGTAGCTCTCTTGGATCCTCTGTCCTCATGAACTGGCCAGTGGGACTGATAGAGTGGGTGCCCCAGGTGTGGGGAGTGGGACTGGGCCTTGCTTGCTTGTGTTTGACAAAGCTCTTTTCCCATTTTCAGACCTGAGACCCAGCAGGAAGCACCAACCCAACAGGACAGGAAGCCCCCAGATGGCCTGCAGGCCTCTGAGCTGGCCAATGTGGCAGGTAAAGAATACTTGGGACAAGGGAGGGTAGTGTGCCGTGTCGTGGCAGGGCTGTTGTGTGTCTGGGGGGACACCTTGGGGAGTGAGGGGGGCTGGGATATGAGGGAGCCCCAGCTGAGTGGGTTGCAGCAAAGGGCTGCTCTTGTAAGCGTTCTGGTGCTCTCCCAGGCCTCACGCCCCCAGCGACACCTCCTCACCAGCTCTGGAAGCCTTTGCCTGCTGTCTCACTGCTGGCCAAGACCAAGTCACCTGGGTCCATGCCCCAGGAAGGGCCCCAGAAGTCAACCAAGCTGATGAAAGCCAAGCCACTGCTCCCAAACAAGATCCAGGTGAAGAGCTTGGTGCCAGCCCCTGCCAGCACAGCCCCCAGCCACGTCTGCTCGGGAGACCACGACTACTGCATCCTGGGTGCACCGCAGCCCGAGAGCAGCAATATCCCTGGCACGCAGCCCCCTGCCGAAGGTGGCTCCCGCTGGAATGTCAAACACCACCGGGACATCACTATCAAACCCATCTCCTCCTTAACCAAACGGACGCTGGACCAACCTGAGCCCACCCCACCAGCCCCTAACACCACCATGGGGCACAGCCCGGAGCCCCTGGGGATGGCCTGCCCAGCTCCCCTGGATTATCGGACTACCATCCCCAACAAGGCCACCACTGGGTGCAGCAGTCCCCCCACCTCAGTGCTCCTGTCTCCAGCTGCATCCCCCTGCCGGGACCAGGAGGTGCAGACTCCCAGTGCCCAGCCCAGCCATGCTGCTGCCAAGAGGTCCCTGCGCTGCTACCGGAGACCCCAGGACTCACCCAGCCCCTCTGCTGACAGCTGGAGGGCTGGCCGGAGCCGTGCCAGCCGTTCTTTCAGCTCCAGTTCGGATGGAGCTAGTGAGTCCTCATCTTCATCTTCATCCTCGTCCTCCCGATCCCGGTCACGGTCGCTCTCCCCACCTCCCAAGCGGTGGCGAAGGTAAGCGGTGGATTGCTGCTTGCTCTTGGGGCACTGTCTTGGTTTGAAAAGACAGGTGTCTGCTAAGGAGGGCAGGAGCCTCTCTTGAAATTGAAAATGTAAACACCCCCCCCCTCCAAATTATTATAATTTTGAAATTAAGGGGCTCTCAGGCAAAGATATGGGAATAGGAATAACAGTTCTTTACTAGGAAAATTAACATGAAAATGCAATAATACAAAAAACCACTGACAGTCAGAATACAACCTGATTAAATGGTGGCTGCCGTCCTTCTGGAGTGACAGCTGTGGTTCTGTTGAAGCAGTGATCCTGTAGAAGGGCGTAGTTTTTGTCTGAAGGTCCAGTGGTGGTGTAGATGGGCCTGGTCTTCCTGTGGAAAAAGGCTCCCCTGGGTTTCCAAATATCAGATTTTTCTTTAGGTGGGAATGCTTGGCTCCTCCCCCTGGGTGGAGTATCTCACAATGGGATGATGTAATTTTATGCTGTGAGAGTCAATGGCCCATTAACTGAAGGTATTTCCCTGGATGGAGGATGGGTCATAGAAGAGATAAAGAAAACTGTCCCACCTGGTTTTAACAGCTGGCCCATTAACAAAGGATATGCCTGCCCCCTCCAACACTGGAGTTATGAAGGATGGATAATGGAAGAGATTTCAACTGGTGGTGATAGAATAGGTACTTCTGGTTACATCTTTCATTGCACCCTAAGACAGGCAGTTGTCCAGTGGCCCATGTTTTGCAAGAGCCCAGACACATCTTTATGGTCCTGCTAGATGGCTGGATTTGATGCTTTTGCCCTTGTGGCCTTTCTGAAGAGGTGTTTGGCTCACAGAGGGTGGGGGAGCTGCACCAACACCCTGCCCATCCAGTTCTGGCTGAAGCCCCTCTGGGCCCATATGCCTGCAAAGCCACCACTGAGCCAGACTTCCTTACTTCTTCAGGAACACCCAAAACCTGTTACAAGTCCTTGGCTGCATCTTTGCTTTTGGATGCTTTTTCTGGAGTATTATAGCAGGTGTTCATATTTGTGCTGTGGGGCTGCTGCAGCCCTTGGTATAGAAATGAGAGGAGCTACTGTGGAGCTCTCCAGGGAGCTGCTGGAGGCAAGTAGGGAAAAACCTGTCTGGCTTGGCTGCCTCAGGGACTCCCTGTTCTCCTTATCCAGGAAAGTGGGACACTTTGCACTCTGTGGGATGCATTTCTTTCAGAGTCCTTGTGCATCGGAGTGATGTGCACACTGTCCCAGTTGGGCTGGGAGGTGGTGAAGGGTTTCTCCTTCTGTCGTTCTCTTGGTGTTCAGCTGGTTCTGGAATGTCCCTGGACATGAGGGGCCTGTCCAACCAAGACCCCTTCATTGATAGCCAGTAAATGCAGAGGCTGGAGCTGGAAAGGACAGGTATAAAAGTGCTCTGTTTGATGGATGTGCAGCTTGGGGATTGTGAAGCAAAACGTCTGGCTTGGCTTTCCAGCAAATCAGCTGGCCTTGTGCTGGAAAATGTCCCTATGTACTGTGCCAGCCTGACTTGCTGTCTTCCAGGAGAATGTGGCATAGGAATATGTGGCAGAGTCAGGCAGCATGCCCTGCCAGGCCTGGGTTTGTCCATGGCGGGACCACCTATGGCCAGCATGTCTGGAGAGGGACTGTGCTCCTGGCTGGAGGCAGCACAGCTTAATCCCAGTTGTGTTTTGGTCCTGCTGTCCTTAAGCTTTCCCTGGCCCTGCTGGAGAAACTCTTGCAGTCTCTGTTCACGTGGCTGTTGAGCACAATGTGGATATAGTGTTGTCCTGTGCATCGTGTGGAGCTCAGCACAGAAGTCCCAGCCCTTTCTGAGCCCTCCCAGGCACAGCCCTGTGCTTCACAGTTCCCCCATGACTATTTCTTGCTCTTTATAAGCTGTGCCTCCTGTGAGCCTGCTCCCTTTTCTCTGAGGCATTGGGAGCCAAATGGAGCAACTTTTCTGTAATGTTGTTGCTCTGGCACTCTTGGACAGAGGCTTCCCCATGCTGGGGATGGGTCCTGTCCGAGTGGGATGCTGGATACCATGGGGACAATGGATATTTTTTTCTACTTGGAGCCTTATGATGCTGGACAAAGGGAGGGCTCAGCTGTATCTCTCCTTCCCCCAGGTACCGCTCAAGATGTTCCCACAGCTCCTCCTCTCGCTCCAGCTGTGGGTCATGTGGCAGGTCCCGGGACAGGTCCTCATCCTCATCATCAACATCCTCCTACTCATCCAGGTCCACATCCCGCAGCCAGTCCCGCTCCCCCTCGCCCCGTGGGAGGAGTAACAGGTGGAGAAGGTGAGCATGGCCATCCTGCAGGAGTGTGAGCTCTCCCCAACCCATCTCCCAGCCTTCTGTGGAGGGGGGATGGAACCACTCCTTCAAGGTCTCACTTGTGTTTGAAATCACTCTTCTGAGACCCCCATGATTCTGTAGCTCATGTGTCTGGTTTCTGCCCTGGCAGATACAGTTATGATGCACAGGACCACTACCAAAGGCAGAGGATCCTCCAGAAGGAACGTGCAATAGTGAGTGATGGAGGGCTGGGAATCTGGGACTGGAAATTTGGGGGTTCACAGCCGCTCTGTCGCTTCAGAAACAGAGGGGGTTTCTGCAGGGGGCTGCAGTCTTGCCAGCAGCATTGCTGGGAGGCCCTGGCCAAGGCACGGTGTGGTGGGAAGCCATGCAGGGAGGGTGTTCTGTGCGAGAGGTCCTGCTCATGGATGGGGCATCCCTGCCCGCAGGAGGAGCGGCGAGTTGTGTTTATTGGCAAGATCCCCAGCAGGATGACACGGTCGGAGCTGCGGCACCGCTTCTCTGTGTTTGGGGACATTGAGGAGTGTACCCTGCATTTCCGCTCCGAGGGGTAAGAGCTGTGGGAAGATGGGTCAGTCCCTTCTCAGGGATGACTCCTCTTGGCCCTTTTCCCATCACTCAAGGGGATGTTGCAGACCAAGGGGGGACACAAACATAACTGTTGCTGCTGATCTCCTCCAATGTCAGGGATAACTATGGCTTTGTCACCTACCGCTATGCTGAGGAAGCCTTCGCTGCCATCGAGAGTGGGCACAAGCTGCGGCGCCCAGACGAGCAGCCCTTCGACCTGTGCTTTGGTGGCCGCAGGCAGTTCTGCAGGAGGAACTACGCTGACTTGGGTGAGTTGCACAACCTCCAAGTTGGGGGTTGGCCTCCCTGGGTCCTTCTCTTCTTTCCAGAGGCATAGGAATTCCCATCCTTGGGGTCAGTCAGGGTTGGAAGCAGAGCCACATCCAGGAGCTGTCCTGCCCTGAAGGATTGAATGGGGGCTCCCTGTCTCTCCAGCACTGTGTTGGAGGCTGGCCCAACTCTGGGTCTAGAGGCGGGCAGGTGAAACAAGCTAAGTTTGCTGTGGGAATGGCCAGGACTGTGCCAGTGTTTCCATGGGCTTAAGACAACCTCTCCCCATCTCTTACAGATTCAAACCGTGAGGATTTTGACCCAGCTCCCGTCAAGAGCAAGTTTGACTCCCTGGACTTTGACACTCTGCTGCGGCAGGCACAGCGCAGCCTGCGGAGGTAGCGGCAGGCAAGGCGGAGCACCCGCCCCCACTTTTATACTCAACTACAAAAGGCAAAAAAAGAACGGAGAGAGAGATGAGATTTTTAATAAAATGAAAAAGGAAAAAAATTTGTTTTATAACCAATATTTAAGGAGGATGGGTCATTGGCCTTCAACTGGAGCAGTCCAGGCAAGTGGCAGCCCTGGGCTTGCCCCAGACATATAATAAATACAGATGCCCAAACAGCAGCACTGCCTTGTTTCCTCCTTTGCATGGGCTATTCCCAGGTGTGGGCTTAGGCTGTGCCCCCCTCAAGACCCCAGGGACTCTGCCTGTGGTATGGCCCCATGAAATGTTGCACAGGTTGTGGACTGGGCACAGGAGTGGGATGTCTGGGGAGAGTGGGACAGGACTGAGGTCACTGAGTGTGTGAGTGTCACCGTGGCAGACTGCAATGGCCTGGCACGGGGTGAATGCCTCTCTGAGGATCCCTCTGACAGTCTCTTGGGCTCTGCTGGCCGCAGGACTTGGCACTCCGAGGCTCCCAGCTGTTTTGGGGCCACCTGCACCACCCGCAATGGCCACGGGGGGGCAGTGCAAGATCCTCCACTGCCGCTCCCAGCAGTGGGCTGGGAACGGGCTCCAGTCCTTGGCCAGAGCTCGGGCAGGGCTCTGCTCGCACCGAGCCCACGGCCCTGTGGGCCTGTCCCCTTCGAGCCTGCTTCTTGGTGTTGCTCCGGCTCGCCAGAAAGAGAGGGGAGACATCTCATCTCTGGGTTTCCCCTGAGGGAGAGGTGTTTGTGTGACTGCAGAGAGATTACAGCTGTCTGCAGTGGCATGGAGCTTGGCAGGAAAGAATGGCCAGTGGCAGGGAGGGGTAGATGATGCCTGTCTAGGCCCTCTCAGTGCACTGCAGCCCATGGAGGAGAGGAGCGATCGCAGGCAGCCCCCAAGGGAGCATGCTTGGGCCTGCTGCCAAGCATCTTTTCTGCTCCCTGCCCTTGTGCTGGCAGAGAAAAGCCCTGCCTTGGACTGCTCCTGGGCTGTGACAAGCCTGGGGGTCCCTTGCAGGTGGCAGTGCAGACTGGGAACGCTGAGATGTCATCGAGTTCCCTGGCTTCAGGACTGGGACAGGCTTGGGGTGGGGTGCAGTGGCACCTGTTAGAGCCCTCTCTTGGCACCCTGGATTAGGAAATCTTGCAGCTGCCCAGCTGGGCAGTGCTGAGCTGGGAGGGTGTGGAGGGAAGTGATGGGCAGGGGATGCCATTCCCAGGGTTTTTCATGGTGTTTTGGGGTAGGAGGGTGCTGGTCAAAGTCCCTTCAGATCCCTTACTTGGTGGAGGCAGCACCCACTCCAATAGTGTGAGAGCAGGGAGGGGAATAGGGGCAATAAACCCTGGGTGGGGGTTCAGCCAAGCTGATGCTGATGTTGCCACTTGGATCACGTTCAAGGCTCTGAGCCCTTTGTGGCTGTGCCTGGGTGTATTGCAGCACTCTTACGGACTGGCACTGTGGCTGGAGCCCACCTCTTCCCTTGCTGCTCCCCTAGATGGAGCGAGGTGCTCCTGCCTGCACACTGGTGACTTGTGCTGCTGCACTGCTCAGCCCAGGGAGGCCTCCGCAGTACCCATGAATGTGGGGTACAGTAAGGCTGCTTGCAGGTGGGCCCTGCGTGAGCTCCCACCCTGTCCTCTCCTGCCTGGCCCTGGACTTTACACAAGGGAGGGTCCAAGGAGGCAGCTGCAGGCAAGGGTGTGAGTGGGATAGAGGGAGGCAGGCAGGGGGCTGTTAATCAGTAATGCAGTTCTTCCAGGGACATCGTAGGAGGGGGTGACAGCCAGGGCCCAGTGGGGTCTTCTGGGGAGGATGTGTGTCCCTTTCTGTGAGTTCATGCAAAGCCCTGTGGCTGCAGCACACTTGCACCCCCTCTCCTGCCCAGAGATGCTAGGCCAGTGGTGGTGCTGACCAGCATCTCCCTGGTCTCAGGGCTGCCACAGGAGTGGCAGATGTGGATCCAAGAGTTACAGGGAGAGTGTCTGTTAAACCAGCTGTGAAAACACTCTCCAGCTGTTGGGTGATTCAGGCCTGAGGAAACTCTTGTATGCCTTAGAGCTGGGCTTGTTTCTACAAATACTTTAGGTGGTCTGAAAGTTTCTTTACAGCCTTTCCTTGAAACTGTGGAGCATCTGAAGAGGCAGGCAGGAGTGGGTAGTGTCATAGCCAAAGTGGAGCTGGGCATGGGGGATGTTTGCTCTCAGCAACCCTGGGAGACCCATAGCATATGCTGTTCCATGGACCTTGGGTGTGTGCATTTGGGCAGCCCTGTGAGCATGGCATCACCCCAAATATGTGTGCTGCTGTCTGTTGCATGAACAAGGCTGTGTCCTTGTGTTCCTACAGCTGGGCTGCACATGGTCCCCTCTCCTTCCACTGCTCCTGTGGGTGAGGAAAGGCAGGGGGTATGAAAGCATTTGTGTTGCCAAAAGAATTAACACCCTGCTGTTGTGCCCTATAAATCTTCTGAGTGTTAGAGGTTGGCTTTATTCCCCTGCGTTACAGTTTAATGGTTTCCGTTAGCAATAACCTGTCCCTGTGTTCTTGGTTATTGATTTAAGGTTTGTTGTGGAGGGTGTGAGAGTTGCAGAAAGGTGTTTTCCTGCTGTCCAGCCAGTGGCAAAAGCACTATTGCAAAGAGGAGGCAGGAGTGTGGAAAGCAGTGCACAGCCAGCTCTCTGGAACAGGGGTGTGGGGGAAGCTGTCTGGAGAGAATTGGAGACAGTGGCAAGGAGCAGCACTTGGAGCATATGCTTTGCCCTGGCAGGCAAGCCAGAGGTGAGGAGGAAAAGTGAGGCTTTGTAGGAACCCCAGTTCTGTTGGAAACAAATCTGCTTCACCACAGGATAGCCAACCTTCCTCCCACAAGCAGCAGCACCCTTTGCTGCCTATGCGAGTGGCTCTGCCCCAGGGTGCAGCAGCCCATGGCTGGGAACCATACAGAGGGTGTTTTCTGAGAGGTCACTAAGCAGAGCTGGGGGTTTCACTCTGTTTCTCTTAAAAGCACTCTCAGCCTTTCCCTTTCTGTTCCTGCTACAGACTCCAATCTTCAGCAGTTGTCCCCTCCTGCAGCAGGCCCTGTTATCTACAGTCTTCTTCTGGAGCAAATCTCTAAGGGATTGATGCTGATATCACATCTTCCTTCTCCCTTTCCCTTTTAATTCTCTCTTGCATTAGTATGTTCTGAACATGATCTCCAAGCTAGAAAGCAGCTAGAAGGGCATCCAAATTGATCTTTCATAGTGGGTAAAACCCACAAGATGAGGGACTTCTGCTCTGTGCATAAGCTGTTTTGGAGCCCACATGCAGAAGGCAGTGGGGCAGCAGGAGAGTCTGACAGCAGCACTCCTTGCACATCTCTGCCCAGGGCTGAAGACTGCACAGCCCTTGTCCTCATTGCTTTGCAGAGCTCAACATTTTCTTAGCAACAGCACAATCCCATATCCTCAGGAAAGTTTATTCTGGGACCACGGAGTTGGGTGCTGCCAGGTGTGGAGTACGCACATTTCTGTGAGGTGAGTGTGCTTTCCCACACTTAAGGATATTCACACTTCAGAAGTTCAGCATACTCATCCTGAAAGCTGACAGGGACCCCTGTGAGCAGAGGTGCCAGGCAGGAACCTGGCTATGGTCCTTGCTGTTGACACCCATTCCTGACCCTAGGACCACCAGTCCTTGAGAGTCAGACTTACTCAACATACCCAAAGGCTCAGAGCTCCTGATCCAAACCAGAGATTGCTGCTGTGGCACATCTGTGCCTCCCCAACCTGGGTTCCCTCCACCAGGAACCTCAAGGGGTAGCCATCTCCAGGGTGCCTGCTGAGAGTGGCCATGGCAGTCTGGTGCTGGGATTGATGCAGGTGGGCTCAGAGGAGGCCCAGAGAGCTGGGAGAGGTGCTCATCCCATTTTGGCACGTAGCACCTTCAGGTTTGGGGCTCCCTCGCTCTCACCACACTTTCTCTGCTCTCTTACACATTCCTCATCCTAAATCCCTGCCAGCCTGCTTGCAAATAAGCCCTGGAGGTCAGCCAGTGGTTGTATGTCCTTTAAATCTGCGCTTGTACAGCTGAGAGCCTGGGTTAATGCCCCTGTTCCCTCTTACAGCCGCTGCTACAGTTACTGTGTGTGCTTGTGTTCACATTGGGAAGTCCTCCAGGGTCACCCTATAGTCCAGTGTCTGCAGCTGGGAGTAAACATGCAGTGAACATCCTGTTGGTGTCTCTAGTCTGGACACCTGCTCCACTCACCTCACAAACCAGGTGCTACAAGTGCTTTCTGACTCCTCTCAGAAAAAGACCCGCAGCTGTAACATGCTACAGGAAGCAGGTGGGAAGATTAAGGGACCATTGGTCTGCAGCTTGGCAATAGCAGAGAATTAATGAAAAAAAAATTACATAAGGTCTAGAAAATAGATGTGAACTTGGGGAAGTAAAAACCCGAAGCAAAACAAAGCAAAAAGGCCCCAGTCAAAACCACACACACACAAAAAATGCAACCACAATTTTTCTGTCAATCTAGGAAAATTCCCTCCTGACCCTAATCTGGCAATAGCATTAAGCCTGATGTGTCAGCAGACCTCTGGGACTGTAATGCTAGGAGCACCGATGCATGAGACCTAGAGCTTGCTTTTAGTTTACCAAAAGAAGGAAAACCTCAGTACCTTTAGGAGCAAAGTAAGAGGGAAATTACATTCTTCACCATCACAATGACCAGCAGAAACCCAGAAGCCTGGGATAAAGCACCACCTCCTCCAAACACCCTTAGTATTGCGGACTCCTTGGCCAACCTGGATCTGTATGGCAGGCTGAGCCGCCCATTTCCAGGGCTCCTTCACTTACAAATTAATGGAGGGAATTCTATCAAAGTGTGTGTTAAAATGATGCAGGTTTTTCTGCCTCATTACCCTTCTCAGAAGGCTGGTCCAGAACATTAATCCTGGCAGGGGTATAAGATCTCTAATTCACCATCTAAACTTAGTAAATACTTTTTGCCATTATTGTACATATTGCATATTTCATAACAATTTTATTTATAATTTCTTTCAGTGGTTCTTCAGAAATACATCTGTCCCCTCTCAGCCCGTCTGGCCAGAAGAAACCAAACTCTTTTATCAGCTGATTCTTAATCAGCTGGTATTTGTTTGTCTCAGCATCCAAATTGTTTTTCTCTGTGCAGTGGAAATTTATCCTTCCTGGATGTAGAGCTGCAAGGATATTCTGGAGGAAGTCTCACAATGCCTTGCGCAATGGCAATAATGTTTCTGTCTCTGCTAAAAATAACTTGTCTGATGCGTCCTAGCATAGTGCCATTCCTTTTCCACAGAAGCATCATGCTGCTGCTTCATATTCATCCTTCAGTGCAGTAAGGTCTTTTTATTCCTTCGGAGCTTTCATTTCATCAGTTCGTAGCAAATGTCCTTGCTGCTGGTCCCCAAGTGTTTAATCTGTCCTTTCTGCCACTAAATTTCACCCTGGTTTCCTCATCCCTTGACAAGGTCAAGGTTCCCTTCTTCCCCTATGAGGAACTATTATTCCCAGCACTTGCAATTCCTCCCAACTGTCTGCTCCCTCTGCATTTTGGGAGCTTGCACACGGCTCTTCTGAAATAACCAATGGATTTACTAGCCTGAATTTATTCTCCGAATCTGTGGTTAATACCTGTCCTGCAGCCTGGTCGTGCTTGTGTCTGATGCAGCCTGGCCAGTTTCTCCTGTATCTCCTCTCCAGTCTTGGGACTGATCTTTACGTTTAGCAGCAGACTCCTCTTGTTTGTAGTGCATCATCCTTTACTCTGAATTGAGTGCCTCAGTCTAAGAAACTGGCAGCCCCATCTAAAGGCTTCTTTCTATTGTGCTGTTCCTGTTTTGGTAGGTACCTCCTCACTCCCCATGATCCCTTCATCACTTTTACTGAAACAGAGTTAAACCCACTTTTGGGGTTTGATCACAGCTGGTTCATGTCTGCTCTCCCCTCACCCCTCTCCCTGCAGCGGTAGATTTGGTGTCTGCTCCTCCCTACAGGTCTGTTCCCCGACTGATGGAGGAGGCTTACCATTCAGTGAAGCTGTGTCTGAAATTATGTTGTGTTTTACTGAATCGATATGGAAATTTGCTTTCTGTCTTGTCAGAGGATATCTGAGCACTGCTATTCTGGCACGGTTTACTGCCTGGCATTCACTGTGAAATTAAAGACTCCTCTAATTGCACAGTTCCTACTCTTTATCCATCTTGTAGCCTTGAAGACAGCACAGTTTATTCTCAAGGCTATGTCTGGTGCATATGTAGCCAGCCCCCGAGCATAACTGTGCAGGGTGTTGTCTACCACCTTTTCACACACCTCCTTAGGACATATCTTATCCATGTCATTCCCTTTTATGTCCTTACAATGACCTGATTTGCTAGCAGTGCTTCACGACTCCCTGCTCTCCTCCTACTGACCAGGTGCTGCCAGTCAGCTTCTACTCTGGTTTATCTTTGTGGCATTGCTCCAGGTGGAACACTCTGCCTGTGCCAAGCATTCCAACGCATGCTGGGATGCACTATCCTCTGGCTCAACACCTTTCCAGTATGCCAAAACTCTGGCTTGCCTGATGTGGCCACAGCAAATGACAAAACATGGAGAGAAGCCTACAAAATCAGTAGCACAGGCTGTGACAAAATCTGAGAAGGAGAAAAACCTTGTATGAGGAATGGATGACGGAGATAAAGGACATGGTGTTTCCAGTTTAACCTCAAAAGATTCTGGTTAGGGGATGACAGAGCCTTAGGTGATAACGCTGGTTGGACAAATGGCTTAACACCTCCCAGCTTAATCCAAGGGAGACCCACAAGTCCGTGTGAAAATGCTAAACAAGGTAAATTGAGTGTGACTGGAAGGCTTAGTCGATGGGTGAGTTACAAGATTGTGAAATTCTGTACAATATCAATATAGCATCAAAGCACTGTTCCCAGGTGAACTGGTATTAGAAACTGTATCTTCAAATAGCATATTTTTAGAGGCAGGAAGTATGTAGAGAAGTAGCAGAAGATACACTTTTTCAGTTACCAAGAGACAGTTGGAGCTTGTCCCTAAGTAAAGCAGCTCTCCTTCAAGTACCTGGGGGTAAAGTGATTCTGGCATCCCACTCATTCACTGGAGCAATGCTCAGGAAGCAGGACTTTACCAGCTCTAGCCATGCAACCCAGAGCAGACATGATTGACAGCATCATTCGGGTGGTCTGGAGCACAACGTCTATGGCCCATCAAAGGACTTGTGAAGTGCACAAAGAACATTGATGATGTGGTGCAATGAAGATGTGAAGACCAGGCAATGTCTGTGTATCGAAACTTCCAAGACCTGGGATTGCACTCAGCCTGTAGGCAAAGCACTCAATTTGTTACAAAAACTAAGTAAATAAGAGATGATCATAATATTTGGTGAAACACTTGGTACAATGAATGAGAAACTACTTCAGGCTAAATTTTTATAAGGTTTTTATAGGCTTTGAAGTCTGGTTAAGGGACAGTTAGACCTCACTGTGGTCCGTTTTCACCAGCAGAAAAGAATGAGTTCCACCTACAATTTCATGTGAGTGAAGAGACCTGCAGGATGTATCTGCTCATGAATTGTAGCTGCCACTGGAGGAAAATGAATAAATCAGACTCCTCCGGATGTTGGTGGAGGCAGACTTCAGAGAAGGCAATGCTATTAATGGCCCAGATAAAAGTAATAGGTCAGAGCAGGACAGGATCTCTGGAGCGCCAATAGCAACCAGGGAAAGAGGGGACAGCAGCCAATACCACCTACTGCTATGGACAGGTGTTCTCTTAATCCCCATCTCTATCAACATCTCTAAACATTTCCATGTGATAGCAAGGTTGGTGAATCCATAACCCCTCCCAGATCCACAAGCTGGGCTCAGTTTTGTCTTTGTATTCCCTCTTTCCTGGTGCTTTGACTACTGGCTAATTCCTCAGACCTTGGTGCTTCCCATTTCATTATTTACTTCAGAGCTATCTATAAATGAAATGTAACTTAACAGAGACTAAAACCTGGTCTGAGACCCTCAGCCACCACCTTATTATTTCAACAATATTTCCCTCAGCATTCTGGAAGCCTTAAAAAAAAAAAAAAGAAAAAAAAATAGAAAAAAAAAGAAAAAGCTTCCCCAAAGTGAAAGCCATCAAAAGGCATGGCATGCCATCAACTGCAGGGACATGCACCAAAGCTTGCCCAATTGATCCCCATTGAAATGGCAAGATTTTGTTTCCTTTCGGGAAGGAAAGGAAACGAATTGCCTCACATGTTGGATTGAGGCAATTACAAGGCTGGACCCAAACTTCCGTAGAGATTTTACATATACCCATTGCTTTTAAACCACAGCTAAAAAATGTTTGGATGTCTACAACCGTGCTTGGTGAGTGTGGGCTCTAGTCAAGATAATTTTTCTGCACTGTTCTTCCCTTAAAGCTCTCTGTTGTGCCCCTGAGTCCCTGTAGGGTTCCCCCTACTGTGTAAACATGTCTTTATTAGTAATCTTCATGTTTTTAGAAAGCTGCTCTTTGAAAAGTAATTTGGCTGGCTTAAATGTGTTGGGTTGTGGGGTCTCATAATTTATTTGTTTATTTAACTTGGCAGACTTTGGGATTTTCTGTATTTCTTCTTTGGCCATACATATTCTATTATATTTATAGCTTTAAATGAAGGGTCTCAATGTCATTGCAAGCATTTGTCTGTTCATCAGCTACCTAAAAATTCTTCTTAATTACTCTGCTTCCTTCTACACTTATTTCCTTTGGAAGGAGAATATGCTCATCTCCCTTTTAAATTACATTGAACTACAGTGTACTTTTCTGTTGCTTTTTCCTTCCTGTCCATAATACTGGATTTGAGCACACTGTGTTCATAAAGACAAGGTGACTCTTCATTATTACATTTCAAACTCCCTCCTATGTACTACTCATGGCTAAATCAAGAGTTCATCCTCTGCTTGGTTCCCCTGAGTGGTCATTCTAAGAAATATCCATTTATCAGGGCTAAAAATGCAGTCTTTGCATCATTCTTTGACATGGTGTCTACCCAGTCTGTATGGGGGAAATTAATGTCTCCCATTATCATTATGTTTTCTCTCCTTACAACCTCTCAAGTCCTTCAGATGCTTTTCATTCCACTATTCTAATCAGGTGGTCAACAGTTTATGCTCAGTATCACTTAGGACATGTCAATGCAAAATTGTTCTCTAGCAGTTTAAACAACATCCCAGGTGTGCTTTTTTTCTCCCCGTTTTCCCCCATTTTTTCCTTTTCCTTTTCCTTTTCCTTTTCCTTTTCCTTTTCCTTTTCCTTTTCCTTTTCCTTTTCTTCCTGGACAAACACTCTGCTACTAGCCTGAATAATTTTCTGTGGCTTCATATCTTGAGCTGCTACTCTGGCAATCATTTTCCTACTGAAATGAGACAAAATGTTACCTTGGCCTGGGTGGGGTTTTTGTTTCTTTTGTTGTTGTTCTTTTTTTAAAATAAAATTCACATGTTTGATTTCTAGCTTTGGACTTGAAATGAAAATGTCTTCTTTCACCAGCTTTTTTTTCAGTTTGCTGAATGTACATTTGTAACTTGAAAGAAAACTTTTATCACCTTGGAGAAGGGCTAGCCCTTCTCCAAGGTAATATTTTCTACCTGCATGCAGTCCCCCACCTCTCCTTTAATGCAAGTAGTATTTTATGGTCATTGCTCATAAAAATTAGCTTACTGTGTATGAAGACACTCGGCTTTTTTTATACACATACTGTTCTTCTTCTGATGGGTATGGTGACCATTCCCTAATTTCCTCAATCTCCATTCAGAAACTGCAGAGCATTTGCCACTTTTCACTTCTTGATTATGAGAGCTAGCCTAAGCAGAACATAGTACACTTCATCAAGTAAGTCAGTGGTTTCATATCTGAAGGCTTTGAAGTTCTTGATTAGTCACTTGTCACTGAGCCTCCAGCACCTCTCTCATGCTTTCACAGTGACCACAAACCTGTTTAACATTGAGCAGAGTTTTGAGTGTGGCTGTTGAGTGCAGAACATGAACATTTGAAGCCATTTTGAGTGCTGCCTTCATTCTTGTAGTGTATATATAGAGAGAGAGGTTTTGTGAGTAGCAACTTTAAATTTTAAAAAACGTTTGCACCCTTTATTTTGGAGACACTGCACCTGTCAAATTACTGGTGTAGAAAACTTGTAAGCTGCAACTGCTTGTTCCACTTGCCTGTCCCTTAGGATGCACCAAGCCTTCCTTGGAGTTACCTGCATGTTTGGTTGAATTAATATTTTGTTGTTTTCTGTTTCTGCAGCATTTATTGTTTTGGCCACGCTCCTTAATGAGCTGACACACACAAAGATACTGTTGTCTGCTAATCACTCTGCTAAGAGCTTTAGAACTATACTGCGATTTGCCACCATTCTTGTAAATTTCATAGAATCAGACCAAAGTTGATTAAGTTCCTATGAATTTCCTGACAATCAGCAGTGGCAAAAAGCAGTCAAAAAATAGCTGATCCTGTTCCCTTAAGTGGGGGAAAAGTAGAAACCAGCAGGTATCTGTTCCTTTGGCAGCAAAATGGCTGAAGCGTCATGCACACCCATGACCAACAGTGCTGCCTCACATGAATGTGTCACACAGAGAATATACGCTTTGTGTGTGCCAGGGACAGTGGCACTGGAGCAAGCATTCACACATTCACTGAATGACCAGGTTGGAAGAGACCCTCAAGAACGAGTTCAACCCATGCCCTAACACCTCAACTAAACCATGGCACCGAGTGCCATAGCCAATCTTTTTTAGAACACATTCTGGGACGGTGACTCCACCATGTCCCTGGGCAGGCCCTTCTAGAACTTTATCACTCATCCCATGAAAAATTTTTTCCTAATATCCAACCTATATTTCCCTTGATGCAGCTTGAGACTGTCCTCTGGTTCTGTCAGTTGCTGCCTGGTGAAAGAGACCAACCCTCACCTGATTAAAACCACCTTTCAGGAAGTTGTAGAGAGTGATGAGGTGATCCCTGAGTCTCCTTTTCCCCAGGCATTCAGAGCATGAGAACTGACTCAAGTCATGCTGTAGTCTCAAATCAAGCATGTTGTGGACAACTCGGCTGTTCCAGTTCCAGCTCTACCCTGGTTTCAGGTGAATGTTTCCTCATCCCCTAGAAACAGTTACAAGCTGACCTAGTGTTCACCTTGCTTCAGGGTGCATCACCCTTCCTTTTATTACAATGATCTTTTTTAGTCCATTTATTTAACTGTCCAGCTTTCCAGTTCCTTTAATGGGGATAAACGTCCTGCTGTAAACCCCAGATTATTCCCATCCACCTTACAAATCTATTGCTTTCTATTTATATTGTAATTTCTGACAACACATTGTCTTGTGTCCTGAAAGTCATCCTAAACTTAATGAATATCTCTCTGCTTTCAGGCTGATAGTCTGTCCATCTCTAGTGAAGCTGCTATTGCATGTGACAATAAATCCCTTTGAAAAAGGGATCAAATTGCTTCCCTCTTCATCCATCCTGCACACACTCCATAGTGCTTCTCAGGCTCCTGCCCAGCAGTGTAAGTCACAGAGTTTCCCTTACTGCTATCTGAGGATCATCATATATGTTGCTCCGTGCTGTTAATGCTCTCTTGTCTACCAGTCTCATCTCTTGCAGGACATATGGCTGTACTCATTGTGTCAAAACCTGGCCCACAAACTTTGCTTGGATGGAGTGACTTTTGGTGCTCAACAAATGCAAAACATGTTGTCAAAGGGTAATTTTTTTGTGTATCTTCCCACTGACTTGGGCAGACTTTCCGAAGTGCAGTGTTCCTTTTCCTGGACAGTCTCCTTGACCTGTGATCAGTCATGGCCTCCTCCATGATGTCACTTTCTACCTCATTAGGATTTATTGCAGTGTAGGCTCACACAGTTTTGTATGAGCTCCTCCCGACAGTGGGCATAGCACAAACATTTGGACTTGGCTTGCATTATTTTAACTGTGTAATCCAGTTTACTGCAGGGAATAATCCTGTTCTGGCAAGAAAACTGAAGTGTTAGTATCTCTCTCTCTCTCATTCTATAAATCATTTAACAAAGGTGATATATTGGAAGCATGCCACATTCCTCAGAAGAAGGCATGTTTCTCCCTAACTTTCAGTGAGGTCTCATTTCTTGGTCTCCTTGAAGGGAAGTAGTCTGTGTTTGTTTCTGCTTGGCTGGGGCTTCTCAGAGGACTAGGTCACTCCATTCAAAAGCTTACAGAGTCTGGATAGAAGCAGAGTTGGTGTGATACGATAAATATACTTTGCTGATAAGGGGCAGAGGGTTACAAAATTGAATTAGTGCCTTTTTCTCATTTGTCTTTGTTCCTACTTAAGGTTCAGTGCTTCCTTCCTGAGACTGTGGTACTTCACACTTCCACAGGACAGAGATCTTTCTCACTGTTCTGTGCTTCCCACACTATCCCTCCACAGCAGGAGTTCTGCCTAATTTGGACCCTCTCCAGCATGTGAGGTGTTACCCCAGGGAGAAATCCCTGAGTTCTGGTCTGGGGCCCACAACAAGGGCTGACTGAAGCTAAGGAAGCCACCACACATCCAGTCTCTTTTGTACCCTGTCTCTGAGGGGACAGTCACTGATATGTAGGTTTGCATGCACTTGGCAACATGCTGGTGCCTGGAGCAGATTGACAGAAAAGATTTTGCTGAAATACCCACTTAAGAAAGAGGATAGTCCAAGGATGCTTGTGCAAGTCTCACTTTACTGCAGCTGGCCCCTTTCATTCAGACATCTGCTGTGCTGATGGAGAAGGTGCCATGTTCTGAATGGCGTTGCCTTGAACACCAGCCACACAGGAATCAGGCAAAACAGCAATTTAGAGTCTATCCCCTTCTCACATTCTGGTATATTCCTTTTGCAGGACCACAGAACTAATGGGACATGAGGGTAAATCATGTTTCTACTGAGCCCCATAAAGGTAATGCGATTCTATAGGGCCATTTTTAACTCTCACTGTTTCCCCAGCTCTGGCATCTCTGGGGCTGTAATGATATTGGGTGTGGTGCAAGACTGTGAGAAGACAGGTTTCTGCTTAAATGTCTTCCTGAGTATTTTCTGTTCTTATGGCAAAACAGATATTGGAGAGACCTGCTGTAGGATCTGCCCTAAAAGTCTTACCTCTGAGATGCCAGGCCCTGCTTGGTTTTAAGTGAAATTGTCTGAAGCTCATTAACATCAAAGCATTTTCCCCACTGGGCTGGGCCCTGCTCGATAGTAACCAGCAGACGAACCACAGAACAGCTACGCTCTCTGCTAAGCTTTGCCTGCAAACAATTAACATCAAAGGGGAGCCACCGTGAAAGAGGGGGAAAACAACGTTTCAAATGTAGCAAATCTCATGGCTCATGGGAAATGGGGGGAGGCCAAAGCTGTGTCCCAGCTAGAGAGCTTGTGCTGAGAAGTCTACAGGAGCAAGTACAGGAGTGGCTGCTGGGGCTGGCTGGTGGTCCTGGCCAGGAAAGTGGTGGATCCACTTTGGTTTAACAAACCTGCCTGACCGTGTTGGTGGCAGCATGGTGCAAGCTCTGGTTTATCCAACTTGGTCCAGCCTAACTCTAGGATCAAATCAGATATGCCTGTTGCCTTGGTAGTTTCATGATTACTCACTTAGCTGTCACTCTTGATGAGACTCTTGAGGCCAGTCCCACTGCTCTTTATACCCTTTTTCTCCATCTCCCAGAACACAAAAGTTTTAGCTTGTGATTCCAGATGCTGCTGCTCTTTTATAAACTGGACCTTGGCCCTTTGTTTGCCCCTCCCCACAGGAGGCCTGTGATATTGAACCATTTTTTAGATTACAGGACTGTTGCCTTTCTCTAGCTCTCAAACAGCTTCTCCTGCTTTATGTACTGGATCTTCTGGTTCTTGCTTTCCTCATCCTCTTCCTCCCTGTTTTGGTGGTGGGTAAGAAATCCAAATTAGTGGTATTTATCATGCTACCAGTCTGTGTTTAGCCCTGGGGAGGGCAACACATTATAGAAAATGAATTAATTTTTATATGGGTCCCAGCCAGGAATTAGAAGTTTTATGGTAGGTTCAATACCAGCGCAGGATAGAACCATGGGGCTGTCTCAAAGAGTTTGCTATCCAAACATCTGTCTAAGAACGGAGGATTGCAAAAAACCCCAAAACTAGAACTCTCTAATAATTAGTGCTGGGAGTCTACCCACTGTTCTAGCTGCCATGCAGAGTGCAGATAGAAGTTACCTGCTGGAGTTTAGACCATTCATGTTTAACCCCTTTGTTCAGATTATCTACCTCTTAGGAAATGCATAGTTCTGTGATTAGTACAGTGCCTAACAGACTTAGGAACTCAGGCTCTAGTGAAAGACATGCCCAGACTTTGAGTTGAATGGAAATTCCCCACTTCAGGATATGAAGACATGTAGACCCCAATGGCTCATCACACTGAAAACAGGGTGGAACAAAGACCAGGATATAGTCAACAACTGGAATGAGATGCAGCTAAGGGGATCATTCCTGAGCAGGGGTGTCCAAAAAGCTTTCCTACTCTTTGTGGTACAGAAATTCTCCATAGGTCATGCTTTCCCTGTTTTCACTGTTAATGGCTTTCAAACCAGGACTGGGATTCCCTAAACCTGTCTGCTCTGCTCATGAAAACAAGCTTCACTTTGCCCTCCTCGCATGGAAGCTGCATCTTGAAATGGGCTTTTGCCTCTTGCTACTCTGGTTGCTGTCTGCTCTGGGAAGTTCCACCTCCTACAGTAAGAAATCATCCTCTGACTTCCTCCAGGAGAGTATTGAGAGCTAACCAATAATCCTTCCTTATACTACTATTGGCCTTCAGATAGCTCCGTCCATCTTTTCCCCACTGCAGCTTCTCTGGTAGATTGGCAGGGCAAGTACACCTTGGTTTGCATTCCTTTTGCTGGACTAGCCAAACCGAGCTGTCCTGATCTCCTTTTGTAGGACAGGTTCATTGCTCTCCTCCCTGCCCACACCAAGTGCCTCTTGGAATTCCCTTTGAACAGGACAGGTGGCTTACTGCAGCTACAACAGCACCAGAACAGTAGCTCAAACAGTTCTTTCTGTCCAGGAAATACTTTATTTGGGACATCTCCAGGAAATACTTTACCTGGGACATCTTAATACTGCATCTGCATTTGATCAGCCAGCTGTGCACAGCCAACTTAGAGCTCCATGCCTTTTTAACTCCCTAATAATGTGTGGCTAGGCAAGAGGAGGATAATGGCTCTAGTGGTTAGGGTGGGGAAAAAAAGGCTCATACACCTTCATCTCTGGCATTATGGCAAGGTTTGGAGTAAGAGATTTCACTTTACAGTCCTATTCCCTGAACTTGAAAAAAGCTGGTACTGGTGCTCCTGTCCTCGTGCACGGGCACAAGGCAGTGCCATGCCCTTCCTAGACTGTCAATGTATTACCTGCTTGTTGTCATAACTGGTGCTACTACATCACCAGCACCCTTACAACATCTGAGCACACCTGGAGGGAGGGTCTTGTGCTTGTGGCGCAAGGCTGCAGCACAGGAGGTGGGTGAGTCATGGAGCTGTCACGGCAGGACCTCTCGGCCACTGCAGGTACATGTGCCTTCCCTTTGCATCATGGCCACCAACAGAACGGGTGGTTTTATAACTACACGGTGGAGCAGACGAGATTTCATCTTTTCCTGATGGAAAACCATGTGATCCCGTCAGGACTGAAATGGCCCCTCAAGGAAGGATCGCAGCTCTGGGCACAGTGAAACCTCAGGAGTGGGCTGTCCTCTCAGGACACGGTGACTCCTCAGGGGTGCCATGTCCCCTCAGGACACGGTGCCCCCTCACGGGGACCATGTCCCCTCAGGACACAATGACCTCTCAGAGCACGCTGACCCTTCAGGGCGTTCCCGCTCCCTCACGAAAGGCTCCGGGATTGCACAGCGCCCCCTAGCGCACGGGTGCGGCGCCGTCGCACGTGCGAGCCGCCGAGGGACCGGCGGCGCATGCGCGGGGCGGGGAGAGCGCCGAGCGCGAGTAGGCGTGCCGGAGCGCCGCGCGCGCGGCCCTCCCTCCCTCCCTCCCCCCCGCCCCGCCGGCCGCCACCGCCCCCGCCCCGCCCCCGCCCAGAAGATGGCGAGCCCGTGCGGGCGGCAGCAGTGCTCCATCCAGAGGCGCGGCGTCCGCCACCAGCTCGATTCGTGGCGACACAAGCTCATTCACTGTGTAGGTGAGGGACGGCGGCGCGGCGGGGAGGCCGGGCCGGGCCCCGCGGCGGCGGGAGGCTCCGCCGGAGCGGGGGCCGTGAGGCGAGCGGCGCCGCGGCCTGCGGGCCCGCCCCGCTCCCCCTCCCCGTCTGCCGCCGTGAGGCGCCGCGCCGGGCCGGGCCCCGCCCTGCGCCGAAGGGGGGGAGCCGGGAGGGGGTCCTGCCCTGCCCTTTTGTGCGGCCCCTGTCAGCGCCGCGCCCGCTCCTCCCCGCTCGGCACGGCCCGGCCCGGCCGCGGCCCCTTCAAACTTGTTTACGGCGGGGCCGCGCCCGGCGGCGGAGAGCGGCCCGCCTGTCACTGCCCAGGGGCGAGCCGGGGCCGGCCCGCCTGCCCCGGCCCGGCGAGGCGGGAGCGAGCGAGACCGCGGAACCGGCGGGAGGAGCGGCGGGGGAGGCGGAAAGTTGTGGATCGCGGTGCCGGATTGTCGCCCTGAATCCGGAGCGGGGCCGCGGGGTTAAAAGGATGTGTGATTGCTTTTCTGTTCTCCCTCCACCTCCTTTTTTTTTTTTCCCCTCCTCCTCTCCTTTGCGCGTTTCTTGTTGGGTAGGCTCCCTGCAATCGAATGTTTGGGGTTTTGAAAAGGAAGTCCCTTTCATCTCGAGTAACTTTTTCCATTCAAAATACAGATTTTGCCCTCTTATCTTTCCCTGCTAAGAAATTGAAACCTTTTCTGTGGGTCCCAACATTCACATAAATATCAGCTCTAGGCCAGTAATTCAGTGTCTGCAAAGAAAAAAGGTTTGAGAACGGTAGACTGTGAACTTGCAGAGTAATCGTAAAAATCCCTGTCTAGAGCATTGCTATGTTTCATCTTGTTTGGCCTTCTGTTTCTAATCGGGCACAAATCCTCGTTTTATTTTTAAATATGCAAATATGGCCATAATCTGCCAGTGGCTGCTCAGCATAGGTAATCTGTAATAACAGTCGCAGATTCACTTTAGTTCCTTGTGTGCAGAGTTAAACCTCTTATTGTCAGTTAGCTCAGCATCCTAGTTCATTATCAGGGATTTGGAACACCATTTTTGGTTACACCAGGATGTGTAACTGCTGTGTATATTTTTGGCTTCATCTAGATGTTTAAATTTCTGTAGTACAAAAGTGTGCTCTAGATGCTTGTTAACTTCAGATTAATTCAAGCAATTAATTTGTTTTATATATGGAGCAACTGAAGGGCAATATGTTACTGAGAAACTCCTACTACATAAAAGTGTTGGGTTTTCTTTCCAACGAATAATTGATATTTCTAAATTTAGTTTGTGGGATTTTATTTTGATTCTATCTCTGCTGCATTTTATTCTATGTTTGCTTGAACCAGATTTATTTTACTTCTATCTCTTTCTCAATTCCTCTTACCTCAAGCTGCTGAGGTTCAGCTGTTCTAGTCCTTTCTAAACTCTCTATTTGCCCCATGTCATCTTGTCTTCCTCTCAGTCCCTGCTGCTCTAGCATTGGGTCGTTGAATGCTCCGGTGGAGCTGTCCTACTGCTCGGAGTTTAACATAGCTGTGAGGAGTAAGTTTGGAGGGAAGAAAAAAACCAAAAAGGACAGTTTCAAAGCTGCTGTGGAAGATACTGTGTTGGGGTGAAATGCAAGAATTGTCTCTATTCATTGTGCTGCTCCTTGGGAAAATCCTGGGTAGAGAGAGAAATTTATGTCTACAGACTCAAGGAAAACACTGCGTTATTGAAGTTCTTAGCAACCCTAAGTGCTAAATCTTAAAACAAACACCTCACCTCCACCCCCATTAATACACACCCTGTTCCATTTCCCTAAAGCCATTTAAATTGCCAGCTTCTGGTGAAGTTGCTTTCTCCCCTCATCTCTTGAATACTTCTTCCTCATACCTAAATTTGATACGTTTTCTTCTTCCAAAAGACTTCTCTCTCTGAAAGTCCCTCTGTGTGTGTTTAACAAAGGGTACTGAGAACGCTTTTAAGCACAGAATTGAATGGGGTTTTTTGGAGGTAAAGTACAAAACCATTTAAAAAAAGTCCAAAGTGTAACAGTGCTCTGTGACTTTTATCTTGATGGCAGTATGTCGTAAATAGTTTCAGCTTCAAATTGATGAGTTTTATGAGGTTTCAGGACCTGCCTCGTTCCTACTATGAATCTTGCATAAATCGTTGGATCATGTAAATATGTTAACTGTTACCTTTTTTGTTTTCATTTTTTTATAAAATTATAAAGGGTTTATTGCACTTGCCCACGATCTCTAGCTGAAATTATGTTGTGATCTTAACTCCTTGCTCTAAATATATCTCTGTCATCTTTTTAAGTGAATTTTGACAATATTCCGTGAAATTTGGAAGTAGACTGTTAAATGATGCAGTGTTCTGTTTCACCTTGGCTGTTTGTAGAAGTCTTTGAGAATTTTTTCTTGTAATAAACACTCTACTTTCCAGTATTTATTTCAGGATGTGAAAATTTTTCTTGTAGTAATCAGAAATACTCATTCATATTTAGCTCTGAAAATAAATGAGGTGTGTGGGATTTTCTGTGTTAACATCATTGCCTGAAAAGTCATTCTAATACCACACCATGTGGCATTCAGAAAAAATATACCTGTGGT
This sequence comes from Haemorhous mexicanus, assembly GCF_027477595.1. Lineage (NCBI taxonomy): Eukaryota > Metazoa > Chordata > Aves > Passeriformes > Fringillidae > Haemorhous > Haemorhous mexicanus. The sequence continues at coordinate 28,976,569 of NC_082347.1, read as the reverse complement.
TTGAACTAGTGCATTTGGCAATAAATATGGCTTAAGTAATTCATTTTCCTCTCTTGTTTCTTGCTTCTGCAGTTGCATGCTCCTTTGGACTGTGGGTTCACGACAATTTGTCAAACTAAGCTTGTGCTCTTAAGGGAGCAAAACCACAGAGGGACTGACAGACCACCTGCTGACAAGGAGCCAATTCAGGGGAGCTGTCCTAGCAGAAAACATCTTTGGGAGGGAGTAGAATAATTTTCTGCTGGTCTAGCTCCCAGAACTGGCTGGCAGGTCAAGCAAATACCAGTACTAGTACAAGGAAGAGTGTGAGAATGCCAAGCTGGTGGAAAAGAAAAGAGTGACAACAAGGCCCAGAGTTACAGATAAACTTGAACTGTCATTGAGTTGCATCTTTGGTTGTTCCAGTGTGGCCTTTTGTGGGAGATAGCTCAGGGAATTGATCTGGCTGAAACCTTCCTTCATTGTCATGCATTTCATTCCCTTTCTGTGAGGAGGGAGATGGTGAGGCTGGTGGAGCTCACATAGGTCTGTGAGCAGTTCTCTTATCAGTGATGAAATTAAGGGAGCAGCATGCCATGGCCTGGAGGTAGAAGGAAGTGTGGGGAAGGGGTGTCTAAGCTCTCTTAGCAGTGAGTTGTAATGGGACTGTGAACCACAGAGCAGGGGTAGCTGGGACTGGTGCATGGATATTGATGCCCTGGTAGCACTTTGTAGGGACACAATGTGCCAGGTCACAACTATTTTGATGCTGACATACATGTGTGTTCTCTGTACCAGTCTTGAGTGTTAACATCTTTTTCAGTGGTCAAAAGCCGATACCTAGACATAAAGGCATGTGCTGATTTTAATTTTTTTTTCCCTTCTCCCAGCCTCTAATCATCTTGTGTTCAGGTACTTGCTAAATCTGAAATGGTTGATGAGATTTGATCTGCTAAGGAATGGGGAGTTTGAGGAATGAAATAACCCACAGATCTCTGAAACCCTCCTGACACCTTTTATACAGGCAGTTAATAGCATGGCAGTGCTTCATGATCACTGGGGTAGTGTGAGGGGATCACATGCATTTCTTCAAGCTGGTGATGCTTGGCCCTTTGTTAAATATTAGCTGTACTCTTGGAGACTCCCTGACTGAATTATGCTCTGTGTTGGGGGTGTGGGGGCAGGGAGGGAATGGTTCACTACCCTTCAGAAGTGATCCTAGGTTTGGGAGCAAAATGAGGATTTCAAGGGAAAACCTGTAACATTCTCATAAGATTTCCAGTCATCATGAGCTCTGCCAGTGTTTGATTGAGATACTGTTTAGCTGTTAAAGTTATTGTTGCTGATTAAATACTTCAACCTAAGTACCTGATCTCTTTCTGTTTAGTTCATTGTATGGTGGTGGTCTTCTGTGAGCTTGGATACTTAGGATTAAAGTGTGGATTCTGAGAAAGAAATATGATACATCAGGAAGTGTTAGAATATAATAATAATCAAGAGAAGGTGTATAGCAGTTGAATAATTCTGAAATCTTTATTACTTTTCTTATCTTAATTATGGCTCCTGTATAGCTCCAGCCTCTGTGTGATATGAATTAGCTGCTGCTTCCTAACAGTTAGCTGTGTTACCTTGTTTTGGAAGTAGACTTGAGTCTTCAAGTGTTTAACATGGTTCTAGTTCGAAGGTCAGATTGTATTTCTTTGTTCCAAAATGAGAAAGCTTTATATAGCTGTGATGTTGATGAAAAATAATAATAAGAAGCAAGTTAAAGTTTAAATGTAGGGCTGTTCTATACTGGTGTTTGTTTTAGATATACCCCAGCCTTGTCCCTAGCAAATGTGAGTGGTACTGTTTGCCTTATCTCAACCTGCTTGCAACGTAGCTGCAGATTGTGGTTTCTTCTATTAATATAAATCCATTGTACAGCAATTTTGCAGTTTAGTAGCTGAAGGCCCATTCAAGAAGATCTGTTCTGTGTTCCAACATTTCTGCTTGTTGGCAGTATGAATAGAGGGAAGGAGAATTACCCTTTTATTACACAGTTATGCCAGGAAAAGATTGAGGCAACTATCATTGTAAAGTGAAAATCTTTAGTTGGAAGGAGTAAAATTTACAGTTTGATTTTTAATTTTACTTTAAATGTGCATGGAAGGATGGTATGTGTCTGAAGAACAGTAGAAGTTGAACTGCGGGGTATGAATTTTGATTTGTTTCAAATTAAAATTCTTTGAATTCACTACAAATCACTCCGGATTTGCCCTTGTTTCCCTGCTTGCACATGGAGAATAACTTCTATTCTTTCAGGGATGATGTCAATCAATCAAAAGCATACTCAAAAAATTATTGATTACCTCAAGATGGTATAACTCAAAGTGATTTTCGTGTGTTGCCTGTGACATGAAATTTCAGACTAGACCTAATAATTTGGGTTTTTTTCACATTTCAACAAAAACGCATTTCAACTTGTGTGAGGTAATAACAATGATTGCAAGGCAGAATGTTTCCTTCTTGGGATATGTTTGTCCTGTAGGAAATATAGGCATTTGGACTTTTTAACTAAGAAATAATGACATTCAGAATTCATCCACTCTAATAGAACTTGCAGAATTAATTACGGTAATCCATTCCATGCATGTAGAAAATCCACCTAGATAAAATCTATTTAGCATTTATGTTGGCATGTATATATTACAGATTTACAGCTTTGTGGTACAGTACCATTTTAAAAGAGTACCTGAAGGACTGTTCCAAAATTTTAAGCCATTTCTTGACAGTTTGTGCCATACGTTGATGATAGTCCAAATGCTGGTATGTATAGAAATTCAGTAACTGCACTTTAATTAATAATGGGTGATAAAAGAATCCCAATTTCTGTGCTCTGTTGTCTAAATCCTTATTGCGTGGTACTTTAGTGACTCAATAGTCTGCCATCTTAGGCTATCATACATCCAGGCAAGTACTCTCGTGTTCTTGTGCTGTTTTGGGGGTTTGCTTGTTTTTGTTCACTTTGTTTTTGTCTGAGAACTTATGTTCTTTCACTGCTATTGTAAAATCACAGCGAGAATACTTCCTAGAAGTCAGTTTAGGCAAGGTTTGAGGAAAAACAAGCATTTAATAGGGTTAAAGAAAATTAGCTCTGTCTTACAGGTTGGGGCAGAGCAAACACTACTGCAGTATTTTACAGAAGATGTTCCAGTCCTCTTCCTCACCCTTCTATGTATACATGTTCTCACTCTTAAGAGGATGATGCTTTGGTTCTCAAAATTTGCTGGAATGGATATTTATAACTCTCTGAGAAATACAAAACTTTTGGGATTTTCTGAGGGCAGGGTTGGATGGGATGGGCTGAGCCAATTTAGGGTCTGCCTCTGGCTAAGAGGGGTGTTAGTGCTTATTTTTACTAAACTGATGGAAGTCTTCAAAACCAGCTAATCTTCTGGTGATGTGCAGTAACCTGAGGCATCCTAGGTGGGAATGAGATGATCAGGAGAGCTCATCTGAAACACTCGATGGGGTCACATATGTGGAGGGAGGAAGGTGGGTAGAAAAGTCTATTCCAAAGGCACAGAGTCTTCTAGTTTGTGTCTTGTTTCTTGTAACCATGCTACAGACTGTGGTTATGTTTGACAGTAGTGCTGTCTAAACTGGCTTAAATAGTCCCCTCTGTTCAAGCACAACTATGTGTAGCAGCTGGGGGAATCAGTTCCCTGACTAGACCTGACTGGAAAACAATCTTTTTTTTTTTTTTTTTTTTTTTTTTTTTTTTTTTGCTACAACATCTGCAGAGGAAGAAGAGGCACGGAGAGTGCGGAGTTGGGACTATTCAACTGGTATTGTCACACATGCAAAAATACATCTTTCACTGAGTAGGTGTTAGTTTTTGTGTGCTTCATGTTCATTGCAGAAGTAGGAAGATTGAAGCAGTCTCCCTCTTCATGCTCTCTCCCTGATAACAAACAGTGGGCTTTGCTTTCCTAACCAGTTTCTCTTTAATAAAGTTGCAGCTTTATCCCTCCTCTCCTTGTATCTTTGCAGGCTGCAGGGGTTTCTCATTTCTCTCTGATAAATCTATATGGCCATTTAGGGAAATGAGAGCTTCAGCTTCTTTCTTTTTCTCTTGAAGAATGCCTTACTGTTATTTCTCTGGATATCTTTAAGTTATTTACCTTTTCCCTCAGATTTAGTTCACCTTGTATGTTGTGTGTAGTATCACATGCTCTTTATGGTGAGTTGACAAAAAATTGAACTCTCAAAGCTAAGTAGGAGATTTGAGTTACTCATCAATGATGCTGACACATAAAAGATGAAGTAGAGGTTATGGTTTTGCAACATTTCTGCAGGACACCAGTTCCTCTATGGTAAAATTGCTACTAGATGATGTCTCCATCTGCTTTTTTCCACTATTCTTACAGAGAGGAGAAAGGGTGGTACTCCTCTTGCATTTTCTAGGAGGGGTGGCAAAGTGGCTGCACAGGGAAGACTTGCAGGAAGACAAAGGATGCTCCTTATGCCCTGAGGACCATGATATTTTATGGGAGGGAGTAAAGGGGGAGAAAAGAGGACTGGACAAGAGCCTAGTATTCATTAACAAAGGAAGCTTTCAGAAGCTGAATCCAGCAGCGTGGAAGGACATCAGAGGCCACCAGACAATCTTAACTCTTGAGCTGAGTTTCCTGATGAAAACTTTCCTGGTTGTCTTTTATTGCTTTTTGCATGCACCTATAATACAGGTGTTTCAGTAACTGGAGTGGTGAGTCCATCTGATGTCCTTTGCCCTCTGCTGCTGCAGGGGTGGTGGTCGTTTTGAAAATGGTTTAACTGCCAGAATAGGAAGAGGAACAGGTAGTCAAGAGTCAGAGTTCTTCATTTCTTTATTTCTTTTTTTGTTGGTTGCCCTAACAAAAGGATGTGAAAGCTTCAGCCCACAGCCTGTAGTTCCCTGTTCTTAATACTTCAAGGCTGGTTCTTAGTGCTGAGGCTCCTGTGCTTGTCGTGGTGTCTGTAATGAGTCTGTAGCAATGTGCTGTTTGGTTCCCTATGCTCTTGTGTTTGTGTGACAGGAGGCAGCTTGCTATGTTACCTGTGTAATAAACTTCTAAATTCAGACTGTAGCCTTGCAAGGACAGGCTAGTCCTGCAGCTGTTAAACTCCCCACAGAGATTCATGTACACAAAGCTCTTTGGTGGTCTGCTTGTGCTTAATGTGCTGACTAACTTGCAGGTCAGTTTTGAAACTCTGTCGCAGATTAGTCAGAGTAATGGAGTTCTGTGCTTGTGCACTTCAGATGGAGAGTCTTGTGACCGGATGAGTCCTCTCAGCCTGTGCCTTGTGTCCTGTAGTTTTAGGCTTCTAGAGAAATATTTTTATATATTTGAATTGAGAAAATGGATTTACTTTGGTTTTAACAGCAACCTAGCTTACTTCTTGCTTCCTTTGGGAGCTTTTTGGTCCTCAATGTGAACAAGCTGAAGATAAGCTAGTGTTACAGAAGACCTTTGTCTGAAGTTTGGTCATCTCCTGGGTTAAGGTCTGTCATTGTGACAAAAACGATGAGAGCTGCTGTCTAGGTGATGCTTTATCATGGCCTTTAGATGTGTTTCTGAGAACATGCATAAAGAAAATTTTTGCAGAAGTGGATGCTTAACTTCCATTTCACTCTGCATTCACTCTGCAAGAGAATAGGAAAGCATGGAGGTAATTTCATTTTTGGATCTGAACAAACTTAAAAGCAGTCTTCTTAAAGCAGTGATTCCATTTACATCCTTCAGAATAGGAGGAGCATGGCTACCTTATCCCTAGCTTTCTCTCCTATTTTCAAGTCATTAGCAAAACTTAAGTTTAAATGATACCAGAAGCTCTATTCTGGGGTTTCTCTCAAGGGTCTTACTTTTATCTTATGAAGAAAAAACCCATCTGACAGTGTTCACTTCCAAATGAGCAGTGAAAAAACTGTTCTTAAAAAAAAACCTACTGCACTTTTTTGCCAGTGATCATTTCTTGATCTAATTTTCCTCTTTGGTAAATAAGAAGAGTGTTCCTTGCTGGTTTTGGAAAAGTTGTGCTCTTATTCTACTGGAAATTGAAAGTTTCAGTTACCTTAGTGGTTATTCGTTATCTGCGTGCTGTACCTTACTATCTTTCAAAATATTACAAGTTAAGGAAAGGATGAAGACATGTGATGGAACATATTGCAGAATGTGTTGTGTAAGACAAGTGCACTGAGTCTTTGTCAAAACGAAGTGTCAAAGTCTCTTGGAGGGGGAAAAAGTAGTTTTTTTCCCCTGAAATATTTCCCATGAATGTTTAGTTTATTCTAACTTATACTTTGTGGCAAAATTGTATCAAGTATAACACTAAATTTGGTATTTCTGGTTAAATGCCTAACTACTGCCCACACATTTCTCTTGGTTTTTTTATACTTTTCTGTCATCCTTGTCAATCCTGTGCATTCATACAAAATAAGAAAAACATAATCATCTGTAACTGTATGGTAAGATGCTATGAGAACCTAGTTTTTGTATCTTACAGGAGTATTTTTGTAAATTCCTCACAAAATCTAGTGCCTTGGTCTTGCCTTTGCAGCTTTCCTTGAGTGCTGTACAGTCATTAGGGAATGAGTGGCTTTAGTGCTCAGTTGACATAGGCCATGCAGTGGTCCATTTTGCTTATGATCTTTTGAATTCAGCAGGGATGCTGCATTTATTTCTTGAACAAGCCTAAACCATTGAGGGAACTGTGTTTTGCCAGAGCTCTCTTAAAACAGTGTTTTTCAATCTAAAGTTGGCAAGAAGCAACTGTGGAAAAACAAGGCTATTGCCAATAGTTTAAATTGTGTGGCATTTTATGCTTTTCAGGATTCCACAGCTTGAAAATTACTGCTCTAAATGATTTGTAAATGAGGGCTATTTTTCCTTTCCAAAGTGACTTTAGGTGTTAAGGAGTATGAGCTGATACTTAGTGATCCGTTAGATTAGGACTGATTTTTATCTTTCCTTCCTCTTCTCATACTTTGCTATTTAAAAGTATATTTTATCCAAAAATGGATGTCATGGTGGATACTAAGTCTGGAAAACTTCAGTTCAAAAGCTGACTTCTGAAAAAAGGTTAGAGTGGTGTTAAGTAGGTCTGTTTACAGGACTGCACTTTGTGAATGTAGAGCTTCTGTATTTCCCTTCCAAGAATCTTGCTATGAAGGCCAAACTCCTGCTAGTTTGTGTTAGATCTAAAGATTTCATTGCATTCCTCCCTTACACGGTTGTGAAAGAACTTTAAATGTGCAGGCTTGAGTGTAAACTGATGTAGTCTCCTTGCAGTGCATTGGCAGATGCCCTGAACCAACAGGTAAACCACCTTTCAGGTCTCAAGAGGACATGGATTTATTTCTTTTAATGACTAGAAGGCATTTGAAGTATAGGATGGACGCTAAGCTGTTTGCTAATCCCTTGGTGCACTGCTGTTCTGGGTATCAAAACCCAAATAGTCTCCATCCTGGCCGCTGTCCACCTGACTTTTTTTTTCCTAGAACCATAGGAGGTCACAGTTTGAGCCTGCTAACAGTACAAAATTGAATAGAGTTCAGAGGTTACTCTGCTCAACAAGTTACTCAGTTTTAAAATAGATTAAAATTTGACTTCTTAAGTTAAAGATGTTGCAGAACTGTAGTCGATTTTGCCATGGAGGCTGCGCTCCTTTCCTATGACAGATTGGTTCTTGTTCTTAAATCATCTGTTTGCCTGTGACTAATCTTGAATTTGTATCTTTCTGCTTCTTGTACTTTGAAGTGAATTTGTGCTCCAAATAAGAACAGCAGACAGGGCTTAACATTTTTTCAGCTCCTTGTAGCCCAGGGACTGCTCCTGGCCCTAGGATAGGAAATGCCTTACACAGCTTGGTATATAATGGGAGGTGCTTGAGAGGAAGGCACGAAGTCGATCACAGCTGCTTTGGTCTATACTTACTGGCATGGTGATGAACTTTAGCACCTAAATGTGCTTGTGATGACACCTCACAAACTTCAGAAAGTAAGCAGTTATTTTTGGAAACTTTTTCCCCCTCAGGACTAAAACTACTAAACCTACTTCAAAAAAAGTCTATGCAAAAGCACTTTTTCCCAAGAAATCGACACCTTCTGCTTATCATGTTTGTGGGCATTTCAGCATCCCAACCCTGTATCCCTCTTGATGTTCCTTCTTTCTAGTGTCTGAAAGTTGGAGGGCTTTCCATTGTTGTAGGGAAGAAGAGTAGTTATTTCCTATTCAGCTAGAGGAAAGAGATAAGCAATCCTCTGATCTCATCTTTAAGGCAGGTGGATCTTTGCTCTCAGCATACCATGGTGCTACTTAGGGGGGGGTCTTCATGATTGTGCTGGTAAGCAGCAAACAGAGCTAATTTCTGAGTTGGTTTGTACTAGCAGACTTGAAGGGTTAAAAGTGCTGAATTTATTGTGCAATTTTGAGATTTTGTTGGTGGTGTCAAAAATTTCTTTAATAAATAAATAAATCACACTCTGAACACTGGTTTGCTGCCCAGTAGTTTTGCTGGTGTAGCTGTATTTGGTCTGTTTTTAAGTTGGGTTGTGAAGTCAAGGTTTAATAAGCCTTGACTCCAATGAGAAGTTGCAGGTTAGTGTGAACAGAGGCTGTGGGACCTTAGCTGTGAGTGGGCCAGAACGAGAGCCCTTCATGTGGGTGTGTGGAGGAATCCCTGTCAGGGATGTCCTTGCCTCTGAGCTGGGAACTGTTCTCAGTGGCAGTGAAAGGACACCAGTGCCTGCAGGAGCACCTTGTGGTTATGTGTGACAAGTGAGGCTCTCCTGAGGACTAATTCCTGCTTTCTGTCAGCGTGGCAGCCAGGGTGTAAATGTGCTTTGGCTGTAGTGCAGTAACTGCCTCACCCTCTGCTGTCAGTCCACTCGCATGTAGGGCTGGGGTCTATAGCAGCTTGAGTCAGGTGGTCTTAGGAAATTGATCTCTTGCTTCAGATGACCTCATAGAAGGTATAAGCTTACTCTTGTTTTCAAAATGCCATGTAAAATACTTGTCTCTGGCTTTCAGACTCCTTGGTAAGACATTGTTTAACTCAGGTGGCTTCTCCCCTAGTTTCTTTGAGGGGAGGTAGAGATCATAGCCTTGAAATACCCCAAGAGTTTTTCTTCTTGGAACCAGTGAAGGAAAATGAATATATCTTCAAAACTAGGTCTCTTGAAAATCCAGATTTAGCATAAATGAGGATGCTTCATAAATGAGCATAAAAAGAATGCTTTTAGAAAAGGAGATAATGAGCTTTAATAGCTGTGTAAAGACTAAACTCTTCCAAATGCATCTTAAAGCATTTTTGGGGAATGGTCAAAATATTTCCCACTTCAGAGAAAAAAAGAGTTTCAGGTAACTAACTGCCTGATCTTCCCATCAAAGAGAAAAGTGTATTCATTTGAAGCCTTTGCTTATTAAAGTTCTAATGTGAAACTTGAGGGAGCAGTGCTTGGGGAGGCATTGGTGGGAGAAGGCAGCCAGGTTCTGGTGGGTTTGTTTTGGTTTTTTGTTTGTTTGGTTGGAGTTTTTTTTATTTTGTTTGAGTTTGGTTTTGTTGTTTCGAGCTTAAAAAGTCAAATGGAAGTCACCATGAAAAAGCTATTCTAAAAACATACTGTTTTCAGCTAAAGAATTAAAGGTTAGGATGGCATAGGGATGTGCTTAGATAGATTCTTTGAATCTTTTTCAAAGGAAATTAACAGAAAATGGTCCTCAAGAATATCTAATAAAATTACTGTTGGCTTTTGAGCTGTGAGTTATTCTTTGTCCACAATTAAGTTAAACATTATGCTGTTTTTTAAACTATATTGCATGACATTAAGCACGTTTCTAGAGGGTCAGATTTCTGAAAAGGCATGAAATTACTGACTTTGCAATATTATTGTTTTGATGAAAAATATTGAAATGTATTGATTATAGTTTATATACCCTAAAAGTGATGTTCAGTGTTATAGAAGATGCTGTAGGAAACATTAAGTAGACTTTTTTCCTTTTTAAAATAAATGAGAGGTTATGCTAGAACAACTGTAATAAAGCATTTCACCCTGATTTTGAGGAAACTGCAAGTCCACATTTCAGACCTTGCCAAACTGCAACTTAGTGTTACATTTGGAGCAAGTACAGGTTTGGGCAGTAATTCCTACCATAATTTCTGAGAAATCACAGTTGTCCTAAATGAACAGTATGGGAGAGTATAGTTTTTTAATACTGACCAGTATATACGATTATTCAGGAAAGATTTTGGTTCCATCACAGGTAAAAAGAATACATGTCCAAGGGATGCACAGCAGTAGAAGTGAATTTCTGTATAAAAACACAGTTCATGGTTGCACAGCAGTTTTTACTCTCATATAGATTTAAAGTGCTGCAGGAGACGGGTGATCATACCACCCCCTTTGTGCCACTGCCCTCACTTTGTGTAAATGCATGCTGGGTTAGATCAGGAAACTGATCCCTGAGCCATCCTGTCATGTTACTGTGCAAATGCGAGATGAGTGAGCATCTGGGGGGGTGGGGAGGATGAGTGGGATCAGCTCTTTCAGTGGAGAGTTGGATTTATCACGGATTAAAGCACCAGGTGATCAGTAATCATAGCTTCAAAACATTGAAGACATGCTGCAGAGTGAACTTTCCTGGTACAGTAACCTTCAGTTTGCAGTAATCTGTCTTCTAGTGACTTGGGATAAGGGAATTGTGGAATTTTGTGTTTTCTTACTCTGCTTCTTATAGTTAACAATTTTTGCACAGTATATTTTGCAGTCATATATTTTGCATACACATGCACTTTACTGCTGTTTAATTTTTATCACCTCCTTTATGCACTTGAGTCAGGCAAGCCTCATTTGATTCCTGATGCTGCCTTATTAGTCAATGTGCCTTAAGTTGCAGTAAGTCTTGAGTAGATAAAGATCTTAATTCAATATGTTTGTTTTTCATAAAATTAACAGGAAGTTACAGAGAAACTGATGCTGTAATGGGGACATTAGGGACATCACAGTTAGCAAAAAGTGGTTTTCAGGGATGAAACCAGCTGAATCTATCTTTATATCCCCTAGAAGTCATTCTCATAGGTATTTCCTTGCTCTGGTTCCTTTGGCATAATGGTAGTCTAAATTCTCCTTTCCAACTAGAGTCAACACATTTTTGAATGTTGGCCTAAAGGAAGGGATTCTCTTTACCTCTTTGGGTAATCTGTGTATTTGGGCTTTAACAAAATGACAACAATCTCTTCTAGGGTACCTTACACCTTAGGTTTGTGTTGCCAGCTGGGGAGATGGACCAGTGCTGAAACAGCTTGTTTGGGGTGGGTTCAGTGTTCTCCTGAAGTGCGGGGGTGGTGGGTTTTTAGCCTCCTGGACCTCAGCCCCTCATTACACCAGACTTCACAGCATTCTTGGTCTAGTGCAATATCTTCCATTTTCAGTGAAAACAGTCCCTACCACAGAGGGATGCATAGGTTTGGACTGGGCTTTTTATGTGGTCTGCCAGTCAAGATGCATATTCAGCACGACTACTGGTTTTTAGGGATCTTGTGTTAAGACAAGGTTTACAACTGTCATAGGGCTTGCTTCCAAACCACAGTCATTAGGGAGAAAAAGCAGGTAGAGCTAAGGGCAGTTAGCGCTTGTGCTGAGTTCATCTGAGATTCTTCAACCAGCATCTCCTGATGGCTGACCAAGAAGTATGACAGGGTTGTGTCTGACCAGCTCTGCGTTCACGAGGGAGAGCTGGAGTAAGAACCACTCCCTGATAACGCCTGTCTGCTCGTTCAGCAGTGGGTCCCATTGCCTTCCATAAGGGCTGTGTGATCCTGTGTGCTGGCCTCTCCTATAGGAGCGTGGGTCTGTCCTGCTCCTCTGTGTCTCACCTGTTCTCTGCAGCACACTGTGCCAAAACCTATGGACCATGGAATATTGTTGACTCTATCTCCTTTCTGTTTTAATAGGCCTTGATTTTCCAGCAACTTTACTGTAACATGCATCTCTCATGGTTTTCATTTGCAAGGAGTCCAGTGCAGTTATACATCTGACAAACTGGAGTAATTGCATGCTGTTCTTTACCAGACTTTTAAGCAGCAGCTACACTTCTACCTCTGAAGAGAGGTTTTCTGTGATGTGCTGGCTATGCTTTTCACAATGGTGTTGTTTAAGTCATCTCCTTGTATTGCCACTTACACTTTTGCCCTTATTGGAATTGGGATTCTGAGTTAGTTAAACCTTTGTCTTAACCTTGACCACCCGTTCTCATGCAAAGTGAACTTATAGAAGTTACTGCTTAAAAAAAAGGAGAGAAGTGAGGGGTGTGTGTGCAAAACCACTTACCCTTTCTGCAGTCTCATGAACTTCTAGCAGTGTAACTGATGCAGTGTAGGAGTAGGAATGAGTGATGGAGTAGAGAAGGAAAGGGCTGCAAAACCTGCTGTTGCTACTGCTCCGGAGACTGTGCTTTGAATCTGTAAGGTGGCTGGACTTTGCCTCTATGAATCTTGCCTCATGCTAGCACTGATCTTTTAAAAGGGGCAAAAGATTACAGAGATACTTTGCTAGTGCTCTCTGGTGCAAAATCAGAGATTAATTTTTGTTACATCTGAAGCCTTGCATCTTCCTGAAATACACTGAGTTCTTCAAGAGATTATGTGATTCTTGGTTCTGTAGTGTCTTTGTAGTTTGAACTAATTTAAAACCCAAGATGTGTTTCATGTGCGTTTGGCTTGAGGGATACCTGGCGACATGTTTAAATCTCCATTGAAATATGCAGGCCTAACCAGTTTCTGTCAAAGATGAGGCAAACTGGTAGAAGCTGTTTTGCTCTTGCCATCACATCACAAGCAGCAGCTGAAGATGTGCACAGGATGACTTATTTCAGAAATCACATAGCTTAGCAGTTGTCAAGGGGAGGGAAAACCTTCAGTCTTCTATTTGCTTGTGATGATGGGATGCATAAACTGGAACATAAGTCTCCATGCTGGAGCTTCTCCTAATGTTCAGCAAGATGATAGGCAGAAAGATGCCTTAAGGTAAAATATTGAACATTTTGGTTTGGGATGTTGGTTTTGGTTTGTTTTGGTTTTGGTTTGGTTTTGGTTTTTTTTTTTGTCTATGGACTGCCATGAGTACAAACCATCTACATGATTGCCTCATGGAACCCTTGTTGCCGAGGGAAACAAATTCTGTAAAATTAGCCTATTTTGTTAATTTGGGAATGAATCAGAATAAGTGGTTCTTAGTTTGTGTCTAGAAATATTTCTTAGAAACAAAGGTTTGACAATCCTTGAAGATTATGCTGTTTTACATTTACATTTGTCTGCTGTGGGTGGGGAGTCTCTTGCAGCCTTTCTGAAGGCAGAGTCCATGCTTTCCTCCTGTTATCTTTGCTATTAAAGCTGAATAGTGCTGACATCTGCCTTGATGGATGAGTGGATGTCATTCTTGGGAAAAGTAAATTTAAGGCAAAAAGTAAATGGTGAAGGATTTTTTTTTTATTCTTTCTTTTTAGTAGTTGAACTAGCTGTTTTAGTTTATTTTCTCAAGGACCACAGGAATAAATCGGAACAATGCAAGGTTGAGTTGCACCTGTAAAAATGGATTCGTTTTCTTAGCTTCCTCCTGTTCTGCACAAAGCCACAAGCAGCAGAAGTACTGGAAGAGCCTGCTGCGTAGGCTTATGCTAACCGTATGTTAACTTTGCTTAAAAAAAATTAAACCCTACCTCCTGCAGAACTTGATTTGCCATTGAGAAGAGCTTTCCACTTGCTGGGCATGAAGGGGATTTTTTCAGTCCCTGGCAATTGTGCAGAGAGATGGCTATTGTTATTGGCTCAAAGACTGTAGAAAGAACTTTAATTTCCCTGCTCTGTTTGGTGCCTCTGCAACTCCAGACTGTCTTTCAATGCAAACATTTAGCTGACTGTCCACTGTTGCTGCTTCTAGGTTCCTTTCATTTTACATTTTGTTCTGCTATCCTTGTGGTTCTTCTACATTGAGTGTTTGGAGTTATTTTTCATGAGGTGTTTTTGTTTCTAAAGTAATTTTATTTTTTCTCTGGGTCATGTATGTATTTGTCTTCACTAATGTTTGCAACATCTCCAAACATAGTATCCTCTGTGAATTTAACTAACGTGCTGTTTACCCTTTCTTCCAGATCCAGTTTCTGATCCTACTTCCACATTTGGGAGTATGCAAGGGACAAACACATCTCTTTGCGTAGCTTGACTGGATATCCCAAGACTAGGATGTTAGTATATTTAAACATTTTTTTTGCATTAAAATGTTGCCAGTATCTTAATTGCACATAGACTATTATTTCTTAAATGTAATTAACTTTATTGGCATTATGCATATTCAGAAGCTTGCTGATAAAAACATTCTGCAGTCTGACTAGTGCTTATTGGTGAGTTTAAAATGGGTGCAGAAGTAAAAAGAATTTCAGGGTTGCTTTTTAAATGAGCTTATTTAGTGTTACAGCTTTAGCACTCATTCTTGAAAGTGTTGGCTCTTTGTGTAATAAGATTAACTGTAGGTTAATCCATGAACATATAAAATCTTTAGACTATGTTCAAGATAGTTATGAAGGACCATTTCAGACTTATGAATGCATGAAGAGAGATTTTTAAATACCTGAAATAATCAAATATCTATAGAAATATTTGCATCAAATAAGCATTAACAAAACCCAAAATTGCACACTGAAGTCTTCTTTGATTCCCTGCATCGCAGGTCATATTATTATTCTGGGTCTTGTAAAGAGCCAGTTGTCTGGAAGAGTAAACCCTATGCTAAACTAGTTTTGCAGATTTGATAATGCAGTTTCCTTAAAAATGTGTTTTGTGATTGTATCGTTACTGCAAAATGAGGTATTGCATGTTTTCTGTGCAAGTAAGTGTATGGAAGTAATTAGCAATTCAAAGACAAAGTCAGCATTAAAATATGTGCTGTTTTTAAAAATGTTGGGTTTTTGACTTGGCTACTCTTGGAGTGTTCCATGTGTTCAACTACTACTGTATTTAATTGAATTACTTATTGAACACTGATATAAGCAAGTATTTAAAATACTGAAGTCACTAGGATACGGAATACAGTGTTCATTGTGGAGCTGTGGATTTTGCAGGTTCCTTTCTAGCCTTAATTTTCCAAGGTGCCTTGTGTTCCTTTTCCCCTGTAAATGAAAGGAACCTTCTCTTCATGAGGTTTGAATTTCTTTCGTTAAAACTGCTGCTGACCTTCTTGGCTATGATTTTACAGTGATTAGGTATAGTTTCTCTGCTTGGATTTTCATTGGTACTGTTCAGCTCTGTACATGGGTAATAAATCCAGGTAAAATTGCAGTTCTTCTTTAGCTTGGCTACTTCAGCAAAAGAAGAACTAGTGCAAGTTGTTCTGCAACACTTGTTCTAGTACCCCACTGCATTTTGTTTTAGTGTCTGATTTCCTTCACTCATACCTCTGGTATTGTTGCTGTGGTTTTATAGAAAAGTGTGTTATGGTCATTACAGTGTGTTCTAGAAGTCTAATATTCCTTGAACTTGGAAATATTTCTTGTGTCAGAGATAACTTTATTGTTAAGTTGGCTATTTTTGAAATAATTTTCAGAGTACTTAAGATATAAGATTGGCGGTAGTGGGGAGCAGGGCACTCACATGAAGTAGTTATTAATGCTTCTTGCACACACAGTCATCAGTAATTTACTGTTACCTCTTTATGCCATACTTTGTTCATTACGTGTGCATGATAGTCTTTTTCTTTTAGATAAACTTATGTATGAAGGATTCTGTATGGGAAAAAATTACCCTAAGGGAAGATATTTAAAAAATATCATAGACATCAACAAACTGAATAGTTGTTAGTGCTACTGTAGACTTTTAATCCCTTAGGATCAGATTATTAGGGTGTAGCCTGCAGAAACTCAGTTTGCATCAAATTTCTTTGCTGTTTATATGGCTGTACTGCTGGCAGTTCCTAGCTATGGATAAGGAAATCCACTTCTGAGATTTTGCTCTGAAAGAACAATTAAGAAGTTACAAAAAGAGCTGCTTTGATTATAAGTGGACAGTGATACTGATCTTAAAAGCTGAATCCTCTAGCAAAGCAGCACTCAAAATTGGGAAGGGTTTCTATTTCTTCTTATAAAGGTTGTACCAGATACTTCAGTTTCTGGTGAATTTAGCAATACAACAGAGTGGGTAAGTTTGAGAAGATTTGTGTATAGGTTACCTGGAAAATTTAATTCTGATTTGGAGCAAAGGACTAACTTCTGATTTGGAAGGCTGAGTGCTCTCCCAGTGTTTCTTCACTTAGCATGAAAGAATTGGTTTCAGATCTTCTGATCATCCTAGTGATGATAGTGACTTCATTCTTTGAAAAGATCTGAGGGAGGTGTAGCATGTTTACTGAGACCTTTTTATTGAGATACTAACTGTAAAATTAGAGCAAGACTGGCTGTTGTAGAAGTCTTATCTTTGGATGTTTTGTCTTTGTAACAGTTTGATGTTCTTGACTAGAAACCTGTGATTTGTTTAACTGTTAACATATCCTGAGATTCTGCTGCAACACAGTGACATTGAGAAACTTAGTGTGCAGGAAGTATGGGACTGCTGTCCTCTCTCAAGTTCAGATCACGAATGATGCTTTGAAGCAAAGAACTTCAACTAGATTGAAAACAAATGTGTGAGGGTATAGGGTGGCCTAAACCAAAGTACAGTGGATTAAACATTTGACTAAAGAAGGCCAATAACATATGCTATATTTCGGGAATTCCAGAAGGTCTGGAATAAATGAAATGGAGAAGATAGCACTGTCAAAAAGCTGCACATAACTGCTTGGTTTGAGGAAGACTTAAAAATGATGATAGGAACTGAAATTACTATGTATATAATTCAGTTAAGTGCACTGTTAAATATACCAGTAGACACCAAATTCACTGTAGCTACCCAGAACAGGTACTTGGGAATAACTTTGAAATCCTGAATGGCCATTGTGAAATCTGTGTTCTCTATCATGTTACTTTTGCATCATCCAAATTCCAAGGGATCTTTTCTGGCTATGATCTTTGCTTCTGATCCAGTATTTATTTCAGATATCTGTCTTTATTCTGAATAAGGGAAAGGCAGTCTGAGAGAGTGAAAAACTAAGTTGGACAGATCTTGATTTCTGCAGTCTTGTCTAAGATGTCTCTCCCTGGTCCTGCCGTTTGTTCCTGCTGATACAACTGGACTAGGCCAGGAAATTGTTCCAATCTAGAAAAAAGGGCAAGCAAAAATGATTATTTTTAAAAATTTTCTGTATGTTCTTATGTAGTAATTTATATTGCCAGTCAAAAGTGTGACTAGAAATGCTGATGGTTAAGCAGTCTGAGCTCAGCTTACAGAACTGGTGATGTGTGTCTGAGGCTAAAGGGTTAGTAAGACTCCAGGAGTTGCGGCATGAAATGATGGTAGGCATTATGTGACATTAGATGTGAGAGAGAGATTTATTGGTCACTTGCTCTTTGGGAAAATTTCACTAAACCCCAAAGGTCAGACTTTTTTACAGCTATTTACTGTCGGTTTCTGGCATCTGAGTGTAGTTATTTTTTTAGAAAAGGTTTTCTGGTCTTCATCTACACTGAGTAATGTTCCATCACATCTGGCAATTTCAGTTCCCGCAGTTAATTTCAGCACCAAATTGTTTTTCTGCTGTAATATTTTGTTACAAAGTTGTCAGCAGCTGTGCTGATGCTTTTCTGTTTCCAGAGGAATATCAGGCCTTGCAGCTTCTTTAGTGCATAGGCATAACCCGAGGTGTGACTGAAGGATAGTTTAAGAATATTTATGTTAGTATTGTTTCTGTTGACACAAGAATAACAACAGTAATATAGCTGTATCTTCCTTGCTGTATGCAATAGTAGTCATGTGCTTACTTTGTTTCTTTGTGTTCTTAATACTACTGCTGTGCAAACAACCGTAAAGCTGGAGAGGGTTCTTAGGCTTAGTTTTGCTTCCTTTGGGTTTGCACCTTGTGTTGTAGACTCATGGAATAATGCCTTGCTTGATATATACTTGCAAGTGTGACTTCAGTGATAACAATTAGTCACTATAACATGCCCTGTAGCTGGTATGAATTCTGTGTCTTTCAGTGTTAAGATACTTCTCTGTGTGTGTTGGTTTGTTTTCAGGGTTTTTGTTTAAGGTATATAACTTGTGACTCCATGTCCTGCTTTCATTTTCTCCTTCATTGTTGTGTAGCTGCCTGTATCACCTTCTGATTTCACCTAGATCATCCTTCCTATTGAGACAGAACTGAGCTGTCCATCTGAAAAGGCTAAGGATACTTTTCTAGCCTTTCTGGAAAGCCTTCTCAAAACATCACATGTGCTTCATATTCACTGTAGTCATGATTCAGCTTTCTTTCCATGATCTAGAGCTTTCTTTGCTTTTGTTAACTTCTTAATCAGAATTTAGATATACTCACTGGTGTGGTGAAATAATCACTTGACTTAATAGTGTTGTATCACTGCATACCATAAGATTTTGCAGGATTCTGCGAGCTAGCTGAAGTCAAGGTGTACTCTTCATTGAGGCAATTATGTAATGGCTTGTTGTGGAGGTTTATTTTACACCAGACAGACTTACAATCACAAAAACAGAGTAAAAATGCTCTTGGTGATTTTTACCTTACAGGTAAACTCAGTATATTCACCTCTCAACTCAGGAATGTTCAATTGTTTTCATGGGTCTGTTCATTGAAGGTCATCAGATTTTCAATGATTGGTGATATAATTATGTTTAGTTTCCTAAAGAGAATAATGTTTTCATTCGCATTTGCTGATTACTTGAATAGATCTGAAAAATCTCTGTAGAGATGGTGAAAGGGATATCTACAACTTGAGAGCTGAAAGAAAAGAATAATGTATTAAGTTAATTCAGTAATGAATCATGGTATAAATGACCTCTTGTGGTAAAGAAGTTGAAACTGAGTCACACTGCAGGAGTTTTCTAGATCACAGCTGTGGTTTGGTAGATGCTTTTTCTGCTGGCAGTCCTTGTTTAAATGGATTGAGCAGCTTGTACCTACCGTTTCTGGGCTGATTTTTAGCTTTGAATTATTTCAGTTAATGTGGTTTCAGTAGGTGACTGTGTTGCAGGCAGGGAACAATGTCAGGCAAGACTGAATTGCTGGGGGAAGGCAACCCTCTTCAAACAGGACAGTTGTGGAGTATGAAATATAGCTCATATCTCAGCCAGTTCAACTCATCCTCTAATGCTTCTGCACTATGCCAGTATCTCTTGAGGTTTGGGTGAAAGCCACTGGTGTCCTGTGCTTCCACATAGACAGCTTCTGTGGGAGAGAGAGGGTTCTTCTGTGCTTTAGACTGACTTGGACCTCTGCTGTACCTGTTTGTAGCAAGTTGTTCCTGAGAGCACACTTGGCCTGATCTGTGACACAAGCATTACTGTGGCCATAAAATAAAGTGGAGCAGAAAATTGATGCTGCTGGAAATCCTATCTTTTCTGTGGGAGGCATTTTCCAGGCAGATCAATTTCATCTACTGTAAGGCTATTCTTAAGTTTGTGTCTTAGGAGCATAGCATATGGGGATAAGTAGTGGTAGTTAATGAGTGCCACCTTACCTTTACTTGGGAGTGAAGGATTAACAGATTGTCTCCAATGGGAAAAGAGTTTCAAGGTTTTTATTTTGCTGCAATAAGTAATTCAATACAGTTTAAAAAAAAATAGCCTCAAGTCTGAGAAATGTTTGGGTCTCTGTATTTTGGTCCATGCTGATTTGTGCCAGTGTGCATTCTAATTCTTGAACTATTTGACTTTTTAAATCTGTAAACTTCCTAGCTAGTTCTTACAGTTTCTTATCACTGAAAGTTGTACCTGGTTGCCTGCTGGAACTCCATACCTGGAGGTCGAACAAATAAGAGCGCTGTCTTTGAACTGAGATACTGAAAAGCAAATCCCACTTCAGTTTTTATTTTTAAAATTCGTATGTTTGGATTTTACTTTAGTTAAGTTATTTTTTTAAAAAAATTAGATCCTCTTCTACCATTAAGTAAAACGTATATATTTTTAAGGATGCATAGAAAGTTGATAGTTACTGAAGCTCCTCTGTTGTAATTCTTTGTCATTTTGTGCTGTCTGTATTTTCTGGTTTATTTTCTAAGGTAATAAAATGCAAGTATTTACATGAGAGGATTCCAGTTAGGTCCTGCATTAGAGGTGACTGGCTGTGATGGAAACCAGATAGTCATACAGTAAATCTCCTGATTTTGAGTTAAATGTAAGCCAGAAACCCACAACCCTTGACTTGAACAACTAGGCAGATTAGTGGTGCAGTGTATATAAATTGGAGGATCCTTTCACCCCTGCAAATCCGTATGAAGATTGCAACTCAGCCTGCCAGAACAATTGATGTATCTTGAGGGGATCTTGAGACGGCCATTGCAATATCCTTAGCTTTTCTTGAATTCTGCTTCTGAGAGTTTTGATTGGAAATAAGAAGTTTGCATGCCTTTGTGTAATTCTCTTCTTGATATCAGATCACTCACACAAAAATACTCCTCGTGGGAGGGAAGCAGGAGATGATCCATATTTTGCTATACTCTGCACTCAGGCAACAAGCTTTATAACTTGTCACTTCTGTTTTTTTGAGGTTGGATTTTCAGTTGTAATCAGTGAGATAACCTGCCAGTTAGAGTGCTAACGTTGGATGGAGAGTCTCCTGTTTCCATTTCTCATACTGCAACACAAGCTGGTAACTTGCTTTGCTTCTCTGCTATTCCTTGTAGAGCAGAGAGATCTCCCCTGTTCTAGGGTGTTTCGCAAGGCACTTTTCTGCTGTGAAGGCAAGTGCATTGCAGCTCTGTAGTTCTGATATGTAGCTGTTATGCTGTCATATTTAGCTCATTAAATTTTAAATGCCTTGCTGTGTGTTTGGGATTGCATCAGAGAAAATGTTCTTAGACTTGGGTCTCAGAGGGAAAGGAATAGCTTGGTTGAGAGGGATGTTTGGAGAGCAGGGTGAGGATGGTCTGCTGCAGCTTTTTTATAAAAATTACGAACTAGTAGTGGAATTTTAATTAAGTCCTGCAGGACTGATGGTCAGTCAGAAGCACTTCTATCAACAGTTCTTGTAGTTTTTTGCTGCATTTTTGATTTCTCAGCTTACTGCTGCAGTAAATTACTATGACAGTGACATAGTGGCTGTTTGGCAGAACATGCACCTTGTTTGCTTCTTGAATGCTTCAAATAAAGCTTCTCTACTGGAGATACTCTTCTACAGTGAATAAAGCATTACTCTAAGGCCAAAATTCTTTTTCTCTTGAGCGCCAAGCTCTTGTTTAGGGACCTCAGCACATGATATTCTGTATTCTGTCTTGAGAATGGAAGATGCTTTGGTGCAAAAAGCTACAGAAGAGCTGTGTGTTGCTATACAGAACTTGGATATATCTGTTCTTTTAAACAGTACCTGTCTTAACATCCTTAGTTCTTTTCTTTTGTATGCATGTGTCTATATTGCTCTTAAAGAACCAGGTTGATATTTAAGGTCCTCATAATCCTCTGGAGTAGGAATGTCTGCAGTAAGTCCCTGGACAGTGCAGTTTCATTAACAAGAATAGGGAAGCATGAAATTTGAAAAATTGGTTGAGATGCACAGCTTTTACTTTGTTCCCCAAGAAGCTAAAGCAAAGTTGATATAAGCTGTAGTTGGAGTCCTTAATTGGTCTCCATGCAGATAACGAGATCTCTCATCATAGGTAGATGGGAGTTTCTTTTATTTTGTTGCATGAATAAAAGAATATTCACAACTTATAATTATATGCATGTCATGAGACTTAGTGTATATTAATAACTGTCCTGTGACTTTTTTCCACCTCCCTTGTTGCTTGGTCTTGCTTTTCTATTAAGATGCCCGTGACTGAAACATTCAAGTTTAATAGATTTTTGTCCTGAAAGAGACAGAATTCCCGTGTTACACATAGAGTGTAGGATTTTTCTGAATTAATTCCTGCTTCAAATCCCATAGCTGTGGATAAATATAACCAATCTTGACCAGAAAATGTAGGCATGAGAAATCCAGTAAAAACCTGATGTGATGGTGGTGGCTCTTGCTACAAACTAGTTAATGAGACTCCTAACATGATGAATCCAAGTGCTGGGAGAGAATGAAAGGGAAATAGATCTCAGCAACCAGCCTATGCTTTCCTAAATAACACCTTCAGAGTCCTAGAGTAGGGAAAACGATGATCCAGTCTTAGGGTGCGTGTCTTGTGTCTTCAATTGGACCCTTGTAAAATTAAAGAGTGTCTTATGTCTGGCTGAGTTTGATCAGCTTCCAGTTTCAGCTGCTGGATCTGGGTATGTCTTTGAGAAGCTGTTTTTCCTGTTCCTAGATGTTTGATTTGTGGTTTTCTCCATTACCCCTACCCCCCTTTCCAAGTTGTGTTTAATTGCATTTGCTTTCGTCAGCAGTCTCTGTGACCTGGGCCTTTTGTTAATTGCTGCTCTTCCTGTCTTTGTAGCTCCAGTAAATTTAGTGACTGCTTTCTTCCAGGACTGAAATGGCAAATGGCACAGGGCCAAGAACCAGTACCTGATGGCTCTCACTGCCAGTAGTTTCTCACTGCCACCAATATTTTAAGAGCTGTCACTTAATTGATTTTTAATATTTTGAATTTATTTGTTTGCATCTCCTCTCTGACTTTTGCAACATTTCTGACTTTTGATTTAACTTCTCTGCTCTGAATCTTCCTGTCCATCATCCAACTGCTTGTCTCCTCTTTGTGCTTTTACTCCTATTTACTTGGGTTTGGGATTTGTTGTTTTTTAAATTTTTTTTCCCGATTTAGCAGGTCAGGTTTTCTCCCCCATGGGTTTCATGGTTTCTGATATCTTCTTAGATGGTTAAGAAATTTAAACAAAATATATAGCCAACTAATGTCTTAAGTGACTTGACTAAATTTCCAGCTTTTTGAAGTTGTCCTTTTAATGTTCCAATTGCTATATATTTGGCTGTTTATTATAAATAAATGCTGATGAATCACTTGTCTTAATTTCTATTGCAACTGGTCTATTGCAGTTGGATTTGAACCTTGTGGATCACTTCCAACTCTGGAAGTGATATTCTGATTCTTTGGTTCTTTGACCTACTGTACTTAACTGCTGGCCTGGGCAGTACTCATTAAGTCTATTGAGGTTTAGTTTATAAATTGATATTCACAGATTAAATTGATACACACAGATAAGGGCTGAGGAGTTGACAACTATGTATGTTAGTTTTCATTTTCTGCCCTTGCTATGTTGATTTTTTGGAGTTATTAACAATTTATGTAATAATCCATTCAGGGCATTTTTTTTACTTCCCCCAAAATGATTTTGTAAGTTAAAGTCAAGCTTTACTGCTTTGGGCTGAATATATGTAGTGACTATTCAAAGTTATATTTGAGCGGTGCTGTCTTGAGGGAGGAAAAAGCATTGTTTGACATACTAGGCTCTGTGTCAATGGCACTCCAGAAGTGCATCCCTATCTTTTTCTGAAGATCTTGCATTCCTGTTTTTATAATAGGGAATGTGTCTCTGGCTAATCTGCATTACTAGATACTGTTATCCAAAGGAGCCTGGTAGCTACTTAATGATCACGAGGGCTCTCAGTTTTAAGGGAGAAGATGACATGAGGGCTTTACTGTTGTTTTTTTTTTTTTCTTTACAAAGCTTAAATTAAACTATTGTGTTAAATTGTTATCTTACACCATTAGCCATCAAACTACAATTACAGTTTAAATTTCTGACAAAATATTTGGTTATAGATGAGTAAAAATGCCAAGAAAATATGGAAATAAAACTGTTTAGGTGCAGAGAGAAAGCTAGTGAAAATTGATCATGCTGAAGACTGCATAGTCAGCCTTCCCCCCCCCCCCCCTTCTCTTTAATTTTAATTTCTTTCCTTGCTGCCCTTAGCAGATAAATGGCACGTATATATTCTGATTTTTACCAGAGGATGTTTTAGGGGAGGCTTTACTTATTTACAGTCTAACTGTTGTTAAATAGGAATAAATGTGTATCAACCTCTGCATTTAAAAAGTTATTCCACCCTTTCTTCAGTACTAAGGGTTTTCTTTCTTTGCTCTGGGATTTTTTTTCTAATTCTTCACTTCCTAGAGAGCCTTCTGGAAAAGAGAGATGTTTTACACTTTATAAATTCAGGTTGTTTTTTTCTTAATTAAAATATTTTTTCCTAAATTCTTATACTAACATCCAGAAAGTGTTTTTCATTGGAAAGCTCACCAGTAACATTTGTGAGAGTTAAATATGTGGTTGCTTTGATTGTGAAGAGCATATCAGAGATCTAAATACAACCGATATTGAAAATCTAATACTGATTTCTAAAATACTGGAATTTTCTTTCTTCTAATTCTGTTATTCCTGCAACTTTTCCACTGGCTCTGCTCTTCAGCTGCTGTGAACTATCAGACACTGCAATACAGATGATGAAAATATAGAAACTGGAATTTAGCAGAGAGAGCCATGTTAATTTCTGTTCCATTTGAAATGCAGGAAAATATCATCTGCCAAATGGAAAAGGACAATCGGTGGGAAAAGAAATGTTCTTTTCAAGCTTCTAAGAGCAGTGACAATGGAGAGAAAAAATACTATAAAAAGTAGGCAGCTCCTTTTTCAAGATTTTGTTTTCAATGTATTCTGCATGATTAACTGTACACAGTTGCTCTTTTGGAGCCCTGAATGACTGAACACAACATCACAGGGCTTAAACTGCCTTTGCTGCATTGCACTTTGCATTTGGGGGGAATAGGGCTCAGCTTTATGGCAGTTTTACCAGTCTCTAGTATAATTTTTGAATACATTCATACTTCCCTTATTTGCCTTTTTTAATGTCAAACATTGCACATAAGATGTTCTGCTGTTGCTATGCAACTGCTAAATCCAATATTTAATATTAATAAAACCCGAGTGGCATTAGCATCACTCAGAACAGTGGGCTAGCAAACTACGATCGTACAATATCCAAGCTGTAAAACTTGGCAGCGACTTCAGTGTGCAATTGCATGCATGGCAAACTGTGGGGCATGAGTCACTGGCAGTTACTATTAAAAGATTGATGAATTTGAGTAAAATTTCTAAAGTCTTTTGATTTTTATACATATATATATATAAAATAAAGGTTCTAAATGAAAAGATCAAGAACAAGGTTGGTTAGCTATTTTCCTTAAGGTTTCATTTCAGAGTCAAATTCTGAGGGTCTCTACCCATATGTTAAAAACGTTATAAACTATTCAACGTTATAAACCTATGGGTCAATACCCTGATTCTCCTATTTTTCTTCTAGGTCAGGTTGGTCGGCCCTTTCCCACTGTTCCTGCCACTTCCTGAAGCCTGAATTGGCTTTTTTTGGAGGCAGTGCTACTTCTCTGCCTGACAAGGTGCTGTTCAATAGGATGTATTTCCACTTTCTCTTCTTCCACCTTGTTTTCTGATTTCTCCCTATTTCTCTTCACTCTTAACTGTTATTTCACTTTTTTTTTTCGATTCTTGGTTCTTCCTGAGATTATATTTTTAGTGTTGTACCTCAGCAATGTTTTTGCCATCTAAGTCATGTTGCACCCTGCAAATTCTGTAGCATCCTGCATTGGATTTCTGAAGTTGTTGGTGCACTGACACTCTTGCTGACACCCAGAGGCATGAAACACTGCTTGTCATTTCCTTTTGAAGACCGCTCTCCATAACTTAGATATTAGATGTGGATGAAGTCAGAATTATTTTAGAATTACTGTTCTTTTGAAGTGTAATTCTACTATTTCCTTCATAGTACATGATCATTTGGGTTTTGACTGATATCTTAAACATTGCTATTTTGGGTAGTTTATCTGTCCCTGATTCACCCATGCAAGTTTCTCTAAATTTAAGACCATACTTTTGTTTCTTAATTTGTTTTTTATTTCTTCTTCTGCCACTCAAAGACTCGAAGAAGTAGGAGAAGCTAGAAGCCCCTAGCTACTTGCAAACCATTCTTATAGCTACAAAACAAAAAGTATTGGAGGGGGGAGGGAAGGGCAGGCAATAGTAAAGTTATAGTCTTGAATTTTTCTGGTCATTCCATTTTTATACATTTTTATAAGGTAGAATTTGTCTATCACCCTAAAGTAATCTTTGTACTTTTCATACTCACTGTGCTAACCCATCTTCTCACGGTAGTGGACAGTTAATAGCTCTGTAGATTTTTTACCGCCAGCGGGGGGTTACTGTAATATTGATTTAACTTTTCCAAATAATGGCAGTAATTTTGGTGCACGTTTTCCTTCTTCTGGAATAAACTCAAATTGATTAGATGTATTTTAAGTGAGGTATAAATCGTGGTGTTGAAGTAGATGGGACTGTGTGTCTTGGATGCAGATCTGTGATTGAAATTCCATTCCTTACTGATATGGCAGCACTGAATCCTTCTCCTTTTCATTTTCTCTCCTCAAAACTGCAGTTCTTGAGGAAACACTGATTCTAATGTGTACTGAAATTTAGAAAAGTAACTGAATGCTACTGAGATGGAAGAATGTATTTTTTAAATTGGGAAAATTTACCTTCTTTCAGTTTGGAGGCTTAAATGAGAGTATTTTTATTTGTGTAGAAATTACTCGGTCGCATTGTAGAACCTGCAGCTTCCTATGTTCTTTTGAAAATGGTTTATTTCAATGTTACAATATTCTTTGTTTTTAACCTAGCTACTTAGAAAACTGCAGGAGTCAGTGGTCTCTAGGTTGTGCTATGATTTATCAGTAGTTCAGTCATCACAATTGACCCGTGTATCTTGTAATACTTGGAGAAAACGTGTTGAGCTCTGTTCTTGGAACAGATAAATATAGAACTGCTATTGTGAATATTGTAGTGACGTACTAATCTAGAAAGCTAACAATTCTTTTATTTGCTTTTAGGGTTTGAAAGTATTCTAGAAGGCCTGTTTGGACCTGGATTATTAAAAGATCTCAGTTTGTTTAAAGGTATTCAATCTCTATGTTTGTATCTCGTTCTGCATTTCTAATGACAGAAGCAGCCTCAGCTCTGCCTCTAGAAAATGTGTGTTACCGTGGTGATTTGTGCTTTTTTTTTCCCCCTCCCCCAGGCAGTGCTCACAGTTAGTTTCATATTGGCTAAAATTACTAATGAGTGTGCGTTCATCTTTATGTAGCTGGGAGTGTATTTTGCAGTGCTCAGAAAAACAGATTTGTTGTGCATAGATAAAATGTATATAGTTTGGTAATCTGGGGATTTAGAAAAATGGCCGAAATGAAGCCTGAATCCTCAGAAAGCAGGCAAGAATGTTGTGAAACAGGTATTTAATTCAGCATTTCTCTTTTGGCTCCAGTTGTGTTGTGGTTTATGAATATGAAGTAATTTGCTATTCTTCTGATTTACAGACTGTGAGCCTGAAGGTGTTTCTGATTGGTCTTTTGATGAAAATTGTCTTTTCTGCTGCCTCAGAAGAGAAAAAGTGAAGGTAACAATGCAGATGTGTGAAGCTAGTAGTTGTAGGGGAGGGACAAAGGGAGGGAGTTTGCTGCTCCTAGTTAACTGAATATGGAAAATCTGCAACCTCCTACCCCTTTCTCCTTTGGAAAAAGGTTTTCTGAATTAAAATATGTAGGTTAATGAACAGACTTGCCTCTTTCTCTGCAACTTTTTCTTTGTAATATGTAATGCACTTTTTCTTCCCTGTGCATTAGCTCTTTCTGTTTGTTGTTTTTTATTTGTTTTGGGTTTTCCTGAGTTCTTTGTAAGGGATCTTGTTGGGAATCATGAAACCTTCCCCAAGGGAGCCAGACTGTGGCTTGTGCATGTTTACTACAGTCAGATGATGGGCTTATCTTCAGTATGGAAAAGTGGTCCATTTTAACAGTCTAGAATCTCGTTCTGTATCTTGGAATCTTCTTCCCTGTGGGCCATATCCTTTTATTGAAGTGCTCTTGTGCATGGTAGATTTTGTACTGTGCTTGTTCATAATGAAGTCAGAACCTAAACATGGACAAGTCAGGTTTGCCAGCACAAACTTGCAGTTTATTTTCTTAAGGAGATCATAGTTGTATATAAAACAAAAGCTATGGTGCTATACTGATTGTTGTTCAGCCCACATACTGAAATTGTGATTGTTCTATAACATAGGAAGGAAGGATCATCTGTCTTGGCAAAACTTCATTTACTGGAATTTGTAACTACTGCTTCTTCCTGCGCAATGTAAAACAACACCAGAATGGATCCCTGTCAACTTAGGAATTAAACAAAAGCACTCTTTCCTCTGCAGCAGCTAACATGTAGCTACATGGCTTGTCCATAAAGGAAGTACCTTGTTGACATTGATATTTGCCATGCTGCCAGTTCATGTGTGTTTCTGTATTACAGCTTTTATTAAGGCAAAAAAGGAGGTTTAGGAATGCTTGCATTTAGAGCAGATGTAAATCTGTTGTAACAGATGTAAGTTACTTTATTGAGACTGACAGCAGGTAACATGTATGTATACTTGTTGTGAAAGGAGCTCTGCCTATTTTCTTACCTCATCTCATAGAAGGACAAAATCCAGTGTTAAGCAAAGCCATTGACTTGATTCAGAAAATAATTTTGTGCTGGGTGAGAGACTGGTCATAGTGTGGGCCGATTGGACAGTGTGTGGGTAGGTATTCAAAAAGGCAGTCTTACTGTCCTCCAGCCTCTCTGTCAAGTCTGTTGGGTTTGGCTATTTTGGCTTCTCTTTTTGTTTGTTTTATTTTTGAAGGAATAATATGCGTCCTTTTAGGTCTAGAGTTTTTGTGTGTCATCTGAGAGATGGTAGGATGGGAGTGCTTCCTTTCCCCTGTGGGTGCAGCAGATTGCTGCCCTGCTGGCATTGATGTCATTAGCTTCCAATACAGAGTTAAATATGATTCTTTCACAAGATTCTTCAAATAGTGTGAATTTGACAACATCTTAATTGGAATTCTAATATGTGACACCAAATTGTTGGAAAAAAGGTTGAAACTTAATTTGGTATTTAGCTAAATAATGGACAGTCTTCAGCTAATTCAGTTCAACTAAATTTGGAATGGTACTAGTTTATTTGACATCTCTTCCACTGAACATCTGGACTGATCTTTGGTTCTTAAGGGAGTTGCAGGCTGTTCATGTCCATCTTCTCTCACCTTGTTTGGAAAAAAAAACTGGGCAGGGTGGCATGGTTTGAGTTGGTGCTTGCATGAGTGCTGAGTTACAGAATGAAAAGGTGTGTAATGGAGGATGTAGCTGGGAGCTGGATAGCCACAAGCTATGTATTGTGATAGTGTGTGGCTGTGGCCGGCCTGTTTTTTGGGGGTTTTTTAAGTACATAATTACCAATACCTCCTTTTGGATTAGTTGAATAATCAATCAATGTACTTGATTTTCTCCTGTAAGTGACATGTAGATACCTAGTGTAACAAGTTCAAAAGCAATAAATATCTTCAGGGTTTTTTTCTGGATTTCATTTGCCCATTAGAATTACCTGTAACTTAGGAGACCATAGTTGTGCATAAGTAAAAATAGAGTTCTGGACTTGTAGGATGAGAATTGGAGGCCAGTATTAGTTTACTGGCAGAGCTGCTTACAGGGTAAAAATCTACATTAGCTATCTCATTCTTTCAGTGATAGTTGTTACTGCTTTTGCAGGTAGTCAGGTTCAATTACATGGTTTCTTCAAAGGATGGAAAACCATCTACTGAAGTATTCTAAAAAAAATTAATTCATTTGTAGCAACAGTTCTAATTGCAAATACTGAGCAAATACCTGCATTTTTGGCAGTCAAAATACAAGACAAGTTTTGATAGAGAAATGGACTTAAGTGTTTTCATTTGAAAGAGATAACAAAATACAAAGTAGGGAGCATGTTCCCAGACATACTTTTTCCCAACTCCAAAGGGTTAAGTGCAGTAATGTAGAACTTTTAGAAGTGGATTTCTTCTTTTCATCACGGAATGCAGAATACACAATCGTTTCTGTATGGTGTGATAGGAGAATAACTGGTTACCTAAGGTGCTGCTACCAGGTTTTTAACGTGGGTGCCTGTGTGCAGAAATGGACAGGTACCTTGAAAGACAAAAAAAAAAAAAAAAAAATTTAGTGGCTCTGGCTGCCTCCATGAGATGAGAGAAAGACTGGGTTTTCCAGGACCAAATCTGACAAACGCACATTTGGATAGTATGCAATTGTGGTAATACTCCATTGCTTGTAGTCTTTATCACTTTTCCTTCTAAAAGGTTGTGGTACAGCAAAGACCCATGAGTCGAGATGGATTGAAGTGTACTTGCCTTATCTCTTTTTAATTATGATTCCTAACTTTTCTGTGTGGTTTGTTAAGTAATCTGACTGAGCTATCTTTACAGAAGAGATCTTTGACTCCATGTAGAATGTTTGTATCAAATTAGGTGTTCTCTAGTATCATTTGCTCATAGTTGGAGCTCAAGCCTAGTGTAAGAAAGGCCAGAAGAAAGGAGAAACTGGAAATGAATTCTTTAAGAGTATTCAGTTGAGTATATTCATGTGGAAAAGAAAACACTATTGTCTACAGTGACATAAAGCAATTCATATGTATTAAGAGAAAAAAGGAACATGGATACATGGACACACAACTAATCTCATTAGTTAGTGAGAGCAGAACAAGAAGGATAATACTCCTAAGCACATTAACTATTTTATAGATATATTTAAGCTACAAAAATAGCAAGAGAGAAAATGACTTGTAGGAGCATATTCTGGATTCATAGGCTGTTTGATGCCAGAAGATTGATTCTGGTCTGCAAAGTTCTCTAAAATACCTGGGCTTCAGTCAAAGGACCTCTCACAATTCTTTCATTTGTGAAGAAGTGTTTTAAGGTACAGCATTTGAAGAAGTTATTTTAAAATTCAAAATTGCTCTGTTATGATTTGGGTATTTTTAAAAGCTTGTAATTATTTTACACAAATCTGATGATCTTTGACTGTGGAGGAACATAGCCAATAAGATATGAACTGTGGTAAGTGTCTCAATAGTTCTGAAGAGAAGTTACCACTCATCTAAAGCATTAACTTGTAAAATAATTGAAGATGGTAAAGGAAATATCTGAAAATTAGTTGAAGCTGCAGGACTCTTACAATTTTCAGTGGCTTTAGAATGTGTTTAAGCTGTGTACAGAGTTCCCTAAGTGTGCTGGAATGTGCTCTAAAACATTTAAAATGCATTTCATCACTTTAAAAACTCAAGCATTTAGACTGTCACTTCTGTATTGTGTCATTTTAAAATAGTTTGATATGGAGGCTAAGACTTTAAAAGATTGTTTGTGATAATCTCCAGACGTCTTTAGTAGTAATGCAGGGTTGCAGCTTTTCTTGTGCATCGGTGTTAATGTAAGCATGTTGTGGTTCCACACCACAATATGCTTACATTTAGATTCCACTGATGTATTTCTTTTCCCCCTACTATAGGTAATAAATGATAATCAATAGCTATGGATCAGTCAAGTTTTATGTTTTGAATTCGATAAATATGATGTCAGTCATCTTACTATAAATATATATATATTCAGTAAGTGAGGGAGGTCTTAAAACTGGTTAAACCATCTGAATTTTTATTAATACTAAGCTGCGAGCAGTCGTAGATGCTTTAAAGGACATGCTCAGAATTGAAAATGATCTTGATAAATTTGAAAACAGGACAAGACAGACCTGTTTTCTCAAGTCACAAGTTACAGATGTCTTAAATGTGATAGGAATGTAAAAGTAGTAAATGACGTTATGGACTGTTTCAAGAGAAGAATTTGTGTTAATACCTGGAGAGGAAAACCTGAATGCTGGTGAAGCCTCAAATGACGGTAGCATTTTGAGATATGTAAACAAACTGAGTAGCATTGAAATGAAAGCAACAAGAATGATACTCTCTAGCAGGTAGAAGGAAAGAAGAGTGTCTGATACCCTTAAAGCTTGTCTACAGAAATTGTTCTCCTTTGTTTTGGCTATGAATTAAAAAGACTGTTCAGTCCTAAAGAAAAGAAAACGCTTTGGAGAAGACAACCTAGGGATGTTTTAACATTCCTTTCTTACTCAGTGTTCCTGATTTTGCTTTGAGGTAGGGTGAGAGGCTGGATTTTATCCCTAGGGTCCATGGGTTGACCAGTCAGCCATGCGTGGTCTCTGGGCAGCCTCCCTCCTTTTTCTCCCTGAAGTTGGATAGGAATTATCTCATTGTGTTCTAGCTTGTGGGCTCTTCCCATTCCATCTGTGTGTGTGCTGTGGCTTAAACATGAAACTGCTGTTTGCACATCTACACAAAAACAGCCTGCATCATACAGTTCTCTTCATGTCAGCAGTTTAGCTTTTGGAATTGCTGTATCAACATTTCCTACAAGGAGGCTCTCAGTGAGCATCCAGCAGTAGTGCTGACGAGGCCGGGCTGCCCAGGATTAGGTGGTCTCACGAGGTCACGCATTGACCTTGCCTTTTGAAAACCTGAGCTCTGTATTTCTAAGGCTCTTTGACTTAATTACGTAGTTATGCTGTTTATCTTAATGTACAAAAAGAGCTTTAGCCCTCAAGGAGCATATGCAAACCACTCCAGGTATCTTTCCCTGAAGGTTTATTGTTCAATAGTGATGCTGCATGTTCACTGGTGGATTCTAGGAATGCTCTGGGGCATTCTCTTCCCACCTGAAGAGAAGCACAAAGAGAATAGAAAGAATCCTTTGCTATAAATAATATCTAAAAGTAACTGAATGGCTATAAATACCCTGAAAAAATGGCCAGTGAAAATATTCTCTAGATATTATTGGGTTTTTCTTCTTCCTACTACCTGCATCTTGCTACTGAAAACTTTGATGTGATTTAGGACTGTAGAGTGAGTGGGTAAACCTGAAATTAGTGGTTCGAAATAATGGTTATTGGGAAGAAATACTAGAAAATGTGTAAAAACGACACCTAAAAAATCAACAACCCCCCACCCTAACAAAAAAAAAAAAAAAAAAAAAACCACCCAACAGAAATCAAACAGCCAGACACTCCCAAATCAAACAAAAGCACCTCACTTTAGGAAGTGGAATAGCAATCACGATCAAGTACTTAGTGTGAAAGCTTGAATTTTCCTTCTGGGGTGAAGAAAATTTCAGATTCCTGGAATAATTATGGTACAGTGGATAAGAAAACAAAAAGTGCAATAAGCAGAACTATTTCCAGTATATTTTGTTTCATGTAGTCAATGCTGTACTGAACATGCCCGAAGACTTTTATTTTTCCAAAGCCTGAGGTTAAATCTGACTCTTTTACATAACTGTATTTCTTTGTTTTGATGTCTTAGCATGGACGCTGATAAAAACCATGCATGTAAGGAGATGCTCCTTAATTTGGGGGGTAAAAACTAAGCACTGCCATTTTCTTCCTATTATTCCTCTTCTCTCCTAAATGCAGATCAAGAGATCCTTTACTGAGCTGTTAACCAGCATAAGCCACTTAATATTTTTTTCTTCTGGCTGATCCCTTTTTCTTCATTCCTTCTCTATGTAGCAAGTGTACAGTTTTAGTTAGTTTCAGAAGATTAAATGGTACTCTTCTTACGTTGCCTTTGTATGAGTAATATAAAATACATTTGTTTATGGTGAGGCAGGGTGCTACTGGACTATTTTTCCACTGAGTTGCCCGGCTAGTATTTACAGTGTCTTGTTATAGATGCAAAAGGTGCTAGGAAAATTTGAAATGCATTGTGTTGGCCAAGGGTTATTTTTATCTTAGGCTTCTTCCAGCGCTATTGTCTGTTGAAGAAGCTTCTCCTGTGGGAGCAATCAGGTTTGAATCTCTGGTATGGAAGAAAGCATCAGTCATTTTGTGAGGCCTTCACTTCTGCAGGCTCTTACCTTCACAGAATCAAAGATGTTTTTACTCACCTGTTACTTCTGTCATTGCTTGTTCCTTATATTTTTGTTTGTCATAAAATACTGCTTTGTCTCTCTACCCTGAGATAGTATCTCCCTTTGCTTTTGATAGAGAGCTTTTGGAAGCTGTTGAATCACAAATATGATGTGAAAGCCTGTCCATGTGGTTCAGGCCAGAGTCCACAGCATTTAGTATTATTACGCTTAGCACACAGTTCATGTGACTGCTGCGTCTGTTAATTCACTGTGGGCTTGTCATATAATCTTGCTTCTTAAACCTTTTGAAGTTTTGAGACAACACAAACTTAAGAATTGCTTATTTTTCATTTATTGTGATTTATAAATGAATTTCCAGTTCTTCCCTTCTAGTTCCATGTGGATATGAGTCTGAAATCAACTTATACAGTAGAGGCCAAAAAAACAGATGCAGCCTAAATATTATGGTAACTGATACTTTATAAAGGTTAGCAAAACAAAACACTCCCTGAAGCCAAAGAGTAGCTGTGTATACATTCCTGCAGTAGGTAAATACAGGTATCTTGAATATAAAATGAAAGTAGAAGGAGAGGGCCAGTAAAGAGATTTTTCTCCTGAGCAGGGGCAAGGCATTGAACTGATAGAAATGAGAAAAAGTGTGTGCATCTGGGGGTGGAACCTAAGCATTTAAATTTTGTATTTTTGTAACCTTGTCTTCTAGTTTCTTGACTGTATTTAAAATGAATGATGTATCCTGGCATCTCACGTGCTTGATTATCCTAGTTTGAATTTGTTCTTGAGATTACTCAGCTGCTTCCAATTGTGGGAATGGATTTTATTTCATTGTAGGTGTTGTAACAGCTGACTTAAATTTATTTCACTTAAAAGTAGCTACTATTGAGCTTCTTCACAAAAGGTCCTCTTTGTTGATAATGCCAGTTGTGATACTCCTTTTGAGACCAGGGAATGCTATGAAAATTGCTTTCTTAGTTCTTTATGTCTACTGCATGATAATATCAGA
Source organism: Haemorhous mexicanus (assembly GCF_027477595.1). NCBI lineage: Eukaryota > Metazoa > Chordata > Aves > Passeriformes > Fringillidae > Haemorhous > Haemorhous mexicanus. Next base: position 28,941,682 of record NC_082347.1, on the reverse strand, counting down.
GGCAGTGAACCTCATTCAGATTATATATTCAGTTTTGTTCTCCTGTCCTGGTCTGGGCTGCTGATTATGGAACCTTGTTAATAATCGCACCCAGCTAATGGTGGGAAGAGTAGAGAATGGTTTCTTCCAGCCTTTCAGGCCCAACGCAGCAGTTTTTGAAAATACTGAGTTCTGTCTGGATGTCAAGGATGGCATCATCTTGTTAGTTTTGCTCTGTCTTCTCTGTATGGCCTGCGCTGTGTACACCATGCTTGGAGTCAGGACCAAGCTTGGCGTGGTCCAGCATATTCAGGAGGAGGAAGAAAAAAGAAGCCAATCAGCAGGCACCGTGTCCACACAAACTGTCACTGAGCCAGGACAGCCTAAGTCAGTAACAGTTGCCCCTGTTCAGAAAAGGAAATTGAAAAGCAAATTGGTCAGCATCAGGACTGATGAGGAGGTAGCAGGACCTTCGTACGCAAGTGGAAGAGACGGAGCTGGAGATCATCACTCGGTCTCTATCCCTGGGTGAGTTGTGTGAGCTGCAGAGCGAGTTCACCTAAGTCCATTCTGAGCTGGCTGCTCCGCATCTGGGACGCTGCAGCTAATGACACCATTCTGAAAGGATGTGAGGTTAGGCAGCTGGGATCACTCTCCCAGGATGTGGTCATTGACCAGGGGATCAGGGAAACCCAGGAAACTCTCAGCCTCTGGCAGTGGCTACTAGCAAGTAAACGGGCTAGATACCTTTGTAAAGGGGACGTCTATGTGCAAGAAACCTTGTTCCATTGTGCTCCATATTCTATCCAATGCCTAGGGGAATTAGCTATGCTGGTGTTCATTTTTCCGGAAGATGAGAGATTCCCTAAGAGCTCAGACAGTGTCCAGTGCACATCACAAATATGGTTGAAATTCGCATGGCTCAGGCCAGAAATATATTCCCACTACTTAGCAACACTGCGATGGAAGGAAGGAGAGGACAAGGTGGATACATTGGTCAACAAACTAAGACTTTATGAGGATGCTGTCACTGCCCTGTTATGCATCCACATTTCATCTGTGGAAATAAAGCTGACTGGGCATATCTGGAGCTTGGAAGACAAAATTGAAGAGGGCCACCAGAAACCGAGGAAGGAGCTTAAGGAATTTACCACATCTTGCCAGAACCAAGAAGAGTCTCTGCCATTTGGACCAGATGTCCCCCAGCCAAGGAGAGAGGATACACTCCATAAGGTAACCTCTGGTTTTTCCTTCAGGAGTGTGAAGACATGAAGAAGTGGGGTGGAAAACACACCTCTTCCTTAGCCACCCAGGTACATGAACTGAAAGGAGGAACAACTGCAAGAAGCTTATCTAGGGTCAACGCTGCTTTGGTCGCTCTTAGACAAGACTCCAGGTGGTAACGGAATGATGATATTACTGACCCTCTTGAGGGGACCTCAAGGTCATATTTACAGGAGGAGAGCAATGTGTACAATGACCAGGATTTAGAGGGGCCCTGCCTTTAGCCAGGTAGGGGAAGGGGACAGTCGTATCTATTAGACTGTGTGGATCCAGTGGCTTGGCACGTCTGACCCACAAAGGTTTATGGCTTTGGTTCACACCAGTGCTCAGTGTACCCTGATGTCATCAAAGTATGTGTGAGTGGAATCCATTTCTATTTTTGAGGTGACAGGGGAATCCCAGCAGCTGACTGTATGGATGCTGAAGTGAGCTTGGCTGGGAAGCAGTGGCAGAAACACCCCATTGTGACTGGTTCAAAGGCCCCATGCATCCTTGGCATAGACTATCCCAAGACTCAAAATGACATTGCTGGGCTTTTAGGATAGCTGCTCTAGAGACAGAGCAAATCAGACAACTGAATACCTTGCTTGGTTTCTCAGACAATCCCTCTGCTGTAACAACAGGTACCAGTTGCCACAGCAATGGTGCACCATTGGCAGTATCGCAGTGACTGATGCTCTCCCATCCATAAGGTGATTCGTGAGCTGGAGAGCCAAGGGGTGGTCAGCAAGACTCATTCACCCTTTAACAGCCCTCTATGGCTTGTGCATAAGTCCAGTAGAGAATGGAGCCTGATGGTGGATTACCTTGGCCTGAATTACATCATGCCACCACTGAGTGCTGGTGTGCCAGCCATGCTGTAGCTTCAGCATGGAGTCCAAGGCCATAAAGTGGCATGAGACCATTGACATTGTCAATGATTTTTCTCTGTTTCTTTGGCAGCAGAGTGCAAGCCCCAGTTTGCTTTCACATCTAGGGCTATGCAATGTACTTGGAATTGACTGCCACAGGGGTGGAAGCAGAGTTCCACCGTCTGCCATGGACTGATCCACACTGCACTGGAAAAGGGTATGGCTCCAGAACATCTGCAGTACATCAATGACACCATGGTAGGTGGGAACACAGCCGGGGAAGTCTTTGAGAAAGGAGAGAAGATTATCCAGATTGTCCTGAAAGCTTGCCACTAAACGAAGTAAGGTAAAGAGACCTGCTCAAGAAATTCAGTTTCCAGGAGTAAAGTGGCAAGATGGACATTGCCAGATTTCAATGGAAGTGATTAACAAAATAACATCTATGTCTCCACCAACCAACAAGAAGGAAACATAGGCCTTCCTAAATGCTGTGGGCTTTTGGAGGATGCATATCCCAGAGTACAGTACAATTGTAAGCCCCCTCAATCTCATGATACAAAAGAGAAATTATTTCCAGTGGAGCCCTGAACAAGTTTTTGAATTAAACAGGAGATTCCCATGCAGTAGCCCTTTGGCCAGTCAGGACAGGGCAGGATGTAAAAAATGTGCTCTACACCGTGGCTGGGGAAAATGACCCTTCCTGGAGTCTCTGGCAGAGACCTGAGGAGACCCAAGAATGGCTGTTGGCATTCTGGAGGCGGGGATACAAAGGGTCTGAGGCCAGCTGTACCCCAGCTGAGGAAGAGATTCTTGCAGCCTACAAAGGGGTTCAAGCCACCTCAGAAGTGATTAGCACCGATGCGCAGCTGCTTCTGTTAACCCCACTACCAGTGCTGGGCTGGGTGTTCAGAGGGAAGGTTCTACACATCATGCCACTGATGCCATGTGGAGCAACTGGATTGCGCTGATCACACAGGGAACCTAGACGGGAAATCCAAATCTCACTGAGATTCTGAAAATCATAACAAGATGGCCTGAGGGTGAGAGTTTTGGACTATCTTCTGAAGAAGAGGGGCAGGTGACATGTGCTGGAGGGGCCCTATCAAATAACCAACTACCAGAGAATGAAAAGCGATAACGCCCTCTTCACCAATGGTTCCTGCCCAAATGTAGAAACAAACCAGAAATGGAAAGCTACTCTAAGCACCCACACACAGAAAGCTGCAGAAGCTACCATGGGACAAGGCAAATCAAGTCAACTTGCAGAGGTTAAAGCCGTCCAGCTGGCTTTGAATATTGCTGAATGAGAGAAGTGGCCGAGACTACACTGACCTGTGGATGGTAGCTAATGCTCTGTGGGGATGGCTGGATCGGTGGAGAAAGGCCAAGTGGCAGTGCAGAGGGAAACCCATCTGAGCTGCTGAGATCTGGCAAGACATTGCTACCCGGGTAGAGAAGCTGACTGTGAAGGTCTGTCACATCGATGTATGTGTACCCAAAAGTCAGGCTCATGAAGTAACAACATGCAGATGAATTTTGCTGCCAAGATTAAAGTATCTCAGGTAGATCTGGACTGGTAGCACAAAGGAGAATTACTTCTAGCTTGTTAGGCCTTTGATGCCTCCAGTCATCAGGGAAGAGATGGGACATACTGATGGTCTTGTGACGACCAGGGGGTGGACTTAAACATGGACAGTATCTCTCATGGATGACTGTGAGAGGTGTGCTGCAATCAAGCAAGCCAAGTGGATGAAGCCTTTTATGGTATGGTGGACAATAGTTGGAATATAGGTATGGGGAGGCATGGCAAATGGACTACATCACCCTTCCCCAAACCTGCCAAGGCAAGTGCTATGTGCTGACCATGATGGGAGCAACCACTGGATGGCTGGAGACCTACCCCTGTGCTCACACTACTGCCTGGAACACTGTCTTGGGCCTGGAAAAGTAAGTCCTGTGGAGACATGGCACCCCTGAAAGAATTGAGTCTGACAGTGGGAGTTGTTTCAAGAATAAACTTATAAAACCCTGGGTTAGGGAACATGGTATTGAGTGGGTGTACCATATTCCTTATAATTAACCAGCTGCTAGGAAAGTTGAATGGTGCAATGGACTATTAAAAACCACCTTGGAGGCATTGGGCGGAGGTCCTTCAAAAACTGGAATTTTTGCATTTAGCAAAGGCCACCTGGTTGGTCAGCAGCTGAAGCTCCATCAATCAAGTTGGTCCTGCCCAGTCAGAACCCTTGCACATTGTAGATGGACATAAAGTCCCTGCGGTACACGAGAGGTATGTTAGGAAAGATACATTGGATTAATCCTACTTCAGGCAAAGGCAAGTCCATCCATGGGATTGTTACTGCTCAAGGACCTGGTTATACTTGGCAGGTAATGCAGAAAGATGGGGAAACCTGTTGTGTACCTCAACACACCTAATTTTAAATGAGAACTGTGTGTAATGTTTCACTGTGTACGTGTGTGTGTGTGTGTGTGTGTATATATATATATATATATATATATATATATATAAAAAGTAGATTAAAGAAGGGTTTTAATTTGGATATGATGTAGATGGTGTAGAATTGGAAGTGAATAATGTCTTAGGTTACAATGCAAGGTGTAACCAAAGTATGTATTCTACCACCACCTCCACCACTTTTGGAAGAACTGTTAGTGATGGGTCCTTTGTAACAGCTGCATACCCCACCTATCAGTTAGGTGTAGTGTTCTCTTTGTTACACCCAGCCTAAGGGTGGTCATCTCTGTTAGTGCTTTCAAGGACTCGCCAAAATATCCTGTGTCTCATAGGATTACATCATTCCATTGTAAAATTCCCTGCCCTGGGGGAGGTACTGAACATCGCAGCCTGGATTTGAGGGTGGTGTATGATCTCAAGGTCTGGGGACTTGGAGGAGCCACCACTGGGCTCCCAGGGAAGGAGCAGACCTTTCCCCAGGACCACTGCTTTGGCAAGTCCACATCCATCATTTCAATGGGACTGCAACCACCATTTAATCAGACCGCCACCACCGGCCTGACCAAGAGGGTGCCACAACCCTTTGTCAGTTTAAGCCCGTGTTTCTGTACTATTGCCTTTATTGTAAATTTCCTATTAAATTGTAGCTCCATGTGGAAATCACTTGCAAGGTATTTGTGTGGGGTTAATTGCTTCCTCTGGTTGACCTTCAAACCAGCCCAATTTACGACAAGAAAACAGGACAAAGTACAATGTTCTGATGCAGCCAAAAAAACAAGTTTTGGTTTAAATAAATTAATCTCTGTGCTGAATACCGTAAACCATTTTGAATTTAGTAAAATATTGAGTGCCTAGGAACTTTATTAATTTTTGAGTCTGGAAGATCTTACAAATATTAAATATCTTTGCAGGAACACTTAGTCAGTCTGGATGAGCCAGCCTCAGAAGCTGGACAAGAAGCTCTGCTTAGACAAGAGCAAGCAAAAATCATTCGTTTTGAAAGGCAAGCGGAAGAGTTCCTCAATGCAGTCTTTTACAGAAAAGGTTGGTTTTAATGGGGGAGGAGGATGTGGTAAATGGTCTCTTGTAGTCTTTTTGCATGCAATGTAGATATCAAAGATCTGATGTTCAAGTTAAATGTTAAGTATTTTTCAGTTATCTTCTTTATATATATTTATCAAGGATAAAAATTGACTCTGAAGTGATGTAACAACATAACAGTGTGGGCTTGGGGCATTGGAAGAGAGTATTGATGCCTAGGGAGCATAAAACTGTTTAACCCTAAACCAAATCTCTCCATGAGATCGCTGTTGTTTTCACTTTTGGAGAGATGACTCAGCTCTTACCCCGCAGAACTGTTCCCCATAACCAGTGTTTAGGTGGGTGGGCTGTTTGGAAGAAAGGTCAAGTGGCAGTGGTGGTTGTAGGTGGGTAATGTGTTTTTTTTTTTAAAAAATTATTTTATTTTGATGGGATATGTACTAATGCAGTTTTTCTTAAAGGTCATCAGTCTTTTCACTATTGTAATGATTACCCACCCTATTCCCAACAATCTAGAGTATAAAATATTATGGGAATAGTGCTAAGGGGAATATATGAAGAATTCAAAATGAGGTCAGCAAAAGAATTGCTGTAGAATATGCCGAGAACACGCTCAGTGCTAGAAAATCACCTAAATATCTTCTGGAGAGTTGTTGCTTAAACTGCTCTTAAGGAAGGCACAGAGCTCATTTCACTGTTTTCTACAAATCTGAGAAACATTAATCCAGAGGTTGCTTCCAAATGCATCCTGAATGAAAGTACATTGTACTTATCAGTCTAACCCATGTGTGAGAAAATCTGCCAAATCAGTAATTCCAACCTATCTGCTGGGGGACAATGCAAGGCTTCAGTTTAACAAATTAGAAATTGCTCTAGCCAGTCCTCAGCCCCTCCTTCCAGTGACCAAAATATTTAAAGGTGTTTTTAGTAGATAACAGTATCTTAGCCTGTCTTTTATGACTCAAATGAATAAATACAAGCTATACATTATGATGCTTCTATACTTTTTGCAATACATGCAGGATGGTAGGAAGGATAGTTATTGCATTACTACTGATAGTTCAGATAATGCCTTTATTCCAAGGCTTCCTTTTTAAGTTTTCTTTTTTTCTTGTAAGCTTAATGTTTCCTTTTGCTTTTGATTTTATCCCATTTATCTTCAAATCCAGAAGGAATTTAAGAAAACTAAAGTCTAGAGAAAATACAGGTTTTTTTCCATATTGCTTTTTCTGGTGACAAAAAAAAAAGCCTATCCATCATTTCCAAATTGTTTATTAAAGACCTCATTTCTTTACCACTAAACTTAAATCTTTATATATGACATGTGTCTTTTAGAAAAGTATGCTTTTTTAAATTCACTGAGGAGCCAGCAGCAGATATTGCAGTATGTTAATGAAGGGTATAATACTCTGTCCGTGGCTGGATACCCAGAATAAAGATAATGGAACATGTCAGATGTCTAAGAATCTTTGAGAATTTTTTAAAAATATACCCTTGTTTTTCTTCCTTGGACAAAGCTGTCCTTGGTGCAAGAGTAACAGGTGAGGGATAGAAGCCTGGAAGGAAGTCAGTTCTGAATCCTTAATGCATGATTTTCAAGCTTGCCTGTATTTAGATTGCTTGAAATCTAACTCATGCTATTGCCATAAGATCCCAAGGCACTGTCATACCAAAGAGGACACAGAATGGCAGAACTCTTAACGTTCCTACATTGCTCGGAGATGCTGAGCTCTCCTGGCTTCCTGCCAGCAATTAGTTTTTTTCTTCTTTCCATCCTCACTGCCGGTAACATTTGAGATGGGTATTTTGTAGCCCGGGTAGATCAGAGAAAATGCAGCTGCTGTCTGAACACTGGCCACACATTAATGTACTGAACATGAATAGGGAATTAACAAGATCAGCCAACTTTTTTGAACAGGTTTACTGTCCATTAATCTTAGTCCTTTCTCCGAAGTTTGTGTTCCTGGTATTCCAACCCAGTAATGCCTCCTTCAGATGTTCATAGTTTTCCAGTCAAAGCAGAGTGGTAGTAATTAGTTGTCTGTTACCTTCGCTTTGTGGCAGGACAGGACCTTCTTCTGGTTTAATGAAATCATACCTTTATTTGTTTGATCCTGCCCTTTTAAGATTTTGATATAAAAGTACACAAAAGCTACTAAGGCTTTAAAGCTCAGAGGTAATGCTTCAGACTATGTATAGCTGATAATTTTTTGCTGTATTTTCTCTTCTCAGAGAATTTCTATGTTTTAGTTAATTTTAGTTTTATTTTCCTAAAAAAACCTGGACAGGTGGAGTCAAGATAAATATGTGGTTGATTTCAAGTGATGCTGGATGGGCACCAGCACATATTTTCCACTCACTTTTGAACAGCTTTAATCCTCAGCATACAGGCTTTATATTAAGCAAGAAGCCTTTAATGTGCTAAGTACCTAGCCTTCTGCTTGAAAATAGAGTTTTGTGACCCAAATTAGTGCATTTGTCTTGAGCAGCACTAGAAGGTTGTCATTCTGGGCTGATTCTATGAAGTTGCAGATTACAAGGGTGCATGGCTGCAGGCATATGTAATATTTTATTTCTGAATGTGTAAATATGTTCAGATGTAAGCATTTTTGAACTGAACATATGAACATGGTGCACAGTAAAGGCCTGATTCGTCGTTCAGAAAACACAAGTGCCGTAAAGCTCTGCATTCCTGCCCGCCCCACTTGTATACGCTGCAAGCACATGTCAAACAGTTGGTATATGTCTGGTCATGCCATCAAATTGTGTCCCTCTGGGCCTCCTTAGAGCCCTTCTATGTCCTTCAGGAGGTTATAGTGAAGAGCTTAGAAACGTAGATGAAATGCCACCACAGCAGAACAAAACCTCCACACTTTTCCAGGCTGGTGTCCTTGTGGACTATTTGGGAAGCAAGTGAGATTATAAATGTACCAAAATTTAAGTTTGGCTCATTTTTTGGTGTCTTCTTAAAACTGTAGTATTTGATACTTAACAACAAGTAAAATCTACAGGATGTTTTAAAGAAAATGGTTATATATTTACATAAACATCCTGGAAATTTATAGGATTTACAGAAATTTACTGTAAGAATCTATGTGGTGACTGTATAAGATCTTAGGTGTAGAAAGCTGCTTAACAGAAAGGAATTCGGGCCTGATAAGTATTTAAAGCTCAATATGGTGTTTCATCAAGAAACAGGCTTCTGCTGCTGCTGCTCTTTGATTTGTAGGCAGCTCTGCTCAAACCTTCATGTCAGTCATCTTTTACACATACCATAAAGCTGGTTTTGGATTGATGTACTTTTGACAAAAATGGTGGCAAAAGGCAAATCTAACACTGAAAGGTCCCACAGAAGATTTTCCTAATGCTTTTAATAGCTCAATCTCAATAGATTACCTTTCAACCTGGGCAATTTTTTTAAAAGAGGTAGTAAACACTTCTCTATTGTTCCCTCTTGAGAGCTACTTTTAAAGATTTATTTGGTCTTCTGCTGTACAGTTTTATTCTGAATGTTTCTTTGGTAAGAAAAGAAACATTCATAGAAAATCAAATCTTTTGAGCCATTTCTGAAACAGTGGTGTGGTTTTCTGTACTTTGGGGATTTTTGGGAGTATTGTGGGTGGTTGGTGTTTGTTTTTGTTGTTTTGGTTTTTTTGGGGATTGTTTGTTTGTTTAAAAATCACAAAACTGATTTGGCCAGAGAACACAGTGTTTCAAGTGAAGTGACAGGACTTAGCTTTTGTGATTTAGGAGTTACAGATTTACTTTCACATCACAAATTACTACTGGTCTAAAATAGTGATTTTTGTCAATAAATTTTTGTGTTGTCCACATGCCCAGATACCTTTTTATTTATACACTATTCTGTATAAATAAATTGCAATGCCTACTTGCTCTATTTCACATCTGTTACTAATAGATTCAGCAGCTCTTCTAGAAATAGCATTACTTGTCATGTGACATGTCTTGGGGTTTTGTATATATGCAAGTTCTTTGGGTGATTCCTGATCCTGCATTGATTGTAATGTTAGAAATATCAAAAGAAATACATAAAATGAGTTGGAAGGCACTTGAACATTTGATCTTCATGTGAATTATTTTAATTTATCAGAACTACAGGGCTTTATTTCTCAGTAAATTTATAGGGGATTGCTGCAAATTTATTTTCCATTTTACCTTTCTGTAGCTGCAGGTAAGTTATGCAACTCTTCCACTGTATAACCTGTTCAATATTTTTGGATGAGCTCCATTACTTGGCACTTCAGCTCTCCTTTCTATTTCCACACCTCTTAAAGGTCTGGTAAAATATATCTATATTTTAAAACAAAATATGAGATTGTGTATTTCTTTTAGCAAAGTGTTATTTTGGGTAGGCTGTACCAGAATTAGCAATGGTTCTTACTCAGGTATTCTAAGACTAAAGTGCGTTTTCTACAGAAACTATTCTATCTTTGGGGTTCCCCCCCCCCCCCAGATTTGTTTTGGTAAATAAACAATGACTTACTATAAAAGCTGTTTTACTTAAAGTGCTTCCTTAAAAGAAATCTCTAATATTTGCAGACAGTCCTAGGGTCTCTGACCCAAATATTCCCCTAGTGGCCCGTGAGATCATGCAGCGAATGATCCGACAGTTTGCTGCTGAATATACCTCAAAAAATAGCTCTACTCAGGACTCCAGCCAGCCCAATAGCACAAAGAACCAAAGCCTGCTGAAAGCATCTCTGGTCGCCTCCTCTCCCACGGCTGCAACTGCTCAGAACCCTGTGCTCAGCAAACTGCTCATGGCTGACCAAGACTCACCTCTGGACCTTACTGTCAGAAAGTCTCAGTCAGAACCTAGTGAACAAGGTAGGACTCTTACCAGTGTCTTGCATCCTGTGGCAGTCCATTAATGGCATTCTTATTGCAGAACTAATTAGAAGGTTGCACTGTTGCATAAAATGTAAAGTGGAAAAGCAGTAGATGTTTTTACAATTAAATAATGACTAGTTCAGTGTGGCTGGGAGAGAAAAGACTTTTTGAAAGAGTGTAGACCCATAGACACGAGAGATTCTTCTGAAGAAGGGCAAAGGGGATGGACATGCTCTAGACTCTGAGGATAAATGTGCTGTTCCTGCTGGGAGCTGCAAGAAGCAGTCTGCCAAAATAGACTGTATGCTTGCTGATAAAGAGAAGTTCACATGGTCATGAAAATCATAATGTTGTCTCTTCTGTGAAGATTAGTGCACAATTTGACTGAAAGGCTGATTTATTTTCTTTCTGAATGTGATGTGAGAAGAGTATCTTTAAAAAGTCTGTGAGAATTGTTTGTGAAGGCTCTGAAAATTGTACCCATGAACTGCACTAAACTTCCAGGTTTGTGTGTTTGGAAGAAATGTCTCTTTTCTACCTTAAAAATAGACTTGTTCTGCAGAGCACAGATTGAATAACTTCTAACAGCTTATTTAATTCAAAAACCTTGCTTTCCATCAAAAACGCATTTTTTTTAAAGAAGCAAATTCTGCGAGTGATATAGTATATGAACTTTTCTTTTCTGAAACTGTCGAATCCTAAGTGTATCATACTGATTAAAATTAGACCCTTTATCCTTCTTCAGAAAAATGCTAGTGCTTGAAGTCATTCTGTCACAGTAGGCTGCCCATCTGCAAATGGAAAAGTTGCCTGAAAAAAAAAAAAAAAGCCTTTTTCTAGCTATGACAGAAAAGTAGGTGTCCCTTTATTCTTTTAAATTTGTTTTGTGAAGCTTTATGTCAACAAATTAATTTTGTGTGTCCAGTAATATGCAGCTTGGACATGTGGACACATACTGCACTTACAGCGCTTACTGAAAGCTGTCATTGCGCTTCAGTTCCAAACTGCAGTGAGAGGTTGACTAGTGTCTCTCTTGAGACAGTTAAAGACTCTAATATCTGTTATTTTTGCCAATGTGGATGTACAGTTAGCTGACAGGCATTTGTTTCTAGCTGTCTTTATTATAAATGCATTTTGTGAGTGTGTTTTGCATGTATGTTTATAAATGTTAAACTGTTCTCGTTAAACTTTTTGCTGAAAGAAAGATGGAGAGAATCAGTTTTGCTTTTGGTTTGTTCCCTTTTAATTAAAGGATGGTATGGTGAAGAAGAAAGCATGTACATGAACTGTTCTTTAGCTACCATGTGAACCATGTACATGAACTGTTCTTTAGCTACCATGTGATGGAAAAAGCTGTAAGATAATGTATGGTGTTCATAACGCTCGTTATGAGAGTAGAACATGTGCGTATTGAATTATGCAGTAATCTGTTTGCTGATGTAAATTTTTTTCCCAATTTACATTTAATGTAATTGGAAAGAGATTTTGCCAAACTTGTTAATGAGAGATTTCAGAGGCTGTCATGATAGATTGCTAGTGGTGCTTTATGCTGTAGTGGTTGAAGGGAACCCAGCTAGTTGTAAGCCTCTCCCTGGGGTGTGAGGTTGGCCCTGCTGCTCCTCAGGGGCTTTTAGGTCATACTGACTCTTCTGAGGGAGGAAGCATGGATGCAAGTGCCTCTAGCAGCTGTCTGTGCTGTCCAGCCTCTTGAAGAGAAAGAAAGACTTGATCCAGTCTGTGTCTCTTGTGCCTGCATAAGTGTTGTTCAAAAAGAAAATTTAATTTTCTGCTTGCTTAAGTTTGGGTTATGGTGTGTTCCCAAATGCAGTGGGTGGAACAGCTTTTCGTAAGTTAATTCTAGTTCACTGTTTATCATGTTTTTTCTCCATATGTCAAATGAGAACTTTAAGCAATCTGAAAGCTGCCTTACATTGTTCTTGTGTTGGGTGGTATTCACTTGATTAGATGGAATGAGTGAGGACCTCTCCTATGTCTCAAGTTCACCTTGCCAACAGGTTTCATTTATCTCTGCCTCATAAATTCCTCGTCTCAAAGTTTCCAGGAACTTCAGATGTCTGGGCTGCTTCAATGACAATGTTGCCCTTATTAAAATGACCAGAATTTCAAGCTGCTTCTGTGCAGCGGGAGCAAGGCTTTCCTGGTGAAACATGCTCGCTTTTCTGATGCCTGTAAATGCAGAGTTGACATAAGGGTTTGCAGGGGAGCATGGGGGGCGCTTGAGGATGTGCCATTAGTGAGAGTGGAGTTAGCAGTCTAACAGGAAAACCAATTTGGCATATGGAAGAGAGGGAATAAAACGACACAGTAGAGGAGAAAGGCAGCAGCCTTTCCAGTAGGGACCCATTGGAGAGATGAAAAAAAAAGATTAAGCTGGCTGCCACATGAGAAGGAATCTCACATCTATATGTGTGTTCATTTAATTTTCAGTATGAAATTCTCAGTGAATGTTCCTGCAAGACATTTGGATAAAAAAAGAAAAAATCCTAATACTGGCTTGCAGCCTCCCTTTAAGGAGGGGAATATCTCAGGTTGACAAATCTTGAAGATTGTCTCAGTTCTGGACCACTGAAAGGTAGTTATGTGATAGGCTCTGTTGTATCCAGAACTGTCACTTGTAGGTAATTTGTTATGCTATGTCTCCTGAAACAGATGCACTTTTAATTTTGTTAATTTTTATTGTGATTTCTGAAGACTATATTGAAGTCACATGTAAACCATATTGCAAAAAAAAAAATCCAGGCCTTATTTTGTTTAAAAATACAATAAATCAAAATATGTGTGCTAAAAATGACTTGAGCTCAGAAGACTTGCTTTGTCTTTTCAGCTGAAGACAAGATCAGCATGGCTGATCCTGCTCCTTCAAACACTGAAGTCATTCTTTTGTCTCTACAGACGGTGTGCTTGATTTATCCACTAAGAAGAGTCCTTGTGCTGGCAGCACCTCTCTGAGTCACTCTCCAGGGTGCTCTAGTACTTCAGGAAATGGGTAAGAGAAAGCAACTTACTATGACCTTTTAAAACAGTTTTTTACTAAAATTGTGTGTTTAGCTCCTGTTAATTTTAAGTTTCTTTTGGTGTTAACCCTTTGGAGTAATGTGTTTTCAACTTGTACCTTTGGCGAATACCTTCACCCCACCTGCCAAATAAGAGTTGTTGCCAACTGAGACAGGTTTAACTTGCAGTTAAAGACTCTAATATCTGTTATTTTTGCCAATTTGGTGCTTATCCAGAGATCCTTCCATTACCTGTTTCTTGGGGTTAGTGATAGGTGATTTCCATGAACATGCAAGTTCAAATAAGTGCATGAAGATTCTTAGAGGCTTTGCAGTATATTTGGACTTCATTTCACTTAGGGAAAGGTAGCTAATAGGAAAGTTTATTTTAGAGGTAACAATGATTTGGGTGATAAACCATGCTGAATTAGATTTAAATCACTGCATGATTTTTGTTAATATTTCCTAGCATAAACCACAACTTAGAAGAGGACATGGGGCAGGAAGTCTGGTAGTTCAGAAAACTTTAAATGTAACTTTGGATTTGTGATTGTTCTGTAGCACTGAACAAGTTTTTGTAAAAAATAATCACAAAGTATGTGGTGTACTACTCTTGCCTAATCAGTTCAAGGTGTGAAATGCTGTTAAATAAAAAAACAATCTTTAGGTTTCTTATTTCTAATGGTCACCATTTGCTTACATTTAGAAACCCCTTACTCTTGGTCAGGGTGGTACTGGAGAGGCTGACTGGGACTAAGAGGGGGTTTGGGTATTGATTATCTTGAAGCTACTGTGAACAAATATTTTCACTGAAGTAGAGAAATAGTATATGGTTTAAAGTGCTATTTAATTGCTGGATTTGGCTTTATGATAGCCTTTGAAAAACTTGAAAATCTCAACTAGCAACCCTCTTGAGCACCATTCCCATGTACTGCTGACAGCTGATTGAATTTTTGCGTTTCTCTCTGGAAAAAAATACTGTCTCAGATTTCTCCTTTCAAGATTACTTTTCCATTTAATATTTCTATTAATAAAACACTTCAATCTCTCTTTAAAACTTAGTCTTAATACTTTTTATAATTCTTTAGCATAAACTTCCCCCAGCAGTACTTCTCCTCTAATTCTGAGCAGGTTATTTCCATCTTTATTTTCCTAGGAAGACAGCAGAAGCCACTGAGGCTCTGTACTGTTTGTTCCCTTGTTTGTGAATCAAGTGAGGGCCAAAGTCCAACACACAGGGATGGCAGGGCCAGCATCTGGCACTGTCCTGCTCAGTCCTGTGGGTCCAGAGAGGATGTGGCATACTGGCACCTGTGGGTACTTGTCCAGGTGTGTGGCGTACGAGGCTGACTGCAGTTTGTTCAGCATCACTAAGTTGGGTGTAACCCTCTATTAACTGCCAGTATGACCTTTATTCAGGTGTAGAATCACTGGTGCATGTTGTGATGCTGATACATGCTGTAGAAGGGGTTAAGAATGCACATTGTCTGAGAGAGTTCTCTGGAACTGCAAACTTTGATCCGTTTCTCTGGATTTTGTTCTGAATCCTGGTTGACTCTTGTTGTGCACGTCCTATGACTTGTTGCATCCTGGAGAGAAGTGAACAGCATGTGTATCAAGCATTGTGTATGTTACATGCTAGGTTCTTGCAGTGGATGTCTTTTCTCTAAAGACTCTTAAATCCCAGTGTGATGTTAAAAATAATAATGTAGCTTTTCAGTACTATGTATCCTATCCTTAAGTAATGCTGACTTAGCCAGAGGGCTTGACGCCAGTTTAGCGTCCCAGAGCATTAAAATAGATTCTCTTTGTTAATTTGTATGCTGAACATGGAGAAATTTGGAGGTGGATTTTGAAACCAATGTGACTTAATAACTACAGGGGGCTAAGCAATCAAAGCATTAAAATAGATGTGATTCTCTGCAGCAGTAGTACTTAATTTCATAGAAAGAACACTTGTGATGAAAGGGAAATGGTAAAAATACATACTGCCTTTTTTTTTTTTGTTAACCCTTGATCTGGATGACAGTTGGCGCTTAGATCTTCCTTTTCTTAAGCATACTTTTTATGCTTTTTATCAAATGAGATTCAGGGCTCTGTATATGCAATTAGTTGTTAAGAGAGCAGTTTGGTAAGTCTAGTGTTTTTCTTTGTGATACGCAGTATCCCAGCTTTCATATTTGGTGCTTAATGAAAGTCAGGCAAATGCCTCTGAGGCCTGCTAAGCTTTTTCTTTTATCCTGAGCAGCAGTTCTTCAATATGATGTAAGCAAACACCATCCAGGGTTTCCACCTGTGTGTAGATACTGCAGGTGGCAGTCATATTTACATGTTGAATATGTTGCACTTTGGCTTACTCTTTTATTACTGTGCTTGTTTAGTGGTAACGTCACACCAGTAACACAGTTGTGTGTAGATCTATGGCGATTGATTACTACTTTGTAATTAAGGTGCTATTTTCAGACGCTTGCGCGAAGTCTTTTCTACTCCGAGAATTTGTGAACCCAACCAGAGACCAGCCAACAGGTTTCATTTTTCTTTGCCCAAAAAGCTTCTCTTTTTTTGCGAACAAGTTTTAAAACTGACTGATGCTGAGACTTAAAAAAAAAAAATTAAAGTAATAAAAAAAAATTTAGAGAAAAATAAATAACACAAAAAGTGATGTTACCCAAGCAAGGCCTTCTAATAAAGGAGTGGCCCCCTCACCCATCCCTCCCTACCTGTGCAAGTCCTGCTCACATCAGTTTCCTTCCATCCAATTAGGCGACCTGGGAGACCCAGCCAGCACCATCCGGAGGGACTACAGAGTGGTGATGGGGTACCTCCAAGAAGCTTGCAGGATGGAACCAGGGAAGGTTATGGCCACTCCACATCTCTTAAAGTACCGCTGGCTCGATCACTCCAGATTAGTGAAGAACTGCTGAGCAGAAACCAGTTTTCTACAGCTGCCAGCCATGGGCCATCTGGACTACAGAATCATGGACAGCACTTAATATTATCCAGGGAGGCTTCTTGGGCAAAACCACACTACGAATTCAATTTCAGCCGCATGAAATTCAGGGGAAATGGTGCACTCAGCAACATCAGTGACCTTCCTTTTCTTACAGAAAACTCTGCCTTTCAAAAAATGGCACTTCAAACTAAACAGGATGGGAAAAAGGACGTGAGCCATTCATCTCCTGTGGATTTAAAGATACCACAAGTTCGAGGCATGGACCTTTCATGGGAGTCCCGCACTGGTGACCAGTTCAGCTATAGCTCTTTGGTAATGGGTTCACAAACGGAGAGCGCGCTTAGCAAAAAGTTAAGGGCTATCCTTCCAAAACAAAATAGGAGAAGTTTGCTGGATGCTGGACCAGATTCCTGGGGCTCAGATGCTGAGCAGTCTACCTCTGGACAGCCATATCCCACCTCAGATCAAGAGGGAGATCCTGGCTCCAAGCAACCTAGGAAGAAAAGAGGGAGATACAGACAGTACAACAGCGAGATACTGGAGGAAGCAATCTCTGTGGTTATGAGCGGGAAAATGAGTGTTTCCAAAGCTCAGAGTATTTATGGGATCCCCCACAGTACACTGGAGTACAAAGTTAAAGAGAGGCTGGGCACTTTGAAAAACCCTCCAAAGAAAAAAATGAAATTAATGAGGTCGGAGGGGCAGGATGTTTCAGTAAAGATTGAATTAGATCCCCAGGGAGAAGCAGCACAAAGTGCGAATGAATTGAAGGATGAGTAGGGATGTTGTAGAGTGCCAATTACTTTGCAAACTGGGTGAGCACTACTGCATAGTTCAACCATCACTGAGCGCACCTGAGTCTCCTGTTTACTGCAAAGCTCTTTCCTTTGCAGTTTAGCATAGACTTATGTGAACACAGGTGAAAGATGTGCTCTGAATGTCACATTTGTAAATTTTTCTGGCCTAGTATGGCACAATTTCCCTCCTTCACCTGCCCACTACCCTCTTTCTTTCTTTGTTCTTTTTTTTTCTTTTGCCTTTTGCATGTTTCTCTGTAATAGAGAATTGAGTTACCTCACAAAGAATGCAGATCTGTAGAAGTGGACATCTTGCCTGTAGAGCCTGCCTGAACTTCTGATGTTGGATTTTTCATATCTGCCTTTTTAGAAATAAGTCCACTTTGTTAAACTGTCACTTTCCTAAAACCAGGCAATTTTCAAATGAAAATCAGACTGTCATTCTTCAAAAATGTTTCAGAAATCTTTTTTTTCCCCTTCTTATTTTTTGTTGATCCAGTTGATTGAAAGGTTTGAGCTAAATCAAATTATTTAGGAATGGTACCTCTCTTGAACTCAGATTTGTCAACTAGATAGATAATCAATTGGGTCTAATTAGGCTCTCCGCTGTTGTCTTTCTAAATTAACCGTACTTACCATTTGCTGTCTGCTTAGTGCTCACCCGGAGGGGAGGGGAGGGAAAACTTACATACACTACCTTCAGAAAATGTCAGTTAATTATTTATAACACTACCTTCGCTGTAATTTTATTTGGTGTTTTTGAAGGGTGATATTTACACTCACCTGCTTGAGGATGTAGCCTTATCTCATGGAAGACAAGCTTCTCAGAGTCAGGAGCAGTCAGGGTACACTAAATGATGTATTAGGGTATGCCTCATTATACCAGAACTATGGTTCTTTGTGACCTTTACACTTTTTACAGACTTGGTTCTGAGTTTACTAAACTATGTGGTCCCAACAGCTAGTTTAAATGACTCTAATCCAGGGATGGGGGATTTGTGTAACAAACTACTGTGATACTGGGGAAAAAAAAAAAAAAAAAAAAAAAAAAAAAAGGAAAAAAAAATAGCCCACAAAATGGTGATCTCAAACGTTACAACCTCAGTAGTCTGCCCAAATATCCACATTAGTGAAGGAGCTTGTTAATGTTCAGGGAAGAAGTAAAACACTGGTAGCCTGATCTAATTCAGGCTCTGCATCATATCTATCTGTAATACTGTCAGGGTCGAACACTCAATGAATGGGTGTTTCCTTTTTAAATATTACAGTTGCCAGTAGCAGGAATTAAGTCCTGCTTTTTTGTTGTTGTTTTTATTTAATCTATTTTGATAGTGGTTTAGCACATGCTAGAATAAGCATTTAAACACCATAAAAAAAGCACTCCGTAAACCAGAAATCTGGGGTTTTTTTTCAGTATGGTGGTATCTTTATGCTTATATGGAGATCCAGGATAAGTTTTGTACTGAACTTTTATCTTTGATACTTTCTGCGGGAGTGGTCAGTAACTAAGTGGAATTTACTGGACTTAACCACAACATGACCAAATCATAATTGCTGGTTCTTCAGGTAGAAGCAATTTGGTCTTAATCTGTGCAAAAGGTAGATAGACTTACCATTTTATTTCCCCATTTGCACAACCAAAAGAAGCATTGGAGTTTTTGTGTGAGAGCATTAGGTGATGTCAGTGAAAGTGGTCTCTCAAAGTTCATGGGAGGGTGACTTAGGTAGCCCTAGGGATGCTGAATGACTTCTGGAACAATTGATTCTATTCTCTCCCCCTCTCCAGCAACTTCATATTTTCAAAGGTTAGGCACACCATTGCTGTTGTTTTAAATATGCACTGCTCATTCTTGAAATGGACTGGGCATTTGACCCCAACTATACTTTATTTTTGTTTACTTAATATATTTTAGTCCTCAAAATCCTGGTTCCTTGTAGCTTTCTAGTTGTCATCTTGGCATTTAAAGCAGTTTAAGCTCAGTAGCAGTATATAAACTCTGCAATACGTTCCAGTTTAGCTGGTGATTGCAATAAAGGCGCAGTTTAAGGTGTGGTTTCATCTGCTGTTGGAGGTTATGGTAGGAAGTTTGTTGCAAGTTAAAAAAAAAAAAAGTAACACAGTTTTACTCTTGAGAGAGGTTTAACCTTTTGCAGTTGTCCTTATTTAAGAAACATGAGTTGAGTTTTATAAAACTTGTCACTGTAGTGTACGTGGAGTGCTCATTTTACTAACCTAAATATTTTGTATGTGTATGTTTAAGTGGGTGACAATCGTGCAGCAGAAGAATGGTGTGCCTACCCTTTAATGCTGCAGTTTTAAAAGAGAATTTGTCTTGTCATTTCAGACTGTAGGCTAAGAATTGTAAATAGATAGTGAGAAGTTGAGTACTCTTTATTTGCTTTGGTTAGGAAGTGGATTTAAAAAAAAAAAAAACACAACAACAAACCAAACACGTAACTTTCTCAGTTTAAATGTCCTGAGACCTGAAGATTGTAATACTCATAACTGCAAAGCTTTTAAACACAACACTTGATCTGTGATAACTTAATATTCAGGTAATCTTTCTTTTTCGAGAAGCTTTTGAACAACCATATTTCCTCCAAAGGTCTCTGTTTAAAAAGGAAAAAAAAGAAAAAGTGTAGATTATTTTTTAAGCACTAATTGCATTACGTTGGTAACTGCAATATGAAATAGCCATTATTGTTTTGTGAAGCATGGTTGAGATTAGTTAGTGGTCCCTTTTTAAAATTTCATGAGCCTCTCAAAAAATAAAAACAAATTTAAAAAAAAGCTGCTGAATATTCAAAAGATATATATTTTACCTTATTGTAGGTTTTGTAAATTTAGTCTGTAATATTCAGGTGCACCTTTTAATGTTACTTTTTTGTTTCAAAATCCCATCTAACATACTTTCTCTGAGGTGATTCATCACTTAAGACTAGTATCACTCTAAGTGCTGCAGTGATCACTAATATTTTGTTTCATTTTTCACTACATATATTTTGCAGGCGCTTTCAGTGTAGCTAACTAGTAGTATTTGGGATCATTTTAAATATATGATTGGAATTAATGTTTGTCCATTAGCATGCTTAATTTTCTGCTGACCAGCAGTTTGCATGGCCAAAATCCCTGGTTGACCATATTTTGGTGTGGGAAAGTGTGGTTCACTGCGGTCTTTGTAACAAAAGCCTTGTTTCTCATCTTATTTCTGGTAAGTGGATGCTTATGTTACTTGGATCACTTGGACAGGAGAAAGATTTTTAAAAAGCCTTCTCCTGCTGCTCTTGTGAGATGGCATTAACGTGTAACATAGACAAACTGCAACCCTGTAAAAATCGAGACGTTGTTAGGAGGAGACCTTTCGGGTATTTTTTGTCACTAGTTTTCTCTTATTCCCGAGAATGTCCATCCAATGTAGTTATTGGACTTAACAGTATTGTTGTGTACTACGTTGATGTAGCTGAAAAAGCCTGACAGCAAGAAACTGTGAATTATATTTGTGGCAGTCTCTGAAAACTAGTTTTTCAGTCCAAGTACCATGAAGGAGAATCCCCCTCCCCTACCCCATCCTAGAAAAGTAATTTTATATTTTGTGTGTATAAAGTTTTAAGAATCGAAGTTTCATATTGTACTGAAGTTTAGGTGTCGCTTGGTAAATCTTTGCTGCAGCATATAATTGAAGATGAGTAAGGCTTAGTGTGGTAGGGGTCCTGGTGTGGAGTTAATTATCGTACAGTTCTGGTGGGAAAGCCCAACATGTATGAAATGTGTCCTTTTTTTTCTTTTTTTTTTTGGATTTGTAAGATGTAAAAGTGCTTTTTTAGAACTCTGACCTATTACAAACTATTACCTCACTTTCAGCCAGCTGGATCCTCATTCCACAGTGTTGTAGGCATTATTGTGGCTGTAATGCTTGAGTACAGCTATAGAGTTGAACGTTTCCAGTTAGATATTGTAGGGACACGTTTCTGGACTCATTTTTATTTCTGTCTAAAGATGATTTATTTTCCAGTCATTCCCTGATTTTTTTCTAAAGGCTCAAGACAATTTCCTTTAGAATTTCTCATTTTTTTCCCTGTTGCACAGGAGAAGTTGCTGCATAAGCAATACAGGTATGCCTTTACTTTCTTTTTTGTTGCAGAACTCATAACTTGATGCTTGCATTTACCAACCCTACTGGCTAGACCTGAATTCAAA
This sequence comes from Haemorhous mexicanus, assembly GCF_027477595.1. NCBI lineage: Eukaryota > Metazoa > Chordata > Aves > Passeriformes > Fringillidae > Haemorhous > Haemorhous mexicanus. The sequence continues at coordinate 28,920,238 of NC_082347.1, read as the reverse complement.
ATCTGAACTTTTTTGGCAGTTGGAGAAAAAATATTTTTAACAATGCAGGGATACAGATAGGATAATGCCTCTAGTAAGGGAACACGTTCAGCTTCTGTGTTCTCTCATAACTCCTGCACATTTTTTGTAGAACTTTCCACTGCTGGAAGATATTCCTAAACACTGGAGGTAACTGCATTTGTGTTTTGTTTAGACTGGGTAAGAGCAGACAAGGAATAGTCTGTGCTTTGTCTTGTGGCAGGCCAACATTTGCATCTAAATATTTCTTTCATGAGTACTCAAGAGTACATTGCCTTTCCCTGGAAATTCATGGGAGCTGGCAAAGTGATTTAGGGGCTTTAGGGTTGAGTAAGCTTTGTGAAACAACTTTTTAGTTCTGATTGAATTGCTTTTTGTATCATCTGCAACGATTGTTATACAGGCAAAACTGGAATTGCCATGTGTTTCTTTCCAGTTTACTTTCCAGTAATGCTCTTAAGATGTCCTTGAGTCTTAGGAGAAGAACACAGTGTCCAAGGAGTGAAGGGAGCACTCTACTGTTCCCTTTTTTTTCTCAAAAACAGTGTGGCTGCATCTGTAATGTAAAGACCTCTTTCTTCAGTGAAGACAGAATTTGAACTCTTCAATATAAGAATGCATACTCTTACTGCAGTCCAAAATCTTACGAAGGCGAAATTATTAACCTTACTGAAAGATTTGTCACAATATTTTAAATAGTTTAAATTCTCTGCCAAATGTTAGAAGTAGGATGGGAAGGGTTGTTTCCCTCATTTTCATGAGGATCAGAAACCTCTAGGTATTCCCCACAAATGTTTCAGAAATTAAATGTAATTTCAGTCTAGGTCAATGTTGCTTTTTCTTGGCATCAGTACATAATGTTGATTGTTTTAGAAAGCTGTAAGAAAATAATTTTGAGACTTGTTTTGGTACTATAAAGGTTTCTACTTGATCTTGAATTGTATTGAAAATTTAGTAATTGGAACCTTGAGAAACCTGAAAATCTGCACTGCTAGTTGTATGCAGTCCTGATGAATGTAGCAGATAAAGTAGCCACTATAGTAACTCATTTCAGATTATCCAGTGTATGAACACAGTGCGCTGTGGTGACCAGTAGGCAGAGAGATATTTCAAACCCAAAATGATCTGTAGATCCACTTCATGGATACCAGAAAATGCTGTTAAGTACTTAGAGCATTCCAGTGTCCATCTCTCTCTCTCTCTTTCCTGTTCTTTCTTTGACTGGGGCCAAGTCTCTAAACCAGTATTACAGCAGCAGTTTTGGACCTCATGTCCTACTGAATTATGCCTATATTCAGGTATTGTCATAAAAACCTTAATATTAAGAGAGCTTTATTTAATCCTTACAAAAATCTCTCAGCCCAGTTGCAAAATGAGTTTTCCTGGGTGATGTACTAGAAAGGAGGATTTTTTTTTTTTAGCCTGTCCAGGGCATTTAATTTACCTTCTTAAAAAAAAAAAAAAAAAAACCATCCCCACTGGTGCCCCGTGCTTGTCTCTACTGAATTGGTAAGTATAATTTAGGAGGACTCAAGATGATAACTACCTTACAGAGCAGGGATTAGGACACAGGCTTCTTTTTGACTGGAGCATGAAAAGTTAACATCAAAAACAGTTTCTCTCATCATCACCTAGCACAGTTTATCTTAATATTTTTTTTCCTACTCAGAAAGAATGAGGATACTACTAGAGCTACTTCAACAGTTTATCAATTACTTGGTGCTACATTTCTCAAATAGTTTTGCAGATAGTACTTTTTATGCCTGCATGAAAACATGTAAACTATAAAAAGCACTTGTCTGACCTATTCTAAAGTACCAGAAAAGGGATAAATAACTGCAGCACTTTCTCTGTTACAATGCCAGAGTCTTAATTAAATCTGGTCTTCAGGTTGTGAAATACTTCAAATATACAATCTAGGATCATGAACAGCTTGTCAGGTCAGATCACAAGGTTTCTTGGGATATTAATCTGACTTTTAAAGACTAGTACAACAAAATATTGTGGAGTTCAGGCAGGGGATGTATATATACATGCCTGGTATTTTTAACTGATCATTTCAGTAGGCCATTTCAGGGCTTAACATTGGGAATCTGGGATGATGGGTAGGGAAAGGAAGTTTCCCAAACTGAAAAAAAAAAACCATTCTGGGCCATTGTTTAATGTTCAGTTTGAAAACTATATCACAAGAAAAATGGGTAGGGATTCTTTCTCCCTTATGCCTTCAGGGAATGAGTAGTATTTAGAATCTCTGGCTGAAATTCAAGCCTTTTTACCATGTAAATTTTTAATATAAACTCATTGACATGCTTTTTACATCTGAGGACTGAAAATGGATCTTAATGTTTAAGTTGTGGAATGGTATATTTCTTAAATGAACGGGGAACATTTAAAAAAAAATAGATTAGAATACCAGCATTAGTGAGCTTAAGGAATTTTAGTATGTAATAGCAAAGTATAGCAAAGTATTTGATTAAAAAATTAATCTTGAATTGCTAGTCTGTAACTAGGTGCATTCTAATTTAGCAGGTGAATATTCTTTACTTATCGATATATGATGGGCTTTTTGCAAATAGAAACCTTTATCTGAGTCCCACGTGTTGCTTGTACTGATGGGATGTATGCTTACAGCAGCTTACTGCTGCTTTAAAATGTATAAAATGTTTTGAGTGTTTGCTCATAACTCTTTTTAACCTCCACTTGTTAAATTGTCAGACATTGGTATTTTATCAGTCCGCAGTGTAAGTTTAAACTAATGTTCTTAGGAATCCAACTTGTACACACACTGTTTAAAAACCCTCAGGGACAGTTTACACACTATCCTCACTCAATTCAGGTACTTGTACTCTCTTCTTAAACCTAGCAGTGACTTGTATTTTGTTTTGCTTTTCTTTTGACGTGCTGATAGCACATCCTTGATGAATGTCAACTTAAAACTCAGTTCAGGTATCCAGGTATAACTCAGCCAAACGGATTTTAAAGCTGCATATTTACTCTCCAGCACACAGTGCCTCAGACACTTATAGTGGCATTCTGTATATTCAGTTATTACTACTGAGCAGATCGCGTGGGGGTTCCTGGTATGTATTGTAAGAAATTCCTATGTATATTATATAATATGTATTATATTATATACATATATAGTATATATGTTATCTTAAACTTATATATTTTAAAATGCCACTACTAGCCAGCGCAGCTAAAAATGAAATACATTCCCAGCTGCTTCTGTGAACAGCAGAGGCAGCTTCTTAACGTGGCTCTTGCTTCTCTCTCACCATAACTACTTCTAACCTCAAGCACGGGTCCTTGGCTGTCTGACCTCTACACTCTAGTTATGCAATGTCCTTAGAGAATTCTGTGCACTGGCCACTGTGATGGAAACCAATGGGCCGGGAGTGCTTTGAGTTTATTAGTAATTGTTCTGCCAAAGTTGGTGTTTGTTTGACAAGCGTGTAAACCTGTCAGATAATCAGCAGAGGTCCAGGTTATCCATAATTATTTCCACCTCCAGGGTAGGACCAGAGCTCACAAGGTGCCTCCTTTCTAAGGCTGAGCACTATTCACTGAACACCTGCAGTGCCAGGCCTCTGCGCTGTGCTCACCTGGAGGCCAAGCCTGAAACTAAAATCTGCTGTTCTGCCTTCATGGTGATCTGTGGGCAGTCGCAAGTCAGCAACACCTCTGCTTTATTATTTGACACTTTACATCTAAAAAGTCTTCTCTTTCTATTTATGTAACCCATAGTCTTTGAAGAGTATGGAAAATGGCATTTCTCTCTGACCTCTAGAAGTTCAAGTGTCATGGGAAAAAAAAAAACAGGAACCCCCCCCTTTACTCTTATGGACCTCATTTCAATATACTGTTTACAGTTTGACGGAATTGTATAATTTAATATTTCTCTTGTACTGTAGTTTATATTTATTTACAGATTTTTTTTGTACTGTGTGATTTGAATTTTTTGTTCCTTGCTATGATCAATGTTTTATGTAGTAGAGCACTTATGATCACAAATTAAGGTTTTTGGTTTGATTGCACTACATTAATTTTTTTAATGCAGTTCTGATTTTTTGACTGGACTAAATAAGCTGTGTCTTAATGTATGTGATAAGTACTTTTAAATTTTTATTTCATGTGGTCCATTTATTTTTTGCATTGTATGTCAAAGCGCTAATTCTCTTGTTGTGCATGTGTAAGATTTAATGGCTCCATTGTATTATTTGACCATGTCATTTTGGAAACACATTCCCAGCTGTAATGTTGTGTATGGTAGTTTTCACTGGATGCTAGACTTTTCAAAACCACTATTCTTCTAATAAATTTTGTTGTGAAAAACTTCAAGGGGTTCCAGTTCTGTTGTTCCTAATGTGATTTCTAAATGCTTGTTACTAGTAGCCCAAGGATATGAGATGGAAACTATCACAAGGGGGGAGAAGCAGGGGATGAAGTGAAAATAGAAGGTAAAGCAATTTCTGGCTGAAGGACTGAGCTTTGGAATCTCCATACTCCGTTGGGTTCTTGTCCTAAATAGGATTGACGGTAAAGCTGCTTTAGCAGCTGGGTAGGGAATACATGTGAAAGTTGAAACGCTGTCTCATAGCAGCCTGGTCTCATGAACTCCCATACTCTTAATTTGTGCTTCCCTACTGGCTACCTTAATTTCCTTAATGCTAAATAATTTATCCAGTGAAGAATAAACAGCCTCTCAGGAGGGAAAATAAAAGGTGGTGTAGTGATGTTCACTGAGCACTTAGTAATGAGCCAAGCTAGGCATGGAGGTAGTGAAAGCATGGCCAGAGCCCTGTATGGGTCGGTTTTGGGCTGTGGGGTGGCAGCAGGCGGAGCGCCGGTTTGGGCAGCAGAGCTTTGTACTGGAGCACACGTCACCAGGCACAGGCACCTTGCTTAACTACCCACCAAGGCACTGGTGTTGCTTTTATTTTCTCTGCAGCTTTATTTTCTCTGCTCTTCTTCTGCAGAGGGGGCAGGTCCCCAGCGCCCCATTAGCACAGGGAAGGCTCCAGCAACTCCATCTTGCTTCCCTCTGCACGGGGGCACAAGGCAAATTCAGCAGTGACACCACACTGCAGCCGGCCCTTCCCCAAGACCCATGTTTCCTTTCTCGTGCCTGTTCTTGGGGTTGAACGACTTTTGACGTTATGCATTATTGATACTGAAATGCTGAATACTAAAAAGTAGGTTACACTAAGTGGTGTATAATGGAACCCACGTGAGTTTAGGCATTTCTGCTAACCTTTGTGTTCAGTTCTACAATGATTTTGAGAGTGAAGCATAGGGATTTCCTAGCTTTAGGAAAATTCATAAAGCTGCACGGTATCTTGCCCAGGTTTCTCTTCTCCTGAGAAATTGCCTTTCTTAGCATGTGTTATTTAAAAGTAGGTAATTTAGGGTTTGCATTTTTCAGTGCCTTTTTGGTTTTTAAAATCTTTAAATAACTGTTACATTACAAACTAATTATCGAATTTCTTGTATACTAATGCCGATATTAAAAACAAAAAGCAAAATGGTAATTGGGTGCTGTCATTGGTTTAGCTTTACCAGGCAAATTTCTCTTAAGTAAAAAACTTGGTTTAACTAGAGACTACATCTTACACTTATTCCAGAATTGTGAGTTTTTATGTGTAAATAGCTTGAATGCCTTTTGCAGTAAACTATCATTTATAATATTTTTTTCTCTTTGTCTGAATACATCTGTCAAATCTATGAAAATAGCCTTTGAAAGTGATGAACCATATTCCCATCTGCCATTCTTAAGGATGCATTACACTGTGCAGGCTTGTCCCAGAACATTTTTAATTGACACTTTTAGTCCTGAGATTATCAGAAATACCATGTTTTTCTGCTTTTCCTGAAGGACTTGTTGATGGTCTTGCACTGCCAAGATGAAATTGTTCAAACTTAAATGAACACAGTCTTGATTTCTTCTTTTAAAAGCTGTTTCCTGTATCATGACAAGATTTCACAAGATGTTGTACCCAGACCCAGAAATAAGCTTCCATGCTGTTTTCTCTTATAAAAGTAGAAAAGAAACACAATTAGCCCTGTTTGGCAGCTTTAAAAGTCACCTGCTAAGTTCCTTCGGCTTGTTTGGATTCAGGGTGGGTTTTGAGATGCTCAGTCTATTATTGGAAGAGGCAGCTGCCTCTTTTGTACCTGCAGGAGCATATCTGGTCACCTTCTGAAGTGACAGATCCTTTGTGGAATAGCTGTGGACTGTACCCCCACATTCACCTGGGTCACTTGCTACAATGCAGATACTCCCTCAGATGTGTAATGAGAGGCTCTGGTCATTGCTCCTCTGTGGAAGAGCTGCTGGGAGGGGAAGAGCAGGAAGCTTCAGCTTCAAGTGCCCCTGAAAGTTTTGGCGTTTAAACTAAACCTGTAAGGAGGCAACTCCGTGAGCTCAGCATGAAGGATCTGAAAGCTGGAAAGAAGCTTAATTTTTGTGAATGAAGCTGATTTAATTAAGGGAATTCCTGAGCATGACAGTTTCACTTTCCCATGTAACCAAAGCCGAGCCCTAGTGGTGTGGCTCCTCAAACACCACCAGTGCAGAGCTTGCTCTGGTGTCTGCAGTGAGATGAATCACCAGCAGCTTTCCTGCCTGAGCATGCTGAGCTCTCTAATTTCCTAGAGGCATGACAAAAGTGGGTCTGGGGGAGGGGGAGGATTTAAATCCTGATTCAGGAAGATACTTCAGCAAATCACTGTTTTCTTAATCTGCCAACTCTGCTCTGGCAGATGCCCAAACAAGGGTACTGGCTGAATGGAGGTTTTAACTGGAAGTGAATAGCAGGTTCTTGGACCTGTTTAGGAATATGATTCATACACAGAGGAACAGAGCTACAGATGAAAAGTGATTTCAAAAAACTGAGCTTGAAGTGTTAGGGTAAATCTAGGATTATGGATTTTGATACAATGAAGGTGAAAAAGAGAAAGTTGATCTTTTTAATGTAATTATTCTTGAGACACTTTAGTAGATGTTACAATGCTGGAAGGATCCCAATTTGCGAGAGTGCTTTTTTCTCTGATCTGGTGCATTTGATGCAGACTCTGTAACTTGAAATCCAAGGTGTTCTCAGCTGTCTAGTAGGAAAATCAAAAGAAATGTGAATGACTTCACACCTATGAATTATGAATTAATTAAGTTCCTTCTTACCCACTACTTGAAAACCGCAGACACCACAATCTTTAAAAGCTCCCTTTTGGTATCATGAAGAGGGAACACAAAACAATTGCATCTTGTTTTTACAGGTCACTTTGAATGTCTCAGAATTACAGATCACATTTGAAATAGAACTTCTAAAAATCTTCTCTTGCTGCCTCCTCCTCTGCAGGTGTCTCTCAGCTCTGCAGGAGTCTGTTCCCAACACACTTAACTAAAAGGCAGATTTTCGTATGAGATGGCTACAGCTCAGATTTCCAGGAATTGTTTAAAAGCTCAACTAAAATTAGAAGTGCTTAAGGTATACTTCAGAGCACAGAAGTACAAGCACTGCTGCCTGAACACACAAAAGTTGCCTGTATGGAAATACAGCTGCATCTCCCTAGGGAGCTGACTGGAGTCCTGGACCAAAACCCACCCAGCCCTCACATTGACACCATGGAGGACAGGGCAGAGACTTCAGCTATTGCCTGTACCCGAGCCTGCAGTGGATCTGTTGCTGTGTGGCTCCTGCCTTGTCTCCCTGGCTGTGGTTTCCAGGGCTGGCTTGGTCCCAGCTTGCTTGCCTGCCTTTGCTGGGCTCCTGCTCCAGGTGCAGATCAGCCAGCCGTGTGCTGACAGGAGGAGTGGTTTGTCTGTACAGGATTATCAGCAAACTGCCTGTAAAAATTGCAGTGCTAAATAGGTTACACCTGCTCAGGACTGGATTTTTTTTTTTTTTTTTTTTTTTTTTTGCTGATATGCACCAAGATCGCATTGTCTCATGTCCCAGATCCCTCCTGCCCAGCTATTAAAGTGTAGGGCTTGCTTAACTCATTTGGAATTACATTCCTAACTTTGAAAAGGGCTTTTATGGTTTCCTTTCTTAAAGCTGAGCCTTTCTTCTCCCTGAGCGTTAGAGGAAGGCCCTGACACTGATTGTTGAGTTACTCTGGGACTGCAGGGAACACCTGACACTAGGAGAAACCCAACAGCTTCCCTGCACTTGTAAAGGGGTTTTTCATACACACAGCCAATATCTGTGCTGGGTCCCTTGCTGTAATCTAAGCCTGAGGTGGTTGCTTGGAGGATCCACTAGTTTCCACCACGTTCCCCTCTCAGGTGAAGGTGGTATTATAGTTTTTCCATGCTTTCAGGTGCACTGTGGTCACACATGGTATTTTCCTCAGATTCCTTTCAGGTCTTTAATGCAACTAGCTGCATGTGAGGTGTTATCAAGTGTTTAAAACAAACCATTTGATTTTGAAAGGAGACAGTAAAAAAAGACCCAGTAGGATTCTGATTTTGCATAAGAAGCTGTCATAGCAAATACACTGTTTGTACGGAACTACAAGTTTTTACTTGTTTCTATCCATCAAACGTCAGCTCAAGGTGCAAAAGCTAAACAACCTTACTTGGGACCTGAAGTGTGGTTGTTAATAACTAAGTTCTGGTCAGGCCGTGGTGGCAGCTGCCTGACCTTACTTCTCACTAGAGATCTATCTAGCTGAAATTCAGTGAGCTTTGCTGCTCATGCTCAAAAGCAAGTAGATTTTTGCTCCTGTTTCAGGCCCTCTATTGGCTTTTCTCTAACAGACACAAGTGTGTATGGTAAAGGTGACCACTCATCTGCTCTTTAGTTCTAGCCACCTTGCACATACCTGTCCTAATGTTGGTGTCTTTACTTTTCTTTGAGTGTAGACCAGATTTCTAATTGATAAAAGGAAAAATAATGTAACTCAGGATTTAAAAGAAATATGCTCTGCACTCAATTATATTATTGGATTTGGAATAATAGTTATATAATGTAATATTGTAATAGAATAATAATTATAAAGCTTAAAATCAAAGTTAAAAAGGTAGTGCCTTAGTGCTGGCAAAGAGCAGATTGATTTGGCTTTTTCATCTGTTCTTTTTTGTCTCATGAGCAAAAAAAGGACTTCCATTGCAAGATTTATCAGAGTAGCAAGGCCTCAGCAGGACAACAGGGAATTTGGCAGTCAGCCTTCTGTGGATCAGAATTCTCTTGACATGCATTGTTTGGGCTCTGGTGTCACTATCTGAACATCTGAGTTGCTGTGAGGAGGATTTTTCAGAGGTGGTTTTGCGGCGATTTCTGGGTATGGTCCCGTTCTGTATTTCTCTGCTCATAAAAAGCACAGTGCAAATGCCAGCGTCCCGTTAGCATTGTTGTCTCATTACAGCTGTGTGGTTAAGAGTGGGTACATTTCTGTGAGCTCTCAGAGTTTGCATAGTGCACTTACTATTAATATGATTAAAAAAGTCTGCAGAAGAGGAGATCTGTGATTGGTTGACGGGCAGGATGTGCTAATGGGTCATCATCGCTTTGGCTTTCTCTGCAAAAGTTAGGGACTCATTTTCCTGCTGGAGGAACCAGGAAAGCACAGAAGTCAGAGGGAGGCAGTCTGTGGAGGCATCTTGGGGGGATCTGCAGGGCTGTGATGCTTGCTTCTTCCTTGCTGCGTGTGAGGAGTGATGAATCACCTCTGCTTTTTCCAAAGGATCTGTTCCTTTGGTGGCATAAGCTGTTGTTGATGATTTTTTTTTTAAATTTATTTTTCCTTTTATGACAAACCACCAATTGATGGGTTTTGTCACCAGTATAGAGAAACAAACAATACTGATCGTTATGCTGTGTTAAGGAGAATCACACAGAGATAAAGTACATTTCAACTGCAGCATCCATTTACAAAGGGTAAAATGCCAGTTGAGGGGGTTTAAAATATGGAAAATACCCCTAAAGTAAACTGGGTGTATTGGTAGTGATGGAATGTTACATACTAAGCAAGGTGTAGTTCCCTACCTCAATTTACCACGTAGCTGCACAAATACTGGCTGTGTGGGGGAAGATGGAACCTTTCTTAGTGGACACCTGCCGGGATCAGATGTGGTTTGGATCTGTCAGTCTTCCTCTAGCACTGCAATGTGTGACAATATAAACAAGGGAGAAAAATTATTGTGGGCCAGGATATCAAGGTGAATTTTTGAGAGGAAGAATAGACTCTCTTAAAAGAGGGAAGAAGGACAAGAGTGTGTAATGAGAAGGGTTAAAAAAAAGAAGATGATGTGAGGGATGTGCAGAAATGGAAGGATGAGAGGTTTCAGCTGAAGGGGAGGGGTATGCATTAGCGCAGAGGAAATCTCTCCTCACTGGTATGCACAGAGACATTTCCTGCCTTATGTTTTGGTTTCTTAATAGTTATCTGACTATAAAATTAACCTACATCATTTAGTGGTAGTTGAATGGCAGCTAAATTAACCCACTTTCAAAACAGAGCTTACCTAGCCCATCAGCTCTGAGACAGTCTTGTCCCCAGGCATCCAGGGCTGCAATCCACATCTCTGCCTTAACCTATTTCCCAAGCAGCCAGCCAAAGTGGTGCATCAGAAACAGGCTTTGCTGCTCAGCCCAGCAGCTGACAGAGAGTACGGACATGTATCAAACCGCTAATTCATATTTCACCAGGCATTCCCGTGCAAGGAGGGGTGGCGTTGGCACGTGGGGAGTGCTGCCCTTAGGAGTTGTGATCCCGTTTCTATTAACAATGTGGCCTTGATTATCTGAGGCCCAATTATCTGAATCTCCAGGTTATCTGAAATGGGGTCATATCCCCAACATCTGTTAATGACACCCAGGATACCCACTCTCTCCAGATGTCTCCACTGGCCCCTCCCAAGCTTTGGTGACTGGGGTATGCTGAGTGTGGTTAGCTCTAGCGAGTGCTCTACCAAGCTCCTGCATTTGGTTTTTAATATCCACGTTGGGAAAAAAACCCAAGCTGGATAATTGCAGAATTTGAAATCCTTGAAGTAGGCAGTAGCTGTGCATGGCAACGTGTCTGTTGGAATTGGGACCAGGAAAGTCTTAGGGGAGGGTGTCCAATGCATTTGAGATTTCTTCCACCTTTCAGTGTACGTTCAGCTTAGGAGGGGAAGGTGGAATTTCTCACAGCACAGCCTATCTTTGTCACAAGCCCTCTTTTACTGCAGATAAGTGCACCTTCAGTGGGAGTTTGCTAATTGTTGAACCTCTGCAGTTGCAGTGACTCCAGCAGACCTGTGTGTGCATGTCTTAAGTTTGGGGAGAGAGAGCTTTGTCCCCAGTGTGCTGCAGGACAGACAGGAACTGACAGCGATGGACGCAGAGCAGGGGAGAGGCCATACACCTGTGTCACCTCAGGTCCAGAGCCAGTATATCTTCCTGGGACTGTTAAAGATACTCAGGGCATCCCTCCCTACTCCACAGTCCCTGTAGTTCATTCCCCCTTCTCTTAACTGGGTGCTGCTTTTTATAAAACTTGCAAAGCTGTGAAAATCATTGTAAGAACTTTTTTTTTTTTTGCCCTGCGTGCTTTTGTTATCTGTCTTCTGGTGCTGTCTGTTTTCCTATCTATTCTGGTCTTCTGGTGCTATCTATCCTTTTGGAGCACCTAGCTCAGCAAAGGTTCTGGGTACTGCCTCAGAAAGAAACAGTCATGGTAATTCTTTTTTCCTTAAAGGGAAGATCCCAAATGATCTTGATAATTAGAAAAATTAGCAAGGACAATTCTGGCAAGGGTTTGAAAGTTAGTATGTAGAAAAGTATTTCCAACATGATAAATTTCCCTTGGTTTTAAAGCAATAGCTCAGTGGTAACATTTTTAATTAGTCATTAAATATTATATTAGAAATATTACAGTGATGATAAACTACTCTAGAATACAGTTGGGTTTTGGGGAAGGTGGGAGTCAAGGAAGTTATGACAGGAATATAAAAATGCAAAGCTTATTTGAGGTTGCTATTGGTTTTTTTTAATGTAAAATCAGCTTTCGTTTGTTTGATTTCTATTTGGTTACAGGTGGGGAGAAGTGATTTTTAATGTTAAATTAGTTTTAAAATAAATAAACAAATAAAAGACACTACTCTGAAGGGTTACAAGTCTGAATCTATAATGAATGTCTGTTATTTGTCCAGTCACTTGGCTGATTGTACAACCTGGATATGTTAATGAATACATGCAGCTGACAAAAAAACCCAGCCAAACAAAACCCACCTATAACTTGTTTCTTCCTGCCTTCCAGTTGAAATTCAAGCTCAGTCCATCCCCAAGTGCGTCACCAAGGATGGAGTAAATTCAAGGGCCTTGAGAACCTGGCAGCAATATTTCCATAGTTATTTTGGCTGTGCTTTGCACAACTTCAGCTTTTAATTTAGAGAAGGAGAGTGCTTTTTCTCCTTCCTAGCTGTTATGTGGAGCCGCAGCTCTTTGCACGCTGCTTTTCTATTTTTTTTCAGTGCAGTGAGGGAGAATTACTGTAGCACCCACAGAGGTGTGAAGGGACTCATTCATTTGTGTGGGGAGTGTGAGGTGCCAGGCATATTTCTGAGGGATGAAATACAGGCATTTAAACTGGTGCATCCAGTGTCAGCCTTTTAATTGGGGCTTTGAAAGACGAGCTCCAGAAAATCTTGCTTCAGTGGCTCACACTATTCATGCCCATGGCTGATCTGCCCATCCCCTTCAAGAGGACATCCATTCTGCCAGCAGAAGGAAGCACATCCTGCACCTCTCAAGGCACAAGGTCTGTGCTGCAGCTATGAGTGGAGATGGGTTTGAGCACAGTCAGATGGTCCCACGCCTTTCCCAGCATGTTTGCTTTTGCATGGCCATTCCAACAAGCTGAACTGGGCCTGGCAGAGATCCCATTTCCCCCTTCTGCTGGGTAAGACCTCTGCATGCAGCCCTCCAGCACAGGCAAAGCAAGCCTGTCCTTGGGAAGCCGCAGCACAGCCCCTTCCAAGCGCACACTTAGCATGCAGCCCTGGGGCTGGGGTCAGCTCACCTGACTGCCAGCAGTGAGCAGGTCCCCTTTAAGAGGCTGTTCTTCCTTTGCAACCCTTCAAAAAGGCATTTCCACTCACCCTGAAAAATAAATTAAGTGGTTGAAACCAGCAGGGCTGGAGGTGCCACCCAAGGGCAGTGAGACACTGCCTCAGAGCTTGGGCTCACAGTGGGCATGACCAGTGCTTTGAGTTCAGCTGATGGAGGGCATTGCTCACCAGTTAGTCTTTCTTCTTAGTCATCCACGTTTCTCAAATCTCTGCTTTTAGTCAGGTTTCCTAGGCACCCTTCAGCTTGGTGGGGTACTCAAGTGGTACCTCTGATTTTGGGTGGTGCAAGGCACCTCTCTGCCAACTGGCACAGAGTCAGCTGTCTGGCAGCAGGAGAGGGAAGGGAAAGGTCATCCCTGTAAAAATACTGAATTGGATTTTATAAGTTTATAGTTATGTTTTGTTTCTTTTACAGAACTATAATCCTGGTGCTTAGAGTGGTCTGAAAGGAACAGAAACACTTAGCCTTGAACTTTTGTTCTGCTGCTGCTTCTTGTGCCTCTGAGGTACAAAACATACCTGTAAACTTATAATCAATCAAACTAATGTTCAAGGGCTAAAAAAGGAAACCTAAAAAGGTTTCCTTTTACAGGCTTCAAGTTTAATAGTGAAAAACTTGGGGTAGGCAAGCCAGAAGATTGCAGTTGGCAATTGACAGGTTTTCGGAGACTGGCTTCCCAGGTAGGTTGGTATGAACCAGCTGATTTCTTTCTCCCTTTTTTTCTTGCCCTCTTGCTCCCTGCCCAAATACACTACAGAACCAGAGGCAGGCTGGGCTGCCCCTAAAACTTGTTTTATGGCATTCACAAGCAGAGCAAGCACAGCGTCGCCTTTGTTCAACAGGAAGGAAGAGATACGACAATCCCACCAGTGGGCTGGGGGCACTGCAGGAGCTGGGAAGAGCTCCTCAGGCTGTGTAGGGAGAAACAGATAACTTGGCCCTTCCTCTCCATGCTGTAAATCCTCTATCTGTGTAGTCTATAGGTGTTATGGGCTGACAAACCGCTGCCTTCCCCCAGCCCCTTCGTCCCCAACCGCGTGGCCTTTGTTGGAAGCCCCAGGTCCCCTCCAGCAAGAGCTGGGGGAGGGTTGACTTTAAACTCCACTAAACAGTGGAGGCACAATGCAAACAAATGTATTGCAGCACGCAGCTATGCAAATAGCTTCAGAGCGCAGCACGTTTCCCCCAGCATTAATTGCTGCACCGCCGGGGTTGCGTAGCAACAGCTCCGCTTGTGCCTCTGACAGCTCCTGCCCCTTGATGCCGCTGACACCTTCTGTGGCAGGCAGGGAAGGGGAAGAGAACAGGGCTGCTCTGGGAAATCAAGAAGGGCTGGGAGGTAGTGAGGGGCTCTGGTGATAAAATTCACTTGGGACAATGGGGTTGTGTTCTGCTGTGCCAGGGTAGTGTGTGCGGCGGGGCTGGAAGGAGGCTGTTGGGGCACAGGAGCAGAGGGGATCCGGCAGCTGCAGCCTTGTGAAGGCAGCATTCGAGGCTGGCGGGCAGAAAGGGCAGACCTGCCAGGTCTCAGGCTCTGGAGGAAAGCTCACTGACAGGTGGGCTGTCTCTCCCATTGCAGTCAACCCTTCTGGGGACCCCATACGGGTTTATGACTGCACCTACAGCTTGGCTAGAGGCATAGAGGGTCCCCAGATTGTCTCTCACTGGTTGTGAATCTCCTTTTGGCTTGTGGTTTTCCAGCCTCTGAGAGAGATGGCTCATTCCTCATGCATACCCAAACCTAGGAGAGCCCTGGGCCAAGCCCTGTGGGAAGGGGTGAGTACAGGCACCAAGGAGAAGGCTTTAGGTGGGATGGGCAGCCCTGGGCTCCCTTGCTGGTCTTTCCAGTCCAGCAGCCTCTGTGGGGCTGGCCTGTATCTCCTCAAAGGCAGGACTATATGCCTGCCTGCCTCTTCAGAGGCAGGACTGGCTGCCTCCTGAGAATAATTTTTCCTCCTGTTGAAAACCATGTTCCCAATTCCCATCCTCTGTGTTTACCAGTCAGTCTTCAGCTCCCGTTGTGCTTTTGCCAGGCTGAGGAACATGTTTGCACCCGGCACCTTTCCCTGAAAAGACACTTCAGCTCTGCAGTCAGCTCACCTCTCCTCTATTCTGATAAGCCACATTAAAAAAATAGTTTCTCTGCAACAGTTTGTACTGTCCATAAGCAACCCTGCTTGAAAAGGTGGGGCACTTGATGTAACTCTACTCTTACATGTGAGCCAGAAACAAGCTCTTCTCCAAAACTGCCTTAAGTAGGGAGCATGCGGGCAATCCTTTCCATGCCTGGAAAGAGAATGCCCATGGGCATGTTTTACTTATTAGTGATAGCCAGAACGGACAGGCATAGTGGGAAATGCTGGATCCGTACCAAGGCACACAGATTAGCAGGCCCCAGGGAGCACAGAACTCTCTGTGTGTCTGGGAGATCTGGGGATGGTGAGGCACAGGCTGCAGCACCCTTGGGGGCACAGGGAGAGGAAGGACAGAGTTGGGACCTAGGCACCCTCAGAGCCTTTTCACCACAGGTGGCAGTGAAAGCTCTGTCCCAAGGTTATCCTTGGACACCCAGAATAAGGTGATGCTGCCTGCAGTACCCAAGCAGGGATGGACTGGGGAAGGAGCAGATGAGCTCAAGGTGAGGAGTTGCAGCCTTTCTTTGAGCTGAAGTGGCGTGACACCAGAGGACCCTGAAGCAATGTGCCAGGTGAACTGTGTCACTGAGTGCAGGATGAGTCTTCTAAGTAGAAAGGGCATCAAAAATGAATGGATTTATTCCCTTTATCAAGCAGGAAAAATATTTATCTCTGGTTTTTAAAATTTATAGCTTGACAAGCTCTGTGTATCTCTGATTGCCTCCTTGGAGTACAGTAGGGCAAATAAGGTGACAATGAGGACAAAGGCCTCAGTCACACTTCAGAGGAAGAAACTGGGTGAAAGGCAGGGCAGAAATGCTGCTGGAACCTTCAGGATCAGGGAGCCAAGGTCCTCTCTGCCACACAAGCAGGACATGAGCCTTTTCCATCCCACACACCTCTGCAAAGCAGGCGTGACCTGCGGCTGGCTGTGCTCAGCATCACAGCTGCAAGGCAGAAAAGGACAGTGCCCAGCCATTTTGGTCCCTTCTCCCACCAGGGGCTCTGCACACAGGTTTGCAGACTCCTCTTCACCAGGGGTCACTCAGCCTTTCCTTTTCTTTCTTGCCACCCACCCAGGCAATTGCTTTGCCTATGCCATGGATTCTTCCTTCCTGCACTCCACAGCCGTGGAGTGCAGCACCCGAAGGTGCCCCCGCAAGGAGTGAGATGGCTGTTTTGCCACCATAACCCCTTCCCACAGCTGCCCAGGCAGTGTGGCAGTGGGGGGGCCAGGGCAGGGCCCCACCTCTGCTGCTGTCGTTAGAAATTCAGTCTTCCCGGGGGAAGATGGC
This sequence comes from Haemorhous mexicanus, assembly GCF_027477595.1. Lineage (NCBI taxonomy): Eukaryota > Metazoa > Chordata > Aves > Passeriformes > Fringillidae > Haemorhous > Haemorhous mexicanus. Next base: position 28,903,732 of record NC_082347.1, on the reverse strand, counting down.
TGCTGCTCTTCAGAGCTGGGCTTGTGAGTAGGTAAGAGGAGTCACCGCCCTCTTTGCAAAGGTGGAAGAAAGATTACGCTGAGCTCTGCCTCTTCAAAAAACCCCCTGCTCCAAGCCCAGGGGGTTGAAAGGTTTTTTTATCCCCTTTTGTTATTCAGCAGAGCGAGGGGAGGAGCTGGGCCGTGTAAGAGATCCTGGCTGACATAACCCTTCCCATGCAGGGCTCTGGAGAGGGGCCAGGTTGTACCTGAGTATTTTTATTTAAACTAATCCTAGGCGTTCCAAATTGAAAGCCATCGCAGCGCCAGATAGGACCAGTTCAGAGGGTTGCTGGAGGCCGTTTTTCTCACCTGGGTGTAGTAAAGCAGTCTCCAGGTATGTTGTTTATTGCTAACCCCGGGAGTATGTTCTGGAGGTGTTGGGACACATTCGGCAAGCTGAGCTGGCTCAGCCTTTCCAGGTGGTTTCAGGAAAACCCTGCCTAAGAAGCCTTTAAGGAAACTGAAAGGCTGGGCTTGGGAGGCAAAGCCTCATTACGTGTAAAACACGTTATGCCTGGGCAAACTGGAAAGCAAAGGGCTGGGTGGCAGCTGCTCAGGGCAGGCTCGGCTGCAGCCTGGCGTTTCTGGGCAAAGAGGAGACCTGGTCAGCCCTGAGCCTGAAGTGGCCCCAGGTGTCTCTCCCTGCCCACCAGCCCAGGGAATCAGGGCACTGGAGGTGCCTCCCTGGTGCATGCCAGTTCAAAGAAAGCAGCCAGCAAGCTGTAGGTAAGGAGCAGGTGAGGGCTGCCCAGGGCAGGCTCCGGTGTATCTGATGCCACTGAGAATGGCTGGCTCCAGCCACTGGCTTTCCCTTCTTCTTTTCTCTGCTGATGGCTCCTACAAACTGGAGCTCTTCCTCCTCATCCACCTGTTGAGCCCTGTGCCTGGCAGCATGGAGAGGGGAAACCCACTCCAGATGAAGCTGCTTTTCTCCACCCTGGCCCTGAATTCTTTGATAAGCGCTGCCCCCCTTGACCCAGCTGAGTGAGCGAGGTCAGTGTCTGGTGCTGGTGGGGGGGGGCAGGCAGAGAAAGGCTGTAGGGGTAGAAAGGACTTTCACTCCTCCAGCGCAGTACCAGGAGGTGCAAAGTGCAAGTGTTGCTGCAAAGAAACCCTACGTTGCTGGTAAAGATCCCGTGGCAGGCAGTGTGGGTGCCAAGACATGGGGCCCTCTCGGCGTGGTCAGCACTGGGTGGGAGTTGCCTGGGCTGCCGTTGGGAGCAGATACGGTCTCAATAACAGCACCTGGCATGACACTCATGCAAACTCATGGCACAATGCATGATGCATTCATGCAAACACTGAGTAATTATCCCCTAACCTCTCCACCAGTAAGTCCTAATTAATTGCCTCTGCCAAGCAGGTAACTGATAATGGCCTGGGTTTGAGCGCTAGCTAGCGGCAGTGACCCTGTGCTGTAGAAGCCCACCTTTCTGCACAACCAGTGTGTGCTGACAGCCCATCAGCTGCAGCAACACTTTATTAAATGGCAGCTAATCAAAGGTCAGTGCCAATGGCATGACGCTGCCCAGGGTGCATTGCTGCCTGCATGTCCTGCAGGCTGGGAGCTCACCAGAATTTCTGTGCTGACTACAGAAGAGGCTCAGATATGCTCAGTTTGGCCCCAGACCCATCTTCTGCTACTGAGGTGTAAGCAGAATTTTAAGGCTTAAAGTAACTGAAGATTCCTGGCCTCTGGATGCCCAGCTGGGATGCTGCTCTGCTCCCACCCAGCTTGGCAGTGCAGAGTAAGGGAGTAGAGGTATGCAGCCATCCTAGAAATGCTGGGCCTTCCATACCAGGTGCCATGCAGATACTAAGTCTGATTCTTTTTAGGTTTGTTTTGAACATGTGACATGGTGCCTACACACTGGGATGTCCTAGGCAGAAGTGTAATTATGAGTGCTCTGGCAGTGGCAGACAAACAAAAGTGCAGTCCGTGTCCTGCCAGCAGTGTCCACATGTAAGTGTGCATGCTGGGACTGAAGGAACACATGCCAGCCCCAGGAAAACAGGATGCTTGATCTCACCGTGAGGTCAGGCAAGTGATGTGCCTGACTGGGAGGAGAAGGGTTATTCTGGTTTTGCAGCATAAACTAATATTCCCTAGGACATATTACTGACTGCTTCTCTCTTTGTCTCTCTAGTGAGGATCCAGCAGAGACAATAGCAATAGACTCTAACAATCAGCCGAAGTCTCCACTGGAAAAATTTATGGTCAGACTGTGTACACATCACCAGAAGCAGTTCATTCGCGTGCTAAACGACATATACACTGAAGTACAACCAGACTCTGACGGCCAGCAGTTATCTGAATCTGAGAGCATGGAGGCCTCTACTTGTGGCTCTGGTTGTAGCCAACGAAGCACTGAAAATCAGGATAAGGGTGCTACTTGTACTGAATCAAAGCTCCCTTCTACATTGGACCCAGGACAGTCAGGGGCTGACGGCCCCCTGCATGTTGCGGGACAAGCCCCGAAGCAGCCAGTGGAACTGAAGTCTCTGGACAGAGCAGAGAACTCCAGTCCTGCTTTGAGAAGGGACTTCTGCGAGCTCCCTATCACCAGGCTTCGCTCTGCTAGTCCAAAGGATAGCCCCACCCAAGGATACCTCAGCACGTTGAACTCTTCCTCTTTGAATTTCCATCACGCCGCAAAAAGCCTGGAAGGGCAGCCAGCTGCTGGACACGAACAAGAAGCCGGTATCAGGAAGTGTGAGGATAATAAAGAGCAGCTAGCAGGTAAGACTCTCGTGGAAGGTTATATCTCAGTCAAAGTGGCAAATGTGAATGGCAGCGAGGACAGCTTAGACAGCTGTCTGGGGTCCCAAAAGAGCTCTTTCAGGGCTCTCCCAGAGGAGTCTTGGGATCCTGGCTTTGCAGTGACCCCCCCTCGCAGAGCCGACAAAGAGAACACTTTGCAATGCAGCTCGAAAGCATCTTTGCACCAGGACTTAGATGCAAAAGAACAAGACGTGAGACCAAAGCAAGAAAACCACCTGCATGCCATGACCAAGGGCAAGGCAGGCTGCCAGCTGCACCCAGCCGACAAGGGCATGCTCGACAAGTCCAAAGAGGGCTGGCTGCCCACTGGCGCCATGCCAGCCGCCCACCGGCCCCCCGGTGGGCACCCCCGCGCCAAGGCGGCCTCCCTCAGGTCCTCTCGGAAGAGCAAGAAGGCATCGGGGCTGAGGATCAATGACTACGACAACCAGTGCGACGTGGTGTACATCAGCCAGCCCATCACCGAGTGCCATTTCGAGGCCCAGCGGCTGGTGTCGTCCCGCAGGACGGCGAGGAAGAGCACGCGGGGCTATTACTTCAACGGGGAATGCTGCGAGCTCCCCACTGTGCGCACGCTGGTGAAGAGCTCCCGGGCGGAGGAGAGGGCGAGCAGCCCGGCACTGCGGACAGAGACCCTCGTAAGTGCAAAACCACCCCTGGTGCTCTCAGTGGAAGGGTCTGCAGGGGCAGGACGGGAGGGTGAGAAAAGGGTTTCTCTGAGGCTCTTGGCTAAAGTGGCACCAACCAGCCAAGAAACAAAAGAGAGAGCTGAGCTGGGCCCCATGAAGCTCCGGGATACCCGAGCACTACGATCAAGAGAAGCTGCTGTGGCCATGCCGTTCTTCTCCCTCTCTGCTCCACCCAGCCCCGAGAAAGAGGACAGCTTGGCCAGCTCACCACCACCTGGCTCCCCTCCTGCTGAAGGAGGGGAGTCACCTCCCCTCAGTGCCACAGTAGGAGGCACTGTCACCTGGGAGGCTGGCAGTAGCCTGGGCTCCTCTGGGGATGGCAGCAGCAGCAGGCAGGCTGCTGATATTGCTGCCTTTTCAGTCTCAAAAGCACGCGGTGAGGAGGATGGTTGTCCAGGCTCTGACATACAAACTATTCCAGACCTCCCTGCCAGTCCAGAGCCAAAGTCCTCCTCAGAGCCCTCTGCTGCTACAGACACAACACCTCTGCCCTGTGATGATGCCAGGGATCCTGCCCAGCTTCCAGGCTCAGGGAATGCTGAGCTCTGTGGGCAGTGTCTGGCAGAGCCCTCCGCATGCTCTCCAGGCTCGCAGGCTCCTGATGAGCCCCCTGCCACCATGGATGGGAAGAGCCCCCTGGAGCCCCCTGCCACTTTGCAGTGTGGGGATGTGAACAAAAGCATTGATGCTAAACCAGAAGCTGAATCATCAGTCACGGTGGGTGACAGCCCTCTTGAGCAAGAGGATGCTGTGCTCGTCAGCACACCCCTCCCCAAAATCTTGGAAGTGGAAGCAATGCAGAATAACAACACAGCAGGTGAAAAAGAGCCCACTGAAGGGGAAATGCCACCCGACCCAAACAGTTCAGATTCTGTCTCTTCCAAAGACAGTCTAGACAAGAAGCGAAAGAAAGGCAGGAGAGCGCTAGTGGCATCGGACCGGTGTCTCCGAAGCCAACGATCCCCATCACCTGCTGAGGGCAGTGCTGAGGACTCTGGTTCTTCCAGCTCTGGGCAGCTTACTTGCCTTCAGATCAAACTCTCCAAGAGCCCTGGTGCTAAGCGGTTCAAGAGAGAAGTGCAGCAGGATGAGGCAGCATCCATGCACTTCCCCAATGACTGCTTCCCCAGTGTGCTGCTCAAAACCAGCGAAGAGCCAGGCACTGGCCAGGCTCCAGAGAGCATCACTGAGCAGCCAGGCAAGGAGAATGGTGTCACTACCAGACAAACCTATAAAAGTATCTTAGCAAAAGAGACTGCTGCAGAGGGAGAAAATTCCTCTAAAGATAACTCTGCTAACAGCAGCCAAAGTCAACAGGGTGAGATGCTGGAAATCAGCATCCAGGCTGATTCTGAGAAGAAAAACATTACCCTCCCTCCAGAGAACACTGTTCCTGCAAATGATGCTGAGCAAGTGGATGTGAAACCAGTCAATGCTAGTGCAAAGGACAGGGAGAGCTCTGACAGTGTCAGGGATCTGGGCAAGCCAGTGCACTATGAGCTGGTGACCAATTTGCCTCCATGTCCCAGCAGCAGAGGTGGAAGCAAGCATCTTCCAGCAAAAACTGCAAAGCACAAAAAGGTTGCTCAGCAGTTTTATAACTTACGACATGCACCCGCACCTGTAGACAGTGCAAAAAAGAACACACCAGGGAAGGAGTCTATGCAAGCAATCCCCAAACTGAGGGATGAACACAGTTCAGGGAATGATGACTGCCCAACACTAGAGGACATAGACATGGCTGACAGCAAACCAAAGTTCATGGAGTGGTGTGCCGAAGAGGAAAACCAGGAGCTCATTGCTGAGTTCAACACTCAGTACATGAAAATCCAGAAGGGCTGGATTCAGCTGGAGAAGGAGGTCCAGCCAACCCCAAAGGTAAAGAACAAAGCCGACAAACTGAAAGAGATTTGGAAAAGCAAGAAAAGAACACGGAAAAGCAGAGGCTCACTGGAAGTGCAGAAGCTTTCTCCTGTGCAGATGCTGTTTATGAAGGCCTTTAAGCTGTCTGACATATGCCAGTGGTTTCTGGAGACAACTGAAACTAGATCTCTAGTGATTGTGAAGAAACTCAACACCCGTCTCCCAGGGGAGATTCCCCCCATGAAAGTCCCCATGCAGAAATATTCTTCCTCTAGTCTCTACCCCAGCTCACTACAAGCTGAGCGTTTGAAAAAACATCTCAAGAAGTTCGCTGCCACTACCCCAGCTCGAAATAACCTGAAGAACCAAAAGCTTTGGGCTAAAATTCGTGAGAATGCGGATAAAGCAGAGGTTGAAGAAGCCACCACTCCCAGCCAGACATCTCCCACTGATGCCAGCACCAAGGAGCTGAGTGAGGACAAAACCATCCAGCCTGCCCTCAGCTTGCCCACGCAGGCCAGCACCAGGATCCTGCGCAAGTACTCCAACCTTCGGGGCAAGCTGCGAGCCCAGCAGCGTGTGGTGAAGGCAGAGAAGCGGAGTGATGGCCCAGGGGACCAACTGTCCCTGGAGAGCAAGCAGAGCCGAAAAAGTGTGTGCATCAACCCCCTGATGTCTCCAAAGCTGGCCTTGCAGATCAAAGCAGCTGCCTTTCCTGCTAAATCTCCCTCAGTGGATGGAACGGGGAAGGGGCGGAAGGGGAAAAGTAGGTCCCAAGAGGACTCCTTGCCCAAAGCTGACCTCCAGCTCAGCAAGAAGAAGATGCTGAAGGAGAGTGGGAGCACCAAGGAGCGATCCAACTCTTCCACCAAAGACAAGCTGCCTGCCAAGAAGGCTAGTAAAATAAAGCATTCAGAGGTGAGCATGAAATCTCCCGCCACCCGAAAGCAGACTGCCATGGAGAGGAGCAATAAACTGGCCAGAAAAATGTCTTTGAAAGAGAAGAGAGTCCCGAAAAAGCAGCTGGAGAAGATGCGGCTCCCCATGAGGAAGGGCAAGGAGAACACGAGCAGACGGGCCGTGCTGCCTCCCAGTCACGAGGAGCTCTCCAAGTCCCCAAAACAGAAGCCCCTGGGGGAGTCCTCCACGCGGTCACAGAAGATGGCCAATAAGAAGCACAGCAGTGGGAAGACCTTGACAAGGTCCATGAAGAAGATGCAGGAGAACAGTGTGTCTCAGGGCAAGAGGAAGCTAAGGGCAAAAGTGGACTGTTCGCACAGCAAACGCTCGCGACTGGACCCGAAATAGCAAAGAACCGGTAGCCATGTACAAAACTGATGTATAGTAGTAACCCTTTACCATGCATTAACTAAAGCTGCTTTTATAAGCTGTAGCAAGCCTTTAAAAATCCGCAGTTAAAGGATAAATGCCCATGATTTTAGGCATCAGCAGATGTGTCTTGGACAGAGAAGAGGTTGGTCTGTCTGGCTCTGCTGTTCAGAAGGAAGTTTCTGTAGTTTGAACGTTCCTTGGGTTCTTTTAAACTTAGAACCAGGCAGTTTTTGTTAAAAGTACAGTGCCTTATTTATCACTTTAAAAATAAAAATAAGAAGCTCGTCTGTGTGATTTGGAGGCTTGCGTTTTATACTTGAGGCACAAGCACTTGTACTGTAGCAGAAAGAAAACCACCTTCGTGCACATGAAGTAGCTTTTGTCAGCCTTTGGGTGCACTCAAACATTTCCCTTTCTTTCAGAGTCCTCCTTCAGTCTGTCTTCTTAGTGGCATTTAAAGCAAAACCAAAACCATTTTGCATCACTAAGGGAGGGAAAGGCGAGTCTGTCCATTGTCAGTTTGCTGGTAGCAGTTGCTGGTGTCCCAGACTGTCACCTGCATGAGAATGTGAAGTAGCTACTGGTGTGTGTACTGCTGATGGCTGCCTGCTCCTCGCTGCACAGCCCGTGGGTGGGGAGGGCCCGCTCAGGCTGAGGAGATGCCCCGGGAGTGCCAGGTACCAGGCTGCCACACCCACTGCTGCCGGCTGGGCGTGCTGGGCTGTATCTGTCTTTTTTCTTGCTGGCTTCAGGGATGAACCAGTCTTGCCATGCTCTGCTTTTGGACAGACTTCCTTCTCCTATTTCCCTGTCCTTGTGGTGATTTCTGTGGTCTATGATGGCAAAGCTTTTCTGCAGTGCTTCACTGAAGGTTGAATCTCTCCCTTTTTAAGGGCTTGAGTTCCTGATGTTGGTGATCTGCGGGAAGGGAACTCTGGCCCTCACCTTGTGCTTTTGTGCACATCTTGCCTAGTGCTTTCTGAAGCCAGGATTTGCAGTTGAAATCAGGTTGGGATAAGGGACTGGCTTGTGTTAATTTTTTACCATAATTTGCATTTCACCCTTTTACCAGCAAGGTGCGGGAGGTTTGTCCTTGCTTGTGTCATGGAACAGGGTCATAGTGCCTGTCTTTTCTTAGGAAAACCTGTTAGAAGTGCATAGAGTGTGTGGCTGGGCTGGTTCTGCTGGGCAGAGATTACCAGCACCTGGGGAGGGCTGTGGTCTGTGCTAGGGAAATGTCCCTGCTCAACCATTGCATCCCCAAGGCTTCACTTTCACATTGCTGCAGAGTCCATTTGCAGGAATCCCAATGCCAGTCTCCTTCCAGACATAAAGCAGCAGTGCCTGTCAGGGCACTGTGAACCCTGAGGCTGCCAGACCTTTAACAGCTGCCTTGCTGGTCCTTGCTCAGCTGCTTGTCCCTGATGAGAGCAAGGCTTTGGTGCAGCCCATGAATTCAGGAGATGCTGGCCCTTGGAGCAGAGGCTGGAAAGGGATTGGCTGCAAAGGGAATTGCTTTTCATGGTTGGCATTGAACCCCAGATCTCAAATCCTGGGGGTGGGAGATGTAAGGCAGATAATTGTGTTAAAATCTTTTCATTGTACCCCTTTAGTACAGAGGATAAAACCAGGTGTTTGATTTGCACTCCCTTCACAGAGCACCTCTGGCTCTCTTGGAGGTACTCCCTTTCCCAAGCATTGACACTCACCACGCTGCGGCACATTTTTCTCTTTACTGTGAAATGGCTGATTTAAAAAAAAATCCTTTGCCTTGCCTTTGAATTGTGCTAGAGTAAGTTAACTCTCTGAACAGGTAGGAAGTGATTAAATCTAGCCTGTCAGTCCCTGTACAGATTAATATGAAGTTATCTATTACTTTAATTTTTACTGCATGCATTAAATATGTCAAACATTCCATCAGGAAAGATTTTAAAGCGTTTCAAGAGAGGTGTAAGGCAGGAGGGCAGTGATGGCAGTTAAGTGACTGAACTGTACCTCTTTTGCAGGGTGTCTTTCCCTCTTGCTTCTCCATCCTTACTTATGATCCTTCTCTAGCCTCTGGCTGGGGCCCAGCCACATGGGCCCAGATTTCCTCTCCTTCCTCTGGGCCAGGTGTACATGTGAGCATGCCTCTTACCTTTGCTGCTCACGCCATTCCCCTGCAGCAAATCCCCTCTCCCCGTCCTTCACCATCACTTCTGAAGCGCCTGCACTGGTCACCATGCACTCCTTGAGGCTTTCCCTCTCTCTTCTCTCATTTTTTAGCTGCTGGTAAATGATAAATGCAGGCTGTCCTGCTCCCTGTCTTCTGTGCTTCTGGGAGCAGGAATCCCATTAGGATAGAACCCTATACAAAGCAAGTGGAAAGAGTCTTTCTAGATGGGATGCTGCTGTTCCAGTGTCCGGGATGTCTTCCTGCACCCTGGGGCTTCACCAGTACCGACTGGCTCAAGCATTGCAAGGTTGGGGGACAGCAGGTATCATTGGTGCTGGAGTGGAGCAGCTTCTGGGCATCTGTCCCAGCTCAGTGTGCACTGCTTGGCTTAGGCAAGGTTGGGATCAGAACACTGAGCTTCCAGGCAATGTCCCTGGCAGGCAGTGGTGACGTGTGCTGCTGAGGCACAGCCCCTGCTTCAGAGCAGTCTGTTACCAATAAATGTGGCTCTTACATCAAGCAAGGCATGCACAGGGAGCTGCAGATGAGCTTAATGAATGGAAGAATATAAGCAACGTGATTTAGTACCTTATTCCACGTGGGCATGGAGTGTGTTTCCATGTGCTACGGGCACAGAGTTGCCCACTGGCACTACCACAGTGCCATCCTCAGATCCACAGCCTCATTGCGCTCCTCTTCCCCTGGGCTACCCCACAGCTCCCTGCTCTACTTCTTCAGCTCTGGATTTCAAGAGCTACTACCCACAAAGTAGATCTCTTTCTGGTACTTTGGCTTTTCTTGCTGGCTACTTGATGAATCCTATTGAAATTAGTCTCCATCATGCACCCTGGTCCATGAACAAGGAGCAGCATCCTCTTAGCTCTGCACCTCCACAGATGTCCTCACTGTCCCTCTCCTGCCAGCCCCCTCTCTCATTTGCATGGTTACCTTTTTCTCTCTCTTGTCATCAGCAGCTCTGGGTCTTCACACTTCACATGTTCAGAATCCGTCCATCTTAGTTAACCACTTAGAGGAGCTGCATTTGCCAAGCTCAGAGTAAAAACTTATGTTGGTGCTGTAGCAAGAGCAGTTTGAGTCCGGGATGGCTCCTCCTACCTGTAGCTGTTAGGATCTTTTTAAGCAAGGCCAGCCCTGGAATGGGTTTCCCTGCTGACAGGGTGTGTGATATGTACCCAAGGCGTGCACAAATTTATATTCATCACTTACTCATCCTTACTCAGGCTAGGTCCTGTTTGCCGGTGTTCACTCTGTGCAGTGGGGTTTCTGTAGACACCTGCCAGCAAGTCAGGGAGACAGATTTGCAGCAAAACTTCTCTGAAGAGCTGACCAGTCAGCTCTGATGCTTCTGACAGACTTTCTGCTGCGCTGCTGATCAAGGTCCATGAGCTGTGAGAGCAGGATGAAATTGTTCTCACTGCTCTCTGCACCCCTGTCCCTTCAGTGCTGGGGCTGCCATGCAGGGCTGGACTGAGCGGGCTGGCTGCCTGCCCACACCACTTTCTGCTGGTGTGCAGATGAGCAGAGCTGCAGCCCAGCCCATGTCCCAGCTGGTCTTGTGGCACCTCTGGAAATGCTGATGTTTCCAAAAGCTCTGCCAGCTTCTAGTAACCTCCCAGGAAATGGACATGCAATCAGATATACTGGTGCCCTGCTTTTAAGATTTGCTGATGGACACTTTTTCTCTCCAGCTCATAAACTTTCAGCCTGGCAACTGCATTCCCAGTTGAAGGTGACTGAGAAAGCTGTGATTCCCAGCCTTCCATGGGTACAAGTAGTGCCTTGGGCATCATGGAGGTGTGGGTGGTCATCCAGGTTGGGCTCTGTCACCTTTCCACCATCAGCAGTCATGCCGGGGGAAGAGGGCTGAGCCCCAGCCAAGGTGTGCTTGGGTCTGCATCCTTGGGCTGTTTGCCTGGACAGCCCAGGAGCAAGACGGGGATAGGCTCCTCCTTGACAGGGAATGCCACTGGAGATTTTCTTGTAGCAGTAGGTTTTTTGAGCAAACCACAAGGCTATGATGTCCCCGTGTCACATGTGTTCCCCCCCGTGTGTCGTAGCATCCATTTGGCCCATCCTTCAGCTTGGTGGTTGTGAAATGAATCCATCTGTTCTAAGATGTTCTCAGGAGTTCTTGTTTGTATTAAGCTCACCCCTAGGCTTAGCAGAAATCACAGTCCCCATCCTCCCTGCTCCCCTCCCCGCAGACAAGCCCTCTCTCTCACGAGCACTTCCACCTTCTCCCCGAAGGGCAGCAGAGGGCAGCTGGCGGTTTTGATTCAGGGCACGTTGGCAGCTTTGGGGCAGCCGAAGGAGCTGGGATGCAGCTGGCCAGCATTTGTGACATGGGTCTGGAGGCCAGGCGGTCCCACGGGCTGTATTGCTAGCCAATGTTTTCTAAGTCTGTTTGTAAGAGTACCTAATTTTAAAATTAAATGTGAATATATATTATGTGTAGGTGCCATGTAAGATAGTGTTGTGCTAGGCAGCAGGATGCTAACCTACTTTTTAAACTTTTTGGAGGCAGGAAAAAGCATTTTTCTCTCACTTCATGCTCACAGATCTAATATTGTAAATAGGTTTTTTAAATATTTATTTCATGGGCTTTCCACAGGTTCTCGTTCTGACTGGTGTGTCGGTGGGTGGGGCTGTATTGCCCGGCGTGCCGCACCCGAAGGGCTGGCGATTGCGCGGGGGATGGGATGGGCCGGGGTGGGGGGTGGTGGTGTTCAGTTTGGTTTTTTGTCATGTCAGAGCTGAAGCATTAACTCTCTTCATCTCGTTTTGATGATGTCAGACCTGGTCGATGGCCACGGTCCCCAGGGAGGCTGTGAGCTCCCATGGCCGGCCAGGATGGCTGTTCCCCAGGACAGGGGGCACTGCAAGCAATAAGATTTGTAGTAATAATGTCTGCTGTGGTGGCAGGGGCTCTCGGGGCTCAGGGCCAGGTGGGAATAACCCTGCTCCCGGCGGGGCTCAGTCCAGCATGGCTTGGGGGGGGGGGGGGGGCTCTTGACCTGGAGGTACTCAAGGAAGTGTCCCCATGGATGCAGAAAGTGGGGTATGCTGTCACCCCCAAGGAACCCCCCCAAAACCACCGGGGTAGGGTAGGTAGTTGCTGGTAGCAAACTCCCACTAGTGAATTACTGTCTTCGTGGGTACGGGTGACCCAAGGGAGCTCACCGCTGTCGCTGCTAGTCCTAGGGCCGGCTCCAGAAGGTCATTTGCTCATTTGCTAATCATTCTGTAATTTTAATTCTCCTTCTAGGAGGTTTGAGGTCATTTGGTAATTTTTGCTTATGTGGGTTTAGGTTTTTTTTTTTCTTTGTTAACCCCTTTTTGCCTGGAAGTGTGGCTGGCTCTGACCTTCCAGTCCAGCTGTCTGTGTGGGGCAGTGTCAGCAGAATCTGCTTTTATGATAATGGGTCTCTGACTTTGGAGGATGGAGTGAGGGGTGCTGCTGGGTTCCAGCCCTGCAGGACCCTTCACCAGTCTCACACTTCCTTCGCCCTTGGAACAGGTGTGTAAAAAAAGAAAAACAAAAAAAAAAAAAAAAAAGGAAAAAAGGAAACAACATAGTAATTTTTTTCTTAGGATGTAAAACATTTGAATATTATCTCCACCCTGATGGCAAATGTTTTTCCTTCACGTGTGTCTGCTTCCCTGGGAGAGTTTTGTTTCTCTGTTTGTTTCTATATGAATTTTAGACACTGAGCTGAAATTCCTCCTGTCCGGTACTGTATGTTTGAGCCCAAGCAATGTGAACTGTACAGACCAGCAGTGGGAAGGGGGAGCTGGTGACTGCACCTGGGAGAGCCGTGGCTTGGGACGGCATTCCCAGTTGGTGTAGGGAGTGGGAAGTACTGCGCCACAAGTTGGGAAAATGAACTGTCTGCTGTGAATTCTCGGTTGGAAATGTGGAGAGGAGTTCCCATTAGATAATGTTTACATACCTCACCTGACAAACCTTTGAAAGTGTATATATAAAAAAAAGAAAGAAAATAAAATTATATTAAGTTGCTTTAAATCAATATGTATAGCTATAAGAGCTGGGTCATTTGAACTTTGAATATGTATCGATTCTCTAAATGTTGACATTTTGTGAACTCTGTGCTCCTGTCTTTTATTTCATCCTAGCCTATGGAAAAAGTTGTGTTCTTGTTCCAGGTAAAAGGTCCCTGACTCTGATCTGAACTCCTCAAGGACTCCCACCCCACCACCTTGTTTTCTTTTCTTCCTCACTGTCAGTATTCACCCTATGAGCTTTCTAAAGGTCCGTATTTTATTGCCGCTTATTAAACGTTTCTTTGATATCAATGTTTGTTTGGTGTGATAAATGGAAAAGACTGAAGGTGAGTGAGTGCACAAGGTAGGGCACAGCAGGCTGGCACCCTCCAACTGCCACCCCCTCCCCATGGAGGGGGGATATAAATGCCTGTGTGGGATTTCAGTGCTCCTATACCAGTGCCTGAGCTGTGGCAGACTTGTGTTTGTGGCACCAACAGTGCAACTTCTTGGTGGTCCTGAGGACTGCTGCCCAGGCTCCCTCTACCCTTCCCCAGAGAGCTACAAGGGCCTGGTTTCCCCCAGAGCCATTCCATCCCCAGAGCAGGCACTGGCCCTTTAGCTTCCCACGTGCGAGACCCTGGCAGTGATGGCTGCTTTTGCCAGGCATTGCATGGATAACCCCGGCTGCTTGTCCCTGCACCATGGGGGCAATGCATTGGCCAGGGCTGCTCCAGGAGTAGGAAATTAGGAAATCATCCCCCAAGGCGCAACCAACTCTTTCCATCCTGTGCCACCTCCTCACACTCTCAGCAGTTCCCAAACACCAGCTTCTCCCTTCTCCCCAGCAGGAAAGAAGAGGCCAAGCCTCTGAATGAATAAATGTCATGTTCACATGGAAGACAACATAGACAATACCAAACACCTCCTAAAACAATACAGCCTCTGCCAGCGGAAGGATGCCCAGCGCCTCCCTCGCCAGCCTAGTACAAACCAGCGTCTTCAATAGTGACACACACAAACCCCACGGGCCAAACAAAGCCACTGTCATTTTCCTGCCCAGTAGCATCTGTAAACAAAAAGAAAACATCATTTGTTGACCCCAAACATATAAAAATACTATAACAAAATGAAATACAAATATATATTAGAATCTGTAAGTATTCTGTATAAAGAGATACTTTAGCGGTTAGCGTACAGCAAGAACAGAAACACAACACAACCAAGCCCCGGGTGGGCCACAGGCAAAATGAGACGCATCCCAGCTCCTCTGTGTGGCAGAGGAGCTCCCATGGAGAGGGCATTTGTGGCAGAAACACATCCCCGTGGTGGTGGAGATGCCCTGGATGCCAGTGGTGAGCAGGGATGGGGACAGCACCTGCAGAGCTGGGTGTATCCAGTGGAGGTGCCTGGAGCCCGGCCACAGCTGGCAGTGCAGACCTGAAACCAAAGTGCTGGAGCGGTGAGATGGAGAGACCCAGGACTGTAGCTCTGGGATGAGTCTGTCCACCAGGGTGATGTGGTGTTTCACTGTCCAGCCATGTGCAGTGTCCCAGGTTGGGCCCCCGCTATCCTTGGCCCCCACAGGCATAGAGGTGATGCTGCTGTGGATGTTGGGTGCATGCAGTACCCCGGCAGGAGGTCCCCGTGTGCCCCTGCTCCCACACCAGCCCAGCACATGCCCTGACACTGTGGGCTTTGGAGAGATTCTGCGTATGGGCACTCGAGTCCAAGAGCTGATGGGTCCTGCCCTGGCAGTGGTGCTGGCTCCAGGCTTGCAGGTTTGGACATCTCCAACCTCTTCAACTTGGCATGCACAAGACTGAGGCCCCAGTAATGGGCATGGCAAACCCACATCCCAGCTGTCCCAGCAGCCTTTTGCTCCTGCTGGCTGGGGCAGTGGGACACGGGGGCACCTTTGCCCAGCTGCAGGCCTGCTCCCCTAGGAGAGAGCCTGGAGAAAGGGGATTCCTGTGCTGCCCTCACACAGCTCCCACCTTTGAGCAGAGCCACCTGGCTGAGCCAGGGGTATTTGGGGCCCTCTCCATGTGAATGGCACAGTGCTGGCCCCAGGGCACAGGGCAGGTTGGTACGGGAACCCTCAGGGACATCTGTGCAGTGCTGCCTGTCCCCCATTCAGTGTGGCTGGCACTGCCCAGGTCCTGTTCCACCAGTGTGGCCCTGATGTGACCATAATGGGCCAGACCCGAGCGTGCCCATGCACTGCAGAGCCCAGCCAGCATGCACAGACTGGGGGTGTCACCAAAAGGTCAGGCTGGGGCCACAGAGCTGGGGACATTATCTGGGGTACTTAGGGCTACAGCACCCTGCAGGGAGAGAGACCAGGGCTGCTGGAGGAGAGAACAGGAAACCAGGTCTGGGCTGACCAGGACTGCAGGACACTGGCTACACCACGCAGCCCACTGTAAGCCATGGCTTGCCATAGATGACAAGGCTCTGCCATGGCAGGCCTCCCTCTTCCTGTCGCACGTTGGAAAAGCCCTCAGATCGCTGGGCTGACGCAAGGCATAGGGGTGCCAGGGAGGGGACTCACCCGGGATGCAGGCACTGCCCTCCATGGCTGTGGGGCTTCACTGGCAGGGAGGCAGAGTGCCACAGGGAGAGGTCAGGGCAGCTGGGCAGGGTGCCCACTCCACATCCACATATCTGTGTAGCTGCAGTTCTTAAAAAAATTCTCTATCTACACATTTGCTTTGTTTGTGGGGTTTTTTTTCTTTTTTTTTCCTTTCTATATTTTTTCTGTTTCCTTCCCAATCTTCTAGATGCACCAGCTCTACCCTCTGCTGGGCTCCTCAGATGCAGCTGTAGTTCGGAACACCCAGAGAGCAGCACCATGCCCGCAGTGTAAAGTGAGGTCCTTGGCTCGGGGGGTTCTCCCCGCCAGCCCCCCGGCTCTGCAGGGCTGGTGGCTGCTCACAGGCACTGGCTGCAGCCACACTTGCTGGGCTTCTCCACCTCCTCCACAAAGGTCGCACCGTTGCTGCATTCAAAGGCGTATTTCCTGCGCCGCAGCCGCAGCCCAGTGCAGCAACCGGCGTCAGGGCCACCGCAGGTCCCCCGGCATTCCACCCAGGCCACAGGCCGCGTCGTCTGGCAGATGGCATAGCCCCGCTGCACCTGGTGGTAGTCCCGCACCGGCTCCCCGCGGCACTCTGGCTCTGTGGGACAGCAGTGGTCAGCCTGCTGTGGTGGCGTGGGGCTGCCTTCCCTGGACACCCCCCTCCTCAGCACCTACCTTGGTCACAGAGGACTCCGGTGTAGCCATCGTGGCACTCACAGGTGGGCTGGCCACCTGGTGTGAGGTGGCAGTGGCCATGGACACAGGGCTGGTGGCGGCAGGGGTCAGGTGGCTCAGCAGGCTGGTTGCAGAGCGCGCCCTGGTAGCCCTCATGGCACTGGCAGCTGTAGGAGAGGGCATCAAGGGGCAGGCACACCCCGTGCACACACCTGTGGGCATACAGTGCTGTCAGGACCTGCTGGCATGGCACGAGCATGCACAGCCCACCAGCACTGAGCATGGCGTGGCTCTGCACCAGAACTATACAGCAACTGGTACGGCACCACCTGGTACAGGACAGCCATCATGGCACAGCACAGGTGTGGCTATGGCATGGCACCAGCACAGAACAGCCTGGCACAACTCAGTGCTAGTGGCACGGCATGGCAGAGTCCCGACACGGCACCCCTGTGATGGCATGGGACTGGCATGAAAGCACCAGGAACCAGCCACAGGGCAGGATGGGCAGCCCGTGGGGTAAGGGCACTCACTTGTGCCCCTGGCAGGGCCCACCACGGGGCTGGTCGCAGTGGGGCCCGTCCCAGCCAGGCTCGCAGTGGCACACGGGGCCCTGGGCGCCCGAGGGCTGGCAGATGCCGTGCAGGCAGTAGAGCTTGCGGCAGGGCTCACAGCCCGGCACCACCCCTGGCGTCATCCGCGTCTTGGTGAAGTCCTGCAGCTCATTGTTGATGTAGAGGTTGCGGATGCATCCATGGAAGCTGGTGCCATTGAGGAGCTGCCAGAGGCGGAAGGCAGCCGAGTTGACATCCACAGGCATTCCTGGGGAGAGCAGGACCATCAGCACACCTGGATGCCGACCATGCCCTCCATCACCTGGTCTCTGTCCTACCTCCTACGTAGAGGGGAGCCTCACTGTTCAGCGTGTAGTGCTTGCCCGAGTTATCCATGGTCATGGGGCTGCCACCGTCAATGGACAGGTTCACCATCTGGTCAAAGGTCACCAGCTCCACGGTGTGAAACTGCCCATCGTTGATGGTCTCAGCACTGGCAGGGATGGCTCGGTCACCGAGGATGCCCCCCGGCCAAAGCAATGGGGGTGGATGTCCCCAGTGAGTGGAGAAGGGGTGCCAGGTACCTGTAGATGGCCGAGCTGGGGTGGGTGCCAGGGTCATAGCTGACCCTCACATGGCCCTGGTACAGCTCCACAGCCATGTGGTCGCTGTCACCATTGTACAGCAGGATGCCATTGCCTTCAGCCGTGGAGACCTGCCAGAGAGAGAGGTGGGAGCCCACATCCCTGGGGCAGACCCCCATTGCCATCCCTCAATGCCCCCACGCCCCCCTAGCCCTCACCTGAAGGGTGATATTGGCCCGGGGCCAGTCTTGCAGGTCAGTGAACTGCAGGTACGTGTCACGGTCCACAAAGTTGACGCTCAGCAGCTTCTCACATTTGGGGCCACCAAAGCCAGGCAGGCACTGGCACAGGGCACGGGCACCCCGCTCCACACATGGGGCCCCGTTCTGGCATTCAGCTCGCTCACAGAGGCCAGGCTGGCCAGCGGTGTGGGGCGGCATCTCGCAGAGCTGGCCACTGTGGAGCCGAGGGTGCTGCTGGGCTGGGGTCTGGGAAAGAGCCCTACACCCTGCCCAATGCCCCACAGGGCTCTGACAGCATGCCCCTGATCTGGGATCCCTGGGGAGACTCTCCCAGACACTGGCATCAGAGGGATGCCTGGATGCTGAGCTGTGCCCTGGGGTCCCTCCTCAATGCTGCTGGCTCTCCCCAGCCTCCACCCCTAGAGACACACACTCCCAGCCTCACTCCTTCCTCTCACACTAAGGAAGGGTGGGTGGGTGGGTGGGTGGATGGATGGATGGATGGATGGATGGATGGATGGATGGATGGATGGATGCACAGACTTGGTATCCAGGACCTGTCCCTTATGCACAGTGACACATAACCAGCCCCACTACCCCAGGTGTCCCAGGTATTCCTGGTGGTACCTGTAGCCCTCGGTGCAGAGGCAGGAGTAGCCATTCACCTCATCCAGGCAGCGGGCATTGTTCTGGCACCGGTGGTCCTGGCAGTCGTCGAAGTCCTCGCTGCAGTTGCTCCCCACATAGCCGGGTGCACACTCACACCTGGGGCAGGCAGGGGGCTCGAGGCTGCCCCTTCCTTCCCCCTTGCACCAGTGGGTGCCTGCTCCTCCCCTTGTAAATCCCTCCTCCATGCCCCTTCAATGCAGTCCCCAAAAAGCAAATCTACCCGCCCCCAGCCAGCCAGAAAAGGTGGTTTGGAGAGAAGGGGGCTCACCTGGGCCCCTGGCTGGTGGAGATGCAGGTGGAGTCATGCTGGCAGGGGTTGAGCTCGTCTGAGCAGAAATTGGGTGGCTGTTCACAGAATTCCCCTGCAAGGCAGAAGAGGGGGTGCCCAGTAGCTCCAGGACCAGAGGAACAGCAACAGTTCCCGTGGGGCAGAGGGGACCCCTGGGGGACTCAGCTCAAGACAGGGAGCTGCCAATCCCACAGCTTTCACCCCTCGGGCACAGGGTCCTCCTCCCCTGGAGGCAGCTCCTGCCTGAGCCAGGCACTGAGGGCATCCCAGGGTGTGGGGGTTCAGCTGGGTGTAGCCAAACTCAAGACAGCTGAGCCCAGCCAGAGCCCGTGGTGATGGGCATTGAGGCAGCAGGCAGAGGAGCTATTCAGCCCTCATGGGTGAGTAGAATCACTGGGCACATTCCCATGCCAGGTCTGTGCCATTTGGGGATGGCTGGTCCCATTCCAAATACCTGTGTAGTGGGCAGGACAAAGGCAGGTGTAGTTGGTGGCACTGGGCACACAAGAGCCCCCATTCTCGCAGCTGTGCTCCTTGCAGGGGTCGCTGGTGGTGTGGCAGCTCGGGTCCTCGAAGCCCACTGGGCACAGGCACCTTCCATGGGGCCAGGGCAGTGCCAAGGAGGAAAATGAAACAGAACATTTTGGGGTGGCTGCCCCTAAACAACCAGCACAGGACCTAGGCAAAGAGCTGGGTTTGGTGTCCTCCTGTCAAACACTGGGCACAGGTGTGGGTGGCAGCACAGCCTGCCCGAGGATGCTGTGTTGCCATAACAACAGGCTGAGAGGCCTCTCAGCACAGGGAGGGGTTGCACAGCCTAGCTCCTCACCCCCAACCTGCCAACTATTTTCAGCTCCTAATTGCAGCCTGATTCCCAGAATGGCCTAAAGCATTCAGAGCAGTGAGGGTTGCGGGAGGGTAAGGCAGCCCCCAGGGAGCAGCAGTGATTCCAGGACCACAGCAACCAGTCCCAGTCCCAAAACTCTCTACCTCCCCCTGCCTTCTGTGGTGATGGCACCCTCCTCTCCCCCACTGACATCCACCTAGAAGCTTTCTGGGCTGAGAGGCATGGGAAAGGGGAGTCAGACAACATGAGCTGGAGCTCCCACGCAAATGCAATACCCCAGCTATATGCCCAAGGGAGCATGCAGGAGGCGATGGAATTATGAGAACTTCTCTGCATGTGAGGCCAGGGTCCCATGCTACTGCCTAAACACCCACCTTTCATGGGTTCCTGTCCAGCACTCACCTGAACCCAGCTCCGTCCCCCTCCTGAGGTTGGCAGGTCCCCCCATTGGCACAGGGGTTGGAGGAGCAGCCACCAAGTGCCACCTCGCAGTCACGGCCCTGGAGAAAGAGGAAAAGGTGGGAGCGAGGAGGGTGCCACAGCACCTGCCCAGCTCTCCCCATCCTGCTCAGCAGGATGCTGTGGCACACAGGGAGGGTAGGTGGTCCCACAGGCAGCAAGCCCCAGGGGCATGGCAGAGGCCCTGCTCTGTTCCCTTGCCCTCTGCAGGGACACGTCCCCATGCACTGGGGACCCCTGGGACCAGGGTACCTTGTAGCCACTGGGACAGGTGCAGCGGTAGGAGCCAAGGGGGTCATTGTGGCAGGTGCCCTGGTTCTGACAGGGGCTGGAGAGGCAGGGGTTGCACTTGGCCTGGACACTCAGGGCAGGTGGACCTGTAGGAGGGGAGGCACGGAGATGACCATCAGTGCGAGGAGTGATCAGAACGTGTCCTTTTTTGGGCACCATTGGCGGGGCAGAGCCTCTGGTGTTGCTGGGAGCTGAGCCTGTCCAAGGGGCTTTGCACCAGGCAATGGGACAGCCACAGGTTTGCTCAGTCACCAGGGAAGTGCCACCAGTCAGGTAAGAGGATGGAAACAACCTGGTCCCCCTCCTCCACAAGGCAACCCAACAGACAAAATCCTGGAGCCACCCAGACTCACAAAGCATTGCTCTGCTGGGTGCCCGTGGGAGGGTATGGAGAGACAGCATGGGCACCTCTCACCTTGGCACTCGAATTTCTTGGCAGGGGTGGTGAGCAGCAGCTTCCCTTCCATGTCGGGGGGCCCAGCACAGCGGGCAATGCCTGGTTCCTTGTAGCCCGTCTTGACCCAGCTGGAGAGCCAGCGCAGGTTGCAGCTGCAGTACAGGGGGTTGGCCCCGATGGCTCTGCACAAAGAGAGGGGCAAAATTGCACCTGCTGCCACACAGAGGGAACTGGGCACAACTCTGTCACTTAACTGGGATGCCACATGATTGGCAAAGTGCTCCTCCATTTCTGGTCCCACCACAATGGGAGGACTGGGACACACACAGCATTGTCCAGTTAGACCACCCTGCTGCCAGACCCACAGCCCTTGCAGTGCCCGTGCTCTGCCCCGGGGCTCTCCTCCATTGCCCTCACAGAAATTCTTGGCAGTCCCTCTCCAGTAAACTGGCAAAGCTGCCTGGGGCCAGCAAACTGGGCAAAGTACCCCAAGGCCATGCAGAAACAACAGAACCTGCATGGCAGTGGCAGGGCCAGCCTGGGCTCTGCTGCACAAGCCTGCAGCACAGAGACACAGGAATGGGCTGGGGGGAATGAGCACTGGGTCACGGCCAGAGCTTGTGCAGACAGCACTGGGGGAAAGCAAGGAATTGCTCTAGGAAAGGAGGAGGATGGAGGGTTGCTCTGCTCCACAGCAGAGAAGGGTACAGAAGCAGTGGATGATGTGGCAGATGGATGCCTGTTTGAACCCTCCTTGACTGCAAAGGTCAGCAGTGATGAAGGGCCGGTGTGACCAACACATGTGACAAAAGGAGATGGCAGCCCAGAGCTGAGGCAGTAGGGGGAGCAGATCTGCTGGGGCTGACTAACCTGGTCCTACAGCAGCCACAGCAATGGCTGTGACCCAGCCCAGCCTGTGGGAACTGGCAGTGCCAGCTGTCTGCAGTGAAGGCAGCACAGCCAAGGGAAATCGGAGCAGAGCAAGCAGTGTTGGTCCCCAGAAAACAAGGAGGCTACGACTGGGTATCAAGCTGCTCTTTGCAGATTGAAGGAACAGCATGAGATGCCCAGGATGCCAGGAGCAGGCAGCTTGGAACAGCTTAGTTAAGAGACAGGGAGGGAACTAAAAAGACACTGCGAGCAAAGTTAAACCCTGGCCCTGGGTGGGTGGTTCTGGGGTTTAGGGCAGTGCTCCTGGGGTGCAGGCCCACTCAAAGAGGGGCTGAAACACCACCACTGGCAGGAGGATACTGGATGACAGACTGGGGGGCTGTTGTGGGGAAGTGCACTGGCAGAAGGCTAACAACACACTGGTGTGTGTCAGAGCAGCCCCTGCCAACCCACAGCTGTGACACTACTTTGCGTGGCTTGACCTACATCCTGGGGGACCCCAGAGATCTTGTGGGTTGGGGAAGGACCCCACACCACATCCACCTAAGACCACATGGACATCCAGCAGCACTGAGACACTCAGCTGCCCACCTGGATCTGAGCATGGGCAGCAGGTCACAGCACTATCCAACAAATCATGTCGCAGGTACCAGCCCAGAGAAGAGGGGAGAAGGCAGCTCACCCCCAGGGAAGCCAAGCTCAGCCCCATAGTTTTTAAAGGTCTGTGGAGCCTGCATCCAGCCCTGAGCCCTGAGGAGTGGGAGGAGATACTCACAGGTGGGACAGGGAGGTGACATCTGCAAAAATGCCCTCGGGGAGGCTGGAAATGTCGTTGCCATGGAGAGACCTGCAGAGAACAGAAGGTCCTTCGATGCCCAGGGCTCCAAGGTGGGCAGCAAGGACTGTGGCCCCATCCCACAGGTCCAGCTGTGGGTGGCAGAACTGAACCCCACCACACTGGCACTGTTGCAAATGCACCATCTGCTCTGAGAGCAGATGAACCTTCCTGTGTTCCCCCTGCCCACTTGCATGCACCGAGCTCCAAGTGGGCACAGGGGGCACAGGGGATGCAGGGACATGGGCAGCAGCAGGGAAGGGGCCGGGCAGGGCTGTGACAGGGCTGAGGGCAGGTACTTACAGCAGCCGCAGGGAGCGGAGGCCCTCGAAGGCCAGTGGAGGGATGCACTGCAGGGAGTTGTAGCTGAGGATCCTGTGGGAGGGAAGCAGGCAGCACAGCCATGCGTGTTGTAAGAAACCCACCCTGGGCTACACGCTGCCCCTGTGTGAGCTCCATCTCAGAGCACTGCTTCACCCAGGCACAGGGTGGAGACCCTGGTGTCCCCAGCACCCCCCAGTCTTCAGCCCACATAGCTCAGCTGGGCAGCAGCCCCAGGGACTTTACTTACAGAGTAGTGAGCTGGCTCATGTTGGTGAAGGAGGAGTTGCTCAGGGAGCTGATCTTGTTGTTGCTCAGATCGCTGGAAAACAGAAACCCCAGGGCTTGGAGCCAGCTGGGCCCTGTCCTCTCTTACTGCTCCCCAGCCTGCTCAGCTGCAATGGGGTGCAAACAGCAGCGCAGCACAGCCTCCAAGGGAGCAGCAGGGCTGTCACACAGGGTGATGGCAGCAATGCCACTTGTTCCCCCTCTGGTCCATGCCCGGCACGAGGTAGTGAGCAGCCAGAGGCTGAGCATCACTGCCAGTCAATTGTGTTCCAGAGCAGGGAGGGGACACAGAGGGGGATGTCAGGGGTCCCCGCACACTGCCAGACCCCTCCTCAGGATCACACACCATGGAGACCTCACCCACAAGTTCCAGCAGTGCCTCCAGCTGCCTGGGCTCCTGCTCCTGGCTACTTACACAAGCTGCAGATACTTGAAGGTGGAGAGCTGCCCCGGGACCTGAGTGAACTGGTTTCCATCTAGGTAGCTGCAAGGGAGAACAAAAGCACCTCGGGTTGACTGAGAAGCAGAAGAACCCTCCCTCTTCCCCCTCTTTCTCCTGTGACCACCACGGACTTCAGGCTGCAAGAAGCATCACCTCCCTGCTGCACCCAAGTCGAAGGGGCTCTCAGGGGACTCCTGGCTGGCAGGGGAGCTGGTGTGTGAGTGCATGAGCACACCTGGGTTTGCAGCAATGTCCCTGGGGACACTCTCCCAGCAGCCTACGTGTGCAAGCGCAGCCAGCAACGTGCTGCGTTTACACATGCGATGGGAGCGTGGGAGGCTGTAACGCTCCCAGGCATGTGTGAGAACGTGAGAGATGGCTCCGGATGCAGAGAGAGGAGGAGTGTGCAAGACAGTGGAGGGGGCTGCGGGGGTGCTGTGCATATGTATGTGTGCCCAACCAGTGCCTGCACCCCCTGCACACAGGACTTGCTGCCGTCCCTCATCCCACATGGGTACAGAGCCACTTTTGCTGTGATGGGCATCACAGAGCCTGCACATCTAGCTCTGGCATGCACATCTGAGCTTTGTGGCTGCATGGGGACCACAACTGCAGCGGGGGGGTGTCCCTCACTGTCCCCTCACAAGGGCCAAAGACAAGGGTCTCAGCTGCTGGGTGACAGCACCTCTTGCACAATACCCTTGATAGCCCCAAATCATCAGAGAAACTCTTGGTGAGCCACTTGCTGGTGCTGGGGCTGGACAGGATACATTGGATGGGTGAGGTCCTACCCTGGCTACCAGGTCAGGATGGGGCTGTGAGGAGGAGCCCAGGAGTCTCTGCCCTGCGACCCCACAACAGAGGCCCCTCGCCCAGAGCTGTAAAGTTGATGGAGGGTTCGAGGGAGAGCTTGGGTACTTGCCCACTACTCACAGCTCTGTGACATTCTTGGGGATCCCCTTGGGCAGGGCCTTGAGGTGCTTGTTGCTGCAGCGGACAACTGTGTCGAGGCAGGTGCATTCCTGTGGGCACTGTGGCCGGGGGATGCAGGTGGTCTCCTCCTTACCTGCACCAGGCATGGAAAGCCACCATGTCACCGGGTCCAGCCCTTGGGTATTGTGTGAGGCCAGATTCAAAGCCTTGTGCTGGCCTAGGATGGCCCCCCTCCCATGCCAACCATCCTCCCCCGCCCCCAAAGCAGGGTCTTGCAGGCAATATCAGTCAGGAATTAACAGTGCAGGAATTGCTCCTGCACCCAGAAATCACCTGCCCCACTGGTGTGGATACAACCAACCAGCGCAAGGCTGCTCTGATTTTCACCATCTTCATGCAAAATGCAGTCACAGGGACAACACAGATAAGGGCATAGAAGAAGGGGTTCAGCCCTGCAAATCCTCCTGAAATAACCTCCTTCACCCATGTCCCAGACACAGGTTAGATGGAGCCTATGCTGAGCAGCCAGAGCAGCTGGCATTGCTCCCCTTCTCTGCCGTGATGCTGGAATCCTGCGGGAAAGGCATTCCTGGGACAACCGTATGCTATCTCACACTGCTAGGAAAGGCGCAGGATGCAACCCTTCAGTCTTTGACGGGGTGGAGGAGGGAAAGCAGAAGAAAGGATGGTTTGTTTGTAAATATTTTCCAGAGGGCTCAAAAGCTGTTCTAAATTAAAAAAAAATATATATAAAAAGAGGTTTTTCTCCCCACGCACACTCCCTGTCTGCTCCATCTGCCCACTGCCGGCTCCGGTGCATGTGCAAGGCTGAGAAGGGAAGGAGCAGGATGAATCTCAGTGGGTTTTGCCTACACCTCTGCTCCTGTCAGCACCCAGGGTACAGTGTTTGCCAGCATAGACCCACCTACATATAAAAGCTCCCAAGGTGCAGTGGGTGCAAACTCCTGGCTTCACAGTGGATATTTGAGTGCCCAAGGGCTGAGTACCAGGAAGGGAAACTTTTGTATCATTAGGGGAGGGCATTCATGGGGCCACAGGCACATCCTGACAGCAACGACGGTGCTGGGACAAGGAGCAGGTTGCCATCCTGGGAGGAGCAACCTCATCTCCCCTCATCCTTGGCACTGCAGGGCCCATGAATTACCTTCCTCACACCTGAAGTCAGGGAAAGCCACATCCTGGAGGGGGATCTGCCGGAGGAAGTCAGGGTTTTGGCACCTAGGGTTCCCGGTCACAATCTTCCTCTTGCGCAGCCAGTCCCCCAGCCAGGCCAGCTGGCAGTTGCAGTTGAAGGGGTTGGCCAGCAGGTTCCTGCACACGGGAGAGAGCACAAGGACAGCACCTGAACAACCACCAGGCAAGGGAACCTGCAGCAATGTGCACAGGCTGGGGGCATCTTCCCAGGCCCAGGACATACAGTGTGGAGAGGGACTGCAGCGTGTCAAAGGCACCCGGTGCAATTGTGCTGATCTGGTTGTCATACAGGGAGAGCAGGCGTACGTTGCGCAGCCCTGTGAAGCTGTCATTGTGGATGCAGCTGATGCGGTTGTTCCTCAGCATCCTGCAGAGGGAAGAGAACAAGGGCACCTACAACACAGGCAGGCACCACGGGGGAAACCCACCTTAGCAGTGCTCAGGCTGTGCCCACCTCAGTGTTGGGCAGCAGAATGAGCCTGAGCAAGTCCCTGAGCAGCAAAAACCTGCCCCACCCAGCACTGGATGCAGCCAGCTGGTGGGCAAGGCATCCTGGGCTGGCCCTGCAAGGAGGCAAGGAGTAAGGACGTCCCCATCTGGGTGCTCATGGAGGAGAAGGGACTCACAGTGTCCTCAGCCCGTCCAGGCCCCTGAACATGCCGCTGCGCACAGACTCCAGCTGGTTGACAGTGAGGTGCAGCTCATTGACAGAGGATGCCCCTTCAAATGCCCCATCCTCGATCTCTGACACCTTGTTGTTGCTGAGGTTGCTGCAAAGAGGGAAAAGCAGGCTGAGATGAGGGCTCTGCCTTGACCTCATCCCGAACTCTGCCTCCCCCACATCCCACTAAGCATCCCATGATGCCAGTCCTTCAGAGGACCCTCAGGCTGGAACATGCCCTCCATCTCACGCCCTTGTCTGCCCTGGCATCAGGACCCCCATGTGCCTTCCCAGCCCTCAGCACTCTTGACATGGCTGTGCCTGCCCAATACTCACATTTTCTTCAGATGTGGGAGTTTCTTGAACATGCCAGTGGCCTCCAGGATGGAGATCTCATTGTTGTTCAGGCGCCTGGAGTGGGCAGCAGGGAAAAGAGCTCAGGAGATGCCTGCAAAGTACCTGGTACAGCCCAAACCCCAAGCCAAACCCCAGTGCCAGCAAGGTGCCTGCTGCAGGAAGGAAAGCAGAGTGAGAAAGGAGACTCTTACAGCTCAGCTGTGGACTGTGGGATGCGATCTGGGATCTTGGTGAGTTTCAGGTTGGAGCACTCGACCACACCAGATTCACAGCGACATTTTGGAGGGCAGATCACGTCACTGTTGCATTCACTGTTCAGCTGGTAATCCTCTGTCCCTGTGTAATGGTGAAGGCAGTGTGGGTTCCCACAGGCAGAGGCACAGGGGACTGTACCTCCCCCCTCTCCCTCTGATCCTCCCACATCCCCACCTGGTCTCATTTTCTTCCCTAGCTCCCCTCATTCCAGCCCTTGTGCACATACTAGTTTTCTCCATGCCCAAAGCAGCCTATCTACAAGGGTATTTTTCCTGGGTACACAGGGCACTGCCCTGCCCGCCAACCTCCTGCAAACAAAACTGGACCCTGGGGACACCTCTGTGCCCATCCAGGTAACGGCAGGATGGGAGATGCCACAACACATCCTGGTACCCAGCATGTGGGAAATGAAACGTGGTTCTGCTGGGCCAGACCACGGGGCTCTGGCACAACATCCCCACAGGCAGCCTGGCCAACAGGGCACCATGCACACACCCATGCACATGTGTGCAGCTCCTCTGCTCACCTGGGATGAAATACTGCTCTTTGGCTGCAGAAAAAAAAAGCACATCAGCCCTCTGAGCACACAGACACCAGGCTGGGACAGGGCTGGGGACCGCTGTGCTGCAGGACGCCTGTGACAGGGCTGGGGACAGCTCTCACCCGAGCAGCGGAACTTCTTGCTCTTGATCTGGCCGATGCGCTTGTTGGCCAAGCGCCGGGGGCTGGCACAGCGGGCTCCACTGGTCTCCACGGGGTTAGCACGCAGGAAATCTGCCAGCCACTTCAGGTTGCAGTCACAGATGAAAGGGTTCTGGGCTAGGTGCCTGTGCCAGGGACAGCGAGTGACACACCGCCAGGGACAGCAGGTGACACACTGCCAGGGACAGTGCATGACACACCGCCAGGGACAGCGGGTGATCAGCAGCTCCAGCGCTGGAGATGCTTTTCCCCCAGAGGCACTCCTGCCCAGCCATGGGAACTGGAGTGGACACTCACAGAGTCTGGATGGCCCGCAGGGAGGTGAACGTGCCTTTGGCCAGGCTCTGGATCTTGTTGTCATACAGAGAGAGCAGTGAAAGGTTCTGCAGATCCTGGAAGGCATCGGCCCGTACACAGTTGATCTTGTTGGCATTGAGAAGCCTGTCAGGGAGGGAGGGATGTGAGTCTGGGGACACCCCTTCACTCCATGGGTGCTAGGGACCTCAGTCCTGCTTCCCTATGTCCCTGAAAATCATCCCACACGGCCATTGGTGCCTTACAGCAGCTGCAGGGCAAAAAGTCCTCCAAAGACACCCTTAGGGAGGTCCGTGATCTTGTTGCCATACAGCACCCTGGGAAAGAAAGGCTAGTGTGAGAGAGATGGGGGGAGTGGTGTGGGCCATGGTTAAGGGGTACAGCATCCAGCCCATCCCACCCACACCAGTGCAGCACTTACAGGGAGTTCAGTGAGCGCAGCCCCTGGAAGGCGTCAGGGGCGATCTCTGAGATCTGGTTGTTGCTCAGGTCTCTGAAACCCAAAGGAAGAAGGTGGCCTGGTCCCCTCTTCTCTTGTCCCACGTCCTCATCCTTCTGCTAGTTCCAGGGGACCACCCCCAAGACCCAATATACAGAGCTGGGGTTATCCAAGACCCCCTCCCAGTGCTGCCATATGGGGTACCCGTGTCACAGCAGGTGCCCCACATCTGTCAGCTCTCAGCAGTGGCCAGTAGGGTGAAGGGTGTTGGGGTTGAGGGTGAGCTGGCAGAGGCTGCTCACTTACATCCTCCGCAGCTTCTTGTAGGGTGAGAAGGCTCCTGGGGGGATGGACTTGATGCCGTTGAGTTCCAGGCGTCTGCAAAGAGAATAGGGAGACATGAGGGCTCTAGGACTTGCCAAACCCCAGAACCCCACTGACAGAGCTGGGCCTGCAGGACCTCTAAGGCTGCAGTAAGTTACCCCACAAGAGTGGAAATATTCTGCCCAGAGACAACTTGCATCCTGTGGCTGGAGCTTTCTCCATCACGGATAGGTGCCATGGGTTTGGGAAACATGGTGGCTGGGGTGGAGGAAGCACCTCTCTTCCCCAGCACCTCAGGTTTGGGGGTGCCTGCTGCCTCCCACATGTTTTGTGCACTGTCCCAGCAGGGGCTCTGCACCATAATTGGATTCCTCTAAGGAGATTATTTCTCTGTTTACATTTTTAATGCAGCTAAATCCAGGGCTAAATCTGGGCAGAGTGAGAGAAGGGCAAGGAAGGTCTGCTGCAGGGCTTGCTCCTGTGCTCTTGAGCCACCCAGAGCCCGGTGGTGATGGTGTGGGGCCATACTCACATCTCTGTCATGGTCTCGGGCAGGTTGGCGGGGATGGCCGTCAGCCCCTTGCCCCGGCAGTCCACAATGCCATTGCTGCAAGTGCACATGGCTGGGCAGGAGCCGGAGGACAAGCTGCAGAGCTGGGCATGAGCTGAGTCCGTTTGTCCTGCCAGGGAAGCAGCCAGCATTGGAATTGCAAAGAGCTGAGCCAGGTCAGTATGTGGCAGCAGCCTGAAGAAGGGACCCTGGTGACAGCTCAGCATGTAGGGACAGTTCATGGAACCCTTGAGTGGGTGCATAAGATCTTGGTGCACCCCAGCCCCCTGCAAAAGCTCCAAAGGCACAGACTGATGTACTGTCACACTGATAGGGTGGCATTGTCCCCATACTCTCCCCTCACCAAGGACTGTGCTGACCTGAGATGAACCCACAGCATGGGTTCTGAGGCTCTGAGCCGGGGCACATGGCAGGGAGTGGAGATGGGCTGCACTGGTGGCACAAGCCTTGCCCCCCTGGCCCATGACCCTGTCCTGGCACCCACCACCTCCTCTGCCCCCTCACCGGAGCAGCTGAACTCGTTCTTTTGGATCTCAGCCACGTTGAGGCCGCGAAGCTGGGCGGGAGCAGCACACTGGGTGAAGAGCCCGATGGTGGGGCGCTGGCGCAGCCACTGTGAGAGCCAGGCCAGGTGGCAGTCGCAGAAGAGGTGGTTGGAGTGCAGGCGGCTGCAGGTGGATGGACGGAGCAGTCAGCAGCCACAGCACAGCTCCTGCCCACCCCTCTGCCCTCTGAATGCCCCAGCCTGGCTCATCCCAAAGGCTGGGGGGATTCAGAGGGAGATACAGAGGGGCTGAAGAGCATCTGTGACAGTTGCCGAGGCCACCTTGCTTGGCAGTATTTGGGGATGCTCTGCAGGGGTGTCCCCTCCATTCCCTCACCATAGTCCTGTCCCAGCACTATTGAGCCACCAGCACCAGCAGCAGAGCTGGGGACATCCCACTCTAGCCTAGGAGGCCACTCCCACCACCACCATGGCCCTGGCACTCACAACGTCCGCAACTTGGGCATGTGGTTGAAGCTGGACACAGGAATTGAAGTGATATTGTTGTTATTCAGGGTCCTGCAGGAAGACAAAGAAAGGCAAACAGGCAAAGAAGGTCAGGGCAGAGAGGCTGTAAATAGGCACATGAGATGGTCTAGGTGGCACTAATCCCTGGGAGCAACCTAGCACAGGGTAAATGGATGGAGAACTACAGGCTGGGAACCCCCAGCAGGACTTGCTGTCCTTTCCAGGCTTCTCCTGTCCACAGCCAGTGGCACCCAGGTGGCCCTCAGGGGCAGGATCAAGCCCTGGATCACAGCTCTGCAGCAGTTGTACCAGAACCCTGGTCACACCCTGCTTATGCCCAGGGAGAAATGGCATGCTGGGGACAACACCTCAGTGAGGGGGGACACTCAAGGACACCCTCATCTTGCATGCGGTTACAGACTGGAGGCTCCAGCCTTGTCCCCAGTCACTTACAGGACCTCCAGCCCCCTCAGGGCACGGAAAGCCCCATCCTCGATGCAGCTGATCTGGTTCTTGTCCAATTGCCTGCAGGAGAAAGGGGGAAAAAAGGGAGAATTGTTGGGACAGCCTAGGCAGAGAGCAATCAGTGCTCCTGATCACTTCTGCTGCCTGCTGCCACTGGACCCGCCCCCAAACTCCCTCATGCCCAACACTGGAGGACTCACAGGTTCTTGAGGTCGGTGGCCCCACGGAATGCTTTCCTGGGGATGGCCTGGATGAAGTTCTCACTCAGGTCCCTGCAGAAGAAAAAGGCAGGAAGGCAAATGGGCAGTGTCTGCAAAGTGTGATGTCCCATGGGAGCAGGGCATCCACAGGCAGGAACATGTCCCGGCACTCAGTGATCCCTCGGGGACTCTGACAAACTAATTTGGCATCAGGTCCTTGGCTGATCACTGTTCTGCTGGCTGTTCTGAGGCAAGTCTGGTTCCATCCATGGTGGATCAAAGTGACTGGGGCTCCCTGGGCACTACAGTCCCTGGCTCTGACAAGCACAGCTGACTGGCATAGCTCTGGGAAAACCCTCCATACTTAAATGCTGACTGCTATAATTACAGGTCCCTGCTGATTAACTGGTAATTACACTTAGTGGCTCTAGGAGGCATTCCCATGGAGCCTGACCTGCACTTCAGAGGGCACAAATAATTGGGTCATTATTTACTTCATCACTGTAGGATACTGTCTGTGTAATCACCTGCTCTGTAATGCCAGGGCATGCCAAGCCAGCAAGGGCTCTGTGTTGCAGGGCTGGCAGCAGGTCAGATCCCCTATCATGCCTGGGCTGGCTTTTAAAGACTATGAAGACCACAGATTTCACTGCAAGAAGGCTCTGGGTAGATTGGCTCAGCTGTGGGAAGACCTGATTGTTTTATTTATTCTCCACGGCTCCTAAACAACCATTCCCTCTCCCACCTTAATAGTAAGCAGCTCCTCCAAACTTGGCTGGCAACTGCATTGCCGGCTCCCATCCTGGGATGCCAGCACAGTCCTGCTGCAGCCACCCCCTAGGGCAGGAGGTCAAGTTCCCATCTCCTTCCTGGCAGAGGTAAACTGAGGCGCAACATAGCATTTTCCCTATGCAAGTCCATGGATCAGTGAGGAGGAGGACCAGGGTATCCAACACAGATTATATGTCCCCAGAATTACACAGGCTACACAGACATCCCCATCCCAGCCCCAAGACGTGGTTTAGGGTGTCCATAGATGTCAGCACTTCACACATAGTGCTCATCTAGCTCTGCTTCAATATAACAAAGCCTGTTTGCTATTGATACCCCACAGCTGGACTGGGTCAGGATGGAGGCACAGCATCCACGTTCCCCCCCATGCCCTCATCTCCTCCAAAAAGTGGACTCAACAAACGGACACAAGCTGTTTGCAAAACACCAGGAGGTCTCCAGACTGGGACTTCACCCCAGGTGAAAGTTCACTAACACAATGAGAAAATGTTCCCAGAGGGGAGCACCAGCATTACTTGCACAGCTGCATGAGGAAAACAAAAGGACGGTGAGCTTGCCTAGCCCTCCAGTGGGATGCCTGACCACCAAGGAGATGCTATACAGCCCAGTGTGATGCACCAGCCCCTGCTCTCTGCACAGTTCGTGCATCACTCTGGGTCATTCCTGGGAAACCAAACCCGGCTGGCAGAGCACCACTGCCGGGGCACTGGAAGGGAGATGCCGCCCCAGGAATTGCCTAGGCTTCTGGAGAAGGACAAGCCCAGCTCCTCTGCGAGCAGCAGGCGCAGTTTCGCAGCAACCCACGTGGCGGCACTGCCAGGCTGCCCTGCTGTTCGTGCTGCCTGCGCTGCCTGCCCTGACTGTGCCGGCTATTCCCAGAACTCTGCCCGAGCCACCCACGAGGGATCAGGGTTTCCTCACCCTCTCCAAAGGGAAAGGACCAGACACCTGCAGCAGCCTCCAACTGCCCAGCAGTCCTTCAAATACAAACTTCTTCTCCTCATGCTTTGTTGGGGATGCAATGACCCTGGGGACCTCCAGGAACTTCACTGACCTTTCAGAAAAAGACAGCATTGCACCAATTCCTTTTTTCTCTTTTAGCTCCCACAAGGAATCCCTTAGAAAACTCTTGGGAAAAGATAGCAACTTTTTTACATGGGCAGACAGTGACAGGGGGAACAGTTTTAAACCGAAAGAGCAGAGTTTTAAATTAGATGTAAGGATGAAATTCTTTACTGTGAGGATAGCAAGACACTGGAACAGGTTGTCCAAAGAACTTGTGGATACCCCATCTCTGGAAGTGTTCAAGGCTAGGCTGGATGGGGCACTGAACAACCTTATCCAGTGGGTGCCATCCCTGCTCATGGCCAAGGGTTTGAACTAGATGATCTTTAAGTTCTCTTCCAACCCAAACCACACTATGATTCTATGAACCCTCCAGGTGCAGTTCACCACTCTTTCTAGCAAAGCACTCAGTACACTGCATTCCTTCTTGGCAGCTGCCTGTCCTCCAGCATTAAACCCTCACAGAGGTGAGCACCACACTTGACTGCTCTGCACCCCTCTCCCAGCTCTGGCACTGCCCGCCCGGGCAGGTCCTGTCTGTGATCTGTTTGGTTCCCCCATGGAAAGCTCGCTCCCTTTCTCTGCTTGGAGCACATGGGAGTCCCACTGCGCCCAGGGAGCAAACCCAAGCGTCTGTCTCCAAGCTGCTCATTTGCAGCTTGAGAGGGAAATGCTTCTAGAAGGTTGCAACTGACTTTGCGAGGCTTCTCCCCTTCACAGCTTTTTGTGACAGTCACTGATGAAGTGCTGCCGTGGGGGGTACCAAAGCCAAGAGGGACAGACGCTGGATGCGAGGGTTTCAGCAAGGCCCTGGCACCGGGCTTACATTACATTGCACAATTACACAGCTGACAACACCAGGACAAACACATGCTTTGCCTGTGGAATCCTCGGGCCCCAGCGTTGGAACAAGGCACGGCCCCTTCCCTCCTTGTGTTTCATAGCTCCCAGCTATGTTTGCTTTACACTTTGGCGCAGAAGAAACAGCAGATGGCATGGCTTCTCCTCGCTCTGCCATGCCACTCACAGCACCCACGGCGGCTGCATCAGGGCCACCTCATGCCCTGCTGAATACAAGAGTGTCACTGCCATGGCACGTGGAGTGCCAGCTTGCAGTGGTGACCATGGGCACCAGCAGGCAGGTCTGACAGCCCCGCTGGGGACCAGCTGACGGATGGGCACAGGCAGAGGAGGGGGAGTTGTCACAGTCACTCTCACTGCCTCTTCTGGTTTCACACCAGGTATTGTTCTAAAGCTCCAACTTTAAGAGTTTCTGGCTGTGGAATCCAGGCATTTACCAAACAGCCAGCCCATTCACAGTGCTCGTCCTTGTGCAACACAAGGTACAGAGGGCTCTGGTAGTCCCAGGGGCGCAAAAGGAAAGTATAACAGGGGGTGAGGAGGTGATGGAGGACACCTCTGTCACCACGCTCACCTCCCACATGGATTTCTGACCCAGCAGATGCCTGTACGACAGCAGCAGCCAGCTCCAACCCACAGCTGTGTGATGGCAAGAAGGCAGGCACTCACTTTTCTTCCACGTCTCCCAAAAGCCTCATGGCCAGACTATATCCACACAAGTCCTCCCTGGCAGGGCAGTGAGGGATGGCCGTGGTCAGGGATCGCGATTTCAGCTTTCCCTGCTCACATATTACACCCAGCCGCTCTGCCCCATTGTGCGTGTGACGGCTGCCAGCGCGGTATCCGCAGAGAGGCAGGAGGTGTCCCGGCGCTGCCTCTCCTGGCAGCCACAGCCCCATCGCACCGCCTCGGTTCCCGGGGAGCCTCGGCGAGGAGCCAGGCGCGGCCGCGGCCCCGCGGGGCTGGCAGGGCCTCGGCGGCGGGAGCCAACCCCCCAGCGCGACGCCCTGCCCGGCGCTTAGCGGGGCGCCCGAGCAAAACTGTTCGACATGGCTTCCCAGTGGGGAGCCCACTCAGGCAAACAAACCGCGGCAGCCTTAATCTCCCCGGCAAGAGCCCGCTGGGCCGGAGGGCGGGCGAGAGGGAGGGGGCCGCAGCAGGGCTGCGGCGGCCGGGCAAGGAGGCCGGAGCTATTACCACGCTCTCATTCTTTTGGCTAATCCTGACTTCACACTTTAACCTGATTGAGCCTTGTTTGGCGAGCCGGCTCCTTGCGAGCCGTGTGAGGGGATTAGGGCTGGACGCAGCGGGGAGGTAATTGCTTCCCAGCGGCGCTGGCCCCGCGTCCGCCGAGCCCCCCGCTGCCAAGAGCGCCGGGGCGGCCTGGCAGCCTCCGGCAAGGCGCTGCCCTCGCCAGGCGGCCCGGCTTGGCAGCGCCGCTGGGCTGGCTCCGCTGGTGGAGCACAGGTCCAGCCTGCCCGGTGTCAGCAGCCACGCGGGCACCTTGTCCGGGCCAAGGCTGCAGCCTGTGTCATGTCCCAGGCACAACGGTGAGGGCTGCGGGCCACGTTGTGCCAGGTGAGTGACTTTCCACCCTGGCAGTGCCAGCATGCCCAGGACCAGTGCCAACTTCAGGCAGGTGAAGTGCAGGGGGCTGCTCCTCTCTTTACCTTGCTTCCTCCCCAGCATCAATGTTGAAAACTCATAATGAGGGCTTCAGCCTCTGCCAGCCCACAGCTCCCACAATGAACATGCACGACACTGCATGCCCCTGGCTCACACTGCTGCAGCAGCTCCACTCCACCAGTGCTGACATCAGTCACTGCAGGCACCAGCTCAGCCACAGAAACCATCCACCAAGCCTCGAGCAGACAAGGAAACCAAAGCCACCAGCTCTGCAGAGCACTGTTTCATTCTGGGACAAGTGCTCCCTGGATCCCAGCCTCACCTCAGTGGTGCTGTGCCAGAGGCAGCTGTTCCAGAGCACAAACGGCATTTCCCCAGCAAGGACTGTGGCACCAGCAGCTATTAAGCAACCCGGTGTGTCTCAGCTCACCCCGCACATGCTGTCTGTCCCAGCACAGCCTGTCCAGGGCAGAGGGATGAGCAGAGACAGGGCTGACAGCTGTTCACACCACCACCTTCACTGCCTGACAGGTGACAAGGGGTGAGCTGAAGGGACAGTAAGACTCCTGCATTACAAAAAATCAATAGACTAATCAGCACTTGCATTAGTAGGAACAGCCCAGAGTCTCCCAGGGGTTCTGCGCTCCTTGTTGCCACTCCAGGGCAGGAGCTGCTGCACCCCACTGCTTGTGCCAGCATCAGCACCTGCAGCCCTATGCTGTGGGAAGTGTCACCCACATGTCCACAATGCCACGTGTGGCTACACAATCCACTTGAGGTGATGCACACAAGTCCCCAGTGCTTCAAAGACCCAGTACCCAAGGAGGGGTGTCCCTCAGGGAGCTGCTTGCTGGAGATGGGCAGCAGCCACCCCTCCTCTGCATCAGCAGAATGCCAGGGCAACAAGGCAGAATTTTGTCCACTGCGTCACCTGCCCCAGTCTGCAGTGCCAGTTTGAGCAGGAGCCCACAGCCCTGTTTCAGGTTCAGGCTCCTGTGGCGTGCCCCCAGCATTATGTCACACTGTGATTTTTAATGGGCTCCACTGGCCCAGCTGCTGGCATCACTCCATCCTGTCCATTAAAGGGAGATGGACAGACCTCCCACTGCCCTCAGCCCATCTCACTCCACTGTCCCCAAGGCCACAGCCTGTGTGCTACCTGCCACACCTGTTGCTGCCTGCCACCCACTGCAACCCCAGCCCTGGGGCTGAGGGCGCTTGCACAGGACAAGGTGGGATGGCAGATGCTGATGCATGGACAAACAAGCCAAGGTGTAGCGTGGTGGGCTCAGCGTGAGCCCCTGCCACTCAGGAGAAACACAGTGGGGTTTCTGGAAAAGGCACTTTGGCAGGGGGCAGAAGGGGAAATGGGAGGGAATGGGACAGGGCACAAAGCAGCATGGTAAGGGGGGAAAGGAACATTATTTACTGCTTTTCACAATGCCAGAACAAGGGATGACTGACACAATCACAAAGGCAAGCTTCAAATCACAGCTAAGAGTGGATCCTCCAAATTAGAAGTCCATGCATCTCTCAGCCACAGCCAGCTCAAAAGGAAAATTAATAGAAGCCAAGTGCAGAGATGCACCTGCCAAGCCTTGCTGTGGCAAGAACACCTGCAGGTGGATGCTCGGGAGCTGACTCCTGCTGCCAGGAGACCAGCTGGGCACATCTCTGGTAGCACCACCCTGCCCAGTGCAGGCTGCGTGGACAACGGCTCCACCACTGCTCTGCTGGCACGGACTGCCACCCACCAGGAGTCACTTCTGTCAGCCTGTTTTAGTGGCAGGCAGAGATGCACAACCCCTCTGCTCCCCCAGGGCAGTATGGGGACATCAGCCTGGGGTCAGGGCAATGCTGGAATGCCCAGCCAGGGCAGGGTACCAGGATCCCAGCTCCAATCTCGCCTGTCACTCTTGTCACTGCCCCCTCCTGGAAGAGGGGGACAGTGAGCTGGAAGTGGGGGAGGGAGGCGCTGCTCCTACAGGGGTTCAAGGGGGAGCAGCTGGTTGCTGTGAGGAGCATCCTAGGCTGGGCGGGGTGGCACAGCCCTCCCCGCTGGCAGGCGGAGTGGAGCGGCTCATCAGGCAGCCCCAGCCGCCAACAATTACGTGCTGAGTAAATCGATGGGATATAATTGGACTATTAAGATCTCATTATCCTCCTAGCTCTGGTTGCCACAGCCCGCAGCGAGCTGGGAGAGACTGCAACCTGCAGCCACAGAAACTGCCTCCTGACATACACAGCCTCGATAGGCACTGGGAAAGGATGCATGGAGCAGGGACAGCAAAGACAGAGGGGACAAGGATGCTGGCAGCAACTAAATCCAGTGCAGGAGACATCTCTGTGGCACAGCAAAAGCACTGTGCAAAGGCAGGGTAGTGTCCTTACAGGGTTCCTAGAGATTAAGACAACCAGCCATCCTTCCAGTCACCACACCAGCCTGAAAGCCCACCACTGACCTCTCCTGCCCCGTGTTCTCATTGCTCCTCAGTAAGATGGGGAGTTTGGCCTGTGTATGCCCTTACATGCATATCTCTACCCTATTCCTGCTGGAAAGCAGGCCTCATGTCCCCACCTGCAAGATAAAGGGTCCCTATGCTCTGAATCACCCAGGCTGTGCAGCCCTGAGTGTCCCTTTCCCTGTGCAAGGGCTGTGTACCCACATCATCACCTGTTCACACACCACCCATGGTGGCTGATACGATTCCAGGCCATGGGACAGTCCTCCCAAAGTGACCAGCATCCTCAGCATCTCTTGGCACCAGGTCATATCCACTGTGGTTCAAGTGATAATAAATAATTATTTCCCTTAGGAGAGCTGACCCTAATCCCACCTGAGGCTTCCTGTAATATTTCTTCTTATTTTCTCAGCACTAGTGGAAGCAATGCATCAGAGAGCTCCTCCTTGTCAAGCCTTATATATAAGGACAAAACAATCCTTTGCTGCAGCAAGGCAAAACACAACTTGACACCACAATGTGCTGAGTGTCTCAGACCTCAGCGACACAAGCCCTGTCAACAAATTCTGCCTGTCCACTGTGTCCACACAGTAGAGTGTAAAAGTAAACAGAGCAGGGAGCAATGCTTCATGCATACTACCCTGCCTTCCCCAGGCTTCCCAAAGTGCCATGCTGACCCCAGGCTCTGGCCCTGGCTCTTTCCCTCCCAGGAGATGCAGATGCTTCCAAAAACATTAAAGCTGGAGAGGTTTGTTGCTTGGACAGACGAGCAGAGCATGTGTAAAAGCCAACATATGCTCATGGCAACAGTTAGTGAGAGGACTCCCAGGCCCAGCGTGGTGGTGTTGATTTAGCAAAACATTTCAGGGCGTGCATAAACCTCAGTGGCTTCAAAGGGACACTGCTGACCATGCCACAACCCACTGATACCAGCAAGTGACTCTGGCTGGTATCACCCAAGGGTGCCACCCCGGTGTCAGTGTGCTGGGGGGACATCCCGGGGATGCTGAGGCATGTGGGTCCATGCACTACGGGTAACACCAGCAGCCCCTTGTTTGGGCATTGGGGAATTTGGGGACAGTGCAATGTCCCCAGCGAGCGGGTGATGTGTGTTGGGAGGGCACTTGCAGGAGCCAGGCTTTGCTGAGCAGCTCTGCCAGGGCAGTGCCTAGGCAGTGGCTCCAGTCCAGCCCCAGCAAGGATCGGCTCCTGCGTGGGCTGAGCTGCGGTGCCAGAGCTGGGGACTCGGCCTCTGTGGGAAGGGGGATGCTATGGGAACAAGGGGAGCTGGCCAAGGAAAAGACGGAGGGTGGGAGGGAGGGAGGGAGGGAGGGAGGGGGAATAAAGCATCTGCTACGCACCCTGGAGCCTCTTCAGAGATTGAAACAAGTTAAAAGCAGCAGCTTTAATGGAAACACAAGTGAAATAACAAGCTGCAAACCCTTCGTGCCTGTCACCGCCCCCTCCCCACAGTGTCCCTTTGTTCCTGCAACCTCGTTATCGGCAGGAAGGGGAGCTAACACGAGGCTAAGGCATCGCCATCAGCTCCCCTGCATCCCAAAGTGCCTTAAGAGAGCCCCAGCTCCTTCTGTGTCCAGTGCCCTGTGGTCTGGCAGAGCCTGGGGTGAGCAGGGGAGTGTCCTGCAACCCACCTGTGGGAGCAGCCAGCCTGTCATTTCCTGCAAAAGGACCTCCTCTCTGGCTGACACATCTACCCTGGTTCTCACTGTCTGCTGGGGGAGGGTTCATTCTCTCCAGCAAGTGTCTGGCTGGACACTGAGTGTTAAAACTGCACCTGCCTGGCTCACAGCCTCTGTCCCACTGCCACTGGGAACCAAGGCACCCAACCACTGACCCCACTGCTGCACAGCCTCCTGCTTTTCTGCATCCCTGCTTCTCATGACTTCCAAGTCCCCTTAGCCCTGACGTTCAGCAAATCTTTCCTCCTCCCTCTTTTCATGTTTTTGCTTCTTGTCTTACCCTCTAGTAGTGGGAAATCCCTGCATGAACCTTCCACCAAAGCATGTTTTTCCTGCTACCACACTACCCTCCAGCCTGTGCACCTGCCTGCTTCACATCTGCATACCTCAGCTCATTTCAAGCATGTTCCCCACACGCTGCAAATAAAAGGCACAGAGATGTCCCTTTCCTCAGGGCTGCATACCAGGCCCCCCAACCCTGCAAAGGGAAACTGCTGCCCAGGGTGTAGCACCTCAGCACTCACAGACCCACATGTTCCAGGATGTCCAGCAAATTAGAGGAGCCCAGCAGCTCCAGAGCCTGGGACAGAGTGAGCTGAGGGTGGTGCAGGGATTTGCTAGACCATGTGTGGTTCTGCCTCCAGCAGACAGCAGTGTGCCACAGCAAGACCCTCTGTGACAGTTAGGACAAGGTCAATCACCCCTCACCCCATGCATGACCGTGCCATGCCCTGAGAAGCGCCAGGCTCCAGCCCTCCCTGCTGCAAAGCCTTACATCCTGCAGCATGCAGCATGTGCTCCCTGCCTGGCAGCTCACACCGGAGAAGATACCCCAAACTCCATGCTGCAACACTCATCCAAGGTGTAAATGAAAAAGCAAATAACTCTTCTGGTGAGCCAGCCCTGAGCCCTGTGGGGAGTTGGCTGCAGCTCTGGTTAGCAGGCTCATCCCCTGGGTTTGCAGCACTGCAGAGCCCCAAGCTAATTGACTCCCAGGCTCTGAGGCTTTTAATTGCTAATAAGTGTGAAGCCAGCCCTGCCAGCCCTCCTGGATTCCTCCGAGGTGTGAATGAGGCTGAGCCAAGCTGAGAATTGCGTCCCGGCTGTCCCAGATCTGTCCCAGATCTTGGTGAGCCAAGAAGCGATGCTGTGGATCTGTGATGCTGCTCCTCAGCTTTACTGGTCCTGGGACAGCAACTGACCTCAGCTTTAAGAAGAGCTAAAGCAAACTCCCTGGAGGATGTTCTGAAACCAAGGCTGAAGCTTGCAAAACAGCTGGAGAACTTGGCGAGATGCCCTGACATGACGAAGCATCCTTCACACTCCTCATGTTTGGCCCTAGCACTCAGACAGGTAAAACTTTTATGTCTCATAGCCTGGGGCCTCCTGAAAGCTCTTGGGAGAGAGGCTGGCAGTGGGATGAGAAGTGGGAGATGCACTGCAGGATGAAAGGCAG
Source organism: Haemorhous mexicanus (assembly GCF_027477595.1). Lineage (NCBI taxonomy): Eukaryota > Metazoa > Chordata > Aves > Passeriformes > Fringillidae > Haemorhous > Haemorhous mexicanus. The sequence continues at coordinate 28,863,071 of NC_082347.1, read as the reverse complement.
CCAGGAAGGAGCCAGTGGGACATCTCAAATCGTGCCCAACAGCTGGTAAAAGAGATGTGATTTTACACAGGGCTAGGAGGAAGCAGCCAGGATAGGAGAAGGAAAGGCAGATGGAAAACAGCAGAGGGAATGTGGGGCTGCAAGAGCACCCGAGCATGGGAATCAGGCACAGGGACACACAGGGAAAACCCAACAGGAAGATAAAGAGACTCCATCTGTGTGACACACATCAAAGCCAAGATAAGAACTGCTGGAAGGCAGGCAGCAAAGCCCTGCCACAGGACTGGCCCTAGCCGGGGCTGCCCTTGCCCCAGTAACAATTGCTCTGAGAGGGGGTTTGGGAGAGCAGCACCCAGCAACATGGTTGCTGCTGTGGCTCTCATGCCACAGGGGACTGGGAGCTGCATCCCAGCCCACAAGGCTTCCTTCCACAGAGCTGCTCTTTGAAGAGCCCCTGGCACAAAACCACACCACAGGTCTGGGTGCAGGTAGTGAGTACAGCTGCAGCTCCCACCCATGTACCTGCCTGTGCTGTGGATCAACAGCCCCTCCTTGTTTTGGAGAGGCAGAAATGAGTTGCTGGAGCCACATCTGGGTGCTCTTCCCTTTCCCCCACCCATGCATGTGTGGAGCCTTCGAGAAGTATCAAGCCCAACAGCAGCACCCATCCACAAGGCACAGACTGAAAAGTGCTGGCCCTGAGTCTGTGGGCACCTTGGGGTCTCACACAGATCTTCAATTTCTGTATTAAAGTTCAAGTGATGGAGCAGCCCCACACCCCTTTTCAAAACTGCCCTGAGGTTAATTATCTTTTGGGTTAACAATGCACCTCCTGTCTTTGTTCCAAGTGCATCTGACTCACAGTGGGGAAAGCAGTTCGGTGACCCCAAGAGCCCATGGCTGACTCTGCCCTGTGGTTGTGCCTTAATAGCTGGGGATTGTGTTACCTGCATGTCCACACCTCCTGCCACAGCCTGATTGAGCTCAAGAGCAGCCAGGATTGCAGAGGGGAACTCCACAGAGGGGAAAGTGAGGATGTTGCCTGGGAAGAGGGGATGGGACCTTTCACCCTGGCTGGCTTGGGGGTTTGCTCCTCACAGCTCCAGGAGAGGTGCTGGCCAGGCTGGAGCTGCCAAGGTTGCAGCAAGCCTCTAGCATGGCTGCTCAGGTGGCCTGGCACTGCTGGCACAGCTGCAGCTTGTGCTCTAGGACCTGGGGAGAGGAGCTGCTGAGGCTGATTACCCCTGCCAGAGCAGGCCTGGCAGGTTTATTTTTAACACTTCTGATTGAAGCTGGTTTCCTGCTGACATTTACACTCCTTCATCATTATCGGCTCCCCGGCTTCCAACTGCCAGGATAAAAAGGAGAATGAAATCTCCCAAACAGTGGTGTCCTGGCTGCAAACCCCATACAGGGGGAAAGACCCAGACAGTGCAGCTGGGCAGATACCAGCCCCCTTGGAGGGAGGTGGGTGCCTATCTCTCAGTGGGGGCGTTGCAGACTGGGATCCCACCACCAGATACAGCAGGAGCCATCTCAGGGCAGCTTGCAGAGGAATATGAGTCATCATCACTGGCATGAGTGTGACATGGCAGCATGGCTGAGCTACAGATGCAGCTTTGGGTGCTGGTGTCCCCAGAGACAGCCACGCTCCTGGAAGTGCCCCAGTGACTGGCTCCAGGTGCAGCAGGAGCCATGGCTGCTGGCTGGGGCCAGCAGAAGGGTAAGGTGCTAATCCTGTTTGCATGAGCATGCCATGAGCTCCCAGCAGTGGATAAAGGGACTCATGAAGACACACAGGACTTGGACCCCCAGTGTGGTCCTCTGTGATGGGACAGTCAAGCAGGGGCTGTGCAGCACAGCCTGACCTTATCCTCCTTCCTATGCTGCTGTGGGAAGGCCAGCAATGCAATGCAGAGCCAGTAGTGGGGCTCCCAGCATGGCCAGAGCACTCAGATCTGAAAACCTCCTTTTTATCCCTATGAAACAGTCAAATTCCAACACGTGCTGTCTAAAAATACACTCAAGTCTGCCCAGGACTCTGCCTGCTCTTACATCTCTTGGATGATTCACATTTTCTCAGATTCCAGATCAGTTTTGAGATCAGAAATACGAGGTTTGAGAGACAAGCATGTCACAGGCCCTGCAAGAGGAGGCTGGAGATGTGACCAGATGTCCTTCTGCAGCTGGGACTGTGGGCTGGGTGTTCCTGACATGCAGAATGGCTCTCATGAAGGAGAAAGCCCTGCAGCAGCCCTGGATGGGTACAAGCTGCTCCAAGGCCAGACAACCAGCACAACCCTGCTGCATCCCAGAAAAGCCCCAAAATGGGGTGCATTCATACATGGGAGCTTGCCTCCAGCTTTTAGTTAATTGACTTAATGGATATTAAATCATCAATAACTAATTACACAGCCCCATTCCTGCCTAATATGCTGAAATCTGCCTCCTAATTAAATATTACAGGCATTTAAAAGCATTTTTGACAACATATTACATATGTAAAATACTGCAAATTAGTCAGCTCCCACACTGAAATCCTTCTCAGGAACAATTCAAGGACCTGGTTGGACAGAAATCCGGGATATCGTTTCAAGTAAATTGAGAAAAGGGCCCACTCTCCTGGCAAAGGATTTTTTTTTTTTTTCCCTGAGAGCTGGAGATTGCTGAAGCACAAAGGAGACAGAGTAGAAACACCTCTGCTACTCCTGCTGCCCCATGAGCCATGGGAGCCCCCCAGCAAAGGCGATGAGGATGTAAGAGGGCTCCTGTTTAGTTAGCCTGGAGATGAGATCCCAAGCACAGTGGCTTGAAGGGGAGCAGGCGCTTCCTCGTATTATCAGCCCATCCACTCTCTGAGGGGGGAGCAGGAGCCAGGAGCTGCTCTGTGTCATAAGAAAGGAGCTCCAGGAGCCAATTTCCATCCAACCACAGCACATTTGATGTCTTGTGAAGTCGAGTTTACATGCACTGTCTCACCTCTGCCTCGCGCAAGGAAGGGGCTGGATCCTCCCCCTGCACACACAGCCACAGCCCTGGCTGAGCACGTGAGCATCCTGCAGCACCCTGGGATCCAGCATGGGATGAGCCAGCCCCACTGCACCCTTCTAGCCAAACTGCAGCTGGAGGAAAAAAGGGCTGGGTTTGGTCTCCTCCTCATGAGTAAGGGCCAAAGTGCTGCTGTCTTGCTTTGCCCCCTGCACAGAAAACTTCTATTCCTCAGTCTTCAGCTCTGGCTTGGTGTGAGCCTAATTCAGTGCCGAGCTGAGGCCATGAGGACCACAGGAGGGGGCACGGGAGGGCTGCAGCATCCCCCAGGCAGGAGCCCAGCAGGCAGGAGCATCCCCCAGGCAGGAGCCCAGCCCAACACAGTGTGTGTGCTCTGGTGTTCATGTGTGCTCTGGTGCCAGGCTCTTCCCCTAAAGGCAGAGCAGAGAGCAGGCGGTTTGCAAGGGAAAAAGCCGGGAGCTAAGGCAGGGAACACCACCTGGTAATTGCCTGCAAACTTAACCTGCAAGTGGAAGCTGCAGTACCAGGCTTTGAACAGGGCTGTTTCATGTGCCTGGTGTTCCTGCTGCTCCCTGTGCATCCCATCAGACATGGGAGAGGGGATGAGGACAGAGAGTGTGTTTGAAATTCACACTTCAAAGTTACTATCCAAGTTCACTGGCATGTATTTGCTGCACAGCTGGAGACAAGTCAGGGAGGGGAAGGGTGAGGGGGAGACAAGGGCTCACATTCCCAGACCCTTTAATGCTGGCATCAATCACCTGCTCAGGGATGCTCTGCTGCAGTGAGATGAGAGCTGTACTCAACACCTTCCTTGCTACAGCTCCCATGCTGCAGTTTGTACCAGGGTAACACTGCCTGACGCTGGAGCACCCTCGGCCTTGGGGTTCTCCACACGCTCTGCTGCACTGCCTGCTGTGTCCATGCCCTGCAGCACACACTGCAACCCATGGCCCACTGCACCACGTCCACACTCCCTCTAGCATGCAGACACACATGCTCTCTTAATCACTCCTTAATTCTCACTTTAGAGCCTTTGCTATTTTCTGCCCGCTCCTGTGTCAGCACACCTGGAAAAGCAGCACCACGGGGAGCAGCAAATGGGGACACGGCCCCTCCAGGAGTCTAGCCCATCTTCTGAGGCTGGTGGAAAGACTATTCAGTGCTCCTCTCTAGCAATACTTCCTCATGCACACAACCTAAAGAGCAGTCTGGGGAGGTGGGCCGGAGAGGAAGACCCTGGCTCTCCACCACCAGGCCCAGAGACACAGATGTGCAGCCCCAGACTGGCCCAGATCTGCACGCTAATGCCTGGACTCTCCTGCTCGTGCTCTCCCTGCGAAACACAGCAGCAGCAGCATTGAGTGTCTAAGTATATCAAAGCTGGGCTTTGAACCATTTTAATCAGACTGCCCACGCCACCATGACAAGATCCCCCTGAGCCATCTGCACCTTCCCACACGGCATCCCAGAGGCTTGCAAAACAGAGCCAGAGCGCAGAGTTGCCTCAGCTGGCAGACACAGGGGCTCTCTGGGACACAGCTAAGGGGATGGACACTCTGCATTCACCTTCCAACCAAACGACAGCCCTAAACCTGACCCCTTTTCAGGACTGCCACCTGCTTTCCAGGGTCTCAGCAGCATCATCCCTGATTTTCCAGAGACAGATTAGGGCACAGGGACAGCATATTGGTGGCCATAAAGCCACAGGCCAAGGACCACTCTCTGTCCTTCAGCCCCTGGAGACCACTGGAGCCCCTTTCAGCCTGGCCAGCTGACAGGCTCTCCCACCTGCTTCTAGGAGCCACAGCATCTGCAGGGCCGGGCAGTGCCTGCCCCTTCCAGCGGCGGGGTGAGCAGCGGGGCCGGCCCGCTCAGCCCCAGGAGCCGCAGGCAGCTGCTGGAGCGGCCGGCCCTGGCTCACGGGGGATGCAGGCAGCGTGGGCCGGGCAGGGCGGGCAGCTGCCCACCTCCCCCGGGGAAGGTGGTGGGCGGCCAGGAGGGGACAGGCGCCAGCCAGACCCATGCCGAGAGCAGTCACCAGGCAGGATGGCAGCCGGGCGCTGGCCACACGCTGCTGAGGGCCGGTCTGGTCAGCTGGTGGATGGGCCCAGCAGGAACAGGGCCCACCTCCCGTTCTGCCCCTCGAGAAGAGGGTTTGAGGCAGCGCCTGCCCTGCCAGGCTGCAGCCTCTCCCTCTCATTATTTTTTCACCGCAAGAACTATCTTACACCTTATCAATAATTCACAGGTACAAACGATAACGTTCGCTGTCATGGTCCGGGAGCCACATGTTCCCGGCGAGGGGGAAGGGGCCGGTTGCTATTGTTAATGCCTGCAGAGCTGGGGGGGAGGCGGGGAGGATAAATATTTAACACTGTGTCTACGAGCAAATGTCCATGACCGAGGACTGAACATGGGTTTTACACAGAGCTGCTCCTGCCCTTGAGAGGGTCATTAGCATGTTAAAAGCCGTCAGAGCGGGCTGATGGAAGGGCTCTGCCGGAGGGACCCCCAGCGCTCTGCCTGGGAGCTAGCGGGGATGCAAGGTGCTTTTTGCTGCTGCAGGAACATGGCCATCTCCATCCTACCCAAATTTCCCCTTTTCTGAGCACAAAGGCTGTGCTCTCAGCCGCTCGTCGAGGAGCATCCCTATCTCTGCCTGCTGCCACATCGAGAGGCATGAGGGATGAGGCACCTGGGGTAGCCCGGGGCTGGTGGGTAGCCAGGGCAGTTCATTGTGCAGAGGAATTACAAAGGGGACACAAAGAGCCACACACCACATTTTGTGTGAGCTTCCTCTCCCGGGCCGCCCGAGCCTTTCTTTTGCCATGTTGAGGGTGAGCTTTCTGTGTAAATCCCCAGGGCACGGTGAGGGGAGAATAGGTGTCTTTGTGAAAGAGGCTGGAAAATAAAGAGAAGAAAAAGAAGCAAAGGCACAAAACCCAGGCCCTGCAGTGGCAGGCGGCAAGGACAGGAGCACAAAGATTCCCAGAGGATGTAAAGACAGTTCTACAACCGGAGGATCAGGGGTTGGCAGGCCACAAGTGCCCTGCTCATGGGGGCACCAACAGCACCCCACAGCATTCCCCCACTCTGTAAGTGTCCCCAAATATGCAGCCACAGTGTAACTTCCCCAGAGCTGTGGCCTCATCTACAGCCCAGTTTCACATTCTTATTGTTCCAGGCACAACTTTGGGCACTGACAGACAGGAAAACCCCACGCTGGGATAATCCAGGAGCACTCTATTTTGGCCTTGCTGTCACAGTCACTGCTGGCATCTCTCTGCAAATGGATGGGAACAGGAGAGGAACAGGTCCTGTCTGGCTCTGTGGAGTTGGGGGCACAGGAGGAACAGTTGTGATGGACAAGGGAGGAGCGTAGGGAAGAGAGAACAACTTCAGCCACCACTGCCATTTGCCCTGTGAACTCCAAGCCAAAGCCTCCGGAAAGTTCAGCCAGCACCTAACCAGGCAAGGTATTCTAGAGCTCATAAAATTAAAGCAAGGCTGTCTTTGCCTTTTACAGTGCTAATAAAATATATTTCTGCCTAAGATGCTCAGACAGGACTGCAGCGTAGAGGTCGGGAAGGCCACGGCTGAGCATCCCCTGGGGAGAGCGTGGGAAGACCAGTGCCAGTGGATGTCCCCAGCCTGGCTGAGAGCAGCAGGGCCAACCTGGAACCCCCTCCAGCAGGCCCCAGCCGTGGCAGCCCCATCCCTGCCCACAGACGTGCCTGTTCAGACATCAATTCACATCATCCCAGATAGAGAAGAGCCTCTGCAGCTGGCTTTGCTCTGCCAGCCTCACAGAGGTGGATGCCTGGGGGCTTTGAGAGCAATTAAGGACCTGGCCTGTGTTGGAGGCACTGGACTTATGTCCCCAGTACCCTGAGAGGGAGAGTGGATGGGGTGTCATCCATCACCCAGAAGGGGACACTTTATCACTGGGACACCTCTGAGCACTCAGCCCAGACCCAGAGCCCTCCCAGGGATTTCTGCTCCAACTGACACTTCCAGTGTTCACCATTGGGAAAAGAAGTACAGTCTCCTTTGCAACTTCAAAGGACATTCAATTCACCTCTTCCCAGCTGAGTGTTCAATGGTTAATTGCTCTCTGTAGTGAAAAAGACAATTTAATTCTAGTCTGAATTTGTCTAGTTTCAGCCTGCAGCTATTGAATGATTTTATGCTTTTTCTCCTTTATTTTTCTTTTTTTTTCTTTTGTAATTAATGGCTTTTCCCCATGCAGGTATGCAGAGATGGAGATAAATTTCTCTCCTAGCCTCCTCTTGCATACACTAAATAGACTGAGCTTTTTAATTCTTTTCACTGGAAGGCAGATTTTCCAGACCTCCAATTATCCCGCACTTCCTCTCTGAGCACTTTCTAATTTCCCAAAATCTCTCTAAACTGTGGGCCCTGAAGCATAAACTGTGCTCAGCAGAGGCCTCCCTCCTGCCCCCCAAACTGGCAACTCCCCAGTACCCAGAGCTACTCTGTGCATCCATCACTGCCCAAGCTGGAAGCCCACATCCCAGAGCAGGCTTACACAATGGCTGCTAAGTCCTTTTCAGTGTAACCACATCCCCAGACACTGCTCCCCGTCTTGTAGCTGTGACCTACATTTTTTTTTCCCCAGCTGCGTGACCTTGCATGAGGCTGTTTCCCAGTGCAGGTGTTTCAGGCGGAGCATCCCTGCTAGACCAGCATCCCACCCGCAGCACCAGCCCTGCTCCTTTCACCGCTGGCTCACGTGTCCTCCCAGACTGAGTTCTCTCACTGTGCAGGTGGTTTCTTCCCAAGCTGCACCACCCACGCTACTCAGCTCACCCTCAGCTGGTGCAAGGCAGAAAGAGGAGGCAACGAGAGACCAGGATATTGGGAGCTGATTGGCAAAAGTCAGTCGCGCCACCAAAAATTCCAAGACCATCGCAGCTTTGCAGAGATGGTGAGAATTAGTTCACCACATTACTTCACCACCATCAGACCCCCACTGCACCCTGCCAGAGAGATGACCACTGTAATTCCCCCAGGAATTTCTACCAGTGAAAAACGCTGTCAGAAATGCTCCACAGACTTTCACAGAATATTAATGTTTTCATGGCAATATCCTCCAGGCAAGAGCAAAATGACTTGCAGAAGTCTCGGTATATCATGTCAGCACAGTCGCTACTTATCAACCCAATTTGTCAGCTCATCAAAAAAATGATATCAGGTTTGTTTGACGAGAGCAATTTTCCATGTGGATTGGCATTAATTATCCTTTAATTCCTCCCTGATTGCCACCCGTATCGTTATTGTAGCGGGGATCGGTGTCAAGCTGGAGGCAGAGCAGCGGCTGCCACCGGGGGGAGGCATGGCAGGGATGCTCCATCCTCACTCACTGTGCTCTGGGGTTAACGACCTCACACTCACTCCGGAGGTGACAAAGTGACTGATGCATAGCAAGTGTCACATCCCTCCACACACAGCCCAGGTGCTGGGCAGGAGAGTTGCTAAGAGACAAGACCAGGATGAAGAGAGTCAAGGAGGATAGGGGAAAGGAAGATCCTGTCCTGAGGAGCAGGCTCAAGGCCACAATGGGGAATTCGAGCTACCTGGGTGAAGAGACATGTTTGCGCAACCACCGCTGCCAGAGATGGGGACCTGCCTGCACCACCCTGCTAGGGCAAGAAGCAGCCCTAGCCACAGGCATAGGCTGGAGCAGGCACAGGCTGGAGCAGCCCCAGGAGAAGCCAATATTTGCTTTCTCTCAGTTAACCCTCAGACTGAGGAATGCAGGGTCACCACCTGTGTGGCTCCCTGGGGAGGCAGCTGTGTGTGGAGGGATGCAGGGATGTCCCCTTTTGGCTGTGATGTTTATTTTCTCAATATTTGTGGAAGGAAACAAGAGCCGGGTGGGGGAATGTGGGGCCAAGGATGAGCTGGGAGGGCTGGCCAGCAGAGCGTTGGTCGAGGGTCAGCAGGTGATGGAGGTCAGCCAGCACTTCCCAACTACTCTATGTGTCCCTGTGACACCCAGCCAGGGCCCTCCTCTGCCACCTCCCTCCTGGATGGGGAGGGGGCTGTGGGTCTCCCTCCTGAGCCTTGCCTCATTCCCTGGCTCAGCCATCTGCTTGGATGCAGATGGACACACCAGAGCAAACCACTGCCTTCACAAAAAACTATTTCAGGGTGAGTGGGCTCATTCCCACCAGGACTAGGGCTTTGCCACCTTTCAATAGCAAAAGGTTCTGTGTGATGCTCACTTCCATTAAACCTGCCCACTTCTGTAGCTTTGCTACCCCCTAAAAAGTTAAAATCTCCCATAAAATGATGTGCTGACCTACAGCACAGGTGATATTCCCAGCAGATGACTGTCTCACAGCTTATATTCTCCTCCTGCTCTCAGCCATTAATAAAACTCAAAAGCAATGAACTTGAGGTCCCTGCCAGTGACACCAAACCCCAGCAGCCCTTCACTTCCAGAGTCTTCATCTAATTTGGGACTGACATGCTTCCAATCAAGGCTCTGCCACCAGACAGGCTGCAAACACGCAGCCCTGGCACCATGCAGCAGCTCTGGAGGAGAAATCTGGCCATTGGTAGGAGGCACAGCCCTTCGAAAGACAGGCAGGGCTGTCACCACATCTCTAACCCCTACAGATCTGGGAAATGCAGCTGGCAGGGCCACACAGGCAATTTAGTTCCTGTATCTGTGACTCAGTTTTCCATCTGTAAATACAAAAAAATATGCTGACATTTGCAGTGGTGGGGATGTTGAACTGAGCGAGTGCTCACCCCAAGCTCCTCTAGAGCCCAGAGGGAGAGCAACAAAGACTAAATATTATCATTCCTCACTGCAACCAAGACTGCAGAGCAGAAACTGATGCACCCAGTGGTGCTGCCCCAGTAGGCTGCACTTGCAGTGTCAGCTAATGATTGAGCTGAGGCGCCTCTGAAAGCTGGAATCACACAGAGAGTGATTGTCCCCAGCCCCACAGCGCCAGAGCCTTGCAGCAGGGAGTGGAGCCTGCTGCACCCCATGCTCCAGGCCAGCCAGGGAAGGTGCTTCCTGTGGTGCATCTGCCTGCTCACCTCAGCAGGGCTGGGCAGTCACAGCCCCTGGGGAGCCTCAGGGCACCCCAGTGCCACCGGCATATGCTCGGAGCAGCCGCCCTGCCGCAGGAGAACCAGGCAGCTGCCTGCTGTAGCATCCCGGCTCCCAGCCCCAAGCTCCTTACCAGCAGCCCCTGGCTGGGCTTTGGGTTGCAGGGGTGTTTCCCAGTCCAGGATGCCCATCTGGAACCCATTAGGCACCTTTAATCCCCCTCATCCATTCTGGTGCTGTCTGAACTCCCCCCCACCAACACACACAAACGCTGCCATTCAAGCAGTTAATTTAAACAAATTCTGCCCAGCCGCCACATCGAGAAGCGATGAAAAAGCCAAACGAAGCTGCTCAAAGCCAAGGGGAGAATGGAAAAAAAAAAAAAGGAGAAAGAAAGAAGACCAAAAGAAAACCACTCAGCACGGCGGGGCTGATACCCAGAAAGACCAGCTGCATCCTCCCATCCCAGCCAGCCCCAGTCCTCCCCTCTCACAGGCAATCAGATACCATGCGGGCTGTGTAATTGGATGGCAAAGGATAGAGAGAGACATCTTAAAGCTTGGGTCTAATCTCATTAGCACCCGGCTGCGGGGATGCTGTGAAATCGTAGGATGCAGGAATGAGCAACATGCTTACCCTGTGGGGAGGAGAACAAGCGAGCTGGAGCAGGACGACAACACCGGGAGGTGGAAATGCCTCCGGTCAGACAGCGAGAGCTGGAAACACCACCGAGTCCTGGGAATGCAGCCAGCCCCCTTGCTTGCTCCTCACTTCCTTGCTCCTGTTTGCCCCACAAGCACAGATGTCCACTCCTGTAATGCGGCCCCAACTTTATCCCTATGATTGGTAATTTATGGAGTATCCCTGGGGTTGAATACCTACCCCCCATTCCACACCTATTTTGCATTTCCACTATTCTTACCTCAGACCAGCACACTGCTGCATGTTTTGCTGGATATGTGCTGGTCCATGGCAAGAAGAATCACCAGATCACAGGCAAACATCCCAAAAGGTGCCATGGTGAGGTCAATTGCAACCCTCATCTCCAGGACCCTGTTGCCACTGCAAATCTCTGTCATGGAGTGACTGGCCTGGGAAAAAGCATCCTAGATGGGGAGAAGTGGAGGTGATGAAGTATCCACCCATCTGTGGGGCTCCCAGGTGGACAGAAGTCCCTTTGAGTTTCATACCAGGGATGGGAAGGTGTGGAGAGACACAGGGTCAGAATTCCCAGGTCCCTTTCCCAGTTCTGCTATGGGAGGGGTCTGGGGGTGGAGAACTTCCCAGCTCCAGGATGGGAGACACTTTTTGAGAGCTATTCCTGTGCTTTCCACATTTAGTACTCTGTCCATGCAACATAACTAACACCTCTCCCTCCTTTCTCCTTAGAATCCCAAAGTTACCATATCCCAAACACTCAAGTGGATGGTCAAGCTCTTTCTGGCTGCACCTCCCAGGGAAACACCTCTCCTCCAGCCCCAGGGCCTGCAGAAAGTCTGTGACACTTTTTTCTCTTCAAGCAGCTCTGCCTCAAATGCCATCCCTCACTGGTGTGGCAACAAGGACCAGATAGGGAGAAGGAAGGGTGAGGAAACCATTCTAAACCATCCCTGCCATTTCCTGCCTCCCAGTTTAGAGCAAAAAGGACAGCAGCGGGATGTCTTCAGTTACCAACAGCTCCCTTGGGAGCAGTAAAAATTAATCCAGCTTTTCCTATCCTGAAGGGAAGTACAGATACAAATGAGGACAAAAGCCTCTGTGGGCAAAGGAGGGTGTGACAACCATGGAAGGGTCATAGAAGGCAGCTGGTAAGACCCCCTAATCCATACCCTGCTTAGCTCTGGCAGGGCAGTGGGAGTCCCAGCTACAAAAAAAAAAAAAGTATGCGTCTCGCTGGTTAAGTGAGGATAAGCCCGAGATGATAATTAATTTAATACAGATGAGAATCTGGAAAGTGAATCCCCACCTCCCCAAACCCATCCCCAACACGCTGCCAGCAGGGTTCCCTTGCACGTGGATGTCAATCGGCACACACAGGGAAATGGGCTCACCAAACCAGGACACCCTCAGCTCATCCCTGTAGGCAGGGCACAGCTTCCCCCTGGCAATACCTAGGAGCCCTGCTGTGCCAGGAAAGCCCCCAGGTGTGCAAAGGGGCATCTTTCCCACTTACACTCATCTGTTTGGCCCTTACAGCACTTCAGCATGGGGAACTTTACCTGCCTGCAGCACTGGATAAAGCATCCCAGTGCTCCAGGCAGCCCGCTTGGCCAAGAAGTTGGAGCCCACCAAGCCCAGCTGCCGGTGTTGGGGTTGCAGGCTGTGTGGTCCAGCACCAATGCCAAAAGCACCACAGGTCCGTTGGGAGCAGAAGATAAAGAGCACAGCAGAGGCACCCTGTTGGAAGCAGTGCTAGAAACTGCAAACAGCTTGTTTTCATTGCAGCCCCAGCGTGAGAGTTGAGGGGTTGCAGCACCCAGCCGCAGGAAGATCAGCCAGCAAAGGCAGGTTAATTACCTGGCTCTGCACATTCACACGTCTGTGGGGATGCACATGCAGTGGCACCAAGTTATAACTTAGCCTCAAATCACTGCATAAGACTTTTTTCTTCCACATTTTGGAACTCAGATTACCAGAGGCTAATTCTGCTCACGATTCTTTAATATCACTTTGAACTCTTCTACTATTTGAGCTGTGAAAATGGGAGGAAGGAAATGCCTTTATGCTGTGCTCAAAATGGATGGACAAAGGCATCAGCTCCTCCAAGTGCTCTTTTAACTCTTTCAGGGGACCAAAGGTGGCCAAAGGCTGAATGTGGGACAATGCAGGCAATGAGCTGTGAGGCAGGCAGGGAATAAATAATTCCTATGTTTTAATAGCTGTGTAATTAGCACTGCTGCTCAGCTTTAGGAAGACTTGATTTTTCATTGCTTTTTCCCATGGGTTGCAAATTCCCATTTGCCAGTGCACCACTGGGAAGCTGGACCGGGATGCTCTGCATGATGCCGTGTGGGGGAGAGGACTTTGCTGAAAGGGGTAGGGGGCTGAAAGCTGCACGTCACCACAGACTCAGCCCCTTTCGTTTTAATAACATTACAAAACCCAAATCCAAGCCTGCACCCAAAGCAAGGCAGAGGGTGAGCCCAGCAGAGCCAGTGGCTCAAGGAGAGAGCCCCAGGAGTGGGACTTGACCCCATGCATTGCCAGGGAAACCCTGGAAGCGTCTCAACAGCCAGAAAACTGGAGCCGGCCATGAGTCAGGAGCACAACGGGGTGCATGGAGGGAATGGAGCAGATTATCTCCAGGCAGCCGTCTGGCAATGCCCACTCCTGGCAGCCCTGGCTCGCTGGCAGGATAATGGCACAGAACAGAGCTGGGGCGTCCCTGTGCAGGGCTTGCACCACCACCCCAGCGGGATGGGGCCCAGGCTGGTGGGAGGCAAGGAGGGAGGCTGCTCATCTGCAGGTTGGGGCATGGTTGCTACCCTCACCCCAGCACTCCTGTGCCTCTAGAGACTGCAGCTCAAGTCCCAAAATGCTTATGGAAGTGCTCAAATATGAAGAGATCTTAAGAATGTGTTTAATTTGTGAGGCCTTGAGGTTGTCTGCACTCAGAATCTCCCATGGAGTCTTACTTGCCCTCCCCCCAAAAAAGCTGATATCTGTGGCACATGAATGATGGAGGAAGAAGAAGAGCAGCAGGCAGTGAGCAGCTCACTGCACAAGGGTGCTCCTTTCCAGCAGGGTTACCCAGCACAAAGCCCCAGAGGCATCTGTAAGGATGCTGTCCCCATGGGCCAGAAGCACAAGGACATATCAGCCTGCCTCAGCTTGGCCCTTCTGCAGCCCCCTGAGCCCCACCAAGGCTGGGGTGCCAGGAGCAGCCCCATAGCGCCTGGCAGCCCGCCGGGGAGGGGACTGGCCGCCCGCTCGCCTGGCAGCATCCTTCCCTAGGTAACCTCCCCACCTATTAGTGGCACATTTGTTTCCCTGCGTTTCCTTAGAGCTGTCACGAGCCACACTGACTCTTTGTTCCCGGGGGCTGCAGAGAGGCCTCCCTTCCCCTTCCCCCCAGCTGGTGTGGGGGGGTGTCTTGCAGCACACAGACCCCACAGCTCCCCCTTCCCCCAGCTACAGGGGTAAACATGCTGCCCCTCCTCATTGGTATTCGGGGGGACACATCCCAGCCTGGCCCCCCCCCAGCCCTGCTCTGTCCCCAACAGAAGGAGCTTTGTTGGGGAGCGCGATGGGGTACGGCACCCGGGGTCCAAACGTGGGCATGGTGACAGCAGGGACACTTGGCCCTCACCCGGTAAAGGGAGGGGGATGCTGCTAGAGGGGGAGCTGGGACAAAATGAGGGATGCTGGGGAAGGGGAAGCAGGGAGGTTTGCTCCAGAAAAGCTGCTCTGCTCTGACCTTGGCACTTTGCTCTTGGACCGCAGATTTCTGAACATCAGCACATACACATCTGTGCAAAGAGCAAAGGGGCACGTGCCCGGGGAGCCAAAGCAACCCTGCTCCAGCATGGGAAGATGAAAACACGAGGCTGTGCCCACAGGCCCCTTCCCACACAGCGGCTGCAGGCTCCTGGGAGGTTGCTGAGCTCCAGAACCAGCACAAAACCTTGCTGGAGGGAGTGAACCTCAACCAAAGCCCCAACAGGAGTGACTGTGGGACATGGGGGCAGGTGTCTGGCACAGGAGAGCCAGGGCACGGCCAGAGCCAGCCCACCACAGTGACAGCATTTCCAGGGAGCCAACCAGCAGGCAGGCACCAAATATCGCTGACTAAATTGAAAATGGGGCTCAGGCAAGTCTCCTCCACTGGGAGGGAGCAAAGCTGTGGCACATGCACTCCCCAGAGAGCATCCCCACCTGGCACCCACACCTCCCACCTGGCACCAAGCATGACTACCTGCTGTGGGGGCACAGAACCGCTCCTTTATCCAGCCATCACCAAGAACACTTTTTTTTCTCCATCCCTGCCTTCCCTATCTGGGGGCTTTCCTGGTGCAGCCCCAAGAGGAACGGTCACTAGTACAGTCTCGCAAGCAACACCTCCCACGCGCAGCCAGCCCCATCTGAGCGGGGCCTGTTTTGTTATTCCTTTCTCTGACAGCTCCTTTTTCACTTGTCACCCTGTTTTGCTACTACTCAGCTCACAGCTTCCTCTGGCGTGGTTGAGATCTTCTCCTTCTTGAAGGATGTCATTTGCATTTTCTCAAGTTATTTAGCAGCCCTCCATTTTTCTCTGCCTGCTTTTCTAAAGGCAATTAGGGCTGGGTTTAGCCAAATGCAGGGGTGGTGTGAGGAACCTGCCCCAGGGCTTGCCATAATATCATCTCTCCTAACCAGGCAGCACATCCAGCTGTGGTGCTCTCTGCCACTCAGTTCAAAACTCCCTTTAAATACCCCTGGGTCTGCAGTGTGTCTGGACCAGCTCCCAGACAGAGGCAGCCATAGAGAATCACTATTCCTCTGCAGGCTCTGGCCACAGAAGAGTCTCACGGGAGCGTGACAATCCCCCCAGCTCCTACAACATTTCACATGTCCCCCGCTCAGAAAGTCACCAGCCCTGATTGAGATGTTAATGCTGTTTCTAGGGAGCCCCTGCCCTTACAGACTGAGAGCAGCACAGCAGCCCTTCCCCCTGGGCTTGGCTGCCAGCTAAGATGTGGCACCATCTCCTTCACCATTTTAGCTGGCATGGGTCCGACACAAACTGACAGTCTGCAGCCCGTGTCCTAAATCTCCCTCCTTCTGGAGACAAGACTTTTTTTCCCCTACTCTCTACTCACTCCCTCTCAGCTCCCATTCTGTCTGAGCAAGGAGCAGCTACTGCAGCTTTTGTTGAGGGAAACCACTGGGCAGCCACTCCCATGGGGATGCATCCATGTGGGATTGTGACTCCCCTGCAGGAGCTACTCCCCAGAGCTCCTCACAGCCAAGCACCCACTGCTCCTCTCCTCCCTCGCATCAGCTTGGCTTCCCTTGGAGAAAACTATTTATTTATAACCATCCTGGCTGCCTTTAGCACATTTCAACAGCCCACGTCTTTGCCTCCCCGATGATGCGCCCACAGCATTTCTGTCCTCACCCTGCTGCTACAGCCATTCCTGACTCCTCTCTCCTTCTTCCATCCCCTATCCAGAACCCCCA
The DNA here is from genome assembly GCF_027477595.1 of Haemorhous mexicanus. Lineage (NCBI taxonomy): Eukaryota > Metazoa > Chordata > Aves > Passeriformes > Fringillidae > Haemorhous > Haemorhous mexicanus. The sequence goes on along the minus strand of NC_082347.1, from coordinate 28,846,810 downwards.
AGGGACTTAGAAACAGCTTCAGGAGGAGGTTTTAAGGGGACGTGAGCAGAGAAGGGAGAGAGTCTTACAAAACTTCTATCTCATCCTTCCCTCCCACAAGGAAGCAGAGAGAAACTCTACTTGCTTTTTCTCTTGGGGGCTGTTGGGAAAAAACCCCCAACTCCTGCCAGCTTAGGAGAGAGGGTGAAAGAAGATCTACCAGCATCCCCTTGGCTCCTGGTGTGCATCAGAGCTGTACTGGAGCACCACTGCTGAGCCAAGTGTGCTGTGGCACACTGGGGACCAACGCTGGGCACTGCAATAGAAGAAGTCACCTTCTTGCCTGGGTAATCCTCACTGGAAGGAAAGATCCATCTTCTTATCAGCCATCCACTTCACAGGAGATGTGCTCTACCCCAGTGAGCTGCTGGGGGACCCTGGCTTTCCCCCCTGAGCCCACAAAGCTTTGTTCTTCCATCCAGTGCTGACAGTTTAATTAAATCCAGTTTGAGAACGGGTCACTGAGGTCAGGCGCTCTCCAGCGAAACCTCAGCTCAGCACCATTTCCAGCCACCAGGACTGCTTAATGAGTTATCCACACATAAATAAAGGAGCCATGCAGGGAGTCCGGCTGCCTCCTGGCCCCACTGCCAAGGACCACCCCCACTATCTCAGACTGAAATGGGCTCTGGGCAGGCGTCAGCTCAATATTTCCAAATTCCAAGGGGAAAACATTCCTCTCCAGGCGTCTCACCTCCCCCATGCCCTCATTTGAGGTTTGCTTCCCGTTGGCCCTTTCCTGCCATTCCCCAGTTTATTTAAGCCCCGACAGATCAGGTTTAACTCCAACCCTTTCCATTATCCCAATGCACAAATGCTCTTTACAGCCAACTTCCATGTAACTAATTGTAGCTCAAGCCGGGTTCAGAGACCACAATGTACCACGGCGTGGATTAGGCTCTGACACTCAGGAGGCGCACAAAGAGCTCTCCATCCTAAGCTGAACCTCAGGGACTCCTCTTGTGCTCCTGAAAAATTTTCATCAGGTTCAGCAGGAACGGTGCAGTGGGAAACTGCTCTATGGGTATCACATACCCCTAATTCAACAGACTTGTCTTCATCTTCATCTTGATGTGCTGAAAAAGATCCATCAAGATTGTGTCTAGAAAAGGCTGGAGCACCCAGGCTAGCACCCAAGGGCCCATCTAAGCAACCCCCAGCTGCTCCTGTAATTCCACCCCTGGCTTTCTGCTTCAGCTGCCACGAGACAGCCTCATTTCCCAACTAAACAGATCTCAGCCTGACTCATTCAGTCAGTTTTTGCTAATTCAAGGCCTCCCAGTACAATGGTGTGAGGACATGAGGACCTAGCAAGGACTCCAGAACTCAAGAAGCATGCCATGGGTGGCTGCAGCCAGCGGGTCAAGGGGAGGCCTGTTTGCTGGACATGATCTGGAGATCAGGGTTTGCAAGAAAACAACACTGGTAAGAGTCTTCTTTTCCTAGACCTGGCCTGTTTCTGGGCAGGCAGGGGTCCTGAGCAGTGAGGCCACCCCAGATCCATTTCAGCAGTTAAACAAGTGCAAAGCCCAGTGGGGAGGCTCCAATTTCGTTCAAGGAGAGCTGATTTAATTTAGCTTAAACGTGTTCCCCACTGACTCATATCCCTGTAGCCTGACCCGGGTTTGCAGCAATTTAAGAGTGTCCTTATGACCTCCTGCGCTGGCTGGCCTAGCACTGGTCCAGATCCCACCTCCTGCTAAGCCAGCATGTGTGTCTAGACAAGCCACCCAGGGCACCCCCTGCCCTGCCATCCCCCTGAGCACCTCAGCAACCAGCAGCCTCAAGGAGAGGGAGCAGCAGGTCTTCTGGCACACAGGGCTCTGTTGCACAAATGAAGAACTTGAGGATCTGTAAGAACGCTGGGGCCTGATGTGCCCTCTGAGCAGACCCCAATGCTGCAGCCCTGCCCTCATTAATGTGTGTGGGGGAACTTGCTGCAGAGGAGGCTGGAGGGTGACTCAGTGTGTCCCCTGTCCCCAGTCCCACCACTCATCACAGGGACCCTCTGCTCCAAGCACACATCAAAGCTCCCCAAGACATGGCACCAGCTATAGCTAAGGAGCTGCAAAATCTGAGCCCATGCACACAGCCCTAGATTGAACAAGAAAAGCTGGAGGTGCTGGAATCCACCTGGCCAGTTTGCCATGACAGAAATGGCCAGAAAACAACTTCAAGACATGGTGGGATGGAAAAGGTTTGAAATAACCCCCATATTGCAGTGAGCAGTAAAACAACAGGATGAGGCTGAAATGCACCTGAACGTAAGGTAGCTGCAAGGAACATCTTGCATAGTCCTCTTAAACCCTCGGGGTGTGTACAGCCCCTTGCACAAAGTGGCACAGTCCTGGCTCCACACAAGCCTGGCAGCTGTGTAGGGGCACACTGTATGTGTAAGAGACAGACAAGCTGCTCTTCTGCATCTCCACAATGAATTGTTAGGGTTTGCTTGTTGAAAGAGCCTGGTATTAAAATCTAGAGAAGATTAAAAAGGAAACAGCAATATTTGTAAAATTATTCTCTGGCCTGTGTTTCTGTTATGCAATGGGTGGCTGGAGGAGGATGGGCCCTTGCTGGCGCCATGATATGGCACAGCTGAGCTCAACAAATGCCATTTGATAATTAATTGAACGACTGTGCTATCAGCTGCCATTACCTAGGCCCATCTTTGGCACCTGTCCACCACTTCCCACATCCCATACTGGCAACCCACACAGCGTTTTAACCCTTCATTACCCACCCTGGGCTGGACTCTGGGACTGACTCCCTGGCACTGTTGGAAGAAAGTGGCTCAGCCACAGCCTGGTTGCACAGGCAGGGCTGCCTGGCCCCAACATGGCCATGCCTGTCCTGGGAATGTCTCAGCACATTTAGTTATTTCATCCATTCCTGCCTTTCCTCAGCAGGGACCTGACATCCTCATGTCACAGCTGATCAATGGAGATACAAGATGCTGCAAGCAGAAAGCTTGTGTCCTGGCAACCACCACCCCAATCCACAGGGTATAAGCTGCTTCTCCGAGTGATGGAGAGCACCCAGCCCCAGTCTGGCACGCACCCTCTGCTCCTCACAGCACCCTTCCCAATGTATGTGGTGCCTGACATAGCTGAGAGCCTGTAAACACTTTGTTTGAACAATGCTGGCACTGCTGAAAGCACCATTGCCTGAGCAAAACAGCCCCAGGCAAGGGAAACCCAATATGGAACAGAGAATATTTATCAAAACCCCAGCAGCCCTCCCCAGGCAGCCTGCTGCTGCACAGAGGGAGGAGGAGCAGAGAGATCTGTGGAGCTGGGGCTTGCACAGCAAGAGACAGTCCCTGGAGCTGTTTCTGCAGGGGCAGAGGGACAGGCAGGGATGGGGACATGTAGAGCAATGCGAGGAGGGGGCAGCAGGCATGAAGGGCTGGATCTGCCCCGGGCAGGACTTCCCCCTCCTTCTGCAGACACCTACAGAAAGGCAGCTCTTGAGCAGGGTTGTGGGGCTCTCTGTGCCCCACGGAGGTCTCTGGAAAGAATGAGACCCCCTTAGGGACACCCTCTTTCACCCTCTTTTTATGAGAACCTGGGCTAGTGTGTAAGGGAATCATGCTCCAAACCCTGTGATCCAACTGCAGGGAGGATGCTGAGGAATTCTCAGCACCTCTCCACCTGACACTGTGCAGGCACAGCTCAACTCTGTGATGCCAGACCCAGCCCAGACTGCCAACATCTCATCCCGTATCCCCATGTGTTACAAGGACATCCTTAACACTGCCAGTCTCAGGTCCCCTGCAAGTCATAGCCCATTTCCCACCTTGCTGCATGCTCAGCTCACACAGAAACAGGGAGCACTCCCCTGCCATGAGCCCTCACTGGGACAACACACCTGTAACCACCAGCACACCCCCCAGGAGCAGCACCCTCCTGAGGCATCAGTGTCCTTCCAAACCCCATGGCAGTCCCCAGGTGAGCCCACAGCTTTCCCAGGGGAGCCCTGTGGGCACAGAAGGCACTTACAGCCGCGACAGTGCCTGGTTGTTCTGGAAGAGAAGCTCGGGCAGGGTGTGCAGCTGGTTGCGGTTCAGCCGTCTGCAGGGAAAGAAAAAAAGGGTCAGGGTTTGGAGTACAAAGCAATGACCCCATCTGCAGCCCAGCTGGATGCATCATGCAGAGCTGGGTACTTTGGCTCGCTCAGAGAGGCCAATAGAGCAGAGCATCCCACCTGGCAAGGACACCCCCATCCTGCTCACCACAATCCCAGACAGGGACAACCAAGGGGCACTAATAGGCCTACTCACAATGTTGTAATTACATGCAGAGAGGACTCCAAGCTGTTAACTGCTGACTGCTGCTTAACTGCGCTCTTAACCTGCTGCTCGCTCAGCTCCTTATATTTGCTCGAGCAGCTTGGGATTTTTAAACTGCTGAGCTATTTTACTGAGTGCTGGACCAGAACTTACAGCTCCCTTGCTAACACACAGGACACAGCTGATACAGCAAAAGTCATTTGTGTTTAACCTGCTCCTCACTTCAAAAGCATCAGAAAGGACTCTAAGATCTATAGAAACAGAAATAGGTGTGCTTCCCAAACTGTAAAATACCACTGCCACGCAGAAGAGAAGCTGTTTGAAGTCAGGCAGCCGCGATACAATAGGGTTTAAGGAAAAAAGGAAAGGATGCTCTCTGCAACTAAATCCAGCGGCCCCTCACCAACCTCCCACCATGACCAGACACTCACAGCCGCTCAAGCTCCTTCATGTCATCAAATGCCCCACGCTCCACCATGCTGATTTGGTTTTCCATCAGCTGCCTGCAGAGAGAAGGGGTCAGCTTTCTGCAAAAGTGGTCCCCAGTGCCCCCATTGCTTCTTTTGACCCAGGGCACCTCACTTCCCTTATCCCCTCAACACAACCCAGACTCTTCCCACTCTCTCCCAGCTGGAAATCCACCAGGCTCAGCCCAACGCAATACCCTCCAGCCCTGCTGGCCGAGGCCCACAGAAAGAAACTAACTCCAGCAGCCGTAGGAGGGGCCACAAACCAAGCACAATATCCACCAAAGTGGGGGCATCTGGCCCCTCATCAGGAACTCACAGGACACGGAGCTGCTTCAGCCCGGCAAAGTCATTCTTGTTGATTCTTGTTATGTTGTTGCCATTGAGCTCCCTGTGGAGAGAAGAGGAAGAAATAAGCAGGGAAGCACTCAAGAGGTAGCCAAGCACTGGGCCTCCCCAGTACCACCCCCAAAATGGCAGGCAGGGCCCAGAGGACAGTAGAGGCTGGTGCAATTCTGTGGCCCCTTACAGGAATGGTCCCTGGCCCCAGAGAGGACCCTCATCCTCAATGACCAGCAGTGCTGGGCACACAGAAATCTGGCTGGCTGTGCCAGTGTAAGCTGGCATCTTTCATGGACCATAAGGCAACAAGAGGAAGGGGCTCTCTGGCTCCTCTCTGTTCCAGTTCCAGATGCCCTCCCGGGATGCATGTCACCTCGTTTTGCAAATGTAGCTAACACCTGGTAGGGTCATCCCAAACGCACAGAGTAGTCTAGAGAAGGCAAGGGTAACAAGAAACTAACAAAAGTCCCCATTATAGCAGAATCGCTGCAAATACCCAGCTGCAAGACACTTACAAGTGTAAGTGACACTTACATGCTAATGTCTCCTGCCATTATCCTTGCATCACAACCGGTTCAGTGCACAGCCATTTCACACCTTCTACCTGGAGAATAAGCCACACTCAGGTTTCACCCGCCAAGAGAACCTTGCACAGGACAAGTTGCTTTGTGGCATCACTCTCTCAGTCAAAAGCCCTGGGTGAGCACAGGGACAGGCAATGCAGTCAGAAAGAAGATGCTGCCCCTCCTTGCTCATTCTGCTGGTGGAAATAAGGAGTACCTACACCCACCCATGGCGTCGGTCCTGCCCAGGCTCTTCTGAGCACCAGGACAACGTGTGTCCCACTCCTGGACACACAGGACCTCTGTTCCCAGCCTGCTGGTTACACCTTCCCCGGCTCTCCTCAGCCATGCTCTCCAGCACGCTCCTGCTGGGATTATCTTGCTTTAAAATACATCAAGCCAGAAGCTGCAGAGATTTGCACCTCGCAGTCAGCTTTGCAGTGCCTTTCCTCATTACGGGATGTGATTACTGGGAAAAGCAGGACCATCAGCCCTGGGGCCCACAGTCTGCAGAGCTGGGGAACTCTGGGCAGCCCCCGATTGCAGGAGACATCACAAAGCATGGCAGCGTTTGCTTCTTGCCATCAGCCAGCCTGCCCAAGGCATGTGCTGGGCATGGAGGGTGCCTACGCGAAGGCAGAGCCCAGGGAGGGCTCCCATGTTGGAGACCCACTGCCTGCACTGAACACAGACGCAAAAAACAAGGGGAAAACAAATAAACTACAGGAGGAGAAGTCAGTGAAGTGAAGGATGAGCTGCTGGAGCCAGGGAAGGAAAGAGACAGGAAAGTGCCACCATGGAGCAGCTTGGGATGCTTGGGCAGCACCACGGCAAGGGGAGGTGGGGGGGCGGGGCGGGGGATGGGGTCTGTAACTTCCTGAGCCCTGACAGCGGGACCAGGGAGCAGGAATGCCTCATGTCACATGGCTGGCTGAATACACAGTCCATCATTCCCATCCAGAGCCAAAGCTCCCCTCCACCGGGTTCTGCAGTCGTGCGAGGGTCCAGGGTCAGCGGCGGGCTGGCCTCGGGGCCGCCGAGCAGCGTGTAGGGCCACCGGGTGCAGGCAGCGCAGCCGCGCACCCCGGGGTGCTGTCATTGTCCTGCTGGAACGGCTGATAATGGCTAATGAGTTCCAGCTCGCCATTATAGCCTCGTAATTACAGCGCTATTCAGCTCCGCGATTGCCGGGCTCCTGCCATTATCCAGCCGTGTGTGCCGCGTTGGGAAGGAGGTTGGGAGAGCACCGTTACTAGGACACAGATGAATGCGAGCCGGAATGAATAGAGGTTCCTCAGCCCCAGTGATTAAACTGAAACCCACAATTGGGCTCTGCAGCCCCACGGCTCCCGCGGCTTCCAGTCCGACCGGCTCGCAGAGAGCACAGCAGGCTGCCGGGGACCGGCCTCCAGATCAGAAGGAGCTGACCCTCTCAGTGGGAGCAAAAGCCGTGGTCAGTCAGGCTGTAAATCCCAGGCACCAAGCTCTGGGGTGCGTCACACGTTTTAGGAACATTTGTCACCACAAAGGGGGTCGTTTGGGTATGTACAGCTGTGTGCCCACCTCCTGATGGACTGCAGCTCTGGAGTCAGCTAAGGGCAGGGAGAAATCACAGCTTCAGGAGTGGTTTTCTCCAGATGTCCTAAAGGTTCCTTGGCTAACAAGATTGCCTGGAAGATCCCCAGGGCCACGCTGGAGACCAAGCTGGAGGTAATGGCACCCATTCGAGCTCCTGTGAGGGAGGGTTCTAAGAGGACTCCCATGTCACCTTCCTTTAGACATACCTAACGTTACTCTGGCTGTGCAGCCAGAGTACAATTCCAGTACAATGCGTAACGGGAAGTTAAGTCATCTCCAGTACTGCAGAGGGACAGAGCAGAGAGGCTTGATTTAGAACTGCCCAACCTGAAAGCCAGGACTTAGACCTCAGCCTGCAAAGCCCAGGGTGGTGCTGTCCTCAGAGCACCAGCATCCCAGAGCCTTAGCCAGAGGGAGAGCACAGGCAAGCATGGAAACACAAAGAAAGACCAAAGAAGCCATGGACTAAACATGGCCAGTCCCTGCACATGCCAAAACCAGGCTCTGCCCTCTCTCCAAGGCATCTGCTGGGACAGTGCAGCCCAAAGACTGTACAGCCCAAAGCACTGCCAGGACCAGCTACCCTGGGGTCTGCTGCCCACACAGCCCAGCCTCCATCCCCTGCATGCTTGCTGAGCACCCTCAGGGAACTTCAGCAGTGGGGCTGGTGGCAATCCCCAAGTGGGACTGTGTCTCAGGGCCCCCCGACAGTCCTCCTCCCTCAGGGACTGGCTCTGTGGGCCCCCTGACAACTGCTCCCAGCATCCTTCCATGCCTTTGTTCAGGTAAATGATGGCCTTTGCAACCAAGATGGGAACGAACAGCAGGTAAAGCTTATTTGTAAGGATGCCAAGGCAACACTGCCATTTAACTTCATGACATTTTTTTCCCCTCTGAACCCCCTTCAGTTCCTCATGGAGATAAATTACAGTCTGCAGTGCCCAGAAAGCCGGATCCCTGCTGCTCAGCTGCTCACCCACTGCCTCCATGCCCTTTCCTGAAGCAAAACACTCTGCCCTGCTCCACACAGCAGAGCTTCAATAAGGACTGATGTGTCTGGGGAACTGCCCAGCAGATTGGTTGTATTTCTGGACTATGACTTGAAAGCAGAAACATAAGGCATGCTCTATCCTCACTAATTCAAAGGATTTAACACCAGAAAGCATCCTCAAGTTCACTCAGGCTGCCTTCCTCTGCTCCCCCAGCACCCCACGTCTCACACTGCTGATGGAGAGGCAGCAAATTTTCTTGTGCAACCCTCAAGTTTCAGAAACCCCCCTCCCATTTCTCCCTGGGAAGAGGAAAGTCATTAAAACAATCAGTCCCTTTGCTACATTGCTTGTGGATCATCCCACTCCCAGATGGGATGTCTGTGCTGCAGCAGGGTTCGTTAGACTGGATTTGCATAGTCTGGGTTTATATTTGGTTTCTAGCTTTGGATGGCTTATCCATTCCCAGGGGGTCTGATGTGTCTTTTCCCTTTGCAGGGTTTGGAGCTACACTAACTCAGTAACAACCTCAGAGAGCACAAATGCTGAGAGTTAATTTATTAAATACAGCCAACATGAATGATATTTCCCTGGGCACTGATTTATCAGGAGCGGGAAGGAGCAGACAGCGCAGTCCCAGGATCCCTACTCCGTTGCAAAGCATCAGCTATTCAGCACACATGTGACTCCTGTCCTTGTGGCTCAGCTCAGCTCTGCTCTCCTGCTGAGGCAGAAATCCTAACTGCTCTGCTCCCTGGAATCCCGCTTTAAAGAATGCAAAGGGAAAGTCTGTGAGATGGATTCCTGCATTTGCACCCACCAGCACCAAAATGCGCCCAGGCCCATCAGAGCCAGCATAGAGCAGGTGCCCACAGCTCTGGGCAGTGACTGCAGGGGCTGGTGGCGAAAGATCTGTGCTCCTGTGGTGCCTGCTGCTCCCCTGCCCTGGTGCCTGGTGGGGTTGGTATGTGTATTGTCCATGAGATCTATCCCTCCCCCGATGATCTTCACTGCTCTGCCTTCCCTGCCCTTGCCTCAGAGCGCCGGCCCCCAAGGGCATGGCTCCCCCCCAGCAGCTCCATAGCCCTCATCCCAGAGCCCTGACCCCAGCTGGAGCCAGCAGTGCCAGATAATAATCAGGGAAGCAGAGAAATGAAGGCTGGAAGGTCACACACCCCACAGCAGTACCTCAGCCACCCTCTATCAATCCAGGCAGATGCACACACTGCTCCTTCAAGGACAGGGACTGACACTACCCTGTGCCTTATTCCAACATGTCACTGCTCCTGCCTCTAGGACCATCATCAAAACTCTGACCCAAACCCCTCCCACAGCAGATGAACCCCATCTCTGCCTGCCCAGGCCACCATGGTGCAGAGATCTGGCTGCTCCCTTGCCCGAGCAAGCCTCTTTCCCACAGCAATCCCCCAGCCCAAGGGCACTGCTCTCCCTCGGGGCCTCTCTGACTTGCAGGGGCAGGACCCGCTCAGTCAGTGCTGCCATTCCACATCTGTGCTTTTGGTGATTGCCTCCCACCAACACTTTCCTCGAGTCCCCAGGCAACAACTTCCTTTCTGTCAGCTCATTCCTCCCATTCACCAAGACCACTCTGAAACCTCAGCCCATTCTCCAGCCCTCTTGCATCTCTCCCAGCCTGGTGGCATCTGCAGCTGTCAGAAGCAGCTCGTGTCCCGTCACACAGACTGCTAATGGAAACACGGATGAGGCTGAGACTCCAGATTGACCCCTGTGCTCAGCACTGGGGACAGAGCAGCTGCAACCTTTCATCCTACACTTTTATTGCATTTTTCAAGTCTTCTCAAGATTTCACCCGGCTGCTTGAATGTAACTTAGCCCCAGCACAGGCTCACTGAGCTGCTCAAACAAGGAAATGGGGGGCAGAGGCCCTTCCCTGTCCTGCAAGAGCTGGTCCCCTCCAGCACAGCACCACATTCACCAGCTCTCTGGAGCCCATATGGCCATGGCTGGGTGCTAACTCCATCCCCTCCAAGGCACCAGTGAATAACAGGGTGCTGCTGCCTACTGCTCAGGGAGGGGACACTGGTCACACACATCCTGGGCTGACACAGCTGCACAAGGGGCTCAGCACCTTCTTCTCCTTTACCATCCCATCCCTGTTCTGACCAGACTCCTCAAGAAGAGCAAAGGTACCCAATGGCACAATGGACATGGAAGTCCCTTTAGGGTGTCACTCAGCCAAGCACCACCCCTACCAGCTGCCTGCAGGTGCCCAACAAGCAGAGCCAAGAGCAGCTGTTTGGGCTCATCTGGGAAACACTGCCCTTAGCCAAAGGGCCAAAAGCCCCAAGCACAGCCATGGCCCCACAGTACAGGAGGCTCTGTAGGCTTTTACAAGGCTCTACAGCAGGTTAGCATCATGACAGATCTTTAAGCATAACAAACAGCATCGATCATTCAAGTAACAGTAAGGATCCAGAAGGCTTTCTGTTCTCCTAACTTCTCTCTGGGGTTTTCATGCCACAGCCATTAGCTGCTCGCAGTCAGGGAATGCTTTACACTCACACAGCATTGTGGTGTACCAGCTTCAGGTTAAAAATTAATAAATAACCTCCCTGAACCCCAGCGGGAGAGAGAAAAGGCAGCAGGGCATCTCTCTATCACAAACGTGTAAACTGAGACTCAGCCAAGAGAACAGATTTTCTGGGATACCCACCGAAATTTGGCTTTTTATGCTGAGTAGCCTGGTGAGGGGCTGCTCTGTAGCTCCTCTGCTTCCCAGGGCAGGGGAGGCTGCCCAGCCCTCAGGCTGCATCCTGCCACTCACTGGATTGAGTTCTACTTTGCATCTCTCCCAGCAAAACCCCTCTGGCTTATCCATCCTGGAGCTGCTCACACCACCTGAACTGCTCAGTTATAGATGCCTACTCAATCCCAGACCAGATGGGTCTCCTGGAGCATCCCATTTGGGATGTAGGGCTTCCTCCAACCAAGAAATATCCAGGGCCAGGAGCTTGCTTCTCTCTCACTCGTGGTGGCCAGGGCTGCTCCTTGGCTGCATCGCTTTAAAAATTAATCTTCCCTTTTTCTGATCTTCCTCCTCTAGCAGCCTCTCTCCCCCATAGGACACTTGCCTCTGCTATTTTGAGCAGCAAGTGCATCCAAAATGCATGCTGGGGAAGCAGGCAGTCAGCACAGCCTCAGAGCCTGAACGTAGCAGGGAGGTCTGAGATGATTCTTGTGGGGACAGCCTTGGAGAAGTCCCCTCATCCCACCCCATTTCCTTCTAACTCCCAGCAAGGCCACGACCCCAAGGACCCGGCTATCCTTACTGCTCACAGTGCTAATTGGCATCCTGGTGCTGTACAGCAGGAAAGCCTCTGCTCCTCTCCCCACTCCTACCACTGCCATCCCTGGCTGTCCCTTGAGTGGGGACAGGGGCCAGCTGCTGGAGCTGGCCTTGGAGCTACTCGCACTGGAAGCCTGCCAGGGAGCAGTGGTCTGGGTTTGAATCCCCTGGGATGAGGCCATTTGCTAATGCACGACTCTGTGGTTTAACTGCTTTTTAGTAAAACACGCACAGAAACGTCTCCTTGCCTCTCAGGTTTTATAAAAGGTTATTTCAGTAGCAATAAAGACCAAGAGGATGCATCTGCAGCACCAAGTACCTCTGGAGTGGGCAGGGGACCATGAAGGACTCTGAAATGAGACAAGGACAGGCTCCCTTGGTTGCCCACATGCCCGTCCTGCTCCAGTACTCTCCTCCACCAGTCTGCCAAAGAGCAAATCAGAGCAAGGATGCAGGAGAAGCCCCTCTTCAGTGGGAGGTCATGGGCTTGTACACATTTCCCTGGACAGGACACCCTTTCCCTGTCCACACCACCCATGGCCACTATGCCCAGCCCACCCTGGGACCTGGGCACAGCAGCAACAGCATTTGAAGGTGCACGTGAGAGACCCACAATTAAAGCTGGAAACAACTCCCCTTCCTTGCTCCCATCTCAGCAGCAAGGAATTGCTGTTAGCACAATGCATCTCTCTGGAGGACCAAAGTGGCAGCACATTTAAGGCAAAAATATCTGTTTTAAAGGATGCAATAAAACAGCCAGGGAAGGGTTTATAGGGAAGCAATTGCTGTGTGGGGTGAGAAGTGGTCACCAGAGGCCAATCTGCCTGGCTTTATTGCCTGTTACTGGTGACTTTTCCCAACCAGGGGACAATAGATCCTCCACTATCAGCCTCCACTTCAGTCAATACAAACACGACATAGTTTTTTAAACTAATATTTTTCCAGCATGCAATTCCATAGAGAGTGAGAACGCAGCGTTACCATGGCAATATATAGACAGCATCTGCCTTGGACGTAGCTGAAGGGAGAAATTGGAATAGAATTGCAAATTTCCTCTGTCCAGGAAGGCTCCCAAGGAAGCCACTGCAGTGGGCTGGGCAGGCTACCTTCCCAAGCCAGCCTGCATTTTCCCAGTGCCCAGCACTATCTCTCCTGAGAGCTGAGGGCTGCAGGGCCAGCCAAGCACTGCCCTGGCTGGACCAAGGTCCTGCATCCTGCTCCAGAGCTCTGCAGAGCCTATGCAGACCCTCTGCAACCAGACTGCTCACTGAGAACTTGCCTGGGCACTTCAGGAAAGGGACAGGTTGACTTCCTCAAGGTTCTTCCTAAGAAGGAGCATTGCCTGAAGCCCCTGGAAGGAGAAGCAGCCCAAAAACTGGAGTGGAATGCAGGAGTACTGCTGTGATACACCAGCCTGGCTGCTGCAAGACATTTTGATTAACTGGTGAGAGGTAGATGCAGGTGAATGGATTAAACATGCTCTGAACAAGAGCTTGCTGCAGGAATTTTGGCAGGGGATGGTCGGGCAGTATGCAAGAGTGCTTCAGGTGCAGCCACCCTGGCATGGGGCTCCCACACACAAAGGTTGTAGCTCAGCACCCCTTCCCTCCACCAATGCAGACAGAGGGATGGCAGGCTGACTACAGAGTGCATGGAGCCCATTTCAGCACAGGCAAACCCCCAGAGTTTGGGAACAAGGCAAACAGAAGCCCCATTAAATGCTGAGGCCAGGGACTCTGGAAAGGAAAAGCCAGAGCCAAGAAGGGTGCAGTGATGGGGACCCCTAAACCCAACTCTGCTGCCTTCCACATGGGGGGGGACACAGCACAGCCCCCAGCGAGATGGGGGATGTTCAGCTCATCAGAGAGGAGGCAAAAGGGGCAAGTGGGGCAATTCTCAGCTGTCAGCCAAAAAATTCAATAGCAGAAAAGAGTGACATGCCATCACAGTCAATTCATCCCCTGCAAGCTGGGCTGGAAGCTGCCATTTGACAGTGGCAAATTTGGACTGATCCTGCTGGTGTGGGGAGAGCTATCCACCTCCTCAACAAGGCAGTCTGCTCTTCAGAGACACTTTCAAAGGAAAAAAGAAAGAAAAGCAAGCAAGTGGGGAAGGGAATTGTGACCTTCTCCCACAACTCTTCTCTGGTGGCTGAGGCCTGAGGGACTCCTGGAAGCAGATAACACTGTAGTGCTGGAGGATTATCACCCCATCCTGCCTACAAAGCCTTAGGGCCTCTGTTGTGCTTGCCAGAAGTGTAGGCAGGAGCAGAGTCATCTGTGAAAAGTGCCCAGAGACTTTGCCGCTTCCCACCTTGCTCAGCCCCAATCCAGACAGAGGGCAAGTGCACAACCCCCATTTATGTTGGGTTGCAGACTAAAAGGCACTTAGGGAGCAGTGTGCTGTGCCCTGGTACAAGGGAAGAAGGGTCCTGTCTCCCCCCCATGCAACAATCACTAGCGGTCCATCCTAGACACATCTGCAGCCCTTACTCTCTACCAACAGCATAGCACCCACCAGGAAGGTATCACAGGGCAAACCAAAACAGAAGACAATTTTTCCCCAGCCCATGATTCTACAAAGTTGCAGTGGCTCTGCAAGGCAAGTGATTTGCTGTTCTTCAAAGGAAAAGACTGTATTGCAAAAGCAACAGCACAAACCTCCCAGCATGCTGCTGCCTGAGTCCCCACAATGGCAGTGCCAGCAGGCCTGGCTGCCCTGCCCAGGGGCTTGACCCATGGGGCTCAGCCAGATGGGAGGCTGGAGAAGGACTGGAGGCTCTAAACACTGCACTGGCATACAACAGGCAAGAAATTCAACAGCAGGGACATCCCTGCTCACTGCCACTATGGGATGTGTGGTGAGGTTGGCATTGCTCATGCTGTGCATCTCAGGGCTTGGGAAAAGAGGCATGCAGTGGAGGGCACTGGTGAGAGGCTGATGACGTCCCACAGAGAGCTGACCCCTGGAGAAAGCACGTCCTGGCACAGCCCCTGCTGCAGGCTCCCCTGTGGCTGCCTGCTGACCTTGCTCCACTGAACACTGAGAAGCTGAAGACTGCAAGGTTGCAGCCTGCTTACAGGGAATTGAAACTCGCTTTCGAGCTGTTACAGCAGGATTTCACTGCTAGGAGATAGACCTGCTCTGCACAGACACCCTCCAGCACCTGCATGGGTGTTAAAAACAGCAGGAAGTAGTTATCTAGCAGACAACACCCACGAGAGAGCAAGCATGTCTAGCTCAGTCCAGACAGAAGATCCGGCATCACCTGCTGCATTAAAATCCAGAAAACCCAATGCAGCTGAATGACAACAGGCATGGAGGACCAGGTCAGGGGAGGCAGAACAGGAGACAGCAAGCATGACCCACTTTCAGAGCAGAAGAGATGCCCTGCCAGAGCAGGAGTGAGACACCCAACAGGGCATCCTCCATTAGCTCACTCCAGCATTGCTTCATTTGAGTAGTGCTGAGCACCCGCCCAGGCAGAGCTGGGGACTCAATGCCAACCCTCCCCCAGGACCCCGCACCCAGGTGCATGGATGGAGAGCTGATGCCAAGGACCCCATTAAGCTCTCCAAGAGGCAGAAAGGGATAGTGCAGGCTATTCATAAACCTTCCCTCTCCCCTGAGCACAGCAGAAAGGGGGATCCTGTCTCAGACCTCATAAACTTGGTCTATGGGATGGCAACTCAGAGCAGTCTGGTTGCCATGCTTAGTAATAATCATTTGTATGAGGATAATTATGGTGGGAGAAAAGAAAACTCCTCTCAAGTGGTATCCTGCAGAGCTCTTGATGCTGCATGCTGGGTGCAGCCCTGGCAGCTGCCAGGCTCTCTGTAGTGCATGTATGCAGTCCTTGCCTGCAGGGTCTTGGCCCATCTGCAGGCAAAGGGCACAGTCAAACTCCAGGAGCTGCAAACAGCAGGGCACAGGGACACGAGCACCGTGTGGCTGTCCTAGAACATATCCTGCAGCTCTGCTGCCCAAGGAGACAGCAGCTCAACACTTCCCTGCACTGCAAACGGGATGTGGGAGCAGCCTGGCGCCAGGGCCAGACAGCTACTATGCCACTATGGTCCATTGCAGCTATGGGATGGGGCACCTGCTGCTACTGAGCAGAGGGGACAGGTTGGGGACAGCCCTGCTCTCCTGCTAAGACTGGGTTCCTGCGTGCCAGGAACCTCCTGCCAGCAGCAGGTTGGACACGTTCAGCTCATGCTGCTCTCCCTGCTTGGCCACAGAACCCCAGGCAGGCAAACCTGCCCAGCCAGGCACAGCAGCAGAGGCCCCCTCCTGCTCGGGGGAGCTCAGCAGGTAACACAGGACTCACACAGCCAGCTGGACCTTGACTGTGAGAGAAAAACCTTCCTCATGGGGGCCCAGCTAAGAGAGCTAAGGACACCTCCCAGCATCCCTGAGGACGTGGCAAGGGATTTGATAAGCAGAGAGGTGCAGGCACAGGGGAGGATGGGTGAGCTGTCTGGCTCACTATGGGTGATCTGCATGGCTGAAGGCTGGTCACACCGTGGGGGAATCTCAAGAGGGGCTGGGGCAATGGGACCTGCTCCTAACACGATGTGCAGCACTCCCAGGAGAGCTTCCTGGGGACAAAGGGGTGCTCAGCACAGGTAGGGGCTTGGGGTGACAGGAGCCCCCAGAAAACCCCTGTGGCTGTGTAGCTACCCTGTGACAAGTCACTGGAGGGGTGGCCACACACCTGCCAGGGGGTTGCCATGGAGCTCACAGACCCACACACGCAGTCCATTCTGGGCTGCCCCAGCACAAATGCCCCCCCGAAGCAACCCACTCCCTCGAGCACTGCTCCAGTCCCAACCCCGCTGCACACACTTGCACAAAGACTGGCACACGCACAGTCTTGCACGGCCCTCACACAGAGAAAAGGTTACACACACACCCTGCCCCAGCAGGCTCTCACACACACTCTGCTCTCCACCTCGACGGGCTACTGCATCTCCCTCAGGAAGGGGATGATGCACGTAAACTCACCTAACAGGCCACGTATGCTCTGGACGGGAATTTACAGACACACAACCCCCGGGCGTAGCGGGACACCGTACATCACCCACCCCACCAGCTTCTGGCACACGCATCTTTTGGGGGGCCGACCGTGGCCCCACGGGCATTTGCACACGTTCTGCCTTTAGCAGACACGGCGGGCACTTGTACACACCCCAGACAGGCTGCTGCCCACCCCCGCCACGGACAGCCTCTTCCACACGTATCCCCAGACGGGCTCCCGTACACACTCCTGAGCTCAGGCTCCGGAGCGCGTTCCGCACCCCCGCGGGGCACTCGCTTCCCACGGGCTTTTGGACACACGCCCTCGGACAAGCCCCCGGCCCCGGCGCCCCGCCGGGCTCCCGCACCCTCGTCGCCGCACGCCCAGCGGCGGCGGACAAAGCCCGGCGGTACTCACAGGCGCTCGGTGCCGCGGGGGATGCTGCGGGGCACGGCGCGCAGGGCCGAGCCGTGGCAGTCCACCGTGGTGCCGCTGCAGGCGCACAGCGGCGGGCAGGCGGCGGCGCGGCCCCGGCACAGCGCGGCGCACGCCAGCAGCCAGGCGGCGGCCCGCAGCCCCGCCGGGACCCCCGCCGGCCGCCCGAGGGTCGGGGCCGGCATGGCAGCGGGCAGGAGGGTCAGGCAGTGCGGCCGCCGCGCATCACCGGGGAGAGGAGCGGAGCGGGGCTCGGCTCGACGCGGCGCGGCTCGGCTCGGCTGCGGGGCGAGAGCCCCGTCGGCGCACACCCGCCCACCCTCACTGCCGCCCCATCCCGTAGCCCAGGCTCAGCCCCCGCGCTGGCTCCTCCCTCCCGCCCTGCCCGCCCCGACGGGCCCCCCCGCCACCGCCCGCGCCCCTCCCCGCGCCCCCAGTACCCGCGGCGGCCGAGGTAGCGGCGGTCCTGGCCGGGCGGGGCACGGGCACCCCGGTCGCCGGAGCCGTCGGGGCTCTGCACCGCTCCGACCGTGCGGGAAGGTGGGCTTCGCATCGGTGCTCCCACCTGGGACAGCGGGCTGCGTTCGCGGAGCACCCGAGTTCTGCGGGAGAGGGGCGGGCAGCGGCACCCCGAGGAGAAACAGCCTGGGAGCCAGGCGGCCGCAGGCAGAGCATTCCCACCTCTCCTCGGGGGTGCCAAGAGGTTTCGCATGCCCTGATGTACTTAAGGGAGCCTTGGCCTGTCTCCCACCCGGCAGCCTGAAACCCCATCCCATCATCCACAGAGTCCGGGTGAGGCACAGGGACCTGGCAGCCCACGGGGACCACAGGACAGGCTGGCGCTTTTCAGCCGGGATGGCGCCTGGCCCCTTAGAGGGGGTCCCGCGGCTCGGCACTCCAGCCTGCAGGAGAGACTTGGGTGGCCGCTCTGCTTTGCTTTTTGCCCCACACACAAACAGTGAATCTTCAAATCCTGGTTGTGGCACTAGCTATGTTCTTTTCCATTCCAGAAGAGCACCTTTAAAAATAGAATAACCAAAATGTCTTTTCGGCTAACCTACAGGGAAGAACAAGGCAAAATACACCTATTTCAATGCAAAAGGAAGCGAAGCCAAGAAATTTTATAACTTTGGTGCTAAACAGTTGACATCTCAAAACCACAAACATTGCATTCATTTTATTGCCTTCCTTTTTTTTTTCCCCTGAGATCTGCAAATGCAAGGCAGGAGGGTATAACCAGGAGGGCTTATCACCTCTTTTATTAATGACACCTTAAACACTTGTAACCCCATGGCACCAAGTGCTGGGTCCTTTAAAAAATCAACAGGTATTTTGATGTGCCAAACACAGCCCTGGCTTCTGGCAGCAACTGCCACAAATGTCCTCCTCAGAGGGGAAATCCATAGATTTCCCCTATGGGCTGGGGAAAATCCTCTCTGGGAGGGGAGACGGGAGCCTGTTGCACTGTAGGAGCACAGTGGGAGGGGTGGTGTGTGAGCATGGACACCCCAGTGCAACAGGGCATTGTGGATATTTGGAGGGATGGTGGCAGGTCCCAGGGGCTGGAGTGTTTCTTAAATCCACGCCCTCTGTACATGGAGCCCCACAAGCTCCTTAATCAGGGCAAGAGGGAGGTGTCTGCCTGGGGTCCTGCTCCAGCAAGAGCCACCTCACACACAGGGTTGCACCAGCTTGGCCCAGATCAGCAGCTCTTTTCCATCCCAAGTGCCGGCTCCCATCATCTGTCTGCATTTTCGTGACATCTCCTTCCTCTGGCCCCAGTCCCGGGAGGAAGCTGTGCCTGAGATGGATGAAAGGGGTTTGTTCCTCGTTGCTACCCAGCAGCCCTGACAGCAAGGAAGATGAGCTGCTTCCCAGGACTCTGGGAGCCGACCCCTTGCTGGCAGAGCTTCTGCAGAGGTGTCCCTGCAGCCTGTCCTGGGGCTCACAGGGAGAGCCTAGTGTCAATGGCACCTGAAAGGGTCTGAACTGTAGACCTTAGCTGAATTTTTCAGGGTGAAGGCTGTTTCAGAATGGCTTGGTGCCCCTCCAAAGTCTGCTATCAGTGTGATGCTTGTGACAGCTCTCCCTCACAAGTTCTCCTTCACCCCTTGGCTGGCAGAGCAGAACCAGGTCTTCCTAACCTGCCCTTTACCTCTGGTGCTGGCAGGAAGGTGGGAGGGAGTGAGGGATCTTGTTTCCTCCATTTTTCTTGCAGCACTCACCCCAGGCAAACCCCTGTGATCTGCAGAAAAAGCAAGCTCTATCCACCTCTGCATCAGCTGCAGCAACACCCAGTCACTTACACGGGGCTGTGGTCTTGGCAAAGGGAGGAGCCAGCAGGGCTTGCCTGGAGCCCACCCCCACCTGTCCTGGTTCCAGTGGGAGTACAGGATGGGAAAAGTGAAAACTCCATTTCAGGCTGACATCCACATTTTCTCCTGTAGGTACCTCAGCTCCTGCTGTTCCCTGTGAGCTTTTGGCCTCTGCCTGCCACACAGCCAGTGCCCCATGCCCCAGCACCACAGTGCATCCCACTGAGCTGGGCTGCCAGCCGTGGCTGACCCCTCAGCCTCTGCTCCAGCTGCAGAAGCAGCACCCTTCCAGAGCTGCCAGCATAGCAAGGGCTGGCTGAGCCAGGACAGAGTGTGGGGGGACAGGCTGTGTACCAAGACCTCAGCCCCTG
Organism: Haemorhous mexicanus; assembly: GCF_027477595.1. NCBI lineage: Eukaryota > Metazoa > Chordata > Aves > Passeriformes > Fringillidae > Haemorhous > Haemorhous mexicanus. Next base: position 28,827,075 of record NC_082347.1, on the reverse strand, counting down.
GTGCACTTGGGCGATCCCAAGTCACCCAGGCACTCTAATGGGGTGGGCCTCAGAGAGCAACAGCTGCCTGGGAAAATCCCAGGGTTCCTCTGAATATGGATGAGGAGCAGGGAGAAAAATAAACCCCAAACTTCTTTATCAGGGGAGGCCTGGTCCTGCCGTCTGCCACCGGGATTTGGGCCAAACTGCTTGATAGAGAGAGAGAGACCATCTGGATCGTCTGATGGGCTCTGGGTTTGGTTAAAATGAAGTAAAAGCTTTTTTTGTAGGAGTTTCCATGGGAAGATCTGGGGAAGGGTTCCAGGGTATGCGCCAGACCTGTCGTGCAAAGAGATGCGAAGCAGCTACAAAGCTTCAAACAAAACATTGCTGCCAATTTGAAGCCAAGCCCCCCAGGGGAGCATCCCAGCATTTCCTCCCACCCAGGACAGGTCACAGCTCGCCCCTGTTAGCTCTCCCGCGGGCTGGCCTGGCACCGGGTCCCATGATAGCACCTTTCAGCATGCCTGGGCTTCAAGGTGGTGTGCTGTACCCTGGATTTGGGCATGCAGAGGGGAGGCTGCACCCCCTCTTCATTTGTATCATGCTTTGAATCAGTGTTGTGGCTGTCACCTGTCCACAGCAGCACTCAGCCTTTCTCAGGGTGGGATCAGACTGCTGCAGAGCAGAAGTGTTTAAAACACAGGCAGTAGGGTTCTGGTGGGTTAGCTGTGGCTGGACACCAGGTACCCCGCAAAGCTGCTCTGTCCCTCCCCTCCTCAGCTGGCATGGGGAGGGAAATATAATCAGAAGCTCATAGGCCAAGGTAAGACCAGGGAGAGATAACCAGTTACCAACAGGGGCAAAACAGGCTTGACTTGGAGAGATTGGTTAAATTTATCCCTCATCAGATCAGAGTAGGATAATAAGAAATAAAATCTAATCTTAAAAACGCTTTCCCCCATCCCTCTCATCTTCCTGGACTCAGCTGCACTCCCAGTTTTCTCTACCTCCTCCCTACCAGTGACATGAGAGGATGGGGAATGAGAGCTGTGGTCAGTTCATCACACTTCATCTCTGCTGTTTCTTCCTCCTCAGGACAGGGACTTCTCACATTCCTCCCTTGGGCATTCACTGGCTCTGGTGTGGGGTCCTTCACAGGCTGCAGGTGAATCTCTACTTCACTGTGGACCTCCATGGGCTGCAGGGGCACATCCTGCCTCACCCTGGGCTTCACCATAGGCTGCAGGGGAATCTCTACTCTGGTGCCTAGAACACCCCCTCCCCCTCTTCTTTTACTGACCCTTGTGTCTGCAGTTGTTCCTCTCACATATTCTTTCTTCTCTACAGCTGCTGCTGGTGTTCTGCAGAAACTTTTCCCTTTCTTACATACATTACCCGAGAGCTGCTGCCACTATCACTGATGAGCTCAGCCTTGGCCAGAGCTTGATCCATCTTGAAGCTGGCTGGCACTGGCTCCATCAGACATGGAGGAAGCTTCTGGCAGCTTCTCAGAGAAGTCCCCCTGCTACCAAAGCCTTGCCACACAAACCCAACACAAGCACAGGTGCATGGTGCCTGCTCCAACCTCCCTGCTGAGGAGCATTGCCAGCTGCAGGATCTGTCATCCCTTGCACTGAGGCTGTGCTTTGAACCCTTCCTTCCACCAGCAGCACCTGCCTGGGGAGCAGTGGCCATAAGACCCAGCTGGAGATGTGCTGGGAGCAGAGTGGCCATAACCTTCAGCTTCTAAGTGTCCCCCAGAGATTTTGTGCAGGGTGGGCTGCCAGGCTGTCCTGGGCCACATCTGTCATGCCTGGCCAGCTTGGCTCATGCTGGGAGGCCAGGCTGCCTTTGTCCTGGCTGACACACTGGGCTTGGGAGAGCAAGGCATTGTGTGGGAGCAGGCCTGTGTGTCAGCCCCATTAGGGTAACTCTTGGGCTGCTGTAGCATGACAATGCCCTTGATGGGTCTATTATAGAGTGGTGCAGGCAGCTGGGGGCACTGGGATCATAGTAAATCTCTCCTGGTTAACAGCAACAGCAGGCAGGGCTGGGATGTGCTCTTTCCTCTGTTTTTCTAGGGACAAGCCCTCCCTCACAAACAGCATCACCCTGTGAATGTGGCCAGCGCTGCCTTGCAAACTGCCAGCGCTGCCCTGTGAGCATAGCCAGCATCACCTGCTAGACACTGCCAGTGTTGCCCTGTGAACACCACAACATCACCCTTCAAACATGGCCAGCACTGCTCTGTGAAGATGGCCCCACTGACTGCAGGAGCTGGGCAGCTCTACTGCCTGATCTTCACCACTGGGACCAAGTGAAAGGAACAGCATCCACTGACTGCTCTCAGATGATGCAGGAGGTGCCAAGTCTCCCAAGCAGGTGGATTTGGCCCCAGCTTAACACAACAGGGACCATCCAGGTAGGGGGAATCCAGTCTGTCTCACTGCCTTGAACAATTGTGGAACAGCAGGAGAAGGACAGTCTGCAAGGCACTGCACCCCTGCTTTGTGGTGTGGCTGAGCCCTGCAGCCTGGCTTCCCAAAAGCAGCTCTAGCCCACAAGGAGAACATTTGCACCAAGCAGCCCAGATGCAGATGAGGAGATGCTGCTCCCAGCGCGGCTGGACACACAGACCGCCGGGGAGCTCCGCGGAGCAGTGCAAGCTGGTCTGAATAAACCACACGCCAGGAGGTGTCTGTGAAGCGCCTTGCACATGGAAATGCTATTGTTGGATCAGGGGCTCCAGGGTCCCCAGATGTAGCAATTGTTCCACATCCGTGCTGCGCATACACACACACACTCTTTCCCACTCACTCTGCCTGCAGCCACTCATTAACCCTCCTCAATGAAGATGCATTGGAGGAATAATTTACTGTTTAATAGACTAACTTTCCATTTGCTGTTGCCAAGCACATCCAACATATTTCTCCATGGTGCCATAAACTGCAGCTCCTCTGCCATAAAACCCTGCCTCCCAGAAAGAGCAGGTGGGTTTTCAGGACTCAGCTGATGACCTTGGCCACAGGGTAAGCAGAGACAGTGTTCTGTTGTTAAGAGGAACAGGGCTTGTTCCCACCAAGCCCTTTCACCCCCCATTGCACTGACATCTCTGGACTGGGAAAACATTTAACTGAGAAATAAGGAGTGCTTCAGCCTGATGGATGAGGCAGGCAGAGGCTCTGTCATGGTTTTGTTGATGAAGATGCCCTGGGTGCAGATGAGCATGCCTCTGCTCCATATTTATGGCTAGCTGGCAGCTGGTCCCATGCTGGGCTGTGATCAATAAGCTCCATGCCCACTTGGGCTCATTGTGCTTCCACAGTTGCAGATGGCCTTTCTGTGCCTTGTCAGTCCCAAAGTTGTGAGCATGTGTCTTTGCATTCTTGCTCCTCCTTCCCCAGCCCTTACAGAGTCACAAGCTACTAGAGAATGAAAGTCAATTCTGCTCAACCTGGGACAAAGGAACTCCTTCCATATCCATTATGCCTCCATCACCCAAACTTCCACACTACAGAAGACAAACTTTCAGGCTGCAGGTTCTGCAGGAAGGAGCACCAGCCCCAGAGTCATGAGCCTGAAGGACTGGCTACCAGAGTCTGACTCTGAAGAATCTTCTCTGGCAAGAAGATGCCAGCAGCCAAAAACAACTTGAAAAAGAGAGGGAAAGGGTTCAGCTTGCCTTGTGACAACTCTGCTTGGCCCTGGATGCAGGAGGGACTCTCCTTAGAGCTGGAGGACCATGCTAGGGGCTAGCTGCAGAGCTGATTTTTGAGGACATCCTTCCCCAGCCTTTTCAGTGCTCTTTATGTTTTTGTTCACTTTATTTATAGTCCCAGCTTCCCTCCTGCTCCATCTGCCAGATGCAGCCAGGGAGGAAGGAGCAGGCGTCTCCAAGCCTGCCCCCAGCACATCTGGCGCGGGCCCCCGGGCTGTGGGCGGGCAGGGGGTCCCGTCCCGCAGTGTGTGCTGCCAGCCCCCTCTTGTGCTGCCGCTGCAGAACGGCCTGGCAGAGGCACAATGGAGCCAGAGCCTTTTGTGCAAGAGGTTGTCGAGATCCTGCTCCACAGGCTCAAGCTTTGTAAGCAAAAAGGTTGGAAGAAACAAACTCTAAAAGAACCACAGGTCAACACAGACACCCCCACATCATAGACCTGTGCACACATCAAGTTACATGCAGCCATGATGGCCAAGGCAGGCTGGCACCTCTGTTCATCACAATTCCCAGTGGCACAGGAGCTTCAGCCAAAAACAGACCATCAAGTGGGACACAGATCCCTCCAGTGGAAAAAGAGACGATCTTAATGTCATGTAAGGCACTGCCTGGGAGGGCTGGGTGGTGGATTTGTAAATCTTCCTCAGCAGCAAGGCAGGGGAGCTGGTTTAGCTTGGGAGAGCAGGAACTGGGGAGGGGACCAAAAATGACCACTCCAGCTGTGATTCAGCAAAGAAAGGAAAGCTTGTTTCCCTCTGACCCAGACTAAAATTGAAGGCTGGTGCTGGGAAGTGTCTGAACCTCACCCTGTGAAGCACGGCTGGGGACAGCAGCTCCTTGCACAGAAGCCCCAAAACAACCCCACCACATTCCTCATGTGTGGGCACTCCCCAGGAACAAAGCTGAGCTGCGACAGGATGGGGCCAGAGAGGTGGTGCCAGTTGAGATCCCACTCTGAGCCACAAGTGTAAGGTCAGTGTGGGACCCAGCACGGAGATCTTGGCACCTACATGCCCAAACAGTTTATGAGCTTCAACACAAAACCCTCACTGGGGAGATGAGCAAACAGAACTAAACATGGTGATTTATTCACTCCATGAAAAAATATTAGTTAATCCAAGCCAATGAGATTGCAAAGCCTGATAACTGGTCTGGCTGATGCCAATATCTATCGCTAGCAACAGTCATGTTTTTTGTCTACACTGTTGCCCTAGGCAGTGAGATGCAGCAGCAACATGACAGCTCCCAGCCACACATGATAATTTAAGAGAGAGAAAATATCTTATTTCAACTCCAAACCAAGGCAGAGCAGTTTAAAAAAAAATCAAGACAACTTGCAAAAATTGATTTAGATAGCAGTGACACCCTGAAGAACTTATTTGCAAGTCTGTGCTGTGCAATTTGAGATAAAAACTGTTTAATGAAATGAAGGTGAGCACTGCTTGTTTGCTTTGTAACACCACTGCTGTGCACACATACCAACAGGCCAAAACAAACACACTGAGAGATGAGTGATCCCCCTTTAAATATATACCTTCACCCAGTGCTGGGTCCCAGTGGCTATTGCCCTTGCAGTCAAGCATAAGTGCTTGGATTGAGGCTTCAGAAGCCAAAACCTACTCATTTTTTTGAATTATGTAAGCCAGATAAAGCTGTCACTTTGAATCACAGCTTATCAGGGGGGCCATATTTGGATTTTCAGTATTGAAGATAGCTGTTGTGAGTTTTTGCATTCCTTTGTTCAACACGTTCAAGAAGAGAAACAGGTCTCTAGACTCTCATGCCCACTTTGAAGTGCACAGAGGCCCATCACCCCCGCTCCCTGAGCTCCAGGGAGATGGGGCTCACCATTCCCATGACACCCAAGTGCAGGCACGGAGGAGCAGGGGGCTGGCTTGGGGCTCAGCCCGCAGGAAGGCAGCGCCGCTTTCAAACGCGCTCCTTCTCCTGCTTGTTTTTCAATTGCATGGCGAGGATGTTAATGAGTGTCTGAGCTATGGCAGGCAAGCCCAGGGCATTTCAAACGTGGAAGAACTTCACAGAGAAATAATCTGCATAAAATCTGAGACACCATTATTAAGAAGGAGGAAAAGAAAATGCAAGCAGAAAGCATCCTCTCTCAGCAGCCAAGAGTGGCAAGAGAAGAATGGCCCTACAGAGAAAAATTTATTCATTTGATCCATTATTTATATAAAGTGTTCTTTGTAAACCTGATTTCCCATCACCCTGGATGACAGCAGGGGGAAGACAGGAAAAGAAGAGGTCCAACTTCATACTTCCAAGGGAAAGACAGCCTGTCTGGGCACCCTGTATCATGCAAGTATCCCAGAGGCTTTCGAGCCCTAGTGCCATGGGAGGTCAGTGCCGTCCCTGCAGGGGGGCAGCACCTGACCAAGCACCCCCACACTTAAGAGTAGTAGCTCTGGCCTTCTAAGCAGACATTTCCTTCTTTTTGAAGGTGGATAGGAGTCCTTGTTGTCCCAATGAAATTGCTTAAGCCACCAAGCAAACCCACTAAAAATAAAAGCATTTAATGTGATGTTTTCACATAACACACAGAAAGGCAACAGTCTGCAACAGTACTGACATAGCGTATATAAATAAGGACAAAGATTAAAAATACTTTGGAAATGATAGACTCTAGGAACAGTTAGCGGCTGCTCTGGGAAGAAGCATCCTTATGAGTCATTGCACAGGGCAGACAAACGAGACACATCCAAGCATAACTAAAACTCTCCCGTGCCTGGGAGACAGCCGGAATGCATCGGGACAGCAACAGCCAAGGTCCTAGGGGTGGAACCTGCCAGCCACACACGGTGAGCCCAGCACCACAGACTAAAGCCCAGGGCACTGAACCCCTCCCAGGACTGGAGACAGCACCCACTCCTTTGGCAGGTAAGGCATGTGACACATGCAGAAGGCCTGGCCAGTGTCCCATAGGTAACTGTTCTTAGAGCTGAGCAAATCTCAGCTGTGCCAGAAGCCAGACAGAGCCCCCGAGCTAGAGCCATCAGTAAGGGGGACAGTGGAGAGTTACATTTGTCTCATCTATAGGGGAGCAGTGTATTTAATTTCAGGTACAAGACTGCCTTGCCAAGCAGTCACCCATAGAGAGGGATATGAGATATGCCAGGTAGGGACAATGGGGAGAGGAGGAATGAGCAAATACTTCACCCAGCAATTGCCCCAATGCAACTAAGAGCAGAGATAGCAGGAGCAGACCCAGCTCTCCCTGTGCTGCCACTTGACCTTTGTCTGTGCCTCATCTCTGCTCAGAGGCAAAGCTGAGATCCCCAGCTCTCTGCTAACAGCAGGCTGCAGGGACAGGGCAGAAGTGCAATCAGAAAAACAAGGTGCCCTTTGGAGAAAAGCACACTGAGAGCTTCAGCCTCTGGAGGGAATGATTACAGACACATCCAAAAAGCACATACTACTGCCACAGCAAATAGCCTCTGCCCTTCCTCACAGCATCACCATCAGTCTGGTCCCTGAAGAACCACAGCTCTTTCTTTGCTGTGACAGAGGCTCCTAACACCAGCAACTCCCAGCTCACACATCTACAGTCCCCCAACCCCCTATATTTTCAAGGCTCCAGCTTGGGGTCAGACTGGGGACAAGCATCCCGGATAAAGTACCAAAAACCATCCTTTGTACTGAGCAGCACAAGGATTTGTATCTTAAAAAAAAAACTTCACAATTAAAAAAAGTGACAAATTCCAGCTAAGTTGTGCAGGGCTCCAATGCCCTGTTCTGACAGCTCCAGCCAATCAGACTGAACTCCCTGTTCATATCCCAGTCTTCACACCTCCTGCCACCAGTTGTTTCAGAAAGCTGTCAAGAGCAGAGCTGTAACTCCTGCTGGCTGCTGGTTCTTAAAGATTAGAAGACAAATATAATTGGATTCCAGAGATTATTTACTTTGCTGAGAAGGGCTGAGAAGTGTTTAGACGGTCCCCCAGCTGATTAAATCTTCATTTCACAGTAGCAACCCTGTGTGTATCCTACCTCAGAGTGCTTGCAGACAGGTTCTTGGCAAGACTGGCTTACTGGAGCGCTTTGGCTTAACGAGACCGCTGACATTGGCCAGCTGGGATTGGGGTTTATCCTGTATCTAGCAGGTTTCATCTCATTTCTGCAGCTCAGACCAAAGAGCTAAACCCAGCTTCAACCCTTTCCCCCAGTTTAATGACTCATCAGCCAGTTGCCCGACCAGCCATCCACATATCTTGAGCCAAAGCCTTTGGCACCATTTGCAGCAGATCACAAATGGATGAAGCCCTCTCTCACCTCTCACACTGTTTTTCACACACAGCCACAAGACTCTGCATGCCCCAGGCACCTTAACTTCCAAAGATTAGGCTGTTCTGCCCCAGACAGCCTTTGCCAGCCTCCTACTCTCCTCAGCTTAAGCCTCTCTGAGTGAACACAAAGCCAAGAAACTCCTTGTTCAGAACTGTGCCACTGAAACATGGCAGTGAGCAAGGGCTGCCTCCAACTCAACCTAAAATAGAGTTTATTGGGGAAGCTGCTTTCTCCTGGCCCTACTTGAAAAGATGGCATCCAGAGCCTCTCCTTCCAGGCCCATCCCATGCTCTGTACTGTTCGAGCACTTCAGCCCTGTTTCAATGTGGAAACAGCAGAGCAAAATGAAACCAAGAAGCAGAGAAGGGAACACCTCCAGAGGAGGACTGGAAGCAAGCTTGGATGTCAGGATGTGGGTAAGGATTACAGTCCATCATTCTCACTGCTAACAGGGGAAGGAAGCAAAAACAAGTCAAAGTGTTAAAAACTCGGAGCAGAAAAGCAAAAAAATACAGCCTAGCAACATTACGAGAAAGCTGGGAGTGCACAGAGGGCCCTGCAATGAACAGGGCTCTCCTTGTAAGTAAGCACTCCAGCTCTTCCCAGAGCCAGCAGGTCAGACATGCTGCACAAGTTTTGGTTAGATAGTGGTTTGCCCCATAGTAGAATGAAATATAATTTATATACAGAAACAAATCCCTGCAATCCTTGCAAAGGTCCAGTCTCAGGAGCGCTGCTGTGTTGGTGAGGGTTGCTGTGAGCCTGCAGCACTCCCCTCTCAGTGCAGCACATTTCCTGTTCACAGCTTGCGAGGCTGGGCAATCCCCACCCGTGCGTTGGCGCCAGGCGATTCACAGGGATGATGAATCCTTGGAAAGCAGGCGGGCTCGCATGCGTCTGCAGGATCCCTGCAGCAGAGAATGGGTGCAGTTGAATGCTTGAGACACAGAGTACCATGCAAAAAATGGCTGACATTCTCCCCCTGCAAAGGACCCTTCCCTGGTGTCAGCCTCCATGCCTTTTGCTAAAGCTCGAGATGAGGCAGTGAGCAGAGAGGAACAAACACAGCAGTCGCTCTTGGGCTGCACCAACCTCTTGTCCCACTGCCACCCTGACAGGCTGTTAGCACTACCCTGTGCTGCCAGCTTCCCTCTGCTTCCTGCAACATTCAGCCTGCCAAGTCACAGGCAGAAGGGCTGTAAGACCCTTCAGGGTCTGGCTTCCAGCATGTCACCTGCCTGCAGCTCAGCACGGAGCAGACTGCTATGAGCTGGGCCACCACAGCTGTCCCAGAGCCTTGAGTGTGTGCTGTCACCTCGGCAGGTTTCAGCACACCAGGCTCCCTGCACGAAGAGGAATGGGGGGTAAGGGGAAGTGTCTCACCTCTTTCTGGCCCTCCAAAGACTTCAGCTTGGCCTGGGACATATGAGCTGGAGAGCCACACTTCTGTAACTGGACAAGAGAGGGCAATAGGAGTAGAAAGCTGGTGAATGAACTGGCATCCACAGCCTTCCCTGGGAGCAGCCTGTACCACCAAAGAGCATCTATCACCCAAATCCACTCTTGGTTTGTCTGGGCCAAGGGACAACCCTACTGCATACAGGCAACAGGCTTTGTACAATCTGTGGAGGAGGATGAGAGAGAGGGAAGGGGGCACAAGACAATGCCCCAGAGCAGGACAAAGCCAGAGGGGCAAAACCAGAGTAGAGGTCCAGTGCTGTGATCCCTGCTCTGACACTGCCCTTGCCATCTGCTCTGCTCTCCTCAGAGCAGCTTCTCAGGACCTTATTTTATCATACAGAAGAAACTTGCAACTCTTCTCTTGAGCAGAGAACAGCTCCCCAGGGATAGCTGAAGTTGCACTCAAACTCCCCAGACACTTCCCCACCAGCAGCTTCAGTGGTGCTGGGAGCAGCTCTTACCAGCTGGACGTTCTCTTTGCTGACCCGCACAGGCTCTGGTGTGGAATCCCTGCTCTTCCTCTCCAGGATAACTGGAGTTCCCAAAACTTTCCGCTGTTGTAAGAAGAAAGGGCTGTTGGCTAGTGCTTAAAGTGCAAAGTAAAAAAGAAAGGGAAGGAGCAGGATGCCTTGCTGGTAAGCAGTTGAATGCTGGGAAAGAAAAAAAGGAAGCCAAGCTGGGACAAAGATTGCAGAGCAGAACCACCTGAAATAACACACCACTAGGCTGAGCCTGCCTGATTGTAAAGAGTTTGGGAGCTGACCTGAGGCCTGGCCAGGAGCCCAGCCTGTCAGAAGCAGGGACATGCTGCTGTAGGACAGCCCATAATGTGCTAAAACCCGTGCTAACATGCTAGACTTCATGACCAGCTCCCTGTCAATCCTCATCTCATCTCAGGAAGCAATCAATTCTCCAGAAAGATGCATAGATCCTACAGCCATGTGTTTCAAGATAATTACACTTTACACTAACAAGGCTTTTTGTCACTCCGCTGCCTTTTCTGCCCCAGTGGATCTGTGTTGTTTGGCAGGCAATACTTTGAGGAGTCCCTACCCTTTGAGGGTCTCATTCAAGGCAGAAGCAAAAAGCAACATCAGAAATTCACAGCAGAGAGCAAGGGTCAGAGGCTGCTTTCACCTTAATGAGGCCGCTGAAGGAGCGCGAGCGGGTGCGTCGTGGTGCCGGGGATGTGGGCACATCAGAGCCAGGAGTCAGAGCAGTTGGATGCTTATTAAACTAGGAGGAAACATGAGGGCAGTATGTTAGCACAGTTATACCTGTCCCTTGCTGCTGCATGCAGCTCTATCTCCTGTCCTAGAACTCAGTTTCTCTCCTTCACCCCGTAAAATGGAGGAGCAGCTCAGAACTGCAGGAGGGAGAAAGCAGAGGAAGGCCACACCTTCCACCCAGGATTACAGGGAGTTTGGGTGCAAAGGTGCTTTGTGCTGGCTACCAGATTAACTAAAAGTGGCAGATGTTGGGAGCAGAAAGAAGGCTGGGCAGCAGCTGGAGGCTGGCAGCCACGACTGGTGCTGACCATATTGACCAGTCTGTCTGGTGCAGCAAGTTGTCTGAGACCAAGAGGAGACCAGTTTGTCCACTCTCTGCAGGCAACAGAGGAAGAAGCTTTTCCCTTCCTGAGGGAGGAAGCTCAACAAGGCCATGATCAGGACTGGGAACTGCTGGCTAGCAAGTCCTTAGCTTGAAAAACAGAGCTCAAAATTACTGCTTAGTACAGCAACATCCAGGACACCTCCTCCTCCTGTCTTCTTACAATACTGCCCCTTACACAGCCCAGAACCCACTTTCCCCAGCCTGCCCAGGATTAGAAGTAACTCTCAAGAAGGCCCTGTCTTCAGCCCTGTGCCCAGGACAAGCTGACAAGCACAGCCCAAGATATCTTTCCTCCCCACAGTACCTGCCGGATAAGCTTCTTCTTCTTTGCAGAGTCAGGCATATTGTGGACGTGGAGGAAGAGCTCCTTCAGTGCCTCCTCCGTGCGCTGCTGGGTCTCCTCCTGATGGCAAGAGTCCAGCCGGCTTCGCTTCTGAGACTTGAGGGGCTGCAGCTCCTTGGAGCCAGAAGACGTCAGCAAATCCAGGTCATCCTGGGAGAGCGGAGACAGGAGTTGCTTGCCATGCTTTAATCCCAACGAGCCACCCATCTGAGCCAGCCTAGGAGAGTCTCGTGAGCTGCCTCAACCCCGGTGAAAGCACAGGACTGTGTTTTCCCTACCCCTCTGCAGCAGCACTGCACCAGCAGGCCCCGTGCCAGGAAGAGGTGACAGCACTACAAAGGTGACCCCATTGCTTCTTCCCTCCCCTCCCAGATGCGAGCTGCAGAAGCCCTTCCAGGCTTGAGAAGGGTCAGTGCAGCTCCTTGCCACGCATCTTCCCTCTTCTGCAGCTATGTGAGGCAGGGAAGCATTTGCTGGCAAGACACAAATGTTGTCCCAGTGGCAGCAAGTAGCCTTTATCTCAGCACTTCTGCCAAGCATCCTGGCCATGGCAGCAGGCATGTCCGTCTGTTTGGAAGGCACAGCCCTGCAAAGGAGCAGGTGCTGCATGTACTGGGCACAGGGAGCAGGTTTGCTGCTAAACAGGGGCTCGTAGCTTTCTTTCCCTGTGCTTTTGATTAACAGATGCTTCAACTCTGTCCAATTTCCCTAATGCAGCCGCCTGCACTACCACACCATATGCTTCTCTTGCTCCTGCCCTCTGACAGATCCTCTTTCATGACTTGGTTTGTTTTCAGCTTCTACCACTCACAAAGATCCATTCACAGCACCACAGCCTCTGCCCTTTCATGGAGGGCAGGCTGCACTGGCTGGCCTTACCTTTGATGTGTGGGCTCTGGATCCCAGATAGTGCAGCCTGGCACACTCCCGGATGTACACCGGAGCCTGCGACCATGAGCAGAGAACAGGCCAAATGTATGTTTAACATCTTTGGTCTTGGGGCAACAGTGGCTCCAGCAAGAGCTGCTTTTCAACCACACAACACAAGCCACTTGTATCAAGACAGCCATTCTGGGCAAACAAAGCCATGGAATTTCATGTCCCCTCCCTGTTCACAGTATCATTTACATGCAGACATTCAGCACAAGTGGAACTCAGAGCAGGGAAAAGTTCCTGTGGAACCCTTCTCTAAGTAATTGCCCCAATTCTGAGCTGGCCCAGCTGGGGCCAGACAAAGAAGGTAGAAGGGGAACTCTCCATGGGAGGACTCTGCAGTGAGCAAATGCCTCCAGGGACCAGGAAGGCCCTGAGAATTCGAGACCGTCTGTTGTTAGAAACGTTTCCTTGGAGGAACAGTTGAAAGTCCCACACTCCTGACTGTCCTACCCAGCACCCTCCTCAGAGCTGGACAGTGCCTGTTACAGCAGTGGGCTGATGACCATTTGCAGAGAAATTCCCAACAAAACAACTCAGTGCATCAGGTATTCTGCTCTTGGCACCCCTCAGGCAGGACAAATCTCTTCCATTTCCTTATCCTGCCAGAACCCGAGTGCAGCCCGGTGTGTACCTGCTCTCGGAGCCAGGTTTCCTGCCAGGCAGCAGGTGCTGCTGTCCAGCAGAGGGGAGTGTTACACTGCACCGTGCTGCTGACCTGCCCGGGCAAAGCCACCTCCAGCACTGCCTGCCCAGCAAAGACCTCCTCCCTAGTCACTATTGGAACGGTTTCTTGTACAAAGTCTCCTTCTCCTACTGCAGGAGAGAGCCCACAAAATACACACGCAACATGTGGGATCTGTCTGGACAAGGGGCATTCATTCTCCTGGTGATGGAGGCGGGAGAGCAGGATGCCAAAGCACACGTACCTTGAAGAGTTTCTGAGAATGTTTGATCATGAAGGTCACTCCATTGTTTAGCTTTGTGATATTTTCCTGAAGGTCATTTGCTGTCACCTGGCAAGGGGACACAGCCATCCATTAGAAGGGGAGGAGGGGTCTCTTCTGGGACACAGACACACACAGTGCCACAGCAGGAGATCTACTCTGAGATGACAGGAAGGCAGGGCTTATAGCCCACAGCAGAGCTCATAGAGCCAAAATTGCTCTGAGAGGAGAATCAGATAACTCTGAGGCAAAACAGTTCACCAGCACCATAAGAAACCTTGAAGAGAGATCTGCAAGGTTTTTCTGGGGCTGACATTCTAAGAAGAAGCATGACGGTGCCGTGCTTGCAATTTTACTGAAAAAGAAGATGCATAAGTTGCAAATGAGACCCATGGCAGGTCTGGGCTGAACACTAGGACTGAGTCCTGCCAGGAGGCTCCAACCTCTCCATCACAGCCTCCAACCCTCATATCATTGTGTCAGTACTCAACCTTCTGAAACCTTTGTTTTTCCACTGCCAAGCCTTTGCTTTTTACCTTGCAATATCCCACCCACAGACACTGAGGCATTGCTCACATTTCTGGGCCATAGGATGTGGGGTGCAAACATGAGGGCAAGGTTGTGGGCAGACATCTTGTTCTTGTCCTGCTTCTTGGCAGTCTGGTAGAGCAAGTCCAGCAGCAGTTTGAGCAGACTGCGGTTGGGAGCGGGAAGGATCAGAAACAGCAGCTGGAGGGCTTCGATTTGGCGCTCTTTGTCTGGAGTGCTGGTCTTATTCCCCTTCTCATCAAACAGCGTCAAGTCTGCCAAATCACAAGGCAGAACGTGAAGGACACACATTACCTTCCCTCAGAGCAGTCTGTTGCAACTGCTTATCCTTTCCTCTTCATATGCAGATCTCCTACAAACCCCTGCACAGCTCTTGGCCCTCCATCTCTCTTCCCCTCAGCTCCCAAGCTCCCCACTTGATGTGTTAATCTATGCTACTCCTCCCACAGAACAACAGAGCTGCTAAGAGCTGTGATGGCTTGAAGGCAAGATGGAGGAAGTTCACATAAGGTAGTTCAATACCATTTATTAAATACATAGAAACCACAACTTGCTCAGAATCCCGGACATAAAACAGATGGAGACCCAGGTTATCACTGTGGGCTTTACCACTGTGGTATCTGAGAGAAGAATGGTCTAGACAGACTTGGTCTGATTCGTTAATCAGCTCCTGTCTTTCCACCACCAGGGTGAGGTGGCAGGAAGAGTTCTTCAAAGGCTGCCTTTGAGGAATACACTTCACAGCCTAGCGTGCTTTCTAGGCCAGTTCCAGTCCTTCTGCCCATCCCTGCCTCTTGCTGCCCACTCACCTGCAATTTTGAGGTGGGCATGGAAGTGCTTGTGTGTCAGCAGCGGCTCCGGTAATTCACCCAGGAACATCTTAAGTAGGGTGGCCACATCATTGGAATGAAACTCCCCAGAGTCCAGGTCAATATCAGTACCACTGTTCAGAGCATCCTTTAGGATCTGTTGCCTGATGCTGTTGCCTGGCACTCGAAACAAGCCTTCTGCTCTTAGATCTGCTCAGCAGAGGGGAGAAAAAAGGGCACTGAATAATCAGAGGCTGATTTCCCACCTTCTTACTAAAGCAGTTCCTTCCTCTTTCCAGAGCTTGACAGCAAACCACAGTGAACTGCATTCAGAGACATGACTTCAAGCTGTCTCCCATCAGCACAGAAAGTCCTTGTACAGAGGGAAACAGACCAACATATCTGCTAGGCAATTCTGGGGAACAGTTGCCCAGTGCAATCCCAAACTCCTGCTGCTGGAGAGCTCAGAGCTTGTCACTCTGTCTGCACCAGAGACCTGAGGTGGGCCAGACAGATAGCCATGGGGATAGGAAAACAGCAAACAGAGGCACTTACTCTTGTGCAGATACTCGATTAGCTGGGAGACCTGTGCAATGCCTTCTTCTGTCAGCGGTGAGCCAAACACCACCCCCTTCTCTGCAGAACAGGAGACAACGTGTTCAGCTCAGAACCCAACAGCCACAGAAATTAATGCTCCCCAAAGAACAGGATTTCAACATGCAAAGAGCAGTGCCCCAAAATGTTAAGGGTGAAGGTCACAAGGACCATCACAGATGTGAGATATCACAAACACTCCAAAGTAAGTCACTTCATCTCACCATGCTGTACTCACATGGGCTTCATCATCCTTGCTTCTTACCTCACTTTAATTACAGCTTTTATCAGCTAAAGCAAATATTCTCTAGCCCTTGAAGAAAAAACAACACCAGAAGAGATGCTTCAGTTTAAAATGGCATAGAATCTGCAAGCCCAGACCTTACAAAAAGAGCAAAGTGGGAAAGGCAGATATAAGAGCCTGGACAGCCCTGGTGCCTGCCGCACTGGCACACTCCACAGCATGAAAGAAATGCCCAGATTAATCCTCACTGTGGCTTGACATGAAGTGGAGCAGAAAGAAGAGTTGCAGCTATGAGTTTATGGGAGAGGCAAACAAGCACTACTGAGGAGAGCAGGCATATTCTGACTGGCTCACACTAGCTTCCTTTTCAGGCGTGGGTAAAACATGGAATTTCCGCATCCCAGTGAATCTCTCTTCCATGTCAGCTGCCCTGGTCTGAGTAAAGCATGAGAGCTGAACAAGGCAGAAGGAGAGTAGCAAAGCAATAAGCTGGGCTCCTCTCTTGAAGTCTGTTCCCGTCTCATGGGATTGAGATTGGGGATGAGCTGCAGCTCCAGAACTCCAGTAAATAACACAGGTTACAGTCCCAGAAGATGGAAACAACTGAGCTGAAAGGAAGGGGATCCCTGCAGGGAAGGACACATTCGATGAGAAATCCAGTTAACTGAAGGGCATTTGTTGAACC
Source organism: Haemorhous mexicanus (assembly GCF_027477595.1). Classification (NCBI taxonomy): domain Eukaryota; kingdom Metazoa; phylum Chordata; class Aves; order Passeriformes; family Fringillidae; genus Haemorhous; species Haemorhous mexicanus. The sequence continues at coordinate 28,810,897 of NC_082347.1, read as the reverse complement.
AATGTAGAATACTCTTCTTGTCCATAAAACAACTTCCCAGGTGAGACAGTGATTATCCAGAAGGACAGTGTTTTCTAATAAATGCAACCTTGCTACTGAATGGATTTTTCTGTCAAACACACACAGCCAGTATGATCTGTCCCTCAGAAGGAGGAGACAACTCCCAGAGACTTCAGCGGCAGCAACCAGAACTCTGGGCATCACACTTCTTCCCTCAGACGGGTATAGGTTTGGATTGGAGACAAGATAGTGCAGAGACTGTACCACAACATACTGACTGGGACTGAGAACTGGAACCAGGTACAGAGCTGGTTTGTCCTGCCCTGGTACTTAGGCTTCAAAGAGACAACAGATATAAGAAAAGAATATTCCTCCCTTCTCCATGACCAGACTGCCAGGAACATATGTCACTTCTGAGGGCAGGCTGGACATTTGCACCATTTGCACTGAAGGTTTCCCTCCTTACTGCTACAGCTGATAGCCCAGTAACCCAAGCAATGCGTTAGCTGGTCTGATAAAAGTTATCTCCCCCATAAACTTTCTCTTGCTTTTTTTTCCCCCCTCATATCTCATTTTGATTTTACTTGCTTTTGGTCTCTTGTACTACAGATCTTACTGCTCTGTGGTGTTGATGCTCACAGCATGTGAGGGAGACCTGGTTAACCCTATGCACTTCTCTAGCAGCCATCCTGTGTAACTAAATTTATTCCGCCTGAAGAATGTTCTGCTTTCTTCCAGGACTTCTGAAATACATGGTAAGCCACCAGGAACTCCAGCCTCCTGTTAAATCAAGAACTTTCTGGACCCACTCTGATAAAGCACATGCTTCAGTTCTGCAAGAGAAAGGAGGGCAATGCGAGATCTGAAAGGTTTGAGTGCAAAGGGAGAGAATGATCGGCAAAAGATTCTTGTCCTTGAAGAAAACTAAACTCATTAGACATTCAACAGATAGAATCAACAGTGGCCAGGAATAGAAAAGGAAAATACATCTTCTTGAGACATGCAGGGCCTGACAAATTCGATTTAGTTTTGAAGGCAGAAGCCGGTACCTGAATGAGAATTTGATTCTCAAAGAAACTTGAAAGACGTGTCTGGAGAATGGATGCTGCAGTACAAAGGCTTAGATGTTATTGTACAATTGCTTCTGAAACTAAGCAGCAGCATGAGACTGAGTTTCCTGATGCTCAAAGAAGTTGTAAGCATTTGCAGTTTGATCAGCTCTGAGCTCCATGGTCCTTGGCCTCTGGCTTTGAAGAAATGAAACTTGTTTGTTGTAGCTGGTCTATAACATGAAGAAAAACATATGATGGCTCCAAGATGAAACACACAGTACATGAAACTGATTTTCTCTGTAGGCACAAACCTCTTTTTCTCAGACCTTGGCCAAGGAGTTCACAGACAGTGCCTGTCAATGCTGGGAGACACTGCTGTTGCAGCCTGGGAGTGCAGCCAGCAGACTTGGAAACATCTGCTAGCTGTAGTGACACACGGCCATGGAGACATGAATGGGGGAAAGCAGAGCTCTTGGGGAAGAGAGTTAGCAGGAGACGTCAGCTCTGATAAGAGCAGTGCTCCCAACAGAGTACAGATAATTTAATAAAAAAATTGAGCTGGAGAAGGCTCACCAGCCCCTGCTGGAAGGTTTTGACAACATGGGGGTTTCCATACAAACTAAGAAAACATTTTCAATTTGGTTACTCACTCACTTTTATTTGTCAAGTGGCAAGTGCTTGAATTTAAGGTGTCTGCTTCTCTCTGGGAAGAGGGAGAAGCACTAACAGGTATGAGCACAGTCTAACTACAGTTTAGGGGCAGCAAAAAGATCTGTTATTGTGGAGCAGCAAAGTAAGTCATGGCAATATAACGTAATTCTCATCTAAGGATGATAAAGGACTTGAAGTCTTTTATTTTCCTAAGGTGAGTATATGTACCAGGATTCTTGATGGGTCAGACAGAAGTGGAGGGCTGAAACTGCCACCAGAAAATTCTGCCTGATCAGTGGGGGTGCAAAGCTTGTCCTTATGAAACACAGTGGAGGAATAGACTTGGTATAATCAGAAACACTTAGAGAAATTATGTAATGGATGAAGAGAGAAAAAAGCTGTAGTCAAACTATGCCATAGCAATAGCTCCCTTCTCTGAGATACTAGCAATAGCAGAACTGCTCAAAGGAAGGGGAAGACTAATCAGAAGTGTTCAACTTCAGGCTGCCAACATCTGAAGGCAGCTCACAGCTTCTCTGCCAGCAGCCAGCCAGTCTAAGCTGGGAAACCAGAGCTGAGGAGGAATGCAAGGGGCCCAGATGGAGGCTGCTTCTGCCTGGATGAGTGAGAAGGTTTAACTGAACTTCTCAGGAGAACCAGGCTCTCCTTGAGTGTGGCCAAAGGTGGGAGAAGGCACACAGACACACCTAGAACACCCTTTTAGTTTCAACAAAACAGAGTGGTAAATGCCAGCCATTGAAGAGAAAAGGATCTGAACACAGCCACACTCAAAAGAAGACTTCTGTGAAGGGCCTGGGGCTAATGTTTCACAACCAAGACAGCTGAACTTGAGAGAAGATACGAATAGTCAGTTTAGCAGAAGAAAACTCCAGTGGAATGCTTGTCTAAGAGAGAAAGAGAAATATGTCACCTCCCTGAGTTGAAACTGGGCTTCTTCAGTCAGTCTGCAGAGCTTTGTCACTGACTCACTGGATTGGGATGTGGATCAGAGCAGCACTAGAATTTGGATGGAGGATACTTACAGATTTCTGAGCTGCACAGTGGGCAGCTGACCCACTGAGGCCAGCCTGACACGCACCACAGCAATAATCCCAGAACAGGGGGAACTCTTCCCAAAATGCAAGGCATTTCCAGGATCAATTTCCTAGTCTGTTTTACTCCTTTCTAGAAGTGGCATCCCCAGAGATTATGAAGCCATAGTATTTAGAATTCCACAAGTTGAAAACTACGGGCTGAAAGTTTTGTAAACTCAGTGTAACAAATGGTGACAGCATCACTGCAAAGGTGGGCACCAGACTTCGTGCCACCCATACTCACCCTTGCGCTTCAGAGACATCAGAGAACGAAAAAATCCAGAGGCTGTGCTGTTTGCCCCGGGTAGCTTTGGGTCCTCCTCTCCCATTAGCTGAGCCAGCTCTGCCCCAGGCAAATCAATGAGCCTGGTGATGTTGCTGACAACCAGCTCTGTGAACACCTCTGGTTTTTCATGGCGCAGCTTTTCCACAAAGAAGTCGGGATTGAAGATGATCGGCTGGCTGCGGAGGGAGGAGTCATTGCAGATGACAAAATTGCAGATGGCATCACTGAAAAAAGGGAAAGAGTCAAAAAATACAGTAATTCCTCATCACTTTGGTTTTTACAGCCAGCTGGTCTGCCCTGAAGGAGACATCTGCTGACACAGGAGCTACCAGTCTACACCAACAGCACTGTCTGACTTTGGTGAGTGTTCAGCACAGCACGGTTACATTTCCTTATGGAGCAGAATAATTTCTGGACTGTTTGTATAACACAGCCTAACTAGCACTCCACAGTGTGATGATGACATAGGTAACACCCGATGAAAACTACATCTACATCTTTACTACTTGTTTCACTGTATCTACGTCATACTAGCTCTAGCAGAGATGACACCCAATATTTTACATTAACTTATTACTTTAAGTCATAAAAAAGTTTGGTTTTACCTCCCTTCCTCCCCAGAAATTCACTCCCAGTGGCCCAAAAGTCTGAAAAACAAAAGTCTGGAAAACAATCTAAATTTTTTCATGGCCAGCTTACACTCATCAGTTCCTATTGCCATTCTATTATATCTACCTTTCTGTCAACAAATATAGTTCCCATGTCCTGGGACTTTGTTTTTAAGGTCATACATGTGTAATAACACTGAACCCTCAGTTTTGCTGTGGGTGTGGTCAAATGCTCCCAGGTGACATGCTGCCAACCCTTTGATTACTGTTCTCTGCCAGCTCCTCACTCTGAGTCTGGAGCAAGTGAGAACTCATTGTCATGAGCCATGCAAGATCAGTCCTTGAGGAACCCCTACTAACTTTTCACCTAGATCATCCTTTTCAGTTCATGCAGTTCTTATCTCTTTGTCATCCCTTCATGCCCTTTGTCTGCCCTCTCTATTCTCTACTGACACCTACTTCATTTCATAGCTTCTCCTGTGGCATGGGAAAAGGGATGCACCCTTAGAGACACTGCTCTAAGAGTTATCTTGAACAGGTACATAACCCTACCAGAGGACAAGTACATTTACCATGTAAAATATCAAATCAAAGAGCTATCAAAGAGATATCTCATGTTAATCAGCACTCTTAATGCTCATACTTAACTTTTATCCCAATTTCTATCTACCTCTAGGTCTTCCATTACTGTCTTCCCACCACTGTTCCGAACATTTTCATGTTTCTTAAGTAAAGAAACACAGGCTAGAGTTGTCCAGCTTCTTCCTTCACTCTTTTACTTAAAGGTGAGGATTAGTGTCATTATTCTCCAGTCATGAGCTACTATCCTGATTTTATACTCAGCTATAAAGTGACAGCCTGGCTCAGGGAATGGGTGTGTTAGTTCTTCCAGGGCTCTGGGAGGAGGATGCCTACCCACCCAGCTTGCACATATCGTGTGTGTTCAGCCTGTGACATTCCCTAATCTTTTAATCATCCTTTAGCTCTTATACAATACTTTCCATTCTTTCTACATCCACCCTCAGCTGTGAGCTCTCACTGGACACCATTTTCCAAGGGCAGCTGCCAAGTGCACAGTTAATAGGGATGCTGTGCTTATGTACCAGGGTTCACTTCAGTCCCTTAGATGCAGATGCAGGGCAGCAAGTGCTCTGCTGAACACTCCTAAGCCCATAAAGGCTTTCTCTTCAAAACAAGCTTTTCTAGAGAAGACTGAAATACCTTGATCTTCCTCTCCTCCCTGCTGAAGGGTGGAGGCCATGCCATTGTGTTCAGGCCATGCTGGGCATCCCTGCTCACTGCTCAACACAGCTGCCACCAAAAGCATCTGCAGCCCCCTGAACTCCACATCCACTGGCTCAAGAAACAGAGCACTTCACTGCTAGTTCAGAGACCTCAGCAGCTTCCTGTTCTGATGTAAACTGACAGTAGCTCATGACAGGAGGACATCAAAGCACATACTGGCAAGTCACCTGAACTCCAGCCCACCTCCACACATTATCTGTGAACCCAACAGTCAACTGAGCTACTGTATGTTTTTGACCTGAAAGACTATCTCCAGGATTTCCAGGATGCCTGATCAGCATAACAGAACAGAAGCTGGGACTTGGGCTCCACAAGAAGAAAGATACTTGCTGAAACAAGAGGAAACGAGGCTCTCAGCAATTCTTGCATCGTGAGAATCCATAGCAAACCCCCTCCCCTTTACACTGCTCTCCAGGGGTGCCAAAGACGCCCTTCAAGGGGATGGAGAGGAAGAAGGTCTGCAAGGCAGACTGCAAGGCAATCTGCCAGGTCATCTAAAATTTTAGAAAGCCCTTAAAGGCTCCCAGCTGCCTGGCTCAGTGGCCTAGCAAGCACACTGCTGAGTCCAAAGGGGGACCATATTTTGCTGAGCACCTCCCAGCCAGTTTTTCAGCAGTTTGTTATCTGCAATAAATCAAGACCAAAATGCAACAATTCGGTATCAGCTGCCAAAAAGCAACTGCCAATTGATCTGATCATATTCACATTTCATTGCATAGGGCTACAATGCACAAACAAGTGCCAGCTCTGCCCATAATGTGGAGCAAGCCCTTTGCTTGAAACCCATGACAACTCATTCTGTGGCAATACAGATCCTGAGAAGGGTTAATAGCAAGTGTATAGGCCCAGTGACCCTGCCTGCAATGATCCGTGCACTGTTATTCACTCACTAGCAGTTTTGTTTCCCCACAGAGAAGATATGCAAATACTTTGAAGCAGTTACATCAAGCATCACAGATTATCTCTTCCCTCTGACAATTAGATATCTGGATTCACAGAAAGAAAATTAAACAATTTTGTCAACTAGCACTGACTGATATGACTTCTCTGCATAGCCTGTGTTAGAAGTTGCACAAAGTCCAACAACATTTAATGCAAAAATAAATAGAAAAAAGTAAATTTCTTACATGAGTGCTGAGAGCTTTTGAAGAGGCATTAGGAAGCAGAGACAGGGAAAAGAACTTGCTCCTTGTTTCCAGCAACAAAAGAAACCTGCCTGTCCCAGCACAGCCTATGCAAATTCCACGCATGCTACGAGACACAAGGGCGCATTATTGGGTCTGAAAGGCCCCCTTGGCACACACTGGGCATCAGCCTTCACACAGGGACAAAACAGAAAAGAAAAGCTGGACAAATTGATTCATGTCTCTTGCCAAAGGCTGCGTTGCTGGAGTTTAACAGCAAATAATTCCTACATAGAAACCAGGGTTTTCAATCAGGACCAGCGTGGTATTAAGTGCTTTCCACCTGTATCCAAGAGGAATCCACAAAATAGTTCCAAGTCTACCCTGTGTTTACCATGAGTAAAGCCATGCAAACACATTCCCAACAGCATCCAAGCACAACTGATGTTACAGCACTGGCAGGACAATAGCCAAGTCCCTTAACTGCACAACCCCGTGCCCAGAAACCTTGCTAGAAACACTCTCTGCGCCTGCCTTTCACACTTTCAGATCCTTTCAAAGACAAAGCACATAGATCAGCCCCTCAGGGCTGGAAACAGCACCTGGCCATTGCTCCTTGCTACCATTGCTGTGCCACCTTGTGCCGTTCATCCACTTCAGGATTCCTGTTCCACGTTTCTCTGGATTCCTGTCCAGTTTCCCTGCCTGCTGCAGCTGGGACCAGCCTTGTATACCCTTATTGTGATATGGCACTTCAATGAGCTACTTAATTTTGAAAGGTCACTTTATTAGCAGCTCTTCCTTACACAGAAAATTTGCTTTTGTATCATTATTGCTAATCAAAATGGAAATGTGAAGCAAGCCCCTATTTCTGAGCAAAGATAAAGCCCCCACTGGCTTTACACACAATAACCCTGCCAATCCTCACTGCTGCACACACCATAACCTTCAGAAAGAGCCGTATGCCCCATCTGCTGTTTTCATGTTAAAAAAGAGAGATGGATGTACTCTACCTACACTCACAGTTTATATAACAGGAGCAAAGGGGAGACAGACATGTATTCATGGAGTTTATTGCCTTTTTTTTTTGCCTTGATTGCAATTACAGAGTTATATTTTCTATATGCTGTGATCTCAAATTGCTTTACGACACGTCAAAAGACAATAAAGTAAAGGAATAAATAGCTTCCTCTCCAGTCTCATGAATATAATCAAATCCCAATGAATAATAAAACCTTGTTCTAATAGGGTTGTGATTAAGACAGCAGATTAAAAAAAATGGGTCCTATATTGTGCTGAGATTCTTGCCATTCTAGTATCCTTCAGAGGCAAAGCCTGTGATCCCAGCCAAGTCACAAAGAAAGCTGTCTGTCACACACAACGTTTTTGCTTCAGGCATGACAGCCCCATCATTTCATGGGGAGTGGATGGTGCAGGAGGTCAAAATCATGATGGATCAATTAATCCCTAAGGTAACTAGATCCAGGCCAGGGAAATGCCTTGGAAACTAGGACAAAAATGAGACTTTAACTGCCAAAATCTGGTGATCAAACCTGCAGTGCAAGAGTTCTGCAAACAGGCAGATTACTTCACGTGGCAGCAAGCTTGCATTCGGATAGGTGAGATGGAGCTGCTGTAGTGGCTTTCACAGGTCTGATATTGGTCTAAATCCACACATGTGACAGAAGAAAGGTTCAAGAAGCATGAAATAGAGCATAAGGAGAGCAGAAGGCAAGAAAGGAAGAGAAGGAAGAGGTACCTTTGGGGCAAGACATCAGCTGTGTTTATCTAGCTGGGAAAGTGGATACACTGAAAGCTAAAGATTTCAGAGGAGCCTTGTGTGTCTAATTCAGTGGATAAAATCCATCTCCAAAAAATCCAAAGTGTGCCATTTTGCACACTTTGTATGTCATCACCAAGGCCCTATGCTTCAGACACACCACAGCAGACAAGTTTTACCATAGAGGAGTAAAAGGATTAAAGAGCCTTTGAAAATAAGGCAGATAATAGGAGAAAATCTCCCTCTTTAATAAAAACATCTTTAGATTATAGGAAAGAGCCAAGCTGGTGCCAAATACTAAGAGCAGGGTGATAAACCTGCAGTGCTGAAGAACACAAAACATGAACAATTCTCTGCTGGCTAAGCACAAAGGGACATGGGACAGATGCACACAGGCTCGGATTTCCCCAGGGAGGAAGAAGTAGCATCGTCTCCTGTGCTGTGCCAGAGTAAGGAATCAATTAATGAGGATGTCTGAAGACAGTATTTCCAGAGCCAGATAGGAGCCACCCCAGATTTTGCAAAGAGATGAAAGAACCATAGTGGAATTATATGGAATCAGTTTCAGAACAAAAGAACTAGAAGACAAATTATTTTCTAGATTAAAAAAGAATTTAAAAATAAAAGTGTCTAATGGGAACGGACTGCAGAGACATTAGAAGAGACTTCACAGTTAAAGTTGCTTTGAGGGCTGTACTTCAGACTGACATTCTTGTAAGATGGTGTAACAAAGATCACATTCAGGCCTCACACTTGGCATCCTAAGTCTTCATAGGATGACTGATAAGCCTCTGAAAAATGTCAAGAAAAACACACAGTAATTTTTGCCCAGGGTTATACTCATAAGGTCTTCAGGGGCAGAGTCCTTTTGTGATGAGTACACAGTGCACAGCACAGTGGGTGCCAATTCTTGCCTACTCTCTTTAGCCTTGACACAAGTAAGCCTTATGAGATATCGCTGTCTTTTTGATTTTTGCTTTGCTTTCTTCACATTTAGCTTACACAGAGTGATTCAGCCTTCTGACTATGAGAACCAGATAATAACATACAATTTAAATGGCAAGGAGCTGGCTAAGAAAGCTGCTGTTATCTGATGGTGGCCTGTGCTCAACAACCTGGAACTACTGCAACTCCTGGCCACCTTTTGGAAACCAGGTATATTGGTTATCCATGTCACTGCTATCATCTGCGAATTCATATTCTGTGCCAGTAAACAACTCAGAGTAGATCTTGCCAACACTGGCTACACATCTGTGACATGAACCTGGAGGAGATGGACCTATCTGAAAAGATAAAAGGGTTGGGAGGGGTGGGGGTCTGTGCTTTGGAAGAAAATGAAAATGCAATATATTACCGGCGTCAAAGAAAACAGCAGTGGCAAGACAGCTTGATATATGTGAAACATCAAGAAATTTGCATTTCAGCATGAAATTTCTCAAGTTTGACCTGAGTGAATTCTTTGTGATATTTTTAATAATAGCCACTGGAATATTTTAAAGTCAATCAAGCAGTACTTCAATCAGCCATCACAACATCAGAGCATCCAGATGCCTTCTAGTGCTAGGAGGGAAAGAACCAAGGGGTGCCTTAGAGAGAGCTGCACATTCACTGTGTTACTCCTCACTAAGTCTCCTTCCCAGTGCCACCACCCCAGATCCGGGTGCTCCCACACTCTGTGATGGCTCAGCTGACTACCCAAGACCCTGTAAAAAAATGCAAAAGGCAGCTACCACCAGAAATCCAGTAATTTTACATTAAAGATCTGCAAGCTCACATGTCTGCCTTAAGATCAGATTAACACAGTCGAACAGTGTTAAATAGGAATGCTCTGATTCTCATGACTGTCAATGCATTTGTGTCTCTATTTTAATATAAACTCCTACTGGGAGCAGCAATAGAAGAAGAGCCTTAGATCCAATCCTGATTTCACTGAAACCAGCACCAAAAATGAATCTTTTTAGATGGCAGCAGCTGCCTCCTCTCGTTACTGATGTGCTCACTTTTATCACTGTGGCATTGGGAACCTTGGTCACAGCTGGGGACTCCGCTGTGCTCCGTGCTGTACAAACAGAACAAAGGCAATACCCTGTCTTTAGAGGGCTGATAGCTAAATCTGAAATGAATGCTGCAGGGACAGAAAAGAGAAGGAATCCCAAGAGAAGAGGCAGCACTATCAGTCAGCATGACTGATATAACTGAACTCTGCCAGCTTTTCTGTAGACACTATTAAAAAGGAGGGCGAGGAAGGACAGGAAAATAATCAGGTCACACTGCAGACATTTAGAAGAAATCCAGCTTTTGCACATGGGGTGACATGGGACTGAGCATAAAGGAGCTGGTTTGAAAGCTATCAGGCAGGGATGGCTGGGACATGGGGCTGAGGAGGCAAGAGCTGAGCCCCACGCACTGGCTGGGAGCTGCTGGTGAGGCAGAGACAGGCCAGCAGGGCCAGGGAGCTGGAGAAGCTTGGCAGTGCCACGGGCACGGTGTGGCACATCCAGACCCTCACTGCAGGGTGGGACACGGCCTGAGGAAGCCCCACAGCCATTTCCCAACAAACATGTCTGCTGGTGGGTACTTTCCAGTTGCCAGTAATGATAGCATTCTCTTGCTCTTCTCATTTTAAACTGTCTTTATCCTCTTTATTTCCCCATGCTGAGTGTTCTGGATGGAAGCCACTCACAGGCATGGCCCAGTCCTACCTATACCTCCTTGGCCTCTAGCAATCCAAAATTGTTGCATGCACCTCTGATTGTCACCATTACTCTTGAAGGTGAGTCTTAGGGCATCCTTCAGAGGGAGGATGAAATGGAGTTCAAAGACCAGCAAAGACACACATCTAGATGCTTCTCAGCCCAGTAGCTCCAAGCTAGTGTCCAGGTCAGAGCAGAACTACCATTTATAAAAAGCAACCCATAACAATCAGGTTTACTTCTGACACAAAAAAATCAAGCAATGACACAAAAACAACACAGCAAAGTTAACAAGCTATTGTAGCAGCCAGTCTGGGAACTCAGAGCAACCCAGCAAGGCAGGACAGATGTTTTCCTAAACCCTCCCACAGGATGATACCCAAAACTGGTAGCTCCAGCTGGTGCCCAGAACACATTTGGGAATCCCATGCCACCATCAATTGGTAGACTGGTGCTTGAGCAAAGCACCACAATTTGAGCACAGTGTGCTGCAGCACTCATAGGTTTGCTTGACTGCTGTTGCTTTTTCTGCACTGAGAGGACACTGAGACCTGGGTCAGGACTCACAGCCAGCTCCTCACAGTACTGTTGGTGAGGTTTTGTAGTCACAGCCTGGCAAATACAGAGGACGAAGGTATCCAGGAATCACAGCTCTTGCTTTTGTTCACTACACTTCCATAATTCCACAACGCTCCAGAGGTGCAGTGAAGAAGCTGCATCCTCGCATCTGGGTTTTGTATCACAGTGGTGTTTGCAAAGGATGATAGCACATCAAATCCCTCCTCATCAGCAATCCTCTGTAGACACCACTGAGTATGTCAGAGGCCACATCCCTTGCTCCAGATGTGTAAACCCCTACGAGCTGGAGTTGTGATGAGGAACACCTGGATACGTGCCAGCATTTAAATAAGCTGGTGACATCTGGTCAGGGCTGCCGAGCACACAGATAAACAGGCTGGGCCTGCCACAGAGCAGCACAGCATGCAGCACCAGAGAGACAGAGATACACAAAGCAGCCCAATTAACCCACCAAACTGAGCAGGATGGGGGCCTAGGGCTTTTGAAGGGGATCTGGGCAGGCTAGGATGTCAAAAACTGGAATACTGTACACAGACCCCAGAATTCAGACGACAATAACCTATAGTGTCACTTTGTGCAACTCTGGTGAGGTACAGCTTCTCTTCACATCCCGCCTGACAGTTCATCTCTGTCTGGCTCAACTCTGCTTCACTGCAGAGCCCAGGGAACTGTGATATATTTATACATGCTCCAGGGGCCACTCAAGAGAATGCAGAGTGCCATGTGCGTGAGGAGAGCTCCAGGAACCCCCAAGAGCTTGTGAGGATGTTCCCTAAAAGGCTTCCTGCTCCCCAAGGCACAGAGAGCCACAGCATGCTTGTCTCCTGCTATAAGACAGCTTGCAAGCAGGGCTGTAGGAATGCCCATATGGAAATCCCAAACCATAAAGCTACGTTTCAACCTTGAGTATGAGATCCAGAAAAACAAAAAGGAAAACTAATGCTATTTCCCCTGAGAAATTCCTGCCTCTGAAAATCAGAGCTGCCACATTACAGCTCAAGAAGAAAGGATGTTTTGGCTGGAGTCCAAATTATTAGAGCTTTATAGGCCAAAAGCAAACACATTAAAAGTTCCTGTAAGCCAGCTGGCAGGCAATTATTAAGCAGCTTATCACATTCCCCACTATCTATAGTTTCTGAAAATAAAATTTATGAGGAAACTCTAGATGGCTTAATTGCAATTACCTAGTGTAGAGGTGAGAAAGGCCAGGAGTCAAGGAATGAGAGTTTTGCACTTTGGAGAAAAGGGCCCAGACACCACGGTAAGTGTAATGCATTACCAGGATGAGAGGTCAGGGACACACCAGACCTGTGAAGCTTTGAAAAGCTTCATCCTATTTATCCCAGCAAGCAGCCACATTTTCTCTCACTTCTCTGCCCACGCTGACTCCAAGCCCCCTGTGACCTGGGGACACAGGAACCCATGGTGTCAGTCCCCAGGATCACAGTGCAGCTTTGGTAACAGCCTGCACAGCAGCAGCACAGCGGGGCTGTGCCTGAACCCAGCAGAGCACAGGGCAAGGAAAGGGCCTCGGCTCCCTGCTCCTGCCTCCAGCTGGAGGGCAAGTGGAAATGAGATCCTACAGAACCAGACCGGCCCAAAACAACTGGCAAATATAAGGGCTCTGCTGTGACAAGGGGCCCAACCCAACACTCAGAGGGACAGTATTTCCAAGATGGACTTGACTTCAGTGCAACCATTTGACATTAGCCAACATTTCCATGCTGTCCCATCTCCTTCCCATCTGTTCATGTCACTTATTAAATCAACACACACTGAGGACTTTTGACCTTTAGGACAAGGCATTTGATTCCCAGCAGCGTCTAGCACTCAGTGCTTCAGTTTCAGACTGAGCTAAATGCCCAGGCACCTTTAAAGGAGTGATAACGAAGCTCTGTGACATTTTCATAGGCATGTAAATGTGCACACAGCAACAAGGCAATGACCAGGCTGGCAAGGAGGCCCAGAGGCTGCTTTGGGCTATGTGGGAAGCAATGCTCCCCCTTCACGCAAACAGACAATAAACTGAAGGGTAGCAGAACAAGGATCCTGTTGTCAAAGCCCATCCCACCCTGGATGGGAACAGGACAGGGTGTTACATGCAAACATATAAAAATACTGCAAACACAACATGGCCTTGAGTTCGGTTCAGATGCATACCTCACAGGACTTGGACTGAGTATGGGGTCAAACACAAGTCTAGGTCTCAAAAATTCTCATGAGGGCTGTGGAAAAGGGAATGTGTGAATGAGATTGTCCCCAGCTCCCAGGCTTTCTTCAAAGAAAAGTAGCCATGTGTTCAGACTTGGCTTTAACTCTGAAATCAACCATTTTTTCTGCCTGACCCTCAGCAAGTCACTTTGATTTTTTTCCCATCAAGTCATGTTTACAGTGAACATTTTCCTATTTCCAGTAAAACACAGATGGCAACTGTGTCTCCTTTCATAACCTGTTTACGATGTGAGCTCTTGATGTCCAGTTGTGCAGTGCCACTCTATCAAGCCATTTTAGCAAGATGCTTTATGGCTTTTCCCAGCTTCTTCCAGCCCCATTGCTTTTTCCCTTCCACTCACCCCAGCCCTGCCATATCAAATGGCCGACACGAGTGCTTGGCAAAGTGTTTAGGCACTGCTTGAGTCGGACATTAAACGCATTCATTAAACAGACAGATGTTTCTCTTTTGAAATTGAGCACTCTGGCACAGTGCAATCTTCATTCTCAGTTATGAAGAACCAGGCAGAGGTTAGAGAGACCACAAAGAGAAGAGAGACCCACACAAATAATCTTTTGTCATGTTCAGTTACATTTGGTAAGGAGTTTAGGACAACCAGCTTTTAATTCCAGTCTTTAAGTCAGCATACTATAATACCACACACACAGCATGCAAGCTTTACTAGCTAACTTGCACTTCTCTCCAGATAAGAGGAAATGGGGCCAAAAAAAAAAAAAAAAGCAGGCTTTGTGGCCTCTGTGGTGATAGACCAGCAAAGCAAGAGCTCAATTTTCTAGCGCTACCTGTGGGTGACAGGCAGTGCTGGAAGAAAACTTGTACTTCAGGCTTTGCATTAACAAAATTACTTTTGGAGGGTGGGGGATAAAGAGCAGGAGAACATATCCTAAGGACAGCTGCCAACATAGAAAAAAATAAATCTAGTCATTTAGGCTGATCCAGGCCATGTTACAAATTCTTTATCCAAAAGGGCATTTTAATTATCAGCTGTACTAAGCATACACATCCCTTTACCATGTCCAGCATTTTAGGCACTCCCTGCCCAAACAGGCTGCAATGAGCACCATCTCTTCATCTCTCCTTCCAGGGCAATGTTGTGCCCCAGCCCAGGCACCACAGCAATGCCCCCAGATAAGCAGAGCAAGTGCCATCGGGATGGGTCCCACTCAGCAGTGAGCAGGATGGCACCACTGAGAATCAGGCTGAGTAAGAGGCATCAGCCCTCTTATAAATAACTGTATTTATTTATCCATAAGAATTACCATTCAAAGGAGACTCAGTTTGCAGCTACACACCACACACACAGGGGGAGAAAAAAAACAGAGGGGAAAAAAAAAGATACTGCAGCCTTTTAACAGTCATCCGACACGACACTGCTGTAGGGAGGTGCTCATGCAGTCCTTGCTGTTTTATTGCAGCAGTAACAGAATGGTGATGCATACAGAAGGGTGAGCTAAAGGTGGATTACGTGAAGCTGACATCGCCTGTGTGTTTAGAACGCCAGAATTACGCGGTAGAGCGGACAAAGCAAAGGAGAAGGAGGGCTGAATGCGAAGCAAGTCCGTATAGTGCCATCACCCTACCAAACCCCGCAACTACCAAGCGCTCGGCGCGGGCTCTGCGGCTGCGGGAGCAGCGAGCCGGCCCGGCGGGGCCCGCAGCAGCGGGGCCGGGCAGAGCCGCACGGCGGGCACGGTGCCCTGTCACCCCCCGGGAACACGCCGTGTGCGGAGCGAGCGCTGGGGCGGGATCTGTCCCCGCAGAGGAGCGGGCGGCGCTTCCCCGCAATGCAGCACCGGGACGCTGCGGAGAGCGCTCCCCGCCGCACAGCCCGCGGGCACACGGATACCGCGGGCACACGGGGTCCTACCGCCACCCCCGCGTGACCGTGCGGCGGCTCGGCCGAGCTGCGGAGCCGCCGAAACACTGAGTCCGACAGCTCCGTTAAGGTGCCGGGGCACCGGCGCGCGGCGCGGCAGCTGGGACGGCCCGGCTTGCACGGGCAGCGCCGCAATGGGCGGGCTGAGGCGCACAGACCGGCGCCTGCCCCCCGGCTGGTGCGGGATGCCCGACCCGTAAAACGGCGACGAGAGGCCAAGGGGAGCGCGCCGCCGGAACGGGGCGAGAGGATACCCGTATCTCGCTCCTACCTGCCGCCGCCGGACGCCGGTGCTCCCGCCGCCATCTCATACCTGCCGCTCCGCCTGCCCATTGGCCCGCCGCACCACCCCCTCGGCCCCGCCCCGTCCGCGCTGCACCACGCCATTGGCTGCCCCCGGCACCGCCGCGCCACTATTGGCCGGTTCGAACGGGCAACGGCCGATCCGCGCGCACGAGGGGGCGGGTATGGGGGAAGCACCGCCCGTGCGGCGCGCTGCCTGCTGGGAGTTGTAGGCGAGGGCGCAGGCCTTCGGCGCTGCCGTCCGCGGCGCTGAGCGCCCCGGCACCGGAAGCCGCGGCAGCAGAGCGGGTGCCGCAACCCCTCCACTGCAGGAAAACTCACACTGTGCCTGGCGGAACCCGAGCCTGCTCCAAGAAGCACTAGTTACACCGTAAACTGCAATTCCCATCTCGGCTTGAGTGTTTTTATCACTGCTCTCCATCAAGGACAAATAGAGAACATAAATAGTGAAGGGCAGTTTTATTCCGTTTTTCCCCTTTGTGGGTGAAAGCATCCGAGTGCTCACACCAGGGTCTCTGTGGCCCTCTACACTTGCTGCACCTGCAGTGCTCAGGTAGCAACTACAGAAAGACAACTTAGAAACAATTGAAACTCTAGATTGGAGCACTGAGGGACTAGGAATTAATGTAATATTTTTTTAATTGACTAGATTGCAGCTGGAGTGGTCCCTTGGCATTTAAAACTCCACATCTAATTATCTTGCTGCCAATCATTTCAAGCTTAAACACCAAAGCTCCTCTTATACTGCTGTCCCCAGGAGGGTTTTCCCATCCCTGCAGCATGTGTGTGAAGAATCCCAGCTCTGAACAGGGAACCCCAAAAGGCCCTGCAGTGTGCTTCGAGGATGGGGTGGTCCATCTGGATGGTGGGTGGGCACAGCCCCATGGGGAATATCTGTCCCCGATTTTAAGCTTTAAGAATCACAGAGAGCATTTGCAACTGTCCCAGCCAGCACTGGGGGACACATGTTAGTCCTGCCAGCCTCTCCTCTAGCTGGTATCTGCATGGGTTGAGAATCCTTCGTGACAATGTCATGTGCAAGTGTGGCTCCTTACTGGTACTTCATGGTTTAAGAGCCTGCTGGCTGAAGAAACAGCCTTCAAGCCACCTCCCAGCTTGAGCAGCAAAAGCCAAGCACGTCTCCAGGTCCCCAACTGGTGCCTCTCCCTGGGTAACTGCAAAGCAGTTGTGGCAGGCAGGGGCAGGAGGCACGACCCCCACCACCCCTCACCTGCCCCGTGTCAGACATGCTCAGGCTCCTGAGGCCCCCCCGAGATGCAGCTCAGCTCCCTGCCAGGGGCAGCTGCTGGTGGGGAGCAGGCTTGACTCGCAGCCAGCCTTCTCAGGCAGGATGACATCTCCTCACCAAGGGTTTCCATTGCATTACATGATTAATTAGCTGATTAACAAGATGTTGTTGCAGTAGAATCCGTTCTCTGGACTCCAGCTCAGGTGAACACCATCCTCTGTGCTAATAAAGCTCTTCTGTTCCATGCAGGCATGGACTAATTTAAGCACCAACATGCAAATGAAGAACAATAGAGTGAGTAAGCTGGAGCTCCCAAATAAATTAGCTACAGCCTTCTCCAGGCCCTGTCTCCAAGGAGAGAAGGGAAAGTAGGATGACAGCTAGCTCTGCTGGGTCTAGAGCCTCAGGTTACAGGTGCTGGTGTCTCAGAAGGTGGCTACTGCCTGTCTCCCCCATGTCCTGCTCTCAGGGGAGGGCATCCAGCCCATGCTGCAGGTAGCAGAGGAAGATGGTGTAGCTCCTGGTAACAAGGTGCTGCTGGAGAAGCCTGTCCTGTAGGCCAGGCAGGACCAGCAGCAGCACCTCAACTTGGTGCTGGGGCTCAAGGGTCCCACTGAGAGCCCTGGGTGGAAAAGCATAAAGGGAACAGCATTCCTGACAAGACAGGACCAGTATCAGTACAAGAGCTCCTCCTCTATCCCAGGCTTTTAAAAGGATCTTGGGGAAAAAAAAGAAAACAAGCATCGGAAAGCCACAAAACTGGATTTGCAGCCTCCAGAAAGAAGCCTGCAGTAAGAGGCTAAACAAGAACAATCCCTTTAGCTTATTACAGAACTGAGAAGCGTTGCAATTCCAGCGTGTAAGCTTCCACAAAAGGAAATTACAAAGGGCTGAAGGCTTTTTAATATGAAAGAGGAAGGGAAAGCCAGCTACATTCACCCACACGTTCTTTGCAGTCTGAGCAATGGGACCTGTACCCACTACCCTCAGTCCTGCTCTCTTCAGCACACTTTGGCCAACCACCATCTTTTGCACTCAGCATAGAAGTAGCTGGGCAAAACCTGATGCTCAGGCCAGTGTGACAGGGCTGAGCAGCTAAAAAGGTTCAGGATTACTCATGCTGCTCAGGTCTAGCTGGCAGGAAGTGGCCAGAACAAAGGGCTTCTCTCAGCTCTCAAAGGTGAGAAATGGCAAGGCACAGAGATTTGCTGTAGTAGTTCTCCAGCCAGTTTGGAGAAATTTGCAGCAAACTGTTCCTGCCTTGCCATCAGGCAGACATATGGGAAAAGTGTCCAGTGGTCAAATGGCAGTCACTTTCTGCATGGCACAGATCCCCTGGCCATGGTTTTGGTCAGAAGAGCCTGCCAGGAATTTGCTAAAGAAAGCTGGTTATAGGGACTTCAGCCTCTCTGGCTTTGTTCTATGGCCAGCTCCACATCTCAGCCCTACTCCACATGTGCCCCACTGCTCCGTGCCACAGTGCTACTCCTGGCAGCCTCCAGGCAAGCCCAATGTGGGAGAGAGAGCTCTGGCCCTGGGTCCAGGCTGAGGGTGCTGTGAGCCCTGCAGCAGCAGCAGGACCTGCTGCACATGGACAGAAGGCACAGCACAGTTATGCAAGATCTGAAGGGAAGGAGAGGAGGAATCTGGGCTGGGTATGAACAGAGGATATTTATCAATATAGAGAATTCTTTTCACGTTCCTTGCTCTCACACATGCACATCCATGCCTGTACCAGGCACAGAAGGGCCATTAGTCCATAATACATCCAAGTGGCTTCCCAGGGAGTCTCAGAAAAACAGAGGTCACCTTCAAGAGGACCCCCACCTGTTCCACTAACAGGATGCTGTGTCCTTGGGCAGGGGGAACACCCGAGAGTCCTCAGGAGCGCTGGGACTTCAGACGGTTCCTGCGGCCGGCCTTGGCCCCGCGCTGCGCTCCCTTCATCAAGCCCTTGAACTGGCCCTGCATTTTCGCCCGCTTCCTGGAGGGAGCAAGGAGCAGAAAGCTGGTTTGGTGCAAGCACTGGGCACACCTAACCCATGGGGATGCTGCTCCAGACTCCGCAAGGAGTGGCACAGCAGATGACAGGGAGCTCCCAAACCCACCAGAAAAAACCTTAACAAAATGCAGGATCAAACCCGTTCCCACCCCTGTGCCCTTCCTGGTTAGCCTCACCTTCTGTTGAGTTTAGCTCTGTTCAGGGGGATGTAGGCATAGGGGTCAAGTTGGCCCTTCTTCTTCACATCACCTTTACCTTTCTGTGGGAGACAGCGACGTGAGAGAAGATGCAGCACCAGGGAAGACGCATGTGTCCCATTCCAGTGCAACCCTGCCACCCGGCTATCCCAAAGACTGTGTTGCAGTGGGGCGCCAGCTCAGCACACTGCCCTGGGAGCTGATTTCCCACCAACATGATACTACAGACACCTGCTTTGAGCAGTGAGCAGGAACTGTCCATGGCAAGGACAGGACAGGAACTTTGAAATGGGCTGGCAGTGTTCAGAGATACTGCGTGTTTAGCAACTCCTCTTGGAGCAGAGATCCTCTCCAACCTTGGTGCCACAGGACCAGACTCCCAACAAAAATGGTGCTTTCCAGACCCAGTAAAATCCAAGCATCCCCACAGACAAACCCCGCAACCCCATGGGTCCCTCACCTTGGATCTATACTCTGCACCGAAGGCTGGCTTCTTGTTCAGCGGCCGATGGATCCCAGAGCCTCCAGCTGGAAAAGAGAATGAGTGTTGGAAGGGGGTCTTGGGCCTCCCCCTGCCCAGTTCTAGGCTGTGGAAGCTGTTCCTGTTTTTGTCTCCAGCTCTTGGTGTCAGGACAGCAGAGGGTGGCCATTTGCCACAAGTAAAATCTCTGGAGAAATGTGTAGAGAACTGTCTGAAATTATTTAAAGTAAATGCACCTGGGGAGAAATAACACCAAGCACCAGTTCAGACTGGAGGCCAACCTGCTGGAAATCAGCTCTTCAGAGAAGGACATGGGGATCCTGGTAGCAAACAAGTTGTACATGAGCTGGCGATGCCCTTGTGGCCAAGAAGGCCAATGGTGTCCTGGGGTGCATTAGGAAGAGCATTGCCAGCAGTCAAGGAAAGGGATCCTGCCCCTCCAACTCAGCCCTAGTGAGGATGCACCTGGAATATTGTGTCCAGTTCTGGGCTCATCAGTACAAGACATGCATGGAGCTCATGGAGCTGGTCCAGTGAAGGATTAAGGGACTGGAGCATCTCTCTTATGAGGAAAGGCTGAGAGCTGTTCAGACCAGAAATGAGGCATGCAGAAGGGGACCTCATCAATGTCTGTAAGTATCTGAAGGGAGGATGTCAAGAGGATAGCACCAGGCTCTGCTCACTGCTGTTGGGCAATAGGACAAAAGGCAATGGCAGAAACTGATGCACAGGAAGTTCTTTGCTGTGTGAGTGACTGTGCACTGGAACAGACTGCCTAGTGAGGCATTCTGGAGTCTCCCACAATGGAGATATTCAGGAATCATCTGCATGCAATCATGTGCCATGTGCTCTGGGATAACATACGGTTCTGGCTGTCTGGGAAGCCCCAGACTGGGCACAGGCAGAGGACCTACCCCTATACTGAGAAGAGGTTCCACCCTCAGCGTCCTCATCATCTGGCTCCTCTCTGAACCGACGCTTCTGACTTTTCTTCTGCAGAAAAAGACAGCAGGAACCCTGCAGCTGGCTTGTCTTTACAGTTCTGCCCTCCCATCATCCCCAACCTCCTGCTTCCTCCCATAGGCACCAAGAGACTTTCCAGACAGCACATACCCATCCCAGACAACTTCCTGCACCCCTCCAAGCAGCTGGCAATTGCCTGGTTCCCACTGGCCTCCTGGGCAGAGCTGCAACTGCCATGGCACAGACAGTGGTTTGGCAAGGATGAGTTCCCCCATCATCACCTGGGGACCATGAGCCCCATACTCACGCTGCGGAGCCCCACATCTTGCAGCACATCTGCCATCTCCTCATCTGCTCCTATGGTACAGGATAAGAAAGTTAGTGTGTGATGAGGGCATGGCAGAGCCCTGGTACTGTGCTAGCCCCTGGAGGCTGTGGCTGTAGCAGGGTGTCTCTGCTGAACCAGCACCCTCCTGATGATGTAGGTGACTGCTTCCCCTGGGCACCAGCCCAGAAGAGAGCCACTCAATGTGACACAAAGCCATGCCAATTCCTGCCCCTTCCACTCAGATCCCCCCAAGATCCCACGTGCAGGTGGCAGGATGAAAACCATTCAGAGACCCAGAGCAAGTCTTGAGTGGCCCCTGTCAGCCCAGGTAGTACCTTTGCCTTCATCATCCTCCAGCTCCTCTTCCTCTTCATGGATAATCAGGCGTCCATCCTCAGACATCTGGAAATCATGGCTCACTCCTCTGGACCGCTTGGAGCCTGGCTTGGTGGCTGCTCACAGAGAAATGGGTCAGGGCCTGGAGAAGGAACCAATTCTGGGGGCAGCAACCCCCAGGGTCCCTGTGCATTGCAGCAGCCCCTGCCCCATCCATCCCTCCCTAGCCCCATCTGAAGCTCTACTCCTTACCCAGCACCCGCTGGGACACATTAGGGTCCAGGAAGTTGAGGGGCTCATCATCTTCCCCTTCCTTGAGCCATGCCTGGCCCTTCTGCCGTGCTTGCTTCCTCCACTCTTTGTTCCGATGCCGTTCCTCCTCTTCCTCTTCCTCATCCTCTGAGTCAGCGAGGATCTCCTCCATACTGGTCAAAAGGTGGAAAGGATGATGGAAAATGGATTAAGCCCAGGGGATGCACCCTGCCCCACAATGAAGAGCAGCCCTGCAGATGTCTCCAGCATCTCTAGAAGCACCAGCTGAGCAGATGCAGTGCCAAGTCCCCTGTGGGGGCTGCTCTTTCTTCCCCCTGTGCCTGTCTTCACCTGTCTCCTCTGGGCTGTGGTGGTGGTGCCTCCTCCTCATCCATATCTGCAGCTGCCTTCTTCAGGGCACGCTGCTTGCGGCTCCGGGACTCTGCCTTGCGGATGTTCACCAGCACCTTATGGTACTCGGCTGGCAGCAGTCCCTTCACCAGCTCAAAGCTGAGTAAACACACAGAGAGCAGTCAGCACCCACCTTCCCCTGCACTGCTTCCCAGAGAGCTCCCTCACCACCCCAGGAGACCCTGGCTTACCCGAACTTGCGGATGAACTTGATGAAGAGGTTTCGCAGCTTCATACGGAAGTGGCGCCTCATGTCATCTGAAAGGTTCCCCACAGCCTCCAGCTGTCAGGAAAGAGACCCTCAAGACCAAAGCAAGCCTGCCTTGGGGACCCAGCCTCCCAACCTTTATCTGCATGGCCACCTTGTTCACCCTGGTGCCATCTTTCCACTCCTGCCCAGGTAAGGCCGTGGGGAGGTGTCCATGCTTGGCAGTGCTAGTTCATGGGGCTGTTCTGGCACATCTATGCCAGGATTCAGGAGATGAGCCTCCTCACTGCCATCGCAGCTACTGAGATCAGGGTTGTTTCCTTGGCTCCCAGACAGAGTGCAGCTGGAGATGCTCCCGTCTGCCCAAGGCAGACACAGCTCTGCCCCACCACCCTCCTCAAGGCACCCTGTGCATGATCTCACCATTGTCTGGACATGCTTGGCCAGGAGCTTGGTGTCCACCAGCAGCAGTGTGACCTTCAGGAATCCCAGGGCTGCCTTGACCACATCCCGCGTGCGGGAGGCCAGCAACAGGCAGATGTTCTGCAGGAGCTGCTCCACCACACTGAACTCCAGGTGATCTGCAACCACGGTGGGACTCAGCCACAGATAGCTTCCTCCCAGCACCCACCTTCCCTGAAGGGCTCTGCCTCGTCTCCCCAGCCCTCCTGCTCACCTTTGAACTCGAAGAACAGGCGGGTCAGTGCCAGCACGGTGCAGCTGATCATGGTGACTGAGCCAGTGAGCCCCACGTAGATGAGGAGCAGGAACCGCTGCATAGCCTCTGCAAGAGGGGGATGACTCAGGGCCCAACTCACTCTGTGTCCAGCAGGGTCCCTGGGCCATTTCAGCAGAATGCTTGGCCTGGGTCTGACCTCCCTGGGGCCAGAGTGGCTGTGGGGCTGAGTAAGTAGAACAGAAGCTCACCTTCAGGAGTGGGTCCAAAGCGGATGAAAGCATGGCCCATCTCCACAAGCAGCATGAAGGCGTTCTTGCGGGCCCCCACTGACACCTCCTTGGTGCACAGGATGACCTGAAGGAACACAGGCATGTCACTACTGCTGCCACTACCACAGCCAGAACCAGCCAGCTCTTCACAGGGACCATGCTCACCTCTGGGACCAGGGCAGTGACAAAAGGTTCGTGCTCTGCAGATAGCTGCTTCACAATGTGGAACAGGCATTTCAGCCGGGGCTGGGGAAAGAAACGGATGAGCACTGGTACACCCAAAGACACACACCTGCCTCCCAACCCATCCCTTCCCTTCCAGCAGTGGCTGATCAGCACCACCACTGCAGCCCTTGTTCTCACCCTCTTGGCTGGCGATGCTGCGCTCTTGAGCGAGTCCAGCAGCACTGCCTGCAGGTCCTGGAGGTGGGAGTGGACGAAGGCCTGGCAGGGAGCATGGGGAGCAGCACACACCTCCTCCAGCACACGGTACGCCTTCTTCTGCATGCTGCGCTCTTTGCTCTGCAGGGACAGCCAACATGCTCCCACTGTCAAGGCAGCCCCTCACCATGATGTCTGAAGGGACACCAGGACCCCACACCACCCAGACCTATCCCCTGCTCAGTCCCTAGAGTGTGGGTCCAAGCTGGGAGCAAGCAGAAGCATCTCTCAGGGCTGAGGACCAACTCACCTGGAGGGAAGGCTGGATGGTACGGTACAAGGAGTTCAGGGACTGCTCATCAGCATAGGGTGCCATTGCCACTACCAGGTCTAGGATGGAGAGTCTGCAGCAGAGAAAGACACACAGCTGCAGCTGTTAACTGTGGCATCACATCCTGAGCAAGCTGGGATGCTAGCTGTGAGTCACATCAGGTGCACAATGGTGGCAAAGCCCACACAGGACAATGCCCTAGGTGGCAATGCCCTAGTGCTGCTCACCAGGAGTATGCCAGGAGTTTTACCCATTAGCATCAGCTCCAAGGTGTTACCTGGCAAACTCTGAGCTCTCAGGACTGGTCAGCTTTGCACTGGCTTTCTCCAGCAATCCGCACACCATCTGCAGGGCAGGCAGAGAGCAGGATCAGAACTGATTGAAGCAAGTGCTTTAACAAGTTTACAATCCACCTGGCAAACAACTTGCTAAGGGATTTTGTGGAGACCAGAAGCACCAGTGAGTCCAAAAAGACCTGAACAAATTCACAAAGAGCTTGTGCATAATGGGCCAGATGTGAGTGCAAGGGTGGGAAATCCCAGACCATGGGCTGGAGAGGTCTCCCTGCCTATGAGGGCAGGAAGGGCTGCTCTCCGATCAAAGCCTTTCTTCCTGTCCTCATCAATCAGGCCTGCACCAAAGCCCCATCACACAGCCAGGACAGCTTGCCCCAGTGCCCCACAGGCCCCTCACCTGAGGATCCGTGATGGTCAAGTAAGCACGGACAGTGTCCAGTACAGAGCGGCGCTGAGCACTTGTGCTCCCATCCTCCTCAGGTTGGCTGTACACGTTGAACAGGATGGGCAAGAAATTTTTGGCAAAGCGACCCACTTCTGCCCGCTCTGCATCTAGGGGAAGGATGACAGGGGACTACACATCAGTATTTCCCCCACCCACAGGTGGCAAGAACCCACCACAAGGACCTGTTTTCTCCCAACCTGTCTCGCAGCCTTTGTGGATGAGGGTGCGCAAGGCCTGGCACACAGTGGGGCGGAGATCTGGGCGCTCACTGATGGCCATGCCCAGGGTGCGGGCCAGCCCCTTGAAGGCCCCCAGCACATCTGTGGGACAGGTACAGAAGCCAGGAAGCAGAGTCCAGACCTGGAAGGCAAAGGAAAAGGTGGGAGGCCATAGTCTTTGTCCAAGTCACTGCTCCCCAGCCTGGTGCCAGGGGTACACTATGGCAAGGCTCCCAGGCACTGGTTGTTACCTGCCACTGCAGTGTCTCATAGATCTTGGCCTCCACACTCTTCCCAGCCTGGGTAAACTCCAGGGCTGCAGAAGAGAAAGAGATGAGCGGAGCAGAAGATGTTGCAAAACATTCTTCCACCCTAGGGCAGAGAAGAGAGGTCCCACAGAACACCCTGGACTGCTGAGACCCCTAACATGCTGCTCTCCTCACCTCTGCTTTTCAGGGCGGCTGCCAAAGGCAAGAAGTAGCTGGTGAAGAAGCCAAGCCGTGCACCCTGCACGTTGTCCCGCAGCACTGGCAGGAGCCAGCTGCGGGGGAAATCCAGCGTCTCCCTGGGGAGGAAAAGGCATGGGTCAGGAGGGTATGGGGCACTGCCAGCATCAGCCCCTGGGCACAGGGCACCTTCACCCAGCCCCAAAGCTGGGCACACGTAGGCTTAGCAGCCATACCTGCAACACTGCATGGGGACTGAATGGGAACATAACAGCTGCAAAGCTGCTACTCCGTGACTGTACTCACTCCTTGCCATTGATCTCCAGGGGCACAGCTTCCAGTAGCACCTCGGGACCCATGGTGCTCACAGCAGCCCCCACTGCCTGGTCCACTTCAGCAGTGTAGGGAAAGTGTGGGGAGAGACGCAGGTCACACAAGGACTGGAGACACTGTGGGAACGAGGCAGGACAGTCACAGAAGAGCCATGTGCACAGGGCTGGCACATATCACTCTGCCTGCCCAGGGATGCCAGCTGCCCTGCATGTCCCTGTGTCAAGTGGCCACACACAGACAACAGATCAGGGCAAACAGCATGGCCCTGCTCCAGCTGGAGGGGACAATACAGCCCAGACAGCAGCACAACCACTCCACTAGCCTCTATGGATGAATCTGTGCCCTTTGAGACTGGCTCACCTTCCTCATGATGGGATGGCACTGCTTCCCACATGTCTCAAAGAAGACCTCCAACACTCGCAGAATTTCATCCCATGCTGCATGGAAACGGTATGTCAGCCCTTCCTCCACTGATCTGGGGAGAAGAAGGCAGATGGTCACACTGGCAGTATTCAGGGTGCCCACCAGGCCTGCTAGACCCCATTGAGGACTTGGGCAGGGCACAGCCAGACCCATGGGCAGCCCCTCCCACATCGCTGCTCCTCACCTAAACATCTTGCATAGGTAGGCAGCGGGGGCTGGGGCAGATGCAGATACAGTGCCCACATCCTCCATGTGGGGAGCAATACACTCACTCAGGATGGTCTGCAAGGGCAAACAGGAAAAATGGGACAGCTGTTGGACCACAGAACCCCCAGCCTCACAGGCACAGAGGGGCATACCCCTTGCTGGCAAGCCCCAAGCCCCATGGCAGAGCCCCCCACAAGGCCCAGGGTATCCAAGCAGGTAGAGGTGTCTGAGTGTGGTACCTCCAGGGTCTGTGCTGCTGCTGACACCACCTGGGAGTGTGGGGAGAGGAAGCAGTTCATGGCAGCAGAGAAGAGTCGGGGCAGGTGAGCCCAGCACAGGTCCTTCTGCAGCCTGGAGAGAAAAGCAAGGCCAGATTAGAGACCAGGCAGGCACCTCTCCCCATGCCCAGCCATGGCCCCTGTCTGCACCTGCCCAGGTTGATGTGTGCCCTCTCCATGGTGGACAGCCAGGTCAGCAGTGGCTGCAGGTCACTCGTGCTGGGGACGTAGTCATAGAGAGCCTGCAGAAGCAGAAGGTTGGGTAGGTGGGTGGGTGCTGTGCAACTGGCAGCTCTGTCCCTCCCCACACTGGTACCCCACACTCACAGTGATGATCTGGGCATTGAGCTCAGCTGGCAGGCAAGCCACACTGGCCTGGGCGCTGAAGAGGCTGTGGAAAGCTTGCATGGCACACGCTGTCACCAGCTGCAAAGGACACGGTGTCAGGATAGGGGGCTCTACTTCGAACCCACTGTCCCCTCTCCCAAAGCTGGCTCTGCCCTGGAAAACCCAGCACTACTGCAACTATGCTGCATCTGCATAGCCTCCCTCTTCCACAGCAGTCAGGATGGCAAGCTGTCCTGGGCTCTTTTCCATTTGCATTCTGCAATTCCAGGCTCCCACTTGACAGCTGAGAGAATTTGATCCCTTTCAGAGTGTAGCCCATGGGGAAAGGGTCTGCCCTTGTCATCCCTGGAGCGGGAACACTCACCACATGGCTGAGGGTCATGACTCGGAGCAAGGTCTCACAGCAGGTCTTCACCACAGCTGCAGGGAAGCAGGGCAGCACGTCCCGCAGCAGGGCAAGGACATGCAGGGTGGTGGTGGCCTCCTTGGCACCTACAGGAGCAGAGCAACCTGAGTCTGTGGGACACCACAGCAAAGCCCTGCCCAAGGCAAAGCCTCTATGAGAGCAGTGGGGTTTACCCACAGAACCAGGGTGAACACTCCCCTAACTTCTGGAAACATGAAAGCACTGGAATGGCTGAGGAGGCTTCAAAACACCATAGGTGTCCCAAAGATATATCATACCCTCCCAAGCAATCCAGTGTGCTGCAACCTCCCCTCTTCCCTCCAAATCCTTATTCTCCCACAGTGGCAGAGTCCCCCACATGCAGCTACAGACCCCATGCTCCAGTGCCCCACACCTCCAGCTTTTTCAATCTCCTGCACACAGAACTTGGCAGTGGAGGGTGCTGCAGGGTGATGCTCAGGGGCTGCATCGCCAAACATGAACTCGCTGCCCCTCAGGACAGAGCACACGCCATACTGCGCTGCTTTCCGCACCTGCGGGAAGAAGAGCCCAGGTGGGTAGAAACTACAGACCCAGGGTACAGCCATCCCCAGAAACAAACCCCCAAAGCAGCATCATCTCCTGCCAGAAGCACTGGGCTCTCACCTTGGGCTTGGTATGAACACAAAAGCTCAACAAGCCGTGATAGACCTGCAGGGTGACAGGGTAGCTCCAGGCTGCCAAGTCTTGCTTCCGTAGCAGTGTGGCCAGGCAAGAGAGAACCTATAACAAGGGAGCAGCAGGGGCATTAGCATCACCCCACAGAGACATCTTCCTTTCGCTGCAAGGGCCTCAGGCCAAGCACCCAGCACCACCCTACATCAGCAGCCTTGACCCCAGCACTCAGCAGACCCTGGGCAGAGCTGACATGGCTGGCTGCCTCTTGGCTACTCACCCATCGCAGGGCAGAGGTGGAGCTGCTGCAGGCCTGTGAGGACATGATACTCATGAAGGCTTTTGAAGCATCTGAGAACTTTTTAATAAGAACAGGGCTCGGGACTCTGCCAGGAGAAGGGAACATATCAATAATGTGAGGAGCAGACAGCTAGTAGCAGTCACAAAGGAGACTGCATCACCAGCTCACCCCAGCTGGATTTCTTCCCCAGCCTGGGGAGGGAGGACAGCACCAATCCCTTTTCCATGATGGGGTATGGTAGCTGTCTCTGCTTCTCTGCCAGCCACTCACCGCTTTAGGACAAGGTTAAGCAGGTAGGCGACAGCAGACAGCGACTCGGGGGACTCCACTGCCTCCAGCGTGGTCATCTGGGAACAGAAGGTGGCTAAGGGATGGGGTGCAGGGGGTCACACCAGGCCAGCCCTTCCCCAACCCCTGGGGAGAGGGAAAAGAAACCAGGAACAGCCCAACAGCATCTCTGCTGAACAAAGCTACTCAGGCTACAAGCACAGACCTTTCTCCATCCCTTCTCAGAGCCCACCCACGCTGCCAGCAGCAGCTCCCCTCATGCCCCTTCCATACAACCAGCACTCACCAGTGCAGCAAAGTATTCTGTCTCACTCTCCTTGCCGCCCCGGGAGCGGATCACCTCTGTCACAGCCGCCAGCACGGCACAGATCTGTGAGCAGCCAGCAAAGCAGGTCAGCATCTCTTAGCCTCACAGCCAGGGGCCCATCCCCACCAGACACCCCCCTTCCCCAGCCCTGCTCTGCCCGTACCTCTTTGTGAGCAGCAGAGTTGGATTCCCAGAAGCGCTGCACCTTGCTGAAAGTGACATTTGTGCAGTCGCTCAGCCCACTCAGAAAGGTGCCAGAGGATTTCTCTGTGGCAGCCTCCTCAGCACTGCCTTCCTCCATTCGCTGGGTGCTGTCACTCGCCCGCTCCAGACGCAGGGACCCCGACTGCAGCTCATTGTGCAGCTTCACTGCATCCACTGTCAGGTTACTTTTCTCTGCAGGGTGAGAGATGTGTCAGAACTGAGGAGTCACACTGCTCCACCATTCACCCAAAAATCCCCCATGCTCCCCTCCCCTCCCAGCCAGACTGGCTTGGCTGGAGCTCATATCCAGCATGTGGAATACAGGTTCTGCTTTGCCCCAAAGGGCAAAAGTACGCAAATAACTGTAAAGAGCTCGTCATTGTCGTGCAAAGAAACCAGAAGATCATCATATCCACTCAAACGTGTGCCTGCGTGCCAAAGCTTTAACACTGAGGTGCTTCTTGTACTCTGCCCTATTTATCCTCTTCCACCTGAAGCCCTAGCAACCAGACAGCCAGGACAGATGCTTTATGTCCCTGTGAGTCCCAGCCATCAGTCTGCAGCCTGCATCTGCAGGAAAAAGATTTCCTCGGCTAGGAGCAGCCGGTGCTCTCAGAGTCCCTGGCACAGTTTGGTTGACCTTCCCCATCATATGGCCGGCTGAATGTTAGTTTGTCACGTTCCTCCTCACACGGCAGCACTTAGAGGTAAGGCCATGGGCTTTGGGGAGCCTCGCAGGGCGACAGGCACTGCAGCATGCGGTGCCCCATTCTACTTCTGAGACCCGGTGTCACTACGAGGTTAACTCCTTACGCCGTGGCCTCGGTTGTCCTCCCAGGTTTGCTGCCTCCGCCTACCCTGGAACTGTCAGCGGCTCCGCTCCCACTCCTGCCCCAGCCCCAGCTTTCGGAGGACCCCAAGGTTCGCCCCACAGCCCTCCGCGCCCCTGCACCCCTCCGGGAAGAGCCGGGCACATGTCAGGAATCGCTTGCCCCTGCCCTTACCCGCCGGCCGGCTGCAGAAGCGGCTGCGGGCAGCCAGACGATGCTGGCGGGTCTCGGGGTTGGAGTCGCTGCTGTGGCCCTTCCGCCAGCGCTTCAGCTTGCCCGCGGCTCCCGAGCGGAGCCTACCGCTCCGCGCCATACTGGACCCGGCTCCACGTGCGGCCGCGCCCAGAGCCCAATTTCCGCTTCCGGCGCCAGCCGCCATCTTAAGTGAGGGCAGCCATCAGGGAAGGCCGCGTCCCGGCCGAGTGGGCGAGAAGTAGTGTCGGGGAAGCTCAGCGGGGTCGTGCCCAATCGGGGCAGA
The DNA here is from genome assembly GCF_027477595.1 of Haemorhous mexicanus. Classification (NCBI taxonomy): domain Eukaryota; kingdom Metazoa; phylum Chordata; class Aves; order Passeriformes; family Fringillidae; genus Haemorhous; species Haemorhous mexicanus. The sequence goes on along the minus strand of NC_082347.1, from coordinate 28,780,764 downwards.
GTTGGGAGACCTGAAGGGCCCAGGGGCAGCCACCGGCAAGAGCCCACCAGACATCCCCGTGCCCGAGCCGCGGCCCTGTAAAACCATTCAGACCAAGCCCGTAGCCCCGGCCGAGGCGTCACGTGTTACGTATTACTGAGTGTCGTGACGTCACAGTGACGCCATGTCCTGAAGGTCGCACCGCCCTTCGCGGCCGCGCCATGTGGTACGTGCGCCTCCGCCTGGCGCGCGTTCAGCGCATGCGCCTCCCCCCTCCCGGCGGCGGCGCGCGGGGCGGGGCGGGGCCGAGCGGGGGCGTTAATCGCGCGCGGCAGCGGCGTGAGGAGCAACGCGCCCCGGTCCCTCAGCCCGCCATGGCCGCCGCGTACCGGCTCGTCCTCGTCCGCCACGGTGAGAGCGCCTGGAACCTCGAGAACCGCTTCAGCGGATGGTACGACGCCGATCTCAGCCCCGCCGGGCAGCAGGAGGCGCGGCGCGGTGGCGAGGCCCTCCGAGGTACCGGTGGACCAGGGAGGGGGTGCCGGCTAAGAGGGGGGTCGCGGGGGACGGGGGAACGGGATGCGGCCTAGTGCGGCTACGTCGAGCCTAACGGGTGCAGGTTTGGGGCTCTCTGATGCTGGGCGAGGGCCTCCAGTGCTGGGTCGGGGGTTCATTGCTGCTGGGGGAGTCGTAGGTACTGCAGTGTCTTGGTTATCACGTACCGGTCTCGTCCTGGCCGCCGCCGCTTTCTGTAAAGACGAGGACGCGACCGGTACCGGTGGGGTGAGGCCGCCGCCCTTGCCCTTTTCACCGATTGCATAAGGCCGGGCATTCACCTTCCTGGTCTTCCTCCGCCTCCCCCTTTCCTCGTATTTTCTAGATGCCGGCTATGAGTTCGATATCTGCTTCACCTCGGTACAAAAACGGGCGATCCGTACTCTCTGGACCGTCCTGGATGCCATTGATCAGATGTGGTTACCCGTTATCCGGACCTGGCGCCTAAATGAGAGGCACTATGGGGCTCTCACGGGTTTGAACAAGGCTGAGACAGCAGCGAAGCACGGTGAGGCACAGGTCAAGATCTGGCGGCGCTCCTATGACATCCCTCCGCCTCCCATGCAGTCTGACCACCCCTTCTACAGCACTATTGCAAAGGTAAGAGCCATTGCTCTTTGACTGCTTTGCTAAGAGTCTCTTAAAAGACACCTGCAGTGTGGCCTGGGTTCCTGTATAAGGTCTCCTGTGTCTCTGTTGCATTATGTGGGGCCATTGTGCATGGTGCTGGCAGACTTTAGGCTGAGTTTATCCTGCTTCCTCCCTGTGGAGTTGAACTCCTGGGCATTGTACGGACAGATCCAAAGAAGAGGGCACAATGTCTTTGTTAATTATTAGTGCCATGGATGTTTGATCTGGTTTCTTTGCCTGGATAGGCAATGTACGACTTTTCCCAGAAGGGCACATGGCCCTGACTGTGGCTCACTGCAGCCCCAAATCTCAAAGGCACTTTCTTGCTTCCAAGCCTGGCTTTGCTTAAATGTAGTGGGTCCTCAAGCAGAGAATCTTGGGGAGAGACAAAATCTTGCCACCTTCTTCCCACCCTGGATGGGGGCACTGGGCTGCTGTGTGAGCATGATCGTTCTCCCAGGATCGCCGCTATGCCGACCTGACAGAGGACCAGCTGCCAACGTGCGAGAGCTTGAAGGACACCATTGCCCGGGCTCTGCCTTTCTGGAATGAGGAGATTGTCCCACAGATCAAAGAGGGCAAACGAGTCCTTATTGCTGCTCACGGCAATAGCCTGCGTGGGATTGTCAAGCACCTGGAAGGTAGGTCACCCCTGCAGGGGCATCCTGGGGACCCCTCCTTCCCCAGCTGCCACTGTGGGAAGGTGCAAGAGTGACGGCACCGCTATGTTTGCAGGCATGTCAGAAGAGGCCATCATGGAGCTGAACCTGCCTACTGGCATCCCCATTGTCTATGAGCTGGACAAGAACCTGAAACCTGTCAAGCCCATGCAGTTCCTCGGGGATGAGGAAACCGTGCGCAAGGCCATGGAGGCTGTTGCTGCTCAGGGCAAGGCCAAGAAGTGAGGGCAGGCAGCAGAGCACCATGTAGTAGAGCCCCCTGCCATCCCCCACCCCTCTGTTCACACCCCCACAGTTGTAGGAACTCGGAGCTGTGGAGCTGGAGGCGCTCCCCACGGTTAGGCCCATTCCCTCAGACCAGGCTCCCCTCTGCAGATAGGCTGGGGGCTCTGGGGCGAGGACTGGACATGGAGGTCTGGTGTGAAAGGCAGCCCTGTCTCTGCCAGGCAGCGACCCCACACTTGTCCATGCTGTGATCCCAACCCTCAGACTCTGTCTGCAGAGGGACAGGCCAAGCAATCCCTTGCCATGCCAGGCTCCTCCTTTGCTTTGCATCCCTGGCAGCTCTCGTCACCTGTTTACTGTAGTTTTGTCACTTTAGTCCTCCCGGGAGCAGTGAGGCAAGTGCAGTGCTGGCAGTGACCAAGGTGGGTACCCCATCCCCTCGTGGGTGCATGGCACAGTGACTGGGCTGCCACTGGAAGGGTTGTGTTTTGGTGCATGTGGTACAGCACCCCAGGGTGGTACTCGTGACTTTGGGCTCAGCTCTGCCAGCCCCTGCTTTAACTATACTGCCTTCAGACAAGGGTGAGGGAGGAAGCCTGTTGCCTGGAGGTCTGTGTCTGACATGCTTCCCCCAGCTGATGCCCATCCTCCTCCTGCTGAAGCAGGTGCTGTTGTGTCCCATCCCTCAGGCATGTGTCCGTGGCCTGTCACTGTGGCCCTCCCCCCTGCCGGTGTCATGAGCCTGGGCTTGTACAGGGTCAGTGTAACTGTCCAACCATAGCAGCCATCTTGTTCCAGTTCAATAAAGGAGTAATGCGCAATAAGGAGGTGTCCACGTGTCTCTGGGCCATCTGGGCTCCGTGCTGCCAGTGTGTGCACGTGCAGCAGTCACTGCTGGGCACAGACATGAGCGTGTACAAGCTGTGCCAGGCTCAAGGAGCAAAGCTCAGCTCTGCAATCTCTGCCCAAGAGGGTGATACCCTGCCATGCTCTGGTTTTTCGTCTCTGTGTGCCACACCCTCATCCCAAAGGGCAGGGCATGCATATGTGGCCTAAGGTGATATGGCCCCAGGCTCTTCTCAGCCACAGCCCACACTGGTGCGCTGACACAGGCTCTGCTCCAGGATTGACTCCTATGTGGGGAAACCAACCTGGTGAGGTGAGTGTGCAGCACAGCTGCAGCCCAGGGCTCTGTGCTTTTGGCATCACTGCATCACTCTACCAGCAATGAAAATGTGCTTCCTTCTGCCCCTGGTGCTGTGGAAGCTGTTCCCTGACCTGCTGTGCTGCAGCACCCAGACCAGAGCGCCACCAATAGCCCTGGCTCCCCCACTGTAAAGAACAAAGCAGGAACCTCTCAAAAAAAATTTATTATCCACAAGTAGCAAACCTGGCCTGCCAGTGGAGGCCTAGCTGAAGCTGTGAAGGAGGTGGGAGCCCAGGGGCTGCTCTGGCTCCACAAGCCCCAGTGCTGCAGCCCCCTGCCCCCCCTCAGGTGTTATGTCTGCAGGAACTGGGGCTGCACCCGGGCCACCTTACGGAACTCCTTGGTGTGTGTCCGGGGGCACTGCATCTCACACCAGCTGATGGGCACCATCTGCACCCCTGGGGACACAATATGTCAGGGTTGCTCCTTCCCAAACTTGCACTCCTCCATGTGGAGAGGGAGACAGCTGCATCAAGCTGCCCCTAAGGCAGGGATGAGGCAGAACTGTTTCAGCTCAGACCCTGTCCTGTCCCTACCTGCCTCACTGCGTGCCACCACCACGCCCAGCTCGTTCTCTGCTGTGCTCAGCAGGTAGTTGGACTGTGCATCCCCCAGGGAGATCTGGTTTGACAGGGGTTAAGGGCAAGACTTCCACAAAGGAGCTTGAGGTGACCCAATGTCCCTGAGGGGGAAGGATACAACTTTGGCCAGGACGATGTCACTGGGGCGGAAGCTCTTGTACACTTCTACCTGCACAGGAGAGAGCCACATAGCGCCAGGCTGCTGTCAGTGGGGGGACAGGGCCCCAAAAGCAGAAACCAGGGGGCAACGGGTATAGAACAGTTCCTGGCAGTGGCTCACTGACCTTATCCTTCTCTGTGGCTCGGATATCTTCTCTCCTGAAAAAGGAGATGGAGGGATCTGAGTGCCAATGAGTACAGATGACTCTCAGCCTGTGGCAGAAGCTGTCCCAGCCTCCCTGGGTGCTCACCAGGGCCTGCTGGACACCAGCCCAGTGCTCAGGGCAGAGCTCCAGCTCAGGGCAGCCAGCTGCACTGCCCACAACAACCTTCCTCCCCCTGAAGGGAGGGGATCCTAACCTTTTCCCTACCGTATGGTGCCTCGGAAGGTGGATTTCAGCGGCGTGGAGCCAACATACAGGATATGGACCTTGGCAAAGCGAGAGTTAATACTGCAGACCTGCATGTAGGAAAAGGGGACTCAGCGGTCCAGGCAGGGAAAGGGCAGGGAGCAGGCAGGGCTGCACAGGGAGCTCAGGTCTCACTTGGCCTTCTCCAGCCTGTGACCAAGCAATGGTGGGACACCTGGCAGCAAGCCAGGTGAGGAAGATTATACTTGTGCAATTTGAGGCACCAGAATAAGGCTGAGACCTGCAGTGATCCCAGTCCCTCACCCACCAACAGGAACATAAGAAAACTAATCCCTGGTCTGTGTCATCCTTTCTACAAGCTGCTTGAGGCACTGACCTGCACACTCCCTGCCCCAGAAAGAGTTATGGAAGGAGAGCAAAGAAAATCGTCCCCTCAAGCCTACCTCAGTCTCAAGGCAGGTGTCCCTCATGCCAGTACCCTCTTTCTTTGTGAGTGAGGGACTCAAGGGAGCCCTTGGGCTGCCCCTGCCCTGGTGGGAGTTGTACAGAGGGGACTAAGAAGCTCAGGGACTCCTCACCCCACCCTATCCGTGTGCAGGAACGAGGCTCAGAATGAGACAGAGTCGAGGCCCATGCAGCTTGTCAATGCAGCGCTCCAGTGCCCCACCTTGCATGTCACCACAGCCCCCACGTTGGGCAGGAGCTGGGACTCGCTGTCTCTCACCACCGACACCACGGGAAGCTGCAGGGCAAGACACGAGGGTCAGCACAGGGCACAGCTCGTGCACAGGATCACCAGCCGAACCCCATCGGAGTCCGATTCCCCGTGGCAGCCCAGTCTCCAGGAAGGCTGTGGGACCTCGACGCACAGCACTCAGCCCTGGGAAGGAGCAGCCGTGCCGCGCCCGCGCTCACCTCGTTGTCCTCATTCTTTCTCTCCAGACAGCCAGCCAGCGAGGAGAAGATGAAGCCATGACGAGTGTAGGTGCCGCTACCAGCCGTGGCCTCCTCCGTGCTGCACAGCCGCTCACCTGCGACACAGGGGCTCAGGGGCTGCCGGGGACCCGGGCCCGGACCGCCCCGGGCACAGCGCTCGCTCCCAGCCGGCCTTGTGTGGCGCATCCCCGGGATAAGCCCTTCCGCACTGCCTCGTCCCCTACTCCTCTCCTAAGCCACCGCGTCCCCTTTCCGAGCAGTAGCAGCCCCAGCCCCAGGAGCCCCGGGCCGCACTCACCAGGGACGCAGTAGCGTGCGGGAGGCGCCATGCCCGTTGCCGAGAGGGCATCACCCGAAAGACCTAACCCTATTGGTTCCAGACGTCAATGGCGCACTGTAAGTGTCGCGGGTATTGGTTCTCGCCTACTCGACGTGAGGCATGCTGGGAGCTGTAGTCCGGTGACGGCAGACGGTGCTCCCGGCATGCCGTGCGCGGGAGCTGCCCGTGGGCCGGCGGGGCCCGGGCATGGAGGCGGCGGGCGGCGGGCCCAGGTCGGCGGCGCCGGGTGGGGGTGTCAGGGCCTTGTGAGAGGCTGTGGGCTTGTAGGAGCTGTGGCTACCGTGGGGCTGGGTGGCGGATACAGAGGTGCTCTGGGGCGGGGAGCGCGGGGGCCGGGAGGGGATGGGGGATACACCGTGTGCTGTGGGGCAGGAGGGGCTTGTGCGGAGCCCGGAGGTCGTGGGGTGTGTCGCCATGGGGTGCGCTTGGGATGGGAGGCAGCGGGAGGAATGCTGCTGGTCTGGAGGGGCCGGGATGCTGCGGGCAGGGAGAGCCGGCTGTTTCGGGGCTGGATGCGGTGGGGCTGTAGGCGTGGGCAGCCTTTGAGGATGGGGCTAAATAGCGGAAAGTGTCTTGGCGCTGTGGGGCTGGGTGCTACTGACCCGCGGGAGCCGGGCGCTGTGGAGCCACCGGAGGGTGCCACAGGGCTGCGCTTGGGTGCCTGGACCTGGCAGGGGAAGGCCTTCTCTTTTCCTGGGGTGGGGCCAAATCCAAGGATCCCCACCCCTCGGCTGTGAGTTTGGCAGTGCTCTTGCCTGTGCTGGTGGTTGCTGTCCCATTCCCCTGGGCTCGGTGCCCCGCTGGGATGTGGGGACGGCCGTGGGCAGGTCGATGGCTGGATCCCAGTGCCCGGCTGGGCAGGGGAAAGTTGCGTGGCTCTGGTGGAGCCTCATCTCTGTGGTTGTGCTGCTATCTTCAGGCAGCTGTCTAGAGACAGTGGGTCTTGCTCTGGAGCAGGCTGGCTGCCTCCTCTGTGCGTTCCCTGCCCAACAGCTGCCGCTATTGTAGGTGAGGAAGCTGTGTCTTTGGAGTTAAGGGCTGACCTCAACACCTGCTTCTGGCTGCAGTATTTTGTCTTTTACCACACTGACAGCACAGGGATGTGTGTCACCCAAAGGCTGCATGTCACGAAGTTGTTGCTCCTCTTTGCACCAGCTGAGTTTCAAAGAAAAGCTCCTGGCAAACCAAAGGGGAAATGTGGAGAAAAGGGTGATGCAAGCATTTGCATATCCCACCTCTCTCATACCAGGGCAGGAGCCATGCTTGTGACCTGGAATGGGCTGCTGGGTCTGGGGTCCTCATATCCAGCAGATCCCAACCTTAGGGTCAACCCCACAATCCTCAGGCACAGTCAGGGAGAGCCCTGTCTCCTTTGGGCAGCCCATCTGGAATGCTGCAGCTTCTGCCCTCACCCTCCCTGCTGCTCCCCAGGGGCTGTTTTGGTGGGCACAGCAGTGCAGAGAGACGATCCCTGCTGGAGTGACTCTGAGCTCGGGCACCAGTGCCTGGCACCAGGCCAAGGTGAGTGCTTGGCCCAGGCTCAGAACGTGCCTTGGCAGGACCCTGGGGCAGCCTCGCTGCTTAATATTGATGGGTATTGCCTGCACGGAGGCCTGGGGCCCCCAGCCCTGCAGATCATTTTCCCATGTGCTGGGCCAGATCGGGTTCCTCGTCACTCCCAGCAAAGCTCTCAGGCAGGACAAGGGGCTCAGCAGGCAGGGGACCACTGGCCCAGAGCAGTCCCTGGGTCTCTCATTTGCTGGTGTGTGGCACTGTTCAAGGATTCAGGCGAGGAGAAGGAGGAAGTGTTGGGACTCTTGGAGTGAGGCTGTGGGGTTGGGAGGGTGGCCTCTGCAACTTGGTCCGGAGGTTGAGGTGAAGGCAAGTAGCATCCTTCACTTTAAGGAGGGACTAGGGGAGGAGGGGTAATCCTTTACTGGCTCGTCCACATTTTCCTTGTGTGGATTCCCCTGTTCATGAACATGTTGGGAAGGGCTGAAATAATTCCTGGAAATGGCCCAGCATCCTGGATGTTCATGCCTTCTCTGGTTTCCTCTGAGTCAGACTCTCCGTGTCACTCCCCCGGCCCCCTCCCCGCTGGGAAAGACGAGATGGGACCAGAGAGCACCTGAGCCCAGATGCTGAGGGGCCTGTGCCCCCTGCTCCGTGCAGAGAGACATCCCAGCGACAGCGGCCCCGTGGCCTCCGGGAGCTTGGGCTCAGCTTCTTCAGCTCGGCATCCTCGTCAGTTCAGGGAGCTGCACTGCCGACATCAGCGCGTCAGGGAGGGGAAACCCCTCCGGAGGGACAGCCAGGCAGCAGGGTGGCCTGCCCACGCAGAGCTCCTGTCCCCCCAGGCGTGGTGTGGCAGGGATGAGGAGCCGGCAGCGGATGTTTGCTGCGGTGATGCGCCTGCTCCTCAAGTGCCTGCGGCTGGGGCGGCGGCGGCGCTTCAAGCTGGTGCGGCAGGTGGAGCAGCTGTGGCACTACGGGCACCTCTGCCTCCGCTCCCTGCTCTACAACTCCTTCACCAATGGCGATGTGGTGCTTGACTCTCTCTTTGAGCCGGTCTACTGGCTGGTGGACCATGTCACCCGATGGTTTGGTGTGGTGAGTCGCCCTCATGGGGCAGGGTACATGTGGTGCTGGGGCAATGGGCTCAGGGCTGCCTGTGCTTCAGGCAGGAAGTGAGCTGGGACCTCAGTGTGTGATTCAGATTGGTTCCTCTGGCTCCATCCTGCCCGTGCCTCTTCCCAGGCAGCAAGGGGCAAGCACTGCCCACTCCAGTGACCAGGTCCCTTTCCTGTAGGTGTTTGTGGCACTGGTGATTGGGCTGACGAGCTCTATTGTGGCCATCGTGTACATCTGCCTGCTGCCCCTCATCCTGCAGACCTACACACCTGCCTGGATATGCTGGCACCTCGCCTATGGACACTGGAACCTCATCATGATTGTCTTCCACTACTACATGGCTATCACCACTTCACCTGGGCACCCACCACAGGTGAGGCACCAAGTGAGCTACAGATGATCACAGCCTGGTGATGTTGTTGGAGGACGCCTCTAAACTGGGGAAGCTAGCCTGGGCAATGCAGAGTGGGGAGGCAGCAGGGCAGCACAGAGAAGAGCAGGAGTGTGAGATGCAGGGTTTAAGATGCACAAATCTCTTCTGACCTGTGCACAGGCCAAGAATGACCTCACTGGTGTGTCCATCTGCAGGAAATGCATTGCCCCTAAGCCAGCTCGCACCCATCACTGCAGCATCTGCAACAGGTAGGACACCCTCCCTCTGCCTGGGGCAGCCTTTGGGACCCCGTTCCTCACCCCCTGCCCCAGTGTGAGACAGGGGCCCTTCTCCTCTGCTCTGCCCCCTCCTTGCCCTGTCGCTTGTAGCCTGCAGGGCTGGGGGGTGCCTGTCCCCTCCCAAACACACCACTTGCACTGGCTCTGACACTGGCACTGGTCTCCTCTCTCCCAGGTGTGTGCTGAAGATGGACCACCACTGTCGTATCCTTCTGCAGTACTAACCAGTGGCACACTCCTGGGGGGAACCAGCACTGCTTCCCCCTTCTCTCCCAGTCCCTTCTCTTGAGGAAACAGTCAGCATAGGAATGGGTGATGGGAGCAGGGCCCAGAAGAACTGCCCTGGTCCCTGGGTTGGGTTTGGACCCATGGTCTGTCACAGTTATGTACCTTTAACCCCAGAGGCAGCCTGGCTAAACAACTGTGTGGGACACTACAACCACCGCTACTTCTTCTCTTTCTGCTTGTTCATGACCATGGGCTGCATTTACTGCAGCATCAGTGGCTGGGACATGTTCCGGGATGCCTATGCAGCCATTGAGGTGAGCAGCTTCTCCTGCCATGCACCAAGACTGCCTGGCTTCCCCAAGCTGAGCTTGCAGAGCAAGGTTGGGCCAGGCCCAGCCATATAGTGACTTTGCTTCCCCTCTCCTCCTCCTCCTGCAAGGCCCCCAGCTGCTCTGGTCCTGTGGGAGTGTGAGGGGAAGGGTCCCTGTCCTGCTCCTCTGAGACACATAACTGGTGCCCTGTTTTCCGTCCCCCTAGAGAATGAAACTGCTTGAGAAGGAGAGACTGCAGGTGGCTGCCAACCAGGTGGGACATCCCTGCCCCCCAGCTGCTCCAGGCAGTGTGGAGCAGAGCTGCTGTGCAGGCTGGGTCCTGCTTGGGGCTCCATTCTCAAAGGAGCATCCCACATCACAACCAGCCCCCATGTTCATCTCACATGTCAGAGAGCTGGGGCTGGTTAGGCAGCTCTGCTATGGACAATGCCTCCAGCAGCTTGGGGTCTACCTCTCTGCACCCAGCTTCCAGGGGCTTGGGTTGGTGACAGCTTCTTGGCATGTGCTGCTCAGGCCATGGTCTCCTGGTGAAGCTGCAGCACTACATACACATCTTTCCATGACCACCAGCTGCAGTGTCCTGACCAGGCCCATGGCTGCTCCCTGCCCCCTTACCTCCAGCCCACTGTTCCTCACACCTGTGCCAGCTCTGGGTGTCTGTCTGTCTGTCTGTCTCGTGGCTATCCCAGCTGCCCGCCCCCCCACCCTGGCTGTTGCATTAGTTCCAGCTGCAATCCTTTCTTGCTGTCCAAGTTCTGCAGCAGGGAAGGGTGCAGAGATCCCTGTCTGGCTTCAAGCTGTAAAGCATTGTGGGTAATCCTCCCCATCTGGTCCTTTTTCAGACATACTACCAGACCCCACCACCCACCTTCTCCTTCCGCCAGAGAGCTTTCCACAAGAGCGTGGTCTACCTCTGGGTCCTGTGCAGGTAAGGGGGCCCAGGGGCTGGGGAAAACAGAATGAGTCCTGTCACATTGTTCACCATTTACCTGCCTGTAGCTGGGCTTGCTCACTCTAGCTCAGATGTTACTGCCCTGCCAGCCTTTGGGCCACAGAGAAGGAGAGATTTTGTCTCTGTCACAGGAGATCAGACAAGCCGACCCACTTAGGTGGCTGTGGGTGCAGGGAGGTAGCCTCAGCCCCTGCCAGCTGCAGTGTCAGGGAAGGAAGGCCTGTGTTCTACCTGCTGTCCCTTGTCATACCTAGCTCGGTGGCACTGGCCCTGGGTGCCCTGACGCTGTGGCACGCTGCCCTCATTACCCGTGGGGAAACGAGCATTGAACGGCACATCAACAGAAAGGAAAGGCAGAGACTGCAGAAGAAAGGCAAGGTGAGCAGAGCCCATGGCATGGGGGCTGGCTGGGGCAGAGCCAGATGTGATGTGCCTTTCCCTGTCCTGCAGGTCTTCAGGAACCCCTACAGTTACGGCGGCTGGGATAACTGGAAGGTGTTCCTGGGTGTGGATGTGCCAAGGTAAAATCCTGGGGAAGCCCCTGCCTGAGAAAGTGGTGGCTCAGCAGCCCTTGGGGTTGTCGGGACAACAGGGGCTCTCCTTGGGCTGCTGGGGGAGAGGACAACAGTGAACATTGATCCCACATTGCACTGGGCTTTGTAAGGTGTGGAAGACGTGGATTTCATTGACCTTGTGCCTCAGGAGCCCTGTCTGGTGACAAGGTGGCTTGCTCAGCACACCTTTGCCAAGAGAATCTGAGCTGAGGAGCTCAGCCATTGTGGCAGCTCAGGATATGGTTCCTCAGAGCTCAGAAGCACCAAGACTTCACCTTTTGGCTCTGGCCTCACTTTCCCCACAGGCACTGGCTCACCCGTGTCCTGCTGCCCTCTCCTCACCTGCCCCATGGGACAGGCCTGAGCTGGGACCTGCCTCCCTGCGTGACAGAGCAACGCGCGCCACTCCTGGCCATCTGAGGCCCTGTGCTCTGGACATCCCTTCCTGCAGGCAGGGGAGCATGTGGGGAACCCACTCCACACTGCAGCTTCCTTTGGCCAAAGTGCCTGGCAGAAGGCTGGCACATATCACTGACTGGAGCCAGAGCCATGGGAAACGCTATGGACAATGTTGGTGCCTGGACACCTGCCCTCTTGGCGGCTGCAGGCAGCCCAGGGGCGAGGTGTCAGAGCTGCTGCTCCCTGCTCCAGCTGGACGTGCTGCCCTCATTAGCACAGGTATGGGCCAGCATTGGCCCAGCTCAGCTCTCTGAAGGGCTGGGCGCAGAGGATGGCACCCCCAAGTGCTCCCCGGGAAGTCTTTTTAAGACCATCTACTAAACACTGGTTTTTTTAAGGGAGTCTGTTTTTGTTATCTTGTGGGGGACATGGAGTTCTGGGGATGGGAGAAGAGGGACAACAATGTTAAAAGAGGAGGAAGAGTCTATAACCCACAGTATCTTAGGCAGCTGAACAGACAGAAGAGCACTGAGGACCCAGCCTGAGCTGCATGGAGACCGTCAGAGCATTACCAAAACAGATATATTTATTCTTCTGGTACATGGGTTGTCACACACCACACATGTGCACAGACCTGTCCTCTCCACTCACATGTGGCAGGGGCTGTCCATCACTGTCCCTGGCTGCAGTAGAGGGTGGGCAAGCCACAAGCAGCATAGCTCCTTCCCTGCTGTGGGTGCTGGGAAGGGAGTGCAGTGAGGGGTGCTGTCTGCTGTCCTGCACGCTCCAGCCCTAACACTCGGGGCAGTCCTGGGCTCTGAGGATCCAGAGGGTCCGTGGCATTTGGTCGGATGACTTGGTGGCTTAGCGAGGCGCTGGTCAGACTGTTGGTCAGCACAGGGAGGGGACACAGAGTGCTCACCTGCCTGGGCTCCCAAGCAGGAACCTGGAGGGACAGAGATGGTGCCATCAGCCACGTCCCCTGCATGCTGGCACTCCCTCAGCAGCTATTTCCACACACTCACCATTCTCCACGTGCTGCCACTGCTTCTTTCCGCACCAGCCTCTTTTTGTCATCCAAAGGCTTGGCCAGTGCCCGGATAACTCGGCCCTTGTAGGGGAGCAGCTGTAGGACAGAAAGGGCTCTTTGAGAGAGAAATGGATGCTGGCTGCCCCCCAGGAGGTTTGGGAGCCCCTTGCCCCTCTACATGCAGGGGCAGGCGGCAGGGTGCTGCAGAAGCACTTACCACTGTTGTGGGCAGACTGGTAAGGGCATGGGCACAGCGCAGGGCGGCGATGCGGACAGCCTGGAACAGAGAGGGATGAGGGCAGCACAAGGGGCAGGAGAGAGGGGCATAGCAGGGAGGAAGGAGGGGCTAAACACACCATGGTGGGGCTGGAGGTGAGGTTGAGGAACTTGGTGACCAGTGTGTCGACATGCAGACTCATGATCTGAGGAGCTTCGAGCAGCAGTGGGTGGAGGCAGCTCAGTGTGGAGAGCTGTACTACACGATCTGAGCAGGACAAGGCCTCAAGCAGGAGGGAAAGCAGCTGCAGAGAGAGGGAGAACACAGGAGTCATGAGTAACCCCAAACCATGCACTCCACAGTATCACAGCTCATCCTGTTTGCTGCCCAGGCTGGCTCTTACCGTGGGCAGCTCTGTCACCAGCACAGGTTTGGGGAGGTGATTGAGCACATGGGACAGGCCCTTCAGGTAATTGGCCTTCACATCTGTGGAGAGCAAAGATGGTTACAAGCAGCCTGCAGAAGGAGGAGATGGTGGCTCAGGTCCCCTGGTTAAAGGGTCAGGAGTGCTGAGGCTGGGCTGGGGTGGCCACTCACCGGGGCCAGCCCCATGGAAGCCTCGCACCAGCTTGGGGACATTGTCAGTGAAGAAGCGCTGGCGGAACATGATGCGCACGTCAGCATGGCAGCCCTTGTGCAGCACGTCTGGGGACTCGGCCATGAGCAAGGAGAAGCCATCAGCTGTGGCAGGGCCCAGCTCCGTGTCACCCAGCAGGCCTAGCAGCTGAGGAGAGAGGCCTGAGACACAGTGCCCTGCTCCTGGGGGTCCCCAGCCAGCCATGGGGGAGCAAGGCAGGTTTCTTAGAGGTCAGCCAGCCCCACTACCACCTACCTTGTCTGTCAGGCAAGAACTCAGGGGGTGGTAGCGCAGCACCAGGGCTTTGGTGACCTGTGCAGGTAGAACAGTCAGTGCCAGGCTGGATCCCCCAGTCCCGCTCATCCAGGACAGGCCTTACCCAGAGCAGCAGGGTGAGTGCTTGCATTCGGCGGGGCCCCTCCGCAAGGCTGGGCTCCATCCTGTTTACTGCAAGCTGCAGGATTTCATCCAGCTGCTGCCCTGGAGATGGAAGAGACAAGCTGAGCCATTCCTCCTGTCAGCAGTAGGCAGGAACACCTGGCATCTGCCCCAGCCCCCTTACCTGCTGGGTGCTTGTTCACAAGCCCTGCAAAGCACTTGGCAGCTGTGGTGGCCGTGAAGGGACAGTTGCAGGAACAGCTCAATGCCAGCAGCTCCCGGAGCAGCCATTCCTGCTGAGGGATTGCCACCTGGAAGAGACACAGAACATGTTATGGCCCAGGGCTGCAGCTGCTCCCTCTGTCTGTCCATGGAGCTTGGTGTGGACAGAGGCTGGAGGGTGCTTGGGCAGGGCTCCTCTCCTCCTGCTCCCCATAAACGTACATCACGGGGCAAGGAGCAGACGAAGGCCATGAGGAGGGCGACCAGGCGTCTCTGTGCCTCCAAGCACTCCCCATCCTGCAAGGGATGAACAGAGTCCATGTCATCACAGTCCTTGCTGCCAGCCTGTGCAAACATCCTTATTCTGGTGCCCCAGCCCAAATCAAACATACCCCAAAAGGCTGGAAGGAGCAGGGAAAACTGTTTTGGGGTAGGAAGGAGACGTCTCCATCCAGAAAGAGGGGCACCACGTGAGACACACTCTGGGCAGCCAGCCTAGGAAAAGACATTGTAGTGTGACATTGTAGTGTGCTGCTCTGGAAGGGTCACCAGAGACCTCCCAGGAGGCACAGGGTCACCCTGTACAGATAGCAGCAGTGGGCATGCAGCCTGCTTCCTCCCCAGGATGAAGCATCCAGCTGCCTGCCTCAGTTTCACTCACTCAGGGCTCAGGTGAGTGGTGGCAGCACTGATGACTGGAATCATGGCAGCCAGCACCTCGTCCTCCAGCAGTGCCTTGCCTGGCAGTGTATGGGTGCTCTCTGCAGGTAGTGGGAGGAATGGTACTTGCTGGAGCCTGCTGTTCAGAAGGAGGAGGCAGGCACAGCCCCCATAACACACACCAGAGTGGGGCAGGGCTCTGGGACAAGGTCAGAGAGCAGTGAAGCCCACTCTTGACAGCCATGGGTGCCAAAAGGCATCAGCAGTGGCACTGACTGCAGGATCAGAGACTCCTGAGAGCCCGGGAGTCTGTTCTCCCCTCTCTGATTCCAGCCCTGCACTTACCTGGCATGGCTGCCTGCACAGCCATGGCCAGCAGGCATGGCACCACTGTCTGGTGGAAGTACCAGCAGCCCTCAGCATCCTGTTGACACTGCAGGGCCACATGGTGCAGGCTCTGGCACACAGAGATCACATCTTGGGTGTTCTTGGCCTCAGTTCCTGCAGGGCACAGTCAACACCAGGTCAAACAGCCTCGACATCCAGCCCCCTGATCTGCACCAGGATCCTAGGACAATGCAGCTCTTCTGACTCCCACTCCACCAGTGGGATTCACAGCCCAGGTATGGATTCCTTGTACCACTGCCATTCCAGCTCTCTCCCAGCCATCGCCAGTTACAGAGGAAGCTCCTGCCCAGACATGCTCTGTGGAGCTGCCTGCAGGAGCTCCATTACCTTTCTGCACCTTCTGGAGATGCTGTAGCAGGATGGGGACAGTCTCCTTCACGATGCTTGTGTGGGTGGACACAGCTGCCAGGGCCTGCAGGCAGCGCTGCTGCAAGGAGTGGTGCTTGTGGTAGCTCTCCTCCCGCTCTGAAGAGGAAACACACTCAGAGGGGGACCTGGGGACACCCCACCCAAGGACAGTCAGGGCCCAGACCCTGCCAGGGTGGATGGGGTGAAGTAGCACAGCAGACCCAGCCCATGCCAGGCTCAAGGCACTCTGCCTGCTCTGCAGCTGGGCAGCTCCCTTCCCACAAGGGTGACCTTGGCCCCACACAGGCTGGCTCCCAGACCAGCCACAGCTTTCCCTGTGCCAGCACGCAGTGCCTGTGCTGGAAAACCCCAAGGACACCCACTTACCTACATCACGTAACAGAGCCCCACTGCCTGGCAGGAGCCCAATGGGGATGGAAAAGGCTTTACCCCAAAACCAGTCACCACTCCTTTCCCAGCCCTACCTGACTGCAGCTTCTCTTCAAGCCTGGGTACCATGTGTCCAGAGAAAACTTTTGGGTAGGTGGGGGCCAAGGACCCAGCTGCCTCCATCGCTGCTTCACTGCCAGGGGGAAAGAGAATGAAAAAGGTGAAGCAAGGACTGCAAATCCTGGGCTGCTTGTACACCAGCTGCACAGACCTGGCCAGAAGGTGTCTCCAGAACCCCATTTCTCAGCAACTTGCCTTTTTCACCCCTCAAGTAGGCAGAGCAGAACCCCTGCTTTGACAGGCTCAACTTTCTTATTTCCAGCCCATGAATTGTCTGGTTTATTCCATGTAGTCTTGTTCAGAGAGTTCCTGTGCCTTCCCTCAGACTACAGCAAAGCCAGTCTTTGTTCCTCCTCCCAGAGTGTGGTGATGCCAGCCCTCCCCTCACCTGCTCTGGGAATCCTCCTCATGCAGAGCAAGACGGATGAGGTGATCCACAACCAGCTCCAGATCAGAGGAAGACAGGAAGCCTGAAACAAGAGCCATAGAGGAATCCTACCCTTGGCCAAAGACAAAGATGCTGGTGCGCTGGACAGAATCCTTCCGCTTCATCCAGGCCAACAGCAATGCAGCAGCACACCAAATGTCAGAGATAAAAGGTGCCCAGCACAAACAGGCAAGAGAGAGACCAAATGTCCATGCAGCTCATGGCTTGGGTAGAACACGCTGCCACTACTCCTGTGCACTTACAGGCAGCAGGCAAGGATGTCCCAGCAGCCGTGTTTCACAGTGACATCTCCCTTTGTTGCAAGAGAAAAAAGGCACCAACCTTGCAGGGAGCCCAGGACAGTCAGTGCCTTGATCCCAACCAGCTGCAGCTGCACACTGGGATCCACCAGCGCCGAGAACACCACAGAACAAACTGGGGCTTGGTGCGACAGCAGAGTGCTCTCATCTGGAGAGAGTGGCATGGAATCACTGTCAGTGTCTGGCTGTCACCACACAGCCACCATCACAGCACTTTATAGACCCTTTCTGGGGTGCTGCTTTTGATACCCAATCATGCAGGGTCCCTGGGACATGGCAGGGGCTCACACATGCAGCCACACTGACCAGTAAGTTTTCCTTGTATGTCAGCATACAGGAAAGTGAGGTCAGAGCCAGCAGCCCTTGGGACGCAGATGCCTCCAGAGGGACCAGCCACCCTCACCTTCTTCCACATGTCCCCACTTCTGCTGCAACTCCAGGAAGCCTAGCAGCATTTCCAGGATTGTCCTCCTCTGGCTGCTCTGCAGGGACACAAAGGTGTAACCCAGATCACCGTCACTGCTGGGACAGCACCTCAGCCCAGCCCTGCGAGGCCACAGGGTGCCCATGGGGTCTCTACCCACAGCCAGGGAAGGACATCCTCTTAGACACCCTGCTGCCCCCAGGCCCCGTGGAGCCAGTGGGTGCCTCTCACCTGCATGTGCTTGGTGTACTGCTCCAGCAGCAAGGGCAGGATGCTGTGGGTGATGCAGTGGTAGGTGCGGAGGGAGGCGCCTGCTGCTGCCTGCAGGAGTTTGGCACTGGGCCACACCAGCTTCATGTCAGGCTCACACAGATGGTGCCTGCAATCTGAGATAGGCTGGGCGTCAGCTGCACCGGCGCAGAGCTCCTCTGCCTCACGTGCAGGGACACAGCTGATAGCAGGCTGGGACGTGCTGCCAGAGCGCAGCTCTGAGCTGCAGCACAGCCTCCCCAGCTGAGCAGCTTCCCACAGCTCCAAGCACACAGAGTGCAGTTCCAGCAGAGATGGAAGCAGCTCATTCCCCTTGTCCTCCCTTCCTGCAGCCAATTACCTCCGAGAAGCCAAATGTTGCTGTGATGACTAGAAAGAAAAGAGGCTTGAAAGAGAAGAGGAAGGCAGATCTCTACCTAGGAGGATGCTTTCAGGCCTGGCTACATGGGGCAGGTCTCTGTTAGCTACCTTGCAGGATGCTGCTGAGGAAAGAATCCAGCAGATCCTCAGAATCAGAGCTGAGCACGGAGCGGGAGAGGCAGGCAGAGAGAGCACGCAGTGCAGCCAGGCATTCCGTCTCAATCTTCTCGCTTGCTGTCTGGAACACCTACAGGAAAGGCCAAACGATGAGCTGAACTCCACTGCCGACAACAACCACAGGCTTCAGGCTCCCAATGCAGGCTGAAGGGCTCAGGCTCCTGCCTCACTTCTCACATGATTTGAACATGCAGCATGGCACATTCAAGCCACATGGACACGCTGACAGGGCTGGCCTGTCCCCTCCACTTTTCAGCTGCGGCAGTCCAAGGTCACAGGTGCGACTGCTGGGAGATACGGGGCCAACCCAGTCTGGTAGAGAACTCCTGCTCAGCAGAAGCTCAGCCCAGGTGGAGCCCTACAGCACTCACCTCTCTGCGCAGGGATGACCAGAGGCTGGGAAGGAATTCCTGCAGCTCCTTCTGCCCATAGATGGCACAGCAGGCAGTCTGCAAGAGGGAGCCAGGAGAAAGCATCACAGAGAAGCCAGTACCAGGAGGACATGGTGCTGGGACACTGCTCATCTTGGCAGGCTCGTGCTGAGCTGCACAAATCATTCAAGAAAAACAGGAAAGAGTGATGCAGGCCAAACCAGGACTCTGGAAATTGTGGCTTTGCAAGGGAGAGTCTCTGGCTGGCAGAAGAAGGGCTCAGAAGTGGCTGGCAGCTGCTACTGCCACAGATCAGCTATAGGCTGAAGGGAGTAGGGGATCTCTCCTTACCAGAGTCTGCAGCGAGTCAAGCTTGGCACTTTGCAGTTCTGAGTCCAACTTCTCAATAAGCAGAGGGAGAAGGAACTGCAGAGAGAAACACTTGAATTCAGCCCATCCCTTGTCCATGGCCCTGCAAGGCTGCAAGTTCAGCCTCTGCCAGGAGAGCAGAAGTGAAGGGGTACCTGCAATAGGCAGCCCCTTCCCAGAGTGTCAGTCACCCTCCCCATGACCAGCCCCAGCAGGAAACAGGGCTGCCCAAATGCAAGCTCTTGGTCCCAGTTTTTCCCATCCCAGAGAGTCACAGCAGGAGCCGCAGCACTATGAAAGGCAGCCTGTGCTAAGGGAACAGTGAGGCGCTCAGGAATCCCCAAGGAGCTTTGTACCTCAGCAAACTGGGTTGTGGAGGCCAGTACGGCCCGGAGGCTCAAGATCAGGTCTTCCCTCTGGATGCCATGAGGATCATTGGGGGGCTGGAAAGGAAGCAGAGAGCAGGTCACCCACCATTGAGGAAACATCCCAACCCAGCCATCAGCTGAGGCTGCATCACTTCATCTCCAGCAAGGCAGCGGCAGTCACCGCAGCTAGCTTGGCACCAGTCTGTCAGCTTGGGTACTATAGTTCACAGCTGAATACTGCCCAGCCAAGACCCTTGGCCACCCTCTCATCCCATTCCCTGGAGGGGACACAACCCCCTAAGAAAACACCAGAAAGAAATAAAGAATAGGCTGTGGCACATGGCAGACTCACTCACCGGAGTAAAATCAACAGGGAAGTAGCAGGATGTAACTTCAAACAGCTCCTCCACAAAGGGACCTGCAGACAGAGGAGAGAGGGGGTGAGCAAAGATACTGGGCAAAAAAGGCACAGCAGCTCTGCTCAGCACCCATGATAGGCTGGCTCTGCAGCTTTTAAACCATGTTAGGGACCACCCCATGCCTGGTCAGACACAAGAGTCATCCCTCCAACAGCTCAAAGAAAAGGGATATGTTTCCCAGTCAGCTCTGCATGGCAGGTTTAGGCTCACCCAGGGCATAATCCTTGGCAATGAGATCATGCACAATCTGGAAGGCCACCAGCAGATTGCGGGGATCCTTCTCCCCATCCATGACCTGGATGAAGCCGAAGGTGAAGTTGGCACCCAGGCCTTTCAGCTCTGCAGAAAGAAGGAGCGTGAGCAGGTGCAGGACAGCAGACCTTACAACACGGCATTAAATCAGCCAAGTTGTCCCAGCCCCACAGTCCACAGGTCTCCCAGGCAGAGCCACAGAGCCCTTGGAGAAGGAGAAAGTGAGTCATTTTCCCAACCTCAACAGTCCCAGAGTGGTTCTGGCATCTGGCCCCTCACCTTCCTCCCTGGTGCTCATGAAATTGGTGATGATGCTGTAGACTGTGTGGCGGTCCAGCTGCAGCAAGGACTGAAGGGAGGAGCAGACTAATCAAAACCATCCTCTACACACAGCAGCACAGCTACCCACTAGCCCACGGGCAACACATGCCCTTGAGAGAGAGCAGGACCCCCAGCAGCTCAGCTGCTGCTTCCTAGCACAGAGATCCCATTTAACCCACACATGCAAAATGTGCACATGCCTATGCAATGGCACATGAACGTGACTCTGCCCCATCACTGCATGAACGCACTATCAGTCACACCAGGGCCACACATGCTGCCCAAGGCACTGCCAGCAAAAACAATCTTATATGTGAGGAGAACTGGACTGGGGGCACTTAAACACAGAGAATGGAGCAAAAGGAAATAATTCCCCTAGGGCTGAGAAAAGAGAGGACAAGGGCCAAACAGGATTCTTGGCTGCTGTCTGTCTCTCACAGTCTCTCTTGCAGTGATCCAAGCTGTCTCTGAGCTCTGCAGAAGCACTGCACTGTGCTGAATGTGGCCAGTCCTTGGGGCAGTAGGCCACTCCCAGAAACACAGGGAGCAGAGATCAAGGACAGGAGAATAGGAAATCACATTGCTCACCTGCACATGTACCTCCTGGAAGATGGCTTTGAGCACAGACACTGCTAGCCCTGGGGACAGCACTTCACACATGCTCTGGGGACAGGAAGAGAAAAGCAAGAAGAGAATACCATGATGGCAGCCACATAATGGAGCTCCTGTCTCTATGCAGCTGCTGCCTACAGGATCCTCTTCCACAAGAGGGAGAGCTCAGCACTTCTTCCCCAGACAGAACAGGATAAGATGCCCATCATCTGTGCTGCTCCCCAGGGTGGCCAGGGAATCCTTGCCCCAGTACCCACCACAGGGCAAGAAATCAAGGCAGTCTCCTGTCCCCAGCTCCTCCACAAGAGGCACAGCAGAAGAGAGGAGACAGGGCAATGTTGCCAGATGGGCTGACAGCCCAGCCAGGCCCTGCTCAACACAGTGCTCCAACCCATACCCAGGTGTTGCACCTCCCTGACACTGCTGGGGAATGCATCCCAGCACTGTGGGCTGGGCGTGTGAGCTCACCAGTGCCCGGAGTCCCTGGAGCACCGAGGGAATCACCAGGTGATTATCTTGCAGCCGGCTCTCATAGAACAGGACCAGATGCAGCACTGTCAGAAACAGACACCAGTGTGTGTTAGCCCTAGGAAACGCAGCTGCTGGGTGCTGACCCCAGCTCAACCACAAGCTGATGGATTAAGAGTGAGCACATCTTGCACTGGTGAATGGGACAAACTGCTGCTGTTGGGTGCACCCACCTAGCTCCAACGCCTTTGCCCTCTTCTTGTAAGCAGCCCACGCCTAACTGCAGCAGGGCAGCAGCCACCTCTGGCTGCTGCAGAAGTGCAGGAGCCACCCAAGAGGCATTTGCCCTGGCCTGTCCAGACACGTGGATGCAGACACCAGCAGTAGAGTGGCAGTCTGCTCAGCAGAGGCTGGAGGATGTAATGGGGTGGGGTACAGAGCTGGGGCAGGAGTTCTGGCTTCCTCCAACTTGGCTCCCCAACACGTTCCTGGCCCCTGAGTCACGGCCACGGGCGCCTGCACACCCCAGCCCTGGGGAGTGGTAGCAGGAAGCAGACTGGAAGAGCCGGCTAGCAGCATCCTGTGCCCACAGCTGCTGCAGAAACTCAGCCCCCAAGGAGGCAGCCTGACACAGCACTTGAGAAATTACCTGCGTGAGCAGGGACACGAGGCTCTAACACAGCTCACTCCCCTTGCTCAATTGCCCTGAGTCTCTTTTCTCCTTCCAAGTATCCCCACTGAACCTCCCCACCTCTGGCTGCCCCTCCAGAGCACACCAGTTCCCATCAGTCATCACACCTGTCTCCAACTACTGCAGTAGATGAAGTTCTATGCACAGCTGCTCTCAGCCCTGCCTGGCTCCAGCCAAAGAGAGCCAAATTCCAAGGACTAAGCATATTTTACGTCCATCCTCCCCTTCCTCCACCTTACTTACTAGCTAGGCCCCCTGTCTAGCCAGCCTGCTGGCATAAGTTCAGCTTCCCATTTGCAAGGCCCCCAAGCCAAAGCTTGTTAGCACTTACTGGCTTTCCCTGGTGCCAGCCAGCTGCTATGGGGCATTTAACAGAGGCAGACCTTCTCCTTGCCTCCATGAACAGGGCATCTTCCCCTCCCCACCCCAGTCCCCCAGGCCATTCTCATCCTTACACTGATCTCCACTCCTCCCCAGGCCCCAGGGTTCCTTCTGAGTTAGCCTAGTCAGGCTGCAGGGCTGCAGTGTGACTTGGTGCGTGAAGGACAGTCTTCCTGCTCTGAGTCACCACCCAAGGATTCTGACATACAGATGTATCCCCAATTTGTCCCACGTGGCGCTGAGCACACCTTGGTGTGCAACACCCACACACTGTCAGGGGCCCCAGCTGTCCAGCAATTTGGTGTATTCAGACAGTGACCTGAATTGTGTGGTGAGTTTGGCAAAAAGGCTGCAGCACAAAGCTTCATGGACTTTAGACTTTGACTCTTAGAGTGTACAACATTGTCACAGTGTTAAATCAATCCCTTTGCCAATTGCAGGACAGACATTTTAATGGCAGAGGCTTTGTCCCCAGCCAGACACTCAAGGGCCAGAAAAGCCCTTACCTTCCTTCTCCTGGAGCAGGGAGTAACACTGGAGCAGGACTTGTGACAACAGCTGGATACCTCGCCCTCGTGTCCGAGGATCTGTGTTCTCCAGGCAAAACCTAGGCGAAGAGGGGATAAAGCACAAGAAGCCTGTTGTGAGCAGGTACATCCAAGCAGGAAGCACATTCTGAGCAAGCACAAAACCAAAGAGGTGCCTCTCTGTGGGCCCAATCATGCCTGACTTGCTGGCAGAGTATAAACAGACTCCTCTCCCCCTATCTGTGCTGCATGTGTGCACTCAGCCCCAGAATCATGCAGAAAGAAATCCAAGTTCTCAAGTCAGACCAAAGAAATTGCTCTTGCACCATGCTCCCAAGATCACAAGGGTCAAAAAGGATAAAGCCTCTTACAGTGAGGCACACCCAGCCCCCAGCTTGGAAGAAATGAGACTGGGACATTACAGTTTGGAGACAAAAGCAGAAGCTGAGTGCCAGCTAACTTGTGACATGGTATTGTGCAGCTGTGTGCTCAGGCAGCTCCTGTGGGGACAGCCCCAACTGAAAAGTGCCCTGCAGCATGCTGCCTGCCACAACATCTCTCCTCTGTCCTGGGAGAGCATCAGGAGCTGCTCCAGCCTTGCTCTTTCCCAAAGAGCTCCCACATCCAGGGAGGGCAAAGCACTGCTCAAGCCCCATGCTGTGAGCAGACAACATCCTGTCCACTGCAATGTGTCAACCAGTGCTGAAGCTCATCCTGGATGAGCACACTTGTCCTTCTTACTATGCCTCCTTGTGGGAATGTCCCCTGCAAGGCCCTTACCCAATGTATAACTTGCATAAGGCTTTTCTTACCCCAGGGCTTCCACAAGCTGCAGCACTGTCCACCTTCCATCCTTCACCCCTGGAGAAAGGAGGTAAAGAGAGTGAACCAGAGAGATCATGCAGACATGTTACTGGAGATGGGTGCTGGGACACATCCCAGCACTGCACTGGGGATAGCCAGTCAGTGCTGACTCCTCACCAAGCACCAAAGGAGCCATGTGCACTCAACTGGTAGGGCTGCCTCCAGCCCTGCCTGCAAACACCTCTGAGACTGAGAGCTGAGAGAAGACAGCCAGGGGAGAACTTGCCTGCACTTTGCCTCACCCCTCTCCCTGCAGCACGGCTGTATGTGTGGCTCCAAAGAGAACCACACATAGACATTCTTGCTGTGTTCCACTTCTCTGAGATACTAAAACCCCCTTTTCTAATGTGAGCATGCTGTGAGGAGACACAGGGCAGCTCTCCAGGTGCTTCCTCAGGGAGAACCGTCTGAACAAGCAGCCCAGACACTAGTGATCACTCAGCTTCCCACCTTGGCTCCATCACCTCCATGCTGTGCAAGACCTGCACTAACTCCTTCCAAGATGGAGGTCACAGAGAAAGGCAGTTTTGTGGTCAGAGGAAGATAAAATGCTGGGATTCCTGGAGTCTATTTCCAACTCTGACTCCGATTCCTTGCCAGGTTGCCTCATTCACCTATGGCCTCTGTACTATTGCAATTCAACTGGGGGAAAGAGTCACTCCTCAGGAGGCTTTGGTAAGGACCTGCTTGCTGCACCTTACAAGAACCTTGGCAGAAGGGCAGGTTCTCCATTCCTGCCACCCACTGCCAATGTGGCACCTCCCCGGAAGGAAAGCTCTGTGTACACCCTCTGCTCAGACATATGCTGGCAGGCAAGGGACTGTCTTCCCTTCAGACCCCTAACCTGCAGTCAGGTATCAAGTGACATTGCTGAAAAACAAGTAGCACCCCTCACTTTCTGCCTGGACAAAACAGCATTCCTGTATAAAAAACCCCAAATCATCTGGCAGTCACTGAGACTCAATGTCTTTGCCCAGGGGCACTTTTGGGCACTCTGGAGGGACCTGCTCACCTCTCTGCCCTGCTGAACCTACACAACTGACAGGGCACTCACCCTCTCAGAAGCCCAAAGGCTTCATTATGGGCTTTCCCAGGCCTTGTTCCAGCTAGTGTCTCCTGCTGCTGCAAGCCTTTACTATCTCTTCCTAAGCAGCTAATTCCAGTATTAAGACACACTGTTCATCATAGAGCTGTCTCTAGGAATGGGATGACAGTGTTTTCTGACAGTGTGTTCTGACAGCAGGCAGTCCTGATTCCAAATACAAAGCTTTCAATCCTGCCTGGCGCAGCAGGGAGAGGGAGCCTGAACTAAGAAACAGAACAGATAAGGGGAGCTGTGTGGAAAAAGAGCCCAGCAGGTCTCAGAATTGATGGGCACAGACTGAAAAGGGGGCGCCCACAGACAGCCATGACGTGCTGGCAAAATTTCCTGCAGAAAAACAACAGTGAAACAGCAAGCAGATGCTTTGCACCAGCCAAAGCAGAGTGGGCTACAGAGAGAGCTTGGATGGCCCCTCCACATCCAGCATCCCAATATCTTGCTCTGCAAGCTCATGAAGAGCCCTTGTGCCTCTGCACCATCACAGAAAAAGTCTGAGACAAATGTCATCTCTCTGGCCACGTGCTCTGCCTCTCTGTGTCTGCAGAGACTGAAAGCAGCTCTAGACAAAGCTTCTGGTTCCCTACTCAACAGGAAAGAGCTGCAGTGTGATGGCCAAACCACAGTCAGGTACTGATACACCTTGAGGTCAGCAGCTCCTTTGCTCAGCTCAGCCAGGGAGCTCCCTCTGCTCTCAGGGAGCCAGGTGCGACCAGCTTTGCCTCACACGGTGTGGCCACCCCTCCCTGGCACAGCCTGTGAGTGTGGTGTGCCTGTGGCCAGCACTGCACAGGCCGCAGTGTGAGTGCTAGCACAGCTCATTGGACCTGCCTCATCAGCACAGCAGGCACAGCGGTGAGCCCTGAAACTGCTGCCTCCACATCTGGCAGCAGCACATATGCCCCAAGGTTAATTAGGCACCTTGAATCCCTTTACCAGGAGGGGCTGCCTTGCTATTCTGGCATTCCTGTAGCTCCTAGAGACTTAACAGAAGGAAGGCATTCATCCTGTGCTGGATTGCTACTCTGAACCAAGCTGCTCTCTTTCCTAACAGGTCTCTCCCCCTTTCAGTGTCCTTCTAGGTATTACTTGCTTCTGGAGGACTTCCATTCTTGTTTCCCCCACACCTTCAAAATGTGAGCAGAACATTCACAGAAAATGTGTAATGGATTCTGTAATAGCAGTATCCTTCTCTCCCCATTTTTTAGGATTAATTCAGCCTCCTCCTGCCACGCACTGACCCATGCAGCCCAACCTGCCTGTGACAGCACCAAGGCCTTCAGGCCACTTGCCAAGTTATGCTCATTTTAGTCCTTAGCAACAAACTGCTGAAGCTCAATGTGTTTGTTACAGCAATTGCACAATGGCCATGAGCTTAGAAAAGACCTCCCTATCCTTTTGCTCAAGGATACACAATGCAATTTAATCCTTTCTGATGTGTGGTTCTGTATGAAGTCAGAGGGGCTCAAGGACACCTGCCAGCCCCACTGTTTGTGAAGGTGGGCTTTCACAAGAGCCACACAGCTGAAAAGAGCTGGGAGGAGCAAGAGGGGAGCAATTCTCTTTGTATATCTTACAAGAGACAAAGCTTTCTTCAGGCACTTCTGTAACTCGACATCAGGTGACAACAGAAGTTGTAAGGTTATCCTTCCCCAGGTATATCCCAAATATGTCGGAGGCTGTGTAACCCTTCTGCAACCCACCGGAATGTCACATAGTTTAGTGAATTCCTCCAAATTTCCTTGGCATTTTCTCCACTCTGTGTTACATGGTCCACTGGATTACCTTTCTGTTTTGCCAGCTCATCTCATCACCCATACAATACATAGCACTTCACAAGACATCAGGCCTTGGGAAAGGTCTAGAAGGTACCTGTCTGTGTAATGTAACATACACAGATAGCCCTTCTAGGCTCTCCGAGTTCCTTCCCGAAACATGCTGAAGCCACTGCCTACACACACAAAAATATCACCTTATCCTTAGCCACATTCCTGAAGCTGTAACTTCCCTAATGCAACAAAGTCACCCAATTGCTGTTCGAAGGAGAAGGATAAGTTATCCGACAAAAGCAAACGCCAAAATCTTGCTAGGAAAGGGAGAGAAACCACAGTGAGGGTAGCTTGCAACTGTCACCTCCCACGGTCCTTCAGCAAGACCATGAGCTCTCGTCCCACTGTCGATTTCTCTGCCACCCACACGTGCCTCGCTCCTGGAGCCCCTGACCCTCGCGGCTGTCCCTCTCCTACCGCACACCTCCTCGGTAGCTCCGAGCTGCAGGCCCTACCCTCCCCATTCCCACGTGCCCTGCCCGCACGGCAGCCTCATAACCCACAGACACGCTCTGTCCCGCGCCTCCACCCCCCACCCTACCCTGCCCTGCCCAGCCCAGCGCAGCCCCACGCTTCCTCCCAAACCCCTCCCCACACCGCCACGACCCGCCCGTGCCCGTGCCCACGCCCGCCGCAGGCCCAGCCCGGCCCCGCCGCCGAGCCCACGCCCCGCCCCGCCCCGCCCCCGCGCGGTACCTGCCGCCACCTCCGCGGCACGGCCGTCCTGCTGCCCGGACACAAAGTCCCGGACGCAGGCGGCGAGGGCCTCCGCCCCGGCCCCGGCCGCCGCCAT
Organism: Haemorhous mexicanus; assembly: GCF_027477595.1. Taxonomy (NCBI): domain Eukaryota; kingdom Metazoa; phylum Chordata; class Aves; order Passeriformes; family Fringillidae; genus Haemorhous; species Haemorhous mexicanus. Next base: position 28,753,581 of record NC_082347.1, on the reverse strand, counting down.
GACACCCGCGCGTAGGGCCGAGGCTCGGCCTCCCCCTCTCGCCTGCGCGTGCGCGGGGGCGGTGCCGGTTGTCACGGGAGCCCGGGGGCGGGGCTGCCCCGTGCGCACACCGGGCCCCGCGCGCACGGGCGGGCGCAGCGCGGAGCCGGCGCGGCCCCGATGCCGAGCACCGCCGGTCGGCCCCGCCATGGGCGGCTGCGTGGGGCGGCAGCGCCGGGAGCGGCCCGCCGCCGGCGGCAACACCCGCAAGCGAGCAGGTGAGCGGGGGTCGTCCGGGCTGGGCACCCCCGCGATCGCGGGCACTGCACTGGGGCGGGGGGGGTGGGTCCCGTGTCCCCCTGGGGGTGGCGCGGGAGGAACGTGGGCACCGGAGAGGCGCAGTTCGCCATGGGACAACTCCCCCCTCGCACAACCCCAGGAGCCGCTCTGTGCCCTCGGGGTTCCCGGACCCCGGGGATCCTGGTTCGGTGCGGGGCCTCGGGAGCGGACAGAAACCGCGGGTCCTGTCCCGGTGCCCCGGAGGCTTTGCGTGGTGAGGGCTGCGCGTCCAACCGAGCCCTGCCAGTTCCCGGCTCCTCCCGGGAAGTGCTGTCCTGGGAGGACTGCAGGGTGGCGGATGCCCCCGGTCTGGGCTCGGCAGCGTGCCCCGCGCACGGCAGGGTCCTGCCTGCTCGCGCTCCATGCTGTCCCGTACACCTGGCGGCTGCCGGCGGGCGCGACCGCGTCCGCGCTGCTCCGGGACTTCGGGAGGTGCGGCTAGGGCAGGGAGCGGCTGCGCCGGTCCGGAGAGCGGCGGCGGGGCTGGTGCAGCCCCGCGGCCCCCCGGAGTTACCGGTAGCCGAACACCCGGCTGCCGTGAGGCGCTTCCCCGTGATGTCATGCCGGAGGGTCCCGGAGGCCGCGGGGATGGGTACGGCGGAGTTTTGGCGGAGAAGCCGTGGGCTGGTAGGATGAATCACGCCTTTCCCTTGCCGCCTCCCCGGCCGGTGCCGTCGCAGCCGGTAATTACCGTGTTTATGGCAGAGCGGTAGTGGGCGGCGGGAGAGGAGGGGCAGGAAGCGTGTGCCCGGGACGGGACGCCCCGGCCCTCGCCCGCAGCTGGGATGAGGGAGGGAAGGGCGTTTTCCGTGGGACGGGGCTCGCCGCTCCGGCAGCCACGTGCAGGGTGCCGTGGCTGCCGGGCCAGGCTGTGCTCGTGCCTGTGCCGTGGGCAACCGCCCCCGCCACATGGGGCTCCAGGTGTGCCAGCCTGCCCCGGGGATGCCCTGGTCGTATGGATTGGGGTGATAGCTCCCCCACCCCGACTCACTTTGCCACCCCAGGAGTGCCTTCTTGCAGGTATCGATGAGGCCTGGGGTTCCTGGCTGACTGTTCCCTCACCTTGCTGGGATGTGGGGCCATTGCCTTGGGGCTCAGGCTGCTGTGATGGGGGGTGGGGTCAGATCTCAACATCTGGATATGTGAGAGCCCCTCCTGTGCCAGGCAACAGCTGGCTGCAGAGCCTGTGTCTCCATCCCCACTTGCTCTGCTGGGATGGGTCATGGTCCCTTCCTGGTATGCTGCTGGCAGTTGCTGCAGCTGCTTTCTTCCAGTATGTGCCTCCCTGGGAGAGCAGGGCTGTCCCTTATGCCAGGTGCCCTGCCTGGTTCCTGCCTTTTGGTTCCACCAGCCCATGGGAGCTGCTCAGCAGGTGGTGGGGGATGAAGTAAGGCTACAGCTGCTCTCACCAGCAGTATGGGGACACTGCCCTGGGCCAGCAGGTCCCAGTACACGAGGACCTAACATCAGTGGGGAGGGGGGCTCTGCCTGCCCACTTCTGCTGCCACAGGGGCCCTGCTAAGCAGCCCACCTGCCTGGCCAGCTCCTACCCTGGCTGGGGCTTGTTGTCACCCCCTGTGGAGGGGTACTTTGAGGACTCCTGGCAGCAGGTGACAGCTGGCCTGAGGTGGCCAGCTTACCACAGCAGGAGCTGGGGATGCCCGTGGCATGCAGCATCCCAACCCTGCCTGGCTCGGGAGTGGACCAGCCAGCACTGCTGGAAGCAGTGGTGTGTGCCTTCTGGCTGACATCTCCTCCAGGGCCTCCAGGATCTGTCAGCTGGTGCTGCCTAAGGCTCCTGCAGGCAGGGAGCAAGCCCGGGGCAGGGAAGCCTTTGGGTCACATCCTCCTGCATAGGGGTCCCTCACCAGGGCACCGTGGGGGCTGAGCCATGGGCAGGGTGCTGCAGGCACAGGGCAGGAGGAGCAGGCTGCCAGCCAGATCCTGTTGGCTCAAGGCTGGGCACAGCGAGCGGATGGACCTGTCTGGTGGTGCTGCCACGGAGAGTTGCACAAGGGGCTAGGAATAGAGCAGCAGGAGGTGATTAGAAGGTGCAGGCCCAGCTGGGTGGTAGCAATAAATAGACTAGGCTTAAGCCCCTGCCTACCTGGGCAAGGCTGCTGGTCATGTCTGTATACACGAGGCAGCCGCAGCCTGTCCCTGCTCCCTGCCACAGCTGACCCCCCATAGCTCCAGACCTGCTGCCTCTCCTGGGCCAGCCTCTTCCCTTTATTGCAAGCAGAGCTGGGGGAATGGTGCTGACTGGGTGTGCTGGCCAGGAGTCCTGGCTGTGAGAATATGAGCCCCAGCCTGATGGCCATAGCAGTGTAGGGACATGATCCCAGACATGTCCTTCAGGGTGGCTGTGGACACTTCTCCATTGCCCTCCTGGGGCAGGTGTTGCCTCTGACCTTGCCGTGTCCTGTGGTGCTGCAAATCCCTCTGGTCCAGCACCGTGACTGCTGAATCGGCAGCACTGGCTGCAGCCGGCTGCCCTTGCTCCTCCAGGGATGTGGGCAGGATGCTGTCTGCCAGGGCTGCTCGGTGCCCAGCCCTGGAGTAGCTGAGCACCTGTGCCCCTTGGGGGCCCCTAAGGTGGGTGCTTGCTGGGAGGCAGATGCTATGCTGGCTCCATGGTCTTGGGCAGGGTGAGGCAGGGCTGGTACAATCAAAAAGATCACGTAGTGCTGTGTGTCAGCACACACTTGCTCAGGAGTAGCTGCCTGGGGAACTTGGCTCAGCCCACAGCTGGCAGTGGTGGCTGTCTCCAGTGGCTGGGCTGTGTGGCATCACCTTGCCTGGCAGGTCGCTATGTGGGCACAGGCATCTTCCTGCCCAGCTGGAGCCTCACTTTCCCCTCATCCTGTCCTCACAGGAGGGGCACTGCCTGGCCAGCCCAGGGAGGGGGGTGACAGGAAGGAACTGTTATCATTCATTGTCCCCAGCTCAGCTGGGAGTGACAACAACTCCTTCCTGCCCCACGTGTCTGGCCTGACTGTGGGACTGGTGGGACAGGGCTGTTCCCACAGGGCCACAGCCAAGTGTAGTGAGGGCATGGTGATCTGGGACTGGCATTGGGGTGGCTCAGATCCCTGGGCAGTGCTGGCTGCTAAAGGTCTGTGGTGATGTGGCTAGGGGCTGTTTTGTGGAGAGCCAGCTCAGTTCAGCCCGTTGCTGGGGCACCTGCAGTCTGGCAGTGATGCCCTCTGTGCCCCTGATGCCCCGGATGCTGTGTGCCTGCTGTCTTGCCTGCAGCTGGTCCCTGTCATCCCAGGGTGGGCAGAGGGGACAGTGAAGTCCTGACCCCCCTTTGCTGCAGCTCAGCCTTTGTAATCCCCTTCTCGTTCCGACTCACCAGCTTATTTCCTGGCTAATTCCCCAAGCTATAAATACTGCGCTGCCTCAAAGGGCCCCAAGGCCCTTTGGCTACCCTAAGGGGAAGCAGCTGGTCCCCCAAGCAAGGAAGCAAGAGCCCTTGTCCCCCCTGGGGGCAAAAGGTGTCACTTGGGGGAGCAACTGCCATGGGGCCAGTGGGATCCTGGGCCAGGCTTGCTTAGGCCAGCTACCCCTGGCTACATTGGGGGCTGTTGTTCACTGGACAGGGTGATCCCTCAGACCCTTGCTGGGGTGCAGGAGGTCTCCAGGAAGAATTTGTGGTTGTGGGGAGGTGGGGAGCTCAGGACCCGAAGGGAAACCCTGTCCTTTGGCTGAGTATCCCCCTGTCTGCAGGCCGCAATGAGCCCCTGAAGAAGGAGTGTCCCAAGTGGAAGAGTGACTACCCCATGACAGACGGGCAGCTGCGCAGCAAGCGGGACGAGTTTTGGGACACGGCACCAGCCTTTGAAGGCCGCAAGGAGATCTGGGATGCCCTGAAGGCAGCTGCCTATGCTGTAGAAGCCAATGACCACAGCCTGGCCCAGGCCATCCTCGATGGAGCCAGCATCACCCTGCCCCATGGTGAGAGACAGCACTGGGGGTCTGGGTGGGGTGTGTGCTGAATGTCCCATATCTGGGCACATGGGGGTCCCAGGCTGGAGTAGAAAGGGGCTCCCACCTGCCATCCAGAGCCAAGGCATGAAAGACAGGTTGTGCCTCACTGCTTTAGGTGGCCCTGTCCCCATTTGAGTGGGGATGCCCACCCTTAGCATCTTATCCTGCTGTCCCCAGGGTCCCTGACAGAGTGCTATGATGAGCTGGGCAACCGGTACCAGCTGCCTGTGTACTGCCTGGCACCCCCCGTCAACCTGATCCTGGAGCGGAGTGAGGAGGAGGCGGTGGAGCCGGCTGAGCCTCCACCCAACGCCCGGCGGGAGTTCACCCTCAAGGTGCGCCTCTCCACCGGGAAGGACCTGCGGCTCAGCGCCAGCATGAGCGACACCATCGGGCAGCTGAAGAAGCAGCTGCAGGCGCAGGAGGGCATTGACCTGGCCTGGCAGCGGTGGTTCTTCTCAGGCAAGCTGCTCACCGACCGCACACGACTGCAGGAGACCAAGATCCAGAAGGATTTTGTTGTGCAAGTGATTGTCAACCAGCCCCTTCCACCCAGGAACTGAGCCACCCCCTACTGGGTGAGGGGAGAAGGCAGGGGGCTGGGGGACAGTGGCACCTCTGGGAATTCCCTGTGCTGTGTTCTGGCCCACAGCTGCTCCTGCTCCCCCCTGAGGCTGCTACACAGGTGACTGTGGCATTGTGTGTGAAGGTCTGCATGGGGCTGTGCCACCACGGTGGCTCCCCTTGCCCAGGGACACAGGCAGGCGCCATGTTTGCTGAAGGAGGTTCAAGACCAAATGTCTCTGGGGCTGGGGCTCCTCTGCCAGGCTGTGCTGGCAGGGAGAGGCTGTGACCCACTGGGCTCTGGCTTCCCCCTGGCCAGGAGACCCGTGGGATGCTGGGCTGGTTGGAGATGTCTCCCCTCTGTACATAGTCTGTATTTATCAATAAAGCCTTTTCATCCTTCCTCTGTCCTTGGGGACAGGCTGGAGGGGGCTGTAACCCATAGCCATGGGTGGTCCCTGTGCCTGTCCTCTATCTGCTCCCATGTCAGAATGGGCACAGGGTGGTCAAGGGTAGCCTGGACACCCCAGCTCTGCTCCCTAGTGCCACCCTGACCCTGTCCTGCCAGCCCTGGCTGTTTGCTTGCTAGGACCCTTCCCCTGCGTTGTCCCATTGTCATCCCAGCTGCTTCTTAGTGTTGGGTCACCACCTCCCTTTCCTGGTGCTTCCCCTCTGGAGGTTTAAGCTGGTGTCTACCCTTGAGCTAGGTGGGACAGTCCATGGAGGGGTACAGTCCCAAGACTACCTTCATGGCCACCATGGCCTGCCCTGGTGAAAATAGTGTCCTTCTGCTGTGGGAGGCTGTCACACCCATGGGACAGGGCACCCCAGGATGGCCCTGGGAACTGCCCCGGAGGGTAACAGTGACGTGTAGCTCTCCGTCCCTCCCCCAGGTCCTGTGCTGGTGGACAGTGCCCAGTGCATTAACTGTTCCGGCACAAGGCAGTGTTGGCCTCATCTTACAAGGCGGGAGTTCTCAGGAGGGTTGAACAATGTTCCTGCTGCCGGGAATAGCTGCCAGCTCTGCCTGTTGGCCCCACGTGAGGCCACTCTCCTGCTGCCAGGCTGCCACATGCTGTGGGGGAGGCCAGGCAGCCTTGGGTACCCTGGCAGAGCTGCTCAGAATGTTCCACACCTGAGGTCATCCTCTAAAGCAGCACAGAGGGGCCATGACTCCTGGCATCCCATGCTGCCTGCTGCTGGCTGAGAGACTTGAGAGGACCCATTGCCTCCCTTTGGGGTGGGCAGGCCCCCCCACCCCAGGCCCCCACCCTACCTAAGGTGCCACAGAACCTCAGGCAACGTTGGTGGCTGCTGCAGCATCTGATTGGACAGAGATGGGAGCCATAGGACCATCTTGCTTGCCCAGGGTGGGTGGCACAGGCATCGGTGCCATGCCTATGGCATGACCCTGGATCATGTCCCTGTTCTGCTGAGCCTCTCTTGACTGGCTGTCACAGGTTCTGCACACCGCAGCTCCCCATAACAAGCACAGATGTCCTGGTCAGCCCAGGGTTGGGGGGGGGGGGCTCTTTAAGAGGGTGTGGGGCTGGAGAGGTGAGTCAGGGCCAGATAGCAGGAGCGTGAGCTCATGGCAAAGCTGCCCCAGTCATGTGGAGCAGCCACAGCTGTTGGTGCCCTTGGGCTGTGGGACATAGGGGCCAGCAGCATAAAGCCCCACGGCCGGCAAAGCCACCGGCAGCACCAGGAGCCAGGACTGGGAACTCCCTGCTCGTGGTAGCAAGAAGAAGAGGACACATCCTGCACAGGACTGTGCACTGCAGGCAGACATGGAGCTGGATGTGGAACGGGCCAAGGAGCTCATCGAGCAGAAGCTGGCAGAGGAGGAGAAGGAGGAGGTGAGTCCATAGGGTGGGGGAACCTTCCTGGCTGTAGTAGGAACCCCCATTGTACTCTGTCCCTCCTTAGAGACTTGGATGTGAGGAGGCTGGCACTAACCTTGCCATCCTGGGGGATATATGAAGGTGTCCAAGGGCTCTCAGGGGGATCAAGTTTCCAACCCAGCAGCTCTAGCCCATGGGGCAGAATTGAGCAGCCGGCAGGTGCCCAGCTTACCAAGCAGGGTGGGCGGGCAAGCTCAAGCCCAAGGGCTGCCAAGCACCCCACAGACCTCAGCGGCGAGTGGAGCCATGCCCAGAGCCACCTTCCCCAGCAGGCTGAGGATGGAAGCAGTGGGGCTGCTCTGTGCCCAGACAAGACCGTGCAGCACCTGCTGTGCCTCTGCAGAAACTCAAAGGGGATGGAGTACGAGAGCCACCAGCCGTGGAGCGGATGAACACACCTGAGCTGGAGGAGGAGAAACGCCGTGGGCCCAGGAACTGGGGCCTTGAGGCCATCAAGGTGAGTGGGTTGGGGTGGAGGGTGGCCAGGGGCGGCTGGTCACAGACAAGTCAAACGGGGCACTGTGTGTGCTCACCAGGGCCAGGAGAAGGTGCGGAGGAGTTCAGTGGATCTGAGGCGGGAGATCATTGACGTGGGGAGCATCCAACGACTCATCGAGCTCCGCAAGCAGCGCCGGCAGCGCCAGGCAGAGCGGGCAGCCACCCCCGAGCCCACTCCACCACCTGAACCCCTGGAGATTGTACGTCAGGGGTCCCAAGATGTGGGAGGGGGCTGCTGGGATAGGGACTGGACCACCCACAGGCCAGCCCCCGGGACACCCTGCCACTCAGAGACCTCCCTGAGGTAGCAGGGCAGGGGGCCCCCATGTTGTCCCCTCTCCTGCACCCCTCTGCTGCCCCAGCCCTGAGCCTGTGCCATTGCCAGGAGGGTCCTGTGGAGCCAGAGACCTTCCTGCGAGCCGCTGTCCAGGGCAAGATGCACGTCATCGAGAAGTTTCTGGCAGACGGTGGCTCCCCTGACACATGTGATGAGGTAGCTTCCCTGGCACCCAGCCTGTTGCATGCCACCAAGTCCTGCAGCCATGCCCCACCATGCCTGTGGGCGAGGGCTGGGACCCTTGGGACAGGGCTGGAGGTACAACCAGCCTGGGCAGGGGAGGATGCATCCGTCCTCCAATGTGCCACCCTGTCCCCCAGTTCCACCGTACAGCCCTGCACCGCTCCTCACTGGAGGGACACATGGAAATCCTGCAGAAGCTGCTGGACAGTGGGGCCACTGTTGACTTCAGGGACCGGGTGAGTCTGGATTCTGCTTCTGCATGCTGGTCTGAGCATCTGGGTGTGTTGCAGCCAGAACTACAGCAGGACTGAGGACCCTGCAGTGGGGCAGTGCTGTCCCCATCACGGACGTGGCTGCAGGCAGGGCTCTGCCAGTTCAGCTCCAGCACGGGGACCTGCTGGGGCAGAGGACAGGCACAGAGTAGGGGTGTCCCCCACCATGACACAGCACTGTTTGTCCAGCTGGACTGCACTGCCATACACTGGGCCTGCCGGGGTGGGCACCTGGATGCTGTCAAACTGCTGCAGGACCGTGGGGCAGACCTCAATGTGAAGGACAAGGTGAGCAGGGCAGAGCAGGTCACAGGGTTGTGCCAGGGGCAGGGGCATACCCTGAAGTACCAGAGTTGACCCTCTGTTGGGTTAGTAGGTGTGGGTGCTGATCCCCCCTGATGTCCATCTCATCCCCCCTCAAGCTGCTCAGCACACCCCTTCACGTGGCCACCCGAACCGGACACCTTGACATCGTGGAGCATCTCATCCACTGCGGGGTGGATGTCAATGCCCCAGACAGGGTGAGTGCTGCAGCCATGCAGGCATCACTGGGGGCAACACTGATCCCCCTCCCTGTGTTGACCCCTCCAAGGGCTTCCAGCACCCACAGGGGGGACATCTGGACACACGCATCCCTGCCCCAGGGTGGCTGCAGCCACAGCCAGGTCTGAGACAGGAATGGTCCCTCTTCAGGGAAGATTGGTGTGCTGGGGACTGAGGAGCAGTGCTGGGGACAAGCAGAGGGTCCTTGTCCCTGGACCACACGCTCCAATAAAGCTGTGTCTCTCACAGGAGGGTGACACAGCGCTGCATGATGCCACACGGCTCAGTCGCTACAAGATCATCAAAACACTTATCCTGCACGGGGCTGACATGATGGCCAAGAATGAGGTGAGTATGTGGGGCCAGCACCGAGGCCATTTCCTGCCCCACCATGTTGCACCACCCTGTGCCCAGCCTCTCTCTGCCCACTCTTGCAGGCTGGCAAGACCCCGACAGACCTGGTGCAGCAGTGGCAGGTGGACACACGCCAGGCGCTGGAGACCAAGGAGCAGCCACAGGGGGAGATGGAGGTCCCTGCATGATGGCACCAGGCAGGGACCAAGGGCTGGGCCCAGCTCCAAGGAGCAGGATCCAGACAATCTTGTCTGTGTCAATAAAAGTCAGCAAAGAGCAGTGTTTGGCTCCAGGTGTCTTTGTGTTTGGGCAGCCTGCACTAGCATTGATGGGTGGGCCTGGGGAAGCTGGGTTATCCTGGGAGCAGGGTTATCTGGCAGCATGATGAGCCCTGCCTCCTATCACTAGGACTCAAGTATTGGTGACACCAAGGGGTTCAAGGGCAGGACTACTCACTGCAGGAGTCCTGATTGCTCACAGTCCTATGAAGTCCCACCTGGGCAAGCTCAGGGAGGAAAAATTCATGGAGGACAGCTCAACCTGAGTCCATGTTGTGCTGTAGGCTGGGGCTGTGCCAGAGAGCAGCAGCTGTACCCATGCTGGACAGCCGCTCTGTGGGGTTGGATGGCTTCTTGTCCTTCTGCCTTTCCTGCTGCAGCCATCCCCAGGGGACATGTGGTCCCTTTGCATACATGCCGAGTGCAGTGCTCACTGCTCCCCATATGGAAATGCTCAGACTCACCCGTTTACAGGAGACCCGACGCTGACAGCTGGATCAGGTGATCCCTGACCAAAGCCCTGGGACTGCTTGCAATGCCTGGTCCCTCCCTGACCTTGCAGCCCCGTACGAGGCAGAGGAATGGCTGCCAAGGTTGGCAAAAAGAAGGGAAAGCCACGGCCGCGGTGGCCAAAGCTCACCTGGAGGGGCGCTGAGCTCCTTGCAGCCAGCTCCTGAATGGGGAAGAACATCCTGAGCTCATCTGGTACCACCCCCCATGTCACCTGCCCAGCAGGGTTGCGGGTCCCTCACGTGCCCCGTCAAACATTAACAGCCCCTCGGCGAGGCAAGCGGCACAGCCGGCGACAGCACCCGGCCACCATGGCATTCAGCACCCGCCTCGCCTCCTCCCTCCGGTCCGCCCTGGCAGCTCTGCGCTGGGCAGCCCCCAGGCATTGCCGGGGGCTCAGCACCCCGCAGGGATCAGAGCCCTCATTCAATCTTGGGGGAATCTTCCCACCGCTCGCCACCCCTTTCTCACCCACACAGGAGGTGGACTATGCCCAGCTGGAGGGGAACCTGCACCGCTATGCCCGCATCCCTTTCCGAGGTAAGCGCTACCCCCGTCCTCCTCCGTGCAGGCTCCCGCTAGATCCTCGCCTGCCACAGAGGCTGTGCAGGCAGCCTGCCAGCTTCCCAAGAGTGCTCAGCCTCTAGCTGGACTTTGCTCCGTGGCTGGCAACACCTCGGGTCACCCACCTGGGGCTCTTTGCATGGCACGTGCCCGGGCACACAAGTGTGTCCTTGCACACCCCCACCACACGCCAGCACAGGCTTGCACACACACTCTACACATGTGCAGGCTTGCACACATGCTCCACGCATAGCTGCAGGCTTGAACCTACGCAGTGTGCTCCCATGCACACTTTGAAAAATTCATGGGATATGACCTGTTGATTGCCAAGGATGGATAGATGATAGGAGAGGAGCTGCAGCTTCACAAGGATGATCCCCAGAGTCTCCTCTCTTCTGACCAGGAGGCTGGGGCTGCAGGGACATAGGCCTGAGAGGGCACTCTGTGGGCTGTGGAGCTCTGCCTGAGTGCCAGTGGCAAAGAAGGGAGTGAGTGTAATGCAGATCCCTGACAGTCCTGGCACTGCCCTCCCCACGTTTGTGTTCCAGGGCTGGTGGCACTGGGCTCCAATGGGGAGTATCCATACCTGGCATCCCGTGAGAGGGTGGAGGTGGTGAGCTGCGTGCGCCGGGCTCTGCCTAGGGACCGCTTGCTGCTGGCTGGCTCGGGCTGTGAATGTGAGTGCCTGTGTGGGCAGCATGGGGGGCAGTGCAGGGCCATGTGTCCCCGCTGGAGCACCCCTCACCCCTTTGCCTCCTCCCCAGCCACCCAGGCCACCATCGAGCTGACAGTCAGTATGGCAGAGGCGGGGGCTGACGTGGCACTGGTTGTGACACCCTGCTATTACCGGGGGGCCATGACCACTGCTGCCCTGATCCATCACTACACAGAGGTGGGCCATGTCCAGCACCTGCCAGCCACACCAGCTGGGGCAGCAGGTTACACACGTCCAATGTGTCCCCAACCCACCCCAGCTACTGAAATCTGCCTGGCTGCCTGCAGGTTGGCGACGCATCCCCCATCCCTGTGGTGCTGTACAGTGTCCCTGCCAACACTGGCCTGGACCTGCCCATGGAGGCTGTCATCACCCTGGCTCAGCACCCGAACATCATTGGGATCAAGGACAGCGGTGGGGACGTGAGTGGGGCAGGACTTTCCCAGGGCTGCTTAACACCAAATGTGGACCTAAGCTGGGAATGGGAAATTGAGACCTGCAGCCCTTCCCTGGACCCCAGGGCTGCCAGCAGGCACTCTGCAGCAAGGGGGACTGGGTGATGCCTGCCCCAGGGCATGGCATGTCTCTCCTCAGATCACCCGCATGGGGCTGATGGTCCACAAGACAAGGCAGGAGGATTTCCAGGTGCTGGCAGGATCAGCTGGCTTCCTGCTGGCGAGCTATGCTGTGGGTAAGTGCAGCTGCCCATCCTTGGCTGGGGGCACTGCCTGGGGACACTGGCAGGGGGAGGCAGGCGAGAGACTGAGGTGCTGGCTAGGCACAGCATGCTGAGCTGGTGTCCTGGTGTCTCTAGGTGCCTCTGGGGCTGTGTGTGCCCTCGCCAATGTTCTGGGTGACCCATTGTGTCAGCTGGACCACCTGTGCCGCACGGGCCAGTGGCAGGAGGCCCGTGACCTGCAGCACCGCCTCATTGAGCCCAACACAGCGGTGAGCAGGCAAAACCCCACGGGTGCTGAAGGGAGGAGTGCCAGGCCATGACAGAGGCAAAGAATGGAAGTCCCTTGGGCTGCAGGGGGTGGAGGGGTGGTTCAGGGGGATAGGATGGCACAGCACCTTGGCCAGTGAGCCAAGACAGGCTGGAGGTGAGAAGGTGGGAAGTGCCAGCCCTGTCATGTTAAGGAACAGCTTGTCCACTGGCACCAGGCAGGGGTGCATGCCCCTCCGTGAGAGCCTTGCTGGCTATTTATAGGCAGCAGTGTGTTCAGGGGGAGAGCTGGTCTTTCCTGGGCCCCTCATCCCACTATGAAGCGCCTATCCCTGCTGCAGAGCCCAACATGCACCAGAGCTCCTGTGTGGAGTCCTGTGTGGGTGTGCTCTGCCCCCCCACCCCACAGTGGGCACTTCATGGGGTGCTGCAGCCACCGCACACCCTGCCAGCCTTGCATTCCCACGTGGGGAGGACAGGAGTGATGGCAAGCAAAGGAGCAGGGGCTGCACAGCGGAGCCCAGAGAGCATGCTGCCCCCTGGGAGCCAGAAAGCCTCCGTGCCCTCCCTCCCTCCCTCCCACAGGTCACCCGCCGGTTTGGGATCCCGGGGCTGAAGAAGGCCATGGAGTGGTTTGGCTACTATGGAGGTCCCTGCCGTGCACCCCTGGCCCCTCTGAGCCCTGCCCAGGTTGAAGAGCTGAGGAGCACCTTCAGTGCCAATGGCTGGTTGTGAGGTGTTCTCCATCTGCCCCTTCCCACACTGGGAAGGTACAGGAGTCAGAGACCCTGGGAACTGATGACATTCTGGGGACACTGGGAGGTGGCCAGGAAAGGGCCACCATATTACTCTTCCCTGTTGGACAGGGCTGGACTGGGAAGACAGGGTAGAGGAGGGCAACATCCCTGCCAGCCCCCACAGACCTGTTGTCTTTGCCTGGGAAGGGGTGGATCTTTGTGCCATGAATAAACCTGCAGTCTCCTCTTTGTGTCTGCAGTCCTTTCTGTGCAAGGCGCCCGCGCCATCCCTGCTCCCAGCAAAAAAGACATGGCACGGGTGTTTGGCAACATGGTTTACTCAGCTGAGGCCTGTGCAGGCAACAGCACAAGGCAGGGTCACAGCAAGGCACGGGGCCCGGTGTGGGCAGAGACTGGCAGGGAGGCACAGCCCCTGCAGCCCTGCACTGGGCAGTGAGGGCTGCAGGGACCCCTGTGCCACAGCCAGCCAGACCGCACCGGGGGTGAAGGTGAGCATGCAGTGGGGAGGTGAAGGATGCTTGTGGGGGGCAAAATGGGGAACTGTGTGCCCCCTGCCTGCCCCTTCACCATACGTCTATCCCCGCTCTGCCCAGGCCTCCTGCTCCAGCCCTGGCACTCCATGTGGCCCTGCTCACGTCCCTCACTCCAGGCTCCAGTTGACCCTTCTCCTTGCTCACCATTGCTAACATCCTCACCAGCGTTCAGCAGACATGCGCCAGGCTGGGCATTCCCAAGTCGCTCTTGGTGGGGATGCTGCTCCTGGTGTCCCCAAGGCAGTGGGTGGATGGGTGGATTGGCACAGGGATGAGGGGAAGGCAGCCCAATGGCTGGCCCTGAGAGCAGGCTGGATTCTTTGGGGACCGTAAGAATCAATGTCACTGTACCCTGGTCATGCAGAGGGGTGGCCAGTCACCCAGAGCTGAGGGTGCAGGCTACAGCATGCCCGGGGTGCCCACCCTGCCACCAGGACCAGGGCAACAAAGTGAGCCAGGAGCTGCCCCTCTGGGGGCACGTGGTTCAGTCAGCAGCTTCCAGCCAAGGCACCCTGGCAGTGGGGTCAGGGACCAGACTCTATCCCCCCGCTCCATCCTCTGCAGCTGGCTAGCAGCTGTAGTGGTCCACAGTCTTCCTGGGGGGAAGAGGGGCTACACCTCTGTCACCCTGTCCTTCTGCTGCTCCAGCAGGTGCCAGGGCTACAGCCAGAAAGAGAAGGCACCACGGCTGCCCCAGGGCACTTGGGTGGAGAGCAGAGGGTCCCATCCCCTCCAGCGGCAAGGGTTTGGCAGGAGGACGTTTGGAGGGGACGAAGGGCAGGGAGGCACCCAGCAGTGCCACATCCCTTCTCGAGGGCCAGCAGGGCCAGCCAGTGCCCAAGTAGGGGATCCAAGCTCTGGTAGGAGGGGATGCAGGCACCATCACGCTGTCAGGCTGTGGGCAGACTTGGAGGTGCCCTGGGCCCTCTGGATGATGGCTGTGCACTTCTCCCGCCGCAGCAGCTTGTTGTTCTCAAAGAAGCCCTCATTGCGGGGCACACCGTGTGAGCCATCAGGGAAGGTCAGGAGACCTGGGGAGGGGAGGGAAGGGCTGGGAGTGAAGAGGCAGGGAGCTGCACCCACAGGGGATGGGGGAAGGAGGGATGGAGCTGGAAGTGCTGGAAGGGCCCGTGCTGAGCAGGGGCCGTGCAGCACTCACCAAAGCCGTACACGCGCCCGCCTTTGAACTCGCCCTCAAAGGTCATGTTGTCACAGCGGGTGAAGACTCCAACGCCATTGAACTTGCCCTGCACAAACTCCCCCTCGTACCTGTGTGGGAGGGTCTCCTGAGGCAGCAGCTCCCCACAGCAAGGGGGAATGCCCAGGGAGGTGTGCACAGGAGCACCGTGCCCACCTGGAGCCGTCGGAGAAGGTGAGCACGCCGCAGCCGTGGAAGAGCCCGTTCTCAAAGTGCCCCACGTAAGCAGTGCCATCAGCAAACGTCAGCTGCCCAATGCCGTGCCTACGACCTAGGTGAGCGCAGAAATGGGCAGCACTGGGCAGAGCTGGGACCTGCCCCAGTGTGGAGCTGAGCAGAGGTGTGGGGTTTGCTTGTCCCCCAGCACAGGTGGCACCGTTCCCTCCTGCTACATCTCACCTTCTTTCCACTCGCCGCGGTACTCCTCCCCGTTGGAGTAGGTGAAGGAGCCTTTGGTGAGGGTCATGGCAACAGCCTCCGGCACAGCAGGACAAGAGCTGGCAGGGAAAGGCACAGGGAGCTGCTGGGCAGGGAGAGCAGCTCGGCTTGCCCAGAGCCCTTGCATCCTCTCAGCTCGCAGAGAGGGACCTGTTTGCCCTGGTGACAGCTCTGCTAAGGCACAGCACAGATGAGGAGGTGAGCCCAGGAGCACAGCTGCCCTGCCCAGGCTCTGAAACTCCAGCCGCCAGGTTCGGGTTGCTGCCCGCCCCACTGCAGGGCTCAGGGAGATGTGAGCCCAGGGGGGTCACAGCCCTGTGAAACGTGAGTGAGTGGCATGAACTGGCTGCCTCCATCATGGCACTCCAGCAGAACCCCAGAGGGTTCTGTGCAGGCTCAGGCCAGGAGCTATTCTCAGCTTTGCTGAGGCAGTCCCAGGCAGAAAAAAGTGTTTTGGAGAGGAGATGGATTTGCTGGATTGTGTTCAGGGGCAGTACTTCAGGAGAGGGGACAGAGAGCTTGTGGAGTTTCCAGATTCAGCATCAAGAATGGGTAGACCCGGTTCACCCCCCAGGGATGAGAGGACACTCCTCCCAAGAGGGACAGCAGAGATAGGATCCTGGGGCTTCAGGGCTTTGCTCGGCTACCCAGGCTTTGCGAACCTGCCTGCCAACAGCAAGCAGCCCCTGAAGCCCTGCACACCTCACAAAGCCTTGCCATGCAGCACGGCTCTCCCCAGCACACAGGGAAGGCACCAGAATAGAGACAGCCCGGCAGGTGGGCTGGGCGGTGTCTCTCCAGCAGCTGCCAGGCGGCTCAGTCAGTACCAGAGATGGGAAGGGGCTCCCAGCATCTAAGCGGGCTCTATCTGCTTACAGCCGGCTGCACATCACCCAAAAGGTGGGTACTGAACCACATGAACCAGCAGGACGTGGCGTTCAGGAGCAACACAGGAACTTGCCAGGGCTTTGTGTCAGAGAAATGGCCCCAGCCAAGGCGAACAGCGACTGAACAGTGCTCTCTGCTGATCGGAGGCACCGGGAGCGCACCGCTGGCTCCCACCCTGCAGCCTGCCCAGCCACGCCAGGCGCAGGAGAGGGTGCTGCCTCGGGCTGTGACACGGCCAGCACGGCCTGTGACACTTCGGCCGGAGGACAGCACCCCACGAACACTCTAGCCTGCCCAGGAGCCGGACCCGCGCGCGCTGGGCTCCCACCGCCCCGAGCCTGCAGCACGTACCGCGCCGGCCGCAGGGAGGGGCAAGGCGCCCCGCGCTGCCCGAATCGCACAGTGGCCGAGGGTGCGCGACCTCGTTGCACCACACATCCCCGGGCAGAGGCACGGACAACCTGCCCGGACCACGCACCCACGGGAGATGCGCGCACACCCCGCCTGGGCAGTGTGTCCGGGGCCGTGACCGCGCCCACGGGTGATGCACCCACACCCCCGTGTACCAATATCCCGTCGTGTCTCTGTTCCCGTGAGCGATCACCCACACCCCGCCGTGTCCGTGCACCACGGCTGATACACCCGCACCCCAATGTGTGCATGCACCCACGGCTGACACACGCACGCCCCACCACCGGGACGCGCGTGGCGATTCTCACGGGCCCGGTGCGTGCCTAGGAGCGGAGCGGGGCGCGCCGGGCGGGTGGCGCAGGAACCCGCGGCCCGCGCTCACCTGGCTCCGCGCTGTTCGCCTACACCGCTCCCCAGCAGGTCCCGCCGAGGGGCGGTGGCCGCCACCGCCCCTGCCAGCACCCCGCCCCGCCAGGCGGTGCCACGCCGCCAGCGTCCATCCCCACTCGCCGTTGGCTATTTCCATGGCAACCACTAGCAACGCGACTGTTCATTGGCCAGCTGCGCAGCACGCCCTCGCCGGCCGCCATCTTTGTGTGGGGCAAGGAGCTCGCCCCCAGTGGGCGCGGCCGCAGAGGGGCAGCGCCCTCCTGCCACCATCTTTGTGAAGGGCAGAAATGGGCATGGCCACTCCAGAGCGTCCATCTTTGTGTAGGGCACTAGCGCCAGCCGCCACGGCGGGGGTGTACGGGGGCGAAGACACCCTGGCCTCCTCGAACGAACGGTTCGAGGCGCGAGAGCTTCCGAGCTAGCCCCAGCGGTATCATGTTCGCAGCTGCCCCCGCGGCTCCGGCCGCAGCGGCCGGGCTGGGCGTGGCGCTACGTGGGGCGGAGCAGCCAATGGGGTGCGGTGGGGGGTGGAACAGCCCCTGGGACGCCGTGACGCGCACGGAACCGGAAGCGGCGGTAGCGGCACGGCGGGGCCGGGCGGGCGGCGCGATGGACGAGACGAGCCCGCTGGTGTCGCCGGAGAGGGCGCAGGGCCCCGACTACGGGCTGCCGGGGGGTGCCGTGCGCGCCCTCCCGCCCGCCGCGCCTCCGCCGCCCTCCCCTCCCGGCTCCCCTGGCGGCCGCGACCGCGAGCGGCAGCCGCTGCTGGAGCGCGGTGCGCGGGGCCCGGCAGCGGCGCAGGCCCAGGCGCAGGCCCAGGCGGCGGCGGCAGCAGCTGCGGCGGCAGCGGCGGCCGCGCAGCGGGAGCGCAACGACTTCCCCGAGGATCCCGAGTTTGCCGACGTGGTGCGGCGGGCTGAGCTGGCCAGCGAGCGCGGCATCTTCCCCGAGCGCATCTCGCAAGGCTCCAGCGGCAGCTACTTCGTGAAGGACCCGCAGGGGGTGAGCTGGGCCTAGCCCCGCGTGGCCGACCCTGGGGTGGTGTCGCCCCCGTAGCTCCGGAGGCCTGTGGGCTGAGCGGCACCGGCCGGGAGCGAGACGCTGGCGGGAGTGACCGGCCGTGGAGGGCTGGTAGGAGCGACCGGAGTGGGTCTGAGCCTCCCCGGGGAGAAGTACAGTGGGACCAGCAGCGAGAGTGCGGGGCAGCAGTGTCCAAGTGTGATTCAACCTCGTCTGCGGCTTTGTGCTCAAAAAGGAAGGGTCACACGCTCCCGCAGGCCTGTGCATCAGCATCTGAACACAGTGACTCCAGCTCCAGGGCTGTGACTCTGTGGGCTGAGCTGGTTTTGGCCTGTTTTTTTGAACTGTGAGATGTCCTCTCTGTGGCTGCGTGGTTGGTATAGTGGAGACAAAGTCCTCAGCATGTAGCTGGTCCCCTGTAGGCCTGGTGGGCTGTGTGGCAGCCGTCTTTGTGCCACTGACCGGATGAGTGTACAGCACAGGCTGGCTTGTCTTGTGACCTGCTGCTCCCTGCCCAATTACTTGAGCTCTTGCTGCTTCCTGTGACTCCCTTGCCACGTGTGTGCTGGGATGCTTCCAGGGAATTGGGAGTGAGATCTGTGGTCTCTGATGTGTCCTAGTTTTCCCTCTCTGGGTGAAAGCTGGCTCCTGGAAGCTGTTGCAGGCAGTTCCAGCTCAGCTGATGGCATGTGGGGAAATACTCGTTTGTGCCACAGCCCAGCTCCCTCCTATTGCTCAATATGAGACCTGGAGTGGGCAGCCAGATGAGCTGCTTGGGGATTGCAGGCTGGAGGCTGCCTGGCTGTAGGAGACTCAAACTCAGGGTTGGCTGCTGGAGCATGAGTGTGAGAAGTCAAAGTCTGGTGTTGTCAGCTGGCAGGTCCCCCAGATTATCCTGCTGCCAGCAAATGTGGTGTGTGACTGGTTGCTGTGATTGCTGCCCAGGGTTACCAAAAACATCCCACTGCACAGGAAAGAGTGCAGCATGTAGATGTTGTGAGCAGCAGGGGGAGTATACTGGGGGGGAAAACTTTCTTCTTTGATTATTTTCCTTGAGGCTACTGGGGCCTGAGCTGTTCCAGGGCTGTGCTGCTCAGCCCCAGTGGTTATGATCACCCCACTGCCAGCTGCTCCCCTGTGCTGGCCAAGCTCTCTCTGCCTTGCTGCTGGCACCAGGCAGACCTGTTTTCCCTGTCAGTTCTGCTCTCGGCATGGCTCTGTCTGGAAGGTGGTGCTGTGCTGCCAGGCCTCTGGTGTCTGCTTCCACGCTGTCCCTGCCTGACTGGGCCTTTTTCTGCTGGACTGGTTCCATGGAGCACAGGGCTTTATGCTGCCAGAGCTCCTGACAGGCCTCTTTGTGGGCTTATATCCAAGCATGGGTATATTGGATATATTGACAGTCGTGTGACAGCCGTGTGGGGCTGGTTTGGGGGATTGCCTTCCTGCCTGCTAGGGAAAGTGGCTCCACCATGTGATCTGGACATGGCTCAAGTGATCCTCTTCCCTCAAACCCTCCCTTTCTGTCTTCCTGGTGAACAAAGCTTTGGTTCTGCTTGCTCTGGCCTGGCTTTTGGCCCCTGACAGACTAATATTGCATTGAGGTTCCCTGCTGAAGCACTGGGACTCATGTTCTACTTCCACATTCTGGCAGGAGCTCAGCTTGGGGAAGTGACTCCCACTCAGGCTAGGGCTACCAGTAGCCATGGGGAGAAGGCCTGGTTGCATGTGATGCTGAGTCACTCCAGAGCAGGGACTGCCATCCCCCTAGGGATGCCTGACTTGGGACAGGTGGCCTTGCTCCTGTCCCAGCCCTTCTCTCATCTGTGTGCCATGGCAGTGCTGGCTCAGTGGTGGTGCAG
Source organism: Haemorhous mexicanus (assembly GCF_027477595.1). Classification (NCBI taxonomy): domain Eukaryota; kingdom Metazoa; phylum Chordata; class Aves; order Passeriformes; family Fringillidae; genus Haemorhous; species Haemorhous mexicanus. The sequence continues at coordinate 28,734,110 of NC_082347.1, read as the reverse complement.
TGTCCTGCACAAGGCTTCTGTGCCCTCTGCAGCAGGGGGACACCTACACTGCTGTCCGCAGTGTTGGGTTGGCGTGTGTGTGAGGCTGGGTTGAGGGGCTGGGAGTGCTGCTGGTACCAGCTGGTGGCCAGTTTGGACCTGCCTGTGCTCTCTTGTCCACAGTGTTTCCAGAGTGTCAGCCCTTCTGCTGGACTCCCCAGCACAGAGCCCTGGCTCCTCAGGGGTCCTGCAGGTTCTCGGCTGTTTTGGTCCTTTTCCTCTGGTCAGTTTGGGATCAGCTCTGTTCAATGGATTCTTGAGCCAGGGCAGGAATTGCTGTCCTTGTCCCTTTCCTGTATGAACGTAATGACCAATGATGAGCAGTAGCTCTCCCCCGCCATCCAAAGGTCACTGGAATGAGACTGATGTGTTTACCAGGAGACTGCATTATCACTGGTGTTTTTTGGGACTCATGTTGGGTATAAAGGTCTCTGGGCAGCACTCTGTTCTTGTGGGATGGGATGGTGGCTGGAGTGGGCTTCTTCCCAGCTCTGCCTACCTCTCAGGAGCTGTGGAGTTTTGCCTAGTCCCAGGAGGCTGGTTATTATCCTAATGAGGAGCAGTTCTGGACCTGTTCCTTAGTATCCCCGCTGTGGGCTGAGGAAAGTGTCCCAGCTCTGCCAGCTTCCTGGACTCAGCCCTCTTCTCTCCCACTTACAGAAAATCATTGGTGTCTTCAAGCCCAAGAATGAGGAGCCCTATGGGCAGCTGAACCCCAAGTGGACCAAGTGGCTTCAGAAGTTGTGCTGCCCATGTTGCTTTGGGAGAGACTGCCTTGTCCTGAATCAGGGCTACCTGTCAGAGGCAGGTGCCAGCCTGGTAGACCAGAAACTGGAACTCAACATTGTTCCCCGCACAAAGGTGAGGGGACAGCTGCTGGGGGCTTCTTCTGGGGAGGCTTTTGTGTGCTTCCACACAGCTCTGCTTGCACCTTATCTTGTGTCACTGCTGACCTAGGAGATTGAGTGCTCTAGAGTAGGACTGTTCCTGCTCAAACTGTGGGGATCCTTTGCTGGGCAGAGCTCTGGGAGATGCTTGTGTCTTTTCAGGCAGTCCTGTGATTTGCCAGAGGCCCCTGCTGACTGTGCTCATGTCTCTCCAGGTGGTGTATCTGGCCAGTGAGACCTTTAACTACAGTGCCATTGACAGGGTGAAGTCCCGAGGAAAGAGGCTGGCCCTGGAGAAGGTGCCCAAAGTTGGCCAGCGCTTCAACCGCATTGGTCTGCCACCCAAGGTAGGGCTGCCAGCCTCCATGCCTGCCTGTTAGCACCTCCCTGGCCTCTGGCCTTCTGTAATGCAGCCTATCCTTGCTTCAGGTGGGCTCCTTCCAGCTCTTTGTGGAAGGCTACAAGGATGCAGACTACTGGCTGCGGCGGTTTGAAGCTGAGCCGCTCCCGGAGAACACAAATCGGCAGCTGCTGCTGCAGTTCGAGCGGCTGGTGGTGCTGGATTACATCATCAGGAACACAGGTAGGGCCAGCTGCCTGCCATTGGATGCTGCTGCTCCTTCATGTCCTACCTTGCTGGAGAAGGGGGAGGGAGATAGGGTCTCTGTGGCTTTTCCCTGCACCCAAAACTCCTCTCCCCTCGGTTGCTGGCAGGTGACATCTGCCACTAGGCAGAATGCAGCTGCTGGGCTGCTCACCACCTGAGGCTCTGGCTGCTGGCCAGTTTACTGGCAGATCTGTATCTGCAGTGGTGCTCAGGTGAAAGTTTTACAACTGTGAGGATCCAGGGACATCCAGAAATCCAGCACCTAACTGTTCCCCTGTATATCCCATTTCACACCGTGTTCCTGAGTTTCTGCTAGGCTGGAAGGGATTGAGGTTGTCCTCCGGGCCTTGCAGGCTGACCTTTCTCTTGGGAGCTGGCAATATGTGGACCTCTAGGGCTGTCTGTGAGGGGCTTGATGTGGCTTCCCATGCCTGCAGCATGTTTAAGGGCTCTGGGAGTTTGTGCCTAAAATGTGTCTGTCTCCCTTCTGGGTCAGTGGAGGAATAGTCTTCTGCCCAGCCCGGTGCAGGGAAGCACTGGTACTGACATAGCTGGTTTTATCTCCCTTCAGATCGGGGCAATGACAACTGGCTCATCAAGTATGACTGTCCCCTGGACAGCGCGGGCGTGCGGGTGAGTGGCTGCTCCTGGGCAGGGGCAACACAGGGACTCTGCTTCTGGAAGCTGCCAGCTTGGCAGACAGGACAGGAATTTCCCATCTGGTTTGGGTTTCCAAATGTGTTGAGACCTGATCTTGTCTCCTGGGCCCTTTGTTACCATTTGCGTTGGTGACTTGTGGCCTAGTGGGACTTTGTGAGGGTGCAGCTGAACTCTGTGAGGGAAACTGGTGTTGCTGAACCTTGGAGTGAGGCCTGGGGAGGGGAACAGCCTTGTCCCCCTTCCCACCCAAAGCAGCCTATGTTTCCCTGTGGTTAAGGTGCCATGCTACAGGCAAGAAGCTGCTGTGCCTCTGTGGTAGCCAGGGCAGATATCCTGACAGTGGGGCTGCAGGGAGCAGGAGGAGGACTGTTCCTGCTGGGAGGTCCTCCTTGTGACATGCTTCACTTCCTTCCAGGACAGCGACTGGGTGGTGGTGAAGGAGCCCATCATCAAGCTGGCTGCTATAGACAATGGTTTGGCCTTTCCCTTGAAACACCCGGACTCCTGGAGAGCATGTGAGTCCCTAAGGCTATGCCAAGGCACCATGGCAAACCACACAACTCCATGCTTGGGCATCCTTTTCAAGGACTGTAGAGAAGACGGTTAGGGCTGTGCCTCTGCAACTTCTGGGTTCATGGGCAGCTCCTCAGCAGAGACTGTACAAGGCAGATGCTGGAGCCTGTGTCCCAGATTCAGGGAATCTGGCACCCAGGGGCACGTGGCACCATGCATTGCATTCCCCAGTTCTAATGTCTCCTGCTCTCTTCCACAGATCCGTTCTATTGGGCATGGCTGCCCCAGGCCAAAATCCCCTTTTCACAGGAGATCAAGGACCTGATTCTTCCCAAGATCTCAGACCCCAACTTTGTCAAGGACCTGGAGGAAGATCTGTATGAGCTCTTCAAGGTGAGCTGGAGGAGTGGGTAAAGATGATGTGCGAGGAGGAAAAGCAGGAGTGGTATTGGAGAACTCCCTCTCAAGGTTGCAGGGACAGAGAGGTGGTCAAGCTCCTGACTGTTTCTGGGCTGAGACACAGCAGGGTTATCCTTCTGCCAGAAGCTGAAGATTCAGTGTGGGAGAAGCAGGAAACCCATAGGACAGGGTATGACTTACTTGGGGAATAGGCATCTTGTTCACTGCATGAAGCAGTGGGTGGATCTCATTGTGTTCATTGCTCTCTCTCTCTTGCAGAAAGACCCTGGCTTTGACAGGGGACAGTTTCACAAGCAGATTGCTGTTATGAGAGGCCAGGTAAGCTGTGCATAGGGAAGACAGATGGGTGAGGTAGGAAGCCCTGTCCTGCCTTTGTGGCAGGAAGGGTGCTGGAGTGGATGCTTTCTGTTGCTCTGGCAGGGCAGCTCAGGCATTGCTCTGTTATGCCATACAGATCCTGAACCTGACTCAGGCATTGAAAGATGGGAAGAGTCCACTGCACCTGGTTCAGATGCCACCTGTGATTGTGGAAACAGCGCGCTCCCACCAGCGCTCCGCCAGTGAGTCCTACACGCAGAGCTTCCAGAGCCGGAAGCCGTTCTTCTCATGGTGGTAGCTGTGGGAGCCATGGGCAGGGCTTGGCCACCTTGGACTAGCACTGCAAGAGGAGCTGGGCCACTGCCGGCTCCTGTGGCTGGGACTCGACGTTCAGGGTAGAGCGAGCAGATGTGACTGGAGGAACTTGCAGCTGAACTGGAGGAGCCAGGCAGAATGGGCATGGTCCCTCCCCAGCTCCATTGGAGCTTGGTGCCCTGCCTGGGGCAGGGGCTAGGGGGAGGTGTGGGAATCTACCAGGAACTGTGGTATGGCTGGGATCCTGCTCCTGCCTCTGTTCCTTGGCCTGCATGCGGTTCTGAGCACTCCTGCTTGGGGCTGGGATGAACGGGCTACCTGAGCCAGGATCCGTCCAGCCCTTTACACCAGCCACTGGCCCATTTTTTCCCCCACCATGCCAGCTGCCAGGCTGGGAAGACCTTTAGCAGGTGATACCCCCTCCATTTCCCTGAGGGTGTGCTGTACTCCTCCACTGTCCCTCCAGTGCCCCAACCCCGTGCACGCTGCTTTCCTCAGGGGGAGTTCCTGCTGCCCACTGGCGTAGCGGGGACCACAATGAACGGCTGTTCGCTGGCTAGAGGCTCGAGGAGGGGACATAAGAGGGACAACACATGGGTCTGGCTTGGATGCAGTTAGACACTAAGGCAAAAAAGGTGCTGGCTTGTCCCTGTGAAGAGCAGGTGGCTTCGCAGAGCTCTCCCATGGGAGCTCTCCCCTTTTGCCCCAGTCCATTTCTCCTGCCTGGTCTCCATAGCTGCTCTCGCTTGACTTTCTTTCCTCTCCCAGCAAGCTCCCTGGCTGCTGTGCAGCCAGCATGCTGCCAGCCTTGTCTGTGCCTAGGGACCCTCTGAAGGGCAGGGGTTGCCAGGGAAGAGCTGGAGGGGCTCTTCTGCCACATGGGTGGGAGCACTGGGTGACCAGCATGGACTCCTGGCTGCCCTGGAGCTGACAATCTCGCAGGCCTGCTGTGGGTGGGGAGGCAGGGAGCCCCTCTCTTACCAGCAGCTGCTGAGCTTGTTTGTATAAAAGCACCAGGGCTGCTGCTTGCACCCGCTTGCCTTGAGCTGTGACTTCTCAGGCTGCTGGGGAAAGTCAGTGTTGGGTCTTGCTGTTCTGTTAGCCCGTCTTTGGGGAGAGAGAGGAATGAAGGCAGGTGAACCTGGGAAGGCAGAGCAGCTGCCTTGTCTCCTGCAATAGAGAGGGGACTCAGCACTGGCTGTGTAAGCACAGAGGGGGCAGCAGTGGAGACCCAACTCCCCGGCCGGGCCCAGCTGCATTTGACTGACCCAAAATGTATTGTTCTAATGCACTGTAGAAATGTATGTAATGTATTTAAACCATGCAACGGTCTGAATAACAGAGCTGCCATTCAGCTGGCTACATCTGTGCCTCTGCAGCACTCTAGAGCAGGTTGGGCCCCCTCGACCCATGGCTGGTATCCATGTGTACCTGCACAGGGATGCACTAGTCGCCTGCAGCTGCTGGAGCTGCTGCAGGACAGAGTTCCTTTCCTGTTGGTTCATGCTGGACATTGAGGGCAAACAGCTGCCCAGGCTGTCTCTTGGCATCCTGTGTCTGGAGATCCTGCTACGGTCTCTCCTGGGCCTGGTGGCTCTTGGAGAGGGAGCTCTGGAGGCTGGAGATGAGGCTGCCCAGCTGCTGCTTCTACTCCACGAAGCGGCCACATTCAGAGTGCAAGGCTGCTTCCTATAGCTGCTTCTCCTTCAACCACAGGACTGTGGCCTGGAGTTTTGTTCTTTTGGCAGTGGGGCTGAATACCTCCTGCTTCATCTGCTCCAGCTTCAGAATATCCCCCATGACTTCTCAGTTCTCCTGAGAGCTACACTCTTCCAGCTTGGCCAGCTGGTCTTCCAGCAGAGAAATCTTTCCCTGGAGAATCTCTATTCTCTCTTCGTAGTGTTCCTTCTCATGAAGGGCAGCATGTAGCTTTTTCTTCAGTTGTCCTTGTGACTGTGCCAGGGCATTTACTATGTGACTGTGCACTGGAACAGACTGTCCAGAGAGGCTGCAGAGTCTCCCTCAGAAGAGATACTCAGGAACCATCTGGATGCGATCCTATGACATCTGCTCTAGGATGACCCTGCTTAAGCCAGGAGGCTGGAACAGATGACCCACAGATCTGTTCCAACCTCACCTGTGGTGTGGGGCTGTTCCCCTTGCACTAGATGCTGTACAACAGTTCTTGTACAATGTTCTGCCACTCACGGATGGGCAGGACGAAACCAGAGCCTCACCCAGCTACCACTGTCCACCCTTTATTAACCATTCATTGCACCCTGCCCAGTACACTTAGGGTTCTTGGAAGGCTGCTCGCCACGGCCCAGCCGCTCAGCGCTGCTACATGGACCCCGAGCCCGTCTTGGCCCCGCAGTCACCCTCCAGCTTCTTCTCCGCGATCCTAGGGGCAAGAGGTGTGTGTCAGCGGCGTGGCCCGGCCGCACTTCCCCCGGTTGCCCCGCCTCCGCGACCCGTACCTACCGAAGGTGTTCGAAGCGCCGTAGCGCGGCCATCCCACCGCCGGGCTGGGCTGTTCGTTGTCGCTGAAGCCGCCGCAGGGCCCGCGCCATGCGCCGCTGGCCCGCGTACCGCCAGACGAGGTGGGCGCGCTCCTCGGGCCGCTCGGCCCCGCCGCTCCGGAACAGGCTCCGCAGCTCTCGCAGCCCCACGCCCTGGAAGATGTTGGCCGAGGCCCGCTTACGGGCGCGGGCTGCAGGCGCCGCCCGTCCCGGAGAGTCGCTCACCACCGAGGCCGGAGTGCCCATGGCCCTGGCCACTGCGGGCACCGAATAGTCGGCGTCAGGCTCCGGTCTCGCCGCCCGGTCCGGCCCGCCTCCCCCGGGATCCGGCGCGGATGCCCAGTGAGGAACGGGGCCAGTCGGGTTAAGGGCGGTCCGGGATGCCGGGCAGGGGGCCAGCCGCACAGGCGTGGCCGCCCGGGAACGCGGGAGACGCCCCGGCTCGGGCCGGGGCACGCAAGTCCGGTCCCGCCCTGCTCGGGGCGCTGGGCCCTGCCGTGACCCACTTTCGCTCCGGCGCTGCCCCGAACCCAGCGGCCCCTCGCACAGACCTGGCGGTGGCGGCTCCGCCTGGTGTCCGCTGCGTTCCCGGACCCGCTTCGCGCCACCGCGCCGGGGTCCCGCCACAGCCGCGCGCCCCATTCATTCACCCGCTGCGTGCCGGCCCCGCCCCTTCACCAATCCCCGCCCGTCTCTCGCTGCAGCGACCAATCGGCGCCGAGGGGCGCGGCTGCCCCGCTTTGCTAGGCGGCCACGTGGCGCAGATGACGTCACGGGCGGGGTGCTAGGCCTCGCCCCTGGGCGGGGTCACGCCGCTCGGCACTCCGAAGGGAATCCCGGATGACGTAAGGGGAACCCCGGCGCGCGCCCCCGGCCGGCCGCCGCACGGGGTCCCGGTGCGCTGTCCCTGGGCCCCGCCGCCGGCATCGGTCGCCGTCTCCCACGTCGTCCCGCCCCCCCTCGCCCACCGCGTTGTGGCCCGCCCCGGCGGCAGCGGGACGAGCGCGGCGGTCCCTGCCCGACGGCGCATCCGCGGCGGCCCTCGGGTGTCCGATGGGCCGGCGGGAGGTGCGGCGGGGCGCGGAGGCGGGGCGGAGCGGAGAGAGGCCCCGCGCGGGGAGGACCGCTAAGTGCCAGATGTTTGGCAACAGCCAGGGAGGAAGTCGCTGCCGGGGCCCTGAGTCCCGCCCGAGCCGCGCCGGAGTAGGCAGGGCCGCGCCATGGCCCGCACGGCTCCCCCGACAGTGCCGCCGCCCCCGGGGCCGCCGGCCCGCGGCTCTCTCAGCCTCCATCGCGCCTACCTGCGGAGCCCGCTGGGCCTGCTACGCCTGGGGCAACTGGCTCTGGGCGCTGCCTTCTGGGTGACGGTAGCGGCTCATAAGTACGAGGGGGCGGCCCACTTCGCTCTGTTTGCCGCCGTCCTCATCTGGCTCCTCACCCTGGCCCTCTTCGGGCTGAGCCTGCTGGGGCGCTGGGAGCTGGTGCCCTGGTTGGGCTCCCGCTGGCTCCTCACCAACCTGGTGCACGACCTGGCACTGGGTATGGGGCTCTACGCAGCTGCCACTGGCATCATGGGTCACAAGGCCAAGCAGAGAAGCTTTTGCAACCTGCCGGGCTACAGCCAGCACTGCCTGTACAGTGCCTACCTGAGCGCCTCCATCTGTGGGGGCATCACTGCCTGCCTGTACCTCTTCTCCGGGCTCTATTGCCTCTTGCGGCGTTGCCAGGACCAGCGAGACATCATCTGACATCCTGTGCCACTAGGCTCCCCTTCTCAGCCGCAGACAGAACACAGCCTGTCTTTGGGATGAAATGACCCTGCCACCCAATCCCCTCCTGGCTGACTGCACTGCAATTCCTCCAGAGACTCCTGCACAGATGGATGGACAGACAGAGGCCTTCGCCGAGCACGGCTTCCCCTGCAGCGCATCAAGACAGCATGGACACCCAGCCACTGCACAGGCCCTTCTCCCAGCCCTGGACAGATGTAGGCTACTGCAAGTGGAAGGACCCAAATGGAGAGCCCCTAAGAGGGATACCAATCTTTGGGAGCCCCCCCCTAGGACTCAAGCCAAAATTCCCTGCCCCTGGTCTTGCAGATGCTGCATGCTCAGGTGGGTGCTGACTTTTCCCTGGGGTAGAGGGGGGACTGGCTTAGGGGAGCTGAGCTGGGGGCAGCAGTGCCTAGTCGAGTTGGATGGGCATAAACACCCCTGACCTGCGGGCAGCCCCATATTGCCATTCCAGCTGCATGGCGCCTCCACAATTCCCTAAGGGAGGCTCTGAACTTGGCTTCCCCAGCCTGGGCCCCTCCTTCTGTCTGGCTTGAAAACATCCTTTATCTTATTGGAGCTCCAAAGGGCTCAGTGCCTCCCTGCCCTGCACTTGAGGGGTGTGGAGACCCAGGTACTGCAAAGCCAGATCCAGCATCACCCCAATCCAGTCTGGAGATTGAGCAGGGCAGCAAGGCCTCCATTGCTGTGGAGGGAGGGGAAGGACAAGTGGAGCCGTAACCTGTTCTGTGACCCTGGGCAGGGGGTGAATTTCTCCTGCCCTGGAGTTTGTGCAGTCCGGGGATGGGGCCAGGTGCCCCAGAGGTTGAGGGGAGCCAGTCATGGGGTTGTTCTCTCCTCCTGCTGTCCCTGCAGAGAGGTTTGTGGCCCCAAGCCACCCAGAGCCACTGAACCAACCCTGGGCCAGACTACTCCAAAAGGGACAGAAACAGCCTCGCTGATGGTTCTGGAGACCAGCCTACAGCCCTGCCTGTCTCTGCCACACTTGGTTTATCATCCTGGAAAATCTTCATCTCTGGACTCTCTGGGACTGGGCAGTGCCTGGAGACTGTGGTGAGGTGGAGGGGAAGGGTGAGCATTGCAGCATGGCAGTGCTAGGCTGTGCTGGCACTCTGGCCATGGGGGAGCTGGGGCCAGGCTTTGTGGGAACACAACTTGTCTTGGAGAACAGAAGAGGACACTGGCACTGGAGCCAGCCCAGCCCCGGACCAGCTTTCAGAACCCACCAGGTGCCAAGCCCTGACGATGTCATGTAGGGCTGACTAGAGAAATGGGCAACCAGAGACAGAATTTTTGGAGCAGTGCCACACCAGGGCTGCCCTGCCACAAGCCCTCCTCACCCTGCCTGGAGGCAGGTCTCTATTGCTCCTGGTTCAAGTGAGGGTCTGCTCCATTCTCTGTGTAGACTTAAATCAGTGAAATGGGTGTCCCCAGCAGCTGGCCACAGCTGCCTATTGCCTGAAGTTCCCTGGCACCTTTTTTGAGGTGGAGAGCAGCAGCCATGATTCCCCTGGGGCCTTGAAGGGGTCTGGGATTGGTAGTGGGACACCACTTCTATCATGATGTGCTGTCCCAGTGCATACCCCATCATGCTCAGGGGCCCCCTGCCAAGCCCCAGGGCATGTAACCCCTTCCTTGGGTAGGACATGCTGTCTGTGCCCTGTGTCAAGGCTGGTCCCTGACACCGCCTGCCTCTGCCTTACTCTGGTGCAGCCCTTGGCCCAGGCTGTCCAAAATGCCCTCGGTGCTTCTGCCACCACAAGTGCCTTCCCCTGGCTTTCTGCAGCCCTGTCTGTCACACCAGCTCTATCCTCCTACAGCCTCCTTTCAGGTGCCAATGGATTCACCTTCCAAATAAAGCAATATTGGCGCTCAGTGGGTGTCTGGGACTTTGTGCTGGGGCTGGAACCTGCTGGGTATGAGATCTGAGCTGAGATCACACCCAGCTCTGTAGCTCTGCACCCTGAGGCCTCTCTGCTTGGAGTCTCTGGCCATAGTCATGAAGTCCTGGGGTGCTCTGAGGTCACAGGCAGGCTCCCTCATGCTGAGCCACTGCTCCTACTAGAGAGGCTTAAGCCTCTGCCCTTAGGGACTGGAGCTATCCCTGGCCCTGCTGTGTGTGAGCCTGATGCTCACATGGTGCTCCAGACAGAGCAGAGGGAGTCCAAGTCCCAGGGCTCTGGCAATGGGATGTACTGAGGACAGGATGTAGTTGCATTCCTAAGGGCTTTGTCACTCTGTGCTGAAAGGGCCCTCTGTCTGCCCAGGGCACCGCTGGGCAGTCATGTACACACTGACTGGCCCTTGGCGGGTCAGGGGCCAATGGAGGGCTGCCTGCATCTCCCCGGACTGGCTGCAGCTCTGGAACACACTCTTGGGACAGAGTTGAGTCTGGCACCTGGACCTGCAGCTGGGGTGTCACTGGGTCCCCAGCCTTCTGCCTGTAGGACATATGCCCTGTTCATCAGAGGCTCCAGGCGGTTGGCAGCAGCACCGTACCCTCATTGTCAAAGAGCCAGCATAGGGTTATAAAAAGGTGACAACTTTTGGCATCAGACGAAATCCAGGATCCCCAGAGCATCCCTGGGAGCCAGTATCCCTGCTCTACTGCAAACACCTTTTAGGACAGCCCATAGTGCCCCAAGCAGTGCAAGCAGGGCTGCAAGCTGCTAAGCACAACAGTGCCAGTGCACCCAGGGCTGGGCTGCTTTGGGGGTATGGAGGGGCAGCAAATGAGCTGCCAGCGACGCTCACGGACCTGTGGAGAACCTGCTGCTCCCCTCCAGGGACTCCGGGTCTGAGGCTGCTCCCTGGTCTCTCCTCGGGGAGAGGTGGCCCAACAACCTCATGGGGACAAATCCACCGTGACTGACACAGCTGGACACAGGTCACGCCAAGACCCAGACTGAGACCGAGCCCTGACCCTGGATTAGACCCAGATCAGTGCCCAGCCCTGGACTGGGACCGGATCCAGGCTGTGAGTGAGCCCTACACCAGAGCAGACCCGAATCGTGACCGGGCCGGGACCGACCCCCGTGTCTAGACCGGGCCCACCGAGATTCCGCCTCGAGCCTCACACCCAGGGCGTGCCGGCCCGCAGGCCCCAGCCGGGAGGCTGGCACGCAGCGCGGGCGGAGCCGGGCGGGCCCGGAGCGCCGAGCGCTGCCCGTTCCCGTTCCTCGCGGGCGGGGCTGCCCGGCGCGCCCGGCCGGCGCTCCCATTGGCCGCGCGCGGAGCTCACGGCGCGCCCGGCCGCGTCACGGGGGCGCGCGGCGGTGTCGGGCCGAGCGCCGCGGGGCCGCTCTGCTCCCGCTCCCGGTCCCGTCATGCAGGCGGTGGAGCGGGACGGGGCGGCAGGCGGCCCCGAAGGAGCGACGGGAGCTGCTGAGGCCCCGCCGGAGCCGTCGCCGCCCAAGGCCGCCGCTGCTTTCGACCTGCTGGAGCTAGTGCGGAGCTACCGGCGGCTGGAGCTCTACCTGGAGCCGCTGCGGGACGCCGCCGAGGGCGTCCGCTCCCTCCTCCGGTAGGTGCGAGCTGGGCCGGGATCGAGACCAGGACCGTCTCCGGGGTCTCATGTCCCTGGCCTTTTCCCCTGTCGGCAGGTGGCAGCGGCCTGTGTGCTCTCTCCTGGTCTGCCTCGGCCTCAACTTCCTCTTGCTCACCCTCGGCCAAGGTGCGTCTCGGGGGTCAGGGCTGCTCCCGTTCCCGGACCCTCGGGGCTGACGCTGTCCTGCCTCTTCCAGCTGCCTGGTACTCGGTGCTCGCCCTGCTGGTCGCGGTGCCGGCCCTGCTGGGTTACCTTCAAGAGACGTGCCGGGCCCGGCCCTCGGAGCCCGAGCTAGTGCGCAGGAGGTACCACAGCATCCGCAGAGAGGATCTGCGCAAGGTGCAGCTCTCGCGGCAGGAGGCCATCGCCCAGGTCAAGAGCTTGTGAGTCCCTGGGGCCTCCCCAGCGCTGGGACTGTGGCGGCCTCTGCAGCCAGAAAGGGTTCTTGGAGGCTGTGGGGGGCTCCTGCCAGTTTTGCTGCTGTAACCCGTGTGAATGTGGGGAGCGAGGGTGTGTGTTTGTGGGGTTTTATGTGACTGTCTCATTTGCAGCCTGATCCAGCTGGAGGGGTTTCTGAACGGGATGTGCTGCAGCTGTGAGGCAGTGTACCGTGTGCTGTACTGGGAGAACCCCACTGTCTCTTCCCAGTGAGTAGTACTGGGTCAGGCACCCTGTGGTGGGCTTGGTGGGGAGAGGGGTTCAGCCAGGCCTGCGGTGCTGTGTTTGATTTGTTTGGTACTTGGAGAGAACAGATGGAACCCCAGATGAAGGAAGGAGTTTTATGCTGCTGTGTGAGTTGCTCTTATTTGACCACAGTATCCTGTTACTTTCCACAGGTTTTATGGGGCGCTACTGGGCACTATCTGTGTCCTCTACCTGCTGCCCCTTTGCTGGGTCCTGGCCATCCTCAATAGCACCCTCTTTCTGGGCAACACCCAGTTCTACCAAGGTATGAGACATGTCTGGAAGTGCCCTGTGTGGGATGGGTTGGGAAAGGCCCTCTGAAGCTAGGGATCCTTCCCTGGACCTCTCCCTCACATGAGCCCACTGTCCCATGTCAGGCTCTCCCGTAGACCCTGAACCCCCGTGAAAGCAATGATGGCCTAGGGGTAGTGCTCAGCAGCCCAGGGTGGGTGGTATGGTCCTGGGGCTCAGCTGTTGGAGGTGAGAGTCTCTCCTGATTTGTGTTCCAGTCCAGGTGCCATTTCCTTCTCTGTGGTGTGGCAAACCAGGGTCTGTTAATGCAGGCTGTGAGAGGCTGTGAGCCTCTCCACCTCTCTTGATCCCTGACCCTGCTCTTCAGAATTTCAAACACATTCAGTGCCTGTGGCAGAATATGACACAGGCTTGAAAACATGCCATTGGAAGGGAGAGGAGCCCTCTTCTGTGGCTCGTGCTGGAGGAGTGTTGGATGTGTCTGAGCTGTGATGTTGGCCCCTGCTGTTCCCTGTCCTGAGCTGAGGCAGGTGGTGGTGCGGCTTCCTTTCTGCCCTAACGTTGATGTGTGAACAGAGGAGTGCTCAGGACATCTGATGAGTGAATGATATGTGTCAGTGCCCCACCTTGAACCTTGGAGATCAGGTCTTGCAGTTGGCTTTTGTGTGATGTGGCTGGGAGTAGGGAAATGCCACCCTACTCCAGCTGTATTCCCCTCTTAACCAGTGATAATGGAGCTCAAGGCCTCCGTTGAGCAGTGTGTGGGCTCCAAACCCCTCGAGAGCACTCCAGAACCTGCTGAACCCCTGCCACCAGCTGCTGCCCCAGATCGGACCCCCACCCCCACCAGTGCAGAGGTGAGATAGGGGCAGGGCTGGCAGTTGTGGGGTGGGAGCTGCAGAGTCAGCTCCTGGGTCTGACCGTGCCTGTGCCCCTCTACACACAAACTTCTCCCAGCTGCCAGCTTTGCTGGAAGCCTGTGAGCTGCTCCTGAGTTACTGGGATGCTGCTCTCTGCCTTGGGGGCTTGGCTCAGTCCTTTTGCCACACATAAGGATGTGGTCTGAGGAGGCAGGGGCTCACCTCGCCTTCTGACACTTGTGTCATCTGTGAGGCTGCCTGGGGTCAGATCCATTGTCCTGGAACCTGCCCAGAAATGTGGGACCACCTTTGAACAGAGTCAGGGGAACAGCAGGACTAACTTTGCGAATCTCTTACAGGACCTTACCCCTGGCAGTGTGGAGGAAGCAGAAGAGGCAGAACCTGATGAAGAGTTCAAAGATGCAATTGAGGTTTGAGGCTGGTTGGGGTGGGCTGTGCCTGCAGGGAAAGGGACAAAGACCTTGTTGGGCAAACTGGGTGCCCAGAGAGTGACTGTAGGGCTGGGTGCCTCTGACTCTGTGTGCTCACTCTCCTCTCTGTCCCATGCTGCGGGAGAAGGAGAACCAGCTGCTGGTCATGGTGAGTACTGCCATGCCAGGGTGTGGTATCTCCTCCCAGCTGGAGCTTTGCCTGGTTTGCCGGTGGCTTGTAGAAATTCCAGGTGCAGCACCCAGCTTGTTGGGTCCCTGCCTCTGGCGTGGGCTGCCCTGCAGCCCTCAGTGTGCTCCCAGCCACCCTGCTGTGCTCAGCTGGCTCTGCTCTTTGCAGGAGGATGATGAGAGCTCTCAGTGCTCAGCAGATTTTGACCTCAGCCTCCCAGACAATGGTTTTATGAGCAAAAATGAGGTGATCCGCAGCAAGGTGTCCCGCCTAACCGAGCGCCTGCGCAAGCGCTACCCCAGCAACAACTTCGGTGAGTTGGGGAGCAGGTGCTGCCCTGGGGAGCTCAGCAGCCTGGTGTCTTTGCTGCTTCCAGTGGTGACCAGAGGACTGGGAGGGGAGAGGGTGGTGTGATGCTTGCTAGGCTGTGCTGGCACCTCCTGTGACCTTTTCCACTCCATGGGGAGAATGGTCCCAGCACTCCTAGGAAGAGCAAGAATGGGAAGGTGCAGCAATGTCATCTCGGAGCTGAGCCTTTACAACAGCTATCGATGTTCTTGTGCCACTTGCAGCCCCAGGCAGCAGGACCCCTGCCTGACCTCTGCTCCCTTTCTTTCAGGGAACTGCACGGGCTGTGCTGCCACCTTCTCTGTGCTTAAGAAGAGGGTGAGTCTTCAGCTTCTGCCCCAGCTTGCTGTCTGCACCTGGGGCAGAGGTGTTGCTCATGTCTGGCTTGCCCCTCTACACACAAACAACAGCTCAGGTGTCTGGCCTTGGTCACAGCCCAAATGACCTCAACTAAGTGCTGGGTGTTGTCACATGCCTAATGGCACCAGAGATGCCTTGTGTTGTGCAGCATTTGTCCATTTACTCCTTTGGAAGCTGCCTCAAGCCAAACTCATGTGTTATTGTAGAAGGTACCTGCTCTGTGCCCTCATTTAGTCCATTTCCTGTGGCCTTTGTGGTGAAGTAGAGCATGGGTCTGCTAGTGGGAATGACCTGTTTCCTTATCTGAACCCTGTGTGTAATGCTTGGCACACAGTCTGTGGGCAGTTCTCAGAAGGAGGTATAGACTTTTGACCCCCTTCACTTACTCCTGGGTTAGTCTGATACACATCTGGGTCTCACCTCCATCTTTCTCCACAGCGGAGCTGCAGTAACTGTGGGAACAGCTTCTGCTCCAGGTGTTGTTCCTTCAAAGTCCCCAAGGCTGTGATGGGAGCCACGGGTGAGTTGAAAGGTGGAGGGAAGAGCTTCTGCTTCCCTCTCTTCTGTCTGCCCAGGTATTTGCCCCAGCCCTGCTGGGGAGGGTAGACAGGACAGCCTGGCTTGGGAAAGAGCAGTGATGACTTTGCAGCTCTCAAAGCAGCTCTGTGGATGGGGTTCCTAGCCCATGCTGGGAAAGGGGGATCATCTCTGACATTTGCTTTCCTTTCCAGCCCCGGAGGCTCAGAAGGAGACAGTGTTCGTGTGTTCGCTCTGCAACCAGGTGCTCATCAAGTGATGAAACAGGCCCAGCCAGCTCCTGTGTCCTGCACTGCCTGACACCTGGGACAGCAGGCAGGCACCCTTGCCACTGGGAGCCTGGAGTGTTTGGATCCCAGCATGGCATTCCCCTGCCAGAGGATGCTTGCACTTGTGCTCCTCCTGCCAGCGCCAGGCTGGACGGACCAGCCTTCCTTGCCATGCACCAGCTGGGTCGCTGTGGTGGAGCACTGCCCACGGCTGTGCCCCATCCCTGCAGCTGCTCCAAGCCGTGGGTGCTCTCTGGCACTTGCTGTGCCCTGCCACGTGCTTGCCCAGGCCCTTTGGCCTGGCTTCGTGATGGAAGAGCCATCCTTCCTACTTGTGGTCCTGCCTTCGCCTCCTGGGTGGGGCAGAACAACCTCAGGGCTTTGTCCCTACCTTTCCCAGCACTGTGCTATAAGTGACTGTATTTTTGGGATCAATTCAAAGCTCCTCCTGCATCCCTTGGGGTCTAGACTAGCTAGGTCTTTCATCCTGGCTCACCTGAGACTCTGTTAGTCACTCCTGTGCTCCTCAGCCTCACTGCCTGCAGGTTTAGTCTTATACCCCAAATTTGGCTGTAACCCAGAGGAGGAAAGAGAATGAGTTTGGATTGGGCTGTGTGGCTGGGTCTCCAGAGTGACAAAAGGCAGGAGTTGGTGCTGCTCTGTGCACTTAGTGACTGCTGCTTTCTACTACAGATTAATATATAATTGCATATAGAGAATGATCAATAAATCTCTTGTCCTCAGCTGGCTCTTGTGTCATACCAGTAAAAGCTGTCCCAGTCCCAGGTCACTCTGACGCGCCTGTGGCTTTGGCCCTGCTGTCCTGCAGGTGCTCCTGGAGAAGTGGTGTTCTGTGCCACTAGCTCTCCATGCTTTCCTGGAATTCCCATCTTCTGTCCTGCCGTAGCCTTGTTTGCCCCCTGCTCAGAGCTGTGTGCAGCTGCCCATCAGCTGTGCCAGGGCTGGATCCTGCTGGGCTGGAGCCAGGGAGCACCTCAGCTCTGACAGGAGCTACTGAGCTTTCTCTGCCTCCCGTGGCTGCTCCTTCCCCTGCCCTCCCCGGGTGGTGGTCCCACCAGCTGCCTGTGTGCACAAGGATGACCTTTCCTTGTGTGAACAGCAAAGCTCCCAGCTATCCCAGGAATGTGACCCTGGCTGCTGTGCAGCTGTGAACAGCCATGGCCTGGGTCCCTGCCAGCCAGCTGCAGCTTCCCCCAAGCCAGGGAATCTGGGGGGCCAATGCCCACCAGGCTGTGACACCCACTAGTCTGAGAAGTTGCTGGAACCCAGACCTTGTTGCAGGCTCTACATCCCACCAGTGTTGGAGCTCCTATGTGGCAGGCAGCCTCAACACTTAGCTTGGCTGTGGGCTCATAAACTCCTTCACATGGAAATTTGGAGAAAAGCTGGAATTAGCATTTGATGATGAGGCTGTCTGGCTTATGCTGGGTGTGCAGGGGCCTGGTGTGCAGAGGGCTGAGCAGTTAGTGGGAGCAGTGGAGCAGCTGTAACATTGGGGACGGGGCTGTGTAGCACCACAAGAGCTGTGGGTGTATTTGTGAGGGTGTCTGCAATGGGATATTACTGGGCTATGAGGGGCTGTGAGGGGTCAGCTTGCTCAGTCAGCTGACAATGGGAGGCAGAGGAGCCACTTATATTTCTAGAGAAAACACTTGGAGCAATGAGCACCATGGCCATGTATGTCTGAACACTCTCTGGGAAGATGCTAATGACACAGAATACAGAAGGCTACAGATAAACTTAGGCTGTGGGAGATGGGGTTTTATTTACGCTTTATAAGTTTTGCAAAAAAATGTCATAATTGACAGTGTTTATTCCTATGGAAGTGTGCTCTGCAGTCAAGCTCTGAACAAACCTAATAATATTTGAATTTTTTCCCAGTGGCCAGGGAGGAGTGTCAGTTTCTGGAGCAAGGCTGGAGCAGGGGCTGTCTGCCCCATGTTCCTGGCTGGCTGTGGGGCCAGAGTGGGAGATTTGGCCTTGGGAGGCTGACCAGTGGGGCCAAGGCCATGCCCAAGGAGGACAGAGGGAGAAGAGGTCAGCCCAGAGCAGGGCAGGTGCATAGCGCTCTTGTCAGCCAGAAGAGGGTGGGTGCAGACATTCCACAGCCTCAATTTCCTTGTCCCTGGAGCACCCTGAGGCCTGGCCAGCTCCGAAGAGAGTAGTGTCAGGCAGCCAGGCATTGGGGGATGTCCTGGCAGCCACCTTGAGCCCCCTCACCCTTTGGGACAAGTGGATACAAGTCCGCTCTGCGGGAATGACAGGGTCCCTCAAGCTGCCCCCTTGCCAGCTGGGACTGGGGGCGCAGCTGGGGGAGTCCAGCTGAGCTAAGGGACAGCCCCTGCTGCCATCAGAGGGGCTGGGCTGAGGGCTGCCCTGCTCCTTGCGCTTTTGGGAGCATCCTGGCTCGTGCAGGTGGGTGGCCCTAGGAATCATTTTGGAGGAGGCTGGAGGTTGTGGTGTGGGAGGTCTGGCAGCCAAGCAGGGCTGGCAGGGAGCTGTGAAGAGGACTTTCAGACGATATGGTATGGGGAGGACAGGATTGCAGGCTGCCTGGTCCAGTATCTTCCCCCTTTGATGCTCAGTGCCAGGCTTCTCACAAGTGCTGTGAGCTCCCAGACCATGGATTTATCCCCTGGGGTGATGAAGAAACCTCCCTGGGAAACCACTGCCAAACCCAGCTGTGGGGCTCCAGCAGCAGTGATGGCCCTGTCCCCCCATCCTACCCATCTCAATGCCCTGCCAGGCCACCTCTGGAGTGGCAGGGGTGCCTGAGTCTCCAGGGATGCCTGTGGCCATTAGGAGCTGAATCCCCCAGCTTGTCTGGACTGCCCAGGTTCAGGCTCTGGGCACAGCACCTGGAGTGGGGCTAGAGCCACATCCTGAGGTGACCTCGCTCCCTCAGACTGCTTCACTCAGTGGGCAGGACGGACCCCCCTTCCATTCTTCTGGGGCCCCTGAGGGAGCCCCGAGGGGCTCTTACCCTTGAGCTGCAGTGAGTGGCACACAGACTTCTCTGAGCTGGAATAATTTACTGCGCCATTGATGGGCAAAGGGTGCGTGGGCTGGGTCACAGCAGGGTGTGTGCGAGGGATGCAGCAGGGCTGGTCTGGGGCACTTGGAGGTGGACCCCCCTCACACACTGAGCCACGTGCTATGGGGAGTGGGGGAGCCCAGGAAGGGTTTGTGCAGCTCTGGGCACTCGGTCTGGAGGGAGTCAGTCAGTGGGAACAGAGGGGCAAGAGGGACCTGCCTGGGCTGGGCTGGATCTCTGGCTGGAAGGTGAGATAATCCAGGGGTGGACTGAGCTCCAGGTGAGGGCATGGGATGTGTTGGTGGGCTGAAATAGGGACTGGGGGGCTGAGGGTCTGCGGCATATCATGAGGGAGCTGGGCAAAGGACATGACTGCAGGGTAGGGGTTCCAGGTGTAGCCAAGAGGGCCAAGCAGGGATCCTAAATGAAAGCAAGGGTGGGCAACCTGGGAGTAGACAAGGGTGCCCAGTACAGACCAGGGCTCAAAAGCATGCAGAACAAGGGTCCTGGGTCCAGACTAAGCTCCGGGACAGGGGTGAGGGTCCTTGGAGCAGAACAGGGTCCCAGGGGTGCAGAGTAGGGCACTTGGGAGGAGACAGGTGTCCTGGCTGTGGATCAGGGCTCCCACAAATGCAGCAGGGAATCCTGCAGGTGCACAGCTTGGTTCTGGGGCACAACCAAGGGGCTGAGGTGAGCAGAGCTGAGGTCCTGGGGTGCAGCCAGAGAAGCCAGGGGTGGGATGTTGGGCCAGTGCAGGAGTTCTGGGAAAGGGCAGAGTGGGCAAAAAGCCCTAGTGCTGCCCAGCCCCATAGAGCAGGGGGTGGTAGAGCGGGCAAGGGTAGGAGAACATGAACTTGACTGCAAACTTCATCTCCTTGTTGTGCTTCTGCCAGGGGTAGATGGCCAGGAGGAGCAGGCGGCCGCCCACCTTGCGGCCCATGACCAGGAAGCTGCCACTGAGGCTGTCGAGCTGGGGGCAGGGGCAGGCAACTGCGTTCTTCATGTGCAGTACCATCTTCTTTGTGTCCTTGCGCTTCAGCGGGCCCAGTTTCAGCACCTTCTTCTTCTGGGCAGCCACCAGCCGGCGCTCCCCGTTCTCCTCCGTCACCTCCTTGATGCGCATTTTCACCACTGTGAGGGACAGGCGGGGCACGGTTGGGGGAGGGAGCACTGCTGGGTGCTGGGGAGGGGAGGCTCTGGGCAGGCACCTGAGCAGGACAGGGTGCAGCCCATCCCTGGGTTGGGTCTCTGGGGAAGTTACTGTGGCGGGAGGGGAAAGGGGTTGTTGGGGAGGAGTCCAGCAGAGGCCTCCAGTGACCCTCCCAAACGTCTTCTCCCCTATCCCCCACCAACGTCTTCTCCCCTATTCCCCACCAATATCTTCTCCTGTGGTGCACCCATCCCAGGCATGAAGGGTCCAAGGGAATGGCTCAGGGGTTTCCCGTGGGGCTGTCCCCATACAACCCCACCCTCTGGCCAACTCCCACCCCAGCTGTCAGACCTAGGGGTGGCAGAGCCTTGTCCAGGGGCGCTGAGAAGGAGACCCCAGCACTCACCAAAGTCACTGGAGCACATCTGCTCCATCATGCCATCCGCCTTGTGCTCCATCTCACACTGGGTGCAGATCTTAGACACTGCGGTGAGAGACCAGTTACTGTCACAGTTTCATGCTGCTGGTACTTGTCACCAGGGCCAGCTCCTCGGGGACATGCTTGGGAGAGCCCCAGCAGCTCCTCTGCTCCCTAGGTAGCTGTGCTGGGGTGATGCAGAGAGGCACAGAGCACCTTGCTGGCCAGGGTCATCCCCCAGGAGGGGAAGAGATATGGGGACACCCTCCCATCAGATGCTGGCACTTTGAAGCACAGCAACAGTGAGGGTGGTCCCAGCCTAAAGGCTGTCACAGCCTTGACCCTGACCCTAGGCTGCCTTTGGGTGATGTCCCCTCTCCTGCCCGAGGGGACAGGCACCCTGCAGCAGCAGCGTGGCGCTGACACCGCAGGTGCAGCACGCTCCCTCGCTGCTGACATGGGGCCCAGTGGCGGCAGAGGGACACAGCACTGTGGTGGATCGGCCAGCGGCTCCCACCTCTTCCCGTATTCTTCCCCATCCCGGGACAGCTCTGTGCAGGCAGCTGGGAGCACAGTGCTCCTGGGCAATGAGTGCCCAGACAAAGCAGATCCTGTGCCCGCTCCTGCTCTGTTACAGGCAGAGAGTCCTTGGCCAACACCGGTGTCCTGGGCTGTGCTTTGAGGGGTGAAGGGATGGCTGTGCAGCGGCTCCACATGCATTCCCAGCCCATTACGGTACCCGTCCCACTTACCTGGTGGCGGCGTGGCTTTGCTGTTCCCAAACTGGACGGCGATGCAGAGCTCGTGGTCAGAGGGGAATTTGCCACAGTGCAGCATCTCAGGCCAGGGGAAGCCGTAGGACTCCATGACGGGGGCACAGGAGTCACGTACCACCTCGCAGAGGGAGCGGCAGGGGTAGACGGGACGGTCGAGGCAGACAGGGGCGAAGAGGGAGCAGAGGAAGAGCTGGGTGTCGGTGTGGCACTGCTTGGCGAGCAGGGGCACCCAGCTGCCGGCCTGCTGCTTGGCTTCGGCCATGGTCTCGTGCTCCAGCAGGTTGGGCAGCCGCATGCGCTTGTAGCCCACGTCGCGACAGAGCTGCATGTCGGCCGGGATGTCGAGGCACTGCGGCTCCCGCCCGTAGAAGCGCCCGTGGGGCAGGCTCTCGGGCTGCCACCCGTAGTAGTCGTAGTGCTGCCCGCCGCCCAGGGACCCTGCCAGCACCAGCGACAGGGCCAGCAGCGCCGTGCCCCGGGAGCCCGGGTGGATGCCCGCCTGCGGCATCGCCGCTGCGCGCCTGCCGCTGCCGGCCGCGGCTGCCGAGCGGGACGGGAGCGTGGCTCGGCACCCTGCCTGCTCCCTTAGCGCCTCCCACGCTCGCTGCCCTTTCTAAGGAGGTTGGAGACCTCGCCGGCAGCCAATCTGCTCTGCCTGCCGGGCCCCCCGGAGCTGGCCCCCGCCACCCCCTAGTCTGCTTGCACCGCTGCCACTTCCCTCCCTCCCTCCCTCCCCAGCACATGGTGCTCCAATGCCCCTCGCCCTCCTAGGGAGCCCCTCTGCATGCACCGCCTCCCCCATCCACCCTGGCTCTGTGTGCCCCCAGGCCGATGCTTTCTAGAAGGGCTGGCTCCCCTGTCCCGTGGCGAGGTGTTGTGGCCACCAACTGCCCCCATTATTCACCAGTTCCACTGCCCCCATCCCACCTGGCACCCCAGAGGCATATTCTGCCATGGGGCAGGGGACCCTGCTTCCTACCCTGTGCCACCCCACTCCCCACTCTTTTCTCCCAAGACAATATGCTTGGGATGCTGAGGTTTAAAGAAGAGGACAGACACCCCAGCAGCTTCATGCTGCAGCCCTGGGAGGGCTCCTGTACCCAGGTGCCAGGTGTGCCATCAAAGAGGCAATGCCATGGGCACGGGGTCCTTATTCCTCATGGATGGTTCTGCCAGCATGCACCTTGGGCAGTGCATGGTCTGCTGGCACAGGATAGCTGGGATTACACCTTCCAGCAAAGGACTTGCACCCAGGCTCTGCCAGTGCTCAGATTGTGGGCAAAGCTAGAGCCCAAGTGACATGAGGGTCCTGCCCGGATGACATTCCCCCATTCCCTTGGAGATAGGGGGTGCAAGGCTTAAGACCCCATTAGAAACCCATTTGTCTGCAGGGGTTATCTGGGGCACCCCTCCCTTTCCCATGATCGATGCCCCTGCATGGCCAGTGGGCTTTGGGCTGCCGCTGGCCCCTGCCCACCGGATAAGGCAGCTCTGTTAATGGGCGAGAGAGCAAACAGTCCAGTGCAGGCTGTGATAGCAGCTGCTCTTTGCCCTGGGCTGGGGGCAGGGACTGTCCCACCAACCGTGGTGGGGTACATCTGCTTTGGGGCAATGCTGGGAACCTCAGCTGCACAACCTGCCCTTCCCTGTAGCCTGCCCGCCTTGCCCATGCCCTCTGTGCTCAGCAGCCATCACTGCATCACCCAGTGCTGCTTGCTTCCAGCCCGAGGGTGGGCTGGGTTCATCCCACCTCGCCCCGGAGATGGCACCATTAATGTGTAACTGCCGGGGAGCCCGATAAGATACAGCAGCCTCTTATCAGGGCTGCCTGGTAGCAGGAGGGAGGGTGATCGAGGCATCAGGCTGTCACGGCAGGAGTAAGATTGTCTGGAGATAAATGCTGATAGAAAATAGCTAATCCGTGATGGATGGGCTTGGGCAGGGTGTAATTGCCATGGGAGCTGGGCTGGGAAGGGGCTGGTGAGGCCTGGGAGCAGAGGCAGAGGGAGGCCGGGTGTGCAGGGTGGAGCTGCCAGAGTGCCGATGCTGAGCACAGTCGGGGATGTGCCATGTCCCTAGGCTGTTCCTGTGGCACTGCCAACACTGTCCTGCTCTTGACCATGGAGCCATAGCTCCTGGCTCTCAGCCAGCCCCATCCCATGGCCCAGTCTGGTCTCTATACCCCCAGTTCCTCCCAGGAAGGTGTTGGGGGTGCTGAGCCCTCTGCGCCAGCTGGCACCTCACCAGATGAAGGTGAGGGGGCTGGTGAGGCTGGGGCTGAGCAAGGGTCTCCCTGCCAGCTGCCCCAGGCCCTTCATCTGTCATGATGCCTTCATTAGAGCCCTGAGTGACCTCCTGGCCACGCTGCAGGGAGCAGGGCTGCCCCAGAAGAGCGGTGTCTGCCCCCTGCTCTCCCCCATGGAGTGTCCTGGCAGCCTTACCTCTGAGCTGAGTCTGTGCCTCTGCTCTGGGGAGCCCCTGCTGCACTTGCGTTGCTCCCTTAACCCTTTCCCACCCAGGATAGCACAGGCTGATCTGGGCTGTACCCCGGAGAAGGGGATGAACCCAAGACAGCTGTAACTGGCACCCTTCCCTGCGTCTTGTCTGCACAGGCTGCTCCGATGCCCACAAGCCCGTTCTGCACCCATGCAGCTGTCTGGGAGATAGACACTTGCTCTTGTCACTCCAGAAAGCTGGCTGTGCCACCGCTTGTGTCACTGCCTGTGCCACTTGTCACAGCAGCCAGTCCGGAAGCGGGGCCATGGGGGCTGCTCCCTCTGCGGTGGGGACCTCGGTGACGGCCAGCCAGGGTGACACAGTAAGAGCACATCACCTGGGGGGACTCCCTCGACACTCCGGACCCTCCCTGGGGAGGACCCATGCCTGGTTGCAGCACAGAGCAGGTCCTGTAGCAGGGAAGCAGGAGGCTCCCAGGAAAGGAGCAGCTGAACAGGGTCCCGGCCGCCTCCTTCCATCCTTGTGTCCCCACCCACTCTCCTGCCGCAGCTTTGGGTGCTATCGACCTTGTTTCTGTCAGCAGAGATGCACCCCCAGGGCCTGGGTGGGTGGGCTGAATGGGCTCCCTCCCGTCCTCCTCTTTCCCCATCCCCTCACCCTTCCTGTCCCAGTCCCGCAGTGGTTCCTGGGCTGCACCCAATGTGGAGCAGGGGCCTTTGGGAGAGGACCGGAGGGCACCGGGGCCGGCCATGAGAGTCCCAGGACGGGACGGCACGCTGGCACTGTCCCTTCAGGGACACGTGTGCCACGGCGTCCAGCAGCTCCCGGGAGAGCAGCCGGCCGGGGGACAATGCTGGGCTGGCAGCACAGCGCCGGGGGGTGGTCCTGTCTGGGAGCGGCCGCGGGAGGCTGGGGCATCACTGGGGACACCGTGGGGTCGAGGCTGCCCGGGGTGATGTGGGATCGCCGGGGAGGGCAGCGGGGCGGGTCAGCGATCGCCTTGCACTTGCCCTGCGCCCACACACGCTCCCGCTGCCCGGCAGCCCCAGGAATGTGCTGGCAGCGCTCCCGGCCCAGCTGCGGAGCCCAGACTGCCCCGGCGCCCTCCCAGCCCCCACCCAGCAGCTCCTGGCCCTGCCCAGTTCCTGCCAGCTTGCACACAGACCCTCCCTGTTCGCTGCCGGACACCCCGATCCCGGCCCCCGGAGTTTGGTCCTACTCCGCAGGGCGGCAGGGAGGGGACACGTCGCGTGTGCGGACCCTCTGAAGAGGGGTGCCTTTCCCTCTCAGCGTGGCACCATGCGTGGGAATCTTCTCTGCAGTGCTGTTTGTCCCTCTCCGCCCCACCTCTGCTCCCACCACAGCCCCATGCGCCGTGTGGGAGCAATCCTCGCACAGTCCTTCTCCCAGCTGGCACCTTTGCTAACAGCAGACCTTGGCATCTTGCTCTGAAACCACATCGTCCTCTGCTTGCTCGTGTGCAGGAGGATGCTGTGTCTCCCGGCCTGTGACTCCCAACCTGTGACTCCTGTGGGATGTGCTGTGGGGCTGCCCAAACCCTCTGCGGGGGCCCCAGTGCAATGAGGGCCCTGGAACCACCCTTCAGGATGGACATAGCTGGGCTGCAGGTGCCACAGAGGGGTGTCCACACTCAGGGTGCCCAGTCTGTAGGGTCAGTTGGACCCTGTTTGGGACACCCTCCTTGTCCTGTGTGAAAGGGCAGGCCACGGCATTTGGAGCTGTTTTCCAGAGGCTCACAGTGTGGGGGCCTCGTCCCCCTCCCTTTCCCTCCCAGGTGCACACACCTGGGATCTCTCAGGAAAGGTTATCAGCTAATCATGCTGTGTTTGTGCCTCCCAAATGTCACCGTTGTCCTCGCTGGGATGGTGAGATCATGCTCCCCACCATTACTGAAAGCACTTCCAGTGCTAGGAGGAACAGCTGCCATGCCCTTCTGTGGCCCCTTTGAAGCAGAGCTGGAGCTGCTGACAGCTCTGACAGGCTGGAGAGGGGTTCAGCAGGCAGTGGGTGCAGGATGGAGCCAGAAGGGTTGATCCCAGACTGGTTGCAGGGCTCCAGCTGTCCTCCACAGGGCCTGGTCATCCTGGTTCTGCAGGGAGGGTTGAGATGCTGGGATGAGGTGCAGCACCATGCACCCAGAGACACACAGGGGACACCCCCTGGTCCTGGTCTGGGAGTCAGGTGCTAGGGCTTGGAGCAGGGGCACTGCTGGGCCATGCCTGCTGTGGTGTGGTGGGCCCAGGCACATTGCCTGCTGAGGGCTGGCCACAGGGGTACCAAGTGTGCCCCAGGTCTGTCCCATGGGGCCAGGGCCTCTGGGAGGTGAGCCAGGGCCAGGGGCAAGGAGAGATCTGTGGGGTCTGTGCAAGGTCAGAGCTGCCTCACCCCAGGTGCAAGGGAAGAGCCAGGCAGGGGAGTAAAGGCAGCTCTGGCACCAGCCATGACTATCCCTGCTGCTGGGCAGCCTGAAAAATCACCCCTTTGGGCAGAGCAGAGGGAGCAGAAGGGTGAGAGCCCTGCCAGGACCCCTCACAGTGCAGTGGTCTGGGGAGGGCAGCAGGGCCATGCAGCACATTGAGGCTACCCCGAGCCCTTGCTGTCCCTGCTGCTACCTCCTGGGCAGTATGGCTGGCAGAAGGCATGACCCTGTGATGTCACACCAAAGGATACTCCTTGACATGCAGACAGCAGGTCCATGGCCTGTGAGGCACATGGAGCCCAGAACCAAAAGTTCTTTGGTTGGGCTGGGTTGGTGTAGCTAGAGGAAACAACCCTGGGGCAACACTACAGGATGTGGGATGATGGGCAGAGCCTGGGATGGCAGGGAGACCTCATCCCCCCGGCTGCTCCTGGCCCCTCACTGCAGCATAGGAGAGCAAACTCCATCTCCTGGCAGGCACAGTATTGCCATGGCAACCAGCAGGACCTGCCAGGCGGGCAGGCCAGCACTGACGTGGCAGTGGCATGCAGCACAGGAAGGAGATGGCATGCAGGGGCTGGGTCTGGGGACATCTGGGGACAGGCTTAGGTGTGTGAGCACACTGCATGTTCACCTGGGTGTGCAGGCAGATGCGGGCATCTGAGTGCATGCACGAGTGCCTGTGCCAATGTGCATGCACGTGTTTGGGTGCGTGGGAGACTTCACACAGCACCCTCTCAAGGGGTGTCCCTCTGTTTTGTGGCACCATCGAGGCAGGGTGTGCCTCACTGCTGTGGAGCGTGGGCTGGCAGGGTTGCTCTGAACCTTGGGAGCAGCAGGTTTCCCCAAAAGCTGTGGGACCCATGGCTTTGTGTCTGTGGGGAAGATGAGTGCTCCAGCTGGGGTCCCTGACTGCATGTGTCCTTTGGTGCCTTGATCACAACCCCTGTCATGCTCCAGAGAAAGGGGGCTGCCTACCAACCACCCCAAGGCCATGCCTCTATTTGCTCTGCCCAAAGCCTGGGCTGCTGCTCAGAGCTGGGAGCAAGAGTCAGACAGAGCTACCGCTGTGCTGCAGACAGCTGCCTGTGGCATGTTTGCTGTGTTAGCTGTGAGTTAGCTGTGTTAGCTGTGTTAGCTATGTGTTAGCTGTGTGTTAGCTGTGTCAGCTGTGCTAGCTGTGAGTTAGCTGTGAGTTAGCTGTGAGTTAGCTGTGTTAGCTGCATTAGCCATGTTCTCTGCCAGAGCAGATGTTCGGGCAGGGCCCGGCGCTGCCTCCAGGACAGCCCAGATGCCGAGGGAAGGCTGGCTGCTCTCCTGCCTGCTGAGGGCCCTGTGCCCAGCTACTGCATCCCTCACCCCACCACAGCCCCAGCTGGGAGCCCCCTTTCTTCGCCTCTCGGGAGAGCCTCTGTTTCCCTCGTTTGGCATTGCTCCGGCTCTAATTGAGCTGTCAATGGGCAGAGATAACGGGGAATTCGTTAGCTCTGCTCTTTGATGTCTGGCCGCGCTCTGATCGCAGCACCAGCTGCAACTCCTTCGCAAACAAGCAGCTTCAGATGACGTCCCTTGGCACGGCGGTCTGCTAGTCCCAAGGTCGGCTCCCCAAATCCCTGCCGGGCCGTTCTCACGGCCGCTCTCACCCCGTTACCTCCGGCAGCCCCCCTCGGCAGCCAGGTTTCCCCCCAGGGACCCACAGCCGCATCCCGCAGATATCCGGGCTGCGGCACTCGCCGTGCCGGACCCCCGGGACGCACAGCAGCAGCCCTCCCTCGCAGCCCCTCTCCGGAGCCAGCCCCGGGGCACCCGGTACAGCCGTCCGCACGGGTTCCGTGCCGGTGGCGGCAGGCGCCCATCCCCGGTGCCTCGGGGCGGGCCGCGGCGGACCGGGCGGCTGCGCACACGGGGCGGCCGGGCCCGCCTCCGCCCCTCGGCTCGGCAGCACCGCGGACAGCGCCCGGCCCCGCGCGGCTCGGCACGGCCCCGGAGACGGCGCCGGTGAGGTCCGGTCCCCCCGGCGCTGCACGGCACAGCCCGGCCCGGCGCCCGCCGCGCCATGGCCACGGAGGTGGGTGAGCGGCGGCGCGGCGGGGGCGCCCCGGCGGCGGCACCCCCGGGCCGGGCTGCGGCGGAGCTCCCCCGGCCGGCGCTGCCTGCCGCCCTGCGCTGCCTGGGAGCGGCACCGACAGGGTCCCTCCGCGTGGGGTGCGCTGCTGCGGGGGGACAGCGTGGGGCCGGGGTCCGTGGGGACAGCGGTGTGGGGCTGTGGCTGCGAGGGCTCCGTGGTCGCGGAAAGGCCGGTGAGGGGCCTGAAGGGGTGTAGGGTGCAGGGTGGGTGCAGGGTGCTTTGGTGAAGGCTGGAGCATGTCTGGGTTGGGCTGTGGGACTGGTGGTTTTTCTCCCAGATGCCGTGAGTTGGACGCGGGACAGCCTCAGACGGTCTGTGGGGCACGGAGCAGGCAGTAGCCCCATGTCACCCAGAGGAAGTCTGATGCCCGCCCTTGGCACAACCTGGCCCCTCCATCCCCTTCTCCAGCCACCAAAGCTGCCGCACAGGCTGGAGCTCGGGGGCTGGCACGGGCTCTCACACCCCGTGGGGAGTCAGGGCTTAGCACCTGCTGCCGGGGCTGCCGGTCCTTTTCATGAGGATGCCCCACTGCAGCCTGCCCATTCACTGGGCCACTGTTGCAGCCCTGCTGCCCAGTCCCTGCTCCTGCTCAGGAGCCTGGGAGCTGTTGGGTTGGCTGTGTTCTGGGGCACTGCTGGGGACAGGGGGCTGTCCCCTTCCTAGGCCATGGCCCGCTGGCATCACACGCTCACGCGTACAGGAACCACTGGGGGTGAGGCCAGACACCAGCCTGAGGGAAGAGCACACATGCTCACCCTCCTTCCGAGCAGGGGGATGCCGCAGCACCGTCCCCTTGCCGCCATCCTCCCCTTGCTCCCCGCCCCGCACCTCCAGAGCCAAGCTGTGCTTGTGGCATAACACAGCCTGTGCCAGGGGGTCCCTGCAGCCCCTGACCCTGGGGAATGGCACTGCTCCCAGGCCTCCAGCCCTCCAGTAGGGGTGCCCAACTCCCTTGGCTGCAGGCCCCGTCTCACCCTCTGCCCTCAGGTGCACAGCCTGCAGGAGCTGCGGCGCAGCGCGTCCCTGGCCACCAAGGTCTTTGTGCAGCGGGATTACAGTGACGGGACCACATGCCAGTTCCAGACAAAGTTTCCCCCTGAGCTGGAGAGCCGGGTAGGGAGTCTGAGAGGTTGTCAGGGTGCGGGGGGAAGGTGTCCTATGGGGACTCAGGGGGAAGAAGGGTCTAAAGCTGTGGGGACTTATGGGGTGTTGTATGGCCCTGGGCCAGCCAGTGCTGCTGGGTGTGTGCAATCACAGCTGTCTTGGCTGGTGTGCAAGGGCATTGGCGCTCCTGGAGACTGGGAGGCTCTGCTGAAGGCTGTACGCACAGCAGGTCTTGGTATGGGTGGGAGGTGCACAGGGGTCTGCGAGCTGAGGCATCAGCTGGGCAGGGAGGAGAGGGTTAAGTGCTCTCCAAGTCCTCCCAGGAAAGGGGACAAGGTGGTGCAGGGAGTCAGTCCCTGGCCAGACTCCTCCTCACCCTGTTTTCTGTCCTAGATTGAGCGGCAACTTTTTGAGGAAACTGTGAAAACCCTAAATGACTTCTACGCTGAGGCGGAGAAGATTGGGGGCAGCTCATACCTCGAGGGGTGCCTGGCCTGTGCCACTGCCTATTTCATCTTTCTCTGCATGGAGACTCATTATGAGAAGGTGCTGAGGTGCCGGGGAGGATTCAGAGATGGGCACTGGGATGGCAGTGGGCACAGGGATGGCTCAGGGGTGTCACAGGGAACATGGGACTGGAGGCCAGAGTAGACAGCAACACTGGCAGGCCCTGAGCGTCCCTCTCTGTGCTGACAGGTCCTGAAGAAGATCTCCAAGTACATCCAGGACCAGAATGAGAAGATCTATGCACCACGGGGGCTGCTGCTCACTGACCCCCTGGAGCGTGGCATGAGGGTCGTATCCTTTGGGCAGTGGGATGCTTGGGGGATGGCAAGGGTGAAGGGAGACTGGGCGTGGGTTCTGGGCAATTGGGCTGGCACATCTCACCGATGATCCTTAGTAGGGTCTAGATCGAGATCTCCATCTACGAGGACCGGTGCAGCAGCGGCAGCTCCAGCAGCGGCAGCTCCAGCAGCAGCAGCGGTGGCGGTGGTGGCGGGGCAGGGGGCCGGTGACTGGCAGGGAGTCCCTGCAGGGACTCGTACTGCCGGGACAGTGGCCTCTCCGAGCTCCGCAGGCTGCACTACCAGAGCACCCGCTTCTGAGGCCAGGGGGAGCAGCAGGGGGAGGCCGGGGCTACCCGGTGGGGCTGCCCACCCCCATCTGCTCTTTGTCCCCCGCAGTGGGTCTGCCCCTGCTCGGACCCACTGTGGGCAGGGACTGGGGCATCCCAGGTGCTTCCCACTGAGCCAAACTGTTGCCAAGGGGCTCCTACAGCCCTCCATGTACTTGGTGCTGCCGCCCCTGCCGCAAGCGAAAGGAGCTTGCCCTGCTAGGGGCAGTCCCAGCTGGCAGTGTCCCTGTTGCCAGGCACTGGGAGCGCTCAGACTGGCAAAGCCTCAGGCAGCGCTAAGCAGGGGACGCACAAACCCGCACTGACAGCTCTTGCTGCATCCCCTCCTGGGGGCAGCCTGCCTGTGGTGCTGTGGTGTGGCTCAGCTGGGGCTTGTGCACCGTTCAGGGGGCCTGGCAGAGCACTGGTGCCGCTTCTTCTGCATGATGGGCCATGCATTCACCTTAGCTCTATACCACCCACTGCCCTATTGCTGCTCTCCTGGCCCCTTCCCCCATCTGGCACTACATCCTCTCCAGCAGCATCCTTCACTGCCAGGACACTGGGCACTTGCTTCTGCTCCCTGCATGACCTGCTGCCACCCCCAGCTGGACCCACATATCTCTCCAGTCCAGCGTCCGGGCCAGGGAGCTTCAGTTCTCTTCAGTTCTGGGCATGATGCTGCCCCTGTGCCATGTGCCCTGGGCTCATTCATGGCCTGGCACAGTCGAGGCTGAGCTGTGGCATGGGTGAGGCAGGCTCCCTGCCCAGTCCTGGCAGAGTTTGTCTGTTCCTAGCTGCCAGCAGCCCCCTGCCTACTCTGCCCCATGACCTGCCCTAATGCAGGGAGGGTGCCCAGTGGGGCAGCTCCATAAGGACCCTTCCTCTCACACTGCTGAGTCCTCCCCTGCCCACATGTCCTGCATGCATCTGCCACCAGTGCCCCAGTTCTCAGCTTGGTCTGTCAGGGGGGACCTTGAGGGGCACCTAAGCCTGGCAGCAAGGTGTGGAGGTTCATGGTCCAGGGTCAGATAGCAGGAAAGAGGAGGGTCCATGTGACATCCAGCACACCAAGGGGAGGAATTCCTATCTGGGAGCCGGGCTGAACTGAGCTCGCATTTCTCTCCTGGGAACCTGGAGGGAGGACCCTGCCCTGTGGGACTTCTTTTGGCTCAGTCATGATGTGTGTGTGGGGTGGCCCTGGCCTCGATGTACCTGCTGGAGCCCCCCCACCCTGCATGGAGACCTTCCTCAATAAACCCCACGCTTCTTCCCCCACAGCCTACCCTGCATCTTCTTGTGTTGGGGAGGTGAGCAGGACAACACTATGGGGGCACAGAATCAGGCTGGGTATCCCTTTTCCCACTGGGTTGCACAGAGCCCCACAAGGTTGAGCATGGGGAAAGGGAGGGGATGGAGAAGAGGGGGCAGTCTAGGGGAGTAGGGGGACAGGAAGCAGTCACATGGCCCTGGGACAGGGACACACAAGGAATACAGAGCAGGAAAGGGTTTATTCTGTTGGCACTGGGTGCAACCAGCACAGTGCTGGGAGATAGCAGGGAACACCTGGCGGTGCCAGAGCAGGCTAATTGTGCCAGCAGCGTCCACCAGCACCCAGGGAGAAGCCGTGGTGACAGTGGCAGTGGAAGGAGCCATAGCTATTGTGGCAGATATGGTCGCAGGGACCAGGCTGTGCCTGGCACTCATCTATGTCTGGGAAGGAAGGGGAAAAGGTCAGAGCTGCACCATGGGTTCAGGGAGTGTGTGTCATGGGCAGGGCAAGGGATGGAGGAGGGATGAGGGGGCAGCTTCAGGGCTGGGTGAATGTGGGACACAAAGGCAGGTGATCCTGCCACTGCTTGGTGCCAAGGCTGCTGGGTGGCAGATGTCCTTACTCTACCAACTCCTGCACAGCCACAGTCTGTCCATTCTGCCCCCAGCAGTAGGGCTGTGAGCACAACTGGGCACCCCGATCATCTCTGCTGCCAGGGCAGCCTGGCAGCACCAGGCAGTGGCAGGTGGGCACTGCAGGTACTCACCCAGGCACCGGCTGGCAGCCAGATCAAGGGGACGGAAGCCTGGGTGGCAGAGGCAGCTGTGTGCCCCAGGGCTGTTGATGCACAGCTGGCTGCAGTTGTGCAAGCCCAGAGCACACTCGTTGATGTCTGGTGGGGGTAAAGAGAGCAGTGTGGGGTTATAGCATGTAGGGGGGAAAAGCCCCTTCAGAGCTGCACATTTTGCTGCAGTCCCAGTGCAGAACTGGGTGAGGGGCACCATCACCCTCCAGCCAGCTCCCAGCCCTGGGGTGGGAAGAGCTGGGGCATACTCGGGGTGCTCCCCCTCCTAGGCTCCCTCCCCGTGCAGCCCCAGGGCAGGGTAGGCAGAAGCACAAGCACAGCCCAGCCCCGCAGAGCTCAGCAGACCAGGTTAATAGATGGGATATAGTTTATTGGGGGTACTCTGGGAGAGGGGCTGGAAGACTGTTGGGACTAAGCAGGGTCGGAGTCCAAACAGTAGGGTCAATACGTTAAAAAACAGACCAGGAGGGTCCTGCCCCTGCAGGGCTGGGAAGAGCCTCCTCTGCCAAGGCTGGGGAGGTGGTTCCCATCACCGAGGAGGGGGCAGGCAAAGCACACACGTCTGAGGCCAAACCAGCAGGCACATGGTACGGTATCGAGGCGACGGAGGAAGCGACCACCAGGAGGTACCAGCATGGCAGGAATAGCACTGGAGCAGGGGAGTGGTGGGGGGGAAGGGGCACTGCCAGGCTGCCCCAGGGCTGCTTTTCCAGAGATGGCACACAGGACAGCCAGGCCTGTGCCCGTCCCACTGCAGGTCACCCCAGTATGTCCCAGCCAGCACTTCCAGGGTGGTTCGATGTGAACAGAAAAAGAGAGACAGGCAGAGGCCAGCCCATCCTTCCACCAAGGCTGCTCTGGCGTGTTATGGGCAGGGCTTAAAGTGCATAGAGACAAAGGCAGAGTCCGAGGACTTGAGGGAGGAGGGCACAGTGGGGGAGCCCTGGCCAGCTCCCAGCAGAGGGATAGCCCCCAAAAAAGGCCACTTGAGCTGCACAGAGAAGGAGAGAAGGAACAAGAGAGAAAAAGAGAAAGAGAAGGGAAGTCAGTGGCAGCTCAGTGGAAGGCACGGACAAACATACACAGAACTAGGGTGGAGCTGGCTGGGCTGCCGTCCATCAGGTTGCAGGCTGTGGCCTGGCCTTTGTTAAGGGTACAACAGCATCCCAAGGTGGTGCTTTGGGGCTGATGCCAGCTGGCATGGGGTCAGGGTGTCCCAGCTATCACTCACCCACGCAAGCTGTGCCATCCTCGTTTGGCTCAAAGCCCCGGCTGCAGCGCTTGTTGCTGCGACAGCGGTACCCGCCATAGGTGTTGATGCAGAGAGGCTTGTCCCGGGGACAGATGAAGGGGAACTCAGTGCACTCATTTGTGTCTGCAAGAGGGTCCTCAGTGTGAGATGTCTGGGCAGAGAGCTTGGGGCTGCCAGCCCCTCCAGTTCCCCTGGTACACTGGTTGGTCACTCCAGCGGTAGCCATGCATAAGCCATATCTCTGCCCAGGAGGCTCACAGCATGGCCACAGCCGCTGCAGCACACAGCCTGCCACATACTAGCCGTGCCTCCTGCCCTAGCACATTGCTCTCGCTGTTCCCTGTGACACCATGGTACCCCTCTGGAGCTGTACAGGTGTCCCATTCCCAGGCCATGTGCCAGGCAGGCAGCTGTACCTGGCACTGAGCCATGTGGCAGGCAGCCACCTCCCAGTCTCAGTGTCCCCCATGGGGCTATGCTACAGCATCCTGGGTACAGGCACACCTGTGCTCCAGCAGCCACTCACCTACACAGCGTCCATTCTCGTGCTGGGAGAATCCCTGCCCGCACTGCATTTGGGAAGAAGCAGAGACCACTGGGATGGGGAGGAATCACCCCTGGGCAGCCACTGAGCCAGCAGAGCCCAGCCCCTTGTTTCTGTTCTCAAAGTCTCACACCCTACACCCACACCTGGCCCTCACCTCCAGTGGGGCAGGCATGAGTGGCTCCTCCACATCCAGAGGGTAGGGGATCTCCAGGACAGAGTTGGTCTCACTGCTCGCCACAGCTCGTGACACCACGCGGCCATCTGGCCAAGTCACCTCCAGGCTGCTGGCTTCATCATGCCCTGCAGGCGGGCAGCCCATCAAAGGGAGGGTCTCCAGGATGGGCAGGGGCTGAAAGGAGGCCAGCGGGGTGGTAGGGATGGAGGGGCAAAGTCCTCCCTTGCTCCCTGAGCCCAGCTCCAGGTGCTCATACTGACAGCCCCCGCACAAGGATGTACTCTGAGGGGTGTACATGGGGACAATGGGATGACCTTGCAGCGTGCAGAGACAGCCCTGCAGGCTTGGCCGCTGGACATGCTGCTGCACCAGGGGAGAGTTAAAAGGAAGGGAAAGCCCTACTGCCTGGGCAAAGCAGCAGGCAGGGCATGGGTAAGGGGGCAGCTGCCCCTTGCAGCACAGCTGCAGTGGCTGGGCAGCTTGCCTCCAGCCTTACATGGAGCGCAGCACACCTAGGGTGACAGGCACGGATGATGAATGCGTAGCAGGACACTGGGGCAGCAGAAAGGGCCCCTGCCCTGGGGAGTGCCAGGGAAGGCTGGGGGTGGAGGCAGCACCTTGACCCCCTAGCTCACCCAGTCCGAAGTGTGCCACAGGCTCCATCTCGCAGAGGTACCCGGAGCCGCCGTCGATGATGCGCAGGTGGGCCCCGCTGCGCCGCGTGAACAGCACCACCTTGGCCCCCCGCGCAAAGGCCCCGAAGCGCGTGCGGGGGATGACACGCAGCCAGTTGTTATTGGTGCCCTGAAAAGGGGGAGGGAGCAGAGAGATTGAGCTGGGGGGGGGGGGGGGTGGGGATAGAAGGGATGGGTACAACAGGAGGAGTCCCTGCTTGACTCACCTGGGTGCCCTTGAAGACGGAGATTGGCTGTGCCATGGACTCGCCGTGGGATAGGATGAGGTCCAGCATCCCATCGCCATCAAAATCTGTCACTGCACCTCCTGCAAGGACAGGATCATGTTGTGCCTGAGGCCTGGCCCCATGTTCCCCAGCACTAGATCTTGCTACTGCTGTGGCCTTCCACTGGCAACAGGAGCACTCCCAGCCATGCAGGGACAAAAGGGAAGACGGGGTGACTTCAATGTAGGAGTGTGTTGGCACCCTGGGCAGTGGAGGGGACAGGCAGTGCCTGCAGGGCTGGAGGTCACAGGGAGCTGCCTGACCTCTTCCCAAATGCAGAGGCTGACTTTGAGCAGTGGACACCCAGGCAGGGGCGCATCAAGAATACTGGTGCATTTGGGGTACTGGAGATGGCACTGTTGGCTGGGTATGGATGGAGGGAGAAAGCACAGGGCCATTCCTGGGTGACAGGAGCTCCAGCCTGCTGGTGGGAAGCAGGCAGATAACTCAGCCAGGCCTGTGGCATCCTCAGGTGAAGAAGGTGCCAAGCAGTGCTGTGCCAGAGCAGGGTCGACCCACCCGTGCCCCGTCCCTCTGGCTCCAGTGCATCCCCTGGATTCAGCTCTTCCACGATGGGGTCTGAGTGTTCTCTGCGGATGAGCCTGCCAAGGACACACACAGGGTATTAATGCCAGCTCCTGCAGTCCTCAGAACCGTCCTGGGCATGTCCATCCCCTCCTGAAGAATCATGGTAGGGGTTACAGCCCTGGTAGCTATAGGGCGTGGATGGAGGATGCAACTGTCTCCTGCCTGTTGGCACATCCCCACTCCATGCAGGGGCAATGGAAATTCCATGAGAGCTTCTGGGTCTGAACTGCAGAGTAGCAACAGCATCTGTTGCATCCCTCTGGAACCTGGAGATATCTCCAAAGGGCGCCTTGCAAAACCCTCGCCCTCTACCAACCCATGGGTGCAAGCATCGGGTAGACAACCAGTTCCCATTGCCCTACACGAGAGGCAAGGAGGTGCTACACAGAAGTAATAAGACTTGACCCCCACAATTAACAGGAGCCATGAACAAGCTTCCACACGGCTGCTAATCAGCGGTGCTGGGGACCCCAGGGGCTGCTGCAGGCACGATCACAGTGGCTGGTAATGATGCCAGGAAGGGCTCAGTCACGACGCCTTTTATGAGCTGAGCCCGAGCCGTGGCACTGCTGGAGAGGAGCCCTGTGAGCCTGGCCGTGCTGCGAGGGCTGCTCGACTCCCCGAGCAGGGTGCAGGCTGCCCGGCCCCGCCGGCTCCTACCGGAAGAGGCGGTTGGCGGAGGAGCCGCGGTAAGCGATGTTGTTGAAGAAAACCTCCAGCTCCTGGTCATTGTCGAAGTCGGCTGCGAGGACGGTGCGGACCGGGGACGGCATGGAAAACTTGGGGGTGGCGATGTCCTGCATGGACACAGCCTGATAATAGGCACAGGAAGCAGAACACCTGGGTCCTGCATTGATGCCTCGGGTCCCCTCCCCGCTGGCAAGTGGGGCTCAAAGGGAATTCAGAGTGAAGCCAGCCGCTGGCCGAGGTGGCTCAGTGGCAGAGCCAGCAGTGCGGGGGTCTCCCAGCCCTCACCCGGAATCGGACGCGCCCGGGAGCTCCGCTCTGCAGGTAGAGGCGGTGCGGCCCGTTCCAGTTGCCATAGACGATGTCCACTCGGCCGTCGCGGTTGAAGTCAGCCAGCGCCACACCGCGTCCGTGCTGGTAGGGGTCATCCAGCCCTGGGGAACCGCAAGGGGACAGGGGGAGACGGGAACCCTCCCTGCCTCCTTGTCCCAGCACACCTCCCAGGATGTGCTCCATCGTCCCCAGACAGGTGCTCCACGCGCAGGGTTACATCCCTGCTGCGCTGATGGATGCCTAGATGCATCTCAGCCACTACACAGTGGTCAGTGGGGCTCTGGGTCCCTAGGGCTGTCCCCTCCCCCCCCGGCCGCCCTCATCCAGTGCAGGCAGGGACAGGCAGAGCCACCTGCCCTGAAGTCTCCAGCGTCTCTGTGTTCCCCCCAGCTTCCCCTACTCACCCACCGCAGCCGCCACGTCCCTGTACGTCCCGTCCCCCCGGTTGTGGAAGAGGAAATTTGGGCTGTTCTCATTACCGCAGAATATGTCAGAGGCACTGTCACTCAGGATGGGGCCCACAGCCACCCCACGGCCGCCTGGGGACAGTAGCCCGGGGTGAGGGGACAGCTGCCTCACGGGAGTTTGTGCTCCCCATATTCCCTCAGTGTTGCCCACACGGTGGACCCAACCCCCCCACCACGCGACCCCTCCACTCCTCCCGCAGTGTCCCATTCTTGCCCACCTCCAATCCCTCTCATCAGGAGCTAATTGGGCCTGGCAGCCGCTTGTGTCACTCCCAACCCTAATCACTGCCATCGCCATGGTGACAACACTCCTAATTAGTGACAATTTACCGCTGGGGCACGCAGCAGTCCCCACGGTGGTGGGGCAGCATGGGGCGCAGGCGGGCTTGTTCCTCCCGACACCTACGTTCCCAAACCCCGCTGCCTGCCCTATGGATGCTGTGAACTCGGGAGGGACTAGCCCCGGTGATGGTGGGCACAGGGGTCCTGCCAGGCGTGCATCCATGGTCCTGGTCCCTTTCACGGGCCGTGGGGCTGCCACTAGATGGGGCAGTCAGGCAGCCCAACGCGTGGCACGGACCTCCGGCTGCACTGCCCTGCCACAGCGAGCTCTCACGTTCGCCATGCCCTGCAGCGCCCCGGCCCCTCTGCAGGGCCACAGCAGCCGGGTGTACCTGTGTACTTGCTGACGCCAGCCTGGGCGGCCACATCCACCAGCACCACGACACCGCGGGCAGGGTCACTGGCAGCCACATCCATCTCAATCAGGGCATGGGGGCCCACGTTGCCGCTGGCATAGTTGGCGATGTAGATGGAGTACCTGCCGGAGCCCTGCAGCCGGCAGCACCGCCTCAGCACCCACCCACCCACAGCTCATCTCCACGGGGACCACAGGATGCCTGCTGTGAATGCTCTTATTGCTCCGTGGGAGCAGGCACTGCTACTGTGTGCTGAGCAAGAGCTCTGCAAAGCCCACGGCAAAAAGCATCCCAGGAGTAGGGATTTGCCCCAATGCCTCCAGGAGCTCTCTGGTCACAGCGCTGGCATGGGCACATTATCCCCCCTCCCAGCATCCCCGGCGTGCCAGGTCCTCCCAGTTTCCACCGCCCCCTTTGTCCCGTGCAGTAGCTGCACCCTGATTTAGCGATAATCATTTGGAAACAAACCGCTGGAGGAGGAGGACGAAGAAAGAGCAGGTGACAGGAACATAAATCACCTCGACAGGCACGTTTATCAGCTGGTGGCAACCGTGTGGACAGGCATCCACAGTCTCTACAGCTGGGCTGTGACAGTCAAGGGGCAGCTGGGGGGCACCCTTGGCCAAGCAGGGGATGGGATGGGCAAGGGAAGCAGGGCCCCAGGACTCCACTGAAGGGGCACTGGGAGTGGGAAGGGGGCAGAGATGCTCCTGTCCACAGAACCCTGCTTGCTCACCATCCGGTCCACGCAGGCAACGGAGCGCCCAGCAAAGCGGCTGGCCACGTCCCGGTTCACCTCGTCACTCAGGATGTCTTCCCAGCGCCCGTTACGGAGCTTGAAGAGCTTGTCTGTGTAGGTGGCCATGCCTGGGGAAGGGGGCACAGGTCAGTGGGCTCCAGCACACTGCCTCCTCCTGAGAAGGGTGCTTTGTAGCAAGGGAGGTTGTGGAAAAAGTAACCTTTTTCCAGAGCACCCCAAATATCTGCTGTCCCTGCAGCCCTCTACAGTGCCATAGGGCTGGGCTGCTGCTGCTGCAAGAGCCTCATGACCCTTAAGGGCCATGGGGATACAGACAGAAGAATCAACTCATTAAGCTAAAATATGTCCCAATGAGGCACAGCCCTGTAGATCATCCCCAGGAAGGCAAAAAAAAAAAAAAAAAAAGAAAAAAAAAATTAAAAAAGAAATCGATTCAGTGGCAGGCACAGTCAGCGAGCTACACCATTTGTGACAGAACCAATGGCAGATCCTGATTTAGGGACAGGTGTGCCAGCAGCCACTGCCAGCCCGGGTAATTAGGAGCACTGGGAAGACAGATCTGTGGCCTGTAGGTCAGGGACACAGGGCAGAGCTGGGCTGGAGTACCAAGCCAGGGAGCCCTGGGGATTCCCAGTGCCAGCTTGGAGCATCTAAGTCTTGTTCCCATGACAGGCATGCCAGGAGCAGGGACAGCACTAGACTTGACGCAGCAGGCACAGGAGAGCCATGAGACCAAAGGGCACAACTGCTGCAGGGCACAGCTGGATTTACAGTGCAGGGTCCCTGTGGCAGGACAGTCGAGGGGGAGGAAGGGAATCTTCTGTCCCACTTGGGGTGCCACAAAAAGGGCGATGGGCAGCTGGAAGTGCTGACTCGGTGGCTGGCTGGGCTCGGTGTCCCACCCATGCTGCCATCAATCAATGGAGCCACTCAAGTGAGAAATTAACTCCAGCCCGCACACATCCCTCACACGGCGAAGGTCGCGGGCAGCCACGCCGGGGGCTCCCCCCGTGCCTGGGGCCCGGCTGCCAGCAAGGCTCACCAGAAAAGGCATTGTTAGTGTTGAGGAAGTAGATCTCCTCCCGGCCATCGCCATCGATGTCACAGGCTGTCACGCCGATGGCGTTGCCCTGCCGGTCCCGCAGGGCATAGTACGGGGAGCCCCGCTCATCCTCTGCCACGTTCACCAGCCGCCCCCGCACCTTGTCGTACTTGAGCACCAGGTTGGGGCCGTTGTACCTGTGAGTGTAAGCAGGGGAATTGGCTTCCTGAGGACTGGGATGGGATAAAAGCCCCTGTCTCACCCCTGGGGGACACCGGATGTGATACTGGATTTTCCCCATGATGGGCACTGCAGAGACCTCCACGGTCCATGGAGGCCAAGGACACTGCCAGGCATCCCATGTCTGGCAACACCAGGGAAGCAGTGGGGGTCAGGCAGATAACAGTACAGGATGGGGTGCAGGTCCCTGCTTGCAAAGCTTTCCCAAGGCAAGGAAACCACCACACAAGGCAAATCCTCTCAGCACAGTGCATCCCACTGGCTCCTCGCCCGCTCCCGCCCAATGCACCAGTAAACAAGTTATACAACGGACACCACGACTGCTTACAAAACTCCAGCTGCCTTCTTGACTCAGCACAGCTGGGAGTGGTGGCCCAGACCCCTCCAGGGTTCCCAGTGCTGCCTATGCCTTCCTGCCTAGTGATATTCAGAGCAGCATAAGAGCCAGACTCTGACTGCCTGCCACCATAGTGCCTCCATCTAGCTGGATGGGATCTGTGAGGGTAAAGGTGGGCACACCTGTGTATGCAAGCCTCTTTAGGGAGTGAGGATGGTGGTGTGTACACCACCACCTGCAGTAGCAGCTCACAGAGCATATAGCTGCTTTTCCTGACCAGGGTTGGACTTGATGGCAGCAGCTGCTCTGTGTCCGGCCCCACTTGGGCAGTGGAAGGATAGCACACGGCTCCCTGTTTCCCTGGTTCCTGCTGGCCCTTCCCAGCCATCACTCCAATAAAGGACTGTAAAAAACCTAGAGCCAATTAACTGAATCTCCAGAGAGAGCTGAGTCCTGTCAGCGGAGCAGAGACGGCCTGGGGACACGCTGGCTGTGCACTGCAGGGTGGACCCTGGCTGCTGGGCAGCTGCCACCACCCCACAGGGAAGGGACCGAAGGGGGCACTCACGTGGTCCTACACAGGCACTCAGCTGGCATCAACACCCTCTGTGGGTGTGCGCACGCACACACACACACACACATTCACTGGTGGGTGGCGTGCAGACCTCAACCCACCCACCGGTGTGCACAACCCCCCCGGCAGGCCACAAGACCACAAAGGAGGGAGGAATTCCTGTCCCTGCAGCGCCACAAGTCCTGCTGTCACTGAGGCATTAGGTGCACCACTTACCCTGCCACCACAATCTCGAAGTCACCATCGTCATCCAGGTCGGTGACAGCCACGCCATAGTTGAGCTGGGTGGGATTGCTGTCGTAGTCAGGCGGGAGAAGGCGGTGGGTGACAGCTGCAAACATGGGCTCACTGCGCTGGGAGCCCTCGCTGAGCCAGGCCAGGGATAGCAGGCACAGCGCCAGCATCCTGGACACCTGGGAGAGACCTACAGCCCATCAGCTCAGGAGGAGGCTGTGCTCCATGATGCACAAGCAGCCCCACTGTCCTTGCATGGGAGATACTCTCTTTTCACCCCTTGCCACAGCACCCCAGCCTGCAGCACACCACCTGTCCCTTGACCCTTGGCACTGTCACTCTGGTGTCCCCATGCACAGACTGTCCTGGCACTGTTCACCCTTGGGACAAGATCATACTCCAGTGAGCTGGGGCTGAGCAGCAGCCCAGCCTTGGCAGCCCGTCCTGCTAGAGGGAGTGGAAAGGCAGCAGGAGGGCTGTTGGGTGCTGACAAAGCTGGGCTCAGGCCCAGCTCACTCTGCCCTAAGGTGCCACTGGCTTCCAAGGTCCTGGTAAGTCAAAATGTCAATCACTGCTCCCTTGGCAGGGTCAGAGGAAGAAGACATTCACTGGCCCAAGGAGTTTGTCTTCTGTCCCATTGGTCTTCCAGAGATGGGGAAGTTCACAGTGAGAACACAGAGATACTTTATCAGGTTACTCCCATGTGCTTCAGTTTCCCCATCCTGCTGTAAATGTTCCTCCCAGGGTCTCTGCAGGATGAGCTCCTTCCAGCCTGGCTAGGGAAAACTTCTGCACAGGGATGAGAAGGTTCTGGGAAGGAACAAGAGACTGGGAAGAAAGGCTCATTTAACCTGGACTGCGGAGGACAGCTTCTGCCAGCACTGCTGGCAAGGCTGCAGAGATTTTGGAGCTGGCTCTGACCTGGCTGTAGCATAGGTGATGAGCAAGGTGGCACTTAGGAGGGCAAGCCCTCATCCCAGGCCTGGCAGTCACCTCCAGAGGGGAAGAGCCTAGAAATGAGCTGTGTGTCCCCAGGCTGTGGGCATGATCCCACATGCCTGCACTCCAGCTGGGAGAAAAAGCAGCCCGGTCCGCTCTTGCAAACCAGAGGGGTGTTTGGGGCACCTGGCCTGCAAGGGGACAATGCTTCATGTGACTGTGTCTGGGCAGGACCTCCCTGGGCAGGACTGCCCACCCCAGCCAGGAACAGTCCCCCTGTTCAGGAGTGAATGACCTCCTGCCAGCTGACCCCCATGCTGTTGGACTCAGACAGCAAGCCAAGGAAGTGGTGGCAGCTGTGTGGTACCACATATGCTCAGCTTGGAGAGGGGAAGGTGCCCAAGACTTAGACCCCAGCAGACCCAGCAGATTGTGGAGAACAGCCTGCTGCTGCCTCCTCGGGGGATAGGAATGGTTCCAAGGCTCTCTTGGGGGCCAGGATTCCCATGCCATAACTAGCTTCCTGACACACATGGCTGGGCAGGAAGGGGCTGTTCTCCAGCTGCAGAGGAAACCTTAACCCTACTGCCCACAACACCCATAGTTCTGTATTTCTTTGCTCCAACCTGCTCCCCTTTCCTCTCCAACCCCATCTGTAGCCTGGGCACAGTTTCCAGGGCAGATGTGTGTGTGTCCCCAGCTCTACCCTGTGCTGCTCCCGTTCTCTTCCTGTAATGGCCCATTACCCTGCCATACTGTCTGCAGGCAGCTCTTGAGGGGCAGGAGCCTGGATCCTTCCCCGGTGCAGGGGTTCCATTCAAGACACGTGATGGGGACAGGGTTCATTGGGTTGTTCAGAGATGGGAAAGTCCCTGGGTGTCACTCTGCAGTGCCAGAGAGTGAAGGAAGGGGAGCCTTTGCCACAGCCTCACTCCAGGCTTACCAAAGCGAGCACAGGGGAGAGCCACTGACATTGTGGACTTACGGGTGCAGGGCTGCCACATAAGCCCCTGTCCCAGCCACAGCCCGATGATGGGTGGCTGTCCCCGGGCCATTGGCAGGGGTCCCTGTCTTTGCCCACTCCAGCTCCCACTCCCCAGAGCTTGGGCTGCTACCCAGGTGCCCCCGCGCCTCATCCAGCTGCAGCTGAAATCCCTCCAAAGTGGATGGAGCTTTTCCAGTAGGAAACAATGCTCCTGATTGGAGACAAAAGGCTTTTCCCAGTGGATCCGGTGCTTGGTGCCATGGGAAATGGATGTCCAGCCCAGAGCCAAGCCATTTTGGGAAGGGGAAGGGAGGCAGACTCAGGCTCTGCATGTCAGATGCAGAGGGGCCTCATCATTCCCAGCATGCTTTTGATAGAACCACAGTCCCAGCATGAAGTTTCACCTGTGGTTTGAGGCTATGGGGTCCTTGCCTGTATGCAGGGCAGACCTGAGTCTCTCTTGTTCCAGCAGAGTCACGTCCTGGCTTGTGTTGTGGCATATGGTGGCAAGGTCACCCCAGGGTGCTTCTGCAGTATGGCTAGTGACATGAAGCCAAGGTGCCAAGCAGGGACAGAGCCACTGGGAGGGTGCCAAGGCACCCATGCAAGGTGCAGCCAGGCAGCCCAGGGGGAGGTGCTGGCCCCAGAGCAGAGATGCAGCATGAAGGATTCATCTGAGCCCATGCATTGCTATGGCTGACAGTGCCCAGTGG
This sequence comes from Haemorhous mexicanus, assembly GCF_027477595.1. Classification (NCBI taxonomy): domain Eukaryota; kingdom Metazoa; phylum Chordata; class Aves; order Passeriformes; family Fringillidae; genus Haemorhous; species Haemorhous mexicanus. The sequence continues at coordinate 28,690,309 of NC_082347.1, read as the reverse complement.
GGAGGGTGGGATGGGACTGGAAAGGGACCATGGGACAGGCAGGTGATTGGGCCCCAGACCGCTCACCATAAGTGGGAAGATGCTGTCCCCAGATGTCCTCACTGTACACACATGGACATCCCCTAGTCTACATCATGGGGAGGGTGGGTGTGAGGTCCCTGTGTGGCCACCCCACCCCGCATGTCACCATGACATTGCTGCCCTGCACACCACGCACCCCAGTGATGTCATGCTCCACCACTGCAGCAATGTCCCGCTGTGGGCCGCAGTCACCTCCAGCACCTCCACGACATTTCTTGACATCATGCAGCAAGGGCATCACTGCACCCCAAATGCAGTGACAACATGGCAACACCCCAGCACCTCATGCCACTATGCTGCACGTGCCCCAGTAACATCATATTCTCATTCCTGGCATTCCCAGGCTGCCACAGCTGTACCTGCCAGGGCAGAGGACAGGCAGGAGACGTCCCACAGACCAAGCAGACCCCTCTTCCACAGCAGCTGGGCTGCCCAGAGTACCAGCAGTGCCCCTCCACAGCTCCTCAATGCCAAGCAGCCCAGACCCTGCAGTGCCTCTGCTCCAGCCAAAGCCCATGAGCCTGGGTCCTGCTGCGACGTCTGCTCGCTGCTGCGAGCCTGTCCCTCCTATGCAGGACTCCTCAGCGCTGGACCTGGCAGGCTGGGGCTCAGCCAGCAGCAGCCAATGCAGTGTGGAGATGAGCAGTCACCTTAGCCTCTGAGCTCACCCCAAAGGGACACCAGTTCCTTGGGGGGCTCAGGCCCACCAGCACACAGCCAGCCCCTTCCCACGCAGGCAGGTACATGGCTAGACCCCTCTGCCCACTGCCCCCCCGCTCCTTCACGGGCTCAGCCACGACCAAGCACAAGTGCAGCTATAAAGAGGGGCTGTCCCTCGCTGCTCACAGTCCTGCTGCTCCTGCCATCACTCTCCAGTCTCAGCACACACCGCCCATCACCGTACAGCCTCTTAAGCACGGTCCTTCCCAGCCCAGCATCCTTCCATCCCCATCCCATCCTTCTTCCCGCTCCCTCCTGGCTCACTACCCCGCATCCCCTCCACGCCACGGGGACAGGCTACGTGCCCGCCGTCCCGCTCCGCCCTCCACCAACTTCTTCCCGGGCCGGTGACCGTGCCGGAGTTGACAGATGCCCCTCCCCGCCCCGGAGTCCCCGGGAAACTTCGCGGAGCAGCAAAACCACACCGTTACTCACGGGCCAGGGGGGCCGCCCGGCGCCCCCACGGCGGCGGGAGCGCATCCCGCTCCGCCGCCTCGCCGCCCGCCGCGCCTCCCGCCTCCGGCTGCACCGCTCCCGGCTCCCGACGGGCCCGGTCCGCCCGCGCGGCGCCTTAAGAAGGGGCGGCGGCGGCGGCGGCGAGCGGGGCGGGGGGCGCCGCTGCCAATGGGGAGCGCGGGGTGGGGCCGCCCGCCGCCAGGTCCGGCCCCGCGGTGCCGCGGGGGGGTACCGGGGAGCATCGCCCCGGGCACCGGGTACCGGGAGGAGGGGGGGGCGTCCCGGGATGCCGGAGTCACGGCCGAGGGAGCTGCATGGCCACGGAGGGCAGTGTGTCCCAGCTCGCTGCCGACACTCCGGGGGTTAGGGTGGGGAGCAGTCGGGCCATGGCTGGGCACGGCTCCCCAACTCCTGCAAGGCCAGCTGGCGTGAAGAACCGAGCAGAGCCGGGGGCCTGACCCGGCCTGGGGGCGGCGGAGGTCGGGCACAGGAGGAGGAAAGAGAGCGGGGCTGGGCACGCCACTGGTGCAGCACTATCTTCTTGGAAGGGCAAGGGAGAACAGTTTTAAACTAAAGGAGGGGAAATCTAGATTAGATGTTAGAAGGAAATTATTCACATTACAACGGTGAGACACAGGAACGGGTTGCTCAGAGAAGTTTTAGGTGCCCCATCCCTTGGAGCGTTCAAGGCCAGGCTGGATGGATCCCTGGGTGACCTGATTTAGTAGGCAGCACCCCGTCCATGGCAGGGGGATTGGAACTAGATGATCTTTAATGTCCCTTCCATCCCAAACCATTCTATTGTTGTTTGAATCCAACACTCACCTGCACCCCGAGGGGTCAGCACCTTCCTATGTCATCACCCTGCACATCACCATCTCTCTCTGAAGGGGCCCCAGGAGTGGCTGTGCCATGGCAGCCAGCCTGAACTCCAAGAAAGGCCCCATCTTAGGTCACGCAAGGCACTGACTTGCCCAAAATCTTGTAGCCAGTGGATGCTCCAGGCAGGATGGCATTTATGCAAGCCTGCCTGTTTTCCTGAGGGGCTGGGCACAGAGCTTTCTGTGTGTCCCTGGAAGCACAAAGTGGCTGTGGCAGGGACTGGGACAGCAGTGACAGGGCACAAGACTACCAGGTCACCCTAGTGTGGCACGTTCACAGGTGCCCCAGCACAGAGTCTGGGGCTGCGGGCGCTGTGAGAGACAGCAGCAGAGACTTGCTGGAAGACAGCAGGAACTCATGCCACTCTGGCTGCTTCAAGTGGCTAATCACCTCCTCTGCTAAAGCCCTTATTTCTCATTGAACATGTCTGGCTACAGCTTCTGCCTGTTGCTCCTCGTTCTTCTCTCCCTGCTAGATTCGAGAGCTCTCCAGTCACAGTGATTGTTTCCCACAAAGGTGCTTCCATACAGCCATCAAATACCCCTTTATTTCATTGCTGATGACTCCCTCTTGCAGGGTGCCTGGCTGAGCACCAGGCTTGCTGCATGGCTGCCTGCTGCAGGGTCCTCACAGCCAGAATGTTGGTATCCAGGCACAGGGAATTTGCTACAGGGCACTGCCATGGGGCAGGAACCACACCAGCTCTCTGCACTTGCCATGGTGAGCCACGATGCCAAGCAAACCCATCAGACTGGGATGTCAGTGTGACCACCACACATGTGCAATGCTGTGTTTGTGTGCCCCTCTGAGCACTGTGGGTGTGCTCTGCCTGCCACCGTCCACAGCCCCATGCCTGGCTGCAACCTTGCATGAGTGCGTGTGTGCTCAGGGTGAGCACCCCTGCTGCTGAGCTGCTTGCTCATCCCAGGTTTGGTAACCACCCGGATAATTATTTGTACAAACTGCAAGCTGGCTCCCACTGCCCTCCCTGTGACTGGCAGGTACAGAAAACACACATTCCGGCAGGAAGCCAGCTCGAGCATGCCAAGACTGCGAATGGCACTGGGCACACTGGCTCCCTGGGGCTCCAAACCCAGCACGCCAGCGCAGTGGGGCTTGGCTCTGGCCACGAGCACATGCACACGCAGGCAGGGCTGCCGGTGTTCCAGCGCAGCCCACGTGCAGCCATGCAGCCGTGCAGCAGCCGTGCAGCCGTGCGTGTGCATCGGTGTGTGCATGGCACAGGGCACGGCTGGGCACACGGTGCCCTGTGAGCAAGCACGGCCCCGCAGGTGCTCATGCCGTGTCCCCGGGGTGCGCTCACCCCACGGCACCCCGTGAGCACGTGTGCTGAGTGCCAGCAGGACACATGGGCTCAGACAGAGCACGCTGCAGCCCCCAGCCAGCGGCACCCAGCGGGGTGGTTTCCCACTCATGGGGCTGCGGGGTGTTCCCCAATAGCTGCTTTTGGAGCTCCTCAGTGCCCTTCCCACGGATGCTGCCACCTTTCCAGGACATTTCCTTGGGGGAGAAGAGCAGCCAGCAGGTGCCTTGGCACAGCAACAGTCACGGCCATAAGAAACATCCTTGCACTGGTCCCATCTAGACCCTGTGCTGGCCTAGATGTCTCCATCCCACCCCTCCGGATGCATCCACACTGGGGACATAATGGGGCAGGCACCTTGGGGTGCGACAGAGCTCTCTGCAAGGGGCTGCAGAGGGAAGCACAGAGCATCAGTGAATCGAGCTGGGATGCATGAGAACATTGGCAGGGACGTTTGCAGAGCAGTGAGGTAGGGCGCAGGCTTGGGGCACAGGGAGCCTGGCAGTGTGGTGCTCCGAGGGGGGTGCGATGTGCAGGGAATGGTGGCACAGTGATGGGGACAATGCACAGGAAATTAGAGCGAGCAGCAGCCAGACACGCTGCGGGGGGAAGGGAGATGCTGCGCTCCACTGAGGGCTGTGTGAAGGAGGGGGAAGGCTCTTCTGCTAAGCTGGGGCCAGCATAAGTACCAGCCACCTCTTTGCACATCTGGGACCTCCCTTTCCCATCCCCAGGACTAGTATGTTCCAGTTTCCCCTGGCCCTTGCTCCTGGGGCCCCATCCATGCCAACCCAGCTCCCAGGGAATAGGAACCCTCTTAAAGCTAGCAGCCCTGATGCTTGGTGACCCTCTGCCTGGTGGCTCATCTGCCACCCCAGGCTCTTCCTGGGGAGAAGGCAGCAGGAAGGTGGGGAGCAGTCTGCCCCATGCTTGCATTGCAATGGGCAGAGAGGTGGCACAGGGTACTGCCAAACAGAGTAAGCCTGTGTGGAGGCAGTGCCAGATGACCCCCGTGACTCTTGCAGGGATAGTACTGCTCTGGGAGCAGGATGGGAATCCACCTAGGATCAGGGATGGGAATCCTCCCAGGATCAGCTGGATTCATAGAGCGCTCATCCAGCAAATATCCTCCAGCAAATTTCAGATGGTGCAATACAAACAGGGTGCAGGTGAGCACAGGAATGCTGACTGAAGGCACTAACCTCCAGGATACTTCACTGGAGCCATCATTCCCCTTTCTAGAGCATTATGAGGGCCAGACACCTGCACACAGCCTGCTGGGTGCACAGCACACACACACGCACACACACACACACACAGTGCCAGCGCACTCGCAAGTACCTGCATGCACACACAAAACAGTCTGTGTGCAGCCACCTCCTCTGCCTGTGTGAGCACTCAGTGTGCCACCCAAATGTGTGTGCAGACCATGCACACACACACATACACCTGCACTCACACGTGCATGCATACATCCCATCATATACCCCTGCTGCTTTTTCACACAAGGAGAGGGCACACGCTGCCACCACAACACGCTATGGATCCCTCAGCTGACAAGCTGATCCTGGCTCTTGCCTGGCACTGCTTTTTTCTCTGGAGGGGCTGTGCTGGGACATCCCTGCTCCGAGGGTCTAATTTCCACTGTAAATGTATTCATGGATAATTTATCCCCAGTTGTTCCTGTGCTAATGTTGTCTTTTAGCTGAAATAGCTCTCCTCCTCCCTGGCGTTTACCCTGCTGATGTATTTATAGTGAGCACTCCGTTTCCCCACAGCCTGCGCTGTGCTGGGCATGAGTCGCTGTCCTCCCTTCACTGGTCTCCCGGGCTCTGCCTCCTTGGCAGCCCCATGATACCTCTGATCCTCTTCCAGGCTGATTCCAGCACAGGCAGGTCCCTTGAGGCCCAGGCAGGCATGAAAGCAAGCACCCAGTCCTGCCAGAAATGTCTTCCTGGTTCCTCCTAGGATTGCTTTTGCCTCTCCCATGTCTGTGTGCCCATTGTGTGATGGCTCACAGTGATGGACTCCCATGCCCATGGCTGCTTGCTCGATCCCTCTTCTCCCTGCTGTCCCCTCCCTGTCATTGTCCCGCAGTGTCTGATCTCCTGTCTTGCCCACAGACCTCCTCTGTTTCTGGTCCTGCACCCCAGACCATCACACTGTTCCCGTCCCGTGTCCCCTGGACACCTCTCAGAGTGGGGGTCGCTTTGTGCCACGGCTGGCAGTGACCTAGTGACTGTCACCCATCCCAATGGCTCCCTGTGAGCTTCTTCCTCCCAGCACCCTTCCCCAGTCCCCTCCTGCTGCCAGCAGGAGTCCCTTTGCTCGCTGGGCACAGCAAACCCTGGGAAGGCATTACCATCACCAAAGTCAAGTTAACCCCCAAGTTTGTTTAATCTAGTCTCCTTCCAGTTTAATCCAGTCCTCTTCCTCACAGGTTTCCCACATCCTTGGCAGCAGGGTGTGAATACTGGATGCCAGGCACTGCTCACCCAGGGGGTCTCCAGGGGTGCCCAACCCCTGCCCTGGGACCCCCATCCCTGCATCTCTCTCACAGCCTAGACCCTGTCTTTGCACAGCCTCCCTGGACCTCGCACGGTCCCCAGCCTCTGTCACCATGCACAGTGCCCCCGGGTCCCCGCTTGGACTCTTCCTGTCGCCGGGACATCATTAGAAATGTTAATTATTTATTATCACTAAAAGCCCTTTTTGCTGCATTGCTGTTCTCTGCCTATCTCTCTGCCCCTTGCTGCCTGTAACCGGATCCGCCTGTGCTTGCCTCCTGCCTCGCAGTCCCTGTCCCTGCTTTCCCTCCTACCTGCTGGGACACAGGGTGGGGGAGTGAGAGCCTTCCACCACCCCCTGCAGGACGTGGCCCTATGGGATGAGCTGGACTTGTCCCCGTGGGATCCCAGAGACACGTCTGGTGTAGAGATGTACCAGTATCAGTGCCCAGCCTGGGGACTGCCCTGTCCCATGCCAGGAGAGGGGACAGGAAGACAGAGGATGGACGTGGCTGGTGCTGTGATGGAGTGAGGAGCCATTAGCTCTTCTCAGCCAAGGACAATTTTGTCCCTACCCAGAAGCACTGGGATGGGGCTCCCTGGCCAAGGGATATCAGCAGGGTAGAGGCATCAGACTGTGCTGCAGCCCTCCCAGAGAGCATCCCTGTCTGGGAAAGAGCAAACAGGCTGAGGGGGAACCTGGGGTGGTGCTTGCAGCCAGCCGGGGCTGGCAGGACACGCTCGGGGCATCCAGCTGCTTCAGAGAAGCCAGGCAGCTGCAAGGAGGTAGGGGAATGCCCAGCCTGCACAGCTCAGCCTCCTCTGCCAGGGCTCCTGAAAGATTTATCAGCTCCAAGTGGATCCCATTGATGAATCAATTAAAGCTTATCAAAAGCAGTGGAGTTCCTTCCCATGGGGCAGGGCTGGCACTGGATGCAGCAGCTGTGCCACAGCCAGCGCTGGGTGAGATTGGGAGCTGCTTCAGGTTGCAACATCCCTGAACCCTGCTGGGCAGAAATCACCATCTGGCAGCATCTGTGCCTACTAGAGCCTGCCAGGGTGCCCTGGTACCTTCTAGGGACGGGCAGAAGGGGCCGTGACAGAGCGGGCTGTGACAGTGCAGATGGAAGCCCACTGGAGTCGATACAAAACCTGGATTCCTCACAAGAGGCCTCTCCTTCGTGATCCCCCACCTCCAAAAGGAGCCAGGCTATCCAGGTTAGCAAGCTCCCCAGCTCTGGGGCTGTCACCCCCTGCTGCTGCACAGTCCTGCTCAGTGCTGGAGAGCCGGGCAGCAGCGGGAAGGAGGCTACGGCGACAGCTGTGGGAGAGACGCTGGGGGATGGCTCCCACGGGAGCGCAGGGAGGAGCACCCAGGCCGCTCATGGAGCAGAATTGATTCCTGCAGCACAAGCACTGCCTCCTGTGCCTATTCATTGTCGATGTGCGGGAGAACAAGGAGCAAGAGAAGCCGGCTCCCCCCTGCACAGCCAGCCCACACTCCTAGGGGCCGCACCACTTCCCAGCCCGCCGGCCGCCGGCAGCACCAGCGTCTGCCCGCACCACCGCCCGCTTCCCTGCATTATACAGCGCTGTCACGAGCCGCTGAGTCCCCAGGTGTTTTGTGCAATAATGCAAAGCAGATCTAATCCACCCCAGCCCCAAGCTCTCTGCAGTCCCCTCCCCACAGGCTGAGCGTGTTCCCTGGCCAGGCATGGGAGAGAGACCCAGGACTGCGGAGGCTCTGCCTGCCCCTGGAGCTGACAGCCGATTCCCCTGTTGTTACTGCACACCCCTTGCGGTTCCCCAGAGCTTTTCTCTGCCAAAAGCACTCTGTAAGCATTTGCTCTGCAGCAATAAATCAGAGGGATGCTCACACAAGCACGGGCCAGCCCTGTGCTCCCTGGGACCAGGGTGCAGCAAGGTGCTTGAGGCAACGCTCAGCCCCAGAATGTGGTTCATTCATTTCCTGTCTGACCACAGCTTGGTGGGGTTCCAGGTGGCAGTTCTCTGAACTCTTTGGGTTGTCTGGGTCCTTTAGGACTACAGCAGAGCAACCAGGGACCCCTCTACACCCATGTGTGATCCCAGAGGGTGCCCAGGACTGGCTGGGGTCTAACATGGATGCAACAGCCCTGGCTGTGGACAAGGTGGTTCCCTGTCCCCAGACCATGCCCAGTTGCCTGTATTCCTCTTGCTCAAACTCTGTCAAGGAGCCAGGGAGGAGCAGCTGAAATCCCTGCCTCCTCTGACACCCCGATGAGCATGTTGAGGCAGCAAGTTCTCAGCTCCCTGAGAGCCCCGAGAGTCACAGGAATCGGCAGGCTCTCAGGAACTGGCAGGCTCTCTGGTGGCTGAGAATCGGCTCCAGGGCTCAAAGAGAAAAGGCTGGTCAGGGAGAGCTGAGGCTGCCCCATGCTGTCCTTCCCGTTCCAAGGGCCAGGGCTCAAGCCAGTCGATGCTGTGCAAGCAGGAGCTGTATGCACAGCTCACTTGAGATCAGTCCCAGATCTGGGGCTGCCAACAGCTCCTTTCTCTCCTGCACTACTCCTTTCAGCCTGTGCCTCCCCATGGCCCCAGCTGATGCAGCTGCAGATAAACAGACAAGGAGAGCCAGGCAGCAGCTCCCGGCTTGCTGTGCTGTCCCCTGGGAGGCACAGACATGGCAGCTTTAGATCAAGACTCTTCAGAAGCAAGAACAATCCCAGCTATCAGCAGAGAGCGGCTGGCTGGTTCCAGGCATTCACTCTGCTGGGTACACAACATGGGCAGTAGGTTTTGGACCAACGTACTGGGACCACTGATGCAGAGCCATGGGATGCTGCAGCTCCCAACAGCATGGCTGGGCTGGGGGCAGAGCAGGCAGCAACAGGTGACCCCCTGTCCCAAAACTGGGAGCAGTGGGAGCCCAGTGCCATCCTGCTCTATGCAGAACTAGAGTCAGCCTTTAGGGAGTGGTATCTCCATGCCTGGGAAGACTCCCAGGACCCCTCAGACCACTCTAGCCCAGAGGAAGCTGAGCCATAGTCAAGCCAAACCCTACAGTACTATTCTGGGGTAGCTCAGGGACCAGTTCAGGTGGGATGCCCTGACCCATCTGCCCTTTCCTGGGGAGCATGGGGGTGTTAGCAGCACGGTGGGTCTCTGTCTCCATGGGTAGCAATCTGGAGGGTACCACCGTGTTCTTTGAGGGAAGCAGGAGCACAGACACAGTGGTTGAGGCTGGAGAGGACACGAGATTATGTTTCTAGTGGACAAAAAGAAGGGGGTCCTTCTGCAGCCCACACCTTGCAGTGCTTGGACTGTTTTATTGCTGCCATGGAAACTGCTGTGGAGCATGATTCTGTTGCACTGGCCAGGGTGACCGGGCCATGGCGCTTCCCAACCTTCCTTGTGCTCTCACACCTGGATTTACAGAGTGGGAGAGGCTGGATGCTGCCTGCCAGTCATCATCCTTGGGTCACCCTGTGACAGGATGGGGGCATACCTGGGTAGGGCACCCAAGGAACAGAAGGGATGGAGAAACCAGGTAAGTGCTGGCAGGGGCTGTCTAGTGCCATTCCCAGACAAACCCAGCTCCCACGTGGCCAGGGGCTCCACACTGCTTGGCCTCCCACAAACATAAATCATTTTCTAATTTATAACATGAATAATTGATTTTGCCTCCATAGCTGGCGATAAATCTCCTGTGCGCACATGCATAAGAAAATAATAATAATGAAAGCGATCAGGATCTGCTGCCATCGATTACCTGTGAGAGGGAACATGGTCCCCTGTGTGCCACATGAGGCTGGGAGAGGGGCTGCTGCCAGGGGATGCTGCGTGGCTCTGCCTGATGTAAGCTTTCCCTGTCCTGAGCAGGGGCACCTGTCTGAGGTGAGATGACTGGACCTATCCTAGTCTGAGCCCCTGGGGCTGTACCGGGACCCACACTGGGCACTCAAGAAGGTCCGAGTATTTCATGGTATCCCAGATCTCAGGCATGGGCGGTCCCAGCCTCGTAACTGCACCTAAGGAGGGATAAAGTGCTTCGCACAGCCCCATTCAAGGATGCCGCGTGCGATGCATCAGTGGCACCTTGCCAGGGTGGCCCGTGACCGGTCCCCGGTCCCTCGGCAGCTTCACAGTCTGGGGGGAGCTGCAGAAGCCGCTCTGGGTCCCGGCTGCCCGGTCCCGGCACGGGCAGGCAGCATGTAAGCCATGGGACATTCCTGTCCCCGGGTCACCTCCGGTACCCACCCCATGAAGCTGGCTGGGAAACAACCGGTTGGAAATCGCATCGGAGAGCTCCGGCTCGGTAGCAAGGAGGTCCTGGAGCGGGGAGTGGGCAGGGACCCGCTGCCCATCGGCCAAACTAACCAGGGCGGCCGCACGGGCTTGCCCGAAGCCTTCCTAGCGAGGTGTCCCCACGTCTGCCCGCCCGCTCACAGCGAGCACCACGGCTCCCGCCCGGTGTGCGACACTGAACGGTAACGGGACACCGACGGCAGCCTCAGGGGGGGCCACCCGTGGGCGGGAGCGGGGGTCGCTCTCCCTGTGTCCACCACCATCCCAGCCACGGAGCCTCCTTCCTGCGGCTGCCGGCCGCTGCCAGGGAAGGACAGCCGCCCGTGGTGCCGTGCGGATCACGGTGCGCCCCGGCGGCGGCGGCAGCGGCCCGCGAGCCCGCGGCCGCGGGGGAGGAGCGGCGGCCGGGGCGCGGCGGGGCGGGGCGGGCGCGGGGCCGCGCTGCAGGTCCCGCACTACAGGTCCCGGCGCTCCCCACGGCGGGGCGGGCTCGGCGCGGCGGAAGCGGCGGCGCGGCGCGGAGCGACGGGGGACCCGGCGCGGCCACGGGTAACGGCGGCGGCCTGGCGGGCGGCACGGCCCGGCCCGGCCCGGCACGGCGGGGCGCTCGGTACCGGGGCACAGCGGCCCGGGGTGCGCACCCTGCCCGCTCCCGGCGCTGCCCCGCTCTCCCTCACCCTGGTGTCCCAGCCCTGATCCTTATCTTCTGTCCCATCCCTGTCCCCCAGCCCTGCTCCCCTCGCCCTGTCCAAGCCCCGATCCCCACCTGAAGTCCGCCCTCCCCCGTCCGCTGGCAGGCAGCCCCCGGGATTGCCGGATAAGGGCACACTGCAGACCCCGTAAGTCTCCCCACCGCCCAGAGTCACAGGGCCATGTGTCAGCCCTTCAGTGCAGGGGAGCTGCACGGGATCCTGGGTGCTCGGTGCGCCACTCTGCCATGCCTTGTAAAACAGGTGTCTGCTGCTCACACGTGCTGGACCCTGCTTTTCATGGCTGCCTGCAGGCCCCTGGCATCCTCGTGTATCCTTCACACCACCTGCGAGGTTCTGTGTGCTGCCTGCTGTGGCCCATGGCACGATGCTGCCTTCTTGCACATTTTAGGGTGGTCATCCCAGTCACTTGCTTTCTGGTATAAGTGCACTGTAGGGCTCTGGGCCTTGCTTTTCAGGCTGCTCTTGCTCCCTGAGTAGCTGCTTTGGGTTATTTTAACTTCATTATCCCGGGCTAGGTCTTGCTTTGTTTCCTGCTTACATTTCTTGGATCCTTTCAACGGTGTTTTCTCTGTATGGTGTTTACAACAGCTCACTGCTCAGTATCATCTAATGACAATTCATTATTCAAGTAGAAGTTTGAGAGATGCTGTAAAACGAGACCCTGAAGTTCAGCTAAGTTGGCTCTTGCTTGCTTCATCAAAAAACTTTGCCCAGTGATTCTTCTGAAATAACTGGGCAAGCCAGTGTCCATCATTCATTGTGCAGGTATGCTGGCTCCATTAACTGCCAGTTTTGTTCTCCACTGGGGATGGGAACAGGGCTTATCCTCTTCTCAGCTCTGATTGTGTTGTCCTTTCTTGCAGAGAAAATCAGTGCCTTGTTTGCTCTACCCATTGCTCAGGCCCTGGTTTCTCCTTGGCACTGTGTGTCAGCAGGTTAATAGGTTCATCTCTGCACTGGCCAGGCTGGCCAGGTGACTGTGTCTGTGTGGACATGCTGTTTTTGCTTTTGCTGCAGCTGTTTTTGCAAGGCCTCTGCCTCATTTGCATTTTTCTGTTTAAAAACAGTGATTTTCCCCTTTTGAGTCATCTTTATTTTTGAGACATCATTAATTTTCTCTCCCTCCTTGTTTATTAATAGACCTTTTCACTTTTGTGCTGATTCTGCCTGGTTATATTTGTAAAGTCCTTTGTATTCCCCTTAGCAATCTGGCTGTTAACTCCTTCTGCTGGTTTGTTGTCCCTTCCCTCTCCTTGCCCCCCTACAGCTGTGAGGGGACACTATTGACTTTCAGATCATCTTCCTGTCTGGAATGTTCCCCTTCTCTTGTTCCAGGTATCTCCTAAGAGCATCTATTCCAGGTGTCTCCTAAGAGTATTGCAAATGAAAGGCACGATTGAAATCTCAGTGCCTTTGACATTTTTGCCACTTCCTCACACAGCCAGTGTTGTGTGGCTGCCGGAGAGCTCTTTCTCCAGGCAGCAGGGGACAGGATGCCTTAAAGCCCACAGATGCAGCTCTTTGCTCTTTGAATGCTTTGCTTTGGCTGTGTTCATGCCTTTGCTCTGTCTCCACCAGCTATCCAGGTCCTTTCCTGGCCCCGTTGCCCGCTGTTGAGCCAGGTGGCCTGGGCTGGAGCTCTGCTGAGTGCAGGAGGAGGTGCAGGGTAGCCAAAACCTCTGGCAGTCCTTGTTCGGGCTGCCAGGGGCTGGTGTTGTGCAGTTGGTAAGTGTGCCATGGCACGTGCCTGGCATGGGATGAGTCCTGCAAGTGGTAGGTTCCCCAGTGGAGCTGTTTAGAATATCCTTGTACCTGCCTTTTTATTAATCTTGTTATTGTAGTTATTTTTTTCCCCTTCAAAGAGCCCAATCTGCTGCAGGCTGTAAAGAGTGACATTGTGGTGTGCGAGCTGCATGCCAAGGCTGCGTGAGGTCCCCCAAGGCTCCTGGTCCCCCAGTATTGCCATCTCTGTTCACTGTCAAGGCTTTAAGGTTATCTTCTCTATCGATGGGAATATGGATTGAGTGGAATTAGAAACCTCGAAGGCTAAAAATACAGCTCCCTGCCAGGAAATGCGGCAGCCTGCTGAGAGGGTGCTCTGTGGCACTGAGACTTCTCCAGGAGCTGGCATGTTCCCCATGAGCACCACAGCCCAGCATCCCTGCCTGTTCCCAGGTTCCCTGAGCAGGACTGTGGCTGGCTTGCTCTTGTTTGTGGGGTCCTTCCCGCGACAGGACAGGGAGAGAAATCAGGGAGAGAACGCTGCCCATGTGTGCGGCAGATGTTCGCTAGAGGAGAAGCACAGGCTGGCACCTGAGTGGGCAGCTTGCTGAGACCTCACAAATGCATACCATGAGCACAAGCTCCCCATGAGCAGGGTGTTCCTGGGAACAGTGTGAGAGGAGCCTGTGCCTTCAGGGAGCTCTGGCTGCCTCCTGGCTAATGATCCAGCATCCTCCTGGCCATGCTGGTCTATGTTGTGCTGGGCTGGCGGGCTTTACGTGGCAGAGAGCTGGGCAGCACTCCCATCACCACTTTTCACCATGGTACCATGGCCTTTCCCTACTTGGTGCCAGAGCGCTGAGTTGTTTTGCTAGGCAGGTCCATAGAACAAGACAGCATCTGGGGCAGCATAGGCCTTTTTGGGGATGCACTGCTTGTTGCTGCCTGTCTTTGTGGGGCAAGCTTGGTCCCAGACTCTGGCAGTAGTAGGGTTGCCCTGCCTAGTGTAGTGTGAATGAGACCCAAAGCCAGGGCCATTGCTCTGCCTCCCAGAGCATGAAATTAGTTGGTGCTGACCCGTGGCTGTGGCATTGATGAAGTGTTTGATAGGCTAGGGGCAGGAGCTGTGCTGCCCTGTGGGGAAAAAACAAAGCGCTGCGGCATCCCTGCCAGTGTGGGTCATCTACCACCTTGCTGTGCTTCTTCCCAGGCTGCAGGAAGCAGTTCTTCCCCAGCAGTGAGTGGCAGGCAGAGGCAAAGCTGTGCAGGGAGAGGATGCTCCCAGCACCAGCCGTCTGGCTAATGCTGCACCATCTGCTTTGGAGGGTGAGGCAAGGTGAATGGCAAGTTTTTGAGGAGCCCATAAATCCTATGTGCAAAGGCTCTTGGAGGTGACATGGGACCTGCACGGAGCAATGCTGCTTCTGGTTGCTCCCCGTGCTGGAAATTGTCAGGAAGGAGAGCCTGGGGAGATCACTGACCCCCACAAGATATTCATCAATGAGCCATGGCCTGGGACTCTTGGGCTTTTCTGGGAAGAGTCCTTCAGCAGAACATGCTTCGGTGCAGTTGGAAGCTATCTGTAGCTGGAAGTGGTGGTGCCGGGGGGGCTTCCAGTGCCCCCTCCCCTCTGGCACTCGGGCTGCCACTCGGTGAGAAAATGTATAATGTCTCAGTGTTGAAAAATGACTAATCCAGTCCTTGGAAGGTTTGTAGGATACATTCCTTTCTTGCGGTCGATAAAGATAAAGGGGATCGTTCTGCCAGCAAAATTAGTGTATCAAAGGGGGGGGGGGGGGAATGACAAGAGCTACGGAGGCAGAAAAATGGTTGGGGCAGCCCTGGGATGGTGCTCAGCATCACCACAGCACCTGTGCTTGCACCTCCTGTTCCTGCCCACCTTCGCAGCATGAGGTGCAGGTACAGGCACCGCGGTCACGCTAGGGGTACTGCCCTGCTGGGCTTTTCCAGTGGCTTCCAGAGAGCCATGAGAGACTCATCTGTCATGCCAAGGCAACGGTCTGTCCATCCATCACAGAGGGGATGATGCCGTGTGGCATGGGCAGCCCCAGCCACTTTCCAGCCAGTGGTTGGCCTCCCCTCGCCTTCCCGGCACCACCGCTGGCTGTTGGTGAGGGGCCACGGAGAGCGTTCGCGCCTCGGTCAGGGGCTGTGTGCAGGGGAGGCTAATGTACCGGAGGTGCCTCGGAAATGAGAGCCTTGGATGGGTTCCTGGCCCTATTGATCTGCCGGCAGTTTATGCATCCTGACATTCATAATCTCGGTCGGCGCTGATGGTCCAGATTAATGGGCCCAGGGGCTGTCCATCCGTCACTTCACATTAATTACTGAAGAGGTGTTTTTCCAGTGATTTACCTGACAGCGGCCCGTGATGAATCCCCCTAAACGGAGTGGGCAGTGATTAATCATGGGGCCCCAGCCCAGCCCCACTCTGCCTTCCCCTCAACCACAGTGCAGCCCCCCGCACCATCCGTCTCCATAAACCCTGTCTGATGCATATTTATAGGGGCAGGGGGGCCTGGCCGCTTGTGGTGTGCCTGCTTCTGCCAAAGATGATGAAAAATAAATCTCTGTTGGGATGGGGCAGCAGGTGAGCAGGGCTGCATCATGCCATGGTCCTGCGCCAGGGTATCCCTGTGCTGGGGTTTGCTTTCTGTAGTTCTGTGGCTGCCTCAGGCTTCTCTGTGGTTTTTGATGGCTGAGTAGTGCATGGTCTCTGTGTTCTGCTTCGGCTGCAGACACTGGTCCCTTGGGCTCGAGGGTCCCAGGTAGCAGCTGCCGGAGCGGGGCAG
The DNA here is from genome assembly GCF_027477595.1 of Haemorhous mexicanus. NCBI lineage: Eukaryota > Metazoa > Chordata > Aves > Passeriformes > Fringillidae > Haemorhous > Haemorhous mexicanus. Next base: position 28,674,804 of record NC_082347.1, on the reverse strand, counting down.
GCGCCCCAGTGATTCTGTCAGGATTTCCCTGCTTCCCCGAAGCCGGATGTGCCCCACCAAAGGCTGTAGGGCTGTGGGGTGCTCCAGGCCCCAAACCCTGGGGGTCTGCCGATAGCTGCTGTGGGGCTGTGTGGGGGCTCCACGATCGATCGCTGTGGGCCAGTTGTGGAAGGAGCAGGGGTGGGTGCTGGGACCCCGAGTCAGTGACCTGGGCAGGGGCTGCCCCCGGTGCACTCAGCCGTGGGGCTGTTGGGCTGCGGGCGGGACAGTGACGCTGTTCTCTCTTGGCAGGCAGGGTGGCACCATGCAGCAGGAGGCGGAGGGTGGCCGGGCGCGCCGCAGGAAGCCCGACATGGCCCTCTACGTGCCCAAAGCACGGCGGGAGAGAGAGGCACAAGCGGCAGGCGACACACAGGGGGCCGGACACCGCCGGGAGCCCGAGAACCACCGCCTGCTGCAGGAGCCTGCCTGGGCCGGTGGCGAGGGGCAGAGGCGAAGCCCCCGAGCCAGAACACAGGCAGGCAGAGCAGCAAGGAGGGAGAACAAGGTGGATGCCGGCCCAAAGGAGCTGCGGACAGCCTCTGCCAGACACAGCCATAGGACGAGAGGCAGCTGCCCTATTGCACTGGAAAGCCTGGAGGCATCATCCAGCGTGTGTGAGCCATGCCCAGACCCAGCTGTTGCTCAGCACTGGGACAGGCAGGGCAAAGCATCTCACAAAGAACCTGGAGAGCTCAGCCACAACCACAGGGCGATAAGGACTGAGCCTGACCCTCCATCCACACAGAATGCCCAGGCTGGGGCTGTGAAGGCTACCCCTGAGGTTGCGGATGACCCCACTAGCCCAACACCCGCTGCTAGCCCAACACTGGTTTGTCAGACAGGCCTGAGTGGCATGTTGGAGCACTTGGGGGACAGCACCCTAGATCCAGCTGGGGACCTCTCCCAAAGCCTGGGAGAGGCTGTCCTGCAGTCAGCAGGGGTGGGCAGCCATGGCAGGGTGCCCCAGTTGGTGGGGGAGACAGTGGGTCTGAAAGCCTGGGAGGAGAGGGAGGAGGAGAGGTCTCTCCTGGCAGAGCAGGGTGAGGGTTGTGCCACTGGGGTGCCAGAGGAAGAGGAGACGTGGGGAGGCAGAGCTGAGGTTCCTGGGGAGAGCACCTTGCGTGCACCAGGAGCTAGCTGTGAACCTGTGTTCCTGACGGATGGCATGGGTGATGTTCCAGCCCTCCCAGAGGCGAGCACTCTACTGCAGGGCATGGGCAGCCCATCCCAGCTCCCACCTGCCATGGAGGAGAGCACTGCTGGTACTGGGGAGCCCAGAGGGGAGGGTGACCTGGTGCCTGCTGTAGTGGAAGCAGGCAGCACTTCTGCCTGCACAGATAGCAGTGCTGGATCTGAGAACAGCCCATGGGAGGGAGCACCTCTGGAAAGCCGTGAGCCCCCAGTGCCCCTAGAGCTGTTGTGCCATGGCATGGAGGGGATCTCACCTGCATCCTGGGCCAAGGAGCTGGCAAAGCCAGATGAGGATGTGGGCTCGCTGCAGAAGCACCAGGAGGCTGAGAAAGAAGAGAGAGGTCTCCACAGCAGCTCCCCTACAGAAGGACAGACCAGTGCCAGTGCTGAAACCCTGAGCCAGACCAGCCCTGGTGCTGAGGAGAGCTGGGATGTGCTGTTCAACGATGATGGAGACTGCCTGGACCCACGCCTGCTGGAGGAGGTACTTCCTGCAAGTGTTTGTGGGGATTGGCAGGGTCAGTGACTGGTGCCTGCTGGGGTGAGGGGGATGTGTTCCTGTGTTCTCTGGGGTGACTGCACAGGGTGGGTGGGCTGCACCTAGGGCATGGTCAACGTATCTGGCTGTGCTGCCTGCTCTTAGAGCCAGCCTTCTCCTGTGCTGCCAAAACACCTGGGATCTCCATCTTCCCCATCTGTCCCATCCGGCATTGCTGGGGAAGGCTGGGGTGATCATTCCTCTCTAGTACATAAAATGTGCCCAGTAAAACCTGCTGAAGTGCTGTAAACTGCCACTGCAACCTCATGAAACTAGGGCTGGTGGTAAAGAAATGGGCTGAGATGTATGGGATCCCATTGAAACAGCAACGGGATGTTTCCTCGAAACTATGGCTTCTTAATCAGCTGTGGCTCATTGCCATTCCCTCCTGCACACATGCTGCTGAATTGACTACAGTTGGCTGCTTAGTGCCAGGACCCACACCATTTTGCTGCCATTCATGAGGAAAGCTCAGCTCCTGCAGCAAGGCTGGATATCCCTTATTGAATTTTAAATCAGTAGTGTCAAACTGCTAATTTTCCTGAAGAAACAAACAACATTAATATTGTTACATCCAACGTCTGCCTACCTGGCTGGAAGCAGGGTGTGAAGTGATGGGTGGTGCCTTGGTAACAGCATCTATGAAGGGATCAGATTAACTCAAGAGCACTCTTACTGAGGGACGCAGATCCCACCTTGTCTGCAAGGCCTCGCTTGGGCTGATGTGTCCTCTTGGAGCCTGGCATGGTTCTGAGGAGTGGGACACAGAGGGCTCACATTTGGGAGAATGTGGAATGGCGTTGGGTATTCCCATCCTTGCCTGGCTGTGCTCTCCTGAGCCAATGTCCCTCACCCTCCAGACTGGAGATTGTGATAAGTGCTGGTGCGAGGAGGACAGCACTGCTGCTCTGAGCCAGCTGGTGCAGGTGGCCAGCTGGTGCAGGTGGCATTGGCTTTCTGTGGGCTGATGCCATGGGCATGGCTTTGTCCTCAGGGGAGGAAGGTCAGGGAGGATCCCTGCACCCAGTGGTGCAGCCATAGGATGCTGTGGGCAAGGCTGTGCTGTGCAGTACAGGCTCTCACTCCAAGGAGTATCTGTATTGGCTCCCCTATGCACAAGCTCTGAGACAAGTTTGAGCTTTCCAGGGAGCTTCCCAAAATGGGTGAAAAAGAACCTGAAATAGGGATTTATCAAAAGTTGCCATCTTTGTCCCCTGCAGATTCCTACATGGCGCCTCGTGCTTCCTGAGCCCTCCAAGCTCCCAGCAGGTGGATGTACCTGCCTGGGGAGGGCACAGGCTCTTGGAGCTGTTGTTAATTAACATAAAGAACAATAAAATTAGTAACGTCTTCCTCGAAACCGAATCCTTATGCAATGCAGATAGCTGGCAGGGAGCAAGATTTATGACGTTCTGTGTGGAGGAGAGATTTCTGATAGCGGATGGCTCTTTAATCTATCAGGAAAAAAACACCGTAGTGAGCAGCATTGGCTGGAAGCTGAAACCAGACAAATTCAGAGTAGAAATCAGTTTGAGCACAGAGTAATTAAGCACTACGACCGTTTCCTTGCGGGCTCTGTGGACTCTCCATCAGGCGGTGCGGCATGGCAGGGGCCGCGATGTGTGCGTGCCCAGGGCTGTGGTGTAAGCCAGCAGCCACAGACCCCCCTGACCTGCTCTGGCAGGAGTGTGTCTTCAGAGAGCAGCAAGATGTGATGCACAGGCTTCATTTTCCCTGTCATCTGTCTGTCCATCCATCAGTGAACCCTCCCCGGGATGCCTGCCAGGGCTGGGGACCGCACTGTGGTTCCCACTGGCTGCCGTGCCCCACGGCTGGGGAGCTGCTGGCACGCTGTGTGCTGGGCTGGCAGTGCTGGGCTGGCAGTGCTGGGGGACCTGTTGAGCCGTGCCTGCCGCGTGGCTGAGCCCTGCTGCCAGATGGCTCCTGTCCTTCCTGCCCCGCCACACTTGGTGATTTGTGAAGGTCAAGGGCTGCTCCAGCACTCTGTGCTCCTGCTCTCTAATCATCTTGCTGCTGCCTGGCACTACCTGAGTGCTCTGCTCCCTCAAGCAGTACCGCAGGGCTTTATCCTGCCTGGGAATGGCTCCCTTGCTTCCCCCAAGCAGGCACAGGGTGCCTGATGAGTGTGCTGCCCTGGACGGGGGTGATGGCAGGGCAGGAGGCTCTGCTGGCAGTGCTGGCTTGTCCTGTGAGCTCCATAACTCAGCTCTACCCTCCGCCGGCACCCAGCCGCTATGGCAGCACCCCCTTACCTGCTGTGAATCCATCTTCCCCATAAAATTGTCGGAATGAGCACTTTTTATCGACTGAGCTGGCTGGGATTTATGGACTCTAACCTTGCAGTCGTGGTGTGCTCTGCTATGATCGCTTAGGGGATCAGGGTGGGAACCCGCCTTAGTTATGTACCCATTTCTTGGCATCATGCCAGCCCCATGCTCTAGGGGAAACAGGAGCTGTCAGTGCCTTTGGACTGCACCTGGCCTGGTGTCTCAGCTGAAGCAGGGCAGTGAATCTTCTTGGCCACTGGCACGGCATGGTTTGGAGAGTGAGGGTTCAGCAAGCGATGCAGGGAGGCCCACTGGGCAGAACATGGTGCAGGGTGACCAGCTGGCACTGGCAATGCCGTGGGACAGAGGGAAATAGGGGCTGGCTGCACCCTTGTGCTGTGGCAGTGGGAGGCTGCTGCCCCTGTTTTGAAATAAAGGCTGTAAAATGTGCATGGTAGAAAAGCTCTACAGCCATCATCTTTTAGGGCTGGAGAAAGTGCCCCGCTGTGAGGTACTAAAGGTGCACAACCCATTTTATCAATAAGAAGATTGAGAAGGGACTTGATTAACATTTTAAGTGTTGTGATGGGGAGGAGACCAGGGACTGAGGGTTCTTTAATCTGGTGGAGAGGCAGAACAAGAACTGCCAGCTGGAAAGTGAAGTCAGACAAATTCAAATGAGAAATAAAACATAAATTTCTAGGTGCACAGGAGATTAACCAGCAGAACTTGCTCCTCAGTGGAGTACTGTCTTTTTCATCTTGGCATCTGGGGTGCTGATAGGTTGCTCCAGTGCATGTGCTGCAGCCAGGGCGTGTTGAGCCTGGTGCTTCCATGTAGCAGAGACATCAATCTTTCCTCCTGGCATTACTATCCTGCTCCTTGTTCTTCCCCTAAGGTATTTCAGGTCATCACATCACTGTGGAAGGAGGGGTGTGCTTGGAGATGCATGTGCTGTTGCATCCCTGCCATTCCTACCACATCCCTCACCTGGCCGCCAAGCGTGGCAGGTGAAGGGATGCTGGTAATGGGAAAAGCAAGTGCCTGGTGTGGGAACCCTGGTTGGTAACTCCTGATTCTCAAAGCCATGAATCCATCTGCAGTGCTGGGGTGGGGTGCAGAGGCCTGGACAACTTTCTGGGGAGCACTTGCCACGGATTGGGAACTGCTGTGAGGCAGGTGGGCATGGGTTGCTCAGTGCTGTGCCTCTCCTACTGCTGCAGCTCTCAGGGGGTGAGAAGCACCAGGAGAGCCAGCAGTCACCCCGCTTCAACTACTATCGGGCTGAACCTGCTGCTCCAGACATCAGTGACGATGAGCTGCCCCACGTCATCGAGATCTACGACTTCCCCTCGGATTTCCGCACCGAGGATCTGATGCGTGTCTTCTGCAGCTATCAGTGAGTCTGGCAGCACTCTGTCCCTGGTGCTGGGGTTCCTTGCCTGGGCTCTGCTCCACATGGCTGCCCATCAGGTGCCCATGCCTTGCTTACCTTCCCTCTCTTTGGCAGGAAAAAAGGCTTTGATATTAAGTGGGTGGATGATACGCACGCCCTGGGCATCTTCTCCAGCCCCATAACAGGTACTGCTCCTGGTTCAGCTGGGGATGGGCAGAGAGGAGGCATCCCTCTCCCACAGCCAGATGCTGGGCGTGGGGCTGACCCTGCACGTGGACATGCTGCTCTCTCCCTGCAGCACGCGATGCCCTCAGCACCAAGCACCTGATGGTGAAGACGCGCCCACTGTCCCAGGGCACCCGCGCCTCTAAAGCTAAAGCCAGGGCGTATGCTGGTGAGTGGTGCTGCCCTGTGCCAGCTTGTGCCATCGTGCTTGTGCTGCAACATCATCCTGATAACTGGGGAGGGTTGGGCAGCCAGCATGGCTCCACAGCTGTGCCGGCTGCCCTGTCTCTCCCAGAATGTCCCAGTAATGTCCCCCATCTTCACAGAGTACCTGCAGCCAGCCAAGGAGCGCCCTGAAACATCAGCTGTCCTGGCCAGGCGGCTGGTGATTGGTGCCCTGGGGGTACGGAGCAAGCAGACACCAGCCCAGCGAGATGCAGAACGGAGGAAGCTGCAAGAAGCTCAAGGTGAGTTTTGGGTACCTGGAGGGGCTGCAGTACAGGGGGGCCTTCCTCATGCATGCTCTGTCTCACAGGGTGCTGGGGGAGAGGGGGCTGCAGTAGGGTGGACTCCATCCACTTCCACAGGGAGGTGGGGTGGTAGGGATGTGGCATTGACCTTCTTGTCTCTGCAGAAAGGAAGCGCCTGGAGAACAAGCAGCGGGAGGATGCCTGGGAGGGCCGGGACTGAGCCAGGAGGCTGCACTTTCAGCCCATGTCCCTCTCTGCAGGCAGGCAGAGCACTCTGCGTCTCAGAGCTGGGACAGATTCTGCACTGCGTCCAAAAGCACTGGGCTGCTTCACCGAGAGGGCTGAGCAGCATGCGGGCTGGTTGGTGCTGTGGGGATGCTGTTGCTGTCAGGCAGCACTGCCCATCCTGCCCAGGGCAGAACCCCCAAGGCTGCCAGCCACAGCAGGAGCAGCAGCAGGATGCAGGGAGTTCAGCAGAGAGCATGGGGAGCTGTGTGAGGTGGCCCGGGCCACCTGGAAGGGCCTTGTGAGTGAGAGTTTCTGTCCTTTATTTTGCTAATAAATGCCATTTATTTTATTTGCTTGCCTGGGTGGTGGCTCCCCGTTCCCTTCATACCGGCGGAGGGTGTGCGTGCCGGGGGCAGCTGCGCATGGTCCGCAGCGCTGTGGGGATGTCCACCCCCCCCAGGTGCTGGGTGTCCTCTGTGGGTGTGGGGGATGTGCAGGCAGGAGGGGTCGGGCAGGACGGCAGGCAGGAATGTGCTGGCAGCAGCCCTGTTTACTTCCGCGGAGCAGCTGCAGCCCTGAACAGCGGGGCCCTTGTCAGAGCATGGGCAGGGCCATGTTCCTGGCCCCACATGGGGCTCTGATGTGGCCATGCTGCCAGCCATGGCAGGCTGGGGGCTTCCTGCCCTGCCCCGGGCGGAGGCTGGCACCTGGGACCTGCCTTTGGCTCTGCTTTGCATCATCTCTCAGCACCTGAAAAACAGCCCTGTGTGCCCCAGCACTCCCACCCTGTAGCTCTGCAGACTCTGAGGTTTCAGGGCCTTTCACAGGAGGTGAGGATGGGGATGATACTTTTCTACCACCGCTACCAGCAGTTTGTATGCTTTTGGTCACTGAAGTGCTCATGCGGCTGCCCTGTGTCCCCTGGCTGTCCCCCAGCTTGGCAGCAGCAGAGCTGGTCATGACCCCGTGGTGGTGGCTGCCTGCCCCTGCACCATCCGGCAGTGCTGCCAGCTGGGAGCCATCTCGGCTGCCGTTCCCGGATGCTCGTGGCTTGGCCGGTGGAAATTCCAGGGAGCAAAGCTGCTCTCATGTGGAAAACATCTTGCCGGCCATCCGGCATCCCTCAAAGCCCCAGCCTGGCCGGGTGAGCCTCCAGCAGCACGTGCCTTGCCACGGTCTCTGGCCTCGGGCCCCTCCAGTGCATCACCGTGTTCCCAGCAGCAATTCCACGTGCCGGGACCATCACGTGTGGGTGCAGCCTGACTTGTCCTGGGCTGAGGTGGGTGCTGGCAGCCCCCCACCCTGGGATGGTGCCTGCCAGCGAGGCAGGAATGGACAGAGGTGTGCAGGGAGAGGGGTGGCACTGCCCCGTGGCTGGCGATCTGGGGAACAGACAGTACAGAGTGTGTTGGTGACATTCCCTTTTATTTCCTGTTGTAAGAAAAAAGATAGAAACCACGGGAGGTAAGAAACAGAGAGCAAGGGCACAGTGTTCCCGGTGTCCCCACACTGTGTCTTTGAGGGACAGAGTGGCCCTACCACAGCTCCCATGTCTGGGAAGCTGCCAGGACAGCCTGGGAAAGCCCAGCATGTCAGCTGCATACACTGTGGCTGCTGGGCTGGCTGCCAGCCCATGCTGCCACAGAGCTGGCTGGGTCTTTTTGCATGCACAGGGTTAGCCAGTTCAGGGCCGTGGGGACCACTGATGGCAAGCCAGAGCTGCTTGATGCCAGCCACGTGCAGACAGCCAGGGAGTTGGTGGCCCTGGGTGGCACAGAGGGAACACTGCCTTGCTGGGGACACATTGCCTAGACCAAGTTGTTCCCAGCTGGGGGCTGGTTTCATAATCCTAATAAGAAAGAGTGCAGGGAAAGGAGGAGATGATGGTGGGATTGGCCCCACTGGAATTGATAAAGGAGTAGCCCCTCTTCTACAGCACAGCACCCTGCTCCCAACTCACAGAACCTTTATTGAAGACAGGACTGGTGCACAGGTGGCTGGGGACTGTCCTGAGTCTGCTGGAGCATGGGGGGCTGGGCAGGCTGAGGTAGTTGTCCTGGGGGCCCTGGGGCTGTGGAGGTGAGGCCTGCTGCAGTACTTGGGCCACTCTTTCAAATCCCGCTGGCAGCGTGGGACTGGGAACCCCCAGGCACTCCCCGCCAGCCCTGGCGCTCATCTCCCTCCTCTGCAGCAGCATCAATAAATACAAAAGTCTGCAAGTCCCTGAGCTCAGTCGGGTGCTGCCAGGGCCCAGGGGCTGGGGTGCAGGAGTCGGACTCTCCTGTGGGACCACGCCAATGGCAGGGGTTCACACGAGGTTGTTGGCCAGGCGCTCCCGTCTCTCCAGATCGCTCACCACGTCGGCACCATAGGCATCACCTGGGGAGAGCAATGTTGTGGGGGTAGGTGTGCGTGTGGGGGCACAAGAAACCTGTGGCACCCCCAACCTCATCACTTCCCTCACCCTGCCTGCCATAGCCCCTAAGCTCCTGTCCTTACTTGTGTGGCAGCCGTGCATCCAGACACGCTGCCCATCATACTTGCACTGGCACCTCATCACGTTGTTGGAGAAGTCTGACTCAGCCACCTCGTGCTTGGGGTTCACGACCACCTGGGGAGGGCAGGGGGCAGGGCTGGGAGCACCTCTGCTATGCCCTGGCCAGGCAGGGCCATGGCATACACAGCAGGGTACAGAGCAGCACCCTGATGTGCAGGGTGAGGGATGCTGTTGTGCTCATGGAGGGGACTCCCCAGCCTTGAGATCTGGTAGCTTGGTGTCCCCCACCCCTCCATCCACATACCTGGAAGGTGTAGCTGCCTGGTGGCACATCGGTGATGTCAATCCACTGGCAGTCGATGTCATGGCGGTAGGTGTCCCAGCACCCCACACTCACCCCCTGCTCACCAAAGTTGGCACAGGCGAAGCGTCGCTGAAGACCTGCAGCAAGGAGGAAGGTGAGGGAGGCACAGACAGAGCCCCTTAGGGGAGCAGAACTGGGCCACTGTCAGCTCTGCAGCTGGCACCTACCTTCGGGGCAGTTGGTGTCTTCTAGGCAAAAGCTGGCCTTGTGCCCCTCGGCCACTTTGGAGCCGTTGAGCGTCAGCAGATCATAGTGGGTAAAGACCTCGATGCTGTGGAAGTGTCTGTGGGGACAGGAGCTGAGCACAGTGCCCGGCCAGTGCCCGACCAGGGCACTGTGGCTGGCCCAGGCAACCCCGGCAGAACTTCCGGCAGGGCAGCACCCAGGGACTCAGCAAATTACAGCCCTGAAGCCAAATAAAGCCGTAATGACAGTGCTGGCTCAGACCCTGCTAATTACCCCGGGTGGGACAGCCTCTTGGGGATGGGTGCCACCATGCCCTGCTTGGCCCAAGAAGAGGGCAGCTCCCTGCCAGCCCCTGCCTATGGGACACTCACCGGTGGCACTGGTGCCAAGTCCAGGCATGACGCCCCATCCTCGGTCGGAAATCGGCTCTTCCGAGGTTGTGGATCTGGGAGGAGAAGCGAAGAAGGCGGCGGTGGCCATAGGGCCACTGCATGTTGTCAGCAGAGCGGGAGAGGCAGCGCTCCTCATGGGCACAGTACAGCAGCCCCAGGGGTCGGTCCTCCAGGTAAGCTGTCTCCTGCACCAGCTGGGCATTCATCACCAGGTCTGGGGCGTCTGGCATGGAGGGGATTAGCGGAGATGGAGAAGGTGATCCTCACCCTGCATAGCACCCCCTACTCTCCTACAGGAGAAGGGGGGTGCCCCCTCCCAGCAGTACCCCATGGGTTCCTGCTACTCACGGGCAGTGCAGGTGACCCCTGCAGAGAAGCGTCCCCCGCCGCTGGGGCAGTGGACAGGGCCATGGTGCTGGCACTGCTGGAGGGCCAGCTCGGTGCCGGCACAGCGTACCCCGCTCATCACAACCTGGCTGGCATCGGGGCTGCCTGCCCAGTACCATGTCTCCTGAACAGAGGAAGAGCACAGTGCTTGGACCAGCCCTTGCAGCCCTTGCCAAATCTCACCTGCCTCCCCTGCCCCCTCTCCTGCCCTAACACTGCCACCACTGCCCCCACCGTCCCACCCCAGAGCCCCAGGCCACTCCATGCCCACGGTATCCATCCTACAGGACCCCTGCAGTTCTGGCCCTGGGCTGGTACCCCACTCACCTGGAGGGCATGGCTGGCAAAGCCCAGCCCCAGCTGCCTGCAGACCACCATGGCCTCGTTCAGGCCCCACTGTGCACCACACACCGCACCCCACCGCAGCTGCCCCTGCACTGGCACCAGCACCTCCACCACGCCTTCCTCGGGGTTGCGGCCCCCGGCCAGCCGCACCTGTTGGCAGAGAGGGGTAGAACTGGAATGTGGCACAGACCGCCAGCTCTCCCACCCCACGCTGCAATGGGGCAAGCAGTGCCGCACATCCAGCTGAACATCTCCTTCATCTTCCTCTTCCTCCTTTCCTCCCTAAAGACCAATTTTGCCACCAGATCACCCTGGGGAGCCCCATCAGGGTGCTGCTCTGTGTCCCCCCATCCCCTGGGTCACCCCAGGGCTGCTCTGAGCATCCACACTGGGCATAGAGCTTGGGGAGCAGGGACTGTGCAACGGGACTGGGGTTCAACAGGCTTGGGGAAGGAGGCAGGGACTCACCTGGCTCTTGAAGTCCATGTAGGGCACGTGGCAGCGGACGGCAGCGTCGGCCTCGTGCCGACACCCATTCTGCTCAGCGTCCTGGAAACTACACTCGCCCAGGGAGCGCTCGTGGCCAGTGCACTGTACATTGCTCATATGGATGGGCCCCAGACCTGAAACACAGGAAGGGTCAGTGCTCTCTGCTCCATGACCATCCTGGAGCAGGACCCTCATCCTCCTTCCCCTGGTGTGGACATTCTCTATGGGAATGGGGCTGCCCATGGCAGGAGCAGACAGGGTAGCCTCATCCCAGGGCAGGCTGCAGCTGTGTGAGCATACCAGAATTCTCCATCAGGACACATTAAACCAGTGGATTTCCCCATTGTACCCCTCCAAGCCCAGAGGTTTCCCAAGCCCATGCTGTAACACCTGCCTCACCTTGTCCCATCTGGGCTCCTGCCAGGGCCTGCTTCGCTGTCCCATAGCCCAGCTGCCGGCACACCACACTGGCTGCAGCCAGGTCCCACTGCTTGTCACATACGGTGCCCCACTGCCCGTGGCGTAGCACCTCCACCCGGCCCTCACCAGGGTGGGTGCCCGCTCGCAGCCGCACTGGGAGTGCCTGGGTACGGAGAGCAGGCAGTCAGCAACCGTAGGACACAGCCAGCCCACTCAAGTGAGAATGGGGTTACTGAGTGCTGCTCAGCCCTGAGACTCTCTGCTGGTGGGAGAGGCTGTAGAACTCTGCAAGGGCTCACCTTTCCTGAGGCGGTCTTGTTCTTGCCCTTGCCCATGCCCTTCTGGAAGGCAGTGCCAGGGACACAGCTGACGATGGCGTGCATGCCGTGGGGGCAGGCATGCTGACGGGGGGCTGGTGGGGCCATCTGCATAGGGCAGCGGGCCAGGTGGGGCTCTGAGCCCTGACACCGCACCTTGTGCACCCAGAAGCTGTTCTTCTGGCTGAGGGTCTTCAGGCTGCCAAGGGAGAGGAGTAGGGCCAGGGTCAGCTCAGGTGCCAGAGACTCTCTCCATCCCAATGCTCATGCTGGGTGCCCTGTTAAGGTGCCCTGCCCACCATGCACAGTGCTGAGTCCTACCTGGAGTTGGGGTCCTTCAGCTTCCTGTTCCAGAGCTTTCTGTGGGTGTACAGAGCCAGGAGATGAGGGAGCATGCTGATACTGCCCAACTCTGAGCCCCCTGCCCCAACACTTCTACCCTCCCTGGCAGGAGATGGAGACCCCAGGGTATGTCATATTCTCTCCCCACTGGCAATTACTGTGCCAAGCCCGTCTGTACCATGTGTCCCAGCGGGACTGTGTGACTCCTGGCACCCATAGGGGCTCATTATAGGCTGTATTTATAGTTCCAGACTGAGACGGGGTGGGAGGGACCAAGGGACACTTGTCTTTCCTCTCCTTTCTCCCACACTTTGCCAGCCATGATGGTGACCGTCCCCAAAGATCTCTGGATGCTGCTGAGCCCAACTCTGACCGTTGTCAAAGGCCCAAAAAGGGGATCCAGGCATGGCCAGGCACCTGGCACACCCACCCATCTGTGCAGCCCTTCTCTGATCACTCCTCCAGTCTCTTGTCCCCACAGTGTGCCTAGCCTGGCACCCGCCCCTGTGCCCAGGAGCAGCGCATGTCTCCCGCATCCCTACCGGTAGAAGCTGGTGTTGATGTGCTTCTCCCGGGGGAAGCCCAGCATCCCGCAGACCACGCGGCTGTTGTTCCTGGTCCAGTTGGCATCACACACCTGCCTCCAGCGCCCATTGTGCTTCACCTCCACAGCACCCTCCACCACTGGCATGCTCAGCTTGGCCCGTGCCAGGATGGGCTTGAGCCGCACCTCCTCCAGGGTTAGTCCCAACACCTGCCACAGTGGGCATGGGGTGGGCCTGGGGCTCCAGCATCCGAGCAGAGCATTCAGAAAAGGGGCCAGGGGAAGGGTTAAAGGGTTAGTGGGACCTGCTCCAGTCGCCCTGGTGTACCCTGCTGGCCACAGGCGAATGCCATGGGTCCCCACTCACCTCTCCCAGGTGACCAGAGGTAATAGCCTGGGGGGAGTTGCTAGGCAGGCGCTGTCCTGAGCACACCACACCAGCATCCTCGCCATGGTGGCAGTCACTGATGCCCCAGCCATTGTGGGCACACTCTGCCAGGGAGCCTTCGCTGCCCCCACATCGCACGTTGTCCAGCCAGATGGGGCCTGGGGACACAGCATCATAGGCCCCATGCAGTGTGTCCCGCAAGCTGTCTGCACCCACGGCGCTGTGGGGAGGCTCCCACAGCCAGCGGGAAGCACGCTGCCCTCATCAGGACTCCCTGCCCCCATTCCCCACCATCCCCCTACCTTCCCCTTGGCCGTAGGTGGCACTGTGGGTCCAGGTGATGGCTGCGGTGTAACCCAGCTGTCGGCAGGCCACGGTGGCCGCATGGAAGTCGAAGCCATCATCGCACACGGTGCCCCAGCGCCCCTGGTACAGCACCTCCAGCCGGCCCTCTCCAGCTGGCCCCCGTGGTCCCCCCAGCCGCAGCTGCACAGGGGCCAGCTCTTGCCTGCTGGGGCCCACCCAGCACAGCACCAGCATCAGCAGGATGTGACTTGCACCAGTTGGCATCACCATCATCATTCTGTGAGTGGGATGCCTGGGGACAGACAAACAATGAGTCCTTGGGGACCATGGTAGAGTGAGGGTGTAGCTGCAGCCCCCCTGTGCCCCAGGAGCTGGGCAATGGTGGAGGGATATCATGCCTTCTTGGATGGTGGTGACATCCCTGTCCCTGTGCTGTGGAGGATGCATGGGCTGGTCCTTGCCATACTCACAGCATATCCCAGCCCTAACCCCTTCACCAGGTCACCCAGCTCTGACACAGCCCTCCTGGGCACTGACAGCCACAGGCAGCCCCACGAAGATTGCCCTATGCTCTTGTTGCTTCCTGTCTGCCCGATGTTTGGGACTTGGATGACGGTCCCACAGAGCCCCCTTTCATCCTCCACCTGGATTCTCTACTAAACACCAGCATTCTCTACTGAACACCAGGATTCCTCCCCATCTTGCACACAACCCGGTCCCCGTCACCTCACCTCTTCCCCTGCATCATCATTCAGAGCACTGGTGAGATTGCTAACCCCCCCTCCAGGTACCCGGACCTCCCCTCCCGGGGCCACCTCTGGCACTCACCCTGGCAAGGGATGGTGGTGCCGGACCGGCAGCGGTGCGGGGCAGGCGGTGGCGAGGGACACGGTGGTGGCGAGGGGACGCAGCGGCAGCGCTGGCAGCAGTGGATCCCGCAGCTCCTGCCTCCCGCTGGGCACCGCCTGCAGCCGCTTTTATGGTGCGGCCGGGTGGGCCGACCCGAGGGGGCCCCCCGCCCCCCCGCCTCTGGTCTGGAGCCCAGCCCTGCTCCCAGCCCACCCCCGGCCCTACTCTGCCTCACCGCGCACTGGGGCAAACCGGTTGCTGTCCCAAACCCTGTCCTTTCCCCGGCCGGGAGGATCTGAGCTGTCACGGAGCTACCAGCTATGAGGCTGGACCTCCCCCGAGTCCAAATTCCCTCGGTCAGGGATGCTCCCTTCGTGGGGCTGTCCCGCAGCCAGGCACAGCACGGACTTTCCTCAGATGACGAACTGCTGTGTCGGGGACACTCCTAGCAGCTTCCCACTCACGCATGGTTCAAGTGGGTGCACGGGCATGGGATGCCCGGAGGTGCTGCAGTGGGGCCGGGACTCCAGGGGCACAGGGACCACGGCAGGGTACGGGATGGTACCGTGAGCCCGGAGCACAGTTCTCCCAGGGCTCGGGGCATCACCTGTGCCATCCATAAACCAGGCTGGCTGTGAGGGTCCTCAGGCTCAGCCCCGCTCCGTGGGACGTAGGGACTGGTGGTGCGCCCCCACCTCCCCCGCCCCGACTCGCCCCGGGAGCAACCTCCGGCTTGGGGTGCCGCCAGTCCCCGGGGCACCCCGCTGCCCACACGCCCGCCGTGCCCCGCCGTGGGATGGGGATAAACAGGAAACCCAGTGCCCCGGCCGTGCCCAGGGACCGGCCAGGAATGTGCCGGTGGCCACCGGACTGTTTGTTTGGAGTCAAAGCAGCCGGATCCTGCCGGGAGGAGCCAGGATCAACACGGCCGGGAATAGCCCGTGAGCTCATCGCCACGTCTCAAGGAGCTCCGGCACCTCTGGGTGTGCAGGGATGCACAACTCTGGGTCCCCCTCGCCGGGCGCTCTCATCCCAGCCCTCTGCCTCGGCCGGGATAAGGGCAATGTTCTGAAGCCTCTGCTGCGATATGAATTGCTGGCCAGCCCCAGAATGGAGGCCACGGAAAGTCCTGGGGAAGGGCAGGGTTGGGGCCAGCAGTGGAGCCCGTGACTCATTCGTCTCGACGTTTTGGAGATCAATTGCTTAAGTGTGAAGCCAGGAGCCTCCCCCGAACTCCTCCCCCGGCAGATGCTGGCAGGGGTGCAGGCAGGCGGGTGCTGGGTCCCGCTCCCAGCTCTGCCTCTGCTCCGGGGACAGCAAGAAGAGAGAGGTGAGGGGGCTGGCGGGCTCTCCCCCCTCTGGGACCTGCCAGCTTCTTCCCGCAGCAGTACGGACACTGTGTCCTGCCGCCCTGAGGTGTCAGGCAATGGGCCCCTCGTCTCCCTCGGGGCTCACCGGGTGCCAGCACCTGCAGTCCCGGGAAGCCAGCAATGGCAGCAGCTAAAAATACGCGGCCGGCAGCAGGGCAGCCCCGTGCGCGGGAAGCTGTGGGCGGCCGGCGTGCGTGCGGGGCTATTCTCAGAGGGCTGCGGGACTATTCCTGGCCGGTCAATATTGATTCAGCCAGCTCAGGTGCAGCAGCTCACCCTGTCAGCACCGTATTTAGGGCCCGGCAGGAGGCGAGGCGGGCGGCTGAATCGGGAGCATTGTCTGGCGGAGGAAGAGGGCAGGGAGAGGATGTGAGCTCTGTAATCTGCAGCCAGCGGCTCTCGGCAGCAACCCGGGTGAGGGGCACACCCCGGGCCTGCTGTGGCTGAGGAGTGGCCAGCCCGAAACATCTGCCCTGGGGACGCAGGGACGGGGCCAGGACACGTGCAGGCAGCTTCCGTCGGGAATAGCAGCATGTGTGAGGCACGAGGGGCAGCTGCAGTCCTTGCTCCTGCGGTTTCTGAGCTGCTGGGCACGTGTCTGCTGTACACACAGCCACCAAGAGCCGGGGGAATGAGGACAGCTGGGGACTTCAGGTACCAAAGCAATACCCAGGCAGCTCCCTGCTTGTTCCAAGGACTTAGGATGGTCTGGATCTGCCCGGGGCTGGGGAACTCACTACAAACAGCCCTGCATGCACCTGAGTCTGCATCAAAGAGCAGAGGAGAGGGTGAGAGGCTGTTTGTACCTGTTAACTACTCTGAAAGGTGCCTGTCCTCTCTGGCAGCTCCCCCAAAGCTGCATCATCAGCACATGTGGATAGTGCAGTAGGAGCTGCATGAGTTGCTCAAAAAACACAGTAAGAGTGCTCATGACAGAGCCCAGGCCAGGTTTATTTCCATGGGCACAGGCAGGGGCTGAGTAAGGCTTGCCATGGTGATTCAGGATCCAGGAGCCACTGAAGCAAGGCTGGGTTGTGGCAGGCTGGGAGGAGCCATCTGTTCAAGGTGACAGTAGCAGCTGGGAGCACAGGGCACCCTGCCAGCCTACACCCAGCTCTCAGGAGATGCTGCTGCCCTGAGGTGCTGGGGAATCAAGTTGGGGATGGGCAGGGCTCTGCACAGTATCAGTAGGGAATGCTGCTGTTGCAACCCTGTGTTGGTGAAGTTAGTTTCACTAATCTCTTTAGAGGTGCCTGAAATCCTTGATAGCCACCTGGGCGGCATTGCGTCCTGCTGCTCCCATCACTCCTCCTCCTGCAAGAAAGGAGAAACGGGGGATGCTGGTGCACCTCTTCCACATGCCACATTCTTCCTTCTGCAGGCTTCCATGAGGGTCCTGGCTCCCAGCTCTGCTCACCAGGGTGGGCTCCACTTCCGCACAGATACAGGCCAGGAATTGGGGACCGGTAGCCAGAGTAGGATGGTACTGGCCGGGTGAAGTACAGCTGGTCCAGAGACATCCCTCCATGGAAGATGTTCTGCCAACAGAGCTCTGTGTGAGCTAGCTGTGCCTGGCCCAGGACCACGTGCCCAACAGCACTGGCACTAGAGTGATGCTCAGAGCATGGTACCCACTCCACCAGGCAGCCCAAAGATCCTCTCCAGGTCTGGTGGTGTCAGGATGTCCCTGCCAATGACAGATGCCTTGAAGCCTGGGGCATAGTCTTCGATGCAGTCAAACACTAGAGAAAGATGAAGGGACTACTGCTGGGCAGCCTGGGGGGACACGGTAGCAAACTCCTGTGCAGCTCCAGGGCAGCTCTGCCCATGGGTGTTACTGGGGTCTGCATGTGCATTACGTACCCGTGTCTGCATACGCATTTCTGGCCTGCTCGTCCCAGGACCGCCCGCCCGCCAGCACGGACGGGGTGTACTGTGTGAAGAGGGACACGACATGGCAGCCTGGCGGGGCCAGCCCTGGGTCCAGCACTGAGGGAATGCACAGCTCAATCATGGGCCTGGGGAGCAGTACACCAACTGGGCAGGCAGAGGGGCACCCAGCCACTCCACACCTCCTTCCCCAGCATCCACAGCCGTGACTGTCCTGGCCATCCCCAGGGCACCAAGGTGTGCCAGTACAGGCTCCTACCTGCTGGAGGGGTGCCCGTGGGCAGCCTCAGTGAATGCCTGATGCAGGAGCTGGGTGCCCTCGCAGTTGAGGTGTATGGAGCACTGGTGGTGGGGCAGGGGCTGGCCGTCGCGGGCATTGGGGGCAGCCAGGAAGCTGGGCAGCCGATCCACTGCCACTGGGCATGGGATGGGGAGATGAAGTGGGGTGCAGCCTCTTGCTGATCCTGGCACCAGTGTTCTAGCAGGGACGGCAGCTGAAGTGTCCTTGCTGGTACCTACCATTGATCTTGGTGACAGGGGAGCGTGTGTCAAGCTGCCGGATCCGCTGGACAAAATCCTTGGGCAGCTGCTCCTAGGGTGGGATACACCAGTGCAGAGGCTGGCTATGAGAGGCAGTGAGAATGGGGCTATTCCAACAGGCCAAGCCCCTGCCAGCCCCATGCACTCCATACCTGAGGAATGAGTTCCAGAAAGGTGATTTGCGGGGAGGCATTGGACAGCACCAGTTTGCTCCTCACCTCTGTCCCATCCTCCAGCACTACACCCTGCGCCTCTCCGGCCCTGCCCAGCAGCACGTGGTACACTGCCTGAGCATGTGTAGGGGACAAGACTTTACCAAGAGCATCCTGCTGCCTGTGGGGATGGCCAAGCAGCTCCCCTCTCCCAGACACCCCGTACCTTCTCAGCAAAGATGTGGGCTCCCCGGGCAGTCGCTGCCTGGGCGATGGCTTGGGACAGGGCTCCCATCCCGCCTGCCACGTAGCCCCAGGCCCCCCGCCGTCCCTCCAGCTCCCCCATGACATGGTGCAACAGCACATACCTGCCATAGTAGGACCCTGGATTAGCTGCTGGCTGAGGGGGTGGATCTGTCCCCTGCATGGGTAGTGAGGATGGTGCCACAGCCCCCACAGTCCCTCCCATGGGACCATGCTACCTCATGGGATGTAAACTCAGTTACTGGGAGCACGCACCAGCCAGGACTCAGCCCAGCCCGGGGACAGAGGTGTCCAAACAGTGAAGGGTTAGGTGGGGGCCACTCAGGAGAGCCATACGGAGGAGGGGGGCATGGGGGCAGTCCCTTGCCCAGCACCAACCCCTGAGGCACTGTGGCACAGCTGAGCAGGCAGTGGGAGGGAGAGGCAGGAGGGCAGGGCATGGAGTACAGGTGTGCAGCAGAGCCAAGCACAGAGCACAGCAAAGGGAGACAGTGCAGGCATGAGCCCCAGGGGGAAGGATCCCTCACCCACTGCCAGGGGTGTGTGGGCTGGCCATGGCTCCAATCACAGCATCAGTAGCCAGAGTTGCCTTCAGGGGTTCTGACTCAAACCAGTGATGCAGGACCTGGCCCAGGAAAAAGAGAGATGGCAGGCTTGGGGTGGGGACCTGCTGCAGCATCCTGGCAGGCAGGACAGGCAGTAGGTGTTTCCACACCAGCATTGCCAGCACGCACCTTGGAGATGGGAGCTGTGAGTACCTCGTAATAGAGGGGCAGCTGCCGCCCCAGTGCCAGCCCTGGGGGTGGAGAGGTGGTGTCAGACCTGCATGGCTGTGCCAGGGCTGCCTACTGGTGCCCAGCTGGCTTTGGAGGTCAGTCAGCGGGACCAAGGTGAGCAGGCCTACCAGAGCCTGCCAGCCCAGACTGGCCTCCTGAGGAGGCTCTGTACTGCCCACCCCAAGTGCTGGCAAACACCCCTTGCTGTTGGGGTTCCCTGGCACCCCAGATGTACCTGCCTGCAGCAAGGGCTTCAGGGTTCGCAGGTTCCTGAGTTGCTGGAGCAGGGAACCCTTTCCCAGGGCAGCGGTATCCACTGGAGGGGCATCCAGCAGTGGGTCAAGGGCTAACACCATGCGCCCCATGAACGCCTCATACTCAGGGTAGGCCTGGAAGGGGACAGAGGGTGGACAGCAAGGACTGCACCATGGTAGATACAATGGATACCCCACCCAGGAGCATCCCTGCCACTCCAGGGGCAGGGCAGCCCTTCGTGGGTTTTGCTGTGCCAGGTGCACGCCCCTGGTGGTACCTGGGCATCCTTCTGGGAGAACTGAGCAATCTGCTGCTGAGTCTGGGTCATGTCATGTCCCAGCAGAAGGGAGCGAGGAGGGCTCCTGTCCTCCAGCAGTGGGGTGAAGGAGTAGGGGTCCCGTGGGAGCACCCTCAGACCATGCCGCTGCAAGACAGGGATGTCCCCACTGCAGAACCCACCCTGCAGGGACAGCCTGGCAGCAGGATCCCCTTGCTTGCATGCTGGGAGATGCCAGCAGCCCACCAAAGGGCAGGTGCTAGTACCTGCAGCTCCAGATCAGCATAGATTTGTGGTCGCAGCAGGCTGAGCACATATGATGCCCGGGAGAACTTGAACCCTGGAACATGTGGGGTGGTGGGTAATGTCCACTTCCAGGACTGGCCAGAGCCAGGGGGACAAGGGGCACGCAGGGGTACCTGGCACAATCTCCTCGGTGACGGCCGCGCCACCCAGCACGTGACGCTTCTCCAGCACAGCCGTGCGCAGCCCTGCCCGCTGCAGGTAGGCAGCCTGTGGGGAGCATGGGGCACACTGCCCATCCCTCCAGCCGGGATGCCACTGCCAACGGGAGCGCCCTCCCCCTCACTAGGGAGGGCCTGTGGGAGCCCCAGCCCCATGGACACCACCACCAAAGCCCTCCCTTGCTCACAGCGCAGACCCTTCCCAGTCCCTTGCTGTCCCCTGTGGATGGAGGAGAGGCAGCACGCCACTCTAGGTACTCACTGCCACCAGCCCGTTGTGCCCTGCAAGAAGAGAGGGAGATGAGCAGAGCCTAGTGCTGGTGACAGGCCCACAGCACAGAGCACCCTGCCGTGCCTGGGGCATGGGGCTGTCACAGGGATACAGGGGACAGGGATAATCCTCCCCCAGCCCTACAGGCCTGGCCCTAGTGTTGCAGCAGAGGTGGACAGAAGTGCTCAAGGCAGATGCCCCAACAGTGCTCTGATGCTAGGGGCCTGCAATTTGTGCCAGAACCCTGTGTCGTCTCGGGCATGAGAAACAGTCTGGGGGTTTGCAATGCATCCAGCACTACTGCGGTCCCCACCTAGCTGCTCCTCTGCTACCTGCCCTGGGGGGAGGGCAGATGTGGGTCCCCTCCAGCTGCCCGCAGCTCGACTCTTGCTCCCTGGCTCTGTTACCTGCCCCGATCACCACAGCGTCGTATTCCTGCTGCAGCTGGGCTGCAGCCCCGGCATGGGCCAAACGCGCTCCTGACGGTCCCAGGGACAGACGCCAGCCCTGCGGCCAGCGGGACGAGCAGAGCAGACTGAGCGCTCCCCGGAGCCCGGCTGCCATCGCCCCACAGCGCCCGGCCACGGCTGCCCAGCGTCCGGCAGCCTGGACTTCGCTTCCACGGCGGAACTTTTCCCAGGGCTTCCGGGCACAGGGAGGGGCCAGGGGGTCGGGGCAGGGAACGCCTTGAGGAGGCGGGGAGGTTGCTCAGGACGCGGGCACCCTCTGCTGCTGCCCCGCTGCTGCTGCCCCTAGCGAGGCGCGGACCCGGCGCAGTTTAGCTGGGGGCTTGCAGCGGGGCCGGAGACGAGCCCCAGGGCTGAGAAGGGGTCACATCCTGCCTGGGGCTCAGCAGGGTGCCAGGAGCTCCCCAGGCTGTACTCCAGGAAGGTGCTGAGCAGGCAGGCGGGGGCCTGAGAGCCCCCTCCCCCAGCTCCTGTTGTGCTCCAGGGATGACCCAGAGGCACGTGGCTGCGGTGATGGGCCAAGCTCGGCAGGACAGACGGAGTTTGGCCCCTCCACAGCCCTGAAAGCAGCAGGAAAAGGGACAGTTTGGGAATGAGCATGGCTTTGAATCCAGAACTATTGCTCAGCAGGGCAAATTCCTGCTCAGCAGGATGGGGCAAAGGCCCTGTCATGGTCCAGTGCTCCCTGAATTGCTGTCCCCAGCTCCAGCGAGTGGCATGGGAGCAACAAGGGGCACTGGCTACGTGAGTCCCTTGGGGCTGGCCCCATTCCCAGCTGTACTTGAAGTTTGGAGTGCACTGAGCCCAGACGTGCCTGGGAAACACATAAGCTGCCTCAGGGTTCAAGGGTTTACTCTCTGTTCCCAGCTAAGCTCAGAGCTTTGGCAAACTGGTGCCTGGGTGTGGAGAAGGTGGTGCAAGATGGGCTGCAGCTCCCCAGAGCCTGCCAAACCTCTGAGGGCCCCGCACCCCACATTTGGGGGTGAGGGGGAAGGGGGATGCACCCTAGACTACTGCTCCACTCAGGTTTGGCTACACTATCTTGATCTCTGGCCAAAGCCTGGCAGCAATGCCAAGCTAACATTATAAATCCTGCTCTGGAAATGCACTTTTCAGCAAGACAGTGATTTGCCAGCAGCCTCTCGGCCCCACTCTCTGTCTGTCCCCAGAGGCTGCTGGGTGGCAGTGAAAAGCAAGGGGAGCAGGAAAAGGGACAGTGCCAGCCCTGTCTAGGCTGAAGGATGGGAAGCTTGCCTGTCCCTGCCTACAGGCACAATCCACAGCATGGCACACAGATGCTGAGAGAGCAACCCAGGCTCTGGGAGCACCCACACACCCACTTTAATCCTGGCCCCAAGGCGGCTGGAGGCAGCTCAGAGCAGAGGGATGCGGGATGGCTCCCAGAGGCGCCGGGCCAAGTCATAGGCCTGCTGGACCACGAGCTCGGAGGGGATGATGCCAAGGTGCATGGTGAGCAGCTCATAGCACTTCACTACCTCTGCCTGGTGGTTCTTGCTGTAATAACGCAGCAACTTCCTGCGGAGGAGAATACAGGGGCTTGGCAGGTACAGTGCACACAGGCAACCCCTTTCCAATGACCTTCCCTCTGTAAAGCACTTTGCAAGGACACAGCAAAACCATGGCACCAGGCTGGGAGATGGGCTGGTGCAACTCCAGTGACACCACAACACTGGCATCCTGGCATCGCCCACAGGGACCCGTGTGCCATCACAGCTTTGAGCCTTGGTGCCAAACCACAAGGCTGGCAACTGCTCACCTGTAGTAGTCCCCTGCAAGCATCCCAATGGGAGCAGAATCATCAGACAGGACTGGTACCTCCATCACCTCCAGCTTGTAGCCCTGGGGAGAAATGACAGCAGAGGGCAGGAGCTGGGATGGGACCACCAAGCAGTCAGAGCTGGTTAGGCCTACAGCCCTGCTCCCTGACCCAGAGAAAGAGGGGCTCAGCCTCTTCCTGGCCCCACATACCATCTCATTCTCAAACCAGAGGAAGTAGGAGCAGCAGTAGTCACCATCCTGCAGCATCAGTGTTGTATAGCCCTTCTGTAGGTATCGCCGGGCCAGTGTGATCAGGGACCAGACCTGGGGGACAAGGGGCACCTGAAGCCTGAGCAGAAACCCCTCCAATTTCCACCCTCTTCTGCGGTTCCCATACCACACCCACCCCACGAGGAGTACCTTTTTCTTGATGAAGGTAGCCAGGGGACCCTTGCCCAGCTCTGAGCTGGACTTCTCTGTCACACTGAGTGATGGTGCCATCATTTGTCCTGCTGTGCGGTCCACGTAGATGAAGTGCACCAGGCCAGGGAAGTCCTCCAGGTACGTGGGATGGGTTAAGGGTGTCCAACAACTTTGGTGCGCTTCTAGGACAGCCCCGAGCCTCGGGAAACCACCTTTGCTCACTACATTCCTCCCCTTAATCCCGGTGCCGGGGGACAGGGCCCCACTCCCACGTCTGCTACCCCCTTAGGGACACCCCCTTGGCAGGCTGGGTCCCCAGCTGCAGAGATGGGTATGACACCATGGTGATGTTGCGCCTGCTCTTCACCAGCAGGAAGTCCCGCCAGTCCAGCAGCTTCTCCCTGCCAAGAAGAGGCACGGTGAGAGGCCAGGACCCACAAGCCCAGCACAGCTGGGTGTGGGGCAGCCCCCTGGCGATGCTGACCATCCCCCGCACTCACCTCATCAATTTCTGAGCACGGTCCCGCAGCCCTTGGGACAGGCTGTGGCCAGCAGAGGTCAGGAAGAGCTGGCGGTACACAGAGCAGAGCTGCCGCTTCACGTTGGCCACTGACTGCAGCAGCCTGAGCCAGGGGACACAGACAGCCGAGTTTGGACACTGAGTCCCCAGCACTGAAGGGACAGCTGTGCTGGTCCCCAGGCTGAGAAAGGTCCCTTCCTGTCCCCGAGACTTTCCCTGGCTTCCCCCTACTCACTCTAGGGAGCTCCCAGGCTCACTCCTTGAAAATATCTTGTTCTTAAAGTCCAACCAGGTGTTCTGCAACTAGAAAGAGACAAGACGGTGTCAGGCTGCGGAGAACACAAGACAGGGTCCTCATGTCCCCACGCTCACCTGGATGTCCTGTCCACTCAGCTTCTTCACAAATTTGTCCATGCGCTGCCGCAGCTCAGCGAGGAATGGGTAGGAGCGTGCGACTCCCACCTCTGGTCCCTCTTCCAGCTTCTTCTCCAGCACCAAGAAACCATCCAGCAGCTGGTACAAGGTGATGGCCACCTGGGTCATGGGGCCCTGCCAGGGAGAGGAGAGGTGGGTCAGGCAGGGCCCCGTCCCACATAGCTTCCCTCACCTCAGAGGCAGCTCACCTTGGTCAGCAGCACAAGGGAGATGCCTGGCCAGAGCGGGAGGCAGTGCATGGTGTGTGGCAGCAAGGGGCAGTAACCTTCCCGCAGGCTGGCATCCAGAAAGATCCTCCTGGGGTTTGAAGCTTCAGGGACCAGAGGCCCCAAGGTCTGGAGCAAGTCCTCTGCCATCTGGGAAGACAGGGGAGATACTGAGTCCCCAGTGGGGATGAGACAGCTCACACAGAGAATGCTCTGTAGGGATGCAGCATTGCCTTGAAAGCTGCAACCAGGCAAGACAGAACCAAAAGAGCTGGAGGGGCCATGTAGCAAAAGATCAGCAGTGAGGAAAGTGCCCAGGGACCCCAAAGGAGCGGCAGAGAAGAATACTGTTGCAAAGACAAAGGTTGCAGATGCCTTAAACCAAGGCCAGTGTTTGCTTGCAGTGTGTGAGGTGTTGCAGCATCCATCAGGGAAGCAGCCCAGAAAGCCCAATGGCAGCAGAGGGAGACACTGGACTGCTCTGAGACAGCCCCGCTCCTTCTCTGCTGACAGCTTGTTGCAAGCAATGCCTCAGAGGAGATCTGAGCTGTCACAAATATGCACAACATGGGGGACGCAGGGCACCCACAGCTGCAGCACAGCAAGAGAGAGTGACAAGGACTGGAATCTGCAAAAGGCACTGGGACAGGCTGGTGAGGTGTGGAGCTGGGAGGTGTTGCAGGACTCTCTGCTCACCTGGACGTCTGCAGCATCCACCTCCCCGATGCTCAGCATCTCAGCACCCTCTGACCAGCTCTCACTGCCTGCAGAGAACATGGCAGGTCACCCTTCCAGCCCCCACCAGAGCCCTAGGGCCTCTGCAGGGCTGGGGGTGTGGGGGATGGCTGCTGCCCAGCTGGGCACTCACCTGTACTGTGCCGGCCTGGCGAGGGCTCAGGTGTGTAGTACACCTCAGGCACAGAGAGATCATCTGTGTCCTGACAGCAAAAAACAAATGGGTCAGCAATAGCAGCGATACAGGCAGCCCTCCCAGTAATCCCAACCCTGCAACTCCTGATCTCAAGGACTCACTTGGTCATCTGAGTCCTTCTCTGCATTTCCATGGGAGCCAGGGCCACTCACAGGGATGCTCTCACTTCTCTTGGGTCCCTGAGGGAGAACATTCCCTGCTGTGGGCTTCCAAAAACAGAGAAAAAAACCCCTAAGCCCCAGCTGTCAAGGCATCACCCCATGATGGGAGCACCCTGACTTGCTGCACACCCAGTCCTGCTCTGAAGCACCTGTGGGCCAAGCTCCTCCTCAGCACTCTGACTGGGGTACAGGTCCTGAACCAGGAGGATGAGGACAAGCAGGTCGGCTGGGCGGATGGAGCTGGCGTTGCGGCTGCAGGCCAGAGAAGGAAAATGTCAGCTGAGAGGACAAATAGCTGCCCTGGGGAGGGTGGTGGGGCTGGGCACACCTGGAGTAGAAGGCCAGCAGCTTGGTATGTACCAGGAGGAAGGCATGGCCCACTTCATCCCCGCCACGCTCGGGGCTGGCATTGATATGCTGCACCACTTGTCGCTCCAGGAACTCGATGCACTGCTCACACAGCTGAGGATGGATCAGCCGCTCCACGGCCTGGGGTGCAGGAGGAGGGGAGGCTGCTGAACTTCCTCAGCCCCAGCCTTGCATTCCTAGAGGCAGGTCTGAGCTTCCATTGCTCCAGGGAGCTGCCCTAAAGTCCCCAGCCTACTGCCTTTTCCCACATCCTGGGACTCCACGCAGCCTCGCATCCTGGAACACCCCAAAAGTGAGGGACAGCCCAGATCACTGGTACCTCCACTGCAAAGCTCTGGTCCTCCTCCCGCAGGTGGCTGTAGGTCTCCAGCAGGCCCCGCAGCAGACTCCACACGCGCTCCCGCTGCTCTGAATCAGCTGGCCGCAACCTGCAGCATCACAGAGTGTAAACTCATGGGTGGTTATCATCTCCCTGCGTGGGACAGACACACCAAAACCCAGCTCCCCGCGTGGGACGGACACACCAAAACTCAGCTGCAGCCCAGCAGGCAGGGGGTCCTGCTGCAAAGGGGGGGTCCCAGCTGGAGACACCCACTCCCACCCCCTGGTGCTGCATGAAGGCAGGTCAGGGCAGCCACCCCAGCAACCCAACATGCCACTCTGTGGCGGTGGCTGTGCCTGCTCACTCCTTGCGGATGAGATGCGAGTCGAGCGTAACGAGGCCACAGTGAGTCTCCACCAAGCGTCGCAGCACGAAGAGCGTCCGGCGCAGGTCGTCCTCGTTCTGCGTCCCGTCGCCGTTCACCGCGATGTACAGGCAGTCCCCGAACTGCAAACGGTAGCGGAGTCAAGCGGGGGCCGGCCAGGGGTCCCTGGTCCCCGGTGCCGGTCAGGGGTCCCGGTGCCGGTCCTACCATGTGCAGGACGTGGAGGTGCCGCCCGCCCTCGGTGGCGAAGCAGGTATAGGTGTCGGAGAGCTTCTCCAGCAGCGCGGCGCAGGAAATGATGAGGGGGGCGAAGAGAGTGTTGAGGCTGTCCTCCAGCGCCGGGCCCTACGCCACACTCTCCCGGTCAGCGCCCGCGCACGACCGCGCACCCCACGCTCCCTTCCCCGCACCCGCGCCGCCCCGTCCCGTCCCACCTGCCCGGCATGGGACGACCGCAGCCGGCGGAGGAAGGCGGCATCGGCCCAGTAGAAGAGCAGCTCGGCCGCGGTGCTGGCGATCAGGACGCAGCGCATGGCCCGCGACCGGGGATGATACCGGCACCGGGACACCGGGACCGGGCGGCTCCACCCGCCCCGCGCCGCTTCCTGCTCCGCCGCGCGTGACCGCCGCGCCCACGCGCGCAGCGCCCCCGGCGGCCCGGAGCGGCACCGCACCGTGTGACAGCGGCACCGCACCGTGTGACCGCCGCACCGCACCCTGTGACAGCGGCACCGCACCGTGTGGCAGCGGCGCTGCACCGTGTGGCAGCGGCGCTGCACCGTGTGACCGCCGCACCGCACCCTGTGACAGCGGCTCCGCACCGTGTGGCAGCGGCTCCGTACTGTATGACCACCGCACCGTATGACAGCGGCACCGCTCCCGCCCGCCCGGCCCAGCCCGGTCCGCGGCGGACAGAAGACGCCGGCGCCGTTGAGAGCCCAACTTTATTACACCTCCGGTAGCGCCTGGGCGCGTCGCAGCTGCTCCTGCCCGCGACACCGCCACTCTCACGGGCAGGACACGCTCTCGGCCCGCCGCTCCGCCCCTCTCCGCTCCGGGATGTATAATTTAATTTTCAACATTTCCCGCCGTGGAGCCCGAGCTCACCCGCTCGGGGCGGCCCCCGGCGCGCCCTCTCCTGCCCCCTGCCCCGCCCCGCCCCGCCCGGTGCATCCCGCGGCGGGCCAGGCCGGCTGGCGGCATCCCGACGGCAGTAGAGGGAGCTGCTTCCATGCGCTTGCTGCACCGGAGCACCGCCCGCCTCCGGGGTGGGGGTCCGGCTGCTGGAGGGGTCGTCCCGAAGGGCAGCGGGACCAGGGGGTCTGGGAGGGTGTTCGTCCCGGGATATACCGGGGCTCAGCACCGCAACCCTCCCTGCAGCCAGTGGGCACCAGTGCCCGGGTCCTTCTCGCAGCTCACAGGACGGAGGATGGCAGGTCCTGCAAATTGGCTGTCGCACTGCTCTGGCGGGATGGTAGCCAGGGCATGTGGAGCTCTGCGGCCACAGGGCAGGATGGTCCCAAGGTAGAGGACATCCTGGGGGTGAGGATCGGCATGGCGTGGAGCTGCCCAACAGGGCCCCACGGCGAGGCTGCGTGGGCTGCCAAGGAGGCAGCATGACCTGGGCAGTGCACAGGGGCAGGAGCGGGGCTGGCAAGTCCATTGTGGACCGCAGGCTATCGGTACCGACAGGCCAGCGCGTTCACATTCTTCACCACGTAGAAGCTCATAGTCAGCGGGGGGATGACCAGGGTGCGGCCGGCCCGCAGCGGGCGAGGCTTCAGCTCGGGGAGAGTCCCGTCATCCACCATGGCCAGCGGCTGCCCGTTGAGCTGGACTGACCTGTGGGACCAGGAGAGGGTCAGCGCAGTGGCACTGAGGATGGGACAGTGGTGGCAGTCCCAGCCACCAGCATCAAACTTACTTGGAGTGGAGCCCGTCCTTGCCATAGGGCTGCAGCAGGTACTGGTGGACAATCTTATCCCGCAGCGTTCCTGCCAGCTTGATTTTCTTCCGGGAGCGATGCAGGTTGATGATGTAAAGGGTGATGGATCCCCGGACATAGTTGTGACTGCAAAGGGGAGAGTGGGAGATGAGGGCTGCACTGCCATGTCCTCAGGGAGCATTGCCTCCAGGAAGGGGCTTAGGGGTCTCTGTAAGAACTGGCCTCGTGCAGACTTCCAGATTCACATCATATCCTGCTGCCCCTTCACGGGGAGATGTCACCTTCCCCTCACGAAGCCTGGTTCTGAAGCGACACCTTTCAACCCGCCCTCTTCAGCCAGCAGTGACACGGCACAAGAGGACGCTGCCACGGCGTCCAGAGTGGGGGTGGCCAAGGATAGAGTGTCAGTGCCAGGACGGCCCCCGCCCCCCAAAACTTGCAAGGAGGGGGCTGAGAACGGAGGGGAGCTCCGTGCGTGAGTGGCGTCTGCCCCCGCCATGCCAGGCACCTGACAGACAGGCCCAGACACTGATCCTCTGTCCCTGCCTAATCAGGCAGCCCCAAACAAAGGCTATAAAGCACTTTGCACCTGTCAGTTACTAGACAAGGTTTCCTACCGAGCTGGAGGCATGTTGAAAGCATCTGGACTGTGTAAAGAAACAGTCTCTCCTCCTCCACAATAGCAACTTGTGTCCGCAGAGGAGGTGGCTGCCCCCCCGGCTCGCTGAGGCGCTTTCAAAGACCTTATCAGAGAAACAATAACCAGGCCAGGCTCCTCGGCAGCGCGGCCTGGCGGGTAACCCGACCGACCGAGCGGGGCCCCTCGTGTGAAATCCACTCCCTTGATCTCCGCTGCCCAGGCTGCCCGGCGGCACCGGCGGCACCGGCCCCGTTCCCAGGCGCGGGCTCGCCACGACTTTCATCGGAGGCATCGCCATTCCGGCACTTCCCCTCACTGTGTCAGCAGCCAGAGTGAGGAGCAGGACCCAAGTGAGCATCCTGGGAAGCCGACCTGCACCAGCGTGTCCTTGCTGGCCCCCATCTCCTGGGGGTACCACCGATCCCACCCTGTAACCCTCAGCCTTCCTTGCTCCACTCACTTGTGGTAGCTGGTGCAGTGGGCGTAGATCCGGAGCTTGTCGCGGATGACTCTGCCGGGCCGGGGTTTCCTCTGCAGACCGGCCACGTGGATCGCCAGCACCTTGGGACCAATGAGGCGCTTGTAAAGCAGGGACAGCCAGTAGTCCTGGGGGGCAGAGGGGACAGTCAGCAGCACAACAGCCCCCCCTACTCACAGAGGGCGTCGGCAGGAAAGGCTGGCTCCCCTGCTTGCAGCCTGGTGAAATTTTGGCTGTTGGGGTGAAAATGTTGTGTGCCTCATGCCTGCCTTGGGATGAGCTCTTTTTGTGTAGTCCAAGCCATAGCGGCATGGATGTTTCCAGGAAGGAGATTCAGGGAGGAATTCATTGCCCATGCTAAGAGACACGGGTACCCTCTAAAGGAGCTCAGATCATGGCTGGGTTGCAGAGCATGGGGAGCAGCATGAGCACCGTTGCACATACCCATGGACCAACATACAGCCATGCTGTGGACCTGCACACCAGCTCCAGCTGATGCACACAGCTGATGCACACAGGAGCAGGCTCTTCCCCCACTCTCTACACAGAGCTGGAGCACATCAGAACTCTCCCCTGCTCTTTGTCTTTATCTGTGGCACACTGGCTTTTGGGACTGCTGAGGGTGCTCAGCTTCCCAGAGGTATTTCTCCCATTTTAAAGCCTCCTGCGGAGCATGGGGAAGCCAAGCTCAAGAAAGAGGAAATGCTTAGACCCTACACACATGCATAAGTGATGCAGCCTTAATTACGTCACCACACACTGCTTTTTCCCGCAGGGCATGGCCTCACACGGCACACAGGATGGGCCTCAGGCCCCAGGGAGGGAGGAGAGGCTGTGTGGGCCCCCCACTCATCCGCTGCAGGAGCTGGGAGGTGTGTAGTAAATGAAGCAGGGTTGTGGGAAGGGAAAGGGTAGGCTCAGGCCCTTGCCTGCTGTTCTGCAGGATGGGGCTCTAGCCCCGCTGCTGCTCCAGGCACGACAGGTGATGCTGGGAAGATGGAGCCTCTGGCACTGCTAAGGGTACACAGCTTTACTGAGAAAAACCATGCAGGTGCCATGGGATGGATAAGACAGTCAGCAGTGATTTAAGGTGAGTGTGCAGTGTTTCAGCACAGTCAGTGCATTCAGGGCAGTGCGGGAACCACTGTGTCCCTCCAACATCTGCAGGAGGTGAGGGGAGAGCAGTGCTTTTACCTCGCCTTGCTGGCAAAGCTAGCTCCAAAGTCTCAGTTTCAAGAAGGATGTGAAAATACCAAAGAGAGTTCAAAGGAGGGCCAGAAAAATGACCCAGGGTTGAAAAAGGAGTCGTCAGCACTGGCCTCAAGGCACTTGAGCTCTTCAGCTCACTGCAGGGAAGCACTGAGGACAGCTGCAGCTTTTCGCGTCATCGCAAATCCGCTTGTGTGAGGGGCCAAAATCATGTTATTTGCAATAAATTACCAGGGGCTGGTGACACCAAGCACTTGGATGATGAATTATACACACACACCTAGCATGACTGAAACAAACCTGCTGAGGGCAGACACTTTCCCTAGCTATGCTGGTGCTCCACAGCTGCTCCTTCCACTGGCATGAGTGAACTCCAGCCAAAATCACGCCAGGGCTGCTGGGCTTCCTAGAGCTACCAGCTCCTGTTCAAATGGGACCAGCTTGGGAAACAGTTGTTTTTGAAACCCAGCTGCAACCAGGGTGGCTTTTCCACTGACCAGTGATTTCTTCCTCAGCCCTGACAGAAGCTAGCACCCGCTCCCATGTGGCACACCCTGTGCAAGCAAGTTCCCCAGGCTGGCAGTGCCCATATACCCCTTGCAAAGATGTGCAGTGTGGTGCTGGACATCCTGTCAGGGGCAGCCTCAGCCATGTCCAGGGAGACAGGTTGCTCCAACCAGTGCAACTGCAGAAAGGATTTGTCTTTTGGAGTCACAGAAGACTCTTGTTGTGAGGGCTGAGCCAGCAATACAGCTGTAGCAGTAGAGGAGGGATAGCAGGGAGGAATCTGTTATTAGTCCCACGGGAATTGAGGGATCTGTCTTGGTTTAACTACTTGGCAGAGCCATCAAGCAGTAGTGGAGGTGAGGAGCACCTGAAAGCAGAGCCTTCCTGTGCCTCAGGAGGTCTCCTGTCCGGGACTCCTGATTTGCGGTCTGATGTGCAGAGCTCAGGGAGCCTCACCTTCTGAGCCCCATGGGGCCAGTGAAGACATACAAGCTTTCCACTAGAGAGGGAAAGCCCAGAGTGTCCTACTTGATCTCTTGGCACAGTTTACTTCATTGCAGAAGTTTTAGAGACTTTAGTTTTTGGAAACAAGGTTGATTGGGCAGGCACTGAAGCAGAGCTGTTAGCCAGACCCTCTTGTCTGCAGAGCCATCAGGAGAAGTGCTGGAGTTATCTCCACAGTCTCTCCTAGAGACAGCAAAGCAGCTCTGCTGCCCACCTGATTTTGTTCAGCTCTGTGCTCTCCACGTGTGAGATGTTTCCATAACCAGAAAACCAAAGTAAAGAGCCATAGCCCTTCAGTCTCCTGGGAACTGTAACCAGCAAAGGCAGCTGAATTTCAAACGAGTAGGCTGTGAGCCCGTGGTGCACAACCTCCTCTGTCTGGGGCTGCCAGGGCATGGCTCTATGTTCCCAAGTCACCAGCAGCATCAGCTGGCTGCTGCTCATCCTATTCCACTTTTTATTGCTTCTTCCTGCTTCTGAAGCTGCCCAAGTTCTTCCCCTGTGCCTTATGCACACTTCAGTTTCCACAGCCTCTTACAGAGAGCTCCAGTCCTGCACCTTCATCTGCAATTTTCCACATCCCAAGCAACCTGTGTGGAGATAAGGGCTGGCTGGTCTGAACATCACAGGACAGAGGGCTTTACTCTTTTATCCCTTTGTTGAGCCTGATGGCTTGCTTTTTGACAAAAGCATCCTATAGAAAAGTAGTGATTGTGATTGTGGTTGTGAAGACTTGGAGGGATGGAGAAACTGTCACTTCCCAGGGAGCCTGTTCCAGCAGTTACATATCCACACTGTTAACAGTCCCACTCCTTATTTTTTTGTCTTGAATTTGTTTGGCTTCAGTTTCCAACCAGTGGTTCTTGTTCTTGCTTTTTCCACTAGATTAAAGAGATTCTCAGCATCCAAAGCTTTTTCCCCACGGAGGTCCTTACATCCTGTTCAAGCCATAGCTGCTTGTTCCTCCACCAAGGCTGGATAATGCTGCTTTTAACATTATCCCTGAGTTTTATGTGCTTCTTAAGTGGGAGTTCAAGGTTTTCTCAGCCAAACCCTTTGCAAGGTCCTGTGACAAGCAGAGTGGGGCAGGGCCTCATCCTGAAGGGAACAACATTTTCTGAAGTCAAAATCATCAGCTTCAGACACTACCGCTGCCTTCATGAGCTCTCATGCCCTCACCCTCAGGGACATGATCTGTTTGCTGTTTTGTGTGGAGGTTGTGGAGAACTGAGCAGTCTCCTATAACATTTGCTGCTGTATTAGGGAGTCTGTGAGTGAGCACCACAGGGGACACTCCAGAGACGGTCTGTGAATGGGGAACAAGGCTCCTTCTATCCCCAAACAAGGGGGCTTCAAGTGGACTGGCCTGCCAGAGGCACCAGCAGGGGAGGAGGAGGAGGCAGCATACAGAAATGCTGCAGCGGGGCAAGGGGCCCCTTGCCTCTTCCCTCTGCTCCGCCCCTGCTGGGCAGGACAGACCTTTGCTTTGATCAGACACCACTGCCCATTAAAGGTCAGCTGATGCTGGCCAATCCCTTTTTGCTGAGGCCACATCCCAGCAGGTGCCCCACTGCCAGTCCTCTGAAGCTGCTGACATCTCTGCCTGGGCAACTGTTGCTTTCCCTATGCTGATCCTCTTCCTTCCTGCTCTAACGGCTGCAAACACTTCATCTCACACCACTCTTTCCTGCATTGCCTTATGCCTTTACATCTTCCTGCAGCTTTCTCCTCAAGCACCTGGTTTGCAGCAAAATTCCTACAGTGGGAGTGGCAGCCACAGGAATTGCTGCCAGGCATCAGTGGGATGAGGGGACATCTGCCCAGGAAACAGGAAAGTGCTGAGTAGGACGTGACCCCTGCCTACTGCCCAGCACAGCCTGCCTCCAGCCAGTGGCCTCCCCACCTTCTTGGGATCTGAGCGGATGGAGGAACAGCCAAATCTCTCTTTTGTCATCACCTCTCCCTAACAGGGTCCAGGCAATGCAGGCTACAGGAAGGGAGCAGAGTTGCCAGATCAGAGGGCTTGGAAACCAAATGCAATTTTTCTGTTTCCTGTTCTTCCAGAGCA
Source organism: Haemorhous mexicanus (assembly GCF_027477595.1). Classification (NCBI taxonomy): domain Eukaryota; kingdom Metazoa; phylum Chordata; class Aves; order Passeriformes; family Fringillidae; genus Haemorhous; species Haemorhous mexicanus. The sequence goes on along the minus strand of NC_082347.1, from coordinate 28,640,992 downwards.
CCAATCCATTCTGGGAATGGTCTTTCTGTCCCACCTCATTCACAGCCCTGGGCTGGCTCTGTGACCAAGCTGGGCAGGTTTAGCACTATCATGGTGCCTCTGGAGATGTCAGCCGTGGCTGTGTCCATCCTTCCAAGACCAAGCTGCTGCTGCCAGTCCCAGATGGATTTTGTTTCTGCCCCAGACTCTAGTGCAGGAGGAACAGTCCGGCTCCAGCTCTGCACATGTCTTGCAGCTCCAGTGGGTGAGTGCCAGAGCTGCTAGCATGGCTTTGATCCATTTGAGAGTCCATGCATATGCACTTCAGAGACCTTTTACTGGTGCACCAAGAGGGAAAGGCCCCCTTAGCCCACTGTGACAGCAAGCAGAGTTAAGCTGCTTTAAATCTGTCTCCTCATTCACGGATACAACGATCCTCAGAGCTAACCTGGAACTCGTGGAAGGAGAGAGGGTGCAGAAAGCAGACAATGCCTCAGTCCTTGAGACATGATGGAAAGGACAGGGTGGTGGAGGGGATGCTCTGCTCAAACCTGCTCCAGGCAGTTGTGCCAAGGCTCGCTGGAAGACTTTCACAGGGCACAATTTCCCCTCTGCCCCTCAGCAGACCATGCTTTAGCTCGACATCTCATGCGAGAGCTTTTCCCTCATGCATACCTGAACTGCCTGGGACTTCATCCCTCCCATCTGTGGCCAGAGCAAACATCCTCTAACAACAGTTCCTGCCAATCCTTGCCTCTCCCACCCCTTCCCTGTCTGCAGGCATCACTCCCACCAGACTCAGTGCTCTAGCGTGCAGGGCAGATGGGGGTGCCAGACGCCCGCGCAGCAGATTTACAGTCATCAGGAACAGCTTCCATGTGTATGTGCAAGCTCCATTGAACCTGCTCCCTCTCTCCACCCTTTGTCACTCCCAGACTTGGGACCTACCTCTGCCTGCACGGCGCACGGCACGCTGCAGCCCGACCTGGGCACCCTCCCCCAGACAGTGACCCGGAGCCGAGGGTTCCCGCGGGGAACAGCAGCCGCGGTCGTGCCCCGGTGCTCGGCTCCCGCTCCGGTGTGGGCAGCGCGGTGGAAGCGGCGGATGTGCAGACGGGCGGGTGCAGCAGCAGGGCTGAATCCCGCTGGCTCCCAGGGTGGGCATGGGCACAGGTGGGCGAGGACCCGGCCCCCGCAGCCCTGGCCAGGGGAGGAGACCCTCGGGGGGAACGCAGGGGCGGGAGAGGGACCGACCGGGGGGACGGCTGGGACCTTCAGCTGCAATTAGCAGCGCCTCCTGCCAAGGCAGCTCAGCTAATGAGCGCACCGGGGAGCGTGTACGTGCAGCAGGCGGGAGCACGGCCGGGGGACCCGCTCCCGCTCCTGGCACCTCACCGGAGGGCCCCTTGCCTCCTTGGGCCCGGAAACTGCGGGGGCCCAACCTATCCCCTAATGCGGCGGTGCTCGGGACAGGTCTGACAGACCTAATATGAGCCCAGGGTCCTCCCTCCTCCAGGACAGACAGTCATGTTCTTTCCCATTGAGTTCTCCTCAGTGCCTTTGGGCAAAGCCAAGGAGGTGAAAAATCACCCGCAGCATCCAAGCATCTGATCACAGCACCATTGGGCACAGACCTTCGCACTGCTGTGATGCTTTCTCAAGGACACCATCAATTCACAGGCAATATCATATTGTCTTCTACCACCACAGCTGAGCAGGCAGCCCCTGCTGTCGATTCACCCTTGATCCCTCTGGGACTTTCTCGTCCTGCATGTGAATCTTATATGCAGAAAAGAACATTAAGTGTCTACTGAACTCAGTATCTCACTGCCCATAGTTGTTAGAGGACGGTCCATGAGGAGCCACAGGAAATGGAAGTCTGGTTTCCAGCTTTGGGTTTTCCATGGGGTTTGTGTTCCTCAAGCCCTGCCTAGAAATATGCCGAAGTTTTTTCTCTGCATAGATATAACCTTACAGCATTGTACATTAAAGGAGCAGAAATCAATACCAAGGATGGATAAAAAAGAGGTGAGTACCACGTGGAAGAGTGCTGAAAAATGTCTTTAACATTCTGTAAGAATCTGAAATCTCATGTCTGCCTCGGGTGAAATAAATGTATTGCTTCCCTCTGGACTGTTTCAGAGAGATATTAAGGAAAGAGAGATAGAGTATGTACGTTGCATGCCTGAAATGATCCTATAGGTACTATATGCAGGATCAGCATTTCAAAGGCACTGCCCTGTGACGAGCAAATATTAGTGCTGCTCCTGCCCTCCTTCCCTGCACTCCTTACTCCCACACATGTAGAGGTTTAAGTGCAGGCAGGCAGACTGATGTACCTGCATAAGGCTTTATTTGAAGGGCTTCTCTGACTATTATACAGCTGACTGCTCCGATCACTCAGGAAGAAAAAGCACTCCAACCATACATGAAAATGCTATCTCAAAAATAACAAGGCAGTAAAACACTTGAGCTCAGAGGGAGAGTGGACAGGCAATTCTGGCAACCAGAATGGGCACTCAAGCTGCCCTTCCATGGGTGAAGGACCTGGAGGGGCACACAAGGACCACGTCTCTCGCAAGATGTCCCAAAAGGCACAAGACGCCTTTTAGCTCATGAGTCAGCTGAGTATGGGAAGCCCAGCAGAGATGTGAGCATCTTCCTAATTTCACTGTGAAGTTTCGGTGCCTGTTGCCACCTGACACCATCCTCTTATTGGACAAGCAGGCATCAGCAGGGGCAGGGAGGAGAAGGAGGTGCAAAGACTGCTATGGGGAGCCCGGGCCTGGCTCCCAGCTCCCTGAGGAGCTGCCAGCTGGAGCTGTGATTGACGCCGTGGCGGTGCAGCCCTTCTCTCAGCAGGCAGCTGAGAGCTGCCTCACGCCCAGCCGGCGTGCGGAAACCTCTTTGTCATGGCAGCTAATGAGCAGATTGTATTTCACAGCGCCGCGGCCCCGCACAGGTACAGCCAGCGGCTTTTATCTTCTGACAGCTCCCACGGGAAAAGAGCAGCCGCCGTCCTGCCGAGCGGGTCACCGCCCGGTCTTGCCGGGCTTTACGGTGTTTGCACCTTTTTTAAACCCTTTGTCAGTTTTCACCTGTCTGTGGCTCTTTTATAGCACAGGAGTGGAGGGAAAGGGATTGTGGAAGCACCTGCCAGAGTTCGTGCAGGAGCACAGTGGTGGGATGTGGGATCGGCGCTGAAGAATATGGGAGAGTGAGGAAACAATCATGACAGCAGTTGGTACCTCACTTATTGGGAGACTTATCTTTAAAACAACAGCAAAATCCAAGTTAAAGACTTCCATTGTGTTTAACAGCCTAGAGTTTATTCCTGTAACTCCTTCCCTGGCTTTAATCCCGTTCGGAACTGCACTCTTTCTCCAGCCACCCTGGGGCTGCTGCCCCCTGTGCCAGGAGAGCTGGCCATGGGCACCCTCTGCCCCCTGTGCCAGGAGAGCTGGCCATGGGCACCCTCTGCCCCCTGTGCCAGGAGAGCTGGCCATGGGCACCCTCTGCCCCCTGTGCCAGGAGAGCTGGCCATGGGCACCCTCTGCCCCCTGTGCCAGGAGAGCTGGCCACAGCCATCGGCTACCCTCCTGCGCCCAGCAGGCAGGAGCTGGCCTGCACCTGTCCAGCCAGGAGCAATCTGGGGACCTGAAGCCCTGGGAAAGGGAGTGATCTGGCTTGGTCAGGGAAACTAGCTCTTCAGGAGAAATCCATCAAGCTATGAGCTCAGGTTCATCTCAAACAAAGCTCCAGGTTCCCCAGGCTGGGCCCCTAGAGCTGGCAGGTGTGCTTGCTGGAAGGCTGCATGTGGGAACAGACCAACGTGCCCCAGGAGACACCCAGAGCAGCACAGGCAGTAGACCATGCTCTCCTGCTCACTGGTTTGCTCTTTGGAGCCAGCCTGATGCTCAGGGATGCTGTTTTCATTGCCTGAGTAGGAGCTGGCTGAGATGCAGCTCCCTCTGACTTTGCTCCCCTGCAGCCACCCCTGAGATCCCAGCACAGCATCAAGGGCAGGCTCACAGTGTCAGGGTTGTGCACATCTCCAACAGGGATCTCCAGCTCGCTGGCAGTGTCTGCTGGGTCATGGACCAATAAATCCCTTCTAGGAGAGATGCAGAGCACACAGCGCTCTGCCAGGCTTTCTGCTTGCAAGGCAGTATGTTTACTAACCCCCAGAGGAAAAGAAAACCTGCTGCTTTTAACAGGATTTTTCATACGGTTTCCTTATCAGCACCATGTGTTCTGGGAGTTCCCCCCTGCCCAGGTGTTTCTGAGGAGTGAGGGATGTTGTGGGGCACTGATGAGATCACTGCTCACTGTGAAGCTTTCACCTCGGTTTCTAGAAATCTGAAATCAGGTGCTGAAGCTCCAGCCTGGCTTCCCTTGGGCCAGCTCACCATGAGTGACGCAGCTGCCCGCCCCATCCATCCCTCCAACTCTCCAGTCTGCCCTGGTGCCCCTCAGTGGTACCAGCCTCCCTCCTGTGCTACAGCCTTGGGGCATCAGATGAAATTTCAGCTACAGAGGTATTGCTCTCCCATCTGCCTCCAACATGCTGCACTTGACATGAACCAACAACTCCTATTAACACTGTCAGGAACAGATCTGGAAAATTCATTTCCCAGCAGCATTCAGAGAGGCCACAAGGAGAGAATCCTTCCCAAACGTGCAGGGAGAAGCCAGCACCAGCACGACATCCCTGGGCAGACCTACCGGCAAGGGGTTGAAGTTCTGGTCCACCAGGTGGTTGTGGCCGTGGTCGAGGAAGGAATGGCGCACCACCACGTCGATGCCCTGGCTGGCCAGCAAGCCCAGTGTGTTCAGCCACCTGGGAACAGAGGGAACAGAGCCAGGGCACCATGGAGGGGCAGGGGGGTACCATGGGGGGAACACTGGGGGGGACTGCCTGGTCCCAGTGGCACAGCTACTCTCATGCATATGACCTGATCCCTGCTGCAGCACCTGAGCTGAAGCCTCCTGATGGTTTTATGAACTGGCTCCCATTATGCCTGTCCCAGCAAGTCTGCACATCCCCTGCCCCAGCTATGCACAGCTTGCACATCCCAAACCTGTGCCTGAGCCCCTGTGTGCACCCCAATTTCTCAGCCCTCTGCCCAGAGGTGCTCCCCCAGCCTGCCAGCACTCTGCACCCTCTGAGCAGGGCAGACCAGACCTTTGTACTGGCCTGTCTTCTCACACTCCCTGGGCAAGATCTTCAGTTCTCACAGCCTGCCACAGCCCTGATAGCCCAGGCATGTCCCTGTGCTTCCCTGCAAAGCTTAGATAATCTCCCTCCATCTTTCATGATAACAGCCAGTTCTGAAGATCTGAACTGGGGCTTTGCAGCAGGATGTCCAGGCTACGGGGCTGTGCTAGTGGACAAGCCCCAGGAGCCAGGAATGGTTGCAGCTTCAAATGAGAGAAAATGGGAAGCAGAGCTGAGGAGGGATACTAGGTACAAAATGGAGAAATTAACAATACTCAGGCTGCCACGGAGTACTGAGGGGGTCTCTGGGCCTGGAGCTTGCCCTCTTCCAGCTGCAGTGCCTTTGCAGCACCTCAGCCTGCAGAGCCCACAGGAGTGGCAGTGCCCTGGGGGTGGCAAGCCAGTGTCACTCACAGGAACCCAGCTGCATATGAGTCGGAGAGGTTGTTCATGCCTCCAGCTGAGGTCATGCCAACACCTTCCAGCCAGATCTTCTTCCCTGGTGTGTACGTGTTCACTACCTGCGTGAGAGACAAAAGGAACAAAATTGCTCTGGTGCACCTGTGATTTAAAGCCAAGGCATACATCTCCTGTCTCATCGGAAGACTTGTGCAGACCTTTGGTGATGGTGCTGCTGGACAGTCAGTGCCTGCCTGGCCATGGCATGTCACTCTGTGTCTTTACCTTGGCTGGGTGGGGGGACACTATTCCTCACTCTTTCCTTCCACTGCAAACATGTCCATTCGCATCTCCTGCAGTCCCACTTCTCCAGGCTGGGTGACAAGCTCTCAAGACCAGATGTCTGCAAACCCAGCGGGCCCAGGAATGCTCTGAGCAGCCTGATGGATCCTGCCCCATTAGTGAGGAGCGCTGGAATGTGCTGGATGGACTGGGATCCCTCAAAGATGTTAAATAGGCCAGCTCTGGGCTGCCTCCCACTCACAGCCTGCGAGAGTCGACAGCCCTGCCTGAAGCCCCAGAGGTGTTGGCATCCTGCCTGTAATTATCTAAGCCCGCCACCTTCCCCGGCCGGAGAGGAAGCAATAAAACAGGGAAGTGGACAAGTCCAGCTGCTCTAATCAGCCCCGGCAGGATGCACGGACTCAGAGCCAAGCTGGAGGCCATTAGCACCCAGTGCTGTGCTTTTGCTCAGCCACACTGGCATTCCCAGGAGAGCCTTCCCGAGCCCTACCCTGTGCACACCAAATTCTGGCCCATGGGTGTGAGGGTTCCCCTAAACTGCACCAAGGGCAGCTCCTGGCTGATTCTGGTCTGGGCGTGGACGGAGTCCCACTTCATTCCCAGCAGGCTCCAACCCGCAGCAGAGGTGGGATACATGTCTCCACTTTTTGCAGGGCATTATACCTGTGGGGGCTGGGTCACCTGATACCTCTTGCTTGCCCCACAGTGATTCCACTGGCCACTGTGCCATGCCTCCCCTGCAGCAGGAGTATCATCCACATACATGGATGACTCCCAGCTTGTGCCAGAGGGATCAGCAAGGAGCTTCTCTCCTCCAGCTTTGCTGCACTGACCCTCTCATCCCCTTTCCCAGGGCCTCTCTGAGTTGTTTACTCATTCTATGGTTTCTCCCTGCAGGAATTACAAGTGAGACATTGTAGTGAGTGGTAAGGTTTGAAAAACTAGACAAGACAGATGGATGGACATCTCCTCTAGTCCCTAAGGCCTTTTTCACTCACTAGGTGTTTCTTATTTCTTCCAGGACTGACAGCTGAGTGTGTCAGTCTCAGCCCTGGCCCCTCTATCAGTCAAAGCAGGGGCACCCTGCAAAGCCCCTGCCACGTATCCCATTGTTAGAGATGTGAGCTGGGTCCCCTGGACAGTGAGGAAAGGAGCACTCACGAGCCAGGCCATGGACTCTGACACCACAGGCCAGCAACAGCTGGGTTTTTTGACACAGTCAAAGCATGATTATCAGGAAAAAAGGACACTAGTTCATAATGGTCACAGTTCTCCACCAGTGAGAATCACTCCGGGAATGCAATTGTCACTACTTTGCAAGCAACATTTCCAGGCCCACTGTGAGCAAGGGGGACAAGACGTGGTGGTAGGAGCCCCTCCTGAGCATACATGGCACTGGCTGTGCTCAGGAAGGTTTGGTACCGCCTGGCTGCTCTCTCCTCTCCTTGTTCTGGAGGGCAGGCTCAGTTTCAACCTCATTACATGCTGCTACCTTCAAGAACAGACAGATGGGAGCCTCAAGACAGTCAGCTGCCTTAGCAGGGCCTTGCATAGCGTTTTCTCCTGTCCTGTGTCCCAGCACACCTGCACAGCCCATGCTGTGCTGCAGCCTGTGGCCACTTCCCTCAAAACCCACCACACACCCCCCCCAGGGCTAGGCTTTGTGCTGCCTGGTGTCTCACCCCTGCCCTGAACGAGGGCTGGCTGCGCTTCCCTGGGAGCACAGGGCCCAGCAGCCACTCTCCCTCCCTGCCCCAGCCCAGCTGCCCTGGGAGCTGTGGATGCTGAGCCCTGGCCAGGAGCTGTGCCCCAGCCAGGCACTGCAGCCACGGTGTCCCCTGAGCCCTGCAGACCCTTTGCACTTGCTCACCTTCTGGATTTTCCTGATCTGGTCTGACAGTGTGTCTAGCAGGCGTGTTTTCAGGAAGTCTGTCACCTTGGCCACTCGACCATCAATGTAGTAACTGGAAGGGAAATAAGAAGACAAGGTCAGACAGCTGGAAGTGTCTCTGTCCCCAGACCATGTCCTCCTCTTCTGCTGCTGCCCCATACCAAGATTCTTCCTTTGCTCTGGGGAGTCCCTGCTTGCACCCTGTCCTATTCTGGCCCTCTGGCCATGCCTGTCTGGCAGATGCTCAGTCTGGCAGAATACAGTCTCCAAAATAGGATGTAAAGTGGACACATCCTAAACACTGAGCATCCTGCACTTCAGGAACCATGGGAAGTTTTGCAATTTCTTAACTTTTGCTGGTGAAACTCTGGGGGTAGTATTCTAAAGGCTGGGAGCAAAATGCCACCTGCAAAGGCTTTGCAGCCCTCTTGCACAACCTACACCTTCCTTGCTTGCTCTTCCAGAAAAATCCTCAGCTGAATCCCTCTGTCAAGAGAGTTGTGGCTGTTACCAGCAGAGGAAGTCCTGCTCTCACAGAAATACCTTCTGGCCTAGGAATGCCAGGGAGTGTTTCCCATACAGGGGGCTGATTCCTGCTCTCCATGTGCTTGATTTTATGAAGTACAGCTACAGTGCTGCCCATAACAATGTGAATCATCTGTCTCTAAGTGTGAGAGGAAGGCTCTGAAATGTCTCACTGCTGTCTCCTGGCTCTGGGACATAAGGTGAAGCATTCTGTCCTGACTGCATATATCCTGTGTCAAGAGGGAATCCCAGCCTGCTCCTCCTGAGGGAGAGTCTTGGGCTGTCACCTCTCCTCCATGCAAAGAGAAATGGCAGCCCCTGTACATCTCCCAGAGGCTCCTGCCAGTCTTGCAGGGAACAGAATGCCTGCTGCAGCATGCACTGGCATACTCCCGGGCCAGCTCTTTTTCTGATAAATAGGTTTTGCAAGAGAAACTTTATGAACCTTCTCCTCCCAAATCTGCATTGTGTATCAGCCACTCACCCCAGCAAGCCCCAGAGAATGTCTGAGCCACGTTGGGGGGATGGAGGTTCCCAGGAACAGCAGCAGCTCTTACTGGGGCTGGTGGAGCTTAGTCATTGCCTCCCATTTCTCACTGGATCTACATGCACTTGGATTCCACTGGAGTTACAGACCCTTCTCCCCTCCTGCAGACCTCGATGCAGCTGTGGGTGCTGGGATGAGTAACGGGCTAAAGACCTGGGCTCTGAGAAAAGGTGGATTCACCTTTCCAGGGCTGCTTTCTCCATGACATGCATCTCATCTACACCAGTGAGCACCTGCAGCAGTTGTAGTGGCTGATTCACTTGGGTGCTGGAATGCAGGAGCATCCCCAAAGGATGCCGTGGGCTAACTCAGCCTCAGAAGAGAACCTGGCACATGTGCAACACGCACGAGTGCTTGGAGAGGATTTTTGTGTCTCACTGCTCCAAGTCCCTAACTGCCCCAGAGCAGAATTCTGTTACAGGCTCAACTTGCAAATGCATTCAATGAGAAGAACCTCCTGTGTCAGCCCTCCCCCAGGCGTGCAGTCCCAGCTGTGTCCCCAGCCAAGCACGGGAACATGCCAGGCATCCCACAATTGTGTGACTGGGTAAGGAGACACGAGGCATTTCTGCACACCCATGGTGACTGGAAGGTGCTAGGGGCAGAAATAATCTCCAGGGGGAGTTTAGGAAGTGTTCGAAATCATTCCGATCACTTACACACCTTCGAACCACTGGCTGCTGGGAGGAGAGCAGATCTGTGAGCAGCAGGCAGTGGTGGGGTTTACACAGATTACTTTTTAAGACAAAATTACAAAGCAGTGTTCTCTGGGGATGGCAGATGTTTGGAGTTTAGCACCACACTTAAAAACGGAGCAGAAATGACTTTTTCAGACTGCTGGGGACTAAAAACCCCCTCACCTGGGCTAAAAAAGTGGCTGAAAGACATAAAAAAAGGTTATATTCACAGGGAAAAGATGGAGTTAGATAGATCTCAGTCTGTGTATGACCCCTCCAATGCATCAGGCTTTCTGCAGGGCTTAGCTCCTTGGCCAGTATGGTCCCAGAGCCCGGGATAAACCCCTCAGAGAGTAGAGACAAGCTTGCACCTCCTCATCACCTCATCCAAGCATGAGGTGTGCTCTGACATGCAGCTCCACTGCCAAGGGGAGAGGAGCAGCAGCAGACCCAGAGGAGGCTCTGCCCCCCAGAAATCACCTGGGGAGGTGCTGATGCACTCAGCACAGCCCAGACCCTCCAGGGAAGAGAAATACTCTGGAAAATGTGCCATGATAACATTTATTTTTTGACACCTTCATCAACAACCCAAAGAAACAGAGACTGGTAGAGGCACAAAGGGCAGAAATAAAGTATCAGTATTCCTGCTTCAGTATGAAGAAATCTTGGTAGCATATTTCCTGGCAGCATGAAGAGAGGAACACTTCAGCTTTGGGTGTGTAAACAGAGCATGAAGACAATTACAGGCTTCAGCAAAATGAGCAGGGATCTCTTGCAAATCTGCCTGGGAAGTCCTCAGTTTCCAACAGGTAGTTTCATCCTACTCAGACGAGGAAAAAGGGAAAATGGCTCCAGTTGCACAAGGCTTGTGAGGAAGGGAGAGGGACTGAGGTATCTGTGCTGATACCTGGCTACTCAGGAATGGGTTGCCAGCTGTAGGCTTCATCTCATTGAGTTAAGGCAGTTCCTCTTGGTAACTTTAACTGTCAGTATAGGCAGTACAGAAATACACAAAATGAAAACAACTGTCAGGCCTTTAATGCAAGAGAAGAGCTCATTAGGCGTGGATTATTCCTTGGAGTAAAGGCTGCAGCTTTGCTGATATTTACAATGACTCAGTGCACTTGACTTTAAAAAAACAGAAAAAACCAACAACCTAAAACAGTCACAACTTTTCAACCTCCAAAAAAGCCAGCAGCAGCTGCAGAGAAATCCAGCACTGACAAATACCTCCACAAGCCAGCCCTGGGATCCATGGCACTCACGTCCTGCTCTCCTGAGTCCAGTAAGGAGACGAATGGAAAGACCCTCCCCAGCATAGGCAGGGGTCTCTGTCAGCCACAACTCTGCAGAGGCAGAGCACACAAAGCTCTTGGACAAGCTGTTTGTCTCCAGTACAGGCTGACAGTTCTTTCAGTGGGCTCTGGGTACAGCACAGCAACAGCAGTGGCCCTGAAGCCCAGGAGACATCAGCATGCACACCATGAGCACTGACCATGCTCCTTCTCATAATTCAGGACAGAATAGATATGGCCAATTACATACAGAGCTGGGCCATGGTGTCCCCCTGTTTGATGCCACTATCTCTATGAGCAGGCAGTCTGCAAGAAGATGAGAAGAGACAAGAAAAAGATGGATCTAGCTACTGAATCCCAGAGGAGACATACATCTTGAAGGAAAGGCCATGTACCTCTACTTTTGTCCATACTTTGGATGCCTATTATACAAAACTGAAACAAATTCTCCCCCTCTGCTTACATTGACCCATTTCTAAAACCATCATTTGACTGTGCCACAGAAAGCCAGGATGAGATCAGCACACTTTGCAAAGGGAGGTGTGACTGGGCCGCTCTGGAGATGGCCAAACCAGAGCGTGGTGCAGGGGAAGGACTCAGCCAAAGGCTGGGCAAGAATTTATGCCAGTGCTAGGAAATGAACCACCCCAATTCCTGGCCTCCATTCTTTCATGGATCTGTAGCATGGGACAAAGATGAGCTGAGAACAATAGTGAGGCAGGGCTGAACACAGCTGCCAGTCAGAAATGCCCTTGTTCTTGAGCAGGCTGCAAGGCCAGGCTGCACACAGCTCCCCACTGCCTCCCAGAGAGGGACAGTGCCAGGCACCAGAGCACTTGGGCAACTTGGGGGCTGGCTACATGTCTCTGTCCTCTCACCTCCAGCTCTTGTGCTGTATTTAAAACTGTTTTCTGGCAAGATCCATGATTTGCTGTATGGGACCATAAGCATTGTACCATGTTTAATGAAGGCAGTGCACTGACTCCTGGGCAGCTGGTTTCATTTACATCCTCCTTCATTTTAAAGAGAAACCTTTGCCCCTATTATCTGACCTCTTCTTCTGTTGCAGTTAATTACATTAAAGCCTACTTCCCAAAGCTCAGGAATTTCCGGATCTACTTTGCTGCCTGCTGCTGCAGGGAGAGTCTGCTTGGAATTAGGGACCTGCCTGCCAGGAACACTCAGCAGGGCAGATCCTCATGGCCAGCATGACACCCTGCTGCCTCTGCAGCTGTGAAACTCAGACACCTCTGCTGACAGGTGGCCCTGAGCACCTTCCCAAGGTGAGGGTGTGTGCAGTGCAGGACGAGGGGCAGCCACCCTGCTTCTCATGGAGAGGAGGCAGGATGCGACCTGCTCCTTCCAAACCCCTGCAGGCACACGTGAGAGGTGCTGCCCACCTCCAGTCAGCTAATAAAGGCTTGGATGAAGAGTGTCTGGGGGCTGTTCTATGGCCCCAAAGGCACAGTTCACACCCATGCCCTTCTCTACCCCCACACAAGATGCATTTGCCAGTCTCACCACCAGGAACCATCCCTGGCCTGTGCCATGTCCCCAGCCTTACCCTGGCACTGCCTGGAAATGTGCCGGTGGCCAGGGCCATGGTGCTGCCAGGAACTGTTCCTTCCATCAGACAGTTAAGAGGATTGCAAGCCAGTGGGCAAAGCTGTGCCCTGACCAGGTGTATTCACAGGTTGTAGTGGGTTTGACTTTAAAACCACCACACAGGGGCAAATGGGTCAGAGACTCCTTTCTGCAGCCCCGTCCCCCAGGCACAGCCTATGAAGACACAGCACTTTGAGCACTCTGAGGGTGATGTGAGCCCAAATACACACCCCGGGTACATACCCTGGTGGGTGTGTCCATGCTGGGCAACTCTCTCCTGGCACCTTTGGCAAATCTGCCCTGTGCTACTGCCCGTGAGCATTTCCCTCTGCATGCTCAATATGACTGGGCCAGAAGAGATGTCACCCAAACCAAGCAGGGCAAAAGCATTTTAAGCAACATCTCACACATGCCTGTGTGTCTGGCACCTCTGATTTGCCACACACGACAAATGACTTTGTATCTTGGAAGAGGAGCTGGCATTCTCCAAGAAGCCACAAGGACAGATGCCCACTGGTTTTGAAGATGTAAACATTTACTTTCCCTATAAGTAATAGGGATTTGTGTTTCAGAGGCAGCATAGCATGAGGATTTGCCCATTAAACATGACAAACTTGGAGCTGTGTGAAAGACTTTGAATGGAAAAGCAGTTGTGCAGACTGAGAGAGTGTTGGGGGATGGAGCTGGGCGCAGCTGCAGGTTTAAGCAGACAATGAATCTTCCCCATGTGTGAGGACACCAGCACAGAGCAAAGACATGGCTGTGGGGAAGATTCTGAGCAGTGGGAACTCACATCCAAAGGCTGATGGGGTCTGCGTTCACTCATGACCAAACATAACAATCTAAATCACCAGGGAAATGCCAAATCTCTTGGAGCCACTGTCACACCCTCCTTTAGAGAAAATTCCCTGAGCGCTTTGAAGCCATTCACACCTCCCTCTCCAGCAACACTTTACTTCTGAAGAGGGAGGCACACATGCTGAGTGATGTTATGTATGTAACAGAAACCATACTCAGTTGAGTGAGGCTCACTGATGAGCTGCTCATTTCTACCCAGTATCACTTTTCTATCAATTATATTTCAGATATATTCTGTTTTCACACAGAGAACAGGGCTTCTTGCAATATATTCCCTTCTCAATTCCCCTTCTGGATTGAGCACAGACTTTTCAAAGGAATAACAGATTTGACAAATTTATAACCAATATCCCATGAGAACTTCAGGGTTTGGAACCAAAATACTCATACTTGAAATTAGACAGCAGTTTAGTTTCCTGCTAATAATTTTCTTCTTGGATACAAAGGAACTTGTTTTGTTTTGTTTTGCTGTTTGGAGCAGAGGGATGAGACACTGTTTTGACATTTATTCATAAACAGTACAGAAGCCCAGTTCAGAGCTGTGGCCATTGCCAGTCCTCACAATCACATACGAGTGCTATCTCCAGAGCTGCAAACCCTGGCTGGGGGAGAAGCAGGAACGCTGCAGTGGAAATGGGTCAGCAGGCAGCAGCTCAGCTCTGCTGACCCTTGTGGGGAGCTGCACCAGCCCTCCCAACCACAAGCTGCTGCTTCAGCACCAGACCTGACAAGCAATTCAAACTGACCCTATAAGAAATGGTTTCAAAGCAGCCATGCAGGCAGATTCCCTGCACACCAGATGAAACTCCACATCTGAAGCCTGAAAGATTGTTCCTTCAACTCATCCAAGGGCTTGGCCCAGCCATCAAGCCCTGTTGCAGAAAGCAAATTCCTGGACTAAGTAAATGCGATCAGCACATCGTGTAATCATGAAATGCAAATTCCCAGATGAGACATAGATCATCACTGCACAGCATGAGCCTGTAAGTAACACAAATCCTGCTCCAATTGCTCTGCTACCCCACTGTCCCCCTTGCAGCAAGCTGCTGCTGCCTGGCAGGGAAACCCAAGGAGCTAAACACCCAGGCAAGCACACTGAGGCAAGCCAAGCTCCAGGAATGGGACTTACAGGTTGCTGGTCATGTCTGGTGCTATAAACCCCTCTAAGATGCCAACAGCTGCTTCTGCAGAAGCCTCCAAGGTTAACACTGACACAGAGACCATGGCTGTGCTTGCAGGAAAGCCTCGTGCGTTAAACCCCACTGAGCTCTGCCCCAGAGCAGGGGTCCAGAGGGCCTTTACAGGTGATGGATTTACAAGCCCCACTACTGCACTTCAGCAAAGCAGCCTGAGCACCTCATCAAGGGTCATGGTGAAGAATCAGCTTGGGAACAAGACCTGTGGGCACCACACCCAAGTACACCTTGGACCTGAGACCCTGGCTCCATGCTCAGGCCAGTGTCCTGCATGGGAAGTATAACCCAGCATGACAGCAAATCCACTTTTTCTGAGAACAAAATGGTCTCACCATAGGTTTTTTTTTCCCTCCAGTGAATACTTGCCTGAGAAATGTGTCCTTTCTGTGGCAGGAGAGAGTCCTGCCTGCCCCACAAACCCTCTTGCTATCAATGTTGGTGGTCACTGCTGTGCTTGTACAGTGCCTCACCTTTGCACTGGTGTTTGCTCTCCCACTGAAGAGAGCCTCAGCCTGCTGGGGAGCCTACCTCTGGCCACAGCATGCAAACTGGGGCCAGTGGAAATAAGAGGAAGGAAAAGATGTTTTTGGATTTTCCCTCAAATAAGAAAAATTCTCCCTCCATAGGGTATTTGTAACACTCAGTGCTACAGCTCAGAGCTTCCTTTGCTCTTCTGAAATGCAGCATTTGTAGGACCAGGGGGAAAAACAGGTAACAGCATCTCTCTCAGCCTCAGCTGGGCCAGGATCTTGGATGTTCACCCCCTTTTTACTGATATCTGCTCCTGGGGCTCCACCTGCATGTAGGACACAGCGGTGTGTCTGTGGACACCCTTCCAAGCAGAGTGGGGGCTGGGGCATTTTGTGTTTACCATTGGACTAAGATGCCTCTCCCTTGTCTGGATGAACCAGTTTACATTCAGGCCAGTGGCCATGAGGAGACAGTGGTTGGGGTGAAAGGAAAAGGGCTTTCAGATAGTCCCACACATCTGTCACACGTGGCTTTTGCCTCCTTGTTGTCCCTACCCAGGCTACCCCCAGAGCTGTCTGTCCTCCCAGCTGCCTCTGAAGACTCAGCAGTCCAGTTCAGGGCTCTGTTTCCAGCAATCTGTCAGGCCAGGCACGCAGGCAGTGGAATTTTTGTCCTGTGTCTCAGCTGCAGAGGTAAAGGTTATTACATCCACTCCTGTAATTGTTTGAGAGGCTAGAGAAAGAAGGGCAGAGCCTCCTTCACCTGTTTAAATTTGGCAGGACAGAGGAGGCGGCTGTAGCACATCTGCCCCTTGACACCCAGGGAGCACATCAGCTCTGTCCCCAGCATCTGTGATCACTGCCCTGAGTGTTGGAAAGTAGCAGGAATGCTGAATACCTACTGTTGCCAGGTAACAGCATCCACCGTGCCGCCGGCCACTTTCATGAACCTGTGGGAAACAGAGGAAGAAAGCAGATAAGGCCAGTGTGGTCACAGGGGAAATCCTAAACAACCAATGCTCATCCTACATCACAAGATAACAAAGGTGGCCCCTGTACCCACAAATACTTTCTAATGAAGCCTCTGTGTCCTTAAATAGAAAGAATAAATTCTGCTTAATCCAAATGCTTGTAGCAAGCACAGCTCAGAACAATGGAGTGAGACCCAACTGGCAGCAGAGCTCTGGGCATCATTTTAGAGCAGGAGGGAGAGCTTTTGAAACACAACAGCACTTCAGGAACAAGATCTTGACGTATGTATTAAGTTCTGTGATTTTAACAACTTTCAATAGCAATTAAAGAACATGTTTCAAATGTCCATCTTAAAAGGAGATTCTTCTTAGCCCCCTATATGTGTTTAATCTGAGGAACTCTGCCTGGATTCAAGCAAGGACTGAGAAATGGAAGAAAACGGAAATAAAACCCAGCAAAGCTATTAGGTGCAAAAATGCCACCTCCTGCTCAGGAAGCTCCCGAGGAAGGGAGGAAAAGCTGGACTAACACTGCTAAGTGCTTTCCTTTTTTTGACTCTTTCTTTGGCATTGGCTATTAGCAAACTGTGGGATTCTGACCTGGGTGCACTTCTGGTTTATTCCATTCCCACACCTAACCACAGCACTTCCATGGACAAGGTTAAAGTCAGTGATAAATGAGTATTATTCTCCTGATGGCTTCTGCCCTGATTAAGAATATACCTCTTTCAGACAGCTCCTGTTTGAGTCAGACTTGAGGCTACACAGGTCCACTTGCTCACACTGCCAGCCCCAAAACCAAAGCAATTCCTAATCCTGGGCACCATGTGCAACCACCCCAGCAGGAGCTGGTAACTGCAGGGGTCTCTCCCTGGTTCCCCAGCCCAGCAACCCAAACAGCACCTTGGAAAACTGCAGCTCCCACGAGGAAGTTCTTATATTGTTATGTTTAGGGGCATGGATATGGAAACACATAAAGGCACACTCTGCATGCACAGGCACGTTGTCTGTGCAGGAGTGCAACGTGCACTGCTTGGCTGATGCATTTGGGAAGTGATAATGCACACACATGACAGGAGACATTTGCCTGAGCTCATGAATTGCTGAGAAAGGAAACAGTGCTGTATTTTCTTGGGCTGCTTTAGATGCACAAGGATTCCAGGAACACAGCAGCAATGTCACAGCTGTCCCAGCTCCACACAGGGGTGAGTGGTGCTGGGTCCAGCGACCCCAAGGAGAGCCCCATGACCGAGGGCAGGGAATGGGAAGGTTTGGGAGGAGAGACCATCAGACTGTTTGTCATGGCAGGGACGAGCAGCAGCTTTCTGGCACACGAGCCTCTAATCAGGTCTGAAACAAGAGCAGCAAGCTTCAGGCTAAATATAGCTCGGAAATGATCATTCTGACTTTAAATTAATGACCATGGTCAATTATAGACTGGGACAAAAGGGCAGCTGGACCCTGTGGAGCATAAGAGGATGCTGGCAAAGGCAGCAATAATAAATCCCTGCAGACAGAGAGGGACGAGATACAATTAGAAATGGAAAAACAATAACATGCTGTAAACTCCTGTAGCACTGATGCATCCCCAATTCTGCTGCCCAGCAGTGCTGAGAGCTCAGCTCCCAGGCTCTGTAAAAGATGCAAAAGCCTTTCTGAAATGCTTTTACATCTCTCTTGAGGGTCAGGCCTGGAAAATTGGTGGCAATGCAATGGCTGGGGACAGTTCCTCCCCAGCTGAATAGAGGGAGAATATCTAGCTGGGCCAGCCCTAGTGCAGCCATAGGGAGAGGTGTGAGCTCCCCACAACTCACACTGGTCATCTGGAAAAAAGAAAATTATGCAAATATTGTTGAGGAGGCATTGCTGTTGTGTAAAACTAAGTGTGCAGAAATGTGCTAAAAGAGTCAAAATCCCCAGCTGTTAGGTTTTAAATTCTCTGTATAGGAGCTGCTGCATAAAATGTAATGAACAAAGTCTATAAGAGTGAACTAATGAACTCTAAACTGAAATTATGAACACAATCTGTATTGGATTTGAAGATCAATATCTTGCAATTGGATTTGAAGATTAGCCCAACTCGTTTTCTAACCTCAAATGCTTTACATTCTGGCTGAAAGTAAACCAGCCTGGACTTTACTGAATCACCTCTTTAGGCTCAGCTTGGCAGTCCTCTCACAGACCAAAACCATGAGCAGACCAAGCTTAAAGGAAGAAACTCCCTAGTTTCCCTTGCCATTTTCATAGGGCCTATAGCCCTGTTGAAGACACACCTTCTACAGTGGTCTTTGAGCAGGGACTCAGTGAAAAGAGAGGCAAACCCTCATTATAACCTCCTGGAGCAGCAGTAGCAGGACATCCATATGCCCCATCTCCCATATCTCTAGGAAGGTACTAGACCTCCTGATAAAAAGTTCCTGTGAAACTGTTATAGGGCACAGGCATCACTCAGGCAGCACAGTGCAGACCAAAAACAGGACAGAAAGGCCCTGGCTTGCTTAGGGCTCCTCTTCTGCCTCTGTAATAGCAAGATAAATCAGTTATTTCTCTTAATATCAAAATCTTATTATAAAACATACATATCTAGCTTGAATTTTGTTTGCATGTCTGTTTTCCTTTCTTTCTGTTTTCTTCCTTTTTCCTTTTGTTGAGATTTTTTGCAGGATGAAGTTCCTGGTAATTGTTCTAGTTCGGCCTTTAGAGCTGGAGTTGTTCCTGGAACACCCCAGATATCTTGGGCAGTGGTCTCTACTCTTCAGAGGGAACCTAGAGCAGCCCAGCAGCCAGCAAGGGGTACTGCAGGAACAAGAGATGAAAGCCGAGGGGAGGTGGCAATGCAGTCATGCACAGGTATCCAAATCTCCTCGTTTTAGGAATAGGGATTTAACTAATCCCTTTATTCCTATAGCACCTGTGCTGCTCCATCCACAGGTTTTGAGGCCAGGGAAGATCCACACAATGAGAATGCCCAGTGGTGACACATTTTCACTTGGGATTTCCTGGCTGTGTGATTTCCATGAGCGCGGCGCAGGCACAGTGAGCCAGACACTTCCGGCAGAGCTCAGACCCTGCACATGTGCTGCACAGATGGGCTGGGCTGGCACAGTAAATCTGCCATTCTCCTACACACCAGGGTCTCTCTGGGAGCACCAACTGACCCTGCAGCACATGTGCACTAAATCCCTCCCTAAGAGGAGCCGTGGGACAAGCTCAGCCCATGCTGTGCAAGCAACAGGGGCAAATGCTGCAGCACTGCCCCATGGTTCAGAAGGGTGGCAGCCCCAGTGCCTGCCCATGTAATAACCCTGGGTGGGTTTCCACATATCAGAAACCTGGGCCCATGTTAAAATCTTCAAGAAAAGTCTTTGACATCTTCTGGGACAGCATTTCTAGGTGGGAAAGCAGAACTCATCAGAGACATGTAGAGGAACAGGAATCTTGGGTAAGGAGTTTCTCATTCTGAAGATGAGACAAAGTCACTGAGCTTGAAATGGACATCTGCATGACAGAGGGCAGGTTTAGATCAGGTATTAGCAGGAAATTCTTCACTGTGAGGGTGATAAGGCACAGGAGCAGGCTGACCAAAGAAGCTGTGGATGCCCCATCCCTGGAAGTGTTCAAGGCTAGGTTGAATGGGGTCCTGGGTAACCCGGTCTACTGAAAGTTGTCTCTGCCCATTGAATCAGGACAGGAGATGTGTTTCAGGTATCTGCCAACACTAAAGTGAAAGTTGTGGTCCTGGGAGATGTGGTTATGGGACAGAGCAGGGGGCTTGGAATTGGATGATCTCTAAGTTTCTTTTCAATTCAACCCATCCCATTACTCTGGGAGATGTCCATTTTCTTACCCTTGCAGCTGCCTCTGTGCCAGCATCCCATGTCACCACTGCTACCTGTGGGGCCCTGCGTCGAGCTAGAACTGAAAAAAATGTAATTCAGCATTGCTCAGTGGCTCAGACAGTTCAGTGGCTAAAACAGTTCACAGCTCTGTCCCACAAATGGTAGTACTAGCACAAGGTGGGGCTCACCTCACAGGCCATGTGTGAGCTGTGGGGACAAGGAGCGGGAGGGCTGCAACACCTCAAGATGGTACTGATACCCAAACTCTGTACTGGCACACCATGGGTCAAATCTGAGCTCTTCCAGAGCATCTCCCACAGCCACATCTCCCAGGACCACAACTTTCACTTTAGTGTTGGCAGATACCTGAAACGCATCTCCTGTCCTGATTCAATACTTGTCAGTCATGGAGCACCTACTGCAACCTCAAGTAAATTGCTCCCATGGTTAATTAGCCGCCAAGTACGTTATTTCTCATGTGAATGTGTCTGGGTTCAGCTGCCAGCCTCTGGAACTTCCTAGGCTAATTCCTGATACATTAAAGAGACATCCACATTTGGAAATCTCTTTCCCATGCAGCTAATTGCAGATTTTCATCCTTTAAATTATTAAAAAAAGAAAGAAAAAAAAAAAAGCAATGCTGTAACAAAGAATGCAGCTGCACAAGGAGAAAAGTTGTTATTGCAGAGGCACCCAAGTGGTTTAGCATCTGAATGACCCCTGAGTGCTGGACTTCACAAACATGGGTTATTTCATCTGCTGCTCCCTGAAGAGCTACAAAACAGAGTCCCTACCCTGCACAAGCCCCAAATGTAGGAACAAGACTGGCCTGCCTGTGGTTGTGGTGGTGCCCTGGTGGATCCCTAGAGCAGGGTGGCAGATCTCTGCCCTTTGAGCCAACTGTGATGGGTAAAAAAAACTTCTTCTTGTGTCTCAGCTGGTTTGGTGAGGGTCACTGAGGCCCAGGCTTCACTTACTGATCTCTTCAGGTTCCAGCAGCACAATTGAATACCTGCAGCAGCAGGAAAAGGTACTAGACCCCACTAATGCTACATGCTGCAAAGCCTTTATCCTGCAGTGGATATTCACAAATTTCATTCTGGGCAGCAGAGGTTGGGGTGAACCAGCTATAAATCTGCTGATATATTGTATTCTCTGTCTGCTCAGCATCACCTTTCTTCAGCCAGGCTGGTCTGTGGTAGGGCTGCACAAGGCTCAAAGCAAAGAGGGCTTTTTGTCCTTGGGGGGAGCTCAAGGAGTTAGGAGACAGGGACTCCCCTCCTTCTAGCCTCCACAGCACCTTGTGACAATTACTTACACAACACCACTGTGCACCATGTGAAAACCTTCCTCCTTCTTTACAAAGCTTCCTTCCAAACTACTTTCTGCACCATGAACAAACCATCCCATTCACAGGTTCTTGGGCCTCAGTAACACTCCCTCTGAGCTGTCTCCCTTCTGAGCTGGAGGCACGGCCTGTTTAATCTCTTCTCCTGTGAAGAAATAACACACTATGCACATCCTCAACTTCTCTCTGTAACCTCCTGCTTCTATTACATCTTTTCTGAGATGAAATGACTAAGATTGTAGATAGTAATCAGAATGAAGGTACAATGTGTACTTGCACAGTGCTGTAATCTCATCTATATATTTTCTTATCCATTTCGTTCTTCCTGTACAGGTGACTGTGATTCTGGCATTGTAGAAATCAAATTAAGTTTCAGAAGCAACAACTATATTAACTCTTTCCTCCTACAAGAGCAGTAGCTAAATCTTTTGCTTATATCTGAGCTCCTTGACCCTGCTATATAACCAACTGCAAAATGAGTCATCACATCCTTCACACCTCATTTCAACGTATTTATGAATTGAGTCACTCATAAGTTCAATGCTACCAGAGCTTGAGTTCATGCTGCTGTGACCTTCCCCTCCCTTTGTACCATTAATTTAAAGTTGTTTGTCTTGTGGCTTTAATTTTTGCACAAAATTCTTGCTCTGGATCCATTGAGTGTCCTGGTACAGTCTGTGCCCCCAGCCTTGTGGTAGCTTTTGTAATACAATACAGCAAGGATATACTTTTTTTTTAAAAGAAAGTCAAACAGCCAAAGCAACTTCTAAAAACCCAGTGTTTACAAGTCCCTTGTGTCAAATATGGCAGAAGTCCTTCTCAGCAAGAGGATGGGAAAAATGCCTACATTAATTCCTAAAATTCATCCAGAGTCCTTCCCTTTGCCAGATACCACCTACTCCAGTTCCTTATTTCTTGCTCTTACTTGAATTCAAACAAACAAGCTCTGTCCATACACTGTCTTTGGCTGCTATTGGGATAAGAACTGATGCCTGAACTGACTGAGGTGTGCTGACCTGCACACACAGGCACAGCCCTCTTCATCCTCATGATGGCAGAGACATAAGGCAAGGGCCGTTATCATCAAAACACTACCAAAGTCTCTCCCATTTTCAGCACTTTGATTTTGCTTTGGTGGAACCCCATTGTGCCATTTCATGAACTGTAAGCTAACAATTCCCTCAACCAGATAAGTGTTAGAAACCTTGGCTTGGGGTTGATTTGTGGGTGAAAGAAGCAGGGCTAAAGACTGAGTCAGGTATTAACCTGACCCCTTCTTGGCTGCCCACAAATAACTAAGACATGCCCCTTCCCAGTCCTGGCATATCCACAGCTGGCAGGGAGGAAGGGACTCAACCACCACAGACAAAAGTGCTTCTTCAGCTTTGTGGGTTCCTGTCAGACCACTGTGGAATGACATTACCAAAAAGGGGACACAGGGAACCAGATGGGTGGTTAAGTCTGCACAGGCATTACAAACCAGGAGCAGGAGGCAGTAAAATCATGAAGGATGAGAAGTTTTTGTGCCTTACAAGGGGAAGACTGACAACTGGGAGCCTTGTCACCTACTTCTGCCACTGGGCTGGTGGTGCTGTGTCCCTGTGACCAGAGGGTGGATGGATGCACAATGGTGACTGCAGTAGGAAAATGGGCCAAGGAGGCTAGAAAGAGGGCAGAGAAAAGCCAAGAAGCCACAAGATCTGGTGACTTTGACACCTGTGAGATGAGGAATAGGGAAAGACTGTAGCTCCAGACAAGAAAGATTTAACTTCTCTGGTGATTCAGCAGTCTCAGGACCTAAACTGGCCACAGAGCATCAACGGCCAGTCTAGCATGGGCAAAAGTGCCTGCCAGACCTTACCCTGCCAGCATTGCTGCAGATCCTGCCATGGTGGAGGGAACACACTGACACTTGTAAGTTACCAGTGGCAAAAACTGGACTACATCAGCTGAGGAGCAATGGGTCATGAGAGCCCAGAGTCAAATCCACCCAGACATGCCAGTCCAAGTTTTATACCACATTCTGAGGTTTAACACGTTTTTGCATCTCTCCTTCCTGATTGCTTTTCCTCGTGTTTCTTCTCTTCCAGCACCAAGTGGGCTATCCAGCCATGCATTAACCTTTGTGTCTGATTCCTGATCTGCTGTTAAAATCTATGTTAATTCCTTAGAATCCCATAATTTTTTCCCCAAGCAAATTCTGAGCAGTTCTGGGATTCCTGTACCCGCAGACACAGTAGGTAGCTAACATGCTGTGCTCTGCAACAGCTCAGGCTGCATGAATGGTCTAATTAACACCTCATCAAACTCAACTCTTGGTTGTGTCTGGAGAAATTCCCTCTTGCACCTGTGCATCCACAAGACACCATTTCTAGCCTCCTGCATAGAAGGGCCAGCCACTGCAGAGCCTGTCCTTATGCCATCAGCTCCAGGCTCCAGGACCTGACAGCCCAGAGTGACACGGATGGCTGTGGCTGCTCTGAGCCATTGCTCCCTGCAGGATGGTGGAGGAGCTCAGGGGCAATACCTCAGCACTGAAGGGTGTACCAAGCCCAAGCTTCTGTGCTTCAAGCTCTCCTCCCCTCACCATATCCCACCTCCACCATCGGAAGTGCACAGCTGTCACCCAGCACAGCTCAGTGTCACCTGCCTAAGGACAGCCTCTGCAGTGGACAGCATGTACACCCTCCTATATGTTGCAAATTTTTGGGTGCCCAAACTGTCAATTATTGTAGCAGACCCCAGAGAAAGGTGGCACCTCAGGAGGGGTTCAGTCCCAACCTGTTCTGGATGACAGGCATAAGGATTTAGTCAGAAGAGCCCTGGAGGTGTTCAGCAGATGCAAGTGCCCAACTCATGTTGACACTGCCATTATTTCAGGACAAAATTTTAAGTGCAAAAATAAGTTTATTTTGGTTGTTTGAGACAGCAGCTAAAAATAGACTAAAACCTTTGGAACACAGAGCATGGAACAGGAAAATGTTGTTCGAGGTAATACTTCACAGTGACACTTTTCTCTGAGTGTTTTGGCACCTCGGGTATCTCCAGAGGCTTTCCCTGGAGAACATCTAATGCCAGCTTCTACTGCTGGAGAACACTCCCTGGCCTTGTCTGAGGTCTCCAGTCCCATTTCAGCTCACTTCTCCTACCAAAACTCACTTCCTCACTTTGTGTTAGACAGCAATGCTTGCCTGGCAGACAAATCCATCCACCCCATTTTCACATTGGGGGTGTCATCTCACCCCTCCAGCCTTTGTTAACTCTTGATGCATAATCTTCCACTTGCCATATCTCCTCCTACATGGTTGACTTCTGTTGTTCATCACAATTTTTTTAAAAGAAGAGAAAAACTACAAATGTCACATCATCAGGACTCTGATCTGCACACACTTCACTCAGGAGCCTTCAACCTACTGTGAGCACTACACAGATCACTCATGGTGGTCTAGCAAGGCAGGTGGCAAATTTCCCTTTGAGAGAACCTTCCTAAATTCCCTCTCCTCTCTCCTGCTTGCTGGCTGTGTGTGGCTCGTTCAGGACTCTGAGAGGCACTGGCTGTGACAGCACCAGGCACATGCTGAGCCACATCCTGCAGACCAGTTCTGGATGCTGCTGCAGAAGACAGAGCTCTCGGTAGCACTCACCCACATATTGAAGAGACCTTGGGGAGCTATTGGGAATAAAGCTCATGCTGTCAAAAAGCTTAGGCACTGGGGTTTTTATGTTTATCCTTTTGCAACTCCATGTCCAAATAATGCAAATGAGTGTTTAGCCCTTTGTCTTTGTGTAATCAGACTTGTCCGACCTCTTTAAGCCCTGCCTGTTAAGAATGGGGTCTTTATGTGGAAAGATCAGCAGCTCTTTTTCCAGAGTACCCCGCAGGCTGTAAAGCCATGCAGGCGTGTGCTGCTTGCTGTGAGCTGCAGACACCAGGATCTGGAGTGTAGGACACAAGGTTTCTCTATGGGGGAGACGAAACGCTTTGAGCACCCACGGAACAGAGTCATCCTGGAAGGCAGGGATGGCAGCAGAGAAAAGAGCATATAGCTTGGCGAGCAGGCATGCTCATCAGAGCCTTTCCACAGCAGCTGTGGGGTTTATGAAGAGCTCCACTATCCCGTCACCAGGGCTGCAGCTCTTACATATCTTCCCTTTCATTTGAGATGGGGTATCTGCCATTATCTCCACCAGACTGTGGAGATAATGTATCTCCACTACAGCCTTGCTCCCAGGGCTGCAGTCAGTCAAAGCACAGCCCAGCAATATTCAGCTGCTGGACCACCCTGGCCGTGCGACTTGGCTCTTGCGACCCCTCTTCCCTGGGACCCGGCTGCGGCGCACGAAGGGCAAACACAGCAGTAGGACTTCCCTTTCTCTAATAGCTTCTTGGCTCTCATCCCCATTGTTTTCCTTACTCAGCCTGCTCCTCCTGGCGCTAATAGATTTCCTGCTGATCAAGGCTACTACAGCATTTTGCAGCTCCCCCTGCGCCGCTCCGGCGCGGTACCGGGCGCGGGGCTCCGTGGGTGCCGCTCTCGCGTGGCACCGGTGGCAGCCGAGCTGTGGGCACAGGGGCTGTTCCCCCACTCTCATCAGCAGGAGGGATGCTGGCGTCGCAGCTGGTTCAACCAGCTTTATGGTCTCTTTGTGCTGCTGCAGCAGAGCTGAGAATCTGGCCCTGGCTCCCTCCCCGCCTCGCTGGGGACTGCATCAGTGTGCTGTTTATTGTTTCTGCCAGATCATTCCTGCAGATGTTAATGAATGCTAGACCCAGCTTTGCTCCCAGCAGAGTCCCTTCCACACCTCCCCCTGCCCAGCCTTCTGCACTGGAGTTTCTGTTTACAGTCCTGCAGGGAATTTCCCTTCTGCTGCGTGGTCTTTGAGCCACACAGACCCAACTCCTGCTGCCAGCAGGCTCCCACACCTCCCTGATTCCTGTTGCTGTCCAATGTCACCTCCAGGTGTCTGAGTCCCTCTCTGTCACCATTCCTTCTCCACCTCTGGCCTTCCCAAACTAGAGACACGCCAATCCCCCTAGGAGGGAGAAGAGAGCTTGGCCAGTGAAGAAAGTTGCAACAGGTTCTTCCTCTGCACAGATGGAGAAAGCGCAAGGAGAAGAAATCACCAAATAGGAAGAGCAAAGGAATTTGTCCAGGAGGACTCAGAGATAATAACGTGCACATTGGTAAGTGGTGCCAGGACCCACATCCTCACCCTGCAGCTCTTGGGCTTGCAGCAGCCTGCATCCACACCACTGCACTATCTTAACATCTCAACAAGGTGGGCATCTCAGTCTGCCTATAATTGGCAAATGCTGGAAATCCTTGGGACAGTGTAAATCAGTCCATCCCAAGATCCCACCAGGCACCTCTGCGGAACTTTAGCCGTACACACGACCGTGTTCCAAAGCCTCTGGTACTGTGTTGGCTCAGCCACACAGAGCTTCACTGTCCTGGAGGCTGTTGGACATTGGGAAGACAAGGAGCAAGCCTTCCTGCTGCCAAAGACATTGGTCTCAGGAGGAGTTTCTGAGCTCTTTTTGATCAACCCAACACCACTTACCCTTCCAGGAAAGCAACAACATTCTTTCTGGGCCTTCCAATGTTCGGTCCATAGAGGTGTGCTCTGGAATAGGTGCGGATGAGCTGCAGCAGGCTTCTCAGCTGGGTGTAGTCCTTGCCCAGCTGGCTGCCATTCACTGAGCGGCCCATCAGAGTCCGATAGTTATTGGGCTCTGAGAAAAGAAAAATTGACAGGCAAAACTTGTCAGCTCTGCTTCCTCCTCTGCAATTCCAGAGACACACAGCTCACCCTGTCACACAGACTGAGCTCCACAGAGGATGCAGGCAGCTCTGCAAAGCAACAGAAGGAGTCTCTGAGGAGTGGATGATAGCCACTGCCTGCTCTCCTGTGCCCTTTTTGCTGTGTGCTGGGTGAAGGAGCTGTACCTTGGTGTCATGCTCCTGTCACATAGGGTCACCCACTTCACCTGTCACAGTAGCCACCACACAAGTCTCTGCAGTAGATGGCCTGACCCCCCCCAGGACCACCTGGGCCCAGCAGCCAGGGCAGAAACGTTTCATGTGCTTAATACCAGCTGAGAGAAATGTCCAGCTAAGAGACTCTCTCACACCAAGTCTTAGAGGTGGTGCTGCCTTAAATCCCTCTGAAAATACACTGTTTAGCATCCTAGGAGCTACAAGTATCCTCTCCCAAAACTGAGTATCCTTCTGCTGCAGCAAGCTCCATTCCTGTGGCTCTCCTGTTCCCACACTCACCGTTGCCCAGCTCCCAGGAGATGTTGTACTTCTTGCTGGCACTGTACTTCAGCAGGCTGAGGGCATTGGAGCTGTTCCAGGAGTTGTTGGGATTTCGGCGCAAAGCATTCAGTGCAAAGATCAGGTGAAGGCCAGAGCAGTCAGCAAAGTTATAGAGTTTGTCTAGAGACCTGGCTGGGAAGAAACAAAAAACAGTTTGTAATTCAAAGGAAAGCTAGTTCCAGGAGGGTTCAAATGATCCTGCTGTCCATCATACCTTGCCTTCTATGTAGGATGAGCCAGGGTCAAATGCCATCCCCACGACATCTGTAACCATAGAAAGGCATCTGACCTTTGAAACCCGGATAGGATTCCAGGTGTGGGTTCATCTCCTTCCAGCATGAAACTTGGATGCCCTCCACCTCTGTGTCAGAGCTGGGGCCATGTTACCAGAGACAAATGACTTTATAACATCGCTTTTCATCTGCTCTTGGCAAGGAAAGTTTGTCCTTTCCTGTGCTTACTCTGCCTTGCATCTCTTTCAGGGCAGATCCCTGCAGTGTCTGGGGAGAGGACGAGTAACTCACCACCCTAAAGCTGCCACCTCTCCTGCACCCCACAGCAGCCTGGTCTTTGCTCTGCAGCCCCAGTGCAGTAACCCAGTCCTAGCAATTACCCAGTACAGGCTCCATGCACTGTGCACCTGTCTGACATCTGTCCTGCACACAAAGAGTAGAGCTCTGTGTCACCCCTGAGCCAGGGGAAAGAGGGGCTCCCTGCCTAGTGACAGCCTGGCCAAACCCTGCTGCCAGCAGGCCCTCCCAGGGTGCTGGGGGCTTTGTGGGATCTGTGTCCTATCTGCAGGCCCCAAAACTGCCTGGATGGCATCTCCCTGTACTGTGGCCTTGATGAGCAGTGGGGGCACCAGCCAGCAGCAACAGGAGAGACCAAAGAAAGAGCTGACCCACTATTTAGGGAGGTGCAACATTAGCACAGGGCAGAGACAAAACACTTAATGCCCTTTTTCTTCATGAAAACTTCCCTAAAAACTCAACAGCAATCAAATTGCTGATGAAGCTAATGCCAGTGTTAGCAGGACACGAACTCACGTGACAGCGAGATATGGTTAGAGAGCAATTAGATAACTGTGGTGTTTTCAACCATCCCTGCCTGTTGAACTGCATCCCAGGACACTCAGCAAGCTTCCTGAAGCAGCCTTGGAGATGCAACCACTTAACTGTGAAGAGCCACCAGGGATAGGGAGGTTCCAGGGGGCCAGGGAGGGCAGACCATAGGCTCCCCTTTCAGAAGAGAGGAAGGAGGCGCTTGGGAATTACGGAGTAGGCAGACTGGCCTCAGGTCCCAGAAAAACACTTGGACAAATAACCAAGTTTCTTGTCAGCACTTACAAAATATAAGGAGATGATCAACAACCACAGGAGAGTGCCAAGAACAAATCACACTGAAGCAATCTACTGACAGGAGAGCAGGACCTGCGGGCAGCAAAGCAGCCATTTAGGCCTTACACCTTGATGGAGTCTGAGGCTTTGTACACAAAGGACTGCACACTATATTCTCTCCAGAAACTGAGGTAACCCTTATCTAGGCTGAACTGCAGAGAGAAATACTCACACCTAGGTCAGCTTCCAGTAATTTGTTGTTACAGTGAAGGGTCTAGGCAGCCTGCTCTGGGTCTGTTTGCACATTTCCAAAAAAGTGGGGCATATAAAGGAGCAGAGGATACATCAAACTTGCCATGACACCAGGGTGATAGCATGCACCACCTTTGCCAAGGGAGATGAAGGGGATATAGGGAAGGCCATCACACACTCAGGGAATTGCTCTAAGCCCAGCAGGGACGCTCCAAGGTTTCCTGTAGCCATGCTGCCCACCTGAGGTGCAAGTGGAAGAGTAATAAGAGGGAGCTGCTCAATCCAGGTGGGATAAGCTGTTCACTGTATGTCTGTGTTTATTCTGTTGCCTTTCCTGGTCACTGAAAGTCTCAGTGAATACAGACCCAGCTCTGAGAAGAATAACCTTACCTTTTAAAGTAAAGTTTTAAGGAGGGTCCAGGAAATAAGCTAACTGAATAGCTAACATTTAATGCAACACAGGAAAGTTATGGAAAGAAGAAGAAGAATGCAAAAATGTGGAAGAGAAATTCTCACTCCCTTCCACAACCTTTTTCAAAACGCTACTGGTTGTCTGAGTGAAAAGTAGATGAATTAGATTAATCTAATGTATTCATCCCAGTGGTTCAGGCACATTAGCTGTTTTTCTGGATGTTTAGTGAATTAGAGACAGATACAGTTACTTATTACTGATTTACTTCAGACCTCCAGGCAAAAAGCTGCACTTGAAATGAGATTCCTATAAAGAGGAGAAGATAGACACCTGAATGACAAAACAGGATAGCAAAAAGGGTGTTACCCACAGTTCCCCTGCTGGAAAGGAAACCTTTTCATTGGCACAAAACAACTGTACTACAAAAGCGAATTTCATTCACGTTTAGGAGTCACTGCAGAAGACTGGGAATTGATTTTCCATGCATCCATGAGAGGAAACAAGACGTCTGTTTATCCCAACACAGGGCCTGCCACTGTGAAATTATATTTTCCCCATGACACTTATTTTGTTTCCGTGCGCCTGGACGCAGAGATGCCACGTGCATTTCATGTTCTGCCACGACTTTCCAAGCTGGAAACCTCAGCAATCAGGGGAGTGAGCTAGGAGAAACACACAGATGTCTGGGGTTCGGTCCTGCACGTTTCCAGTGGTCTCCCAGGACAGATGGACCTATAGCCTGCACTGAAGCTACAAAGAGCAGGAAAGTACTAATAAACCTATCTCTGCATCACACCAGATTGTTAAAATGGCCACTCTTGATATCAAGACTAGCAGGTACTGAATTCACTTCCCTCCTTCATTCTTGGCAACTGTCTTGGGATAGTGCAAACTTGGAAGCACCAGTGCAGTGACCCTGGCAGAGTCTTGATGATCAGTTTTCACAAGCTAGCTAACCATTAGTGGTTAAAGGGATGTCTCTCACCTCCAAGATGATTGCCTAAAAAACTGGACATCTTTTGTTGCAGACAGCTGCAGTTAGATGACAAGAATACTGTCATGCAGTGTATGACAGCAGTGTGCTTAAGTGGCCAAGGAAGCCAACGGCATCCTGGCTTGTATCAGCAGCAGTGTGGCCAGCAGGACAAGGGCAGTGATTGTCCCCCTGTACTCAGCACTGGTGATGCTGCACCTTGAGTGCTGTGTTCAGTTTTGGGTCCCTCTCTGTAAGAAAGGTGTTGAGATGCTGGAGCATGTCCAGAGAGGGACAAAAAGACCTGGTGAAAGGTCTGGAGCACAAGTCTTGTAAGGAGCATATGAAGGAGCTGGGGGTATACAGCCTGGAGAAAAGGATGCTCAGGGGAGACCTTATCCCTCTACCAACTACCTGAGAGGAGCTTGTAGCAGGTGGGGGTTGGCTTCTTCTCCCAAGCAACAAGGGACAGGACAAGAGGAAAAAGCCTTAAGCTGTGCCAGGGGACATTTGGATTGGATACAAGAAAAAAATTCTTCTCTGAAAGCATTATCAAGCATTGGAACAGCCTGTCTAGGGAAGTGGTTGAACCACTACCCCTGGAGATATTAAAAGATGTGTAGGTATGGCACTTAGGGACATAGTTTAGTGATGGAGTTGGCAGTATTAGGATAATGGTTGGACTGAATGATCTTAGAGTTCTTTTTCAAACCAAATGATTCCATGGATGGCTAAAGCACAAAAAGAAGCCCATTTAGAAGACTTTGAGTGATGTCCAGTCCTCCATATGTACAAATAAGGCCAAAAGAAAATGCTATAAATATTTTACTGCCATGACTAGGGATGGCAACATTACTTTTGAGTAATGAGAACATGAGGAATCACAGTATTATTAACAGCTGGCTAAAACTCACTTTGAATTCTGGATAATTGCACTGTTTTTTCTTCATCAAACAAAGAAAATCATACAGGAATTTAACCTTTCCCCAGCTAACAGATCATTAGGCAAGGCTTTCACAAAGCACTTCAATAGAAAAAGCCATTGTCGTACCAGAATGAATCTTAATCGAGCAGAACTAGATTTATAAGATGTTCTCCTTGCTCCTTCTCCCCCTCTGCCCAGTGCAGAGATGCACATGCTCAGCACTCATGTGCCGCTTCAGCTCAGCAAGAAGGAATAACAAAAAAAAAAAAAAAAAAAAAGTGCAAGGATGCTGAGAGTCATCTTCTCCCTTTTATAATGCTCGTGTAGTTGGAGTGAGGCTGCCTGAGGCAGTAAAGCCCCAAGCTCCATCCCCTCACACCCAGCAGCAGTTTTGGTGGGGGGGTCTCACTGGGGTGGGTGCCTTGGTGGGTTTGGGACAAACAGCAGCCAGTAGTCAGAGACAGAAGCCACTAAGCCCTGGCACAAAAATTGAATCAGAAGATATTTGTGATTTCTCAAACTTTTACATCATTGGTTGCAGAGGCTTCAACTCATCTGGGGAGTGAACACAGCCTGACAATGCATGTCTGGGTGACCACCAGTGAAGATCTGCTCCCAGTCCTGCCCTCACAGGAAGCTCTGCACAGAAATTAAAGCTTTTAACTGCTTGTATTGATCTCATACCCTGCACAGAGAGAGACAAACAATTTCAAAATGCAGAAGGTGTCTGTAAAACCACAAATGATGGTGGGGTTCAAGGGACAAGTACGTCCTTTGGGATTCTTTCCCATTATTCTTCTTTTTATACAAGGCTAAATTTTAATGTTCTCTGAAAGATGGATGGCACTTAACTCTGCAGCATGCCAACACAAAATCTGAGGCACATTAAAATATCTCTGGCAGTTTAAAATAATTGGAAAGACTTTCCAGTTGTAGTTACTGAATTAAACATTATACTAGAGCCTTTCTAAGGAGCACAGTATTGACCACTGTTTGGTAAGAGGGACAGTTCAAGAATCTCTGGGTTTGAAAGCCTTCCACATTTTTTATTCTGCTGCAGGAATTTTGCTTTGGCAGAGTTTAGCATGAAGAGTGGAAATTCATGTGCACACTGAGACGGAAGCTGGGATCAGTCAGTGGGCTGAGGGATGGCAGGACATGGCAGCCATGGTGTGCCAGGGGCTTTTGTAACTCTGGGAAGGCAACCAGAAGGATGGGAAAGAAGAGCCTGTTCCCCCTCTATCCCCCCCATTCACCACATCCATCTCTTGCACGTACAGAGTATGCAAGCACTGAGGAGGGTGAGAGGAGAGCTGAGCATGGGCTGGGCAGCTCACAGCACAATTCCCAAATCCCCAGGTTAGCTGAGAGGCCAGTCCAGTGAACAACAGATGAACCCTTCTGTGGATAGAGCAAAGAAAAGTAGCTCTAGAAATAATGATTTCAGCTAGTCACAGATATTGCTCCACTCTGCCTTCTTCATAAATTCTGGGCAAGCCTGGAGCATCCCTGCACACAGCTCCTAGTGCCAGCACTGAAGCCAGTAGCATCCCCTGCCCCTGAGCACCCCAGAGGAGATAGCAGAGTGATGGCACTGGGAAAGACCTGGCAAAGAGAAGCCCAAAGAGAACTTTACAGGGAAGGGGCAGAAAGGGCAGTACAAGCTGTTCAGACTAGAGATGAGTAAGATGACTGGTCAGAGCAATGAATGGAAAAATAAAGATATTCCCACTTACAGAAAAACAAGTGGGTACATGGAAAATTTATTTACAAATAAATTTGCACCACGGTCATCTGAATCCCATTTGCTCTGTCTCTCTTGCATCAAAAATCCTCATAAAAGCACTTGTGTGTGGCAAGGACTTGATGTTTTCTTAGCAAATAAAAATGAATCAGAAGATACGCAACAGACAATTAGAGTAACTCCAGACCCATGGGACAGGTCTGCAACGGTGGCTTGAAATCTTCCAAAGGATTGCATCCCCAGTCACAACAGCATGTCAGACAAGGTGACCAGAACCCTCCATCCACAATATGCACAGTTAGAGCACCAAAGATCAGCCTTCACCATTGCTGCAAGTTCAGAGGAAAGCAACAGCCCACACTGTCCATGTGCACTGTAACATCCCACCGGACCATGGGAAGGTTTTCCTGTTGTAGCTGCATGCTAAGCCATTCCTTCAAAATTGTTGCTTAATGAGAATTTTAGAGATTTCAAGGCTACCAAGAAACCCACACAGTTGCTGGAAACTGCATTCTAATGATGACCATCCCAGCTGGGAAGTTGTTTGGTTTTAATTTGGTTTTCTGAAGCATTTTGCCATGCAGTAAAACCACACTGTATAAAGATGCTGAAGAATTCCCGAGCAAAATTGCTGGCTGGAGTGAAAAATTTGCTTGCCTCAGATAAAAATTTCACCTGAAATGATCTCTCTACCTGGTCAGGCTCTTAATGCCCTCCAAAGAGGACTGAGGTTTTCAGAATTGTCCCTTGCTCTCCTTGACCTGCCAGGCTCTCCTATTGCTCCAAGGCAAGGTGCAATGTTGGAGGTCTGTTCTGAGTGACAAGAAGTGCTTTGGCAGAGCCTAATGGTGCTATAGAAAAGGGATCTAGTTTAATCCCATCTGAAGAATACCTGAAAGTTGGAGGAACTGGCTTTAATACTGCCAGCCAGCAAAGAAATGCTGTACACTGTGTTAATGAGAACCTGGATTTTATATCCAGCTGGAGGACAGATGGGGGATCTGGGGCTATTCCCTTTGGAGTATCAAGGGGGCCTTTTTCCAAGGGAATTGTCATCATCCCTGGTCTTTAAGCAGCTGAACATTGACCCTCAATATTCGTTCAAGTCTTTAACTAGATTTTTCATTTCACTGCCAGCGCAGAGGTGATTATGCTGACCACGTGAGCAAGGTTTAGTCTTTAACACCGCCACACAGAAATAGCAGTCTGGGGGCTTGGTGTCAATCTCTCGCCAATAAGGAGCTTGGCCAGCAGCCATGGATTGTGGGCTGAGTTCCCAGCTGGCATATAACTTGGAAGACAACCACGAGGTCTGGGTTCAATATCCAATTGCTAAGGAGTCTGGCTGACAGCCTCATTTTGTGGAATGAATCCCAAATTAATATAATTCTTTTGATACCAGACAAGGGGCATGGCCTGTTTCCAAATGTTCTAAGGGCTCAGATAAAAGCCATAGGCATTGGGTTCAGTGTGTAAATGGTATCGAGGTTGGATAACAGTCAGGATTGGGCTTAATCCTCAGATGGTGAGAAAAAGGAATGAGCCCTGAGCTCTGCCTTCGTGCAAAAAAAGTGAGCTCAAATGAGCAGAATAGCTCTGTTTTCAATCCTCGCGTGGTAAAGAGCTCACAGGACAGTAATGGTTTCTAGGAACAAGTGTAAATTGACATGGAGCTTCAGAAGAGATGTGGGATCTGGGTTCAATCTCCAAGTGCTGTAAAGCTCAGATAATGGCCAGAGGGGCAATTTCCAAACCCTCTATTCCAGTCTGGTGTCTGGGATGAAACCAGGATCATGTTACAGCTAAGAAGCTGTTTTCTCCTGCTGCATAACTTAAGGTATTTTCCCTTTTGGATCAGGATGAATCCAGCATCTTCTAAAGTTTCAGAGGGAAATGGAGGTGAGCAGGGAGAGTGCTACATGTTTGAGTGGAGCAGAAGAACAGAGCAAGGGAAAATAAGACTGGGAGCACCACCTGCTCTTCCACATCTTCTTGGCCACCCCAGATCATTGGATTTGAGCCATGGAAATTGCTCCAGGGAAAACCTGGGTACAGTTCCTCATCATCCTCAGTGCTCAGCAGTGCCTGCATTGGGTGTCTTTGGGGCCTCCGTGGGAGGCAGCATGTCCTGTCAAGAGACAGTGACAGCCTGTGTGGCAATTCCATCTCACTGACACTGCTTGCACAAGGGGCTGGTGGGAAACAGTGTGTGCAGCAGTGAGTCAGGTCAGCAGCTTGCTCGAGTCATTCCATTTTTGATAAAGGAATGCAAATAAAATGAGCAGAAAGTATTCAAATATTATTTTTTCCAGGCATTTAAAGTGGTATTTTACATAGGAAAAGGAGCAGAGGATGAGGTTTTTATCAAAAGCTATATATTGATCCTGTGAAAAGCTTCAAATTTGATAGCTCTATCTTCCTGCTCTTGAGGAAATTTTAAAAATCCAATCCCAGT
The DNA here is from genome assembly GCF_027477595.1 of Haemorhous mexicanus. NCBI lineage: Eukaryota > Metazoa > Chordata > Aves > Passeriformes > Fringillidae > Haemorhous > Haemorhous mexicanus. Next base: position 28,605,453 of record NC_082347.1, on the reverse strand, counting down.
CTCTGTGACTCTCAGCTTTAGTTCCAAAGTCCAAACAGGATGGACCACAGCAGACAGGGTCTGATCTGTGACTGCTGCTAGAACAGGCTTTGGATTGTGAACCTGACCTGCAGTTACACAGACTCCTGAGCAGCAACAGCAGGCTTGGGGTAAAACCCTCCAAAACCTTTCCTCAGTGTGGGAACTCCCCACTCCTAATGACCAGGGGTGCTGGAGACAAGCCCTGTCAGCACCATCCCCTGCACAGGTGCTGGGCACAGCCCTGTGTTCTGCTCTTTACCCCATGCAAAGCTGTGACTCTGGGGACGGGTTACCCCACTGCCACAGAGGTGCCTTCCTCTGGGCTTTACCTATGCACGTGGAGGAGCAAATCTGCCAGGCTCAGGAACACGGCTGCAGACATAACCCAGCTCCACTGCCAGACCTTTGCTGACAGAATGACTGTTTTATATGGCTATAAGAACAGCTATAAGCCCAGCTGTCTGAAAAGCAACAAAATCTATGATGTGTGTTTCTAAAGCCAGTGACAGCTGGCAGTGCTGCGCTGCAGCTCATTCCTTCTTTTACACAGTTTAGTTAAAACACTTCTCTGCAATCACTGTGATTTATCAACAAACTGCAGTTTCTGGAACAATTTAAAAGCATTCCCAAATAGGTAAGAAGTGGTCGGCTCCCAAATGGCAGGCAGCTAGAGATGGACAGGAACAGCTGATGGGAGGACCAAATGCCCTCCCTGGCTACTCACAGGGAGGACAGGGCTGTAAATCCCATTGGGGAATGTTCAGGCAGGGGTACCTGGGCAGCTGCAGAGCATTACCCACGGATGGGAGAATGGTGATTTATTGAGTTTAAAGCTGGCTTCAGGTGCAAAAATGAGTCATTTCTTTGCTGCCAGGAGAGGTGACTTGGTCCTTGCACAGGGCTGCTCCCTAGCCACAGGGAGGGGGACCTCTTGTGACCTCCAGCGACCTCCTGTGACTGAGTCTGACCTCTCAGGGGCGGGAAACCCTGCGCAGCCCAAACCACAAGGCAGAGTGAGAAGACAAGTACTGTACCATGCCTGTCCCCACACTCACCTCCTCCTGCCAGCTGCAGGGCAGATGACAACAGCCATGAGGAGAACCTACACAACCCCATGCATCACTTGCTGCCCAGGCAAAATGCATCCATGTCGTTCTTTCAATCTGCCACCATTGCAAGGAAGAGATTTTTTTTAGAAATACATTTTCTAGAAGCACCTGAACCACTAACACTGCAGCAAGAGGGTAGATGTTCTCAGCACTTCCCTGCAAAAACCAAGCTGGGCAGCACAGGCTGAGCAACACCCTGTGCAGATGCTGCATGGCTAAACAGGGATGAAAGATGTACAGGTACAAAGCATGCTTTTAACATGTTCCTCTAATCTCGGTAAAATGCTTAGCCCAGGTAGGCTGTGCATCTAGCTCACCAATCCCCTTCAGCAGCTCCCATACTCCATTTTTTGCTGCCTAAGCTGCTGTCACGTGGCAGACACACAGCTTGATTCAGAAGAGCCTCACGCAAGCCAGACCCCACCCCACAGCATCCCTGGAGCCACAGAAGGAGCAGAGCCTTGTACCAGGCCCTCTGCCTCCCACCCCCCAGATCTGGCTGCTCCAGAGCAGAGTGACATTGATCAGTCATGCGAGGAGCCTGAACTACCACATCGGGAACAAATTCAAACTGAGGACTTCAGTGTTGCCAAACCCCAACATTCAAAAATCATGAGTCAAACTCACAAAAATCATGGGACTGGCTCAAGAAACCTGGTTTTAACATAACTTTCATTGCCTGCTGTTTACAAAAATTTGGGGTGCCTTTATAAGATGTTTTTGAGCTCTTCTACTACCAGGAGAGTTAAAATCCGGCTTGTTTTTATTATTCCTTTTAGGCAGTTGATGTGCAGCAGAACAATCAGTTTACTTTACAAGTCTGACTGCCTTTCCCGTGGGTGGGGACTGGTGGCTGCAGGGCATGGCAGGGGCGCGCCTGCAGTCCCTCAGTGCCGGGCGCTGCAGCAGGAACGCTCTGCTGCTAAATAGGGATCTGGCCAGCTCCTCTGCTATTGGGAAGCAAACCCAGAACCCACAAGAATCAGGTGCTTCGTTTGGTGGGTTTGAGTCAGTGTTTCCTATGGTGCAAGGGGCCGCAGCACGGCGCGCTGCTGGCACCGCCCGTCCCGGCGCGGAGCATCCTCCGCTCCCCGCTGACCCCGCTCTCGCCATCGGCCGCCCCGGGCTGCTCCCGCTCAGCCAGGGAGCAGCTGACTTCCCTTGGAGCAAGAGGGAGTGACTACGGCTCTTCGCACACTTTGTGAGCTGGGCATCTGGTATTTTTCAAAACTCTGAAACATTTTAACTGAAAACTGTCTTAAAAAAAAAAAAAAAAAAAAAAAAAAAAAAAAAAAAAAAAGAACACCCAAAACCCCAACCGAAAAAACAACACATAAAACCGGAAATGTTTCAATCTGAAATCCTTAATTAAAACCACACTCTTTAGTACATAAAGAAGGAAGTTAAAACAGAAATGTACTTTTGCACATTACAGACAGCATTATAATAAACACAGAGCTCTGCCAAGAAAGAGGCATTTTCAAGGCCAAAATAGATGCCTCCAGCTGCACTCGGATAATGTCAGAGGGCTCGTCTGCAGCGCGAGTGTGGCTGCATTTGAACAGGCAGCGACCGAGCGAGCCTGGCGGGTGAGGAGCGCGGCAATTACCGGGGCAGACTGCGAGCGCTGCAGCAAGGACCGCGACCCACCGGGGTCAGAGCTGCACCGATTCCCACAGATCCCAGACCCGGCCTTAATCTGTAAAATATTTGAAGGAACTGGCCCTGGCTCTCTCTGCTCCTCTGGGCTCTCAGATACGGCTCAGCTGGAGGGACCCGGCTTGGCAGGAGCTCTCCCCGGCTAATCTTTGGGGGAATCTTGTACCAAAGCACACAGGGGCGGAGTCTGAACCTGATTTTGGAGGCACAGATGAATGGCTGGAAAAGACCAGCCATCCATGACGTCCTGCACCGGACAGCCTGGGACACACATGTGGAGTGCACAAGTCAAACCCAGTCCTTTAGCAGGACAGATCAGTTATTTTATAAAGGTACCCACTGAGAGATTAAAATCTGCTGCAATTATGGAAATCAGCCTACCCCGTGTGAGATTTTGCAGTTATTTAGCATCCGTGGTCAAAACAGGCACCTGGCTTTCAGTTCAAACTGTTCTGGCTTTCTAGTGCCTGGATCTTGCTATACTCTTGCCCTGCTAGATTTTTGTTTCTTGTGGATAGCTCAAGATTAAGGTCAAGCCTTCTCTAACATTAAACTGTATTTGTTGCAGGTCTTCAGCATCTTCACAATAATTCAAGATGTTCCAAGCTTCCAATCAATTCTTTGGCTCTTTGCTGCCCTACAAGCCTTACCGAGCTCTGCCAACAAACCACTGCTGTGTGGGGCATTTAGGATCTCATGAACCAATTGATTTGCTCTGAGAGCACAGGTCTGCCCAGACTCCTTCTCTTTCTCACCATCTGCAGAGCCAAAGCAGCTCTGTCTGCACTTAAATGCCAGGAGAACAAATAAGACACATTTAAACAACCTCAGCAATTAGCATCACACATCCTTCATGGAAAAACTGCTGGAGGGGAATGCTGATGTGGAAGGATGTCACCTGCTTAGGAAATAGAAGAAGGAAATAGGAGGGTTGATTGGGGTTTTTTTGTATAAAGAATATTTTGGGGTTCAAAGGGAGGTGAGAAACAGATTCCGTGCATGTCTTCAGGGACCAAGAAAAATAAAAGGAGCACAGAAAATGTCCCAGAGAGCTTCATAAATAACAGAACACAGAGGACATCTATTTGAGTATCTGACTAGAGCAGCTAAAGTAACTGGAGGTGGTAGGAACTGGTAATTTTAATTACCATGTTATCTGCTAAAGACAGAGCAGAGCAGGTCCCAGACACTGCAAGCTGTAGGAATGTGTGAGGAAAAGTTGCTCTGGAGAAGGGACAGTAACAGGGAAGGGGATGTCTATTACTTGAATATTATTGATATAGAAAGTTGATTAATAGTCCAAAAATTGAAGTAAATTTGAGTGCAAGTGGTTACAAAACCAAAAACCCCAGCAATTTAAGGCAGTGAAGGAATAAGAAAAACGGATTAAAGATAATGTATTTCAGAAAAAGCAAATTTGAACAAATTCAGGGCACAGGTCAAGAGGATCTCTGGGGAAGGGAGTTTAAGACAGCATTTCCCAACCAGTGAGACATGGAGAGGCAACAGCTGTGCTGTGGGTCAGGGGAGAGAGCAGCAGAAAGAACAGCAGGAAAATACCGTGCAAATACATACAAATTAGAGGAAGAAAGAGGAAAATATCAATTGGTAACTCCATGCAAAAGAGTAAGCAACATATTGACATACAAACAGCTCTTTTCTTTAGTTTTCATCGAGACAATTAACTGTGACATGACTGTTAGTTACATTAATCTGAACTGTGAAAGAGCAGCAGACCTGAAGAAGGACAGAACAAATGAGAGATCACTTAGGAAACCTAAACCACAGAAGTGCTTAAAAACTGCTATGAAGTCTGTGTCAAATTGTTTTGCCAAATACAGAAGATTCATATGTATTCAATAAATACTTTTTCTGCATTTTTCACCCAGAATTTTGCCACTATCAGCACACCCTCTTACAATAATTCTGTATTTTATTGAAGTGGTTTTACTCCTGGTACACTGGAAGTACATTTCTTGCTTTAACCCCCTGGTCCCCAATACTCTCAGCTTGTGCAATGGAGGCATCACCTGAGCAGGTTCATTCTTTGAAGGTGAGCAGGGAGGGACAGGCATGACCCATAGTGATGTAAGCATCCAAAGAGCCTTGGGTGAACTCCCTTTAAGCTCCATACCTCTTTATACTCCTGGAAAATAACCCAAAGCCAGCCCAGTCCTGTGGATCAACACTGCAGGTATATGGACTTGGATGGGATGGATGTTAAATTTCACAGCAGTCACCCTGCAGGCACTGCTGCCACACAACTCCTCTGCACAGGCTGGTACATCCTTGGTCTCTGTAGTGGTGGAGAGGGTGCCTACACAGCCTGCCAGGACAGCAGCTCCAAATATCACCCATTAATGGTATCATGCCTAGAGGTGGCTGTCAAAATCAGAGGGAGCCACGTAGGCAGAAGAGGCAGGGCAGAGCACGACTCAGTCATGGCATGTGGGACTCAGCTAAACACACAGCAAAGGCTGTGCTGTGAGTTACTCCACTCTTGGAATGGATTTACGTGTCAGATATTGGCTCTTTTCGTGAGCAGATCCTCTGCATGGCTTTTAATACGTATGTGTACCCAACTGCAGAGTGACCTACAGCACTGCCCTCCCTCCTGCTCCCCTCTCACTACTGAAACACAAATCCTTCAACTGAAAATACATCAAACTCTGGAGCTAAAGAGTCATATTAAAATCGAGTATATGAGGTGCTGGTTTAAGCTAATGGTGTCATTGGCTTGCCTTCTGGGAGAGGGATCTGAGGTTTTTGCAATATACTTGTCAGACTTTTCAACTTACTCAGCTAAACAAATAACCACCATTAAAGCTCTGAAAGGGATTCTGCCCCAGCCAGAGGAGACAGCCTTCTGAGACAATTCTTGGGGATAAAGGTTGATCTAAAAAAGCATAATTTCTCAGGGTTTAACTGACTATCTCACTGGTTAAGTAAATGGTTTTATTTCTGGATATGGCATAATCTCTGCTGAAAAATAAATTCACGGAAAATATTAAAATCAACTTATTAAAATAAATCCCCCCATACATCTTGGCAGTCTCTAATTAAATAATTCTACCTGAAAATCCCATGACTCAGATTACTTATGGGATATGCCCACTGGCTCCCACCTTTGGTAAATGGGAACCATGTGGGCAGCATTAGTAGAGGGAAGTGCAAGAAAAGGTGAGCCCAGTGAAAGGCAGATGGACACACCATGGCATTCTGGGGGAGATTAAAGGGAGACACCGAAGGAGGGATGAAAGCTTCTAACAGCGGAGAACAGGAAATTTTCTGTGTCTGAGGAAGGTTATGCTTGCTCTGAGCAGGAAGGAAGGTGTTAGCAGCTGGAAGAAAAGACTAAGTCTTGTCCTAAGAGGAAATGCTTCAAAAGCATTTACTTTCCAGATTAGCAATGACCTTGCTCCATTTACTGCTGAGACTGTGCATGTTGGAAGCCTCATCCTGCAAAATGTGGCTTGTTGTGCATTATTGTACAGCTGACAAATGCTCCACGTTCTAAACTGAGAAATATGCTCACAGCACTCAGAAATGACTCAACAGATTCTCACTCAGATTTCAGGTCATTTCTTCAAAACCTCAGTCTGAAACTTCAGCATAAGGAATTCCTATTTAAAGAGAGGTGATAGGATAAAATTGTAAAATTTCAAACCACAGACCAAGGGTTCCACATGATCTTGTGCTATGTCAGCACCAGGGGGACAAACAGGGCAAGCATCTGGACACCAGGAGGACAAGTCAGCCACCAGGATCACCTCCTGGAGAGAAAACAGAGAGACAGAGGGTGCCCAGGATGAAAGCAGCAAACTTGGGCAGCCTCAGTCTCTTCCCAGCAGCGCTGACCAGATCTGGTGGTGATGTGCTGCTGTGCAACACAGCAGCTTTGATCACAAAGACTGATGGCAATGAAGAAGCAGATATCTCTAGTGATTAAGGGAGGAATGTGAAACATTTTATGCACATGTGTGTAGAAATAGGCTCTACTCTATCTTTCTAGAACACTTCCGGCCATGCAATCGAGAAAGGCACAAAGGCAGCACTTGTGTTAGAAGAGGTGGCAGCATCAGGGAGAAATTTATTGAGCTGGTCTGTCAGGTCCTAGTTGATAGTAATTTCTTTCAGGTGAATTTTACTGGTACTCCAGTGCTGACAAGTCCTGGGAATGCAAAGACAACAAGAGCCCACAACTATCAGAGAATCTGGAAAACCTAATTAGCTTTCTGATAGCTCTTCAATCAAATGCAATCTAAGCACCACAAAGACAGAGCAGAAGGGCAAGCCAGCCTCCACAGTGCCCTGGAAGAGTTTTGGAAATGGTGTTGGTAACCATGCTCCAGGAAGGCAGTGCCTGGGACACTGCATGGGTGCTGGCTTTTAACCACTGTGTTTCCTGTGTACTCCATTTCCTGACACAAGAGGTGCTGCAAGTCCTACCAGTGGTGATTTCCCACTTCTCAAAGGATGGAGATCTGCAAAATTTCCTTAGCCTCTAATGGCTCCTTCCCAAGGACAGACTCACTAGGAGGTGCAAGCTGTTGGCAGCTCAGGGGCCCAGAGGAGCTGTTGACCGTGTTTAGGCCATGATCCAGAAGACTTGATTTCATCCAGCATAAGCGGAGCTGTTTTATTTATTCTAGTGGTCTGATGGTGAGGGAGGAGTGCTCCCTGGCTGCCCAGGCCAGCCCTGTTCCAGGCAAGAGGTCCAACACACAGCCCTTCTCCAGAAAACACTGCTCACAGGGACAAGGCACCCATTCCCATGTGCTGCCTGGAAGAAAAGTTTCAGCAGAGTCATGCTGCCACCCGAGAGACATTTTATCTTCTCATAGACCTGTTGTCTGACATTCTATGTCTTTGCCAGCCAGGTGAGCCTGGATTATTGCTCCACATCATGCTGGAGGACTGTTTGAGCATCCCTTCTCCAGCAATGGCCAAGAGGAGATACCTGGAGAAGAGCACAGGAAGGACAACCACAGCATGGCTGGCCTCCAAAGATAAGTGGCACAGGGCAGCAAGGATAGAAGGCATCAGGAGCCTTACTTCCCAAAGAAAAGCAATAGTAGGAGCCAGATACAAGGACAGCCCCAGGACACCACATGCACTATGAATGTGATGAAGCTCAACTCAGAGTAACCTGCTGTGTCACCCAAAGATCTGAAAGCAAGATGTCCCAGCTCACATAAAACAGTGAGAGTCTGCTGAACCCTCAGAACAGACTCACGCCAAATTATAAATAAAGATCCAAGAAGGCTTGACACAATACTGAGGCAATGACTAGAGAAATGACTTATGAAGTGCACAGCGAAAGCCTGCAGGGCTGACCAAATGGAGGAGAAGCTTTTAAGAGCTGCAGAAGCTTTCCAAAGGAACAGAATCTGAGGAGTGCCAATTTGTGTCAAAGATTTTCCATCTGCACACAAATAAATAAATAAGAAGGATGGAAGCAGACAGGGAGAAATCTGTGTTGTCCATCACAGAGCCCTATGTGGGTGTAGCTCCTCCAATGCAGTCTGAGCTGAACTCCAGCGAGACTGAAGTGTTGCAGATGGCCAGCAGTAGTCATCTGTGTGGGGCTGAGTTACACTTCATAGGTCCAATTCTGCCTCTGAAATGAATACTCTGTCCTCTACACATCCAAGGTGCTCTCCAGACCCGCACAGCATTGATCTGCCAGAGAGGGAGCATCAGTGTCCCTCAGGCAGAGAGTGGTTTGGGAGACCAGTGAGAACAAAGGAGCAAGGGAGGAAGATGTGAGACAATAAGCAGAAGGGGAAAAGAAATAATTTTCCATGGCCAAGCCATGATATCCCAGCTCCCATTAACTCCCACTCCTGCTCTCCACAGCACCTCGGCATGAGGACACCAGCCTTGCCACCCACCAACAAATCCATGGAGGGAGCAGAGAGGGAGGCAGGCAAAGAGGGGACAAAGGCAAGCCAAAGAGTGCGGGAGGAAAAAAATATTTTGGGGTTTATTTTTCACACAGGATTCACAACATTCCTCAGAAAATTTAATTTTGCTGTCCTGTTCTTGTTTGCTAACCAGAACCAATTTAATTTTAAAACAACACGCAGAGCCAACAGGGGAAAAAACATTTTGCAATGGCTCTTCGCTCCCACTTGGAACGGCGAGCACAGCTTAACTCGTTCGGCTCTCGCAGTTGCAGCACCAGTTTGTGGGGAGCTGGCCCAAGAAGCCTCTGCTGGGGAGGAAGATGGAACTCACTGGTGCCCATAAATGATAGAATAAAAATGGGTTTTTTGAGCAACTTGACAGGTCCCACCCCACACATCTGTGGGGGCTGGAGGTGGTGGGAGCAGGGAGTAATTTGTCGCATGGAATATCTTCCTGTAGCCCTGTCTCTCCACTCGTCAGCTCACTCCAAGGTCTGTAGAAGAAAAATGGATTGTTGCTGCATTTAACAAAGATCAGAAAGCTCCTATTCCTCTTTCACTACCAAGAACTTGCACATTTCTCATATCAGCATGTGAGTCTTCTGCGGTTTTATGCCTTGTTGTGACAGTTTGGTAAACAAGCAGATAAAAATCAAGAGCTTTTCAAAGGCAAGGTTAACACACTCATGTGCGACCTGGCTTGTCAGAGTACACCAGAAACTCCAAACATGTTGCTTCTGCTTACCATCTGCATGAGCTTATTCAGACTAAAATAACAAAGTGTGTTTCCTGATCTCCATCAACGTAAATAGAGCCATTAAACTGCAAGGCTGTTTACATTCTGGGAAATAGTCATTGCATTCATCCTGATTGCTCCTCATCGTGCAGCCTCAGCGTCCCCACACTGTGCTAGCTGTGGCTCTGTTGCAGCCCACAGCCCCACTGACCACCAGCTAACACCAGGCATCGTCTGTGCCACAAAACCAACGGAAACCCCTTTGCAAATATTGTATGCTGGTGTCCAAATTTGGTTTTATAACTAGAAACAAGGACACACTTGAAGGATCCAGCTCTCCCAGTTGCAATATCTGGCAGGCATAGAAGTGGGAACATTCACATTTTATAAAAGGAGATCTTTTGCTAGGTAAAATCATAAACATTAGAGCAGAAAAAAACCCTGGAGCTTGCCAGTGGTGTGCTTACAATAGCTCTGTCTTCTGCGTCATGCAAGGACCAACACTCCAACACAAGCACGTAGAGATAGCCCGGCCTCTGTCCCAGAGGATTCGTGTCCTGGAGGAGGAGGGGACAGTGCCATCTGTAAGCTGTTGCATCCCAGAACATCAGAGCCAGGCACTGCACTCTTTTGGCCCAGTCACCCCATCTGCTCATAGAGAAGGGCTGAGAGCAAACACTGCCCAGCCCTGTGGGGTCCGAGCACGCCAGTCAGCACCTCTGCACCCACATGGGCATGGGGCCCTTGGTGCTGACAGGGACATTTGCACAGCTCCTGGGAACATGGGCCATTCTGGATGCTGGCCTGAACTGCTAGACTGCTTACAGCCCCAATAGGTGTTCCCTGTAATTGTGGGAGACCGTTGTTTTTTTGTTGGCCTAGCTTCACCTGCTGCATTGTCAGGAATGAGAATTCCACATTTGGAAATAATAACAAAAGGATAAAACTGGGCAAATAATGATGCAGGCCAGGTCACACATTCCCATTTTATTAGACTCAAACCCTCCTGAAAGAATTTCCTTGTATCTGCGTGTAATAGCTAAGTGCAAATATTTTCTAGAGGACATTCTGTTTCACAAAATGGAGGGGCTCTGTTTCTGTGTGGGTTACATCATAAATTATCCATTATAAGTGTGGCAGATTTTGCCTTTATGCTCTCTGCATAACAGCTCTGGACCTGCCCTTGTGGCTCTGCTTGGTGAGCCAGCTCGGCAGTCCCACAGATCCATCACAAGCATTCTCCTCTGCAGGGTCAGAGTCTATGTACTACCACTCTTCACAGCTCCTGTCCTTGTCTTGGTCCCAGATGAAAATATCCCTCTCCTCTTTTGCACATGGCTCTTCCCTACCCTCTCCCTCTGCTAGCAATTAACACACTGGAGCATTTGTGAACAAGAATGAAAGACAACATGGAAGAGAAAAGGTTAATCCCATTCTCCACTGTTCTGGTGAGGACAATGCCACTCTGCCCAGCCTTGTGCAAACTGGCCGTGTACAGCAGGAAGCCCACAGAGTATGGAGAAGGCTAAGGAAGAAAGGAGTGCAGCACACTTGCTTTGGCTGCTGATGTTCTTCCAGTCGTGTCACGTGTAACCAATTAACAACGGGGCTCGTGAAACCCAGCCCATCAGCATCTGCTTTTACCTTGGCTTTCAAGGCATCTGTGCCATGCAGGCACTGTTTTTAAAAGGGTGAAGCAAGTATTGATCTGCACTTGCATTTGAGCACCAGTGAGGTGGGATATGCTGTGGGAATGGCATTGCCCCAGGCAGAACCAGTACATCCAAGGGAGCAATCCTGCCTTGGTTCAGAGCTGCTAATCACATCCCAGGAACCACTGCAGATTCTAGAGTTACACACCCACTGGGAGACAGGCTTTCATCACAGACCTGTAATTGAAGGGAGATGTCCATGTAGCATGTTAATAACTTGGAACATCAGTTATCCTTGGAACATCAGTTATCCTTGGAACATCAGTTACCATGGGAGTTCAGCGAATTTAAAATATAAGTATTTAGATAGAGCTCATCAGTTAACATACCAACTTTAACTCCAAATAAATCAAGAAGTTTTGATGATTTTATGCCAAGGTATTTCTACAGAAATAGAAAGTACTTCAGTGTAAGCATAGTAAGTCTCAGCCACAAACCAGGCAGGCACAGCACGTCAGCACGGAGCACCTTACATCTGTCTCTCTGCATCTAAAACAGTTAAAGAATTACTCAGTACTTTCCACAATAAACTCTAAATATCATTACAACCCCTCAGGTTTGCTTTGTGGGGAAGACAGAGTGAAAAAAAGATGCCTGTGGCAAGACGGTGTGTGTTAATCATGTCCAGCCCTTTCCATCTGAGGTGTACGTATCAAGTGTCTGTCCAAACAGGAAGGACGCACACACGGGATAGTCAGAACAGCTCAAACTCACGCACTTAAGAAGGAAAACATCTCCCAGTTGTGCGTGGGTTGGCTCTGAGGATCAGTAAATACACAGAAGACAATGCCCAGGGACAGGGCGATCTCAGCCACGGGACGTGCTCGGGCATGCTGCAGGGGCGCCACTGAAGAGGAGGCCACTTTGGGTCAGGGATGGAGGGAACACCACCCCATGCACAGGCTCAGACCTGCTCAGAAGACACCTAACCCAGATGGGAGAGGTGAAAGCAGCAGCCATGAATTATTCTCAAGTGTGTGGCAATGTTTCATTGTCAAAAAGGCTGTGCTGGCCAGAAATGTTACTACATTATTCAGCATTAAAAAACATTTTCCACTTAAGAACAGACACAAGTTTGAAGCCAGTGTAAAAGCACCCTCTCAATCAGTAGTAACAATGGCATCATTCAGTTCTGCTTGTGCTTCAGGAGAGATCAGTACTTCTGCCTGTATGGTTTTAATAAAAGCAGCCAAACAATCTCAGTATGGGCTCTCTAGAAAGCCTTGCGGAGGGTTTGTGCACTTGAAAAAGGAGTGTGGGATCCATGGCAGTTGAGGTGGTACTTGTGTGAATGCAGCTGCCCTGGGATAAAGATGTTCCCTGCATAAGCTGAAGCAGTACAGAGCTGTAGACAGACAAACCCCTGGAGAGACAGAAGAGAATTATGGAGTGTTGAGCTAATTAGGTTCACAGCCTTAATTATTGGAGCACTACAGCTGATAATGCAAAACCAGCCTTGTAAACAAGCTTCTATTTTCAGCCACTCATGCCAACAACTTTCTTCTGAAAGCATCTGCTGCACAACTCAGACTTGTCACGACCCAAGGGCACATTCTGGAGAGTGCAAAGAGGTCCTCTGAAGTCCTATAATATCAGGTAATTAGAGCAAAAGAGATCTTGACAAATGTCATTTTTAAACAAATAATGAAAACATGATGGAACATTTCAAACTCATATGTGGGCTGGAACATGCATGGCTTAAGTGCTGGCTGAAAAAAACCCAAAACCATGGGAATTCAGTTTTATAGATGGCTTGCAAACCTTCAGCTTCTCTTCAGGGCATCCTTCCCAGGTTCAGAGGAACAGGAGGCAGGGTCACACACAGACTGTCTGCTAATCCCAGGACAATATGGATAGAGTCACAGCCTCACACCTTAACTGGTCCCATCCTTCTGCCCACACTAAAATTTTGTAGAGGCTCTGAAGGAGGAGGAACCATCAGATCACCTTGTCTGACCTCCTGTGCATCACACACTATAGTATTTCACCCACTTATACACGTGCTGAGCCAAATAACTCAAATTTGGCCGAACCATAGTTTCTATAAAGGCAGCCAGACTTAATATAAAGCATTACAAGACGAGGAGAAAACACCTCTTTTTTTCTGAGGTAGTTTATGTAGCTGGCTAAATATTTGTGTCCCAGTTCTAATTGGAATTCTTTGGGTTTGGCTTCCAGACCTTGACTCTTGTTCTACCTCTAGTCATTAGATCAAGAAACCTTGCAGTAGATTATGTGGGTTTTTTTCATGAGACCACACAAATGAATCCACATTTTAGTTGGTTTTTTTTGATACACTGAACTGCTCAAGTTTGTGAAGGCTCCTCCACAAAAAGGACCCAATACCTCTTGATACCCAGTAGAGTTCCTTCCACTCCAACCCCCTTCACTCATCCAGGTGAAACAGAAGATTGAATCAGTTCAATATCAACCTCAAAGGTGCATGGAGAGCCTAGGGAAGGAGAAGTAAAGAGTAAAGACAACTCTCAGTGACGAGGGAAAAGTAGGGGAGCTTGGAGATTGCACCAAACTCTGTCCTGTAGAGGGTCTAAACTTCCAGTTAGAGCAATACCCAAAGAGCCATTCCTGTTCACATGGAGTCACACATCAGTGCAGAGAAAATGGTCCTGGGAAAAAAACCTCAATCCATATAAAGCTCAGAAAAGGTCATCACACCACTGAGGCTGTTGTCCCACACAGCCAAATGTACCTCCAAGAGCCACCTTCACTGAACTCAGTAACTTGAATTTACTCAGTAACAAAAAACATTAGCTTTTAAATGTTTTTTCTTAAATGGAAAACAAATGATCTACTTTTATATTGCTGCCCACTCAGTGAAGCATTAAATGTTTCCTGGGATAGGGTGAAAGCAATGATGTAAGGTTTTGGGAGCCTCAGACATGGGGCAGCTGGAATAACTGGACTATCACGAGCTGTCATCATGTGAACAAAGATATCAACTATGAGATGAGATTCTTGGGCATTTAAATACACACTTCACAATTCCCAGAGCAGACAGTGATTTATGACTCACCCAATTATCCCTGTCTCATGATGGTGTATAGCAAAAACATTAATGAGGGAACCAGAGCTAAGGGAAGACAAAAATGGACAGATTTCCACATGGACACCATGATATGATATGGCACTCATGATATTCCAGTGCCCACCCAGGGGAACAAGGGTAAATGGGGCACAGAAGGTAGAAGAGGACCAGGTCACGTATTTCTGCTGGGAGTAGCAGTTTGAAGAACAGGAGAAGCCAAGATGCTGCACTTCAGTTCTGGAGAGAGTGTCCGTGACTGACAAATCAAGCTCAGATCCCCAAGATACTGCAAACTTCAGGGCAAATCTGATTTTTAAATGATGATGCATTTTGTTATTTCATACTGTCGCCCTACCATTGTAAACACATAGGGTTAGGCAGGTTAATGAAATAACTTGTCACTTCAGCCCTGCTTAGTGTTAAACCTGAGCTCAAGGCTCTTCACCACTAACCTCACCCACCCTACATCCCAGAGAAGTCATGTCAGATGACCTGTGAGCACACTGCTCTGTCCACCCTGCACAGAAACTGGGGGGCCTGTCCCTGCCAAGGGACCCCAGTTAGTGATAACTGTGTCATTATAATTTCTGTGCATCTTTTATCTGACAGCACTTTCCAACTTAACTCTGGCCAAGCCCCCCACTTAATTGCAAGGACTTAGTCATTAAGAAAGTAACATGAATTGGCAGATTATGAGAAACATCTTTCCTGGAAAAGATTAGCCTGAGTTGCTTAATAAATAACATGATAGCAGAGAGGGTGTTTAAGATTCAGGGGTCACCAGGCACTCGTTACCATCACAAAAGGTTTTATAGGTTCTTTTGGACCTCCTAAAGAAGCCACTTAAGAAACAGGTATGGAATCAGTAAGCCACAAATAGCAGAGCTGTGTGTCTTCCTCATTTTGAAACAGAGGGCAAGCATCATGACATAAAAAGAGATTCAGGGCTGGTTTTATTTGCATTTCTTATGCAGAGTGGATGTGAGGATCATGGATGGAGCAGACCCTGGGGTCCCTGGCACAGTTCTTCCTCAGCAGCATAGGGAGGCACTTGGGACACAAAAAAAGTGATTTCAAAATCATCAGTGTCAGCAGGGAAAGAACAGCAATTTTAATTTAAATAATGACTTTTAATTAAAGGAACACTAATATTACAATGAAAACACAGCCAAGGCATGGAAGGTGTCTGCCTCCACACTGCTTGAACAGAAACTTCCTTCAGACACCAGGAGGCACCAGCATCCTGATAGGGATGAACTTCTGTGGGAGATGCTCAAAGTGCACAGATACCTAGGAATTAGCTTTCTCCAGCTGAGCAAGCACAGCTTTTTCCTAAGCATGAGGTTTCTATTTGCATCTAGCCTCCCATATCCCTTCATTTTCTCCCAGGCTTTCTGGGGTATGAACAGCCCCACTAGCCATCATCTTTTTGCCCTCTATAATGCTGCCAAAGACTTGTACCTGTCTGTCACTCCTTAAGTTACTTGAGGTAAAACCTTGCCTTTTCTTCTCAGAATATGATACCCACCCACCACCCCCCTCAATCCCACACCATGTGTGTATCATAATCCAGGGCAACTGGAGCAGCTCCCAGGTGCCCAAGCAGCCTCCAGCCATCACTGCAACCACCAGCCTCAAGATTCCTTTTCCTATCATTATTATCCCAAATACCTGAACTGGCCCAGGAGGAACACTGTTTTGCATATGATGCCCAGCTTATTCCTGAACATACGAAGCTTCATGTCTGTCTCTAGTTAGCTGCACTCTGAGACACTTGGATGCTGAGCAAGCTGAAGCCTGCACATCTGCTGGGATGAGAGATGCACTGTGGCAGCTAAATCCCAGGGGTGCACACAGTCCATGTGTCTTTTCTTGCAGCAAGCTGAAGTAAGGACATGCCATAACACCTAGTGCTATTCTCCTCTTCATCTCTTCCACCACCCTGTTCATTCAGAGAAACCCCTCCCAAAGACAGAAACCTGTGGGAGCTCAAGTCCCAGCCCTAACACAGGCTGAGTTTAACACTTTGTTCACAGATTGTGTCAATGGGAGTAGGACTCCCTCAGTGCCCGAGGAGGGGCTACCAGAGAACTGTGCTCCCATGTCAAGAGTCGATAATTCAAACAGCATGAAAACAAATGGTGCTGGAGTGGCTGGCACTGAATTATGGGGTTGGAAGCTCTCTTCCCTCAGAAGTCACTTCAGGGAACATGTTCCATGGAAGGCTCCCCATCCCCAGGCACCTCCAAGCTCCACAGCCATGCAGACAGGCAGGAGGCAGCACTAATGCCACTGTGTGCCAAAGCACATGGCACTGCTCCAAGCCTTCAAAAGCCACCAGCATGGTGCTCTCCAAGGTCTCAGTAAGCATTTCTGCAAAGCATAAACTCCTTAAACCTCGTGTTTCTGGAACTTGAATATGCCATTTTAAAGCAGCTTAAATGTGATGCAAACACTAATAAAAAGACCATCCACCAGCTCTGCTGCTGCAAAACAGCTGGCTTTGAAGCTGGCTAATTCACTTAGCAGAAGCTCAGCCTTGCCGTGCTCTTGAACAAGGACAGAGGGACTGCAGGAGCACCACTAACAGCAAAACCAATCTAGATTGTTTCTATAAACTGCTCAGGGCACGAACAAATTCAACAAGGAGAAAAGCACGTGTACTTTCCTGCTACAAAGGCAATGTGAGCAGCCCAAGTGCATGAGGTAACTCACACATGAGCTTTCTGAAGCAGTGGCTGTGACCATTTCTGGGGTTTGGGACGTGATTCCCCAAGGGAATACATGGCTGCGTGACACACAGCCCTTCGCTGGGATTCGCACTCTCCAGAATTCACTGGAGCTACAGCTTCTATTGTATTTTCACTGTGTTTCAGGGCTGGGCAACTTTATGGACACTAATAACACTTAGAGTTAAGTAAGATACGCCTATGAAAAGGTAATCAAATGTCATGCATGAATCAAGTAACCACCAGTGGTTCATTCAAAGAAGGCTGAGGAAATGGCAGAATAATTATCTTTGGAAGAAAAGAGGAGATGAACTTAAATATTAGCAATTAGCAATATGTACTTACACATCAAGAAACCTTACATCAGTAAATTAAACAAGGGCTGGTGCCTGGGGAGATGGGCACAGCTAGCTCAGAGGTGGGCTTCTACTGGGGCTAAGATAAACTGTGTCCAGATTAGAGGCCAGAAATGCAAGAGGGGAAAGATATGACCTAAATTAGGTGTCACCATCTTGGTGATGGAGGCATTCTTGTATTGATACAGCACAAGATTAAATTCTGCGACTACCCAGTCCTGGGCTGAGTAGAGAAAATCACATCAAGGAGGAAATTGGAGGCCAGGAGTGGAGAGGACACAGAGCTGATACCGCTGAAGGCTGGCTGCACTGTGCTCACAGAAGTTCCTGCTGATCTTCTGCCACAGCTACCATCTGACTGTGGTGGGTGTGGGGGGTGACAGCAGCACTGCTTGCTCTCAGCCAGGAGCCTGGCTCTCAGTCTGGCCCTGCCCTGCTGCAGGGTCAGCAGGATGCTGTGGAACAAAGCATCTGTAGACACAGCCACCCAACACCTTCTGGTTGCATGGGATTGGTGTGCACGATGCCCATCACGTGGGTTTTACTGAAGAGTTTTCCTGAAAGGTTAGTGAGCCTCCAGCACCACGAGAGGAACACACCACTGCCCTGCCCAGCACCACCAGAAATAATGACTGAGGGTTTGTTTGTGGAGTAACCTCCACATCCTGGCGCTGCACTAAATCACCCTCCTGGTCGGTTCTCAGCCTGGAGAAAGCAGGCTAAGGATGTGGCTGTGGCAGGCTGTGTTACTGCAGCCAGGATGCATTTCTGCACCCATGTGGTGACACTGGGGTCCTCTTGTAATTGCACATTTTTCTGCACTGCACTGGCCCCTTGGGATCCTGGGCTGGGAGTGGGAGAGATGCTACAGCATTTGTCAGAAAAGATTTCTGGATATAGACTTTGATCACAGGGAAGAAAGGGCAGGTTGGGACATTTATGCAGGAAACAAATCCCCAAGAGCCACTTCAATGCAGTGTAAGGAACAGACTTCTTTCCCTCTGAACTCCACACAGATTGCCAGGGAAAAAGACCCAACAAGTAACCCCCAGAAAAAGCAGAAACTCTGTCAAATTAAATGCAAGAGCATAATAAAGCAAATCAAAAAGATTTTAAGAAACAACTCACTAAAGCCTTTAAAACTAATAAAAGCTTTTTCAAACACATCAAAAGGAGGAAGGCTGCCAGAGAGTCTGTAGAGCCAGAAGATGGCTGAGGCAAAAAGATAAGACGACAGCAGAAAAGTTAAATTAATTCTTGGCATGTGTAGGAAACAGCTTGAGAAGGTTCCCACAGCAGAGCCTTGCTTTATGTGGGATGAGCCAGAGGAATGTCTCCAGCAGCACCAGCCACAGAGGTGCAGAGACAGGGGCTTGTGGAGCTGAGCAGGACAGGGGAGCTTTGATCACTGCTCCTCTCAGCAAAGGGAACACCAGGGCCAGGAAATCACAAGGTGGAAATATCAACTCAGCAGCCAGGGCAGCTTCCCTCCCACCATCTGTAATTAGGCAGAGGAGCTCATCACCAGAAGGGCTCTGAGGGTGGTGCCAGGCTGGAAGGACTCCCTGGACTCTTGAGATGAATGAGGAGGAAGAAATGCACCATCAGCTTTAGGGGATACTCTGGCAATTCCACAATTCTGCCCAGGCTTTCTGTTTAAGGCAAGAGATGTAGATCTGCCTGAGGGACAGAGAAGCAGTCCCTAGAAGGAGAGAAGGGTGAAAGTGGACACCCAAATGAGACTTGCCATCACCCTTATTATTGCTTTAAGACTGTTTTTTTGGAAAATGTCCCAGTAATTAGGATTTAGAGTGCAACTTATAAATAAAGGTCAGCAGTGGAGAGAGAAAGTGGTGCTGCAGAATAGGCCAGTCTTTTGGGGGCTCAGAAAAATTTTGCTTGTGGCTTCTAGAGAGGTCAAGGTCTGTGCCTACAACCACACTGGAAATGCTTGGTCATAACCAAACCTGAACCAGCAGGAGCTGGGCAATGCATTGGTTCGAGCTCCTGGCTGCTTCCTGCACAAATTCCTGTGATTTGTACCAAGCATACTCTGTCATCCTCACTCACATGGCTGTGAAGGCAAATCCCAGTACCCCAGATGATGAAATTGGGACCAGGGTGCTTATCCTGAGCAACACTTTCTTGGCCTCCCAGGGTGCCTCCCAGGAGAGCCTGCTGCAATGCTGTCTGCGACAGGGCTGTATAATTGAGGTTAATATTGCTTTCATGGAGAAAAAAAGAACACAAATACGGGAGTAGTGGGAAAACTGGGGGTCAGAGGTGGAGATGTATAGGCTAAGGAAAGGTGCTATTTTATATCTGGACTTCTCCTTTTTTTTTTTTTTTTTTTTTTTTTTTAATATCTAGACTGCTCTGAGCACTGCACAAGCCCCTTCCTCTCAGCACCTGCTTGCCCTCTTGCCCTGCTGCATTTTTCAGCCTCAGTTTTTTCACCACTGAACCTTCCCGATGGCTCAGAGGCAAGTCCTGATCCATTTCTCAAACTTACAAAAATGGATTTACCCTGCCAGGGCTTGTGGAGCCTCCTGGATGACAGGGTTCTGCACAGCCACCATGGTCTCCTGATGCCTGCAAGACACCTGGCACCTAAGGGAACTCTGCAGACAAAAACCCAGGAAGCCAAACACCTGGAGGTTGATATCTTCTATATTTGAGCCTAACTGACACACACAGTGCCCTGGAAAATGTCACCAAAATAAAGAGCTTACACATTATATGTTCACATATTTAGTGTGAAAAAAATACATAAGTCTCACTTTCTTATTCACTTTGATTTCCTTGGGACAGGAAATGCAGGCTTTTGATCTGGCTATAGCAAGGGGAAATTTGCAGATGAATGGAAGATGGCTTTGCTCCTAGAAATGCTGGCATAATGACTCTGCAGAAAGATACCAAAGAACTCAATTTATTCAATTTATTCTAGTGACAGATAGCATGCCAATCAACTCTTAAGCACTGGAATATGTTAAAAAGACTTTTTTTTTTTTAATTATACATTGCATTTTAATTTATCAAAGCCAGGGCAGTTTTTAGAGACAGAATGAAGCAAGACAAATGTATGCACTAGAAATAAGCCTCCCTTTTATACAGACATACAGTGAAGGCAGTTAATCATTGGAACAATTTATCTGCATTGTGGATGATTCTCCATCACATGTTATCTTTTTAAGGCAAGAATAGAAAATTTTATTAAAATCTGCTCTGGTTCAACCAGAAGCTGTGAGTTTAAATAAGATTTTTTGTCCAATGTTACTATGCAAAACAGGCAAGATTATTGTATTAGTGCGTACTGACCTGAACAGTCAAGATTGATTGTAATGAGAGAGGTTTCCCATTAAAATAAATTATATTAAGGGCATTAAATTGTATTTCTTTGAACCACTCTGAAAATTTTTGCTTTGATATAGATATTCTTATTCAGTCAGTGTTTATTTAGATATCAAAAGGTACTAAAACTAATCATGGAACTTTCCGTTTACATATATTTAATATAGCACAATAGACTTACTGAAGCACGTAAAATATCTGAAGTATATTAGAAGTTTAAAACCTTGTAAAACTATGGATTACTAACCCAGTGCTATGAATGCATTCGGGGATTTAATGGGATGTTGCAGGATATTAATTTCCACCCCCACTCCATCCCAGCAGCAGGATGAAGAGAAAGCTCCTCCAGTCCCTCTAGCAACAGAGACAACATACTAGAGCACAATAATGAATTTCTGCTGGACTTGCTGAGGTCTGGATGCATGAAGGTCCTTCTTCTCTGCTTCACACATGTCCTCCACTAACACAAACAACCACTGACAAGAAGGAACACTGAACTTTGAGTCAGAACTAAAATAGGTAGAATAGTCAAATATTAAATTAAACAGAGCTCTGGATCAAACTTTTCCACATTAGATTGAGCTCCAGCCTTTGCACACCACTCACCCTCTTTTAGACAACACAGACACAATCAGATCTGATTCATATTCCAGCTAGGATCAGCTCTTAATTCCTTTAAACGAAATCCAGACACAAGGTGCCACATGTTCTTAGGCTTTGTGGATTCTTAAATATTTTCCTTCTCCATGTATGCACTCAGGACACCTGAGCACACACCACCCCGGAGCAGGCAGATACAGAGGGGGCTTTTGGCCAGGTGTGCTCCTCTGCAGCAAAACATGGCAAGACTATGCCTAGCTCTTGTTCAGCTGAAAGGTATTGCTATTTGAACTGGCCATGACCAGCCCAAAAGGACAGTGGAAGATCAGAAGCCAAACTCGTAGTGGACTCTCATGCTCCCAGTGTGCCTCTACCCCAGCCGTGCTGTAACACCTTACATCTATGCATGGCCACTGCTTTGGTAACATAAAACTGCCCAGCATCCAAGGGAAATACATCTTTTTTTCAACCAATCAATCTACAGCTAAATTTTCCAGTGCTTCAGTCCAGCTGTGTTATATTCAAAGCTTTTTATCTTTGAATATGTAAAGCAGTAGAGCTGGCTGGTGAAGAGCTATCAGCTTATGCTGTTTTCTTAATTTCCAAACCCTTTCAGTAGTTTGTTTCTGTGTTGGGCAAGAAAGGAAGAGCAAAACCTGGACTAGTCCAGATCAGTAACTTCAGTTTTTCACATCACCCTGACCCTAATGGTGGGGAGGGCAGCACAGCCTCACCCACTGATTTCAGTTCTTCTCAGCTGTCTTCATTAACAAACACATGCCACAGGGAATCAACAATGGATATGTGCTTGTTTGCTAACCCTCTAAATTAAATCAGAATGAAAGGAATGAAATAAGTTGATGAAACTATTGAACAACACTGGACTTGGCCCTTGAGGCTTTCTGCATGATTTATCTTCCCAGTTTGACAGAGAACTAGTTGCACTTATTTCTTTGAATATAATTTTTTCACCTATTTTGTAATTATTTCATTCAAACCAATGTCCTTGGTTTTCTTTAGAGACAAGTACTACCTCACAGTCAAAATATATCAGAGCTACTATTACCTTCCCAAATCAATGGCTGTCAAAAAAGGAAAACAAATTTGTCCTTGACTGGCCTAGGTTAAACCAATGTTTCTTGTCATCTTATCATCCTGGAAGTGTTTTTAAATTGGTTCATAATTTGTTCTAGTATGTTCCTCATTATCAAAGTGAAAATGACTGGTTTATAGGCACCCATGTCTCCCACCTTAGAGATGAAGGATTATGCTTGTTGTGCTCTTTTTACCAGGGCACAACCTGTCCTCTGTGGACTGCTAAAGGTGGCTTAATTATCTACATACTCTTCAAAACTGACCCTTTGATATCAAGGGCACAGGAGACCTGTGGAAGCAGTTTCTGGATAAGCAATTTCACTGTCACCATTGGGTGCCACCATGAGCAGAGCCAGATCAGCGCCAGCAATGACAGTGTGGCTTCAGGCTAAGGGTCTGCAAGTGTGGGCTCACCAGCAGTTGTTTACACGTGCTTGTCTGAAGTTAGGGAAAAAAAAAATAAAAGAAGGAAAAAGGAAAGAACGAGAGAAAATGAGCATTTTAATTTCCCAATAAAATCTATGCCACAGTATGAGTCATTGTTTGCTTTTTTACACTAGTTGGGAAAGTCCTTCTGGTTTTAATAACTAATACTGCTGAGTTCAATAAAAAGCACTTAATTTAATTTAATCCAAATCCTGATTAATGCCAGCTTCCCCTGGAATTTTATCTTTGTTTTAATTTGAGTCACTATGTTAAGGGGAAAAAAAGACAGAAGGGGTAGAAGTCAATTAGTTTCTGTGCCTGTTTCTGGGCAAAACACTGGAAAATAGAAGATTGACAGGTATGGTCTGAAAGTCTATTTTCCCCCATTCCTTGGGCTGACTTTCCCCTAAGAATGTAATGTTTGCTTAGTCTTAAAAAAGGAAGCTTAACAGCTCACAGTTCAGTTTGGAAAATAAAATATTCCAGGGCCAATTAGGATCAGATTTCTTTGCTGGAAGTATATGGCTTTTAATGTGTTAATATTCAAGAGATATGCTACTGTTTAATTGGACACAGAGAGCCCTTAAAGCTTGAGAGCTCTAACATGAAAACAGCCAGCCTCAGTCATGGGCTCTGGAGCGGCTACAGAAGGAAATAATCTGGGATAAAACCTCTGATAAGAGGTTTTCATCCTTTCCCTACAATTGTCTGCACGTATGTTTATTCAGATTCATATCTTATACAAATAACCAGTGCTAACAGATTTTTTTAGGCTGGAAAGTTGAACATTCCAAAATTCAGGGTAGACGAGCTGCTGGAGTTCAACACCCTCTGTGGCTGCGGGGGGATTGGCTCTGCCCAGCATCACACAGGAATCCTGTGACAGCGCCAGGGTTGGGATCCAGTTCTCCCACATCCCTCACCAGTGCCTTAACTACAAGTAAACATTCCCTCTCTTTTGCAGTTCTCTATCTTATTCTGCATAAGGAGTAAGCCAAGGTCCTGCCAAGCCAATAGTTTTTAATTACATGATCACATACTCTTGTAATGCATATATGCAAGGGAGCTGAATTAAGGGTGCATGGGCCTGGGTATTTTCTAACTTTTGTATGACTAATTTCTGCAGCTTTACAGGGAAGGTTTTGGATATGTTGTCTGTGATTACCTTTCATTACAGTAACAAGAGAAAGAGAAATGAAATTATGCAAACATACAGGACTACTTTTAAAAGTCTGCAGCAGAACTGTAACTCAGAATCTTAGAGGAGCAACATCAGCCTCCATCTCTTTAGCAAACAGAACAAATTCTGGGAGCAGACGGCTGGAGCCTTAATTACATAACAGGCACTTCACTACATATGGGCTCTAGGCGCTTTTTTCCCTTCCAGTAGCCAGGGATGCTGGAAATTAGCAAGTCTGAGCTCTTTGTTGTGCTGGAAGCATTGGGCAGCGCTCTGGCACTGGCAGGCACATCATGCTCATTCTCTGATGCTGCTTGAACAAGAACTAACTTATTGTGTGTGACAGACCAGTGAAAGTATGAGCAAATGTTGCACAGAGAGAGGGGGAAACACTTTTCTGGATTTACTTGCTCCTATCTCATCCCATCTTCCCGAGTTGCCAAGACAAAGGAAGGGGCACAGACATCATCCCCTTCTCCCTTTGGAGTCCCAGTTCCAGCCCTCGTTCTCCTCCTGCTAAGGTGAACACAAAGAAAAACAGACAAGATACACCAGCAAAGAAAAGGGTCAAAAATGGACGAAGGAATTAAAGTGTCAATAATTATCTTCTCAAGAAAAAAAAATTTCAAAGGAAAAGTGAAAACCATGTCAGTAGAGAAGTATATACAGGGCTTTGAGCCCTCAGTTGTGCACTGAGTAGTTAACCAAGCTTATTACCCAAAGGGGCACTCATGGGAATGGGGGCTACCACCACCACCAGCCTGGCAACACAAAACCCAGAGTGAGCCATCTGAACCCTGCAGATCCCCAGAGTGACTTGGGCTTTCCTGCTCACACCACCAATAATGGGAAAGGGATTGCAGGCACTGCCCCTGTACCTTCTAGGAAATTCCTTCCCTGTGGTTGTTGGGTAACTCTTCTCTAATAAAAATTAAACAAACAAATGTAATAAAGAGTTTTATTCAGAATAGAGGCCAATTTACTAGTAATGGCAGCATTAAGGTCCTAAAAGGGTATTGAATTACAGAGCAGTAAAACCACAGAAAACAGCCTCTAGTTCTAAAATAGCTACAGGTGCCAAAATTAAGGAGGACCAAATTACCAGCCTGTTTCCAGTGCTGGCCTGCAAATACTCAACGCAACATGAAAAATGAATAGCAAATGATTGGCTTTATATTAAGAAAAAGTTGTTTGAATATATTAAATGTGTTTCATTGTGCAATTTCTATATTTGCTCTGTTCCCCAAACCAGAATTATTCACCTAATGGATAGATTAATGAGATGACACTGAGCAGAGGGAGAAGGTCGTCTATAATCAGAACACTTGCAGACAGTGTTTATAAAAGCTATTTAACAACACCAAGGATGAGTACACTGCACTTACAGCTAAAATGCTTCTAGGAGGGGCTGAACACCTGCACTGCTCAGCACACACAAAGGCTTTAAACCAAACCAAATCTGCCTTTGTGTGAAAGATGGCAATTCTGGATGACAGAGAAGGAGATTTCCTGTCAACTGACCTCCCACCTCCCAGGCGAAGGGAAGTCAAGCCAGCCATTGGTAGCACCACTGTTCAATTTGAAAGAGCACATGTTCCTTGCCTGGAAATGTAAAATTTGCATTCAATGTGCTAGCTGCCTGTGCAACCATGTGAGGCAGTATAATGGCACATGAAAGAAAAGGTCAAATTTACTAAGTGTTGAGGAGGTGTCATCAAGAGTCACATATTACTTCAAGATGTGTTTTCAGCAGCAGAGCCTGCATGAGCCCCTCTAACACAGAAATCTCTTCTGCCCACTGGGAGTTGGAGAATTCCTCCCAGCTTGGGTAGAAGTTGCTGATCTCCACAGGCTTGCAGAAGATCTGTCTTTTTCCTGCTCCATTTTTCCTGAAAGTGCTACAAAATGCAACCAAGCTGATGGGAACGAGCCTCTGGCACACCCGTGCGCTTCTTTCTTTCCCATTTGCAGAACTCTGCAAGTTACCTACAGCAATTAAGCCTTTGCAGAGCAGTGATTGTATCCCACATCATTCAAGGAGCTGCTTTCACCTCCCACAGCTTTCATTTTCTTCAACTTGAGTTATCAGTTTCCTTTCACCAGTGGTAGCAGCCCGGGATGGGGGAGGCAGATTTTTACCTCTCTCCAGCCCCTGCAGAAATGCTGCAAACATTTTCAACCTGTTTGGTTCCTGACCCATCAACACATTTCTCTGTCTCTGCATTTCCCATCGAGGAGCGCAGCGCTGGTGGGAATTCTCTGCCCAGCTCAGGAAGCCCGGCCGGCAGCGCTGGCTCCACACAGCACCACAGCTCCTTCTCAGGGCTGTCTTCCTCACTGCCATTCTTCCTTCTTTCCAGATAAAACCTGCACCAGCACAACTGTCGGCAGCAAGAGCAATGTGCTAAGGCAAGCAGCAAGGCAAACAGAGAAGCCATAAGGTTCTCTGCAGGGTAAACATGAGCTAAAATCCAGAGTCACATAAATCACGTGGATACATGCACTTCTGAGGGGAGAGGAGGAAAAGGAGGGACTAATTTTTCTTGCACCAGTCCTGAAGGCCCCTTCCTGAGACCAGAGCAACGCAGCCAGAGGCACCAGTGAGGCACTGCCTGGTTTGACCAAGGGCAAGGAGCTGGTTAGGAGGATGGCTGAGAGATATTTGTGCAGGTATCTGCTCCTGGGCTCCTTCCCACACTTCTCATCCTCATGACCAGTTAACTCTGCTCCTTTGCAGTGGGAGAGCTGAAGCCAAAATGTTAGACCCACCTCTTATACAGAAGGTGGCTTTTGCTTCTCATTCAGACTGTACATCACAGGCCACTTCTCAGACCACAGTGCTGAGATTCAGGAGAGATGAGGGGGTCACCTGAAGAGGTCTGGCTGACTCTTCACAGGACATGAGTGCCCTAAAGATTTCATGGCAGGGCAGCTGGAGCTAAATGATCTTTAAGGTCCCTTCCCACTCAAACCATTCTATGATTCTACGATACATGGGCTAAATACCCCAACATACAAAGTAACTTAATGGGAGCAGCTCTTGTCATAAATTGAAGGACAGGGAAACAGGAGCTAGACACAGGGCAGTACATCAGTACAGTTGTGACAGTGACAGAGGGCAACTTGTGGGAGTCCCACGTGAGCATGGCAAGGATGTGAAAAACCTGGGGTAAAGTATTGGTATTGAATTCTAAAAGCACAAGCAATTTCATGCATTGAAGTGAAACCAGCATTTTCAGAAGACTAAATTCATTAGTCATATCAGATGAAGCATCCAACTCAGAATATTCTGTGATTCTGTGACATGTTCACTGAGAGCTGTGGAAACGGGTTGGTGGGGCACATCAAAGAACAGCTCCCATGCCCAAGTTTGCAGTAAGTTAATGTGCTTTGCATCATGTATTCTCAAGTTCAGCTTGAGAATTTTGCATTATTTGGGTGTTGAAGGAACTTTGAGCTTTGCACGAACAGTAACAGATATTTTAGTATTAAACTCTCTTTCAATTTTCTGATAATCTCTGCCTGGCAAAAAACAGCAGACAAAATAAAAATATAATTGCAGCAAGATGCAGAAACAGTGAACAGCAGTTATTTCTTAATTCAGTAGCCTCACATTTTATGTGCATATCTGAACTTAACATCCATGAGTACTGTGTGTTAGTTTAACCTATTTTGCAAAGCTCAGGAGAAAAGATTAATTTGGCTCTTTTACAAGTCTCTCCAGTGGTTGAATATGCTTCGCTTCAACAAAGACATAGCAGGAAATCCAGGAAATTGCAAGAAAAAAAGACATTAAGGCAGTGCCATGTGTGATGTTTCTGATACCTACAGAGATAAGGTGACTTACCTCTGATGGAAAAAACTTTCCCATCATGAAACAAATATAGAAAGTAAGGCTTTTTTTTTTTTTTTTTAATCTAGGAAGCAAACAACTGAAAGTACTGTTCCTAAATGCTCTGAAACAGTAAAGGTGGAATATTTATTTTAAATTAGCAGTATACTTGCCTTGCACTTTACTTGTTTTACTTCTTCATTTACATTGTTAGTACAAGACCAGGGAAGTTTTGAAAATCTTCTTAAATAGCATTTGAGAGTGGGTTTGTTCAAACCCAGTAATGTATTTGAATCCAAATTTAAAAATCTGTGTTACCTCCCTGCAAGGACTTATTGGACCACCAGTCAAACCAGCCCTGGTATTCAGCTGTGCTGAAGGTATAGGACATTTGCTTCCAGAGACTTTTCAGAGCTCTCCTGACTCTTCTGAGTTTTCCTATCTCTGCCTGTAAGCTTGGAAAATTATTTTTCCCCTCTATTTATCTGAAACCAAACTGTGCATATTTACATCCATGATCACTTTGCTCAGACATTGTGCAAGTGGAAGTGCCACCCATCTTGTTTCAGGCACTTGGGACTCAAGGATGGCCTTATCCAGATGCCTGAGGACAGACACAAGGCTCCCAGTCCAGCCTCCCCCTGCTTCTCCCCAAACTGCACCAGGCCAACATGGGCTGGGCAACAACACAACTGCCAGTGGCAAGTGCTGGGAGAACAAGAGTCACCCTCCCATCAAAACTGGGAATGTCGATGCACCCAGTGCACTTTGAGAAGTACTGTCTGTCTGTACACACAGGAGGGCATAAATCCCTCAAGCTGCTCCAGACAGCTGACCAGGTGTACAAGAAACCATATCATCCCACCACATCATCCTATATAGCCAGACACAGTTGAAAAGGGACTATCCCACATCCCTCATTTCTCCCCAAGAAGTCAAGAGACTCTGAATTAGAGGACAGGCATAGAAGATGCTGAAAGTGCATATGGATAGCACATTTTGAAGAATTTGGTGCTGGTACAGAACCTAATTTTTTCTCTTGCTTTATGTAGATACACATTGATAGTGAAACTTCAAACCTCCCTTCCAGGGAGAGCCACATCCCAGGGAATAACTCTGAAGACTTTACAAGGGCAAAGCCTGGAGGGCTGCTGTGCCAAGTGCTGTATCATGCCTGGAAAAATGATACAACAGACCAGCTCTTGGCAAAGACATGAGAGGCCCTCTAGGCTACCCAGCAAAACACACTGGCAAAATGTTTCTCAGAGACACCACTAGATACCTGAGCATTGGACATCACATGGAATATCAACCAGTTATTGAGGCTTGGACTGCTCACAACGAGTCCTGACACAGCTCATCCTTCCATGCAGCCCCCCTGCTGCTCACACTGACGGACCTGGGAAGCCTTGCCACGGAGGCAAAGAAAGGAAGGTGTTTCCCAAATGTTATTTTAAGTAAATATGATTAAAGTTTCCCCAGAGAGTACAGGAGGGGTAGAAAGTGGCTCATCACACACACAATACAGTCATGCTGCAAACATACAGCAACTCTGATGCACCAGATGTGCTCTGTGCATATCCAGATGTGCTCCTGTTAATTCTTTAGTATTCCCCAGCTGCACTTGTGACTCATCAGCTCACATGCCAGAGTAGCTCCCAAGCTGTGAGATCCCCATGGCACACTTGGGTGACACATGCTGAGGGATTTCTCAGGCACCTATGGAGTGATTCTGTCCTCCCAGGGAGCAGAGCACCCTTCCTGCTGATGCACAAAGGCACCACATTTCTCATGGGGCAGCATCTGAGGGCAAGAGTAGCTCTGCTTTGTCCTATCAAGGTCAAAGCTCAAAGCAGTGCATTGCAGTATGGAGAGTTACATGGAAGTAGCATAATGGATGCACAGTTAACAACTGCCTGAAACTGAGATCCATGATTTGCTGTCAGCTGATTTCTTCCCCATGGTATCACCCAGTCATTCAGGTTGAAAATGGGTTGTGGCCAAAAATCCTTTGCCAGAACATGCTCTAAAGAAATAACCTCAGTTTGGAATACAGCCTGTGAATATATGCTTGCTCAGTTCCAGAAAAACACTTAAGGGAAGTGAATCTTCAAATAATTTCTGGTCTCTCCTATTCTTTTTCCAGTTGTTCAATTTGGAGATGGTAACACACAAATTCCACTGTTTCTCTCCTCCTCTGTCATCTGCTCAGGAGCCTTCTCTCTGCTTGCTCACAGTAACACTGATGTTCACACTTCCGTCCAGAAACCCTGGTGTTCACATCTCCATGTGCAAGAGGAAAGATTGCTTGTTTCAGCCCAAAAGTTTTTGCTGTGTGTTTCTGTTTTTCCTGATTTACCTTTCCAGATCAGACAACTCCACTAATGTATTAAGCTTCCCATAAAATTCCATAGGACTCAAGAAACGGCAACCAATACATCTTCACCTGTGTGCTGAGGTCAGGCACCAGGCCAGCAGAATAAACACATTAGGGAGGGGGAGCAGAACCATGCCCACATCCAGAAGGTACCCCAGCAGGGTTTTGGGATGGGTTTTCGTCTTCCATTCTATGCTTGGGCCAGCCATGGAAGCTCAGCTGGGAGGTGATGCCCCTCAACAAGCCAGGGAGTGAAGAAAAAAAGCCAGGTGTCCACTGTCATCCAGAGAGCAGGGTTACATAAGGCACCTATGCCTTTTTTTCATGAAACCAGTATTCAGCTCCTGGCAGGAGCTTGGAGGGATTTTACCATTTGGCCAAGCACAAAGCCAGAAGGACAGGAGCAAGCAGGAGGATTTGTCAGTGAGGAACAACCCTGCTTGTCCCACAGTCTGCAGTGAGTCATCAGTCATGACTTGTACCAGATTTCCTAGTGACAATTCTGCTGGTGAAATGCTCCTGGCTCTGGAAGCCTTAGCAGAGGTCTCATGGCACGTTAATCCCACCACATAGATCTGAGTAGCATATAAACACCATCACCTTCACCACTGCTTGGCACATCATAAAATACAACTGCTTGAAGCTGGCTGTTGGACACTCATCCAAGCAATGGTGCTGTAAATTCAGAGGGCAGGAGAGTCTGCACAGGAACAGCTCAGGAGAGAGCAGGAGACAGCTGTTTCATTTCTACTTCTTACAGAAAAATATTTCCATGAAGTGTAATGTTTGGAAAATGTCTAACAACCCAGTTCATGCTTTCTACAGATTATGTGGACTTAGCATTTCTGTTGTCTATACTGGGATAGATGAATAGAGAGATAAAAGGAGGCATGAAAATATAAGACAGTTGGAATGCAGGAGAATCCACAGAATGTGCGAAAAATGTAGGAAAAACTAAATAAAAGAGGAAAAGACAAATGAGATATTGTCAAGGCAGCCAGTGAAGCAGCAGGGTCCCAGTTCAGAGGTGGAATCATTAAACGACAAGGGAGGCAGCTCTTACGAAAAGCCTACGTGATTTTTTAACCCTGGAATTCACTAGGGGGAGTGTGTGGTCAAGGGTGAATGCCAGAATAAATCTGTTTTCCAGAAGAAAAAGTGAATGTTCAGACACCCCAGAAGAGGGGCTCAGGGAATGGGGTGGCTTTTGCACCAGCCACACCCAGGACATGTCCCCCAGCAGCTGGGAAGGAAAGGCGGGAGGCATCCACCCCGCCTTGCACCCAGCAGCAGCTCTGGGAGAGCTCACTCACCTCCAGAGTCAGGACCAAATACCATGGCCCCGTAAGTGAGAAGCAGTAAAAATGCCACAGACTAAAATCTGGTGTATTTGCTTGTGTTTTACCTGGGGAAAGCTATTAAACCTTCCTCCCTTTCCTTCTCCATCTTGCCACAAAAGTCTGGGGTCCTGACCCAGAAAAGCCACTGTGCCAACTCAGCAGCTTCCACGCCAGTTCAGTCCTTCCACGTCCCAAGTGCAAGTGAGCAGCAAACAGACAAATGTCAGAGCAACTCTGTCCCACCCTCTGCTCTTCTCTGGTGCAAAGATGGATGGGAAGATACAGATCCCCATGGAGACCTGTGCTGAAAGGGGATTGAGGAGCCCAGGAAGGAAGCACAAAGATCAAGCAGAAAGAGAACTGCCTCAGAGCAAGACCACAACACAAAGGGCCTTCCTACTGATCCGGATGGAAAATAGTTCCTTGTAGGAAGGGAATGTAAAGGACTAGGAGAGTCTGACAGGGATTTCCAAAGTATGCATGCTTGTACAGAGCAGCCTGTGCATGTGCAACAAACGTAATCCTAAACCTCTGTGGGCAGACCAGGACACACACACTAACTCCTCCTTGAGATCCTGCATTTCCTTCAAGTGCACTAAAAGCAATTGCAGCAGACATGTACAGTTGTCCATCCAAAATTCCCTGAGCGTCCAATCCCTTGCACATAAAGTATCAGTGATTTCCAGGCAAGGAACAACTCAAGGCTCCTATGCATGGGGGCATATCCTACATTTCCAGACATTTGGCAGCCCCTCAGGATTCCTGCATCTGTGGACACATCTGGGCTTCCCAGACATGGGGCAGTAGAGTTTCTGTGCACGCACAGCAGCATGCAAGGCCAGGAGACACATGAATTCCCCCAAGTCTGGCTAGACAGTGACAGACAAGAGAACACATGTGGGGAAACCTGGACAGTTGGTCATGTGAAGAGCAGACTAGCCCAGAGCAGCCAGCAGAGGAAGCTGGTGGCATCAGAGGTGAAAGACAGGCACAGCAGCTTGGGTTCTTTTCCTCACACCTTCTACCTGAGGGCAAGCTGGCACTTGTATCTCTTGGGGACAGGAATGCAAAACTTGTGCTGCTTCTGGACTGTCCTGTCCTCAGAAAGAGAAACACGAGGCATGGAGCTACTCCCAGTCCCCGTGGGGCTGCCAGAAATAACACAAACCTAACGTCTCACACCAGCTGGCGAAGAGGACTAATCTGGCTTCAGGAACTGCTTGAAAGAGAGCCAAGCCTCCCATCCAGTTCTCATGGCCCCCTCCACCTCCCTCCAGACCCAGTTCCTTTTCTGGCAGGATGGTATCCTCAGTGCTCAGCTGACAGCAAGCTGCTCCTCGCTAGCCGCTCTGCTGGCCCGCGTATTCCTTGGTGGGGCTCCTCCGCTTCTCCCGCCCCGCACACAGAACAACCGGCCCTGCCTCTGTGCTGGCCACACCAGAGGGTGCTGGGGTCGTGGACATGGCAGGAAACCCCATCTGTCCCTCCATCCCCGTCCCTGTCATTGCTGCTGCTCCTCTTCCTTTGAATTAGGCATCTCAAGAGACTCCCTGCCCATGGACCTGCATTTCTCTCCCTTCTATCAACAACCTGTGTCTCTTTTGAGCCTCTAGCTGGAAGGTCTGCACTCTTCTACAAGTCTGCACTTGTAGAAGAGGAGCTTGGTCATATTTTTAGGTATTTTTTTTTAATTTCTTTTAAAAATGCAATATAATGACCAGAAAAGTTGCATCAACAACATAGTAACTAGATTTGTCTGCATTTACAATGAGGGTGCTGAGACACTGGCACCGTTTGCCCAGAGAAATTGTGGATGCC
Source organism: Haemorhous mexicanus (assembly GCF_027477595.1). Taxonomy (NCBI): domain Eukaryota; kingdom Metazoa; phylum Chordata; class Aves; order Passeriformes; family Fringillidae; genus Haemorhous; species Haemorhous mexicanus. The sequence continues at coordinate 28,572,157 of NC_082347.1, read as the reverse complement.
CCATCCCTAAAAGCAATCATGGCTAGGTTGGATGGGGCTCTGAGCAACCTGGTTTAGTGGAAGGTGTCCCTGCCCATGACAAGCGGATTGGACAAGATGACCTTTAAAAGGTCCCTTCCAACCTAAAGCATTCCATAATTCCATGACTCTTGATTCATTTCAACCAGCAGCCTGCAGGATAATGAAAAAGAGTGGTTTTGACAGTCACATAACTAATTGCAACTAATCCAACCCTTTTTCAGTGACACTGCATAGCCCAAACCAACAGCTGTGAAGCACAGTTTAAATTAGATGGTGGTGCAAACATAAGGGTTTATTGTCATTACTACCATCATATACACCTTGACTCTGTTCCTGCCACCTCATCCCTCCATGCAGCACTGCCTCACTGTGGTTTTTGTATTAGAAAAGCTGGGTTAAAAAGATGTGAGAAAGCAATTTTTTTTCTTGAGTCAACACAAAAAAAGGAGGCTGGCACACTCAAGAGGCTGCATGTAAATGAGTCCAAAGGCTATGTGCTTCAGAAAGAAAAGAGAAGTCCAAAAAACTTAATTTTAGAAGGGCAAGACACTGATGGAAAGATACCCTGTGTTACAAGTGGACAGAGCTGGGCAGAGCTAAACTCAAAACATTCCAAGCCTGATTTGGTCTGCAAGGTTCCTATCTCCTTCTGTCACACATTATTAAACATAGATCAAAAACAGGATCTAGGATTACAGAACACACTGGACTCGGGACATCAGAAGACACCTGTCCTATAAATAGGAATCATTTACCAATTCAGAGCAACACACACATGTTTTGGCAACCTCTCAGCCAATAAACGCAGAAGCCACAACTTCAGAATTATCCAAGTGCAATTACTTTAAATGTGAAACAATGGTTTACATCATCATGACTTAACTCCTTATTTCCCAAATTCTCATCATGCATGTCTGTGCTGAATCACACCAAAAATTAACCCTTCCCAGAATTAGTCCACTATCAATCTGGAAAATGGGCTTTTTTTTTTTTTTTTTTTTTAAGAATAGAGCACAAACAAAAACAAAAACAAAAAGCAGCAAAAACCCCTAAAGTTTTGGAGCTGTTGATTTGGTGCTTTTGATTTCTTCAGTAGATTTCTGCCTGTATCACAACACCCCAGGATTTCAACTTCAAATCTTCAAAGTCGATTCAGTCACTTAGATCACACCAATTTTGCATGGCAAAACGCTCAGAAACACCAACTTGGGATTTTGAACAGAGTTGCAATGCTGGCCTCCAATTTGTTGACACTTGTGTTTCTAGGAAAAATTACCAGGAACACGTGCAAGGGTGTGTGTAAGGGAACAACGTGAAGTGCTGCTTCCAAACAGGTGCAGCCGATTATCTCAGGCAACGCTGGGCAGGAAAAGAAATGCTGTTTTCTTTGCGAGCTTTAAGAGCACTAAAAAATTCCAGATAATGGGAAGTCCCTGAAGCTTTTAGAAAGTGTTTTCTCATACTCCATACCTGGTATGACAGCTGCTTCTTTGCAGCTATGGGGAGTTGTGGTTTTCCATTTGTGAAAATTCAAGTGAAATCTATCATTTTTTGGAAAGAGCCTAAGTCCTGGTGTTCTCAAATATCTTTACAGGTTGAACATTTGGAAAGGATCCAAAACTCCAATCAGAGCCTGAATATGTGGAAATATTTAACTCTCTAAGAAACAGTATATAAAATAAGCTGTTTCTCTGCTTGATGACTATTTCAGGATTGACTAATTACTTGTCATGATGCCAAACACCACAGAGATGGCTCAAGAGGATAATTTCTGAAACTTGAATTTGTTACATTCTATCAAAGGAAGACTATTTCTGTGTCAAAACCCTATATCTGGAAATTTATATACAGCAAGATCATAAATGAACTTTTGGACACCCAAGGTCAAGTTATTCAATGAAATACCAGCTAAATCTTTTTTGGGAGGTGGAATGGAAAAGCTTTAAAATAAAGAAGGAAAACAAAGACTACTGTATCAAACACAAGTTCCTCCTGGGGAAGCACTCACATTTCAGATAATTGGTGTCTGTATCTTGTTTCAGGGAAGGATTTGGTGGCAGGGAGCAAAGACTCCCTGCTGTCCTGGTCAGCACATCAGCTCCTCCCTGGGGGTGGTTGTAGCAAGAAGATGTAGCTGAAGTTTCCTAAATTCAGTCACCTCTGTCCAAAAAACCCTGACCAAAACTTGATCTTTCTTCTTATACCAAAGCTCATCACATCAAGGTCAGGCAGGTTCTGGCACAGGCAGGGGCTAAATTCACCCCCTGTTTTAACGGGAAGAGAACCAGAGCCCATAGTCCATGCTCAGCTTTGCTTCCAGCTGAGTGACATTTATTAGCAAAGGCTAACAAATTCAGTTTGGTTTCAGGACCATTTAATTCCTGCCATCACCTATTCTCTAGGAGCACAACACTCATGTTGCACATTTATACAGGTTATAAAGATAGAAAGGACTATTCTTAGCATTATAAATCTGCACATTATTTCTCCAAGGTTGTCCTCCACTAGTTTCCTTTTTTGCCTTTCTTCTCTAATGTTTCAAGGTATTTCCCTTGAACTTTTTCTTCCTCTTGTTGACACTTGCACATTATGATTAAGTTTCTTTTTCATTTTTTCTTAAGTAGATGAGTATTAGTAAAGTCTTATCTATAGCACCCTATTTCCAGGATTTGGTTATGTTTACTGCTTTTCTATGAATCTTTCCCAACCATATAGCATTTTGATTAAAATGGGCATGAGAATTGGACATGGTGCCTAGCACTGCTTCCCAATACCATTTCCAGTGTCAGAGCATCTCTCTGGCCCTCAGAGGGCTCTGGGTGCACCTGTCCTCCCAGCTGCTGCTCTGCCCATGTGGCTTATGCTCACCAAGATATTTGCAACATCCCACACTCCTTTTTATTTATCTGCTTCCACCTCAAATGTAACATTTTCTTTTTAGTCCTGTGAAGTCTAAATCTATACTGAGTATCAAAGCACATGAACTTCAGCTCACCTGTAAAACAATCAGATGCCAGTCCCAAGCTCAGAGCTGTACAGAGCCCTCTGTCTCAGGAGCTTGCCAAAGCCAAGCAGCAGATTTTAGATCAGTGCCCTGACACACCATGTGGGATAACCAAAGGCTTTGGCACAGAGAGGACAAAGATACAGCAGCTGCTAGAGAGAGCAGCTTTGTCTGTTTTAATATCTTACCATTGAAAAATAACCTTTTACTCATCACTAGTGTTACAAGGGATCTGCACCAGGTGGAGGTGGGTGTTGTGTGGGGTTTGGGGAGCTTTCACCAGTGCCCGTGGTGGCTGGAGCACGGCTCAGTAACAGCTGGTCAGTGAACTGAGCAGAGGGAAGAAAAGGGGGCTCAAGGCCCAATTAGCACCATGGGAGGGAGAATGAGAAGGATTTTGGAAGAGGAAGGAGCCAGGCAGAAGGGCACGAGGCTGTGATGAGGGTGGATAACCATCAGAACAGGCAGAGCTCCAGCGTGGAGGGAGGGGATAGAAGCACAGCAGCCAGTGTGTGGGAGAGGGAGAGAAGGAGCAGCATGAGCGTGTTATGAGGCCACAGGGAAGACACAGCTGTCAACCACAGCCCTGCAGAAAGGCAGGAGAGGGATCAGCAGGGGAGACACACATGGAGTTTGGTTTTGGCCAGCCTGAGAAAAGCAGGCAGCCATCCACCGTGGAGCTTATGTGGGATGTGCAAGGCTGGCTGGCAGAAGGAAGAAAGAGGTCCCTTCTGGGGCATTTCTCACCTCAGGTGGGTGAGCTGGGTCCAGACCAACACAGCAATCCATGCCCCTGAGGAAAGGAGACTGGAGAGGAGAGTTTCATGTTTAGGCAGCAAAGGGGCTGGGGAAGGCACCAAATCCAGCCAGGAAAGAAGGAGACCTGTGTGACAGGGCTTTGAGTAACCTGGTCTAGTGGAAGATGTCCCTGCCCATGGCAAGAGGGTTGGAACTAATTCATCTTTAAGGCCCCTTCCAACCCAAACCACAATTGTATGTGGCACACCATCAATCATTAGCAGCTCTAGAACTTCATTTCTGTATGCCAGCCTTGCAAGGCACAGAAAGCAGCTCTGGCAAATCCTGACACCACCTGCAAACTACAGACTCCTCCTCCTTCTTCCATATTCACATGCTGATGGGCTCCGAGGCTGGCAGTGTGCCTGCCTGGCAGGCAAGTACACAGCACCACAGGCAGCCTTCTGGAGGTGCAACTCCCTCCCACCCAGCTCATCCAAAGCAGCATCCTCCCTTCTGTGCTCCCAATCGCCTTCCTTATAGACTTGCTCCTTGTTCCTGTCACCTCAGCACAGCTGGCACAGCATCTTACTCCACAGCTCACACCAGCAGCATGAACTAAGTGTCCCATGCCAGCCTGGCTGCTTGTACAGCCTTTCCACACCAGTCTGAGGCCCCATATCCACCCAAACTCTCCTGTCACACCCCGTGGCAGGAACAATGGAGCCCCAGCATCCTGCTCTTGCACCCCAGTCACCTTGGGGTGGCAGAGCCAGTTCCCCCCACACATGCACTCACAGGCAGCAATGCCCTTGCCCAGCAAGGAGACAGAGACATAGGTTAAGTGCTGTATGTGTGAGGAAAAGCAGACAGCTCAGCAAGGCACTAGCGCTGAGCGGGTTGGAAGAGATGCTGTTCATGCCAGTAGGCTCAGACAACAAGCCCTGGTGGCATAATCACCTAAATTAGGTGCATAAATTTAGGGGCATAGCCACCTAAATGCAAGGCCCCCAGAGCTACACACTTTTTCTGCTCTGTGTGTACACCCCTACAGTTACAGTCTGCTACTAATCCAAGGACCGTCCCAGGTTTCTGTTCTGTGTAGTAGATAATACATAATGGTTTAGAGCCACAGTTTTCCTGTGCAAGTTTGTGTTGGGAAGCACCTAGAAACTGTTACACAACATTGAAATATTTGCAGAAGGACCCTCTGCAGTTGGTATGACTGCTACTTTGTCAGACATCTAAGCAATTTCTCGGCCTGTGAGCCCCCCACTTCCCCAAAAAGCCTCCAAACAAATCCCAGAGCTGAATCCGTTTCCTCTCTTTAGAGGCTCCACTAAGTTTTTTCCTAGGATTCCCATTTTCTCTCCTTCTTTTTCTTTAAAAATATATAAATAGTTCACATTGTCATATGAGACAAGTAGAGACTGACTCTTATGGGTAAAAAACAGATGTTTCCCAATCTTCCCTAACAAAGTAATATTTTATATATGGCTCTTCAATGGATTTATAGCCAATGAAGGGATGTTACAACATTAGCTCATGGAGGGGGTGGGTGATAAAAACTGGAAAGGAAGAGCCAGACAAGGAAAAAAGAAGCTATCCAGAGCGCTGCAATTGGAGAAGCATGACAAATGGGCAGCACAGTTTTAGAGGGCTTCGACAGCAAGGCAGATTGCCTGGCTGGGAGTGATTGTCCACAGCTGGAGCATCGCAGAGACCATCTGGTATTTCTTAAACATGCTTTCCCCAGGTGATCCAATTCTTGGAGTGCCCCAGCAAAGAGAGGAAAAAAAGGCCTGCGAGTCTCAGTCCTATTTCCAGAGTTCCCCTAATTAGTAAATAGAATTATATTTGAATGGTTTCAGTTTCTCCTACAAAACCTTTGTTTTTGCCACCTTTTCATCAGAGGAAAAAAAAGAAAATTTAAACTCATGGAGGTTTTAATTTCTTTAAGAAAGTCAATGATTGTGTCTCTTGGCACAGCAATCCAATATAAAACTTAATGAAGTAAAGAGAGATCCAAAATTTCTTTTGAACACCTTGTAACCTCACTTTTCCCCCACCACTTTTAGCTGTACAAAGCATGCATATCCAGAGCTTCTCACGTTACTCTCCAACCCCCGTGTATCCATCCCCAGTATGAGCCTCTGAAAAGCAGAGCATGGACTGCATGGGGGACTCCAGGACTCAAGGGGCTCTTACTTAGAGGATTCTGACCCTTTTCTAAACTTGGAAAAAGTGTTAAAGAGTTTAATTAACTGTGCGTGCCGCACAGTCCCAACTGTGGAACAAGGAGGGCTGGCACAGAAGCAGTGCAACAATATCTGCTGCTGTCCTTGTGTTCCCCAGAAGAGAGCCCTTTCCAGAGCCAGGAGCACTGGGAACCAGCTAACGAAGAAAAGAGCAAGAGAAAGGGGTAAATAATAAATGAAGGGACAGATGGAAAAAGGGTTAGAGCGAGCAACTGGAGAAGCAGCCCTGGGAAGCAAACTGCGTTCCCAGCAGCAGGCAGTGCCCCCTCGGAGCAGCCTGGGGCAGGAGCCAGGGCCCAGCCACAGAGATTATCCCACCACTCCCCGCCAAGCCAGGCTCAGCAGCCGCGCCTTCCCCTCTGCTCCTGCTCTCTCCAGAGTTAGCCCAGCCACAAAGCTTCGGTCTGTCGGGTGGATCCTGCACGCCACAGTCCCACACCCCGGATCCCGGGCTGCAAGCTCCTCAGCAAACACCACCCCTGCAAACACACAGGAATGGTGGCTGGAGGGATGAAACGAATGATACTCCTACAAACGATACTCCTGCAGCAAAATGAGTTGCTATGTCACAATTTGCCAGGGAAGTTTTTAAAAATGCTGAGAACTCACCAGGCACAGAGTTTTCCTGCTCTGCCCACACAGGCATCTACCTTCCCTGAGTCTGTATTTGAGCCAAGCTAGTGGGATTGTAATCCCAGTCAAAAATACACACACAAGATGCTTCAACATCTCCAGGCTGAAAAAAAGTTTAAATAAGTTATTGGAAGAAAATACTGGACAAAAGAAACCAAAGGAATATTTGAAGGGGATTTTGGTTGGGGTTTTTTTGTTTTGCTTTTAGGTGATGGCTAAAGTCAGCATATTCCACCACCATGCTGGAAGAGGATTTTGGCAGGAAGCCCATCCTTATGCAGTGGTATAGATAGCAATAACAGAAGATAATATAACCCATGATTGTAATGCCAAAGAAATAGCAACCAACTGCAAATTACAAAGTATAGAAAATTAATACAGTATTTAAAAATCATGATGAAAAACATCATGCCTTGTTGAGTTATGAGTGGAAATTTAAATATAGAGAAAAGAAGGGAAATGAAGAGACATAGCTGTGCTATTTTGTGCACATGGTAAAATTATCAGTGTAACTATGAAAATATACATATAGGCACTCTGTATTTATGAAAAAAATAGGATGACGAATTAATCATAAGAGGATTATATACATCACCATTTACTGATGACCAAGACATGAATTAGATAACATCTGCTTTAAATAAACACTATTTAATCACCTACCCCGGATAATTTGCACCTCCAAGTGCACTAAGGAGATCTCTGACCCGTTGATACTAATTTTTAATAAATCTTGGAATGCCAAGTAATTCTAGAAGGGTAGGTAAGCCCTAACCCCATGCTGGTGCTTTGGCAGGACTTGCTGACCTAAGGACCAACAGCCAGTCAGGCTGACAGCAGAACTTGACAGAGTAATTAAAAGATAATATGAGAATCTACCAATAATTCATTATATTAATGTCTCAGCTAATTACCAGCCAGCACATGTTGTACAGAATCAAGTCCTGTCTAACTGATGTTACAACTTGATTTAAGAACTTGCATTAGCAGAAGTAATTTGCCGTAAGTAGATGGACAGAAGTGCCTAATGAGACAAAAACCCATCCATTGTTTGCTTCCCATCCCACAGGACGCAGTGTTTTTACCAATCATTCAGATAAATACATGATCCTTAGAGGCAGCTTGCAGATAGCACAAATGAAGGTTAGTAAATAACGAACAAAACAGCCTTCATTTATCCTGTGATCCAATTTGTATGGCTAAATGGCCACCATCCAACCAAGCGTGCTTTAATTCAGCCAAGCCCAAGATAATACACGTACGGAAAAACAATATAGGGCTTGTATCTCCAGGATGGAAAAGTCTGTCCTGCGTGGCCACAGGACCAAGGAGGAGGTATGACAGGACTTTGGCAAAGTGACACTTGAGGAGCCAAATCTATTCAGCCTTTGAAAGAAAAATCCACAAGGTTTGACTGCTGCATGTAGGCATTATGTTAGTGCGGGAGGAGAGGGGTTTCTAACCTGGTGGTCAGAGGCAAAGCAAGCTCCAGGGGTTGAAAGTCACTTAAGCACGGTGCTGGCAAAGAGAAAAAGATGAGAAACATCACACAAGAAGCTCTGGATGATCTTGAGGCCCAGCATAAAAGCAGGGGGTGAAACTCAGTAGTACCAAAGGCAGGTATAAAGACCGCAGTGTAACGTAAGACTGGAAGGAGCCCAGACTCTGGCACACTGGGGGTCTGCTTTAGGCTACAAAGTCAGGGAGATCGGAAGCATAGGCTTATTGGGAGCATCTGAAACACAGAACCTGCTGGTAATTAGGGACCTTTAACTGCCCACACATTCGCTGGGAAAGGAAGACATCAGACACTGCCTTGCTTCAAGTTCCTGGAATGCACTGACAAAAAAAAAAAAAAAAAAATTGAGAAAGAAGCGACAGGAACAAAACTAGGAAAGAGTCTCCTTGAGGTTTGATTCTCACCAGCAGAGAAAAAACTGAAGGTAAAACATGAAGGTAGAAAACACCACAGGTAGGGAAGCCCAAAATGAGTATTTGTACTTGTTTGAAAAAGAACGGGAATTAGTGGCAGAATAAAAATAGTGCTTTGTAAGGACAGAGGCTTCAGTAATCTGAGAGGGCTGGCAAGTGAGATTTTGCTCCAAATGAAAAGGGAGTTTGGGAAAGACAGTGTTTTGTAAACACACAGCAAGATAAGGGAACAGATGTAAATTATCTTAACGCAGGGGTACAATTAGGGTAATTCACAGACTCGTTGGTGGCTTGAAGCTTGCGAAGGAGAAACGGCAACTCCATTAGGCTGATGTGGATGAGCACAAAGGAACAGCACCAGGAGAGAGGGACAGAGCGAAGGAGCCGAGTGCTCCACAGAAACTGCTCCCAGCAGTGACTGCCAGCGGTAACCAGGAGACATTTGATAACTACATCGGTGGGAAGAGACAGACCAAAGAGTTCAGCACCTCCTGAGGAGGGAGAAAAGGTTAATAGATTGCTTTATGACACTGAACAAGCCACAAGCCCTTCCAAAGCTATTAGTGCGTGTCAGCCCTCCCCCTCTTCCACCAAAATCTGTTTTCTGTTAGGTTTATGTGTTTTCTTTATTCTCTACACAGCACCCAGAACTGGCTGGTTCTGGTAATGACATTACATATTATAATGCATGTATAACTGCTAATTTTAAGATTCGCAATTTATAAAATATCTTCTCTTGTGCGTCTAGTTAAATTGGACAGCAAATTGAATTTAATAAATCCTGAACGTGTCACAAGAAGCCATATTTCCCACAGTTACAAAAACAATAACCAAATCAGATAATGAGAAAGCCAAAGTGTGCATTAACAGACTAGAGGGTGTCACCTGAAAAAGAGATTCACCTTCATGACCTCTCTCACACACACACATGCTGTCAGCACAAAACGAGTTGTGAAACTACTAATTAGGGTAAGAGAAAGCAGGGGATCCCAGGGGTTTGGCTCACAGCTGTCTCAGGAAGCAAAGAGGTATGAATTGGGACAGAATTTCACAATAGTCAACAACTCACAGAGGTAAAGCAGGAATGCTTAATGCTTTTTTTGGTTCAGACTTCATGAAAAGAAAGATAACATGAGGACCACAAAGTTAATGCAATTAAAAGAATCAGAGTAGAAGGGTAATGTATAGTAGCACCTTAGCAGAATGAAAACTACAGAAGTCTGATGTTTTAAAATAGGTGGAGGTCTATCAGCAACTATCTGTAGGAATTCCTGAAAGATGAATGAGGTTCTAAAAGATCAGAAAAGGGCAAATATAGTGGCTATGTTCAACAGGCTGAAAAACCAAGGAAATTGCAGGCCAGCCAACATAACTTCAATTCCTGGAAAAATTTTGAAAGAAATCATCAAACAATCCATCTGCAAGGAAGGGCTGGAAGTAATAGCCCTGCCATGTGAAGCAACCTGACTTCTCTTTGATGGAGCAACAAGGTCTCGTGAGTGAGATAGAGGCAACAGATGTTCTGTACCTTTACTTTCTCAAGGTTTTACCTCCAGTTTTGTGTAACATTTTAATTAGAAAATTAGGAAAATAGAGTCAAGATTAAATTCCATGTGGGAAATGCACAGCTGGTTGGGAAATGGTACACAAAATTGCAGGCATGAACAAGCAATAGTGTAGAAAAAAAGTCCATGATTATACAGACAGAAGTGTCACGCATCAGGTACATGAAATAACCCTGCTGCTTTTCTCAGTCAAGAAAAGCTACAATATTGGTCTCATTTCAAGGCAATGCACTTAAAAAACATCCCAGACCCAGTGGAAAGAGCCCAAGGGACCCCAACAAAACCCAGAGCCACAAAAAAATTGTAGAGGGTTGAAAGGGATCTCAAGATGCAGAATCAGCTATGCCTATGTCATTCAACTTGAAAATAAAATGGACGTGAGGAAAGAGCAAATGAAAGGCAGTTGTTCAGTGCAGAGAGCAAAAGTCTTCAGGGAAACATGATAACAAGCCTCAAATATGTAAAAGATTTCTGCAGAGAGAAAAGGAGTGCTGCAAGCTGTTCTCCATGTCCACGGGGAGAGGACATGCCATCATGGGCTTAAACTGAACCAAGAGATTTTAAAAATACCAACTCCATGATGATATAGCTAATTACGCCCCTGAGCCGACTGCTGAGGGAGGTACATCACTGCCATCACAGAAGGTTTTAAAATAAGGATAAAGCCACATCATTTGAATCAGTCAACAGTGATGTCCCCACAGCCTGGGCAATGCTGGTACCTGGCAGCTGAGCCCCAACAGCCTGCAGGCTTTACATGGACATGCTCAGGAACACAATATATTTCAGCTACAGCAAACTCCCTCAGAAGGCTGTGTAGTAAAAACAAACAGCCACTTTGTTTCAGAATGAGCTCATATAAACAACTGATAATGGCACAAAAACCACTCAGTTACCCAAGATTGTTTTCCAAGATTTATTTTTCCCAGCACTATTCCATTGGATCTGACCCCAAGATCACAGAAGACACCTGCAGACTATCCTCAAAAGGTTGGCACCTCTGCTGTCATTAACTGTGGGCTTGGTGCAGATAGTGATTTAATGACATTACAGTTTTCCTGGTCCCTTCCTCCCAGGAAAACCTCCAGTGTTTCACAGCAGCTCTCTCCCCCTCTTTCCCTCAGGAGCTGATGACATTATTGTGTTCCCTTTGCTGACAGGACTTCTCCACCAGTACCCCAGTTGTGCTATTCAAGGTGACAAGTTCTGGGTAACTATTTTCACTGCGCTTTTTTAGCTTTGAATGCCACTTTTTTTTTTCTTTGAAGGGTCCAAGCCTCCCAAAGTTTGAGTGACTTTCCAAGTGTACCAGCTGGTCACACAAAAGATGTTGCCCCTTCCCAGACACTTTTCCCCAAGCAGAGACCAGGTGCAGATTTGCCATGGAAAAGGCTAGAAGATGCCCTCTTGAGGTCCTTTCTAGATCTATTTGTACAGTGCTGTGGATAATGTGTGTGATGTAAGGGTCTGTGATGGACAGAAGGGCAGAGAGCTTGATCCAAAAGACACTCCCAGGCCTGTTAGACAGCCCCAGGGCACACTCTCCTTGAAGGAAAGCTGGAGAGCCAGTGCAGTGCAGATCACCCCTGTGCAGCAGCCAGTAAAACAGCTATGATACATATCACTGCTGTGCAGACCACAAATCACTGAGGTTTCTGATCCCAAACAAGATGCCAAAAAGGCAAGAAAGCTGTACTTACCTTTGCCACAATCCTGCCAGGTACCATCTCACAAGGTGGCCCACCCTCCAGTCCCATGCAGCTAGGTGTAGCTGGGGGATAAAACCCATCTGAGGAAAATTCCAGCAAAAATAACCAGAGTGGCCTTACTGCCTGGCAGCATAGGCACCAAAAGCACACCCAACCCCATGCCCTGATTCCTACATACACCCTCTCGCAAGGGCAGCCTCTGAGCCATGGTTCTCTCAGACCCAGCACTCCATGGGATGAGTCTCAGGCCCTAAAAACATGTCCTGCTCATGGACCACTGTCTCCCAGAGCCACAGGATTCAGCAGGAATCACAAAACCACCAGGGGAGGTTCACAAGTGCAGGAAACCCACATGTCACAGGTGTTCAACCTGAGCCCTGTGATTCCCTGCCAAAGGACAAGTACAACTGGGGTTCTCACTGCCTTTGGGGAGAAGCAAAAATCCTATTTCTATGGGACAGTATCTCACTAGCAAGCTCTTCACACAGACACACTGCCCTCGTCTCTGCTCTGTGCCTCCCACGCATGTGTTCTGCAGTAGCCTCGCATAAACTCTGCTGCCCTACCCTGCTTTGTTCCACTCATCCCACAATACACAACCCCCTTGTGAAAAGTGGGTGTGCACTCTGTCACCACCACTACATACCCCAAACAACTTACCTTGGGCAAAGAGGGTCTCTGCATGGCTGCTAACATCTCCAAAAGTAGACTTTTTCAAGGAAAAATCTCACTGAGAGATCCCAACTGCTGTTATGGCAGAGTTTAAGCTATCTAATTAGTGATGGGGCAGTGTGATGCCAGTGTAAAACACCTGATTGCAGTGTTGGACATAGACATGAAATGCACTCTTAAGCTGCTCTCAGCTCTGTTCCTATCAGCTCCATCTGAGTTTAGTCCCTTCAAGTCTCTCAGTGCAGTGGGGAGTGACACTGATAATGCCCTCAGCAGGGTGTGACCACCGAGGGTCACCTGGGAACCTTACAAACTGTGTGAGGAGGGTCTGCCCCCTTAATCACTGCTTTTAGAAGCTGTGCTCTATGATGTTACAGGATGGAGAGCTCCCACCACACACCTTCCAGTCTCCTCACTGGCTTCTCAGTGCAGATGTGGTGTGACAGGACAGGTCAGAGAGCTCTCATCATCAGTCTCTTGATGCAGTGAAGCAATCTGTGTCACAGTTTCAGGCAGAAGGCACAGCAGAAAGTTGTTTCTCTGTGTTTCAGAATGAGCAGCGGGGCACTATTTTGTTTCCTCTGCATGGGGAATCCTAAAGGGAAATTTACAGTCCATGCTTGTTTCTTGGGAAGCCTCAGTTAAAAAGGGGCCAGTTTTTCACATGTGTCTATGGACCCGAACAGTTTCCTCTTCCACAGGCTAAACAGGCTTCACTTGGGAACAGTGCAGAAGCCTGTGGGTGACCAGTCTTTTAAACTACAAATGCAGCACACTGCCCCAGCCCAAACAGGCACCACAGGTGGAAGAGCTTGGATTTAGTCTATTGGAGCCTGACGCTGCTGCACTCCCCACAAGCTCACTCTAAGATCTGCATGCACACTGTGTCTCACTGCCTGGGGCAGTTCCTCACACCCCACCGGCTGCCAGCCCAAGGTTGTGCTTTCTGGCCCCCACCACCTCCAACCGATTCCAGGACACCAAAATGACCTTCCTGTCACCTGAACATTTCTTCTGAGGGCTGCAAAGGATGGGAGCCTGCTGTGACAACTGCAGCTTCTAGCCCAGCTGATCCAAAACATAACAAGAGTCGCTGCTTGCTCTGTGAACGGTGAAGAAGCAAAGAAATGTTTCCAGGGAAAGATTCCTTCTCCTGCCTTGTCTCAGGGCAGGCTGAGCTCAGGGAGCTGGCTCCCAGGAGCAGCGCTGTGCACTCCCCGCACTGTACCACAGACTGACCCGGGAGCACGAGAGACGCTGATCTGTGAAACGAGATCCCCATCCCTGAGCACCGCGGGGGAAACAGCAAAGATTAATAAACCTCAAAATATTTTACAGCACTTAAATAGCACGGTCACAGATCAAAGGCAATTGCTCATGTCAGGGAGGCAGGCTCAGTAAGCCTGGAAAGATCACATACAGAAAGCAGAGGCAAGATGCAAGAGAAAGCCTGCAGACAGGAGCCGAGGAAGGCTCAATGAGAGAAACCAAAGCGGTCTAAGCTAGAGTCTCACATGTGTTCCTGGAGGAGTGAGAGCCAGAAAGACTGCCTGGTTTCACTCAGTCTCAGTTGTGTCTTAGCACAAAAACACACATTTCATTTTAAGACACCCTCTTACCTTGGAAGTACCTGCTGCTGTGAGCAGCTTAAATCCCAGTATAACGCAGCCCTGCCTGGTGCCTGAAGTAAGGAACTCTCTGGGAATTATGTGCAACTGGTGAATAAATTTGGAAAAGTCCTCAACTTACATTGATGCCACAGAGACTGCAGATTCATGCCCTGCACTCTAAGAGCTTTCATTCCTAAACCCATGAGGGTACTGCTTGAAAGTTTGTTGGCAGAATCCACTGCCCACACTTGCAGGCAGAGTGGGAGGCCTGAAAGTCTTTCAAATTGTTCATGTAACTATATTACCTGTGAGGTGGAGGAGGAAGGGAATGGGACTTTTTATCCAGATCACTACAGTGGTAGTGGTAGTGATATGGGAATAAAAATGCCACACAGTAGTATTTCTACTCTCAAGCTCTCCTAGAGGATCTATCCCATCATAAAGCACCTTTATTCTCATATGACTTTGGGCAAGATAGTCCATTTATATTTTTTGGGTACAACTGAAGAACTGGCAGTAGCAGGACCCTCTCACCCAGAGGTGTGGGGTTCAATATTGCTGCAGTCTGGGCTGGACACTGGAGGCCATCCACAGCACGTGCACTGCATGAGGCCAAGTGACTCCTCGATACAGACCCCCGGGGGAAACCCTGCTCTCAAGGATCCCATGGATACTCTATCCCTGCAAACTCAGTCCTTCACTAAGGACTGCCTAAACCACATCTGCATTCTTGCTCCTGCACCTTGCCTCATGACCTGGGGACTCCCTATAGCACTGCACCAACCTACTGTGCAGAACAAAAAGAAGACCTCAAGCAAACTCTGTCTGATTGAATTTTGAAGGTAAGAAATGTCCTTCTGCAACAGATGTACAACCCCCTCTACCCACCCCAAACACCAGATCCATCACAGAGAAGGGAAATATTTACACAAGTTAGTAGAGTTCCAGTTAAATATTATGCTTAGCTGTCTAGAGACCATGTTCTCAGACTATGTCTATGAAATAAAAGATTAAACTTCATAACAATTATGAAGTTGTTCTGCTCACATTCAAAGGGAGTTAAAGAACATTAAAATAGTTCTTTGGGTAATATTCTGGTGAAATTGCTCTCTCCACCCTGGAGAGTAAGAGCTAAAACCTTCTGAACTATCCTGTAAACACACTTGGAAAGGCTAAGAGCTAAGCTGATAACCAGGTAGCACCTCTGCTCTGCAGGTTCTGTAAAAAATGTGAGCAATGCCAGAGAGCTTTTGAAGCAGCAAGGGAAGGAGGATAGGGGAGAGCAGCTTCACTTCTCGAGGGAAGTTTGTTTAGTGGAAAGTAAGCAAGTTGTCAGGGGAAAAGCTGACAATGTTGATTCCAGCAGTTGTACTGGGAATAAACAGCCAAGTGGATTACGTTACAGAGAATGAGAAACGGCTCTGAGGATCCCACTTAAATGCTGGGCCTTCAGGAATGATGCGACTCAGCTACACTCAGGGCCCCGATATCCAGTGACCCCCTGGGCTGAGCCTTTCGACGGTGCTGGTGTCACCATGCCACCATCGTGGGGTCCCCAAGAGCTCCAGCACAGCTGATGTCCCCAGCAGAGGCAGAGCTCACTGCTGAGGATGCAGACCCACGCTGGCTTCAAGGCAGGGGCTGGGCACTGAAACAGGGGGGGCAGCAGAGTGGGGGAGGTTGTGCAGGACTGGTTTGCCTCTCCCAGCCCAGCAGCAGGGGAGGGCCACCAGGGGTTTTGCCATCTCCTCCCCAGACAGAGCACAGGGCCCTCTCTCCTATAAAAATAAGATGCCTGCCTGCCTTTCACAGGAAAGGGAGATGTCAAGAGGAGAAGGGGGTCTCATATGATTTATTAGTCTCTTCCTCCTTCCCAACGTCTGTGGCTCATCCAGCTGTAGTGATAACAAGAAGAGATATGAGAGGACCCTCTTGGCTGCTGGGATACCATCCTTCTGCCCACTCACTGCCTGACATCAGTCCTTTACAAGCACCATTAAATGTGTATCCAAATTGTGGCAGTCTCCTCCATAGAGATTCTATTCCCTGGATAATACAAACAGTTGCCAGAAAAAGAGTATCCTCTCATCTCTGTCTAGGCCATTATCCCTTTATATTTGCTCTTTAATATTTACTGGGTTCACACAAAGTGCATGCTCTGGAAAGAAAAAAAATCAGCTGCAGCTTAAAGGACTCCAAATTTAGTAATTGCTGCAGCCCCATCGACGTGAACAGTTAGCAGGGAGATTTCTCCAGCACTTCACATGCCGTGGTATTCTGCTTAGGTCAGACTGTAGAAAATGTTCTGTTCAGGGGCACCAAATCTGGAGTGTTTGCATAGGTGCCAGCTGCAGAGGCTTTATGAGTCCACCTCCAGTTCCTGCTGGTCCTTTCCCTCCCAATACCCAGTAACCTTGGTAGGAAACAGAGGCAGCCAGAGAGATGCTGATTCATACAGAGGCGAGTAACCCGGTTTTAACACACCTGTGAGTTAGCAAGAACTAGACCCAGCTCCTGGCTCCAGAGCTGGTCTTGCAGCCTTACCTGTTAGTGTGAGGTTGCTGTATGTGTTTGAAAACTGCTCCTTTAACAAAACCAAGTGCATCTGAGCTGCCTTTTCCCTCTGTAGCTCCAACATTATGTCAGGATGCTGGGCGATCTTACAGCCTTTCTGCTTATCCAGGGCAATGTCACTGCGAACAATGTCTACAGCAAAAGGGAAAGAAAAGAGGGAGATGGCCAAACCTCAGCTTTCATTTTCGCCAGATGCTTGGATCAGCTCCAGCCCATATGACAGTCACACAATCATCACTTAGCAAGAGCAACCCAAGAAAAGGATCCAAACCCCTTAGATTCACCTATCAAATGACCCTCCCCAGCCCAAGTCTCCTTTTCTCCCACACAAAGCTCAAGTTGTATGCTCACAGAACCTACAGACCCTTCCATCCTTTACCTGCCTTGCTGTTGCTCTCTTACAATGGTGACCCCTCCCCTGCAGGAGAGTGCAGAAGTCTCCCAACATTTATATTACAACTCTGTTACATGTGCATTTGACACTAAATAATGAGAAAAGACTAAATCCTATTCCAGTAACCCCTGGCTTCCACTTAACCTTGCCTGTCAAAGAGGTGATGAAGAAGGCTTGTTCTCACCTTGTTTATCCTCAATGCAACTATCACAGGTCAGCATGGCTTATGACTCTGAACTAGTGTCTGTATCCTTCTAATGCCTGACATTCAGGAGGCAGAAGGATTATTCAACAATTGTTTTCTCTTCATATGAGCATTTTCTAAGCCATATTGTGAGACAAGAATATTATATTCCCTACCCTAGAACTACTCACCTGCTGGGGAAAGGGAATGATGGAGTAGCAAGGCAGAACAAAAATCAAGTAAGACATGGTAGTATAAGCCGAAGGTGAGTGGTGCAAACTAGTCCTTGCTAGGTCCCTTATGAGTTTAATAACTCTGTAACGTGTTCAGATCCACAGGCACCAGATGTTGTGTCTAATTCTTACAAAACCTCAGGCAGCCAGCTCTGATAAGCAAGGACTGAGGCTGGAATTCTTCCACCACATTGCATAAGGACACTTTGCCTCACTGAGGAAAAGGCTGATCTTTGCTTGGTTCAATTCCCATCTAGCTAGAAGCTGCTGAAGAAGCTTGTTGTCAGAAGAGAGTCACACCTTGCTCCACACACACTTGTCCAGCTCCTTTATTGTTACGCACATCAAGAAACACCAAAGTTGCTTCCAAAAGTCATGCTCCTGTTTCTCCAGGTGTCCAAACTCTGGTTCAGCAAACTTAGGTTCAAAGCTCTGCTATACCTTGGGCTGGCGGGGAACTGCCTCCAAACATGTGGTGGAGGATTGGAAGCCGCATTATCTTCCTGCCTCTGAGCCTCATCCTGGAGTCACAATACTTCCTCGACCAGGCTGTGTTCTACCCTTTTTCTGTGTAGTTTGGGATGAGTAGAGCTTTTCTAAAGGCTGTCTGAAACAGACTGCTCAGAATGTCAATGTCATTAAAGTACCCATAGTCTGTAGTTAGCCATGTGAGTTCTCTCCTCCACCCACAACTAGCATACTCAGGAGTGGATATTGGGCAGCATCCAGATACCGTGAAAATATGGTTTTTCTACACCCAGCACAAGGTCATCAGTGAGATGGAGCAAGAGGAAGGACTAATGTTCCTCTGCAGCTAATGAGCATGGACCCTCAACTGTGTGCTTTAGTGCACATTCTCTTGGGTAGGCACCGAGACTTCGGCCTACCCAACCTTCGCCCAACTAATGAATGATAAAATCCTGAACCCCTGTTGTGTGAAATATTTGGAAACTGAAGATTGAGAAACACAACCCAACTTCTGTCCCACACAAGAAAGACTATTGCTACCATTGCTGGAGTCACCTAGAGCCCATGACCTTCCTGGGTGATGGATTTCCCTTCCTACAGAACTGAAGGCAAGAGTTGTACATCCCCCACCCCCAAGGAAAAGAGAAGAAAAACACATCAACGAGGCCCTGAAGGAGGAGAAGACTGAGAAGCAGACAGGTTTTAGATGGTCAACATGCTGTCTGCAATTCTCTTTAAACTGCTGCAAGGGCGTCCAGACTGATTCGAAACAAGTTTGTTTCCTAAAAGGAATGGATGACTTTGAAAACCCAAAGCAGGACCCATGTGGAGGATCCACTGGCCCAGGATCAGGGTCAGGGGCCAGCACTTTAGAGGGTGCAGGGGACCATGGCAGTGGGTCCTATGTGACATCCATCTCTGGGAACCACAGGGATGGCTCTGCATGCACTGTCAGTAGGACCTGGGGACAGAGGGCAGGGCCCAGGAACGAAGAGCAGAAGCTGTGTTTTGATAAAGCTGCTGTGACAGGGATTACCACCAGGATGTCAAGTCACATGCAGACAAATCTCTGGAAGAGTGTGGGGAAGGCGTGCAGGGCACAGAAGTCAGAGCACTCTGACAGTGATCTTCATGGGGCTCTCTGAGAGCTGCCACTGCGGACTCAGGAAGCAGAGGCAAGACATGCAAGGTCCTGTCTTCTCAGATTGGTGAGGGACCCAAGAAACTTGCCCAAGACCTAAAGATGGAGGTAGACCCCACAGTCATTATAACTCCAGCTTAAACTGTGGGCAGATGTCTGGGACATGGAGCTCACCAAGGAACTCAGTGCCTGGTCCCTTCCTACTCCACCGGGCTGTGCTCAGTGCAGGGGAGGAGGCAAAGGCACCTCTGGAGCACTCTGCTGAACCAGCAGCCCTGAAGGAAGAGGGGTGGCGCACCACAGCTTCTGAAGGCCTAGGGGAATTCTCAGCAAGAAAAAACCCGAGGGACACAGACAGCAAGGAGTTTATAGCTTTCAAATCTTTAAAGGAAGAGACAGAAAAAAGACAGATGCACGGAAGCCAAGGAGGACAGTACCCCAGAGGTTCCAGGCAGGGCAGCTCCAAGTGGGCAGGAGAAGGGCACTCACTGCCTTCCTGAGACTCGAGTAAAAAAAGGAAAAAAGAAAAGAAAAAAAAAAAAAAGAAAGAAAAAAAAAGCGATAAAACTGCTCAGCAGAGCACGGGACCGAGCAACTCCTGCCAGGAGTGCGAAAGAAGAACTCCAGATGTGAGAGCCCCAGAGGATGCCAAATGTTTTCCCAAGCCGGCCGGCCGGAGCCGTGCCCCCGGCGGGCCGGGTCAGTACCCTGGCCAGCTCAGGCTGCCCCGCGGCCGCACGGCCGGACCCCGGCGGGCGCGGCGCTCCGGGGCGGCGGGCGCGGGCCCCGCGGCGGCGGCAGCAGAGCGGTGCCGAGCCCGGCAGCGCCGAGCGGAATGGCGGGAGCACACCCGTGTGGCGGCCAGGTGAGCTGCGGCTGCCGGCCCGCACCGACCGCGATCCCGGCCCCGGAGCGCCCGTCTCGGGCCGGCCTCGGGCCCCGCGCCGCTCACAGCCCGCCGGGAGCCCGCCGGGGCTCTCCCCTCGCCGGGCGGCGGGGCAGGGCCGCAGGACCCTGTTTGGCCGGGGCTGGTCCGTCCCGAGTGCCCGCACACATCCCTGGCCCGCCTCAGCATATCTCCTGCGATTTCCTGCGCACCGCCCGTGGAGGTCACCGAAACTACCAAGGAAATATTGAAAAACAAGTTAGAAACACCCTTCAGGAGCGGCACAATCGCAGCGATGCTCTTTCCCGGGCATCCCAGGACTAGCTGAGCTCCACCAGCCACCTTCTGTGAGTCACCTGCACCAAGGGGTTTCAGTAACCATTTCCCACAGGGCAGAGAAGTTCCAAGCTGAGACCTCGAGGATGGCACACACAGCACGCGGAGACAGCTCCCAGCCAGAGCCGGGTTTCCCTTGCAGAGTAAACTTCTCTAGCCGAGAAGTTACACACCGTCAGTGTGGCCTGTGTGCAGGTGACATTCCCATTTCTCATGCCACCATCCGCCCACAGGCAATTTCATTCCAGGAGCTGCTGGAGTCACGGAGCAGACACAGACTGCAGCTGAGCACCCGGAAGATGGGAGGAGGAAGGACAGGGCAGAGGGATGTGGTTATTGCCAGAGGGAGGTGTGACAGAAGGGTAAAGAGAAGTAACCCATCTTTCTTTGTCTGTGTGTGAAAGTGAGCACTCCCCACAGCGACCACTGCTCCAGCAAAAGCAAGAGTCACCACTGCCATGGCGCCAGAACAAGCTGAGTTTAGCCATCCTCCTCAGGGGACTGTTTGCTTCAGATTTCCAGACTTCAAAAGTGAATTCAAAAGGGAAAAAAACACCTCGATTTCATTCTAACAAAACCTGAACACTTTTTCTAGAAAATGGAACATTAGAAAATTATGTTAGTACCAAAATTAAATTGATGTTTAAAGAATGAGCAGGCAGAAGTCTTATGATCTTCACATTGTTCAAATTGTAAAATACCTACTTTTTAAATTAACAAATTTTAAAAGCTTTTAAAAACACGTTTGTCTGCTGGAATTATTACAAAATGCCCAGTGATTGCGAAATTGGGAACACAACTTTTTTTTAGAAAGACAGAAGATTTCTCAAGCCACAAACTGCATCCTCATTTTAATGGGCAAATTTTTGACACATTAGTATCATTGCTTTATTTTAGCTGGGGAAAATTCCCTAACAATGAGTTCCAGAAGTTATTTCCCACCCTATTAATAAAAAAAGGTCATATTTGTTCATTTTATATTAAATAATTCCACTGGATGCTCCCTATTTCTCGTGTCATGAAAACAAGGAAATAATCATTCCCAAATTGTCTTCTCTGTGTGACACCAAGCTCATAGCATTTGTCACAATCTCTGTCACTTTTTCCACGATGAAAAATCTCTACGACTCAAAGATATGACTTTGATCACTTCCATCATCCTACTCTTCATATATATATTCTTTACACTGATTAGTGTGTCAGCACCTAGTTTACTTATAGCATAAGAATGCTCCCCGTGATTGCTTCCAATTATTTTCTAATATCCCTATCATTAGATCCACTTTTTACTTATCTAAATGTATTCAGAGACCAATCCATAATAAATTCAGAATATTTTCCCTGAATGCCAACTGCTAATTTAGAATGGATAGTTGTACAAAAAGTCACATCTTTCCCTGTGCATGCAATTTTGCATGAATCACTTTTAATTCACACAAAGTAGATGTAGCATGGAAAGAAGTGTGAAACAAACAAAAATATGCAATTTTAAAATAGAATTTAGGATACTTATTATAAACAATTAAATACATTGCCACAGAAATCTTTTTATCTCACCAATACACAAGCAAATAGCCAACAAATCAAAAGTTAATTGTTTGATTGCACCATTTCCTGCAGTTATTAAAGCACTTTTCATGCATGATTATAGCAGAACAGTTTTTATTCTAAAAAGGAAAAGTGGAGATAAACAGGCAATCTTTGGAAGTATCTCCTGCTCAGGCTCCCTTGCCCTGTGTAACGTGATTTCTACAACCTGTTTTTTTTTTTTTTTTTTTTTTTTTTTGGGTTTTTTTTTTTAACTTTAATTTCTAAGGAAACAACTAAGCCCTGGGACTCCTTACAGAGGCAGAGCAGGTTGCATCTCCTTCCCTGCTGCTGTGCTGCCTGGGAACTTGGGAGCAGAAGGCTGCCCCAGAGCTCATGCTGAGGCACAGAGCAGCCCCAGGTCTGGCAAATCCCAGAAGTCTGAAGGACATCAGAGGATCTTCCCATCCTGGGGATTGAGCTCTTGCTACGCCTGAAATGCTACAGCCCTCTCTAAGGGGCTGTGTTTGGAACACTCAGAGGGTGAAAAAACAACTATTTCCTCTTCAAGCTCTGAAAGGACAGATGTCTAAACTGTTGAGGGACACAAAGCAGACAGAAAAGGGGCCCTGGGTGACCAGAAACAGAAGATGATTCCTTGAATAAAGGAAAATTCGTTTGTTTGGATTTACCAGGACAACAGGATGGTTCTCCATTCAGAAACATCTACTGCAGTTTTATGAGCTGGCAGAGCCAAAGGGACACTCTCAGACACATGGCAACAACATTCCCTTTCTCTGGCTCAGGTATCCTCATACTCCATGATCACCCTCATAATCCTAAATCACTAAATTTGCAGTAAAGCTGTTGCTTTTTTTTTTTTTACTTGAAATAATTTTCTGCTGGCTCAGCAGAAGATCAGAAATGTGCCAGAGCCAGCACAAGGGAAGTAGCAGAACAGTGCACAGATCATAAGGAAAGCATGGGGACCAGCCCTTCTGACGGCAAAGAAACATGAGGTGAGATTTCCTGCCTTCAGGACATAGATTTGAAGGATTTAATCTGACCAAGACTGAGACTGCTGCAGTCCCATCTGCCTTCAGTGCAGGCTTTCCTTTGCCAGCACTGTCCTCTACACCTCTGCCTGCTCACATGGCATTGATCAATTTGGCAGCTGAGCAAGCTGAAGTGCAAACACATCTCCATCATCAAGTTCTGGTCAGCTGAGATCCCTGAACTAATCCACCACACAAACTCAGGCTCCAGGCATGGAAGAGGAGAGGAATATGCCAGAAGGGGCAGGACAGTGGGAACAGCAGCCCTAGCTGGGGCCAGCTCCAGCCCCTGTGCAAGCACATAAACAAAATCTCAGGTCATTTAACATATCCTCAGGTCATTATTATCTTCCTTTCCACTCAGGCATGTTCTAACAGCATGGCATCCTAAAAGACTTGTGCAGTATGGACTGAGCAAGGGTGAAAATATGTTTCCATAGCCAGAGGAATTCTGAGGCTTAGATGCAGTGTTGGATACCTGAGGATGCCTGAAGGAATGGATGCAACACTGAAAGAATACACAGAATGCCAGCCTTACACAGCATGATGTGAAAATTCCCACACTATACTGCCAAATCCCCTGACTAGTATGGAAGGCTTAAGAAACACGTCTTTGTAATTTTCTTTGTTGTAATTGGACATTTTTGCAAATGTATCCCCTAAAAAAAAAAAAAAAAGTGATAAAATAGAAGGAAGCAACTTACCAGCAATTAAAAGAGTATTTTTGAAATGTGTTGTCCATACACACTTCAGCTCAGAAACTTCTTTGATGCACTACCTATGGCATGCAAATGTAGTCCCATTCCCCTCTCCCTCCCGTGGCCCACAAAAGGACACACAAAGTGTCCTTTGGTCTCTTCTCAGCCATGGAAAGGCTACAAAAGTCTGCAAAAGGCTGGGGAGCAGGAGTGAGAAGCTGCGCACTTGGGCCAACACATCTTTGAGAACTCCAGCTGTGAGTAACTCCTCATTTTCAGCTGGACTCTTCCTTGACAGCACATTTGCCCAGGGGGAAGCTATAGCAATGTCTGTGCCACCCAGGTTGTCCAAAGCTGGCTCTGGGTGAGAGGCAGTTGGGGATCACCCTGCAGATGAGGAGGCTCCACATTAACCCACTAAAATCATACCGGAGCACCAGCAAGGAGCTTCCAAAATGGGCTCTGGGTTCAGGCACTGAGACAGCACCTGCAGCACCTGTTGCTGAAACAAGACCAGAACTCTACATACACATAACACTCCAACACCAGGCTCCAGGACAGCAGGCAAGTCAGGTTTTAACAAACTCAGCTTCAGGAGAGGTTTTGTACTGACAACGACCCATGCCTTTGCTCCAAAGGGGAGCTGCTCAAGCCTGTTTTCCTAGAGACCAGTGTTTCCTGTTGTCCCGTTCCTCAGAGTCAACTGGTCCCTGGCACATGTGAGGCAGTTGAAAGGACAGGCTGAACAGATTGCTTGTTAGGAAACCCAACAGCAAAAGGAGAAGAAGGCCTACTACATAGACTGAGCATGAAACCTTACATCTTGGTACCTGCCCTGGAATCAGACATGTGCATGTGCAAACACATCTCCAGATAACAAAACATAACGCTGAGCACAGCTGGGGAAGAAAAACGAGCCCAGCAGGGCACATACAGAGAAACACCATTTAAGGGAGGGAAAAGTTTCTCAGGCTAAAAATGTTACACCTCTTGATCATAAAACGTCAAAAAGTCTCTGGCACAGCCCCACCTCCTGGTGCCACAGAGCCTGACATACATCAAAAGCTGGGTTTCTGTTTCTAACAAACCCCAGGCTGGCCAATGCCTTATCCAAGTAGGGTGGGCTCCAGGACTGACCATCCAAAGTCAGGGATGCATGGGATGGAAGCCACCAGGTGTGCAACATAGTTGGGGTGTTAATATAGCACATTAGATGACCTAATGTTTAGCAAAGTCCAGGAGGTACCTAGAGCCTGCCACCATAACAGAGACTGTACACCCTGTGGCTCACCAAGAGCATCTACCATAGGCATTCACTTTTAGGAGCTGCCCTGTCAGGTACTGACAAATCTGCCAGCAAGTGATGAAATTGATGTGCCAGTTTTATACACTGTGCTGCAGCAAACTGCCAGATGCACCCTCTTCATGGGCATCCCAGGCAGCAACCACAGAGCATGCACCACTTTGCTACCTTTGCTGCCCAAACATGGCCAGTTTAGACTGGAGTGAGACTGTTCACACATAAAAAGGAAAGATATCATACACCCCTGGTAACACACAATACTTCCAGGTCTGTGTTTCCAGGAATAATTTGAACAAGAAATGAGTTACCCTAAAGGAGACGCCTTATTTCAGAAAAACAAAGTACATTTTAGATACAAGATGAATGCAACTACTACTACCCTCAGAGAGTACTCACACTCTCTGTGAAAGAAAGAAGTGGGGGGAAAATGGGTTGGTGAACCCAAAGGCAGGCCAAGGTAAAGGCAATTTCCAGGTGGAAAGTGTGCATAGTTGGGACCATTTGAAAGGGAATCAAATACAATTTTAAGTGCAGGGGAAGAGTAAGATGAATCCCTGAGGAGGTCTGATAGTCAGGAAGGCAGAGCACCACAGAGACAGAAAAAAACATGGAAGGGAACAGTGAGGAATACCTGGTCTGAAGAGCACCAGGGTGGCAGAAGAGGTTTACAGGATGAAGATCCCTGTCCAGAGATTCATTCCAACTCTAGCAAGCATGGTCACAGGCTCCATGAGGGATGATATAAAGCAGTCCTGTTGCTCCCTCCCATCTGAATGCCTGAGAGGGCCACACCAGTGTGGGCTGTGAGTGCACAGTGGGGTGCAGCTGCCTGGGATGTGAACACCACTCACAGTCACTCACTTGTAACTGCAGTTCTCTGAGCAATCTTGCACACATGCCCTTCACCTCTCAGTCCTGCACTCGGTGAGCTGCTGCAGCCTAGAGGGACATAAGAAGTGCCCTTCTCTCCCCCTCTGAACACAAGGCATGGGAGCACCCGTGGGGGCTGCAAAGAGAGCCCAGACCCTGTGGGCACAGGCCAGGAGTCTGTGTGCACCCACAGGCAGTAGTGGCAAAAAGACAAACACTCAAAGCAGAAAAAACCAGTCACTTATCACATCCCTAAAAATCACTAGGGTGCTGCATAAGACTGTAAAATTCACTGATTTCTCTGTTAAATGTTTTCTGACTTTTTTAACTAATCAAGCCCCCCAACATCTTCTCCACTCCCATGCCATTAGAAGAAATTTCAGAAAATAGGTACTGGACATATAAAAGCCCATGGACATGGAACACTACTTCAACCACCCCAGACAGCTTGGGGAGAAAAAAGGGTACCTAGCAGGATGCTTGTTAGCTTCCCCCATGCTCAGGTGCTGATTGCCATCAGTTCTCTGTACTGTCTGTTGAAGCTGTAAGTCCTCAGCAGCAAGAGCAAACTGCATGTTCTGATTCAAAGCAGGTCCTGGGTGAGCCATAGATGAGGGAACAAAAATGGAGCCAGCGCTCCAAATGGAGAAGGAGGCTTCTCATACCCGGGATAGCAGGGCAAAGAGCTGGGGTGGCATCAGGATTTCATTTTGGAGAACTGGATCCCTCTAGTGAAGTACTTAGTGCAGCCTCAGCACAAAAGGATGTGAGCTACTAGCAACTCTAGCCCTTATCCAAATAGGGTGAAACTCCCTGACCCTGGAGTTTGCACACAGATCTTAACAAATACGAGAGCTTTGCTTCCAGGCAGGAAATCCCTTTTACCACACCTTTCTGATTTACACCAATGCTTGATACACACCACATGCGTCCTCCCCTTCCTTCACCCACATTCACAATGGTCCTGTTCCATATTTAAGTGATGAAAAGTTAAGACCTGTGGTTACAACTTCTATGAAAAGCTTCATTTTGAAGGCTGCTACATTTCAATTTTATTACCATGAGGAAAACTGAAAAAAAAAAAAAGCCAAAATATTTCAGTCCTTCCTTAACATGAAAGCTGTTGTGAAGACATTTAATAAGTAAGTGTAAGTTCTCTCCTGCAAGTTGTTGAAATATGGAAGGTGGGAAAATTTATTCTTACAAATGTTTTGTATGAGTCCACAATTTTATGCACGACACTTAATTTCTACTGTACAAGGTGTCTGTGGCAAGTTTGGTCAGCATTTTTTCCTGAAGTGCATATCAGCAGGCAAAGCTTACAACAAACCCTTCCACTGAGATTTGTTGCAAGAAGAAAAACAAGGAATAACATCGGGATTGCCCCAGCTAGGAGAGCAAGTGAAAGATGGAGCACAAAAACTTACCCACCTGCCTGCGTGTGGGAATAGAAGGACATTCATCTCAGAGATGTTACGTAGGGAAACAGCAGGAGTGAGAGCCATCAGAAAACTGGCAAATGCATCTGCTTTTTCCATTCAGGACTGCTGCTGACTAGATCTCTGCAAAATTTCCTCTGTTCCACAGACCTGCCCAGTGGGATCTGTCTGGCATTAATTGGCCTTCAAAATTACTTATGGAAAAATCTTAAGCTAATTTTTGTAAGTCGTTGAGTAAGAAAAAAAAAAAAGCCTGTTTCTTTAAAAAAAGAAACAAACTAAGCAAGAGAGAACAATCAATAAATTCTTGCATGTGGACATCGTATTTTGCTTCTTAATAGAAATGCCTTAGGACGGAGACATGGCCCTAAATTTTCTACTCAGTTTCTTTGTGTGAATTATGGGCGGCGAAAGGTGAAAGCCTTTTGTGTACTGAGGTCCGACGGGGAGAAGGGCAGATGGGGAAGAGGGAAAAAGCGGAAAGGCGGGGGCCAGGCAGTGACTTCGGAAAAAGCTCGGATGGCCGAGCAGTTCGGAGGGGGAGCAGCCCCCACCGGGCACCAGCACGCGGGGATCACCGAGCCCGGAGGGACAGCGGGGAGCCCAGGGGGCTGCGGCGGGCGCAAAAAGGCGCACAACGGCGAGATCCGTGGGGCAAGGCAGGGCTCCCGAGAGCCGCGGCAAAGAGAAGCGCGGGACGGGGCATCCCGGGGCTCCGATGCCTGGCCCCGCCCGGAGCCGCGGCAAAGCCTCCCCTGCGGCCGGCGCTGCCTGCCGGGGCTCGGAGGCAAAGAGAGACGGAGGACGCACCGGGGCGGGGGAATGTGAAAAGTCCCGCTCCCCAGTTCTGGTCTTTTGTTCCCGGGGGCCGACACCCGCCGAATCCACCGGCAATGGGGGGAGCGAGCTCCGCCGAGTTCCTCCACTCCCCTCTCTCGGGAAGAAAGGGTACGGGAATTCTCCCCTGCCCGGTGCCCGGCGGCAACGTGCCCGGGCGCGACACGGCCCCGCCGGGCGCGGGGAGAGCGGGGCAGGCGGAGCGGGACCGCCCGGCTCCCGCAGCCCCCCGCTGCAGCGCCCGCCCCCCGCCCCGGCCCCGGGGCTCACCGTCCTCGTAGTTCTTAAGGTAGTAGTCGGGGCCGGGCCCGCCGCGGCTCTTGGCCGGGTTCTTCACGTTGTGGAACTGCAAAAAGTCCGTCCTCTTGCCCGCGAAGCGCAGGAAGGCGGGGGCCAGGCCCCGCGCCAGGGTCACCAGCCGCCGGGAGCTGGGGAGAGGAGAGAGAGGGCTGAGGAAGCCGCGGGCCGGGCCCTCGCTTCTCCAATACCGCCAGCGACCGGGGACCACGGGGCTCGAGGACCCGCCGCTGCCCCGCCCGGGGCAGTGCGACGCGGTACCAGCGGCTGCGGGGCTCCGCGCGGGCCGAGCAGCGCGGCCCTGGAGCGGGAGCCGCCCCGCCCGCCGGTGGCGGCCCGGAGACCGGCGGGCCCGGCTCCCCCCCGTCCTGCCGGCGCCCTCCGGACAAGTGCAGCGGCGTCCAGGAGTCAGAGGCGCTCAGCGCCACGCGGGACCGTGCCGCGGGCCGAGCCGCCGGGGAGGGGAGGGCAGCGGGGAGGGGAGAAGAGCGGGCGCCGTCCCGGCTCCGCTTCTCTCGCGCCTTTTCGCATCCTCGCCCTGCTCCTTCCCCGGTTGCCGAAGTGACCCTCGGAGCGGGCGTGCGGAGGAGACCCGCTCTCCCTCCCCGACTTACCCAGCAGGGAGAAGGCTCTCTGGCCGTCTCAGCGCCTCCAGGCCGCGGCCGCTCCGCACCGCCGGTGGAACCCAGCGCAGCTGCAGCCCGGCTCTGCCCCCCGCGCAGGGCTGGAAGTCCGGGGAGCGGAGGGCTCAGAAGACCTGGCCGACACCCGCTCTCTGCCCGTTGGGACCCGGGGAAGGCTCGGCTCGGCTCGGCAGGCGGCCCCGTTCCTGCTGCTGTTTTTTGTTCCATTTTGATTTTTTTTTCCCCCTGTGCTGCCTCGGCCCCGTGTTGTGCTTTTTGCAAAGGAGCAGTTGCTGGAGCGAGGGGAGCACGACATTTTTGCAGTCATAACTGATAAGTCTCCGAAATGCTTTCTCCATTGCAAACATGTGCATCTTAATGGAAACCATGGCCTCGCTCCCTCCGTCACAACAAGCGCCGCCAGCAGCGCGGAGCCCGGCAGGGCTGGGCGGCGAGGCCGCCGGGGCGCCCGGCGGGCGGCGTGGGGAGGGCGCCGGGGGGCTCCTGCCTTACCTTAAGAAATCGAGCCAGCCATCATGAATGATGGAGGGGTCCAGCTGCAGGGAGAGGAAATTCTCACTGATTATCCTGACAGGGCTCTTGGTGTTGACATCAAGGAGAATGAGAGTTCTTCCCTTCACACCTGGAGGTTTCTCCACCGGCAGTGCTCTCCTGTCCCCAGCCTGGGAAGGCAGCGAGAAGGTGGCCATGAGGGCCAGCCCAGGTGCCATCAGGGCTAAGAGCCCTGGGGGGCAGGAGCTGGGACAGGGCATGCCGGAGAGCAGGAAACCCCTAATTAACTCGCTGTCTGCAGGGGCTCGCTGGTGGCTAATTGTCCTTATCTAAAGTGTGGGGCGCTCTGCCTTTTTTTGCAATGTTTTGGTGTTGGTGGAGGGGAACTCACGCCCCTGACCAGCCTTTCTCGCAGCCGGTGCCAAGACTTCTTGCAGCCAGCACCGCCCCTTTAAGAGATGCAGGCTCCAGACATTTTTAACTTTTTGAAGGTAAGGGGAGGCTCCTGGTTTAACCCCCTCGGCTCGGGGCCCGCTGCACTGCCGCAGCCCCGCCAGCCCCGAGCTTTCGCTTTGCGCGGGCTCCGGCGGACGTTTTCGGCTCCCGCACCACGCAAAACCGGGATAGAGTCGGGACACGGAGACACCGGAGAGCTCAGGACGAGGACCGGCGCGCGGGAGCCGGCCAGCACCGTTCGAGATGGTCGCCGGCTATAGGAACGACAGAGACGGTAAGGCAGCGAGGACAGCCCTGGTTGGGGAGGCGGGGTGGGGGGGGTGGTAATCACCCCGGAAAAAAAACCCCAAGCACTACCTGAAAGAAGAGTTAGCTCCAAACTGCGCCAGGATCCGCGACGCTGGGCGAGGCTCTCGGGGCTGAGCGCTGGAGGCTCCGCGGGACCCGACGGGTGCAGCGGGGCTGGGGGCCGCCAGCACCCCGGAGCCCGGGCGCGGCGCGCTCGGTGTGCCCTGCCCGAAGCACCGGGCCGGTCCTCGCCCGAAGGCCATCGGGCACTGCGGGCAACCGGGGCACGGGGAATCGAGCCGCCGGTCGCCTTTTCCCGCTTGCCTCCGAGCCCGTCGGTGTTCGATCAGTTGCAGGGAAAGGAGAGGGGCGGCAGCAGCAGTGCCTGGTGTGGAAATGTCCGCATGGGGGGCGGAAAGGATACCACGGTTTGATTGCACCGACGAGGACCCCCGTGCTGGGGCCGTCGCTGTCTCCAGGACAGACCGGGGCAGGACGAACCGGGCACGGCGCACTGCAGAAGTGCAGGCGGCTGCGGTTGCCAGCTCTGGGAGCAAGGTCGTGGCACCGTG
Organism: Haemorhous mexicanus; assembly: GCF_027477595.1. Lineage (NCBI taxonomy): Eukaryota > Metazoa > Chordata > Aves > Passeriformes > Fringillidae > Haemorhous > Haemorhous mexicanus. The sequence goes on along the minus strand of NC_082347.1, from coordinate 28,541,321 downwards.
GCAGGGATCGGTGGCGGCTGCCGACAATCCCGGGAGCCTCAAGGAATGTCCATCCGAGTCGGACAATCTCTCCGTCAGCAGCCGCTTCCCGGGCAAGCCCCGAACCCCCACAAGCAGCCGGCTGCCTCCGGGACACGTAACGCGCCCGTCCCTGGGCTCTCGGCCGCCGTGGCCCGACCCGGTTTCCGCGTCGCCCAGGCCATGCGGGACGCAGGGCTGCGGTGCCGCTGCCGGCCCGGCGACGGAGGGCGGACGGCGGGAGGGCTGAGCTGGGCCAGGTGCGGTCCGTCGGGGCCCCGCAGCCCCGGGGATGGGGCGGCCGCAGCACCATCTGCTGGTGAGGGGCCCGGCGCGGCGGGGGAGCCGGCACCCACCTGCGGACCCCCTCCGCGCCGCGGTCGGGAGGTGCCGGGGCTGCGGGCATCGAGGCATAAATCTCGCCGCAAGCGTGGCCGAGCACCGGGGACCCGCCAGCCGCCCTAGGGGAAGCCGGCGGGGCGGGTACGAGCGGCCCGGGCAGCCGGATCAGGGGCACTCCGAGCGCACGGGCAGCCCGCTGTCCCGGCAGGGCTGCCCGGCCCTGGGAACCCTCTCCAGCTTCTCCCGGTGTCCGTGCGGAGCTACTTGCGCCCCCCGACCGCCCCGAGTCAGGGCCCGAGGGGCGGCGGGAGAGCCGGCGGCCAGTCCCGGAGCTCGGTGCGCTCGGCGGAGCCCCGCAGAGGGGGGAAGCACTCGGCCTCGGCCCCGTGAAGCCCGCGGACAGCGCTGTCTCCGGAGGAAATCTCCACTCCCCCTGTCTCTCTGCCCTTGAAACTCCTCAAGACAAGAGGGGCAGCCACTCCTGCCAGTCCCGGCTCACTCGGGCAGGGGCTGCGGCGGTACGGAGCCGCTGTGGTAACGCGTGGGGAAGGATGAAAGATACCTCTGGCTCTGCTGGGGGTGAGCAGGGAACACACGAACTAGGATCTGCCGTGAAACCATCCCGCCAAAACGGAGACGGGAGCAGGGCTCAAGCCGCGCCTGGGAAGAAGCTGCCGAGCGCAGCGCAGCTCAGGCTGACCCAGAGCAGCAAAAGGGTGCCCGGGGCAGCGGGCTCTGAGCGCCGGAATAAGTAAGACGATCCGGGGAAAAGAGCTGTGCAATTTCAGCAGTGCAAAGCCCTGGCATCCCGGCACAGGAAGAAGGCAATTTAAGCCTGGAAATTTGTGTTCGGCTGCAAACACTTCTGCCGAGGTTTGCAATAGCTTTTAAAACTGACCCAGGACCTCAAGCTCATGCTTGAGAAGCTGCGCGGTTTTTTGGGTCATCTCCAAATGAGGAACACGAGTTTCAAAATTATCTCGTTATTTTTAAATATTTTTTCTATCCTTTCAGAAGATGGGATCAAGGCTTCAGGGGTATTTGTTGTGATATTTGTCTGTGGTATTTGCAGGCCGAAATTTTGCATCGTGTCTCCTTCTAAGGATGGTTCTATTTTCAAACGAAATTCCAGAGTGTTCTGTAGTAAAAAGGGTAAAAAACCCACTAACAAAAGCTATACAAATTATCTACTTTAACCTCCTTTTTATATTTTTTTTCCTTTCAAACACATTGCTTCGAAAGAGAAATGTGTTTATTCTGAAAAGTTCCCCACAATTAGTCTTTGCTTTGAACGCAAACTCCGGATGCACTGGTCACTTATCTGCGGAGATATCACCAACAACATTAAACAGCAGGGAAAGAGGCAAAAAACCTCCCAAATGCCGGAGTCACCTTCCAGATTCTGGGAAGACGACGTTAAAGGAAAGATTCATATACCTGTCTGAGCTTTCCAAACCAACAGCGGGAGCTTGCCCCAGTCCTGTGCCCTCGGAAATGCAATTGCACCCCACTTTGCATCTGACCCCAGCAGCTGCAAGTTAAATCTAAAAATACAGTGGTTTGGGCTTTTTTGTTTGTTGGCCTGTTTTTCAATAAATTGTAGGCTTGTTGGAGAAAACATTTAAACGCTAAAAATCCTTTGGTTGTCTGCGAGCGCCGGGGCAGCAGCGGAGGTGCGGGGAGCCCCCAGAGCCGCGAGTCCCGGGAGCCGCCGCCGCCGCCCGGCGCAGCTCGGGGACGGCCCTGGAATCCAAAAAGAGGGGCCAGGGCCACCTCCTCCCCAGGCAGGCACACCAGATAGGAGCTATCTCAATTTACACCAGCTGCGACCTTGGCTCGCCGTCCGCAGGGGCGGCGAAGCGATGATCCTTTCTTATATTACGATAATTACTTTAGAAAGCCTGACTCACATAAAAAGTATCTATAAAGATTTACTTCGCGGTTTTGTCAATTTCGAAATAGGTTTCTCCGTTTTCCATCTACTCTAAACTTGCTGGTTTTAATCTCCGAAACAGTCATTGGAAAAGAAAACTGGGGGAGGAGAAGCATTTCTATAAAGAGCTTAACCAAAGCACATTAAATATTTTCCCAACATCACCAAATAAACAACAATTCTCCAGCTCCCTATAAACTATTTAAAGCATGTCATATCATCTCTTCTGCTCTTGCCAATGTACTTTTCTTTTAATTTACAAGCTGATTAGAGCAGGGGCCTGTCTTTTTGTATATATTTGCAAAATATTTGGCACCCTTTCAGTCAGTTGCAGTTCACAAACACTTAAAACTGCATTTAACTTCATTATTATAGGTAGTCACTTCGATTTTTCCTCTCTTTTGTAGAGCTACTGCCTGTGAAAGTGCTTCTTGTAAATGGTCTGAGCAGTTATTGAAGGTTTTCAGCAGAGGGAACCTCTTCAGATGGAAAAAAAAAAAAAAAAAGAAAAAAGGAAAAAAGAAAAAGCACAACGGAAATCTAAACTCAGATCTCAGGCAATACAAATTGGCCCAAAAGAAAATGGGGGAAATCTCCTTAGGAGGAACATTTTTAGTTCACTAAAGAATAAACTTTGCTCATAAATGATGAAAGTTATTATCATCAGAGGATGTCCTGTACCAAACAAACCTCCATTAGGCTGGGAAGGATAAAACAGGCTAGACAGCCCTTAAAAAAAAAAAAATCATCATGTCTTTGATTCCCAAGATATCAACCATGTCTGTTTCTTTAGTGCTGTCAAGTAAATCTGAGTTATGGATGCTCTAAAAGAAGCCAGCAAGGAGAAAATTCAGCAAGTGAAAATTAAGAGTGTTATCCATACTTCACAAAAATACTTTCTTTTCAAGCTCTTAAGCTTCTGCCCTGTAGTGTGGTATGACAATTTCTTAGAAGAGCAAGACCAGTGAATGTGGTAAAGCTGTGATCATCAGAGCATGCAATTGCATGACAGATTCTTTTTACTGAGCTTTTTGCTCTTTCTGCAATGCAGTGTCCATCATTTTCACCACAAGAGCTTTAACGTCTGGAATGCAACCTCCTAAACCTGCCAGTGCCTCAAGGTGGGTGTCACAGCCTGAACTCCACTGCTGAAACCATTTTCTAGCCTGTTTATGTGTCACGTCTAACCTGATCAAACAGACAGAGGACAGTTGCTTGATTTAATACAGCATCCACATATTGCTCTTAAACGTAGGTGATCTGGGAAGTTGTGTAAAAAGCAAATACCTCTGTCTGAGCTAGAAGGACTGGCTGGTTAGGGAGCTCAGGCACAGCAGGAGGAAAGCAAGCCTACTGAGAGAGCTTCCTCCCTCCATACATGCCAAAGGCAAGGCATCCATCAAAGCCAAGGCCTGGTCAGGAAAAGCACACTTGGCAATGTTGTCTTTGCATTTTTGCCAGTGTGAAAGAGCACAAACTGGTATTTCCAAATCTAGCCATAGGAAAATAGAGGACGTTTCTTTGAGAGTCATTCTGTACTCACTAGCTGCAAAATGAAGAAAGCTGTAAAAAAAAAGGTGGGGGGGGGGGAACAGGGCAAAAAGCACTGGTGCCATAAAAGTTGTGAAGTTGAGTGTGGGCTCTCTCTGGGTGGAACACCACAGAATGAAACTGGGAGGATGAAACAGAGTTTTAGGCAGCTATCAATAAATAATATTTTTTTTAGGGGTTTTTTTTCAGTTTTGTAACTTAATTTCCAGTTCTGTGAGAAGTTAGATACCATGTACTCTGAATAAACAACATCTATTGTTTCCCTTATCTGCCTTATTGTTTTACTTTATCTGACTTCTGATGCATGGTCTCAAAAATCCTCTTACCAGCCCAGGGTACCCTGGTCTCTCAGATTTGTCCATAGAGAGAACTTGTGAAATCCCAAACTGTTGAAGTCCCAACAGGACTTCTGAAGTCCTTGAAAGACTGAGATGCACAATTTCCATAAAGCTGTAGGAATTGCTCCGGAGTTCAAACCAGGTGCCTTCTCAGCACACAGAAATCCCCTTTGCCCAGTGCCTCTTCTGCAAGCAGAAGAAAAGCCACATAATGACTGAGAACATTTCAGAGTACAACAATGCCCTTGGACAGAGAATGCTCTTTGGCTCCATTAACTTCTCTGTACTCATCAATGACCAGGTCTGATTTCACTTTTGTCTTTCATATCTTGAGAAGCAGCAAGTACAGCAGCAATTTGTCACAGTCAAAGAGATACAGAGTGAGAACACAACAGTGAGACTGGAGCTCTGCAGTGCCCTGAAGACCACAACAGCCTTGGAAAACTTTTTCTTCAGATTGAGCCCAGCCCTGAGCAGCAGGGAAATGTGTAGAATTATTCCTGTTTCACATCATCACGTGAAAAAGAAAGAGAAGTGAATATGCCAATTTTACAAGCCTGAGAATGAATGCAAACGAGTATTTGTCCCACCATCTGGGGGAGATGATAGAGGTGAAGGAAGAGGGAATATGAGGGGGATGGTAAAAGTTGACAGAGACCTTCTATTTTTCTGGAGGGATGCTTTACATTCCAGCAGCAAAAATGGAGGAAGCGGACATGAGAATTAGATCAGAGAGGGGAAGTAAGAAGATGGATGAAGTGCAAGACTGGAGGAGCAAACGAGTCAATTATGAAAAAGAGGAAGGAACTGTGTGCAGAAATCAACGAGGAGTTGGAGCTCAGGGGAAGGAACAGCAGCCAAAATGCTCTCAAATCAGAGAAGCTGCTGGGGTGAGAGAGACAGAAAAGAATTGGAATATTTCAGGTAATGATAAAATTGTAAACCCCTGTCTGCTGTATTTATTTGCATAGGGCAAATAAGCTCTCTGTCACCAGCTCTATCCAGACATCTGAGCATGGCCCTGCTACAGACAAAGACAGGACAAATCAGCTATGTCAAAGCTGTAAACTGTTGGTGTGCATTAGAGAAATCAGAATCAACACATGAAACTCAAGACTAGAGAGTAAGAGGAGAAAACTATGGGTCATGCCTGAAAAACAGACAAATGGATGAAGTAGAAAGAAAGTTAAATGCCTATAAGGAACCACAAAATTAGGAAGCTCAGAAGAGAGCACCAGTGAATGAGGGGGAAAGGCCAGCAGTACATCAGTGACCTGTACTCATGGAGGGAGGAGTCTCAGGCTGATGCCAGATGGACTTTATAATACTCTGCTTCCATTGCCCAGAAAAAGCAACATTCTTTCTGCATAAATTCCAGAGCCCTTATAAGAACTCATCCTCACCTCAGCATTGCCTAAAGGCTGGCATGTCAGCAGAAGTGAGGGGTGAGGTGCAGAGCCCCTAACCCAGGCACAGAACCGTATTGACCTGTAGGGAAGGTGCATTTATTCATAGCACAGACATCTTTGTCCTTTCTACCACGGGCAGCGGGGTACTGCCTTGTATCTTCTCCCTCCACGGTTCCCCTTCTGTTGGTCCTTTAGAACAGCAACAGTTGAGAAAGCTAAAAATAAAGCTGTATAAGCAATATAATAAGCATGCAATTGCATGTCTACTTTCTTTGAAAAAATGATGCTTTATTTCCTGTTCAATGGAAAATACAGTTTGATGTTACAACTATTAGGTTTTGACTGAATGCAGAAATTTGACTGAAACAATGACATTTCCCCCTGTATTTACTATTACCATATGTCACTGATTATATATTTAAGTTGCAAAGATGAATTAAATTTCATGGCTTCCTCAAGCTAGATTCTCTTGGAATGGACTGTCTTTTGTTACTAACCAAAATGCTTGGAAAACAGTTTAAATCAAAACAGCAGACTTTTGGTATCATTTCAGGAGAAAACTGGTTATCACAAACCAAGTGCTTAACACATCATCATCCAGAAGGCTGGGTGAAGCCTGGCAAAGCTGCAGCCATCATGGCCAGGATAGAGAAAGAGGGTTAATTGAACACCACAGACTTAGAGATGGAAAAAGGAGAGGGAAAAAAAAGACACTGTTTGAAGCTGTCTTGCCTGGGGTCTTATTCCTTCTGCTTCTGAAGTTATCATATATCCCACATCACAGTGCTTATTTCACTTACTTAGGCAAAGTATCTTCTCTAAGCTGGCTACAGAGCATTAGTGACAATCAGATTGCACATATGTTTCAGGAGAAGCCAGCCTTGTCCTTGCTAGATTTCCTCCCCTTTCTGGGGAGAAAAAAAAAAGTTCTGTTTTTTTTTTTTTTTTTTTTTTTTACTCCTTCTGTTTCCCATCATGATTTGGATTGCTAACATTTCTATCCCCACTAGGAGTCCCTGGTGGCTCCTGGCCCTTTTCTAAAGGACCAGCGGACAGCAGAGCCCCTGGGCTCCCATCAACCAGGAAGGAAGTGAATTGCAATGCACAGCCTCCCAGACTCCGATTTCAGACCTTAAGGTGATGTAAAATGACTTTAGGAAACTCCCCATGTCCATGCTTCCCACTTCCTCCAGGTCCTGTCTGAACAGCCAGAGCTGGAAGAGGACAGCAGTGACTAGAGAAGTCACCAGGGGCAGGTTTGTGGATATTGCAGGCTGTGACACAAGAGGGATCTCAGTGGTGGCAGACACAGTGTAAAGCAGAACCTGAACAGTGCTCATGAGTGGGAATCAGGTTGTCATTCCTAGCTGAAGAGTTTGGGAAAAACAGGTAAAAGAAGTAGGATTCAGCATAAGAAGGACAGCTATGCTGTGCCTGCTGAAGGACTCAGCAGGCAGGATACAGCCAAGACAGGCCTCAGTGAGAACATTGCAAATTCATGTCATACTCTGCCAAAGACTCGATCAATTGAGCATGTGCTAAAGCTGAGTTTGTTTTGTCTTATTTGGAGCTTTGGAAGATATTTCCTATCTTGACTCATTGAACACACTCCAACCACACACCTGCAACTTCTGGAGTGCATCCTCTCAGCAAGAGGCTGGCTAGCACGTCGTCACTTATGCAGGGCAAATCCTACTGAAAGCACATCTGACCACAGCTTTCACACCAGTTTACTTTTACATGTAGCACATGTAAGCTAACATCTGGCAAGAACACAACTATGTCCTGATAGAGATGCAGCTCATAGCAACAGATGGTGTTTGATACTGCAGGACCAGAGAGGCTCTACCTTAAACTGAGCATTATTTCCCTTTTGAGTTTTTGCACCCTCTGGCCACATCTTTTTCTGGGTGGAGCTACTGCCACTATGGCTTTGCAGTCCCCTCAAGACCAAACACACTCTCAGCCTGCAGGTCACTGCCTAGTCCTAACATCCAGGTGATTTTGCTCCCATTGAGGCATGTCAGTGCACCCATTATATTGTACATCAGTATAACATGAAGTTAGCAATGCCCTGAACCAGACAGTGCCTCCAGTGCAGGAGGAAACTTTCTCTCCAAGCACACAGTAGCTCTGCCTGAAGGCACGCAAGCAGCACCGGTAGTTAGCAATCTAACAAGCAACATCTGCTGCCTATTTGGGGGCAAAGGATGGAAAAGCCAGTAAAGAGTAGCCTACAGATCCAGCTCCTCGAGACTGAGATTTTCATACTAAAGGGAAAAGTGTTGGGAAGAGAAAATCCAGCATCAAAACGAACGTTGCGGTGGCTCTGGAAGATACAAGATGGGACCAGCCGCCTCTGCAGCTTTACACAGTTACTGTCCGCGATTTTTTTTTTTTTTTTTTTGCCCAGATCTTTATTTTGCCAGTTAAACTGCGGCGAGAGATTGCCACCTTGTGGTTCCTTCTCCTGCAGTGCCATGTTTTTCTTCCCACATGTTCCAGTCTAGACCAGTGATTTCCAAACTGCTGCACAGAGATTTCTAGTGACAAGGGTAGTGTGGACAAGAATACCTTCCAAATACTTAATTAACTAAAAAAAAGCACATCTCTAATTAACAGTCTTCAGTTCCTATACTGAGAAGCTTATCACTAGAAAACCTTTCATGAATCTAACTTGCATGTTAATAAACACAAGTAACTTTTGGCATGGGTACACGGCTCCCAAACAGCAATACAAAACACAATGGCAGTGATGCACAAAACCCTTTACAATATTCCGTCTTTACAATATTCTCAGCACCAAGAAGTCTGTGAGAAATTCAGGGCTGATGACAGCCTGTCATTGCTAAAATATGGGATGATCTCAGACCATAGTTCCCACAAGGTCCCAATAAAGAAGGAGCAGCCATGTGCTCATCCCCCCACCTTGCAGGCAGGATGGCAGAAGCAGGCTGTGCTGGTTCTGAGTCACTCTGGGTACTGCTTAGGGCAGCTTGTGAGATCTGTCCCTCAGGCAGCATAACTTGGGGCAAAGTCTACACAAGTAGGTTACAAGGTGGCTCCTTCATCAATCATGGCCAGGTAGACCACCAGGTAATATTTCCCCAGTGGTACTAAAGGGGAGATAGACAGTGGACAATCAGCAAGAGCTTGTGAAGCAGCACACAACTCCTGTGAACACCCAGTGAATTCATCACATTTGGGAAAAAAAAAAATAAAAAATAGCTGCCTCCCCCAGAGAGAGAGAGAGAGAGGAGTCTCTCATAACACAGAAAGGAGCACAGATCCCCCTGGTCGCTTTTCATGCCTGTCTGCCTGCTGACATACTGACACAGAAAGTGACCTATTTTCATGGGAGCAATAACGAGTGAATAATCAGAATTTTTCGGGCACTTCCTTTGCCTCCATGACATTTTCCAGCTTATTGCTTTGCCACTACTGAGCCTGTTGCAGTTGTGAGCTTTCCAGTTCTCCAGCCTCGTTTCAAGTTTGTCGTGTCCAGCGAAGACACAAAAGTTTAAGGAGTACCTAAGTGCATTCTTGAGCACATACTTCTGAAGCTGATAAATCCTAGCAACATTCCCTATCAGGTCTAGACACGAGAGTAAATTTAGCTAAAGTGTTGTACATTTGTTTCCTAGAAAGACTGCAAATCTAACGACTACTCACCCTCCATTAAAAAAACCCCAAACAAAAAAATCAAACCACTCCCACGGGAAGAAGGGAGATTAATTTGAACTGAAAAGCTGAAGAGTAGGGCCTCGACAGATAACAGAGGGAGGCTGAATGCAAATTCCAGCTCCAGAGACTGCTGGCAGAAGCCCCTCAGCAAATCCCGACCGCACAGGTGGCTCCTTCATCAATCACGGCCGGGGAGGCGCAGCCCCCAGGCAGTGTACCTGGGATGGCAGCTGGAGCCAGCGCGGCCGCAGGTGACGGGGGCAGAGCTCGCTGCTCGGGCCCGCAGCCCACTCTGGCTGCCAGGGCTGCGGGCTGCCCCGTCTCACCGCCAATGTGCACCGGCGTGGATCCGCCAGCATCTCACCAGGTGCGGAGAGAGCGCGCGGTGCCGCCCGCCGCGGGGATGCTCCCGCTCGGGGCGGGTGGGCGAACTCCTCGGTCCCCTGCGTAGCGTCCCGGTTGCCGGCCCCTCCCGCCGGGGCGCCGCAGGCCGGCTCCCGGTCGCACGTGGCGCGGCGGCCGCCCGCCCCCCGGCCCACGTGTGCCGCCGCGCCGTGCAGTGCCGTGCCGTGCCGTGCCGTGCCGGCTCCCCGCTGCAGTCCCGGGGCGGCGGGCGGGCGCTGCGGTGCCGGCACAGCGGCATGGCGGCAGCGGCGGCGGGCCCGGGCCGCGGCGGCAGCGGCGGCAGCTGGGGCCGGAGCCGGGGCGCCGTGCTGCTGCTCTTCTTCTCGCTGTCGCCGCGGCCGCCAGCCGGGGCCGCCTGGCTGCTGGGGCTGCGGCCCGAGGACACGACGCCGGGCCGGGTGTCTCTGGAGGGCGGCGCGGTGCAGGCGGCGGAGGGCAGCCGCTTCCTCCTGCGCCTCTACTTCCAGCCGCCGCCCGAGGGCAACGGCAGCCGCGGGCCGGCGGGGGAGCGGGAGCCGCGGCTGGTCTTCATCGAAGAGGCGGCGGCGGGGAGCACGGCGACGCGGGGCCCGGCGGAGCGGTGCCGGGAGCGCAGCGCCTGGGCCTCGGACGTGGAGGTGGTGGGGCCGCTGCGCTCGGGCGGCGCGGCGGGCTCGGCGCTGGCCGAGGTGCGGGTGCGGGAGCCGCGCAAGGGCGAGGCGGCGGCGGCGCCGGGCGGGCGGCTCTTCTCGCTGTGCGCCTGGGACGGGCGGGCCTGGGCGCACCACGGTGCGGCTGGCGGCTTCTTGCTGCGGGTGCGGCCGGCCGCCCCGCCGCTGGGCACTTGGCTGCTGCCGCTGCCCGAAGCGGGCTGGCTGCGGGCGCTGGGCGCCCTGCTGCTGCTGGGGCTGTCGGCGCTGTTCAGCGGGCTGCGCCTCTCGCTGCTCTCGCTGGACCCGCTGGAGCTCCGCGTCCTGCGCAACAGCGGCTCGGCCGCCGAGCGGGAGCAGGCGCGGCGGGTGCAGGCGGTGCGCGGCGGCGGCGGCACTTACTTGCTGTGCACGCTTCTGCTGGGGCAGGCGGGGGCCAACGCGGCGCTGGCCGGCTGGCTCTGCGCCTCGCTGCCCGGCGGCGGGCCGGCGGCGGCGGCCGGCGGGCCACGGGGAGCGCCCTGGCTGCCCGTGCTGCTGTGCACCGCCGCCGTCTTCCTGGGTGGCGAGGTGCTGCCCTATTCGGTGTGCTCGCGGCACGGGCTGGCCATCGCCTCCCGCACGCTCTGCCTCACCCGGCTGCTGATGCTGGCCGCCTTTCCCCTCTGCTACCCGCTCAGCCGGTTGCTGGACTGGGCGCTGCGGCAGGAGCTCAGCGTCTTCTCAACGCGGGAGCGGCTGCTGGAGACGCTGCGCGCCGCTGGCCCCCACGGCGACCTGGTGCGGGAGGAGCTGGCCATGGTGCAGGGCGCGCTGGAGCTACGCACCAAGGTGGTGGAGGATGTGCTGACACCGCTGGCCGACTGCTTCATGCTCCGGGCCGATGCTGTGCTGGACTTCGCCACCGTCTCTGAGATCCTCCGATCTGGCTACACCCGCATTCCAGTCTATGAGGGTGACCGGCGCGACAACATTGTCGACCTGCTCTTTGTCAAAGACCTGGCCTTTGTCGACCCTGATGACTGCACTCCCCTGCAGACTGTTACCCGCTTCTACCGCCGCCCGCTCCACTGCGTCTTCAATGACACGCGCCTCGACACGCTGCTTGAGGAGTTCAAGAAGGGTGAGGTCGCCGGGCCACCCTCTGCACCCCCCCCCCCGGCCTTCCCCTGCACCCTTCTGCACCCCAATGATTTCCAGGTCAGCAGCCTCCACGGGCAGCCCTGCATGGCCTCCTGGCAGGATGTGGCAGGTACCAGGGATGCTGGGGGGAATCGGTCCCTGCATGTGCTGATGTGTCGATGACCCTGGTGTCACCTGGTGGAACATCCCCGGGTGCATTGAGGGCCAGCCGCCCTTGACGTACCTGTGATGTTATGAAGACTGGAAGAGCCTTTGGCCCCACAGGTTGCTGGCTCAGCAGGTGAGCCTGTCCCTCAGGGGCTGATGGCAGCAGTGGCCTGGCAGCACAGGCATGGCACCTGCCTTGCACCATTGCCCAGACAGCATTCGCTGCTGTGTTCTGTGCAAAGGAGTTTATGACAGGAAATCGCTTCTCATGACTTAGCTTTCACATTTTCAGCTCAGCAGTGAGAAGGAGGTCTATAAAGTGTTTCTATGCAAATGGTTTAAAGAAAGGAGAAAAGATTAAGCCCTTAGAAAGAGCTGTACTTTTTTTGCAGCTGTGACAGCATTCATAATGCAGCAGCTGCCATCAGCCTGGGAGATGCTGAGAGCTGTATTTCATTAAGCATACCTAGAGAATACGCACAGCATGTGTTTTTCTCTCCCCCTGGGAGCTGTGTTTTGCCGCGTGCTACTCACTACGTCATGCTGTGGTGAGTGAGCCCAAGGAATGGCTGCAGCAGTGGCATGCTGCATTATGTAATGCGGGAGGGCAGCGCTTGGCTCCGGGGCTGCCTGGCGCCGCTCTGCCGCAGGCAGAGCCGGTCATATGAGAAAGGCCAACCTGGTCCACTCCAGGTACAGAGAAAGCCTCTCTGTGAGTCATCTCCTGCTCCTTTGTGGAGGTGGGAGGAGGAGAGGGCAGGACATTTCTCAGTGCCAGGAATGTGCTTGTCAGATACATGCAGGTCAGCATCTTCTCCGGAAATGTTCGGCTGTGTTCCCATACCACTCAGGATCACAGGCAGAGGAGTTCTATATGCCACCACCTGCCCTCTCTGCCCCTCAGCAGGACTGGAGACTCCCAAGGGAGAAAATCAGAAAATTCCTGGGTTTTATACAAGACTGTTAGCAAAAGCATTGAGATTGTTCTCTTGGTTCAACCTTGGTGAGCTTCAGTAGTCCTTGCCCGCCCCCTTCCCCCCATGCCAGCTGTCTCTTGTCTTCCTAATGCCTTATGTGCTTCACAGTTCCTTCCTAACTGTGTCTTCCTGCAATAGCACTGAAGTTCACCTGAGGTCTCTTCTTCCTCTTTCTTGTCTAGAGATGTCAGATGATTTTGGCACCCTCTCCCTTGGTGAGGCTCCCCTGCAATTTATCTGATTTACTTTGATACACTTCCCCTTCTAAATTTCTTCTACAGCATGGTATCCTATGGATCAATAGACCTATAAAAATGGGCTTGTGGTTGCTTAGTTCCCTGTCCTTTGCTTGCTGTCCTCTGTGCCCTCCTTAAACAGAGCTGTTTGGTGTGTGCTGCTCTGTCAGCTCATGGGTATGGTAACAAACCTTGCTACCTGCCTGCACTTTCCTATGCTGGTCTTCATCTCAGATGAAGATTATCCATTCTTCTTTAACATTGCTCCTTTAAACTCTTGGCATATCACTTCAGGTTCCTCCTCCTTTGTATCTGTCTGCCACTATGGCCTTCTGGGGTGTTTTGCTACAGCCCCTCTTTAGAGCTCTCCCTAAACCCTTTATCTGTTCCCGCCTCACTTCTCCTTGTCTTTTCTAAAGTACATGGTTGAAAAGCCCTGCTTTTGGTCTTCATATCTAATTCTGCATGGGGTTTAGGAATTCCAGCTCTTCCCCAAAAATGTTCTTCTTCCCAAGAATTGATGTTTTCTTCTGATTTATCTTTGCTCTATTTGTAGGCATTTGGTCACCCCTGGCACCCTGAATTTGCAAACAGTTACCCCCCCCAGCCCAGCCCTGAACCCTCCTAACCTGTATTTTTCCAGTTCCAAGTACAGTGCTGGCTGTACAGTTCCAGTTCTCGTGCTGGCTCCCACGCTGTTACAGATGTTAGCTCCCAGCTGCCTTCAGCCCCATCCACTGCTGCGTCAGCCCTGCTCACTTGACTATTTAATTTCTAAAATAAAGATTTCCCGTTTGTAATTAAGAATCTTTATCACTGTCTCCTTTTCTGTGTCCATTTGAATTATGGTGAAGTATCTTCAAGTTTGATCCAATCAAGGTTGCTTTCCATGGCCAGGTCTTCTGAGACACCTTCCCTAATTACAAGTAGGCTGATTGCTTGTTGGCTCAGCAAGTGTTTAATGAAGGCATTCATCACTTCACACATCCAAGGTGCCTGCAGGACAGCAAAGGCTCCCACTGATAAAGCCCTGCCTCTTTCTAGGAAATTAAAGTCTCTGGTAAGGATGGGCATCAACAACCACCTCCAGGTCCTTATGTCCCTCACAAACATTTAGGAAAGCCAGCTTTTCCTTCCTTTTCTCATTATTAACTCCAACAGTTTTTGTATCTTTTATTTCTTTTTGTTATTATAATGTTTATACAAAATTCCTATAGCATTTTATATCCTTCTTCCTTGGAGAGCAATGTGTACTTCTGATCTGTTTCACTAATGATTAATGTTCTGCCACATCCACTATACCCATACTGTCATTTTTTTGCATAATGTATAAGTAACACAATTTCACTGCCAGAGCTCCTTGCCACAGTACACAAACATTTGTTCTTTCTTACTGAAAATGTCAAGGGATTATTAAATACAGTGCTTTTGGATTCTTCCTCACACCTCTGACAGCACTTTCATTTTCTGTCTCCTACTCACCTATATCTCACTATTATCCTTGTTTACCTGAGGCATTTCTTTTTTCTTGCTGTTCTGTCCCAGCCTTTTTTCCTCTTTAGTCTTCCGTAGCAGGGTTTGAGGGGAAGCTTTCCTTCATTTGTTTCTAGGTATGCTCACACTAACCTCGTTTGAGTGTAGTTCCATTAAGATGCATTGGTGTTTACCTTGATTTTAATCCACAATTAGATGTGCCACAAATTAGATGTGTCCACAATTAGATGTGCCTCTCCCCCAGCAGGACCTTGTGTGGAAGGGATTACCTTCCACACACCTGTAGCATCAGCTTTCTATTGAATTTTACATTTAAATTGTATTAAAGAGTAGCACACACTCAGTAGCAGCCAGGGAGCCACTGGCCCAGTGTGGTTATGGTGTCCAAGAGCTGTGAGCTCCTGGTTAGCAAACCCTGGGCCCTGCTCCATCGCAGCAGAACTGGTCAAACTCTTCACCTGTGCCTTTTCACAGCCCTGCTGCTACAGCCATTGTTTGATTTCTCTTTCAGTTCTGATTCCTGCAGAGAAGTGGTTAAATTGGAGGTCCCAATGGGAACTGGGAAAAACCCAGAGAAGACTCCAAACAGCACCAGAGGGGCAGTCTGGCCTGCAAGAGAATAGTGTAGACTTCAACACAGCCCTAATGAGGAGGGCAGCTGCAAAAAACATGTAGAAAAAACAACATTACAGCAGCATGAGACAGGTTCAGCTGAAGGAAGGAAATACTTGTGCTGCAATATGGTTTTGACTTCATCTTCTCAGCAAAAAGAGCTCATAAATAATGAGAGCTGGACACCCAATTTGCCATCTTTTCAGGGAAACTAGACACAGTCTTTTATAGAAGGCAGACATTGTTGTGCAGCATTAACTGAGAAGTGCTAAGTGAAGGATCCTAGACAAAATGTGTCCCCTCTTCACTAGAAATAAGAAAATACATAACAGTACAGTAATTTTGCTGCCTGAAGCCTGGTGAAAGAAGATGAAAATACTGAAGGAGTGAAAAAATTGGGATACAATCTCTTGGCAATTTGTATTGGTACACCTTGGAGTACCTGGCTTTATTCTGGGCTCCCAGGAGAAAATACCTAATACACCAAAAAAATAATTGCACCATATTTAGCAAGCTACAGCTATGTCGGGAGGCAGATGAGCTTTCTGTAGGATAAACTTTACCTAGGGAATGTGGAGGTATGAGGAAGGCTTTCTGCATTTATTCAGTGTGAAATGTTGTGGGTGATACAATCTGTTTCTCCTCCTTTTTTGAAGATAACCAAGCAGTGCATGTTGCAGCTCCAGACCAGTGATATAACTCCTCCTGGAAACCTCTTCTGTGAGGTCCACCTCCTTGTTTTGTAGTGCTTCTAGGAGGTCACAGTCTTGTCCCTTTTTCAATTTGTTTGTGGGTTTTATTGACTGATTTCTGGGAGGGGGGTCCATATACAGCACTGGCACCTTTCAGCAAGTAACTTTCCTCTGTCAGAGGAACAGTGGAAATTTGCTCTTAATGTTCATTTTCCTGCAGCAGGGCAGAGGCTGAGCTGCAACTCAAATTAGCCTTCTGTGGCTTGGCATCTTTTAAGAGTTACTAAAAATAAGCTCTCCAAACCCCAAATTTCAGGCTTAGCAGGGAAAACAGCCTGTCCCGTGGAGGACAGCTCTGCCCTAGGGGCTGTCTTTACATTTCAAAATGCTCCACAGCCTCTATTAGACTTGGGCAAATGGAATGTAGCTGGAGAAGGTGCTTACATTTGCCAGGAATTGGGGTCAGTGCCATTTCAGATGCTTTGTGTACCATCCTTCTGATCCTGCAGGCACTGCAAGCACACAGTGTTGCTTCAAATTTAACTCAGCTTTCAAGAGATTTCTGCAAGTGTTTCAGTCACTCTGCTGAGCATCTTGATGAGCTGAAGCAATGCCCTCCGAAGGCAGGTATATGGGTTAAGGAGCCAGTTTTTCCCAGGGGCTATCACCTACATGTCCCCTGGAATGTGATTGCCAGGCTGAGAGCAAGGGAGCTGCTGATAGTTTTTTGTCTATCTCAGTGTCTCATGCTGCAATTCTGCCTGAAACATTACTGTGCTTTTCCCACTCAACTGTGCTAAATCTTGCTGTGTAAACCCTGGACTGCTCTACCCCACCCCAATAATCCCAGGGTCAGGCCTGCTCTGGGCAAGCATTCAGCAAAACAAGAAGGGAGCCAAGTCCTTGGGGGAGAGGGCACCCTGCCACCCACTTCCCTCTTCATAGCTCTCAAAGGCACCTTCATGCTGAGCTGTTGGGTACCCAGGAGGTCAGGATCCTGTTGCACTACAAATGGAAGATGGGGTTCTGTGTCCCCTCTAATCTTCTCCTTACCTTTCTGATCTGCAGTGGTGATAGATCAGCTATTCCAAATATTCCATCTTTTTTACAGTTTTTCTTAGGATTAGGAAAAGCACAGAAAGAGACTATGAGAAAGGCTACAAACAGATGTGAGCAGGTGAAGTTTTTGTCTCCAAGAAAGGTCTGGGTTAGGTTAGGATTTACAATTTTTCCTTCACATAGCTCTTACTCCTGTAGAGCTGTGGGACCCTGCAGCCCTCTTGGTTGTTCCCCCCCTGCTTAGATGTGCTTTTCCTCTGGACATAGAGTGTGCTTTCACCCATGGTGCAGAGTGGTGGTAACACAGGATCACACTCACACACATTTCCAGTTCAAGGTGCTCAGATCAGGGTCCCCACTTTCTTCAGATGCAGGTCAGCAAGAGGGCATGGAGATGCTGGCAGCCCCTGTGAAGAGCTCTGAAGAAAAGCACACAGAAAATAGATTTCAGTTACATCATGGTTGTTTCACAAATCAACCTTATTTAAAAATTACTCTCTCTTTTTTTTTTTGGCCTTCCATTTTGTAGCTGTAAATGGTTCAGGCACAGGTCTGTGCCTGTACCTTTGATCTCCTAATAACAGCTTCATCTCTTAACTGTAAAATTTATGAAAATTAATTTCATGCTCAGGATGTTCATCCTGTGGAAAAAGAGACAAGGCTAAAACATCTTTAACATTCCTCTGGCAGGGTACCTATATTAAAAATGATAAAGAAGTAGTCTGGGCTATAATTGAACCCAACAGCACTTTCTTTCCCAGAAGTCAAGGCATTTCTGTGTGTTCAAACCCTGTTCCCTCATTGGGGAAGATGCTTGGAGGTGGATCTATATGAGCCCAAGGTCATTTAGGTGCCTATGAAAAACAAGGCTCCTAAAAATGGGCATAAAAGCTTTGGATAGCTGTTCAGATGCTTGTTCCATCTGGAAGCTCTCAGCTGTTTATATTAGCTCTGTAATTTAGCATTTTGAGGCATTAACTTTCCACTGAAGCTGTTGTTTGAAAAGAGCAGATTTCATGTAGCTCATAAAGAATTTAGTGCAGTTGTAGCCCATGCTGAGCAGACAGTTAATCACCTATAGACTTCCTGTGCGAGAGCAGCCCTGCCGAGGCCGACAGAGCTGCTCACACAAGGAAAGTTAATTGCCCATTTGTTCTAGCATTTGCCAAACCAAGGCTTTGATGCTCAAGTGTTCCACTGTGCTTTCCTGCATCAGCCATAGCCCTGTAAAGTTTACATGTGACAGCTTGCTAGTGGGGAAGCAGCTCACCCTTATAATTCATCTCATTTGAGTTATCGAGCAGTGGTTACAATAGCACAGGTTTTGGAATCAGTTTTACAGATCTTAAAGCTGTTTTAGGTCAAACTTGGGGGCTTGTTTAAATTATTTACCCCCCTCTGTTTTGCTCCCACTGAGGCTGACCTGCTGGATAATGGCTGCAGAGGCAAATGTGACCCCTCTGGTGTCCCCAGGTCTGTCCCTATGCCACCCTCCCTTAGACATTGCTTCCATCTCATTGCCCAAATTCTGCCCTAGTACGTGCTCTGAAGGCAACTGCTTTTCCTCCCCTGCAAGAGTAGCAGCTCCCAGGGCTGGGCAGAGGGATCTAGCTGAGCTTGGCAGCATTGCCCAGGAGGGAACAAGCATGGCCATACAGCCAAGGCAGCTGCAAACCCCACACTGAAATGTATGGGGTCTGTTAAAAAGCTGATGGGAGGAGATGCAGGACCCAGTCGGGTCAGGGGGGTGGGGCACAACTTTGGGAATGATCTCATGTCCCTCAGGTGGGAAATGGGAGCATGTCAGCCCTCTCCCAGAGGGGAGCAGCTGTGAGCAGCACTCACTTAAAGGACCAGGACTAGCTGGCGTTCAGGGCTTTTTGTGACATGGATAACAGGTGGCCCGGCATGGGCTGGGATCAGCTCTCCCAGTACGGGCAGCAGCAACCATGCTGAACTGCAACAATTCTCCATTGCTGGGTACCTGCTCCATTTGTAGCGTGGGTATTAGCCTGGAAACTTGAACCTGGGGGTTTGGAGTGTGAATACAAGTGTTTATTTTCTATGAAAATAAAGAACTCTGGAGTGCTCTAACAGCCCTATTGGCTCTGCCCCCAGTGCAGTGAAGCCATGGGTCTCCTTCCAGGCCAGTGGTGCTGGGCTATTTCTAAATAATCTCATTTGCAGCTATGTGAACATAGAGCTTGAATCACATTTCTAGTGTAAATTGCAGTGTCGATGTAGGTGTTTGGCCAAAAAAAGAATTGCCTCCATCACTCTCTGACTGCCTTTAAGTAGCACCTAAGCTTTTTGTGAGGGCTTGGTGGTTTTGGGTTGCATGTAAATGTCATTAACAACAAGCTCTCAGCCAAAAGAAATAACTTTTTCCCCTTCCTCGCTCACCCAAGGACTTGTAGGAGACCAGATGGCCCCAGCGTTTGGGAGCAGAGTTTGGCAAAGGAGACCTTTTCAAAAGCTGGACTTTGCTAAGATGAAATGTAGCTGTGGCTGCTGTCTTGCAGCCAACTCCTCTGCTTTTTCCTTCTTAAGTGCCGTGTTGCTTTATAAACAGAAAAGATGCACAAACCTATGTATGAAAGGAGTGAAATAGCCTAGTCTAAAGAACATGCTGAATTTTCAGTGCCCCAGGGCTATTGATTTGGGGTTTTTTAAAGTAAATCACAGTGCTACTTGCTGCAATGTTATGTTCTCATTTCTAAATCTGTAGGCGTGGGAGGCAGCGAGCTGCTCTCTGAAATCTTGCAATAAAAGCTTGGTATGAGGAGGAGGGAATTTATACTGTGGAAAATGCCCAAGATTTGCTGTGAGAAATGTATAGTGCTGATCTTCAGCTGAGAAATGTCGTCTGCTCATCTCAGATCCAGGGCAGGGTTATTTGAAGGTCACATGATCCCCAGCAAGACGTGTTTGTGGGGCTGCCAGGCTGCTCTGGGTGTGCTTGTCCCTGCACCTCTGCAGGGACAAGAGCTGGGAGGCACTGCAGGCGAGGAAGGAGCTGTGCACCCGGCAGGAGCCCACCCTGTCACATCTTTATGCATGGATGCTGTTCACATCCCTAGTTGGGAGCAGCAGGAGAGCTTGTTGGGATGGGTTTATGGGAGAAGTGGATGCAGAGGCAGCTGCATAGCAGAGAGGACCTTCCCCTGTTTTAGGTGATCATTGCTGCTGAAGGAGCTCAGCTCTGAGCCCATGGGGAAATAAGGTGTTAGCAGCTTCCCAGAGCTCACTGCAGGACTTCTAAGCTTGTGCAGACATTGCAACAGGAGACCCCAGGGATGCAGAGCAAACAGAGGGAGCAGAAATTTTTGGCTGTGGTGCCAATGAGGGTGCTTTTAAGTAAAACTAGAGGTTCAGAATCTGTGTGCACTGGTGGGCAGTGTGGGAGCCACACAGGCAGTAAGAAACTCAGTGCTGTTCATTGGCAGGTCCAAGAAAACATTGGAGCTGGAAACCCAGTAGTTGTTTGTGGCTTGGAAGTTGGGTTCTGGTCAAGATGCTGAGCAGGACCATAAATCAGAGCAGCCAGTAAAGGAAGGGAGAGGTTGAAAAAGTCAAAACAGCTTATTGAGAGCTGGACATGCAAAAACATATAGAAATGTTTCAAGTATGCCAAAACCAAGAAACTTGAGAATGTGTCAGCAGAGCTGCCAGCTTACAAGGGGCAAGTGAGGAAGCTGAAACTGTGATCCAGGAACACTGGAACTCCAAGCAGGAGTCAGCATCATTGCAGCTGAAGATCCTGGACTCATTCTGTTTGTTTAAGGTAACATAGAGAAGATGCCTGTTAAGGGCAGGACATGGAGAAGAATTTCAGGTGCAAGCTGATGGGTTGAAAAGTGTTCAGTGTCTGCATCCAGATGGTTCCCCCAAGAGTTCTGCAGGAGCTGGGCTGAAAGCTGCAAACAAACATTCATGTTTCTGCATAAAAACCAGCTGCTGTTTCAAGGAGATGGAGGCTTTGCCCATATTTTATGAAAAACCTCAGTATTGGTCTACACAGCGATGGATAGAAAGATGAGGGGGAGCTGTTCCTGGCAATTTGATAGGAAAGATAATTAGCAACAGAATAAGAAACACCAGGAGGATATGGGAAATCAGTAGAGCCAAGGACACATTCACATTTCTGTGTTGGAGAACACTGTCTCATTGCTCTGTTAAGAGTTGTTTCATGTCAATGAAGCTGAGGGTAAGGAAGAGATGGTGTAATGTACACTTCATTCCTGCACAGGAGGCTTTCAAAGAGCTGAACAGAGTGACTCACAGCATGGGTAAAGAGGGAAGGTGGCCCCCAAAAAGAGCCAACACCTACAAACCAGTCTGGACAGCAGCTGTCCTGTAGGCTGGGCTGCGTGTCCTTGGGTTAGCACACTTGGGTGGGTTTGGGTGACAGTGTCTGCTGTGATCTGTGCCTCCCACCAAACCCTGCCCACCTCCCTGCCCACCACGCTGGGGAACCCTCTCACCAGGCCAGGTGTCTCACTGCCACTCTTTTCCCCTGCAGGAAAGTCCCACCTGGCCATCGTGCAGCGGGTGAACAATGAAGGGGAAGGAGACCCGTTCTACGAGGTGATGGGCATTGTCACCCTGGAAGATGTCATTGAGGAGATCATCAAGTCCGAGATCCTGGATGAGACAGATCTGTACAGTTAGTGTCCCAGAGCAGCTACTGTGGTTGCAGGAGCCATGGTGGGAGCCTGCACAGACAGACAGATGTGGGTAGGAAACAGGCCAGAGCAAATTGTGGTCCTGCCCCAGAGTAATTTGCTGTCTGATGGGAAAGACCAGAATGATGGAGAGATGCTGGTGCAGTGCCTCTATCTTGGATGCTCAAGATAGAGAAGTACCAGCATCAGCAGTGGTGGCTGGGCAGGGCCTGACCTAGGAACATCTATGCTGGGCATGAAATGGGTGGTTCCCAAGCTCATTTGCAACTCTGGATGATGCATCCAGCCTGGAGAGCCCAGGGCTTGTTCCTGAGGAATAAGTGTGGTTTACAATCCTGCTCCCAAGGCTGCATGCACAGCAGGTTCTTTGTGCCCCACTGCTCCTTCTGCTGCTCCACAGCAGCCCTGCCATAGGGTGCAGCCAGACATGCCTGTCCCTACGTGTGCATGTGACATGGGGCCCCGCAGCTGCAGCAGCTTTGTGAGTGACCGCTCTGCTCTGCCTGCAGCTGACAATCGGAAGAAGGAGCGGGTTCCCCACCGGGGACGCAAGCCCCAGGATTTCTCCATCTTCAGGCTCTCAGAGAGTGAGATGAAGGTGAAGATCTCCCCGCAGCTCCTCCTGGCCACCCATCGGTTCATGGCAACAGGTAACTCCCCTTGTGCAGGCCCTGCAGCACCAGCCCCACAGGGCATCTCTAAGCCGTCCCTGGGTTGGGCTGCCCCCCACTAAGCAATTTCCACCTGCTGGACCTACAGCCTGGACATTCCACTGCCCTGCCAGAGCAGATCTGAGGCTGCAGGAGCAGGGCTGTGCAGCTCAGAGGATGAGGGGCTGCCGGGCAGTCCCAGGCCTGCTGAGCATAGCATGTGTGTGTTGCCTCCCCTCTAGAAGTGGAGCCTTTTAAGTCCCCCTACCTCTCTGAGAAGATCCTGCTGCGGCTCCTGAAACACCCCAATGTCATCCAGGAGCTCAAGTACGACCGAAAGAACAAGAAGGCAGCGGAGCATTACCTCTACCAGCGCAACCGCCCTGTCGACTACTTCGTCCTCATCCTGCAGGTGCCTGGGGCAGCAGCGAGCAGAGGGTGGCAGGCGTGGCCCTGTTTTCTCCTTGCCACCTTGTCCTAGGCTGCTTCTAATAGCAACCATGCCCATCCTCTTGTGTGGGACAGCAGGGGTCCCTGCAGCTCTGGGTGGGTTAGGAGCACAGGGTGCTTGTCTGAGAGGGTTCTCCTCCTCCTTCCAGGGGAAGGTGCAGGTGGAGGTCGGCAAGGAAGGACTGCGGTTTGAGAATGGGGCGTTCACCTACTATGGTGTCCCTGCCATCATGGCTGTTGTCTCCTCAGGTGAGGCCCCTGTGGGCTCTCTCTGGCCCTGCCTTTGCTGCAGCAGCATCCATGGAGGCTAAACCAGCTGGTGCCAGGAGAAGGGGCTGGCCATGGGGTGGGGTAGTCCTGCTTTGGGGAGTGGGGCAGGAGCCCTTCCTCTGCTATTCCCACACCTCCAACTGTTGTTTCAGAAAACGATGTGCGAAAAATGGGAAGCCTGGCAGGATCCTCCTTCCTACGTAAGTATTTTGGGACAGGCTGAGGCCCTAAAACCTCTCTGCAGCACT
This sequence comes from Haemorhous mexicanus, assembly GCF_027477595.1. Lineage (NCBI taxonomy): Eukaryota > Metazoa > Chordata > Aves > Passeriformes > Fringillidae > Haemorhous > Haemorhous mexicanus. The sequence goes on along the minus strand of NC_082347.1, from coordinate 28,518,349 downwards.
GACTGGCTGGAGGAGCTATGCCTTTTCTCCCCATGCAAAACAGCTCAGACTGTGCTGAGGTAGACAGAGAAACAACATGCTGAGGGGCTGATGCAGCAAAGACCCCACAGAGTGACTTGGAGGTCCCTCTGAGGTCGCTTTGATGTCCTTTTGAAGTTTCTACCATATGCTGGCTCTCTGCTGGTGGGTCCCAGTACGGCTGGTGCTGTAAGAAGCAGTGCCCACAGGTGGGTATTATACTCATTCTAGGTGTCAGCATAACACCTCTAGACCTTGCCTTCCTGAGGCTCAGGGCACAACCTGAACACGGGCCCCACATTTGGCTGTTTGGGAATTGCAGAGATGGGTTGATTTACCTGTGAGCTATTTGCATGTGGTGGTGGGAAATTAGCTGAGTGCCAGTAAATTCCCTGCCTGCAGAGCTGGTGGGTTAAGAAGCAGATCCCCTGCTTGCAGGAGTTAAGAGGGAGCTCTGACTAGGGGAGACTGAGAGGTACCCCCTTCTTTGCTATAACCCCTACAAAGGTTTGGTCCTGTGAGGTTGAGGTGCTGCCCAGTGCCAGTCCATCACATCCCTCATCCAAACCCCAGATGTTACAGTCAGATCTGCAGTGCTGATAGTAAGCTGAGATGCTCTACCTGCCTAATCAAAACAGGGACCTAGTAAATGCAATCTTTAGGGAGATGTAAAGAGGAATGTCATCAAGAGAACAGGGGGAGCCTCTTGGGGCAGGTGGCTCACTCTGGTGGGTCCCAGTCTTTCTGCAGCTGCAGAGTTCACCTATTTCCTGCTGCTTGCTCTGCCTCTGTGCAGAAGGCTGGCTCTGGACTGATGGATTAACCCCTCAGTGCACGTTCCTGCTTTGCCCTGTGTCCACTGTGCAGTCGGTTTGGACAGAGGAAACCAATGAAATGGTCAATTTCTGCCAGAGTGTTGCTGGATGGCCCAGTGTCCTGAATCCTAGGTGAGAGTCCTCCCGGGCCCAGTGGGGCTCAGGCAGTGAGTGCTGCCTTGGGCCAGGCAGGGCAGAAGCTGCAGTGGGAGCCGTGTCAGGGCAGCCATGCATGTCTGCAGTGCCGCCTGCTGGGACGCTGCTGCTCAGGGCTCCTCTGCTCCCAGTGCTCCCCCACGACACTGCCATGAGGGGCTTTCAGCCATGCCGCCATTCCTGCCTGCAGTGGGACAGACCTGTGTCACAGCCCTGGCCAGCAAGGAAGCAGGCTGGGAGGCAGAGGTGACAGGGCATCTCCCTTGTGGTGGAGGCTGGCATCCTCTTTTCTCCTTGAAGGAAGGACTGTGAGTAGAGTATAACAGCTGAGAATTCAGACATCAGCCTAGAGCATTTAACAGGTTGTTATTAATTAACTGTTATTATGCAATTGTTTTATCTGCAGCTGATCTTTGGCATTGGTACTGTGTGGGAGGGTCAGGCAGTGGGAGCACGGAGCCAATGCTAGTGGTTATCCACTCATCCTTTACTCCCATCAGGACAAGGTCATTCCAGGCAGTGCTTCATGCTGATGTCTTTTTTATTTGCAGACCGTTTTGATTCAGGGGAGGACACAGAACAGGAATTCCTGGGAGAGCAGCAGGGAGATTAGAAAAGGGGACTGCAGGGCAAATTTCATGGGGGTTTTACATTTGAAGCAATTTTAGAACATTAATCACATAGGCAGCAGGTAGTTCCTAGAGTGTTGCAGCTGTGCTGTGGACTCAGGGGCTGGAGGTAGGGCAGGAGGGCTGGCAGCTGGGGAGAATCATGACAATGGCTAGAGTAGGGGCTGGCAGCCAGCAGGCTCACATCTCCCACTGCTTTGGAGGTGGACAATGGCAGTGGTGAAAGCAGAGACTGGCAAGTGTTAAGGAGTGCATCACTCACCCTGTGTGTTGGTCTCCCATGCTCCCCTGTCCCCTGTGGCATGGCCCAGGAGTGCTGTCCAGGGCAGCAATCACCAGCAGGGGGAATGGCCTGCCCTAGAAATTGTCATTGCTGCTGTAACCCATGGCAATAAAACATGGAAAGTGAATGTCTATGATTTACCTTCTCTGTGGCAATGGGTCAGGCAGACCCAGATGCAGAGTCCTGACTTCTTGCAGTTCCTGCAAGGATCAGCCCCCGGTGGGTGGCTCTTCCTGGCATCACCCAAAGGCTGTTGAGACCCAGGACCTTGCAAGGAACTGCAGGGAGTCTGACATGAATGCCTTTGCTTTGCATCACCGTGAAGGGCTTCTGTCAGCCCGTGCCTGTAGGTGTGGGGCTGGGACAGCGACTTTTGCACAGCATATTCCTTCTCTGCCATGTGCCTGCACACACAGAAGCATCCCAGATACCAAGTGCAGTGATTTAGCTTCCACCCATTTCCCAGGTGGCATAAGCTGACCACAAAGTCCCCTCTCCTGGCAATGGCTGGCAAAGGGCTAGAACCAAGTGCCAGCTTAACTCATGGGGGAAAGATGCTTTCTACCCATGCCAGGAAGTTGTGTGGCTCTGCAGACAGGCCTGGCAGGAGCAGATGCCCCCTGCCAGCCTCACCTCCCCTGACCTTGTCACAGAGCAACCTGCTGATAAACAACTTCCAAGTCTGTATTCCTGCCCGTGGCCCTGTCCAAAAACAGAAGCAGGAGGGTGTAAAAGGGGTGGGAAGGGATGCTGGAGACAGCAATGGGAGCTCAGCCCAGGACTGCTGGCACATGATTCTTATTCTTCTTCCTCTTGGTCTGTATCCCACCCTCACCTCCATCCCTCACCTTTCCCCTGGGTCCCCTCCTTCCCTCTCCCTCCCTCTCTCTGCAGTGCCTGTCTCAGTGTCCCGTACTTTCGCCTTCAGCAGAGGGGACTCCCTGGCTGGCTCTCCAGGTAACAGGGCATGGCTTTGGCCAGGGGCCTCTGCATGTGACAGGCTCTTTCCAGCATCCTGTCCACAGTGCCCCAGGCCCCCTCCACCCTGCATGTTGGGCAGTACCCACAGCACCCCTGGGCAACCCCTCACTGGTTGGAGCATTGGTGGCACACTGGGGCCAGCAGTCCTGCCACAGCCTCCTCGGTATGATACAAATCCCTAGAAGAATGGGATGGGGACAAGGGGAAGCCATGGGCTTGGGCTTTCTTTGGTGGGCACTTCCTGAAATTTCCTGCTCTTAGCTCTTGGGCTTTTGGCTTGCTGCTTTTGGTGACAGTGACCTGCAGCCCTCCATGCCTGCTGCCCTGCCCCTCTTGCTTGCTGCTGATCTGGGTAATAAAAAGGCATTCTAGCAGCAGAGCAAAGTCAGCATGACGTCACCTATGCAAGGAACAAACTGCCTTTGTTCCCTCATAAATCACTGACTAGACAAAATCCATCATGCTGTGTGTCAGAGGCCATCAGTCAATGTGAGTGACAGACCAGCTTGCCATGGCAGCCTCTCCTCCTGATCTGTCATAGTTGGGGCGAACAGGAGCATGCTCTTGAGACAGGTTAAGCAAATACTCACAGGCTGCTGGCTGCAACAGGAGAAATTGTGCCAAATGTGGTGCAGAAGGCTGGCATTAACAGGAGAGCTGTCAGTGACATGCAGGCAGCAGCTCTAACCTCTGCTGCTGCTGGCACCGGGTCAGAGTCCTGCCCAGTCCCTTTGGTTTGTGTGGGGCTGGCATGGCACAGTCTCCACACCAGCCTGCTGTGAGGAGGACAGGCTGCAGGACCCCTGCCAGCCCTGTGTCCTGGGGAACAGCAGCTGGAGGCGGCTGGTCCACCTTGGCCCTACAACAGCCCAGGGAACCCAAGCAGCAGCACGAGCGAGAGTGAGTGTCTGCCTCTCTCTCTGCTGTCCCCTCCCGCAGTGAACAGGTCACCGTCGCGCTGCAGCGGCCTCAACCGCTCCGAGTCCCCCAACCGGGAGGACTATGGAGGCAGCAGCACGCAGCTCCACAGCAGCAGCAACAACATCTACATGCCCGACTACTCCGTGCACATCCTCTGCGACGTGCAGTTCGTCAAGGTATGGGCAGGGCTGGCAGGGACTGTCCCACCCTGGCCACCCCTGTCCAGGAGCCCTCCTGCCCCACTGTGCCCCAGGAGCCTGGTGGGTGCCCAGTGGGTGCTGAGGAGTCTTGCACTTACTCCTGCTGCCTGGAGGTTTGGAGCCACCAAGTCTCCGAGAGGTCCTGGTGGGCCCGGTACCCACTGAGCTGGGTGCACGTCTGTGTGCCCAGGTGACCCGGCAGCAGTACCACAATGCGCTGGTGGCCAGCCGCATGGACAGCTCGCCTCAGTCCCCTGACATGGAGGCCTTCGACAGGGATTCAACCAAGGCCTCGACTGCACGGGGAACCCCACAGACACCCAAGGAGGACCCTGCCACCCTCCTGAATGAGAGGAACAGCATCATGTGTGAGTCACCCAACAGCATTCTTTCCCTGCCACAGGCCAGCATTGCATGTCCCCCTGTGCTGGGGCCCTCTGGCATGATGCACACGCCACCTCTGGGATGCAGTTGCTCATGGAGTGGGGCTCGTATACAGTGCAGGCATTTGCACACACACACCTGTGGGTGCCTGTACGTTCACACAGCTGCCAGTGTGCAGCATGTAATTCCTCATTGCCTTGTGCTCCTTCCTGTCCCCGGGGCCCCTGGCAGTTGGACCTGCTGCCATGGCTGGCATCCTGCCACGTCCTGCCCCAGGGCACAGCACCTCCGTGCCCCGTGTCCCTGCAGGCAGCCGTGCGGAGGGGCTGCGCAGTCCCAGCGAGTCAGTGTTCCTGCGCATGGAGGGCATCCCCTTCATCCAGGAGGAGCTGGCTGACAACGAGGAGAACAGCAAGCGGCAGAGTGAGTTTGGCCAGGGGGCACACACACCTGACCCCGGGGCTGGTGAGGCCCCGGTGCCCTGAGGTGCTGCAGCCATGCTGGGCTTTTGCAGACAGTGAGTGCTGCGGGACCGTCCTGGAAGCAGAGTCCCCAGGTCGAGAGGCTGGGACCAGCTCATCGCCGAGCAGCTCTGAGGAGGCGCTGGGCAAGAGGCTGCTGAGATCCCTCAGTGAGTAACTGACCCAGGCACGGCACACCCAGGGGAGAGCTCTGTCTCGGCACCCCGCTGCCTGTGTCAGCTGCTCCCCAGCCCTGTCCTGGGGACACCCTGCATGGGGCTGGTGTGGAACAGAGGACGACCTAGTTTCCTGTCAGTACCTCAGCAGAAGGCAAAACTGCACCTAGGGCTAGCTCAGGCAGAGATAGCCACTAGGTCCCAGCCCAGCCCTATGCACCCTTGCCCTGAGCACCCTTGGCTCCCAGCACCCCAGCCCTAAGCACCCTTGCTGCTGCAGGTGGGCGCAAGCAGCAGGCGTCGTCAGAAAGTGAGAAGTCACCAGAGGAAAGCTCCAATCTCGCCCCATTAATCACCTGAGCAGCAGCGTGGCCAGAGCACAGTGCTGGAGGCCCATGCAGACTGGAGGTAGGAACCTGCCTCTTGGTGCAACATTCCTTTCCCAGCAAGTGGGACGTCACTCAGTTTAAATAGTGTAAAATAAGTTTCAGGCAGCAAAGCCCACCATGGGGTGGTTTGGAGCCCGTGGAGGTGTGCGTGTTGATGGGGGCTGGAGCAGGATCAAGGGCTTTGGAGCAGGATCTGCTCTCAACAGCAGACTGGATGTCAGAGATGAGTGAGAGCTTGTCTCATGTTTTCACTGTCTGCATCAGTACACATCTGAGCTTGGCTAGGAAAGGTGCTGCAGGCTTGAGCAGCAGCAGGTCAGAGAGGGCAAGCTCTGGCCACCTGCACCAGGCTGTGCTTGTATCTTCCAGGTCTGCAGCATGGGGGTCTCCTGCCGTGAGGCTCACGTCCAATAGCAGGAGGTCTGCACTCGCTCGCTGCCTGTCCGCCCGCTCGTGCCGCCCCTCCCTGCAGGATTTGTGCAGAGCCCCATCCCCAGGCGAGAAAGGATGGACCCCCGGCAGGGCTGAACCACGCAGGCAGCCTGGACCAGCTAGCTGGAGTCTGAGGGCCCTTGCCCTTGCGAGCCGCTCCCTGGTAGCATCTGATCTCAAGGAAGAGGTGGAAAAAGGAAAGGTGAAAAAGTGTCTGTCACGGCATCCCTGCAAGCAGTGCAGGGAGGGGCAGCCCAACCCAGAACTGCCCTTTAACATCATTTACCATCCCCATCCCAGCGAGGCCAGGAGCCCTGCAGTGCCGGTGCTGCAAGATGTGGTCTCCAGCACGAGGAGAATGTGCTATTTGGGGGGTGCCACGCGCAGCTCAGGGCCCCAGCACATGTTTGTGCCGTGCCTGGTGACACGCCCACTTGCAGCGCCTCGCTCACGCTGACCATGGACACAGCCCAGCCCTCCCAAAGCCCTGCCAGGCTCAGGGCAAGGAGCCCAGCTCACCCCCAGTGCAGCCCCCTCGCTGGGGAGGGGGCTCTCCATGCTGCATTGGACCATCCTCCTCTCCACACACGCCTGCCGCTGTGAGGGAGGCTCGCACCCAGACGTCGGGGTGGGACAGACCAGTCAGTAGTTTTTGTAGAGGCTCAACGCAACAGGGATATCAACATTAAAAGTGATTTTTCCCTGAGCGATGCCCTCTCTGTGTCCATGGGTGAGGGAAAGATGCTAACCCCTCCTAGCAGGCCAGGCTGCCCTCGTACCCAGGGCCACAAGTGCCTGGAGTAACAGCACTCAGCCTCACTGAAGGAAGCAAGAGAACGGGTCAGCAAGTGCTGCCTGATTTCTCACCATGAAAGTGGGCTCTCTGTCACTCCTGCTGCCAGGAGAGCACTTGGCAAGCAGGGAGATAAGCCCCAGCAGTGCACACAAGGACTGGGGAAAACCAGGAGTTAATATCAGACCATTGCAAACACAATAGTGGGATACACGTGCTGGAGTACAGCCTGACAGATAACGACAGAAATCTCATAGTCCACCCGTGCTGATAAAACTTCAGCTGGAATAACTGCAGCCTTGTCTGGGCACTGCCCTTCTGAGGAAACACACAGCAATTGAAAAGTGGACAGAGGAAAGCAAGGGCTGGAAAACAACCTACCTCAAAGGCTGAAGGAAATAGAGTCACTTAATCTTTACTGCTGAAGGATGTGAAGGGGAGAGAGGAAGTTTTCAAATACAAAAAAAGCTGTAGTACAGAGGAAAGGAATAATCTGTTCTCTGTTGCCATGGTAAATGGGATAATTGGTAATGAGCTTACACCACAGAAAAGGAGAAATTTAGGTCACTTGCTAGGAAAAACAACGTTGGTAAGACTAGAAAAACACCAGCATAGATCACATGGGGTGGGCCAACCTTCACACCAGGAGGTCTGTAAGGGCAGAAGTGTAAGCAAATATCATAAATTAAAAAACTAACTCCTCCTGAGATGACCCCTAGAAGTCATCTTTTAACCACTTCCCCACCATCCCTGTTGTGAATGGACACCAAGAGGAAAAAAAGATCCTCACCTGCAGAGAAGAGGAAAGGCTGCCTCTGTCTCTCTCTTATATGATACGAATACTAATAAAGAACAAACAAGAGACTCCATGCACTCTGTGCAAACACAAGAAGACAGTAAGGCACTATTTTTGCCTTTTCTGTCTAAGCTGCAGCACAAGCAAATCCATCAGGCTAACAGTGACTACTGCTACCTGACACAAGGAAAGGAGCTGTCCCCTGTCTTCACAAGATCCTGTCAGAAGGCTGCTCTGTCAGCTCACAAATAGATCTGCAGTGACTGCAGAGAGCAGAAACAGATGGTCCCAGCTCTTTTTCTGTGCCAGAAACACAGGCTGTTGCTGGCAGGCCCCACTGAAGCAAGTTGGAGTAGATGGGAGTTCACTAGGAGCCTGCTGAAAAGGATGAACAGAAGAGATCTGCTTTTTGACGCCTGAGGGGCAGCCCAGGAGACCTGGGCTGGGAGGGATGGCCAAATGGAAACACTTGACCATCCAGAAAGCAACAACAGACAGACAGACAGGGAGGATGAGCTGGGCAGCACAGGGCAGTGGGGCAGAAAGAACACAAGATGAATACAGGAGGAACTGGTTGGCTTCATGTAGTTGCAGGGAGCTCTCAACAACACTCTCCCAATAAGACTCCCCTTTTAGTAGTGGCTGTGATCATCAGAGACGGAGAGGCAACATATCCTGAGAGAGAAAGGGACAGCCTTGAAACAAACTGAGTAAGTAGACAAACCAGGATGTTGAGGCTTTAATCTCAACCTGAGAGAGGTTCATATGGTTTGAAGACACGACATCACACAAGGCACGGGTAGCATTCAGAGACAAAGGTTTAATTTCATGTCAGCAACACAAAGAAGCAATTATCACAATTACAAATATTTGCTCGTATAAGGCTCAGAAATTAGGAAGGGGTGGGACGGGTGGAGAGAAGAAGCTAACAACAGCTTTACCCCTCCCCAAAATACGACTGAGTGACATTAGTTCACAAGCCATGTGAGATCCCAACCTCTGTGCTGTTATCACACAGTGCATTGCACTGGCACCAGACTTTGCCATGATCAAAATGATCAGATACATGGAGTTGATTTGGATGTGCTAAAGATGCAGCTCTAAGGGCCTGGAGACCAGGCTGCTGTTGTGAAACAAGAGCCAAAGTGGCTCATGCTGCCCCCACCTCCTGGGGGCACTGGCTTACCGTATTGCAAGGACCACTTAAAAAATGTCAGAAAACAATTATCCCTGATTGAGCTACTGCTCCCATCTTTATTAAACCCCAAGAGGTGTGGGAAAAGGCAAGCCATGAGCAGAGAAAGACATGGACTACACACTATAGCTTTGGTGACTTCATGTAAGTTTGGTTGTTCATGTGCTTCATTGGATTTTTGTGACAGCTTCATGGATGGATTTGGCCACATAGTCCAGGTTTTTGGTAGTTAGACCACACATGTTGATGCGCCCACTAGCCATCAGGTAGATGTGTTTTTCCTTGACCATGTACTCCACTTGCTTAGCTGGGAAAACAATTGGACATCAGGTCAGAGCAGTGACCCACAGCTCAGAAAAACTCAAAGAACTAGTCAGGGATATTTGAATCCTTCACAACAAGCAGAAAGGTTCAAGCACTGGCCACTAAAATACTGCCTGATGCTTCATCCCTCCCCATCCACAGACGCAATGATGCCAAAACTCCAGTGAGACCGAGAGACTCCTGCTCGGACTGCTTCAGCCCAGTTCACCCATAGCAAAACTGCCCCCACCCAGTCCTCCCTTCAGCAGGCCCTCGGATACTTACGGTTCAAGCCTGTGAAGCTGAACATGCCGATCTGCTCTGTGATGTGGTTCCAGGTGCCTGGGGTCCCAAGGGCCTCCAGTCGAGACCGGAGCTCTGACCGCATCAGCAAGACCCGATCTGCCATTGTCTTCACATTGCCCTTCCTGCAGCAGGCAGGAAGCACAGCATGAGGGTGAGCACCCATCTGGTTTGAAGCCATCTGGCCAAGCCTGACACTCAGGGAGACAGCTTCCCTCCCTTGCCCTCTCCCACTGGCCCTGGCAACACGTACCACTCATCAAAGAGCTGCGGGGACGCAAGTGTCGTTGCCACAATGCGCGCTCCTTGGGAGGGAGGGTTGGACCAAGTGGTGCGCACAATCTTCTCCATCTGGGACAGCACGCGCTGCACGTTGTCTGCATCCTTCCCCACCACGGTCAGGTTCCCCACCCGTTCATCTGTGGACAAGCCAAGAGATGTGAGCCATTGGTTCCACATGTCGTGGCAAAGCAGAGAATTCCCCACCCCTCAGCATGCCAGCCCCATCTGTCTGGGTATGATGCTACTGGGCCAGCGTACTGCCAGACACTCACTGTAGAGCCCAAAGTTCTTGGAAAACGACTGTGCACAGAAGAGCTCAAAGCCCTCGGAGACAAAGTATCGCACAGCCCAGGCATCCTTGTCCAGGCTGCCAGAGGCAAACCCTTGGTACGCTGAGTCGAAGAATGGAAACAGGCTCCGGCGCTGCAAGGAGGAACAGTGTTAGAGGGAAATGCCCTCCCCACAAGCTCTCTTTTACCCCCCACAGTACCCGCAGGAGGGAAAAATGACCACTGAGTTCCTGTGGGAATTCAAAGGAAATATGGTCCAGCAACACCAGACTGAAATACTTTCTTTCTACTGAGGTGAAAGAATAGAAAGGCTAAAGTGGTCAATAAAAGTCAATGCAGGAGAAAACTGCATTTGAGGACATGAGAAGTGCACCACTTTATATGCTACTATCCAGCACCTGCCTGCAGATAATCCTTCCAGCAGGAGAAACCTCACTACAGCCCATTCCATAGAGTGTGAAAACGAGAACCTGGAGGCACAACAAGAACTGCAGTGCATCTCTCCTCTCAGCACAGACAACCAGCATTCTGTTGTCCACCTCTCCCTTCAACACCTGCCTTGAGGGACTCTTTCAGCTTCTGCTACATCTCATGCCATACCCTCAAAGCCCATTTCAGATGCAAATGCTCTGGCTGGCTCAAGAGCTATTTGCCCCCTCAACATTACTTTAGCCCCAGCAGCAGCAGCCCATACCTTCATGACAGCAGCAATCTGCTTCCACTGATCAGGAGTAGGGTCTGTGCCTGTTGGGTTGTGCGCACAGGCATGGAGGATGAAAATGGAGAACTCCGGAGCTTTCTGAGGAGAAAACACATCTTGGTCACACACTCACATGGACAAGACTGGGCACCTGCAGCACAGGGAGAGGCCTGGAGCTGCTTTGGGCAACAACAGCCTCTTTTGCAGTGATCCACTTCCCAACACAGCACACCAGAGCCTAGCCAGCTGTAGATGCTGACAGTACAGCACCAAGCTCAGCACATCCCATGCCAGTTTTACTCACCTCCATGTCACTCAGCAGCCCCTGGAGATCCAGACCCCTCTTGGCAGCATCCCAGTAGTGGTAGGTTCTAATATCTTTGAAGCCAGCATCCATAAACACAGAATTGTGGTTCTCTGAGGAAAGAAGTAACTTCTCAGAAAAGCACACCTTGTCTCCAGCAAGCTTCCTTCTCCAGCCCCAGCACCTCCCCTTACACACAAGAGAAGGCTGCTCCCTCACTGCCCCGGGCCCTGCAAGGAGCAGGGCTGTGCCTCCCTCACTCGCTGACCCACAGGGCTCCCTGAGAGCAGCACTCACCCCAGGTTGGAGTGGAGACATAGACAGGGGTGGCTGTGTTGTTGTTGCCGTTGTACCAGCGCCTCAGGAAGTCAGCACCGATCCGCAGAGCGCCCGTCCCACCCAGGCACTGAACGCTTCCCACCTGCAACAGAGACACTTGCCAGCACTGACCATCCAGGCCAGCACCACTAGCAGTGCATGGAAAGCAGAGGTGCTTGCAAGAGTGAGACAGGATCCCAAACGCGTCCCCTGGGGTCAGCTCAGTCAAAATGCCATCCCCTTCCAGTGGTCTTCAACCTCCTTCAGTCCTCAGGCCCATCCTGACAACTTCTACCGTTATAAATAGACTCCAGCCATTCCTGTTACATTTTGGCACAGAGCAGATTCTCAACTAGTAGTTTATTTCAGGAAAGGTGGTGTATTATCTGACTTGGGTTTCCTGTGGGGAAGCTATTAAAAGATGAAGGAAAACACAGATTCCGATCACAGGCCACGTTCGGCTTTTCCCCAGAACCACAACTGCCTGCACAAACAGTTTCAAGTGTATGACTTCATCAAGTAAGCTACAATCAAGAAAGACAATGTCCGAGAAACCCCCAAATCCTGCCAAAATGCAGGACCCCTACACATTTGTGCTCCTCTACTCAGTCTGCTGTAGAGACACTCCAGGGACCCTGGTGCTCCGTGTCCACCACATACCCGATTCTCCTTGATGGCAGGGCTGTCATCACCCAGGGCGATCCGGGAGGCATTGGCCCGGAACTCGGGCAGGCCCAGGATGGGCAAATACTCGTGGTTCAAGCTGTTGTCGTTGGCGATCATCTGCTCCACTTTCTTCACCACCGGCAGGACCCATGGCTGCCCCTCGTCCGTGCGGTAGGCTGTGGGAAAGGGAGAACCGTCCTTACTGCACCGGGGAGACGCTGCGCCGCCCGGCTCCCCGAGGACATGCCCGGGACACCGAGGACGGCGGCCCGGCCGGCCCCACGACCTTGACGCCCGCTGGACCTCGCTGCCCGCCCACCCCCCCGCGTCCGGCCGGGCGCTCGCCGCGGCCCGGTGACCTTTGGGGCGCGGGGCCCGCCGCCGCCGCCCGGCCGCCGCAGCAGGTGCGGAAGCCGCCGCAAGGGCACCGACCGGCCCGAGCCGCGGGGAACGGCCCCGCCGAGCAGGACGAAGCCACGGACTCACCGCCCACGCCGAGGTTGACCTTCCGCGAGTCGCTGTCCTCCCGGAAATCCGCCGTGAGCTTGAAGACGGCGACAGGCGGGGAGCGGGGGACGGCGGCGAAGATGGAGGCGGCCATGGCGGCGCAGCCACTGCGTACCGGTCCGCTCCGGTTCGGTACGGGCGGCGCGCGGCGCTGGAGGAGACGCTCACCTTCACCGGCGGGGCGGGGCCGCCGCTGGCCGTGACCAATCCGCGCGCCGCGCCCGACCCCGCCCCCGCCGCCGGCCAACGGCAGCCCTGCCGTGCCCCCGGCGCCGCCCGGGCGGCCAATGGCGGCGATGAGAGCGCCCGGTGACGCGGGGACGCGGGGACGCAGGGACCGCCCATGGCCGGGCCGTGTCCCCAGGCCGCCGCTCCGCTCTGCCTGGGGCCGGGCCCGCGGCTACTGCACGCCACCGGCGATGTGGCATCCAGTGCTGGGGGACTCCCGCAGCTGCAGAGATGGGGGGGTGTCCCGGAGTGCAATGCCCCGTGCAGTGCAGGGGATGTCGTGCCCAAGGCGGCGCTGCGGGGCTGCAGCGCTCGGGGTCACGGCACAGCGCCATAGGGCACCCGGGGCTGAAGATCGACCCTGGAGCGTAAAGCCGGGGTGAACGCAGCCCCGCGGTGCTGTGCCCGGGGTGCAGGATGGTGCCGGGGTGCAAGGCTCGGGGAACGCGGGAAGGTGTCGGGGCGCCGTGCCCAGGCGTGACGGGTCCGGGCGGGCGGGGGGATCCCAGGGCTGCTGTGAGGGCGGTGGGTGTTTCCAAAGGCACTTTCCTAATTCACATCCACCTGCAGGTCAGGGGCTGTGGGCTTACCCCTGAGAACCTCCCAGCCCGAAAATCCCAGGGTCACCTGTGCGGGTCTCCGCTACCACTGGTTAGCTCGGGACATGGCACTGATCCATGGGGTCTTCCTCCCCGCGCCTCGCTGCCAAACTCCCCGCACTTCGCGCAGGCACAGCGCTTCCCACGATGGCCCCGGTTCTCCGTGGCTCTTGCGGGCCGCCCTCCAGCCCCGCGGGGACCCCCGGGGCTCCTGGGCGCGGCTGCCGTCGGGGACGCGGCGGTGCCGGGCGGTGCCGGCAGGGGGCAGAGCCGGCCCGCGCATCCCGCCGCCGATCCCACCGCCCATCCCGCTGCTGATCTCGCCGCCCATCCCGCAACCCGCGTGGGGAGGGGCGCCCACGGCTCCGGCCCGGCCTGGGGCGGCCAGAACGTCCCACCCGAGGCTGGCCTCACGCCTTCCCGGGGAGAGGGGTCGGTGCCTCCCGGTACCGTCTCCGCTGGGAACGTGCTACCTATCTCGAGCAGCTTTTGAAGTTTGTGAGAATCTGCCCTGGTATATCTGGGAAAGACTTTGAGGGAGACGCGAAGGACGTCTCGAATAACAGCTCTGACAGCATGACACACACCACACACCCTCCGTGACATGAAACACGGGGGTACAGGACGGGAAAGGCCATGCTGTTCCCAAATGCTTTTACAGACAACCGGTGTTGTATGCTTCCTTTGTTAAGCCAGCCAAGATCCCACTGAAAACCAGTTTAGATCCTTGCCCCCTTCCATGCCCAAGGATGCACAGCCCGGCTGCCCAGGAGGGAGCCCAGGGGCACAGCCATCGCCTCCCCCGGCTCTGGGCAGCACCTGGAAGAACTGCCCAGTGCACTTTCTGCTTAGCATGAGAGTGGGGAAGAGGCAGAGCTGTCTGTCGGCACAGTAGCGTGCCAGCACTTCTGCCTTCAGAGAAAACAGAATAATGAGAAAGGCAGAGGAGCAAAACAGCAGTGCTAGACCAAAGCTTTGTTCCTGGTGATGTTTTTAGTCCAACTTGGACAAAATTTCATTCACGGCTTGAGAAAAAGCTGCATGGAAACCCCAAAAGAGCTTGAGGTCTGCTCTCTGCAATAGCTGTGAAACTCTGTAAACACCTGACCTGGCCAAGCTGCTGTCAGGGCATCCTAACCCTAACCCTACCCTTAAATCTAACCCTACCCTTAACCATAGCCCTAATCTTAATTCTCATCTCAACTGGATGAAGAACTCTTGGGTTTCTCAAGGTCAGTGGATTCTGCTAAATGAGAGATGCTGGGCAAGGAAGCAGCTGATGAAAACAAGGGCATCAGAGGGATCTGAGCGTAGCCCACTGCAGGGTGAGTCATGTTTTCTGGTCACAAAGAGTAAAGCACTGCACAAGTGGAATGCTGCAATGGGAAAAACAGACAGATCCTATTTCTGGAGCAGACAGAAGTGCTAGGGAGTCCCCAGACTATCAGGCTCTCACTGCACTTACTGGTTTCTAATCCTACCACTTTCCAAAGAGCACTGGGATACTTGGGGACATGGCCAAGTGCTTTCCCAGTGCAGAGCAGGGAAGTCACAAACGCACAGGGGTGCTGCCTGCCAGGCTGGCTGCACCAAGCTGCTGCTTGGGACTGCCAGAGCAGGCTAAGCAGTGCTTGTTGCAGGAAAAAATGCAGTTTCCCCAAATCAGCACCGTTCTGTTCCCCTTCCTCAGGAGCTCCTGGGCAGTGTGAGCTCAGTGTGCTGCCAGTCTGGTGCAAATCGTCTGTGCCGCTGCCTGTGCCTGCGAGGCCGGGGTCGCTGACCCAGCAGGAGTTACCTGCCAGAGCGCCTGGTGCCTCTGGCTCAGCCGGCGTCCCGTGCCCTTGACGGCACGGAGTGGGACTCCGCTGGGAAGAGATGCAAGAATGAGACAATAAGAGACAAAGCACAGGCTGTCGGGCCCCCGAGCTGGGTGGCTTTGCGTTAGCAAGATCCCTCTGGCCCTGAGCTTTCATCTCCTCAGCCTACACAAAGGGTGCCACCAACACGTATGTAAAAGCAGGAGGAACATGGGAGCCAGCCCTGAGGCATCCCTCCCTTCATCTCCTGCCTTGGACTGACAGCCAGCAATGACCTGCCACTCAGTGGGAAAGCTTGCACACCTTACAGAGAGCGAAGAAGCCCCCGGGCACGCATGCAGACAGGGCCCCCCGCACTCAGCTCCTCCTGGGAGCCAGAGGCAGGGGGGCTCACAGCCAGCCTGGCTCCTGCAGAGCTCAGCCTGCTGCAGGGATACAGCGACCACTGGGGACCAGCTGATGGCCTCCCCACACCATCAAGCCTCATGTGGTCTTGGAAAAAAGCCCTTTTTATGAGGGTGAGCTGCACTGACCCCATCCCATTCACTCCCTCTCGCAAGATTCACCCTCACACCCCTCGGGCCTCTGCCACATCCTCTCCAGAGTGCCCTGCCCAGTGCTGGGACACTGTCAATCCTGGCATCACAGTGAGGGTTTAGCAGCCTGCTCATCCCCGTCCGAGGCTGGGTGCAAGCAGTGTGTGGCATGGAGGAGAGCTGAGGCTGTCCCCAGCGGGTGCCGTGCGGGGGATGTTTTCCCAGCATCCTCCAAATACAGATGTTTTCTCAGCGCAGGATCCAGACAGAGGAGGGTAAAATGTTTTCATTCCAAGCTCTGGAGGTCAGGTCATGGTTTGTCTAAATGGCTTTTGTTGCTGTAATTATCAGATTAGCTGATCTCTGGCGGTGCATTTAGGGGCAGCTACATTAGCTGTGGATCCTGACCCCTCCACTGCCACCCTGCCCAGCTGGGACAGTGGGTTTGCACTGGATCAGTGGGGATTGGGGATGTCATGAAAGCCAAGTGAAATGCTCAGGATTAGTTTTGAGCTGGTACCCAACTGGACCCTGGCACAGGAGCAGGCAGTATATTTGAGGAAGACAGCAGCAAGTTTCCTTGACCTCACAGCACACTGAGCCGGGCCTGAGCCTTCCCTCCCACTCCAGCCTGCGGTGCACAGCAGCCATGGAGCCTTGTCCCGGGCACCCGCCTGCCGCTGCGGCTGATGCTCAGCATGCAGACACGGGATGGGGCCATCTGTGGTGCCCTCCCTCGCTCAGAGCTGGTGGTGCTTGCAGGCACCAAGCCCAGCAGACCCTAGGGGAGGGTGGTCCAGAACCGCACCGTGTGCCTGGCCTGCGGGAGCCTGGGGCCCGTGCCTGGCCGCAGAGCGCTGTGAGGCTGGGCAGCCCAGCAGCCGGCAGGGCACAGCAATAGGAGCGTGAGATACCGGGCGAGACACAGAGCATGACAGGGAGAGGAGAGAGCAGGCTGAGGGACAGATAAAGAGGGATCAGGAGTTTCCGGCCCCGCCAGCCCCTTGCCGGGTCCGTGAGTCCATCTGTCAGCGCCTGCGAGCGCTGATGGCATCGGGCCCGGGTGACAGCCGGGGCTGCAGCTCCTGCCGAGGGGCACCGACAGGGGCGGGACGGGCCCTGCTCCCGCCCTGCCGCGGCTCCAGCGCCGGACAGCAGCCCGGAACGAGCCCTCGCAGTGCCCTGCAGGTGCCCCCGAGCCTAGGCTCCCGGCCACGCTGCCTTGCAGCACCCACCTCCTGTCCTCCTGCACCGCCACAGCTCCACTGCACACACAGACAGGGAGTGCCAGGGCCTGCACACACTGGCACAAAAATAATCGGTACCCACTCTGCTGAGCTGCAGATCCACACCTGGGTGCTCAGAGGTTGTCTGCTTGGGCACCATGCCCGTGGCAACCCCCTGACACATCATCCCGCCTCCCCTCTCACCTGTGGGTGGGAGAAACAGGAGATTCCCTTGAGCAAAGCAGGAGCTCTACAATGAAAGAAATCAAAATCAGGAAAGATTTGATTGTTTCTCCATAAAACAACTTATTTAAAATGTAGCTTCACTGCATTTCAGTTTCTGAAGTTTTATAATGCCAGAGCATAACGCTCCAGTGAATGAATGCTTCTGGAGCAGAATATCTACGTCTTGTCTTTCAAAGAATATTTCAATCCTTTCAAATGCTTCAGAAAATTTCAACAGGAAAATTTTTCCTTTAAACATCATGCTCCTACAGGAAGTTTTGGCTTCAGCAAAACGTATATTAAAAAAAAAAAAAGTGAAAGCTATGTTCCTGGTATTTTGTTAGTTTTCCTAATTGCATCATGACAGAACTTGGTTTACTCCAAGTCCATCTTTGCTTCCAGCTCAAAGCCAGAGAACAACCCGGGGCAGCAAGGACAAAGTCTGTGCACCCCAAAAAGGAGCATCTCCACCCACCTCATCAGGCTCAAACCTCTCCTGCCACTGCAGCTTCTTGGGCAAAGCCAGAAGCTTGCTATTTCTCTAAATCCATTTTGCACATTCGTTCTGGAGTCCCAGGAATCCTCGCTTGGCTTATGGACCACTCATGGCCATGCTTGCCTATTCTGTGTCTACTCATTCCCATGGGCACTCAGGAGTTTCCCCTAATTTTTCCTTTTGCATCAGCACCTGCTGGCAGATGTCAGGGGACTGACCCACGCACTGTGACCTGCTCAGGCACTGACACCTGGTACCATGGTGCATTGAAGGTGGTTTCCTAAGGGTGTGGAAGACCAGCAGGGGAAAGGACAGGCACTTCTCTGTCAAGGCATAAGACTTCTGCACAGCCAAGGAAATGGGTTTTGGAACATCTGACAAGAGGAGATAGCTGCCATTCCATAAGGCAGCAAACCTCCTGGCCAAGCCTCTGCCCTCTCACCAGTGAGCCTGGCTCAAGTGTTGGGATGGAGACACTGGATGTGTTGCAGGAAGCTGCTCTGCCATGGCGTACCCAGGCTGCCAGGCAGCTGTGGGTGCTGTGCCCATGGGGCTGAGGCAACTGCAGCACAGCCGGTCCCAGCTGGACCCCTCTGGACAGGGTGTGTCCCCCAGTACAGCCAGGATAAGGCCAAGGAAAGGGAGTCCAGCTCTCTTGCAGGGAGCCCAGTGCTGTGGGTAGCTTCAGGACCTTGGTGTAGGAGCAGATTTACTGAAAACAATTTATTTAATATCAAAAATAATTTCTTGCAGCGTTTCAGCTGGCGTCAGCCAAGCGCTTACTCACCCGGGAATTCAAACAAAGGCAGGACTGGCGCCCAGCCAGGGGGTCGGGCGCTGGGTGGTCGTGTCCATCCCGGCCTTGGACACGCCTCTGGGTCACTTGCAGGCTTGTGGCATGATGTCTCCATTTATTTATTGGAAATGTTTGAACAGGAAATGCTAATGGTTTGGGTTTGTGGAGACAGCTGGAGGGGTCCGGACGGAGCTGCTGAGAAGGGGAGGGTGCACTGGGACAGGGCAGGCCAGCAGAGAAGGGAGAATCAGTGCTGCCACTGGGGATTTGTCCCTTGTGTTTGTGGTGAAGAGCCCAGCGGGAGGTGAGGCCAGGGAGAGCCCTGCCAGCTCTGCTGCCTCCTCCTTCACTGCAGCCTGCATCCCAAAGGGCAGGGGTGCACGGCAATGGCACGGGCAAAGTGGTGAAGGAGGAACAGCTGCCACAGGCCATGGCACATCTGATCCCATCGCCAGACAGCTGGGTGTCTATTAGCGTGGGAGAGATGTGAAAGTGCTGCCTCCCCCTACAAGGGGGTCGAGAGGTTCCTATGCAGCCCAGCTCTGGAGCGGGCTGTTCCTGCATTTGCTGATAACAGCGGAGGTAAAGCCTGACCCAGGAAAGCAGGCAAGATCCGCAGAGATAAACTCCCCGCAGCAAGACAAAGGCACTGACCTCCTCACTGCACCAGCTGCCGCATTCCCACAAGCACAGCAACAATTGCCCAGGAGCAGCCCTGAGACCTGCACCCAGCCCCACTGGCCAGCCACCAGGAAAGGCCCCCGTGGCAGCCAGGAATGCCTCTTGTCAGGATCACGGCACGGAAACCACAGCTTGGGGTTTTTAACCAAATCTGCTGTCCGTACCATTTTTCTGAGCAGTGAGAGCAAAGAGCTTGCTGTCATTGCTTGCTCCTCATTCAGCATGTTGGCCCTGCTGTGTTGCACAGCCAGAGGGATGCTGTACAAGCACCCCTTTGTATTTCCTACCTCACACTTTTATCTGCACATTTGCAGTACAAACAGGCTTTACGTTTCATTCCCAAACACAGCCGAGGGTCTTACGCACTCACTGATGCAATTCAGGTGTTAGTGCCTGGAGCCCCATGCACCCAGAGCACAGCCAGGGTACTGAGTGTCAGGCAGGAGCTCAGCTCTGTCTCCTCCTGCCCTGCCTGGGACCCACCCATGGACCAGGAGGCTGAAGCCTGAGTGGCATTTCCCCATGTCAGGTCTGCCCCAAGAGAACATCAGCTGAAAAAGGCAGAGGCTCTTAATGGGATTTGCAGAACACAGCTCAGTTACACACCATACGGCTGTTGTCTCAGGCATGTTTTTAAAATCTTTATCTCTGCATCATTACACACTGATCTACATTTGAAAAGAATCCCTCCGGTTCCCTACCTCTGAAATGAGGATAACTATCCTTCACCTCATAGCAGGGTTATGAGGATAAACAGATTAAAGACTGTGATATTGTTGCAAAGAAGGTTAAACAAGCCCCTGTGACAGACAGCCCAGGGGCAGGGACCAGCATCAGAGCCATGCACGCCGACCCACGTCTGCACCATGCTAATGACCCCAAAATCCCAGCGACAGGTTTGCCACTGTCTGCCTTCCCAGGACGCAGCTGCAAGCCTGCAGAGGGGATAGTGCCCCGGCCCAGGATGGGTAGCTGTGCCCTGAGAAAGGGGAGTGCAGGGGCACAGGGGGAGCAGGGGCTGGGAGGTGCTCATTAGTAGCACAACGTTTCAAGAGGACTTCAGAGATCCAGGTGCAGCAACAAGGGCCTGTGGGCAGTGGAGTGCAGCAGGGCAGCTGTTCCCTCTGCACATCCCTCCCTGCAACCTCAGAACAGGGCAACCCTTTTCTGCTGCCCACAGTCCTGCCCATCCCTGTCCCTCTAGGTGCCCTGGGCTGGCAGGGACAGTGGGGAGATGTGCACTTCTGCAGAAAGAGCTGGTGGGGGAGAGGATGAGCCGGACAATTACTGTCTGGAAAGTCTCACCCGGCTCCCTAGTAAAATAATGGCACAAATATTAAGAAAAGAAGCTCTGTAAACATCTAGAGGATAATGAAACCATGAGCTATAAGCAGGATGGGATTTGTAAATAAAGGGCTGTGCCAAAAACAACAAGCCCTCCATAATTGTTTTGGATAGAAGGACAAGATTAGTGCGGGAAGGAGACTTGGCGGATGTCATGAGAGGAGACCTGGAAGCACCAGGTTTGTCCTCCTGCCTGGCCATTAGAGTCTCTGGCATGTTTGGGCAGGTTTAAGGAGGCTGACCTGTGCAAAAGGTGCCCCTCATGGCATGGCAGGCACCTGGGAACATACCTGGCCTCTGCAGCTGAACACCTGCACTCCCCCAGCCTATCACACCAGCACTGCAGCAGCTGCTCACACTTTGGCCACCTCAGAGCTGCCAGGAGAGAGCGAGGCTAAACCTGAGACCCCATCCCAAATGAGACACATCTCGCTACCACATCTCACAGGGCTGGGACCCATGCTGTGCAGGAATAAGCCAGCTGGACAGTCATGGAGTGGCAGGATGAGAAACAAAACCAAGCAAATCCAGCAGCGGGAAAATAATGCTGGTACCTTCCATGATGTTTCCCAGGTTTGGACAAAACTCTGTCTTTTGTGAACATCAAAATGGCATGTTCTGCAGGACTGTAGGGTTCCCTGCTGCTCTCAAGTACCAGCTTTTTGGCCAGACATACAGGAAATGTGCATGCACCTCCTTGTAACCAGCCCTTTGAAATGCTACTGTAAAAGCACACGTAAGCACCACCAGTCATCAGCACTGCACAGGACAAACTTGTCCAGTGCAGACATTGCACGGAAGGAAAAGCAGAAGCCTGGCCAAGCTGTACTTGATTTTGTACTGCAGCCCTGGGCCTCTGCAGCAGGCAGCAGTGCCGGGCTGGGTAACATGCACCCGCGGCATGCAGGGCAACGCACGCTTGCAAAGCCAAGATGAAATGCACCATATATGGTGAAGGTATTATTAGTCCATGGCTTCTTCCTAGGATCTTCTGAGGAAATCCTGCTTGAAAATGGGGAACAAAGAGGTTTGAATGTGTCTCAAGCAGGGACTTGAACTGCCCACAGGACCAAAAGCAATGGTTTCAAAGAGACAGGGAGCAGTGAGGTGTCAGAGCCTTGGGTATCTGTGAGGTGCTTAACAATATTCTGGTTTAGTATTTGTCATAACAAATACTGATTGCCCACCCATTACCTATGCCCTGACTAGCTTCCAAAAGTTGTTCTCAGCAGGGAGATGTTGCTGCAATGGTGTCAGCACTGGTCTCCAGGTACCCAGTGCAGGCACAGGCCAGCTCAGAGTTGGCACCAGTTTGCTGCTGCCAACCCTGGCTGCAGCCCTACAAGTCATGGAAAAGATGGAGTACCTGCTTGTGGGTTTTGACTGAGCCGGATGCCAAGCTGGATGTGTTGGCTATCCCTCTGGGTGGCAGGGGCTAACAAAAGACGCTGGCTCTGACAGGGGTTGGTTTGGGGTCCTGAGGGTGAGCAACTGGATGTGAGCTCAGTGCTGGGACCACATGGTAAAATGCTGTCCTGGGCACCAGAGCTGGGAGTGCAGCAAATGGGAGTTGTGAGGCAGTGCTCTGTGCAGCAGAGGATGGGAAGCTAACCCTGGGATACTGTGAATAGCCTGATGCCCCACTTTAAAAGATATAGATGAAGTGAGAGATGTAAATGTGATTCCCACCCCCCCATATTTCCCACAGCATCCTGCAGACAGAATGGGGAGGTATGGGCTGGAAGGGGGAAGACACAAGGTGGCTTGAAAACTGAGTGCAGTGATGGAATCTGCGTCTTCAGACATTTCCAAAATTCAGTGGATCAAGGCCCAACCAGCGGGCTGTACTGCCAGAGTCCCTGAGGCCAAAATTATTCTGTGAAATGAGAGTGCAGAAAACAAGCACAGAAAAGACATAGTTGCAGGAGAATGCACCCCACAGTGACAGAATCAAGCTCAACCTGTTTTCTTCTTAAAAAAGCTCAAGAAATTTGACTGCTATGCACAAGTACTCTCATAGTAAGAAAATACCATGTGCTAACATCTTTTTATTCTAGCCAAAAAAGGCAGAACAAGAATCAATGGTTGGAAATTAAAAGCCAGACAACCCTGCATAAGAAATACGACATACATTTACTGAGCAATGCTGATTAGCTGGTGGATTAACCGTCAGGGATTAAATAAGACCAAACCATGAACTCCCTTGCGCCTCCAGACCAGATGCTTTTGTGCATTAGTGAAACCCCAGGTTATCTGGATCCAGAAAGAGTAACAAGACAAGGCAGTCGGGGAAATCAGCATAGGTGATCTAATGACTAACTCTGATCTTAAACATCGTGAGTAAAAATACATCGTGTTACTAATACACATAGAAAAACTCCCATTGCACAAGCTCACTATAAACACTGGGCAGTTGACATCTGCAAACCCACAGATGGAGGGGGACAACAGTTGTTGCTCCTGTTTTAGAAACAGAAAAACACCCAGCCCACAGACGACCTGCAGGGGCCTTGAGAAAGGGCTGAAACCAGGAGTGAGGCTAGAGCTTGGAGCACCAGGAATCTGTCAGCAGTGAATACATGAGAGACATGGGGTGTGCCCCAGGATGCTCCTGGATACTGTGTATTAGACATGTGGCACACTGGGGTTGGGAAGAAATGGCCTTTCTGTACAGAGCTTTGGGGAGTCACACAAGGCATATGACCATTCCAGGAAAAGTAGGGGCAGAGTGATGTACAGAAACAGGGGAAAATTTGGATGGGGAAAAAAAATGGTTAGGAGTAAATACCGGAAAACCTCAAATTAATAATACCAAATGAAAACCCAAAAAATGAAATACCAAAAAACCCCCAAACAAAAAAACCCAACCAACTAAAAAAAAAAAACAAAAACAAAAAACCACCCCAAAACCACAACCCCCCCGCAACCCCCCCCCCCAAAAAAAAAATCCAAAAAAACCAAACTAAAAAACCCCCCAAAAAAACCCCAAACCAACAAAAAATCCCAACAACAACCGAATGGAAACCTTCACTGCTGAAGCAAAACACACCTGGCAAGGACCAGTCCTGAATAGACTGGCCACAGGCAAAATGATCTTCCCTCTTTTTAGTATCTGTATTCACAGAATTATAAAAAATAAGCCTCGAAGGCCCTTGAAAGGTCACCTAGCCTGTCTGCCTGCCCCCAGACAAATCAAACCCTTCCTGGTGGAGCTTTTGTCTAAACTCTTCCTAAAAGAAGCCTCTAGTGGTGAGGACGGCTCCCAGGAAAAACAAGTTTTAATCCCTTTTACCGCAATCATTGCAGGGTGAGTCTGTGGCTTCTTCTACCCACCTGAAAACAAGCAGTAGCCCATTATCTCATACTTTGTAGCAGGGCTTTATGCATTTAAAGACTTTTATCTTATTTCCCTGTAGTCTTTGTGTTGTGATACTAAGCTACCCTTCAGCCTTCTCCAGTATGTCATGTTTTCTGAATTTCTGATCTTGTACTTCCCTGGGCTTTCTCCAAGAACAGCAACTTGAAATGCTGAGCCCCAAGTGGGATCCAGTGCTGAGTCTGACACTCTTTAAATGCAGCAGGATCACATCAGGTGTCTTACAAACACCTTGTTCATATGTCCTGGTCTGATTTTGCTCTTCTCACTTGGGCTCCACTGTCACCTCCAGCTACTTTCCCACAGAGCAACCTTACTCATTCCCCAGCCAGTGCCTGCAATGTTGATTTTTCCCAACTCACAGAAGAGCCTTGTATTTGTTCTTATCAGCAGGTTTATTTCAAGTTTCTTCACCTTCTCAAGAAAATCATTCTTGCAGACTGGTGCTGCAGGTGAAAATCACTGATGAAAGCACTGACTATCCCTAAACCAAGACCAGGCCCTGTCTGAGGACTGAGAATGGGAAACTGCCCTTTCAATACCTTTTCCTAGCCAGCTGTGCCCTCATCTAGCCACACACTCACCTAGACCACATTTTGCCACTACTCACAAGAATTCAAGAATTTAATGTGGAAATGGGACTAAACTCCTGTGAAAGCCAAGATTTAGCACATCTTGTCCTTCCTATGTCAGGCAGCACAGAAATCCTCAGGTAGAAAATTTGGTTGATTCAGCTCTTAGCTGATGGCCAAAGCTGTCACTGGCTCATTATTCCTGCTCTTGTGTTGTGTCACTTTATGATGTATTTGCCTGTCTTCAGTCTGTTTATGATCTGCTTATGTCAAAGGTCCCTTTTTCCTTTACTTCTGCACCCTAGTCTTGAGTAAAGCTCAGGAACTTGGAAAGCCACAAAGATTCATTTGGGGAAAAAAAAAAAAGGGAGGGAAAAGAAATACTCAACAACTACATCCTCAGAACTCACATGTTTATCCAAATTCATCTGAACCTTCTGGGGACAGTGACTTTTTAGGGTAAAATGAAAACAAGTTCAAGTGACTTTTCCATCCCTGTAACAGTACAGCAATTCCAGCCAATCTGAGACAATTTTCCAAGAAGATTTCCTGCAACCTCATAGTGATTAAAGGAAATAACATTGTGAATAAAGGGACATTCTTCAAAGTCAATGAAGGAGCCACAAACTGTACATTCTCACAGAGGGCCGGAAAGTGCCGGCGCGAGGTGGATTTTGTGGTGCGTGGTCCCCCAGAAGGAAGAGGGTGGGCTGCCACTCCATCCCTCTTCCCCAGTCAGGGGTTGTGACCGGGTTTCTCCTGGAGCAGGCAGTGAGGGAAGAGGGTCCCCAGGCTCTCCATGCTTGAGGCCAAAAGGCTTAGCCCCACAAGCTCTGGCTCCCCACCCCCAGGTGAGAATTCAACAGGTTTGGGGTCAGGTGGCAAGGGGCAAGAGCCCCCTGACCCTCTCAAATCCCAGAGTGACTACACAAAGAGCAGCATGCCACCATGGCTGTTTCATGCCACAACCTTCTTCCTAGGAATCTCCCCATGCCTCGCTTAACCTCAATCAGTGCCTCAGTGCCTTTGCCTGGGATTGACACAGGAAGGTGAGCGGGCCCAAAGAGCCGCCTGGGCAGAGGTGAGAGCACTTGGCTGCCATGGGGAGTGGGGTCCTGCCCATGGCCACCCCTGTCCCTGCGGGTGCCCCGACACTGGGACCAGCCAGGCAGGGAGGAGCCTACACTCCAAATGGCCGGGCAAGGGCACTTTTAAAAGCCCACCTTGTTAGCTGAAACAAAGAGAAGGGGGTAATGAGGAAGGGAGAGGAGAAAGGTGAGAGGGGCTCCCTGGCAGCCTAAACACACAGGCTTCCGTTGATGCTGCGTAATAAGGGAATTAGCTAATGAGCTTACTGTGGCACAGGGACAAGTCCTTTAGAAATATCATGGCCACCTGGGGAGGCTTGCAGAGGAGCCGGGCGGCCTTAATCTGCAGTGCTGGAAAGACAAGCCCCCTCTGCCCCTCCCCAGCCCTGCTTCCTCCCTGGACAGAGCGTGTCCCAGGGTGCCACAGAGGGCCGACACAAATCCAACAAGAACTGGGCATGAAGAGGATAGTAAAGAGTGGTTAAAAAAAAAAAACAAACAGCCCGTGCTCACGGCTGATCTTAGACGTCCCTGCAGTGGGGATGGGGCTGCTCGGGCACCAGCGCGATCCAACTGCCCCTGGACAGACAGCGCTGCCCCAGAGAGCCAGCAGAAGGGATTCCAGAAGTATGGATTGCCTTTCCCTGCCCTGGCAGCTGTGACGGATATGTCAGACAAAACCAAATAACTCCAAAATATGGTTTGGGTGGTTTTTTGCAAATGTCCAAACACAGCCTTTTAAAATCTGAGGCGAATGCAAATTCATATATAAGTGCCTGTGAATGTGCTAATTTGAAGTGAAAGTGGGTGAGAGAATCTGATGTTGAAAGTCACTTAGAACAATGAAACACTAAATATACAAATACTCATCAAATACTTATTTAGAAAGTGGCTTTAGACAGTGAACAGGCTGGGTTCAAAAAAAAATTATTTGCTGATTAATACTGAACTCATTGAGGAATTTGGGCATGTGGCAGTATTTGCATGAATTAGAGCAGGGGAAATATGAAAGCATCAAAGACAGAACACTTCTCCAGTGAAAAAAGGGACAAGCAAAAACCTCAGCCAAAAATAAGACTCCACTTAAAAATTACTCTCACACTAGTGAAGACATGACCAAACCCATGTATTCACTAGAAAAATGTAAATTGATGATTTTTATTATCATATTGAGGCAGAATTATTATTAATGATGTAGAAAAGAAATTATAAAACTTACACTTATTCTGTAAAAAAATTGCTTAAAATTTTCTAGCTCAAAAATAATTAGATTGACAACTATTCTATGGAAACCAATTTCATTTAACTTTTCAATGGGATATTTTGAACTGATTTTTTCCTTTCAGTTTTCTAAAGCAGAAAGCTGTTCGAAATTTGAAGGCATTGTGTTTCCAGGTTTTCCTTGTCCTCTTTTTGTCTGCTGCCCTGAAGCTGCTTTATGATGGCTGACATTCGTGCTGGATTTCCTCTTCTCTTCTGATCCTTTATTCCCTACTCCAAGCTTTACAAAATTTTAGCATTCTTGTAAAAGAAAAAAAGAAAAACCCTAAATGCAATCTCGCTTCCTCAGCCACCAGTTAGTTGTAACAATAAAAGTAAAAGAAGAAAGACAAAAAAATTGTCAACATTTAAATAATTTTTCAGCTGTAGTAGAAACAATTATGCCACTCAGAAAATGGCTGGATCAACAGCAAAATTATCCTTTTTTTTCTGTTTGTTTTTTTTTTTTAATATGAAGATTTTTTTCTGAAATACTTTAGTTGGGTTTTTGGTTTTGTTTTTGTGTTTTGGATTTTTTTGTTTGTTTGTTGGTTTGGTTTTCAGTTGTTGGTTTTTTGGTTTTTTTTTTTTTGTGATAGGGAAAAATCAGGGTCTGTTTTCTAGGCTGCTGCTTTCTGATTAGTCTTGACGATTAAGGCCCTGGGGTCCCAACCACCTTGGGGATTCAGCTCCCACACTGCCAGCTGGGGAGAGAAATCTCTTGTCTGCTGCACCAGGAGCGGCAGCTTCTCCTGCACCAGACCGTCCAGCAGAAGGGCTGACATTAGGGGAAGCATGGCTGCAGGGCTCAGAGGTGACACGAGCCATGGGGATGACCCCACTGCTGTGGCAGCAGCAGGTGTGTGGGGCTGCAGACACCCTGACTCCACACTGGGGGAGATGCCAGTGCTGGGCACAAGAGCCTCACACACCTGCAGTGTGGCTAAAGGGAGCAAAACTGCCACAGCTGGCATTTGGGAAGGAGGGTGAGACATTCCCTTGCCTTTCCAGTTGGTCACGGCTGCCCCAGCTCTGAGTCCAGCACAATGAACACAGTGAGTGGTGCCCCAGGTGCCCGCCCATGCAGGGACCATGCCCCAAGAATTGCCCCTTCCCGGGCATGGTGAGGTGGGGACCGATGGAAGCAGAGAACTCAGCCCCTCTCTCTCTGAGCAACAGGGTCCTTCCACAGCTCCCCGCTCCTTGAGTGTCCAGTGTGGGGTAGGGCACAGCCCCACAGCGAGGGCGGGGCACTGTCACTCCACAGACACAAAACAATAGTCAGTGTCGATTATTTATTTTACAAATAAATCAGCGAGTCCTGCAGGAGAAGGGCTGGAAATCGGCGAGTTTAGATTAGACCCTCCCCAAACCCCGGCTGGGCCTTGAGCCGCTGTCAGGGCTGCAGAGAAACAGCAGTGAACTCTCACGCAAATGGCCTATAAAAAAGGCCCCTGTCAAAGGCACCTTGACCTGGAGGCTCGCTGTGGTGCTGAGCTCCCCGTGGCCCTCCCCTCCCCGGGCTGCGCTCCCCTCGCATGATGTATTTCCCCTGCCTTTTTTAGAGCTGCATTATGTTAGCTCCAGGAAACAGCCTCTTCCTTCTTATAAACACAGCCCTGGGTTACTGACCAGCGGCCCTGCCACTCCACAGCCACTCTCTGTCCATCCATCACACCTCGCTGTCACCCTGGCAACATATCTCTTGGACCGGTCCGGCTCCAGGGATGGGAGAGGCAGGAGGGGGGGATAAGGGGGGGTCACATACACAGAGCACAATTCCAGCCTGCTGACTAATTCCCTGGAAACCCTGGGGCTGCACAATGAGAAAGCCTTTCCGAGGGTTTCTCGAGCGTTACTGGAAGGTCAGATGAAGGTCAGCGCAAGGACACGGCTCCTACTTTCCCCACCGTCAGCAAGGGCGGGTGCGCGGGCGGACGTGGGTGAGCCGCGGGGGTACCACGGGTGCACGATGGGAGGGATGTCTGGAGAAGGGAGCCTGGGCCCAGGCGGCCCTGGGATGCGGCACAGAGCCCACTCGCCACTGCTGGGCGCAGGAAATGTGCCTGGGACGGGGCTGGCGGGGTGTCCTGGCAGCCAGACAGGCGTCAGTGCTTCCAGTGGGACAGGGCATGGCCGGTGGTGTGGCCTTTTGCCATGCCGGTGAGAGAAGGGAAGAATTTCTTTGGCCCCATGCAAACTCCTCACCACCTCTGCTATGGCCCCAGAGCCTGCAAACTGCTGGCCTGACACAGCATTGCTGCACGGGTCATTCTCAGTGCAGGATGGATCCTGGGGGAGAGCGTCCCAGAGATGCCTGGATACCCATGGTCTCCAGCGTGCTGGGACATCAACAGCACAGGGACAAGACAGGAACCATATCAAGAGATCCAGGTTGTCCTGTCAGTGCTGGTACGGGACGTATTTTGGCTGAGCCTTTGAGCCATCCAGCCTCTTGTATGCATGGCTGAAGCACAGCTACCACAGCAGAAGGGGTCCAGCCATGTCCTGCTCCTGGAACACCACCCTTGTCCATCCCCACCTGCTTGTCCTTCACGTTAAGCCATTGTCTCCAAGAGGAAATGCCATTTAAAGGCAGGTATTTCAAAAGAAATGGGAGATCTCTACTCTCTGAACAACACAGCACTTCACTTCTGCCCGTTCCCTGCGTAAAGCTGGGAGTCAGGTTTACACAGGGATAAAACAAAAAAGGCAATGCTTTTAAGGACAGATCTTCACAAACCCAAACTAAAGCCCCATGAGGGCAAATCCTTTCTAATCCATGCTCTTCCTCAGAGGTGTAAGTGGAGTGGAAGGGTAGAGGGGAGGGATTTAAATCTGGAAAACAGTTCCCCATCTCTTTGGTCTGGCAAAGGGCCCACTGATAGACTGAAAACAAGTTTGCAGAGAAGCCTGTGTGGGATAATCCAGCTATGGCCCCGGAGGGGATGAGAACAATTAGGAGTCCTCTCTTAAGTCTCCACTCCAAGATAGAAAAACAGTTTATAGTTTGGTCCAGAGTTGTTGTTAGAAAGTTCTGAATCATCAGGATACACTAACAATTTCTGCACAGTAATTGCCAGGATAATTCATTAGGCGGACTCAGAGATAAACTATTAACAGAAGCTTTCATATCTCCTACCTGCCTTCCCGTGTGCAGGACACAAGGGCTGCCCTATTTATACAGCGGCTGTCGGTGAGGATCTGGGTTCAGGAGGGAACCACATGAGCAGCCATGGCTAAATACCAAAAGTATTTCAAAGGAAAACAAAAGAATGGGTATTTATTAGACATGTGCAGGCCAAGCACATGCTCTGCCTTTAACCTTTCCAGGCATGGTAATCATCCAGGGAGCAGTTTGCCTTCACTGCCACTGAACATGCCGCAGTCTCCAGCCACAGCAACCATTCTACTTCCAGAGAAAACCCACCAGAGCATTGGAAGCTGGACTGTTGTGGCCTCTGGAAGGATAGTGCAAAACGTCTTTGGGCTGAGCCTATCAGGCTTTTGACCCATATTTACCCAGAAGAGATAGAAATTATGAGCTTCCCCGGCCTCATCTTCCCCCCTCTAGCCCCCAAGTGCAGGTTGTTGCATGACAGAGGATATTTGTGTTCAATCCTCCTGAGCTGGTCCGCCTCAAATCACATTTGGGAAGGGGAAACAGTGAAACAACCACTGGCTGTGGGTGCCCCTCAGAGCAAATGTCAGCCCCATAGACAAATGCCAGCAGAGTTGAGGAATGCCACCACACAGAGGCCTGTGCACCTCCCTAGGTATGTGCTCAGCCAAGGCTGCAGCATAATTTCTGCATAAAAGCTGATTCCTGCATCTATTTTCAGCTCAATTTCCCTGAAACCACTCTGGCAAACCCAGAGCTGTGTACAATTTCTTTCACAGCTTTGCCAGCTCCGGGGTAGCCATGGCCAGGATGGCTTCATCTGCATGAGAACAGCCGAAGGAATCTTGATTAAGCAGGGAGAGAAGTGGGGACTGGCTGCCAGGCAGATGCCCTAAACAAGAGTAACTTATCAGCTCCGCTTCCAAGATGAGACATCTGTCACCACCTTGCACAGAGCCAGCCCAGCCACTTGCTCCTCACCAGCACGTCTGTACAGAAGCATGAGGACTTCCCTCTCCCTTAAGGAAGCCACAGAAATAGCCACCATATAATTTGCAAAATTTCTTCTAGAAAATGCTTCGCTTGGGCAAAGAAAAGCATTACACCCAGAATGCTTTGGGGGACAGTGCTGGACAGGAGCAGGAGGCAGCATGCAGCTGCATTCCCAGCCCCCTCGTGTTTGCCAGCGAGCCAGCCCCAGCCCCAGCGCAGGGAGGTCTCCAGCCCAGAGGAACACCAAGTGCTGCGGACAGCAAGGAACCTCTCCTCCAGCACACACACAGCAAAGCCCGACACAGTTAATCCCTCCAGTTTATTATGTAATAAAACGCTTTCCAGACCTGTTAAAATTTAATTGGTTTAATCTTAATAGTTCCATTTTCTATGGCACATGCAAACACAGAGCCTGACCCTGCCACTCTCGTGTGAACTGTCCCGCAGGCTGTGGTGGGAGCAGGATGAAACCCGCTGACCTCAGCGGGATTACGTGCATGAATCAGAGCGGCAGGCCTGGGCTCGGAGCTGAAATCCAGCACTGGGCAGGTCGCCAGCACAAGGCCCAGGGTCCACTTAGGCTCCACTTAAGCGCTATAGGATGCAAGTGGTACGCAGGCCTGTGGATGCGAGCGGTGAGCAAGCCATGTGCTGGGCCTCTGCTGAAGGATGAATTTCAGCTCAGCTTCTCAACCTCATGGACACAAACACACAGCAATGGCTCCTGAGACATGGAGCGAAGGTACTCCCAGAAAGGCTGTGGGGTGTGCTCCACCAATAGGGTGGTGTATGTGTGCCTGCAGCAGTGTCCTCCTTCGGCTGCACGGAGGACCCTCTCATTGCACAGTCAGTAACTGTGATTTATGACAGCTTCTAATCCAGAGGAAGAGGTGTTTTGCTACCCTCTACATGTCCACAGTCATGGGGCTGTGTTGTGCAGCAGAGTAGCTTTGTGAAGCCTGGATATCCTTTGTGCACAAGAGATGCCAAATAAAAGCAGGCAGGAGGGGGTCCTTGGCACTGGCATTTCCTATCCTGCATTGCCTTAGATGAAGGATGACCTTTACCTGCTCCTGCAAGTTGGCTCTCACCAAACTCAGCACATCAGCCTCAGTTTCAGAGGCCCATCTGGCACTGAAAACAAGGGCAATTGGGCAACCTCCCCTTTGGTGTCCAAGCTTACTGAGCTCCCCTTGCTGCAATGGGCAGCACCCTTGCATTTGCTGCTCCTATCCCTCAAAGTGCTGAATACTGAATGTTTCACACAGCTACTGGTATCCCCCAAACCAACCTCCCACCATAAAAACATAGGTGTAGGATTCTAGAGTCTGGTTCTGACCTTTAGAAAACACATTTATTTCCCACTGAGGCTTTGTTTTGGGATGCATTTCCAAGCCATGCATCCCCCAAGAACTGTGAAGCAAAAGTAAATCAGCCAATGTCAATGGAGCAAAAAAATACTGAAGAAAAGCATATCTTTTCAGTGATGTATTTCTCAATAAAATGGGCATTAGTTGGGTGGTTCTTGGCCAAACCAAGCCAGCTGTTCTGAGGATTCGGAGAGATGCAGGCAGGTGTCAAGTGGCAAACCCGAGTGAACAGGATGGTCCTGGTACTGCCTTGGCACAGACGGGACACAGCAGTGGGACATGGAGCCAGCCTGTTGCTGGGTGAGCATGCTGCGTCCCCTGTCTGGACCTGGCTCCACCGCCTGTAGAAGCCCTCTCCTCTCCTGAAGAATATAGACAATGTTTATTTTCAGTGTTGTGAAAAAGAGCCATTCCTGTGCAAGTGGCACGGCAGGGAAAAACGCCATCCTTTTCCCCAGGAGCTGTGACCAGGCGCATTCAGGGAGTGAGTCCGGGCTGGGAGCTGCGGCGGAGCCGCCCCGTGCGCGCTCCTCAAGGAGCCCCTCAGGGCGCGCCCGCTGGGCACCGTGAGGGGCGCCGAGGCTGCGTGCAAAGAGAGCCAGACCGGGAAACGGCGGAGCACCGTGCCGTGCCGGGCCGCACAGGACAGGACCGCGGGGTCCACTGCCGGCAGGTGAGCGAGCCGTGCGGAGCCGGTGCGGGCTGCACGGGACGCGGCCCCACCGGCAGCCCCGGCGGCGGGTCGCTGTCCCGGGACCCGCCGCCTCTCCGAGGCGCGTCGTCGGCCCCGCCGTGCGGGGGCGTCCCCGGCGCGCTGCAGTTCTCACATAAATCAGGACCGAACTCCTGGGAAAGGGCCATCCTTCACCGGGCGCTGCTGACAGAGAACGAGAACCAGACGGGCCCTGAGATAAACCACGGCGCGCAGCGTTTACACAAGGGCAGGCTCTGTGTAAATAGAGCTGAGCGCGGGGGGCAGCTCCCGGCGGCGCGGGTCCGCTCCGGCTACGGCCCCAGCCCGCGGGCCGCCGGGCTCCCGGGGCGGCGGGCAGGTGGGTGCCGCCCGCCCAGCGCCTCCCGCCGCCGTGCCCCGTTGGCTCCCCGAGCACAGGGGCTGGAGACAGGGCTGGATTAGCGTGTTTGTTTGTTTACGGCCATTAGCGCGGGGTCGGCTCCAGCACTCCGCACCCTCAAGACTAATGGAGCAATTAGCAGCCCCGGTGCTGATAGCATCGCCCCGAGCGAGACCCCCGGCCGCGGCTGCTGCTACCGGGCTGCCTGCGGCCGGGGCCCTCGGGCGGGAGCGGGCTGCTCGCTCCCTCGCCCGCCCGCCGCGGTGTGCACGGCCGCGGCGGGGCTGCTGCTCGCTCCCCGGGCCCGGGGGGAGGCTCTTGGCTCTCTTAGCTCCGCTGCAGCATCCGCACGGCGAGCTCCATCCATTACAATAATCCCCTGTCTAAACACAGCGCAGGAACGGCCGGGACAACAAGGCCCTGCTGTAAACAGAGCTCAGGGGACGCCGCTAATGATATAAATAAAATAACCATTAATAGCTCGGTGACCCCAGCCCAGCCGGCTTGGGAAAGCCCTGCAGCCGCAATCCGGGCTGAGACCCGCCGGCAGGTACCAGGGCTGCCCTGCTCCTTCCTCCCCCTGGATTCTGTACATCCGCACCGCTCGCCCCGGTCCCGTCGTGCTCCTCGGCGCCAGCCGCCTCGGTACGGGCACGGTCGGGCCTGACCACCTCCCCGCTTCCCCGGCTTTCCCAGCCGGGAACTCGCCACCGAACTCACCACTAAAGAGGGCATGCTGGCATGGGGTGAAAGCGCGGGCTGTTACCGCACCCAGAGACTGAGGGAGGGTGAGGTGACCCAGAGAAGGCCCAGCCGCGGCTTGCTCCCTCCGTCGGGCGTGGGTTCCCCGAGCAGTCCGTGTGGCCGACAGCAGCACAAATGAGTCGGTCCCAGCGGGACAACCACTTCGTACCACCGGGAAGAAATCCCAATGCGCCCTTTTCGGCCCGACCCAGGTTCCCAGAGCCCGCAGGCCGCGCCCGGCGATCGGCCCGTCCTGGATCCCTGTGCGGGCCGCGAGCGCGATGGCGCCAAATGAGCCAGACGCTGCCGGGGTGCGGCCCCGGCGCTCGGCACAGCGGCTGCTGCTCCCGCCGACGGACGGGCAGGCGGACATCGGCGGTGGCCCAGCAGTTCTTATGGCCGCCACCACCAAGGGCACCGGCCCTTGACGCTGCTCTCCCCGCCGGGAAGCTCGGCCGCAGGGGAGCTCCCGGGTAGCGCGGCGCTGTGCAGAGCCCGGCCGCTCGCCGCGCTGCCACCGGGCCCGTGCCTGCAACTTCCCGGGCCCAGGGCCCCGAGGCGGGCAGGAGTGGCCCGGGATGGTGTCGGATGTGTAACACGGATAAGGAGCTAATTGTTACTAATTATTTTCGGGTCCCGGCAGCGACGCAGTGCCGAGTTTCTCTGCCCACCGGCGGCACGGGGCAGAGTCGGGCCCCGGTCAGGCCTGCTTACTGCGGCCGCCCTTCCCCGTCCACCGTCCGGACCGCAGGAAGGCGTCTCCCACAGGGAACGGCGAGAAGAGACCGAATCGTCATATTTATATGGAGAGGCATTTGAAGCTGCGTGGTGGCAGCGGTCCGGTGCGCCGGGGGAACAGGAACCGGCCCCGCCGCGGGACCGGTTGCACATGAGCTGCGGCGAAGTGCGCGGGACTCGGGCTGCTGTCCCGGGCTGCGCCCCCAGTAAATACGTCTCTGGGACGTGCAGAAAAACGAAGATACGGGGGCACCGATAGAGCCGCTGAACGGTGGAGCCGCCGGACGTTAACAACATGACAGAAACTCCCGGGAAGGCCCCGCGAAGCCCGGAGCCGGGACACTCACCTGCCCGGCGTACGCGCCCGGCTCCGGTGGCCTCCCCTCGTCGCCGATCCAAGCCCTGCGGGGCAGCAGGATTTTAATCACAACGAAAAATCTCACCAAAGACCCCCTGCCCCTCCCTCGGTGCGCCCGCTCCCCGCGCCGGGGCAGCCCGGAGCCCGTGCAAAAGTCCGGGAGCCGCGGGGAGCCCCAGGGGGCCGCGGCACCTCCGCATCACCGCGGGGCTCGGCCAGTGCCCGGCGAAGTCTTGTGCCCGGGGACTTCTCAGTGCGAAAGAGCTCGGCAGGCTCCTTCGGTGCGTCACCCGCCGGCACGGCGGCGAGGTGGCTCCGCGAAACCCGCTGGCCGCCCGTTACCAGCGTGAGAAACGAAAGAAAACGAAACGAAACGAAAGAAAACGAAAAACAACGAAAGGAAACACCGACGATCGCGGTATCGCGCTCCCCACCTAGCTCCGCGTTACCGCTGTCCCGGGCTGCCCACCCGGCCCGGCCCGGTCCGCCCCGACTGGGCCCGGCGGTCGCGGGCTGCGGGGCCCGATCCGGCGGGGCGAAGCGCGCTTTCCCCTGTGCAACGAGTTTCGCACCGGCTGCGGCGAGCTGGGCCGGCCTGCAGATTGGCCGATCGCGGGGGTATTTGCGGGGACACCGGCGAAGGGACCGGAGGTGCAGGGGGATGCGGAGTGGGTCGGCTACGTGTACGTCGCATGGCTACGGCCCGTCCAGGACGGCGGGATCGCCGTCGGCTGCGGGACGGGTGCGGAGTGGCGGAGGCGCCTGAATCTCCCCTCCGCTACGCGCCCTGGGCCGCGGGAGGCGCTTGCGGGGCCGTGCCGGTGGGGCGGGGAGGCCGGACCGGCGGGGCCGCACATGTCGGCCACTGCCGGGGCCGGACCGAGCCGTATGCGGGCAGGGGCCAGCGGGGCGCGCCCGGGCGGGGGTCCCTACCTACCTACGCGTGCTTAGCACTGGGGGGGCGGCGGCGGCTGCCGCGGCTCTCTGCGGGGACCCCGACCCCGGCGCACCGTCCCCGCGCCCGCCGGGCGGGTGCCGCGCCGGCGGGGCGCTCTGCGGGGAAGCAGCCTCCCCGACTGCAGCCTTAATACATTGCTATTTCTGGCCGGGCGGCCGGAGCCGGGCAGGGGGCCGGCTCTGCCTCCCCCTCTCTCCAATGGCGAGGCCGCCCCCGGCCCCTCCTTGCCGTGACGTGCCGGCCCGGGGCAGAGGAGGCTCCCGAGCCTTTGGCTGTCCCTGCAGAAGCTGTAACAAAACGCAGACCCCCAGCGCCGAGCTAATGGAGGCAACTTAGACAGAAGCAGGCGCGGCCCCTCGTCTCTCGGCGCTGCCCGCTCCCCCCGCACCGGGCGCGGCGCTCCCCGCCGAGCAGCCGCCCGAGAGCCGCCGGGCCCGCGGGACTGCCTGGCCGCTTGCGCTGCCCCGATGATGTTACCGAGCCCCGTCACCTCCACACCCTTCTCTGTCAAAGACATCCTCAACCTGGAGCAGCAGCAGGACCCGCATTATGGGGCCCAGCTCCCGCACCACCTGGAGCACCACTTCCACCCCGCTGCCTGCCTGCTGGCGGCCGCCGACGGCGCCCGCTTCTCCGACGGCGAGGAGGAAGAGGAGGAGGAAAAGCTCTCCTACCTGAGCCCCATGGCAGCGCCCGGCAGCCAGGCGGACGCGCGGATCTCCGCCGACAGCTACGTTCACGCCGTGCTGCGTAGCTCCTGCGAGGCGCCCGGCCCGGGAGAAGAGCTGGACCCGGCGGTCCGAGACCCAAGTGAGTATCGGCTCCGCCGCGCTCCCCGCACTGCACCGTCCCGCCGGGACGGGCCACGCGCTGGCTTCCTGTGGTGCGTTCCCAGCCCTCGGGCATCGCCTCGCGAAGCCCAGGTCCCGGCGCCGTAGCCCGCCCCACGTCCCTTGGCCATGTCGAGCTGGGACAGGCACATCGCGGGGCTGCAACCGCCCTCCTCCGCGCCTCGCTCGCCTCCTCCCTGGGTAGTGCCTCCGCATGGCCCCAGTCCGGAGGTGCCGGATCAGGCCCGGGCTCTGCAATTTCGGTAGCGGAGGGGGAGGAACGGGTCGGGTTAGGCCAAATCCGCACCCGCTGCGGCGGAGCAGGTGCCCGGCGCTGTGCGCGACGCGGCCCGAAGCTCTCCTTGCGGTGCCGCAGCGGTAACGCCGCAGCCGTCCCGGAGGTGCGGAAACGTGCCCGGTCCCGCCGCCCGAATCGGGCCCTCGCAAACACAGGCGGTGCCGGAGACGGCCGGTCCCAGCGCTGCCTCCCCGCCCGCACCGCGGTGCCCCGACGGGCGCGCGGGGTCGGCCGGGGCGCGGAGCTCTGGTCCGCCGATGGGGCCCGCCGGGAGCAGCGAGCGCCCGGCGTCGGCGAGGCGCACCCATAACCTCTGTGTTCCCCCGTACAGAGAGCTGTGTTTTGAAGAAGCCGCTGGACGCAGCGGAGAAGGCGGAGGAGACGGAGAGGCCGAAGCAGCGGAGCCGGAGGAAGCCGCGCGTACTCTTTTCCCAGGCGCAGGTCTTCGAGCTGGAGCGTCGGTTCAAGCAGCAGCGTTACCTGTCGGCGCCCGAGCGGGAGCACCTGGCCAGCAGCCTCAAGCTCACCTCCACGCAGGTGAAGATCTGGTTCCAGAACCGGCGCTACAAGTGCAAGCGGCAGCGGCAGGACAAGTCGCTGGAGCTGGGCGGCCCCGCGGCCCCGCCGCCGCCGCGCAGGGTGGCCGTGCCCGTGCTGGTCCGTGACGGCAAGCCGTGCCTCGGCGGGTCGCAGGGCTACAGCTCGGCGTACAACGGGCCCTACTCCTACAATGGCTTCCCCGCCTACGGCTACGGCAACGCAGCCTCCTACAATCCCGGCTACGGCTGCACCTACCCGGCGGGGACCGGCGGCGCGTCCATGCAAGCCGCCTGCAGCCCGGCGGCGGCCGCCAGCCCCTTCGTGAACGTGGGCGGCCTCGGGGGTTTCAGCGGCGGCGGCCAGCCGCTGCACCAGCCGGCGGCGGGGCCTTCTTGCGGCCAGGGCGCACTGCAGGGCATTCGGGCCTGGTAGCCCGCACGCACTGAGGGTCGGGAGCGGACCGACAGGACGGCCCGGCGGCTCCGCGGCCCCGTTAGCACCCGCACCGCAGCCCGGCTGCGCGCCACGCGCCCTGGACCAGCGGCGGAGGCGGCGGCGGGACGGCGCGGCGGGACCCCGGCGCTCCCGCGAGCATCGGTGCGAGACCGGCGACGGACGGAGCGGAGCGGCGCGGCAGGACGGGCCCGCGCGAGCCCGCAGCGAAGCGCCGCCGCCGCGACGGCCGGGCGGGCCGGGCGGGCCGGAGCCGATCGCGCCGCTCCAGCGGAGCAGCTTTGCTTGTAAAAAGCCGACGGCGGGGCCCGCTAGTGCCGCGGCCCCTCTATCTACTCTGTATCGGTCACTGCCAGCGCCAGCTCGCCCAGTCAGTCAATAAACCAGGTGCAATACTCGCCGCCCGATCCTCCTTCGTCCAGCGGCCGGTGCCCGGCGGAGGGGCCGGGGCCCGTGCCCGGCGGCGGGGCGGTCGCCGCGTCGTGCCCGCGGGGCAGGGCGGCCCGGCCGGCTTGTGAGCGTGCCAAGGGCGCTGAATGGGGCCGCGTAGCTCAGAGCCGGGCCCATTGTGGCCGACGGGCCGGCGCTGAAAGGAGCCGCCGAGGAAGGTAGCGGGAATAGGCGCTTATTGGATTCGGGAACAAAAGGTGTGGCAGGGAGGCGAGGGACAAAGGGGCCCCGGCGCCGAGATTGACGG
Organism: Haemorhous mexicanus; assembly: GCF_027477595.1. Taxonomy (NCBI): domain Eukaryota; kingdom Metazoa; phylum Chordata; class Aves; order Passeriformes; family Fringillidae; genus Haemorhous; species Haemorhous mexicanus. The sequence goes on along the minus strand of NC_082347.1, from coordinate 28,479,630 downwards.
GCCGCTTTGCCCCCCACTGAGGCCCAGGCCCGGCGCTTTATGCGCGGGGGCTGCAGAAACGTGCTGGGTTTTGTTCCCCATTCTGGGAGCGCAGGGGAAGAGGAGGGGGGTCCGCGGGCCGCTGATTAGGGCCGGCCGGGCCGGGCAGTCTGAATGCCGGGTCATTATTGCTACATGTTCAGCCATTTCGCTCCATCGCAGGGGGAGGGGGCGGCCGAGGCCCCCGAGCCCGAGCCCTGCGGGACTGGCCGCGGGGTCGCCTGCCGCCTGCCCCGTCCCGGGCCGCCCGGTCCCGCTGTCGCCCCCGAGGCGCTCTCGGGGCGGTGGCGGCCGCGCCGCCGCGGCCGTGTCGCTGCTGTGCGGGTCCTGCCGAGCACCGCCGCCGGGTACGGAGCCGCGCCGGGGAGAGCCGGACGCCCGCAGAGCAGCGTGGCAGCAGCGGCCGTCTGGGGCACTCCGGGCGGCAGCGGGACCAAAGGCGCCGGGAGCTCTCCCCTGCCGTCCCGCACATCTGCCCGGCCGCGACCCTGGCTCTCCTAAGTTGTTTCCAGCGGAGCCTTCTTGGAGCCGGCGCGACGGACGCAGACCAGGGGCTGGCTATGCCACCTCCCTGACCCAGCGCTGCCCACCGTGTCCTCCCCATGACCTCCCCATGACCTCCCCATGTGTGTTGCGTGACAGTCCCTGTGTCCCGAGCAGAGGACCAGGCTCTGCCCTCGCAGAAGCAGCAGGTAACACCGCTGACGTTACTAACCCCGGGTTTAAGCAGCACATTCCCACCATTTAAGGTGAACGTGCTCCTTCGGGGTTTGCTGTTTGAAAGGAACCGGAGAAAATCTTTCCACTGCGGGGACAGAGTGGGCAACCCGCAGGCCCCGGCTGCCAGCGTGGCTCAGCCCGGCACCCCGCTGTCCCGCGAGCCGCCCCGAGGCCAGCAGGCTTCACGGGGCCGGCGCTGGGAGAGGATGCGGCACGCCCAGCTGATTGTTTGCTGGATGGCAGTAAGGTGTCGCAGGAGAGGAAGCCCAGGCCCTGCTCTTGGCTTTCAGAAATGAGTGGTTAAGGCCCTGTGGTCTCGTGGGTAGAAACAGGATAGCCAAGAACAAAGGTAATGCACTTTCTTCACAGCAGCAGTCAGGCTGGAGAGATTTGTCTCTGCCATAGGAAGGAGTTGCATTTTCCTCCATGTTCTGCCAGACTGTTGTCTGCAAAAACAGGGGACTCGTGTGAGTTCATACTTCAGCATGCAACCACAATAGCATGTAACCACAACAGAAGCTCCTCCAAAATCAGGGTGTGTGAGAGGAGTTCCCAGCTTAATACATCCCTTCAAAGGACGTGGCAGTTGATGAGAAATCCACTGCATCTCAGCAGCACCCAGAGCCTCTGGCTAAGACCAGAGCCCCAGCATGGGACATGCTGCCCAGGTCTGTAGGCACAGTCTCTAGAGCACAGACTGTTCTGTAAAGCAAAAGGACACCCAGGGACCTCACAGCTGTGTTGTAAGAGGTGATGCCAGGCAGTACCAGCATGATCCAGCACCAACAGTACCCAACCACATCAGAGCACTTTCCACTTGTGCCTGGTCACAACCCTGACCCCTCTCTCCCTCCACAGAGCTGGAACAGCTCCCAGTCGGGGGATTCCGAGAGGCCTGACCGCAGGCTGATGTCTCATGGCGCTGGAAGGTTCTAGATGTCCACCATAGCAAGCCCCATTCCTGGGACAGATCCCAGCTGTCCCACCAGCTCAGACTGGAGGAAGGGCAAGGGGTTAGTGGGAGGGACCCCTCTGCAGAGCCTCGCCCAAAGCTCCTGAGCTGATGGGGAGGACAGACCAGCACAAAGAGACGGCGGTAATGGAGGGCCCAGAGCGGGGTGGCGGAAACGGAACGCTCCAAAGAGGAGGAACAGCCGGCAGAGGCCAGTGGGAGGGAGATGGTGGGAGATTGCAGATTGGACCGGCTGCCCAGGGAGGGGAGACACAATGGAGGGAAGTTGCTGCGTGGCTGTGCTGGAGGCAGCACCCGCCCATGATGCGCCCTGTCCCCCACAGCCCAGGCTGGAGCGGGGTGCCTCCAGCAGGGTGAGAGGCACAGGGTCCTTCAAAATGGTCCCGCTGCACCATGGTGGTGCCATGGCCAGAGGGACATCAAGGAGGGAGGGACAAGGATGGCCATGGACAAGGGGCAGAGGGCGTGTGTTTCTTCCTGGTTGATTGAGGGATTTACTGCTATTTGGGAATCCAGCTGTGAAGGTGCTGACTGATTTCAAACAGAAATGAGATTCTCTAAGTGCACTGATTTAAAGTAAAGGAGGGACTTTTGAGCCAGCTAGGTTTTAACCCCCAGGCCTCAGACCCACTCTGTCCGCAGGCTCCAGCTGTGTTTTTTATTCAAGTTTCCTGTTCAAGGAGCTCATGAGCAGAACTTGTCTCATGCAGTGGCTCCTAGGGAGGCTCCATCCAAAGCCCAGTTATTTCTGGTTTTCTGTGGCCTTTCCATTATGCTCAGGATGACACAGAAGCAGTGCTGTTCCTTCTGCAGCACCACAGATACGCTCTGGTTTCCTCTCCTTCCTGACATCTTTTTTCCCTTCCTCTCTCCCTCCCTACTGCTGAGGTCATCCCTCGCCCTCTTAGCCTTCATCCTTCTGTCTCCACCCACCTGCAGCCATCAGAAAGGATCTCACCTGGGTGAAGAGGGAGATGCCTGCTCCCAGTGAGGCTGGTCAGGCTGCTTGTGGATCTGGGCAGGCATCACTGAGTCCTGGTCCCATCTACTCCAACGTGGTCAGAGCCACATCCTGCTGCCTGGGTTGGGAGCCTGGGGACCCAGCTGTTTGCTAGTGTGGTGCCCAGCTCTTGCTCCTCTATTTGAGTGTCAGCTCCTGCTCTGCAGAGCTTCCCACTGCAGCCACCCCAGCCCTGAGCTGGGAGCTGCCAAGGCTGCTTGGCCACTGGGGCTCTGTGGAGCCCTCAGCTGTTGGAGATGCTGGAAGCTCCTCGTGGCAACGGCAATATGGGGCTGTCACATAAGAACTCCCCAGTGCCAAGAAAATTGTTGCCAGCCATGGATCAGGTAATTAAAATATTGGTAGTTTTGTTATGGAGTCTCCAGCGAGGCTTTCTCCCACCAAATGCCTGTAGCACAAGGGGCAGGGACCTGCCTCCCCTGTGTGGATGAGTCACTGCATCACAAGATGACTACACCTGGCTGAGCAGGGTGACGGGGACCTGCATGTTTGAGCTGATTCTTCTTCCTGCAGTGGTGAGATCAGGCACAATGTTGCCGCTAGGGATCCAGGTGACCCACGAAGGATTCACTTTGATTCAACCAAGGATCCAGGTGACCTGTCCACAAAGGGAGACTGAATCTTTGTCCCCTCCAGAACAGAGTGCTGCTGAATGTCAAAGCTGCCCCTGTGTCCTGCCAGAGCCCTTCCCGGTGACATCATGCCACTATCTCTCGTCTAGGCAATAAATAAAACCCACAGACACTTCCCCGGGGACGATCCTTCTCCGTGCCCGGGGCTGCTGCAGGCCGGCGATACCGGGTCCAGCGGCGTCCCGGGTGTTGCCCGGGATGCTCAGGTCCCCCGGGCTGCTAGCAGGGACAGGGACACTTGCTCCCGGTGCCTGTCCCCAAGCGAGATCCGCCACCGCCATCTATCGGCCAGCGCCCGGGGACAGGGAGTGACAGACACCTTTCTGTCCCCGCCATCCCGCGCCGCGGAGCTTCTGCAGCGGGGCTTGGCTCGCTTCGGGGTGCCCGAGTCGCCCGACAAGGCTTGGGGAGCTGCGGAGCATCGGGGCGGGGTGTGGCGTCCGCGCTAGGAGGACAGAGCGGACGTCGGGAAGGCTGGGCCGGTTCCGTGGGCTCTGGGCAGGCGGTGTCTGCCCACGGCACAGCCCTGCGGGAGCTGCGGGATCCCGACCCCCGCGGGAGAGCTGCTGCACCGGGCGGCATCCCCGGGGGCCCTGCACGCTGCAAAGGCACCCACCCAGCCGTGTCCCGCCGCGAGGGGAGAGCTGGGGACAAAGCCAGTGTCCTTTCCCAGCCTCTAGCCACTGTGCGGCTTTGCTGTGTTCTTTAGGTGAGCAGGGACACCCAGTCTCTGTGAGACCCAGCAGATTTTCAGCTCTGTTTTTTTTTTTGTTTTTTTGGGTTTTTTTTGTTGTTGTTTTTTGTTTGTTTGTTTGTTTTTTGTTTTTTTTCCCCAAAATGATGCAATTCACCCAATTCCAGGAGGCCCCCTAGAACTCCTGATGCCCTGACACTGCCTGCAGCTTCCAGCTAAGGCGAACCCTCCCTCCAAGTTCTTGCCCAAGGGCAGGATGGCTGTAGGCGTCCAGCGCCCGGTGCCTGTCGCAGCTTTATCCTCACCAGAGGGAGCTGTGTCCCACACTGAAGCACAGCCCAGTTTTGGCCCAGTTCCCCACCTTTTTTAGAGCCCTTGGCAATGCTCCAGGTGACATACTGCTCAGGTCTGCCAGGTGCTCCAGGTCTACTGCTCAGGGCATCCAAAGGTGCTAGGATTTCCATTCCTCCTGGCACCCACCTAGCCGTGCCAGGCATGGTCAGTGCCTGCTAGGAGTCTCCTATGTCTGTCCCAAAGCTGCATTGCCCCGGGGGGCATTGCAGGCTTTCTCTGGGGCTGACTCTGGCGCCAGTGCAGTATCTGCAGACATGCTGGGCCGGGGAGATTAGGGCTCAAGCCTCCACCAATCCCCTGAAACAGCCATTGCTTCATCTGCTTTTGAGGATGATCCCAGACCAAGCTACAGAGTCTCAGCGTGGCTGAGCTGACCTCACCCATGTGAGGATGCTTGCAAGAGTGACTCCTGCTGCCACCCCTGTGCCACTCCCATCCAGCCCAGGAGCAGTTCCTTCCCCACTTCTGTCACCTCCCCAGTGCAACAGGCCATCTGCCCACACCCCACTTCCAGCCAGGAGGCCACTTTTCTGTCCCTTGTTGGGGGAATTTGACACAGAAGCCTGCACTAAGTATGGGTGTTCACCCAGTGTCTCCTCATCAGAACAAACATGCCCAGAGCTGTCCCAGCCCAGCCTAGGGGATTGCTTCTTTTAGTGGTTCTCTATAGACAGGCAAGGTTTTCAGCCTCAGCTCTACCTTTCAGGGAATATTCCCTGCCTAGAAAGGGAAATAGCCTTTCAGGCTATTCCCTGTCCATTCTTGGACAGAGCCAGGCAGGCTGGGACCAGCCCAACCCGGAGATGCCTCTGCCAAGCAGCGATGTGGGTCAGGAGGGGCTTTCCCAGGCCCACCAGAGGCAATGTCTGCTCTGTGTCCAGGAGCCCCAGTGCTTGTGTTTAGCACTGCTGCAAGGCCGGGAGGTCATGAGAACTTGTACAACTTTATTGGGGTCTGACACAGCCCTGAGGAATCCCAGAGCCAGGGTGGGCTGGGGCTGGAGGGAGGCTGGGAGCCCATCTCTGTGCTCCCCACGGGCTCCAGCCACCTCCTCCCACTGAGCAGAGCTGTCAGGCACCCACTGCAGAGGGGCTGCGGGGCAAGAAAGCTCAGGGCAGCCCAGGGTGCTGCCAGAACACTGGGATGTGGTTTCCAAGGCAGTGCTCTTACCCCCCTGCCTGCCCCCGAGCTGGGCTGACAAAACCCTCTGAGCAGTGGGACCCCAGTGCCCTGTGTGGGGTCATGAAGGCAGGAGCAGCTCAGGAGCCCACCGGCCCCAGCTGAAGGTACAGGACAGACCCTGGAGAGATCTCCCTCCCTTCTTTCTCTGAGTGAGATGAACCCTCACCCCCCAGCTTCTCTTGCCCCAGCTCTGCCCTTAACCTGCAGGAGTGTAGCTGTCTCCAGTTACCCCAGGAAGGCAGCTGGGGGCTCCTGAGCTGCTCCTGGCACAGCAGCCTCAGGCTGCCTGAAATAATTTGGGTTTGTGCCATAGCACAGCCCTGGACCTGTCACCTGGAGTAGGGCCAGGCCAGTGGTGCTTGGTCTGCCTGGTCAGGGGCTGTGGGGCTCTCCCGACCCAGAACACACCAGGACAGGGCTCAAGGGGCAGCTGGACACAGGAAGGCAAGGCAGCAAATCCCTGCTCGTGCTGGAGGTGGCTGGGGATCCTGCAGGGAGGTGAAAGGAAAAGGGATTGTCTCCAAAACTGTGCTGGGCTGAGCATTGCTTCCTTGCTGGAAAGCCAAAAATAGTCTCTTTACTCAGAAGAGGCTGTAGGAGGAGAGATCTCACTCGAAGCACAGCCAAATACCTAGGAGGCCACAGGACAGACCCAGAGCAGCGTGGCTACACTGAGAGGCATTATCAGACCTTGGAAAGGCAGCGGGCACAGCCCAACCAGCCAGTAACTCCATTGCCTCCAGGCACCTTGTCATGCCAAAGGTGCCAGAGGAACCAGTCTGGCTGGCAAGGGAACACCCCCACCCTGGCAGAGCTGGGCAGCAGCAGCAGCAAACTGCCACGGCCAGCCTTAGCTTGTGTCAGGCATTCAGCTCAGACATGGCAGCAGGATGGCATTTTTCCTGTCCATTGTGGCCTGGCTCAAGGGATATCTGGGAATCCCCACGGCAGCCCTACTGTCCCTGCAGTGCCAAGCCCAGAGCAGGCAGTGCCATTCCCTGCAGGGCTGCTGCTGCCTGCCCTGTGAAACACCCAGCTGCTGCTGGCTAGGCTGGCACAGCGCCAGAGAGCAGAAAGGCTGTGCCCTTGCCAGGGGAATGCTTTAGGCCAAGTGCTCACATAGCAGCATTTCTGGGCTGTGCTGACTTATCATCTCCCTGTTCCTGGGGGTCTCACTCCCTCCCCCAGCACTTCTGTGGGTTGTTATTCCTGGAAAACATCCTAGAGACACTTTCAATCATGTCTTCATCCACTGACATTTATAGAGCTTCTTCCAGCAGCTGATGGACTTAATAGTGTGAATCTTCCCCCAGCCCCAGTCTGTTTATGCCTTTCCCTCCATGTGGTTTGTCATTGCCCCAGAGCGTGGTGAGGGCTAAAGGCAAAGCTGCAGCTCTGCTGCCAACAGCTTTCAGCTCCTGGGCACAGACCCATCCTGGCAAAGCCCATTGTAGCCATCTTCTGCAAACTCCTGTCTAGTGCCCTGCCCTCCAACCCAATCCTGCTCTGGTCTCTCTCAGCCATCTCTGCTTCTCTCTCTTGGGTGGAGGAGCGGCAGGGCTGCCAAATCTTGCAATACTCAGACTATTTCTTAAAGTCCCAGCTCCTGAAATAGTGGGCAAACTTCATTTTCCTGACCTTCTGCAGCTTTTGTGTCTTTGAGGAGTTTCTCATCCTTCTGCTTGTGCAGAAAAAGCAGGGACCAGGAGCTTGCAGCCCATGCCAGGAAGCAGAGGATGGCTCTGCACACAACCAAGAGGACCCAGGCTGCAGAGCAGTGGCTGTGGCTGCTCTGTGCCAGGGACACTCAGACCTTTCAGGCAGCCATCAAAAATCCCACAGCTGGTCATTCAGCTTCCCTCACCACCTCGAGGAACCAGGGAAAGAGAGATGTGTAAGGGAAAGGTAGATGCAGGGCTGGGCAGGGTTTCAAGCACCCCAGCGGTGCAGGGGTCCCTTTCATCAAGCCGTGGTGGAGCCAAAGCCACTGAGGGCAGCACATCCTCCTTGCTCACCCAGCAGCTTTTCCAGCTTTTCCCTCTGTCCTCGCCACAGCTCACTCTAGCAGTCTTCTGGGCAGGTAAGGCCAGCAGATCCTCTGGAGCAGCTCTGATTCGACACAGATACCCACTGGCAGCACATACCACAGCTGTGAATGCTTTTCCTCCAGGGAATTATTTTGGGCATGCCTCTGTGGGACACATGCCACACCTGAAAGCACTGAGAGAGTTCAGGCATCACCCATGAGCACCTTGTTCAAGAAACCCAGAGATCTGCTCTGGGCAGGTCAGCACAATGAGGCAATACTTTAGTGCTCAGTTCACAGCTCCACAGTTGGCTGGGACCCTAAAATAAACTGGTATCAAGACAACTAACAGGTTAAAAAAAAAGTTATTCTACTAATTACCACTAGATTGGAAAAGACATTAGCACTCTGAGCAATTTTGAGACGCTCATCAAGCATCAAACTAGTCTAATTACTCAAACTTACAGGGCAAAAGCTCTGCCAAGCCCAAATCTCCTATATGAGGTGCACAAAGCCTACCAGCCTCACTCAGCACCAAATTCCTGCGCTGTTCCTGACACACAACCCCTCCTGCCAACATCTCCATTTGGAGCAATTTGGAAACATCCTGAGGACCCCCAGTCAGACTGAGGGTGTGGGACTACTTTGCCAAGGAACATAAACTCAGCTTCTCCTCCAGGGTCACAACTCACACCAGCAGCAGGCAATGGACCATGAGCCAGAGGGGATGGGGGCACCCTCATCCCTGCATGCTGCCAGGGTGACTGGGACAGAGAGGCCCCCTTCTCCCACCACCACCCCCAGACTGCTCTCCTCTCCACTGCTCTGGCATCATCAAAAGAGCTCAGCACCAGGCACAGTCAGAAAGGCACAGTACTGGCAACTGGGCCATGCTGGAGGTAAGAATGGGACATGAGGATAGAGCAGAACTGTTTTTATTGGAGGTGTCAAGAGCAGGAACAAGAACAAACCTACAGGCTCCCTCCTCAAGTGCCATCCTCCCCTCGCCCTCGCCCACCACCACCACCACCACCACCACCACCACCACTGGGGCAGTCAGCATCACGTGTGCGTGCTATGAGACAACGGCCAAGACTTGCACTGTGCTTCAGCCAAAAGCCAGACAAAGCCCCCAGCATCCTGCTGTCACCCCCTCCTTGGTGACTGCGAGCTCAGCTTGGCCCTGCCAGGGGCAGGGAAGCACATTCACCTTCCCCTCTGAGCAGGGCTGAGTTTTGCGTGAGATGCTGTGGTTAAGGGAAATCGGGAGCACAGCTCCACCAAAGTGCCAGGGCACGTGACCTGGGCTGCAGCTCCCAGCGGGACGTCTCGGAGGAGCCCAGCAGAGAGCAAGCTGTGCAGCCTGAGCAGGGCTGCCACAGCCACAGGCAAAAAACGGCATTGCTGAACCCCAGAGGGCTTCGCTGCCCCCTCTCTTCAACACAAACCAAACCAAAAGGGAGAGGGGTCAGAAGACACACCAGGAGGGGATGTGAGACGGGTCTGGAACGGCGTTTGGCTCTGCATCACTTGCCAGCCCGACGCTCCTCCTGGCGCTTGGTAAGGATGTATTTGAAGAACTCGTACACGGACCAGGCGATTGCCGTCGAGGGCATCTGAAAGATGACTCTGGCCTGGACCCCTCTGAAGTAGGCGGTCACCCCGCCCACCTGGTACACCGTCCTGAAGGCATTAGCCATGCCTGTGATATGTCCGCTGATGTTGGAGCTCAAGGCCAGGGACTCCTGGGTGTTGAGCAGTGTTTTGCAAACGTCCAAAGGCGTAGTGGCAGCAGCAGCGACGGCCCCTGCGCAGGCTCCAGAGACCACGTGGGAGCCCGGGTTGTACTGTCTGTGGGGGTTGAGCTGCTCTTGCAAGAACTCATAGGTCATGAAGTGAATGGCTTGGAAGGGGATGTTCATGGTGAGCTGGGTGGTGTAGCTGCGGTAGAAAGCTCCGGCCCCTTCGTTGCGCCACACAGCCCGTACACAGTCCATCACGTGCTGGTAAGGCGAGTTGTACATCTGCATCCTCTGCTTCACCACTTGGGACAGGCGGTGGCAGCAGCCAGGACCCAGGCACAGAGGGGAAGAGGAGAGAGAAGGGTAAACACAAAGCCAGGCTTCCTCCAACTGCTTGGAGTTTGGTGAAACTGGCCTAAGAGCTGAAGAGAGACAACTCGAACCACCACGTGGTGCCCACGTGTCTCCAGACAGGACACCAGCTGTTTAAATCTGCTGAGGCATCACTGTCACACAGATATCAGCACTATGAAGCCACTCACATGCCACAGCCTCAGGGAATATGCTGATATCCCATTGCTTACAATCCAGATCCACCCTTGCTCCTGAGCAACCAGTGTTTTCCCTATCCACTGCTGCAGAGCTATCACTCAGTCAGATGAACCTGCTGGCATCCAGTCTCTTATTTCCCAGACAGCTCTCGATCTGGATAAGACTGTCCCTCCCCTGCCACCCCCACTGCAGCCCAGAATATCCACAGCTCGTTGCAGAGCCCACTAGCCAGGAACTGTTAGCCACTCTCAAAATGCAGCCACTGTGGGCAAGGTTCAGAGCCAAACCCCCCTAAAACATCTAGGAGTGGGACAGGGAGAAGCTCCACGACAATGGTCTGGCAGCTGCCTGATCCTCAGGGTCCCTGTCATGCAATGGGGAGGAAGGATCTGTGCCCACATCAGCTGGAGCCTGCACTATCACAAGCCCTCCAGCTGTCAGAGGGAAAAATACCTTCAAGACTGGCCTTTCCTCATTGCTTCTCCTTCTCCCACCACTTCCATGGACTCAGTAAAATTACTAACTCTCTATACCTTTTTCATATATACCAGGCTCATCAAAATCAGCATCTTCCAGACATTTCACAAGATCTCCCTTCTCCCAACTTGTCTAGCATGTTTTTATACCCCACTCTTTTAATCTTCCTCTTGAACACAGGCCCATGACTGTACCACCTCTTCCCTAGCAGTGCCCAGCTTCCACACACTTGGAATGACTTTGGCAGTGCCAATCACATCTCTGCTGCCTTCTCTCCTGCTCCAGGTAACAGTTCCCAGCCAAACTCCTGAATGAAAGGCCCATGCCCTCCCTCACAGCTCCTCCTAAAGCGTGGTTTGCTCCCGAGTTAATCTCTTCTACCCACCCTGTCCATAACAGGCAGCCACCAGGGTCTCTAACTGGAGCCACGGGCCCCCAAAAAAGCCCTGCAGTCAGGCAAGAACAAGAGCACTCTTTGTGCTACAGAGGGGACCCAAGAGGCTTGGGCAGACCCTGGTTCTCCCCTCCCTGGCAGGCCAGGACCATCATTACCTTCAGCAGGGTTCATGGCTGCATCGTGGAGCAACGTTGCTACACACCCGGCTGCACCTGCAAAACAAGAACTGCCACAAGTGAGGAGGGGAAAGGTGAGGGACCCTGGGACTTCACCATAGTCCCAAGTCCCTGGCCAAGGCACAGGAGGAGGCCCATGAAAAAGGTGAGATCTGAAGGCAGCCTCCATCTCCCTTCCAAAAGGCAGGGTGGTCCTCAGGGGTTCCCACCCAGAGTGAGATAGAGAAGGAGAAGATTGTGACAGGCTGCCATGTCCCATGGGGTGACCGGGACTCATTTGTGCCCACTCCTTGGGGGACAGGACAATGTCACCAGCTGGCAGGGAGGCCCATGGTGAGTGTCCCCAAGTCCCACGGAGAAGCCCGCTGGCACTGGCTGCATGCCTGGCAAGGGCGGAACGTGCCCTGCTCTCCCCTCAGCCCCATGCTCCCCCTACTGTGGTGCATCCTCCAGATGAGTAATGGGCACCATGGCGAGACGGGCTCCGAAACCATGTGGCACTCCTGGGGCGAGCTCTGGCACTGCCGACCCACGGGGCCACGGCCAGTCCCAGCTTGTCTGCAGGCGGCTCCTGTCCACCAGCATCCTTCCGAGCCAGGGCCACTAACCTGCTTCAGGCCAGATACCTGGCAGCAGCTCTGGCAGGCGCGGAGCGGAGCTTCCCCGTGCCCGGCACTGTGCGGCTGGCTCATGGCTGGAGAGAGCACAGGGCTTTAGGACATCCACGGCACCCCGACCCCGCGGCGGGACCTCCCTACCGCCAAACCTGCCGCTCCCACCCCGCTCCCACCAGGGCGTGGCGGGGCCGGTACCGTTGGCCACATGGCTATTGCCCCCTGCGTGGATAACGTCGCTCAGCGTCTTTTTTAACTTCTCGTAGCAGGCGAAGTAGAGGGCGTGCGCCGGGCCAGCGCCGGTGGCGGTGATGTTCAGGCCGCGCATGGGCCGCCAGACGCCCTCGGTGCGGGCGATGCGCCACAGGGCCTCCAGCACATTCCGGTAGCGAGCGGCGGGCTCCGGCTGCAGGCTCTGCATCCGCGTCTGCAAAACAGGGCGGGCCCGGCCGTGCGGCTCGTCAGACCGTGCCCGGGGCTCCCGGTGTGACGCCCCGGCCCTCCTCCCCGCTCCCCGCGCCCGCGCGCCGCCGGCACCTTGACGCAGTCGATAGGGTACATCACGCAGTGCTCCATGACGCCGGCCACGGCGCCCGCCAGCATGTGCGTGGACACGGCGGCGCCCTGGGGCAGCGCCTCGTAGTCGGGGGCGGGCGGGGAGCGCGGCTCGGGGCCCCCCGCGCCAGGACCGGGACCCGGCGCCACCTCCGTCTCCGCGCCGCCCCGCCGCGCGCGGCCCGCGCCGCCGCCGCCCATCAGCAGCAGCAAGACGCGGCCCGACTCCGCGCCGCCCCGCGCGCCGGGACCCGCGCCCGCCCCCGCTCCCGCCCCCAGCTCCATCGCGCCGCCGCCGCCGCCGCCGCCGCCCCGGCCCGCGCCCGCCGCGCCCCGCGCCGTCCCGCCCCTCCCCGGCCCCCATTGGCCGCCGCCGGCCACCGCCCGCCCCTGAAGCGCGCCCATTGGCTACGCCGGCCGCGCACCGCCCACGCACACCGCGATAATTGGCCGCCGGCGCTGCGGCTCTGGCGCCGCCACTGGCCGGCCGCTTCTTCTGGCGCGTTCGGGCGCGCTGCCCGTTGGCCGCGGGGACTGCCCGCCCTGCCGACCCTCGCAGCCCATTGGGTATCTCAACTTCGCGCCCCGCCCTACCGCGCAGCGCATTGGCGGCGGCGCCCGCGACCTTTGGCCCGCTCGCCCCGCCTCTCCGGGGGGCCGAAGAGCCGCCATTGGCGGGCGACTCCGCCACTCCGGACATCGGAGCGTGCTGTGTATTTGGGCGTCCGCGATTGGCTGGAAGCCTGCGCGTGCCACCTCCCGGCGAAGGTCGGACGCGGGAGCAAGGGCGAAGCCGGGCACCGCCCCCGCCCGCGCGAGGGGGGGCGCGTCCCGCCCAGTACGATTGGTCTTCGGGCAGCATGGGCGTGGTTCCAGCAGGGCGGGCGGAGCCGATTGGCCGCCCTGCTGCGGGGGGCGGGGCTCCGTCCGGCGGGGCGCGGCGGCGGCGGCGGCCGGTGACGTGTCCGCCGGTGCCGGCGGCGGTGCCCGCAGCGGCGATGCGCGGGAGGGCGGCAGCTGGCGCACATGGCCAGGTGAGTGCGGCCGGGCCGGGGATTCGGGGCGGGGGCTGGCGCGGTGCCGGTGCTCAACGGTGGTCTCTGCACTCAGGGTCGGCGTTTTCTGCCTGTCGTGGCGCTCGGTGGGACCGTGCCCGGGACCGCGGCAGCGCCCGGCTCTGCTGGGGCTCGCTCTCCTCTTGGGGCTGCTCCTGCTGCTGGCGGCCGCCGTGCCCCGCCGCTGGGCCGCGCCGCCCCGCGCCTCCCGGCGGGACGAGAGGTGAGCGGGGACTGGGCTGCCGAGGAGCGGGGTCGCGGCCGGCCGCCGGTGCTGAGCCGCCGTGCCGCCCTGCCGCAGGTACCTGGCGCGGGCGGAGGAGCTGACGGCCACGGACACCGAGGACTCGTCCCTTAATTACGGGGTGGTGGTGGACTGCGGGAGCAGCGGGTCCCGGGTTTTCGTCTACTTCTGGCCCCCGCACAACGGGAACCCCCACGACCTGCTGGACATCAAGCAGATGAGGGACCGGAGCAGCCGCCCCGTCGTCAAGAAAATTAAACCTGGTGCGTGCTGCCCTTCTCCGGCCCCGAGCCCGAGCCCCCCCGCACGGACGGGGCGGGCTGGCTGACGGCGCCTTCCCCGCCAGGTATCTCCGTGACCGCGGCAGCCCCCGAGCAGGCGACCCCGTACCTGCGGCCTCTGCTGCGGTTCGCGGCAGCGCACGTCCCGCCGCGGAAGCACAAGGAGACACCGCTGTACATCCTGTGCACGGCGGGCATGCGGCTGCTGCCCGAGCGGTGAGTTCGCCGCCCTTGTCAGGCGAGCCAGGGATGCGCTGGGACCCCTCAGCCCCGAGGAGGTGCAAGACAGCTGCCTGCTCTTGGACCTTGCGGGAGAACCGAGAATCCTGTGGGGGGGAATTAAAAAAGGAAAGGGCACGTGTTAGGGGCGAGTGGCAAGGGATGCAGAAGGAGGGTTTGAGCTTGCTGGGAGGGAGCTGAGAGGAGATGCTTTTGACTGAGGATCTCAAACAAACAGATCTGTTTTTCATCCCCAAAACATGCTGGCTGCTGCAGCAGAACTTGTGGGGTTGAACGGGGTCTGTAGTGAGGTGTGATTCCTGGTGTCTCCACCAGCATCAGCATTCATCCCTCTCCTGCACCCTTGCAGGCAGCAAGCTGCAATCCTTGAAGACTTGGTGACAAATGTGCCCCTGGAGTTTGATTTCCTCTTCTCCAAATCACACGCAGAAGTGATCTCAGGGAAGCAGGAAGGTAGGAGCTGCCACAAAGCACTGCTTGTTCCTCTTTGGTATGTTGTAATGACCTTTTCTGTTTTGTGCAGGTGTCTACGCGTGGATTGGCATCAACTTTGTCCTGGGACGGTTTGATCACGAGGATGGTGAGTCTGGCTGCTTGTAGAAGAGCTGGGAGGCTCTAAGCAGAGCATACTGGACTTTGTACCAGTGCTGTAGCTAAGATCAACCTCTGGAGTAGGCAGCAGTGCCTGGCTTCTGTTATAAGTGTGAAACTTTCCTGGACGTGGGAGGTGATCCTTGCAGTTGGCCCTTGGGAGGAGCCCCCTGAGGCAGCTGTGGGGTGATGGTGGAAGGGAAAAGATGCTGCCCCAGGCCCTGCCTCTTGCTGACATGCTGCTGTGGGTTGCAGAGGAGGATGCAGTGGTCACCATAGCACTCGGGGACCAGGGGAAGTCTCTGGTTCGGAAACGAACAGTTGGGATCCTTGACATGGGAGGCGCCTCCCTGCAGATTGCCTACGAAGTGCCCGACTCCGGAGCCATCTCCTCCCCACAGCAGGTGCGTGTCTGGTCCCCGAGAGCAGCTCCTGCCTTCTCTGGACTGCTGCTGATCATGGACCTATCTGTGTCAGCAGGACGAGGCTGCTAAGAGCTTTCTGGCAGAGTTCAACCTGGGCTGTGACGTGCAGCACACTGGCCACATGTACCGTGTCTACGTCAACACTTTCCTGGGCTTCGGGGGCAATTTTGCCCGGCAGCGCTATGAGGAACACATGCTGAACCAAACCTATGTGCACAACCGGTATTGCTGCCTCACCTAATGGTGCCCCCACTTGAGCATTGTGAAATGGGGTGCTGGTTCCTTCATGCTGTGCTCTCCCGTTTGGATTTGCCTCGCTAGCTGCCTGTGGTGATAACAGCTCTCACAGCCATGCTGGTAGCAGCTGGTGCCTGGGCTGGCACAGAGGGCTTGGCTGCTGCTGTTCTCGAAGCCTGGCAGGTGTTATCAGTGCCACAGCTCCCTGCCTTCCTCCTTCTCTCCTTGTGACAGGCTACAGGGAGGCCCCTCCTAGTGGCTTTTGGCTTTTCCTGCTCTGACTTCCCCTCCTCCAGCACCGATTCACTCAGCACATCTTTCCATTGCATCCCCACCTCGAGCTGTCCTGTCTCCTGTCTCCTTTCCTTCCAAGAGCACTACATGAAGCTGTCGCCAGAGGTG
The DNA here is from genome assembly GCF_027477595.1 of Haemorhous mexicanus. NCBI lineage: Eukaryota > Metazoa > Chordata > Aves > Passeriformes > Fringillidae > Haemorhous > Haemorhous mexicanus. The sequence goes on along the minus strand of NC_082347.1, from coordinate 28,464,001 downwards.
GAGGCTTGGTGCCCAGGTACTCCTGTGCCGGGAGCAGCCCCTGCCTCCAGATCCCCAGAGGCTGTGCAGAGGCACAGATCCCCATGAGCTGGGCGGGGTGGGCCGTGCCTTGTTGCACCCTACAGGTGCTCAGAGCATATAGCTGCAGGCCAGCGTGACAGATCTGGTGAGTTCAGCCTTAGCAGGAGGTGGCAGGGCAGGCACCAGCTCTGCAGGGTACAAGAGGACACAGTCTGGTCTGGTGCAGAGGGTATCTGGATGTGGGACAGGGCTAGATTAGGCCCTTGGGAGGTGGTATAGGACCCCCTGTACAATTGCCATTTTTTCCTGGACTGTTTTCCAGCCTGCACAACCAGCAGACAGGGCTGAGCCCCAAGATGCCCTTCTTGGACCCCTGCCTGCCTGTGGGGCTGGAGGACACGGTGGTCAGGGGTGGCCAAACCCTGTACATCAGGGGACGAGGGGACTGGCAGGCCTGTGCAAAGCTGCTGCAGCCCCTCCTGGAAGGGTCCAATGGCAGCCATGCCTCCCTGGTGGAGACCTACAAAGCACCCATCGACTTCAGCAACAGCGAGTTTTACGGCTTCTCAGAGTTCTTCTACTGCACCGAGGACGTGCTGCGCCTGGGGGGCCAATACAGTGCCCCCACCTTCACCTCTGCTGCCCAGGTGGGTGCTGCCTCAGCCCAGGGGAGCTGGGCTGCTTCTGGGGTTGGGAGTGAGGGTGGTTTCTCTGCTCTGAACCCCAACTTCTCTTTCCCCCAGGAGTACTGCAGCCAGCGATGGGAGGTGCTGACTCAGCGTTTCCGTGGTGGCCTCTACTCGGCGCACGCTGACCAGCACCGGCTGAAGTAAATGGACTTGCTGGGAGGTGCCAAGGCTGGACCTCCTGGGGGCCTTTGGCTGGGGTAAGGGACTGCTGCAGTTGTTAGTGTCTGGCTGATGCTCCTGTGTCCACAGGTATCAGTGCTTCAAATCAGCCTGGATGTACCAAGTCCTTCATGAGGGCTTCCAGTTCCCACTGGACTACCCCAGCCTGCGCACAGCCCAACTGGTGTATGACCGGGAGGTGCAGTGGACTCTGGGAGCCATCCTCTACAAGACGCGATTTCTGCCGCTCAGGTACATGGGCTGCCGGGTGGTGTCACACAGGGAAGGGTGGCTGAGGAGGAGCAGCAGTAACTGCACTGGGTGAGAGCTCTGCACGGAGCCTGGTGGTACCCCACTGCATCTCATGGCCAGTCCTGACATTCCTCTCCACAGGGATCTCCGTCAGGAGAGCATCCGGCAAGCGCACACCTCCTGGCTGCGCCTCTCTTTCGTCTACAACCACTATCTGTTCTTTGCCTGCATCCTGGTCGTGGCGCTGGCCATCGTCCTCTACCTCCTGCGGCTGCGCCGCATCCACCGCCGGCAGCTGCGCTTGGCCCAGCACACCCTGCTCTGGCTGGACAAGGTGGTGGTGCCGCTGGGCCAGGGAAGCGTGCCGTGATGCCAGAGGTGCCCAGCATCCAGTTGCACCAGCAGAACTAGGACTGGCTGACAGCCTGGGCTCTGAGAGCTTGGACTCCTCCTTAAAGACCATCTCAAAGTCTGCACTCCATCGTCTCTGCATCAGAACCAGAGTCCGTGGGCTGAGGCAGCTATGGGCATGAGAGCTTTCCTCTCCACCTTGCCCCAGTCCTAATCTTTGCATTCCTTGGCCTCTGGCCTTTGCCTCACTGCAGGTGTAGAGCAAAGTCCTCTGCCACCAGCAGGCTCAAGGCTGCAGCCCTGGCAGATCCCTCAGATAACAGGACACTATCACTGAGGCAACCCAGGGCTCTGGCCTGAAGTACTGAGCCACCCCATGACTCAGCCAGCTGTTTGCAGAGCAGCCTGGTGAGGTGCTGTTGTTCATCACCTGGGGTGGCCTTCTGCAGGCCCTGACAAGCCTGGGGCTGGGAGAGCAGCAGGCACCAGCCAAGTTACTGCAGGAACAAGGTAAACCATGAGTTCCACCAGGCTGCTCTGCCCAGCCTCATCCCTCTTGGAGTATTCCTGAAGGGGTGTCCTGCTTTTTGCTATGTCTTCCCTCTGAGGACAATCCTACAGTCCAACCCAACATCCCAGACTGAGCCCTGAGGGCTAACTGATTGATTCTTTAGACAACCCTTAAAGTAGGCTGTCTTCCTTTCACACATTCATTCCCTCCTGGGCACAGCTGCCCTGTGCTGTGCCAGGCACTAGTGTCAGGACCTGTGGGCTCTTTCCTCCATGAGGGCAGGCTGGGCCTGCCCCTGGGAGAGCCACCTCAGCCCAGCCCAGCTCACAGCCCCAGGACAGGCCAGGGCTGAGCTGTGCACACAGGCACAAACCTTCCCTGGGGCTGGAGCCCCACCGATGGTCCAATGAAGTTTGTCACTTTACTGAACTCAGCTGTTCCCATTCCTGTAGCAATAAACAAACCCCTTGAGCCATTCAGCACTGTCTCATTTCCTAGCGAGCAGCTCCCAGCAGCGATGGCTCCTGGCTGGTGGCATGGCTGGGTGGCTGCATGGCTGCACAGCTCTGCTGCTGCTTCCTGCTGCCACATTGGGATGATGGAGTTCCTTTCCATCCTTTGCTGCCCTCTTCCTAAGAGGAAAAGCCTGCCCACTCAGAGCCCCTCCAAGATGTTGGTCTCTGCTTTTTACCTTACTCCCCACCTCTTAGCTGCTGGGCAAAGAGGCTGCTGAGCTGCTCCAGCACCATGGAAATGGTCCCAGCACAGCTGCAAGAGGCTGAGCAAATACCCAGTTCTCCCTCTAGCATACACAGTTCCCTCCCTGTGACCCTGGTCCCACAGCATGAGCACACAGGTGGCATCAAGGGTAAAACTCTCCATGCAGCGGTGTGCTGCTGACCTCCTGCTCAACAGCTGAGGATCCCAGCCTTGTTCTCATGGTGCAGGAGCAGTGTTGGGTAAAGGAAAGGCCTCTGAATAAGGCCAAGAGTCTTGCTCAGCCTCAAAGCAGCAAGTGACTCAGCCTCCAGTATGACTTACTAGAAAAAGGATTTATTTCCACAACACAAGTTAAACGACACAGACAAATAAATAAATAAATACAGATAAATTATCTAATAAATAAGGGGAAACCTGAAACACAATGCCCTACTTGGCTCTTCTCAGAACCTGGACCCATCTTGTGGTGGAGATACCTAAACACTACTGCAGCTGCCTCCCTGCTCAGGTGGGAGACAGCCCTCTTTTCGTCCCTGCCAGCAGTCCCCAACACCTCCCTTACCACACCCAAGGGGGTCTGCACACTCCTCCAGGGTCAACCCTTTGTTCTTCCACCCACAGCCAGAATCTGCCTTAGCAGGGACCACCCCCCACCACACGGGACTGCTCACTCCACAGAGGATGCAATGGCTCCTGTGTTCTCATGCAGACAGGCAGCCAGTGAATGTAATGACCAGGGAAGGGGAACTAGCTGGGCAGCTTGGGCTATGAGCAGGGGTTTCACATAGGGGCTAGGGCTGAACGCACCAAGAGGGCAGGACAAGCACTGCTGGGACAGGATCCGCTGGCACTACACACAGACCCCTCACAGGATGGTGCCCAGTCACTGCAGCACTGGGCCAGCTGAAAGGATCTCTCCCTGGTAGCGGGGCTACTCCTAGGGCTGGATTAGTAGGCCCTTGTCCAGGGATGCTGTCTGCCGTGCCTGGGGGCCCAGCCATCCATTGGTCCAGGCTCCAGTGCTCCAGGTGTGCTTGGGCAGCGGGTCCAGCCTCTGTCCAGCACCTCTGGGGGCTGTTTGGTACAGGAGGGTAGAGGCTGGAACAGCTACAAGAGCTGGGGGAGGGAGAAAGGAAGAGAAGTTAGCACCAAACTGCATTCATGAGGGAGCTCCCACAAATTTGTGAACTACAGTGCTTGATTTGCTCAGGCCCAGCACACAGCCAGCACCCCCACACTGGGATCAGCTCAACACAGCCATGCATTAGTGTCAGGCACTGAAGCCAAATCATTTCCCCCAGCCCAGCAAGGGCTGAGCTGCAGCTCCCTCCCTAGGCAGATACAGGCAGGCAAGCAGGGACTTCTGCCATCCCAGCTCTCTGCCCACTCACGGTGATGGATTTGATGGGGTTCTCTGTTGAGGCGCCAGCTCCCAGGGGCTGCTCACTCCCAGAGGAAGCGCACGTACCAGATAGTCTCGTTCTTCAGCTGCGGCCCGAACAGGGGGTTGGCCTGGGCCAGGATGGCGATGAGCCAGCTGCAAAGGGACGCAACCCGCCGTCAGCCCCCCTGGCAGCACCAGAGCACCAGGAGCGGCTGCTGCCCCGGCAGCGATGGGCCCGGGAGGGAGGTGGGCCGCAGCCCGGGGACCAGCCTCCATCCATGGAGGACGCTGCACAGCAGCCACCGGTCTCGGTGAAGCCAGCGGAGGTGGGGGAAAGGGTACCGGGCCCGGCCCGCGGTACTCACAAGAGGTAGCAGCACACGGCGGTGGTGACCAGCATCGTGATGATCACCCTGCGGAGACACCGGCGTTAGCACGGGAAGGCCCAGCTCCAGAACCCCCGGCCGCGGTAACCCCCGAGCCCCCACTCACCCGCGGTTCGGCCCCTTGGGCACGAACCAGGGGGCGGCGATGCCCACGAGGCCCCAGAAGGCGGAGAAGAGGACGAGCGGCAGCGCGAAGCTGTGCGCCGTCATGGCCGCTCCGCACCGGACTGTGCCCCGCCCACTGCCGCGCCACACCGCCAATCCGCGCCCGGAGCGCGCCTCGCCGGCGGCGCCGTCGGCTCCCATTGGAGGATCCGCTCGGCCCGGCTCGGATCCGCTCGCCTCGGCCCGGCCCGGCCCGGCATCCCTCCGCAGTTCGCTCCTCAAAGGAGCACCCAGCCAGACACAGCTGCTTCACAAAACTCCTTTATGTTACAAAGTTCGCACTCGCACCCGTCGCCACCGCGACCTCCCGCGCCAGCCCGGCTGGGCGCACATCGCCCTGCGCACCCGGGGCTCGGGGGCTCGGGCTGCCCCTGCGTCCGGCGGTGCGGCTCCCCGGAAGGGCTCCCCCGCCGGTGCGTTACTTGGGAACTCTCCGGAGCTCGCTCATGAGCCACAGCGCCATGCTGAGCAGGGCCAGGGAGCCCGACTGGTGCGTAGCAGCCACAGGCGTAGGGACATAAAGCAGCAGGGTGCTAATGCCCAGGCCCACCTGCCAAGAAGGGAGAAGAGGTAAGAGCAGTTGTGGATGCATCAGGGATACCATTCCCAGCGCAACGTGTGGTGTTAGAAAGGGTCATGGCCACACCATGAGCCACCCAAAATTCAGACTGTGCATGCAGTATGGTGAGGTGTGGGGTATAGGCAGCTCCACCTCTCAGCTCCAGACTCTTGGAGCCAGCATATATCCAAGTGGGGTCAGGTCTGCCGTGTGAATGTGCTACAAAGGAGTAGGAAAAAAATAAGGGCTGTACCTGCATGCAAGCTACGGCCAGTAAGGAAGTCACAGCCATCCTGGTCCTTCGAGGGAGTGGGATCTTCCTCGAGAAGAAGTACAGTGCTGTGACAGCTGTGATGGAGGCAATTCCCTACAGAAGGGAAGGGAAACAACCATCCTTCAATGAAAGTTCAAGGGAAATGGATGCAGTGGCCTTTTACTGCCTTCCATGCAGTAAAAGAAACTGTGTGAGCAGTATTTAACTAAAGAAATGTATTAATGGCCATGACCAAATCCTAGAGCTCCCACACCATCAGATTAACAACCCCGAAATTTTACTGAACTTACAGAGACTTGTAGTTTCCTCCAAATGAATGCTTTACTTTTCAACAGCTTCTCCTCATTAATTCAAGTCATTAGAGATTGTGTCTGCCCTCTCTCCAGCTGCCACCTTGACAACTGAAGATGGAAGCTGTCATCTAGAAAACTGATCTTACTTTCACCATTCAGCTATAGTTCACTAGTATAATCTTGCTGTGCAGGTCACCCAAGGTGATCCAGCTTAATCTTTCTTTTTTTAGTCTTAGCCACAGCTTAGCTCACCGCAGTGCTGCCAGTGGTATTTAATATCCGGATTGCTCTAACTAGCTGAGATATACTCACAGGGCACTACTGTGCAAAACAAGTTCAGAAATGCTGCAGGAAGCATTCAATATCAGGATTTCCAAGTTTTAGTTCACACAGCTTTCCCAGACATTTCAATAGTAAGGACTACCCCACACTGTAGCTCATGTTATGGAAAAGGAGAATCAGAGAAACAAAGTGTGTTACTTGCGTAGGAGGAAGAGCTCCTTAAGGAAGAAGGCCACACTGAAAATAAAAAACAATGCTAAACTTCCTCTTCCTGCAGAAGCAAACTGGTAAGACACTCTCAGGCCCTTTGGACACCCTGGAAATCACTCAAACTGACAGAACCACAGCCCAAAGAAGACAGCTTGGCTGTTGGAGGCAACCAAGAAGCAGCCCAGACATATCAGGAAGACAGCACTTACCAAGATCCTGTGATCAAACTGTACAGTTGTAGGATTCTCAAAGATATTTCTCAACACTGGGGAGAAGGCAAGGAGATCATCTGGAATCCAGTGCTCCCCCATTTTGGGGAAAGAATTGTACACAAGGCCAGCATCCAGCCCTGCCACAAAGGCACCTGCAATTCCAGAGCAGAAAATGAGACTACCAGAGTAGACAAAGGTGTCACTCCAGGTTGCACAGCTCTCATTCAAGAGCTCAGCTTGATCCTGAATTTCTTTTAGCAACACATACAGAGATTACACAGCACAGGAAGGCTGGAAGGTGACTCTCCACCTGCCCAGGAAAGACCAGTGAGGAGGTTCTTGACTTTAAGATCCCTGACAGCAGCAGTTTTCCCAGAGAATGGATAGGGTTGCTCACAGAACAGAAGAAAAAACCAAACAAGCAGAGGGGAATGAGTCACAAACAGGACAGCAGAAAGAGCTTTACCTGAAAGTGCAGTAAGAAAAATGAGAGCTGTAGTGCCATGAGCATATTGTCTCAAGCGAAGGAGCTGTTTGGTTTCTGGCAACTGTAAAATAAAAAAAAAAAAAAAAAAAAAAAAAGAAAAAAAGAAAAGAAAAAGAAAAAGAAATAAGCAAGGTATTTCCAGAGTGGGTGTTTGTAACACTCTAAGTATTAGATCAGAGTCAGGAACAGAGACTACAAGAGAGGCACCATCAGCCTTCACATCCTTTCCTTACCTTCACATCCCACCCCAGCCCTCTGAACTGGCACTGCCCTGACACAGCACTCCATACCTTGTGTTGTGGAAGCAGCAAAGACAGCCCTGTCCAGAGGCTGGCAGAGTACAGGACCAGTGCAGAGCCCAGGTGTGCTGCCAGACGGTACTGACTGACTCGGGGGATGTCGTAGGAGTCTGGCTTCTCTTCCAGACCACTCTTCACCATGTACCATCCCAGCAGCCCCTAACAAAACAGGAGAGGGCTCAGAGCCAAACAGGACAGCAGCAGCTACTAAAATGGGATAAACATTAGGGGCAAAGTAACTTGTTTCCTCTACTTTCAACTAGCTACCAGCACTGACACACTGTCGTGGCGCCACTGACACCAAGCTATCATGAATCCCACTGTCTTAGTTATGCTGAATCAGAAGATATCAAACTGACAGAGGGCAGGCTTAGATTAGATTTTGGGAAAAAATTCTGTGCTGTGAGGTGTCGCCACATTTTTTTTCACAGAAAAAAGCAAGGCACAATTTTTCCCAAGAATTTTTCTGGGTTTCACATTCTCTGAACCTCAGAGAAAGGAAAAACAATTCTTATCTCATTTGCTGTGCCTGTGTTTGTGCAAAAGTAGAATGTAATATGGAGACTGTTTACCCAGAGTGATGGTGTTTTGTTTCCTTGGCCTATCAGGGCCAAGTGTATATGTGTGTGTGTGTGTGTCGGGACCGTTGGCTGACAGTCATGAGAGTCAGAGCAGTGGTGTGCAGTTGGGTGCTTGGCAGATTCAGTTTAGATGTAATATAATATAATGTAATACAGTATAGAGTAATAGTATAGAATAATATAATGTAATATAGTATAGAATTATATGTAATATAATATAGAATAATAATAGAATACATTATACAATAATATACTATAATAAAGAAATTAATTAGGCCTCTGATATCAATGGAGTCCTCCTCATCATTCCTCTCCTTCGTCGGGGGCAAAAATATCCACTATAGTGAGGGTGGTGGGCACTGGAACAGGTTTCCCAGAGAAGTTGGATGGAGCTCTGAGCAAACTGGTGCAGTGAAAGGCACCTCTGGTTCGGGGGCTAAAACCGGATGCTCTGCAGTGTCACTGAGTGAGCTCAGAGGCTGTCACAGTGCTCGGTCTCACCTGGAAGCAGACGAGCGCGCAGAGCGCGAGCACGCGGCCCTTGAGGGGCGGGCTGAGGCAGCCCCGGTGCCAGAAGTAGGCGGCGGGCAGCAGGTAGGCCAGGCCCACGGCGCGGCCCCACATGCGGTGCGAGTACTCCATGTACCAGATGAACTTGAACTCTGGCAGTGTCATGTCGTGGTTCAGGCTGTTAAGGGACAACAAAGCAACTGTTTCACAGCCCCCCCGCTGAACTCTGCAGGACATCATGGGATCGCCTTCCTCAGAGAATGGCGGAGAACAGAGGAGCAACCACCAGGCAGGCTTTGTGTGCCTTCCCAGTAACTTCAGAAAACATTTTCCTTCTTACCACAGGTTCATGAGTGGCTCAGTCGCAGGAGGGATGCTCTCAGCCCACCCTCCTTTCAGTTTTGCACACTCACATTTTAAACTCTGGGAACTGCTGGTACTTCTGGAACTCGGCTTCCCACTCCTGCTGCGTTTGGGGGGGTTTCATCTCCTTCACCAGGTGCCAGTCGACCATAGAAAGGCCTGATTCTGTCAGCCTGGGAGCAGAGACACGAACAGGCACAACTCACTTCCTGGCAGTCAGCAAATCTACGGAACTGAAGCGAGAGCTGTGGGCTGCACAGCAACCCAGGAGCTGAGACTTTGATGGTCCTTGTGGGACCCTTCTAAGTCAGGATACTCTGTGCTTCTATGGTAACTCTTAAAACCCTTATTCAGACAATCCTTGAGCTCACAACTAGGAACAGGATGGAGATCAGAGAGTCTGTGAATGACCACACCTAAAATGACGATAAAGGTGCAAGAGTTGCCCCGCAGTGGCATCCACAGACCATGAACAGTCTCCCCGGTACTCCCAGCCCTGTCCCACCACGTCCCCTTGCAGGCAAGAAGGGAAAGCACAGGAGGAGCTCTCACAGGCTCTCTCGGGGCGGCTCTCGGTGTGCGGACAGCCGCAGAGGGTCACCGGCTGCGCGGACTGGACGGCACACACGGACGGCTGCCTCCAGGGCCCCGCTCTGCGCCCCTGCCGGCGGGGCTGGGGGTGCCGCGCTCACCTGGTGACGCCGCCCAGCACCACGGCACCGGCCACGGCACCGCTGCAGACCAGCAGCCATCGCCCCACGGCGGGCGGCGGCACGGCGGGCTGGGGCGCCTGTTGCAGCAGGCGGCGCGGAAAGCGGAGAGGCGAGGGGAGGCGGCCGTGTGCCGGCGGTGAGGGTGCGGACCCCCCCCACAGCAGCCACCGGGACCCGCCGCGCGCCGCTCGCAGCATCCCGAGCCACCCCGGAAGTGTCGCCGCCGGAAGCGCGGGACGAGCACTTCCGGACCCGCCCGGGCGTCGCCATGACGATCGCGCGGCGCGTGACCGGCAGCGCAGAGCAGCGACCCCCGCGCGCCGCCAGCGCAGGTGCTGAGGGCGCGTGCGGGACGGGGGCGGGGCCCGCCCGGCGGCGGGGGCGGGGCCGAGGCGCCCAAGGGGCGGGGCTCGCGTGCGCCGCGCGCCGGCGTGGGCGCGCCCGGCTCGCGTCCCGCGCCTCCGCCCGCCCGCGCGCCAACGGGCGGCGCGGGCGCGGGCCCGGGCCGTGAGGGGGCGGGCCCGGAAGCGCGGGCGGGGGGGCGGGGCCTGAGGCGGAAGCGGGGCTGGCCCGCGGCGGGGCCGGCGCGGCCCGGGCGAACGCCATGGGGCGGCCCGAGATGACCGCGCCGCTCCCGTCCTGCAGGCATGGACGATGGGTTCCTCATGGAGGTGTGCGTGGACTCGGTGGAGTCCGCCGTCAATGCGGAGCGCGGAGGTAAGGCCCGCGAACCTCGCGGGAGGGGGCGGGGGCGCGGGCGCGGCGTGGCCGGTTCTGACGCGCCTCTCCGCAGGTGCCGGGCGGATCGAGCTGTGCGCGGGCCTCGTGGAAGGAGGGACCACCCCGAGCATGGGTGAGCCGCGCCCGCCCCCGGGCCGCCTTCCCCGTCGGTCTCCCTGCGCTGCCCTCCGTCCTGCTCGGCTCCCGCCGCGGCCGCTCCCGGCCGGCGCTGAGCCGCCCCCGTCCCGCCGGCAGGGCTGCTGCAGGTGGTGAAGCAGTGCGTGCGGGTCCCGGTGTTCGTCATGATCCGGCCCCGCGGCGGGGATTTCCTGTACTCGGACCGGGAGGTGGAGGTGATGAAGGCCGACATCCGCCTGGCCAAGCTGCACGGCGCTGACGGGCTGGTGTTCGGGGCCCTCACCGAGGACGGGCGCATCGACACCGAGCTCTGCACGGCGCTGCTGGGTGAGGGCGAGCTCTGCCAGGCAGAGCTCTGTGCCTGGCGGCGTTCTAGTGATGCTCCGGCTGATGCCGTAGAACGCAGGGCTTTGATCTGCGCATCTCTTCTGCGATCTTGCCATCTCTTTCCACCGTTTTCGGTTTCCTGCCTTACCTGTGAGACATTAAGTACTTTAGAAACTTTGCAGGCCGAGGGCCACAGCCCCAAGCCATTCACGCTGAGTTTGAGGTCACCTGGGACATAATAGCAAAGTGTAGGGAGGCTTAGATGAGCTGCTTTGACCTGTTGAATTCTCTCTCTCGTTTTCTTTGTCCTTTGTTCTTTATGTCCTTGCTGCAGGTGTCTAGGATTTTTATCTCCTGGACTTTGGCCTTGTGTGTAGCTGGCAATTCATCTTCATTTTTCTTTCTTAACACACACAGGGAGAAAAGATTACAAGAGAGAGGTGTGAACACATGAAAAGCTACTGAAGCTGCTGTGGGGGACTGTTAACACAGACCACAAACATGCAGAAGGAAATTCTCTTTCTTGCTGCATGTTTTTTGGGAGCTACAACCAAAGCTAAAGAGGCCTGGGCCTTTCCTTGCTGATGTGGTGCTGAGGTTCCCATACGAAGGGGAATGTGATGTAAGGAGTGCAGCAGAGGAAAAGGGTCTTAGCAGGGAGCAGGTGGATATCTTTTTGTAGAAATAAATAAACTTTGCTCAGTAAGTAGAGGACCTCTGGTGAAGTTTGCTGTGGTCTGAGAGCAGAAATTGTAGGTATTGAAAGAAATTACCAAAATCAGCTCCCCTGCTTCCTAAGAGCAATGGTCCTGGCCTTTCCCCAGGTAGATGATACAACTTCCCTGCTTCCTTCCTGCCAAGAAAGTCATCTGTGGTGGGCAGAAGGGTTCTGCATGTTCAAGATAGGATGGGGGATTTTGGTGTTACCCGTAAAACCAAAGGTTTATTGCTTTCTCATAGGGCAGAAGAACTCTTTCCCATGAAAAAGCCTGGATGAACTGCATTGTTCCCAGCAAGAATGGGGACTCTCTGAGCTCCCCAGGAATGGCTTGAGAAGCCTTTGCCCTCTTCTGTGTCATGTGTGTTTCTGGTTCTAGCACAAAGGACTCTGTACCAGCCCTGACTGACCCCATGTCTTCTTTCTGCAGCCGTGTGCCGTCCCCTGCCAGTCACGTTTCACCGCGGTGAGTTTGCAGGGACAGCAGCCCTGGGCAGGAGCCAGTGTGTGTCCCACTGCTGAGGGACGGAGGGGCTGGGAGGGGGCTGAACTTGATCTTCTTTGGAGGGGGAGAGCTCTGCAGGCTGTGCTATTCCCCAAAAGAGAAAAGGTCTGGGGGGCTCAGGTTTGGGAGCTGTCTCATTGCCCTGTGAGAGAGGAGGTATCTGAGGAGCTGAGTATGGGGGCCCTGGCACTCCTGCAAGGGGAGTGTTACAGCCAGGAGCTGGGAATGAAGGGTGTGAGCAGGACCCTTCCTTTTGCTGCCTTTGGGGGAGCTGGCTGAGGGACAGGGCTTGAGCACAATGAATGGAGTGATTGCTGAGCTACTGTTTTGGTCCCTCAGCCTTTGACATGGTGCATGACCCTCTGGTGGCACTGGAGACCTTGATTTCCCTGGGCTTTGAGAGGGTATTGACAAGTGGCTGTGACAGCTCAGCACTGGAGGGATTGTCCTTGATTAAGAGGCTTGCAGAACAGGTGAGTGCTTGCTGTGCTCCGCTGGGTTACTGTGGCTGCTCCCTGGCTCTGCCTGCAGGCAGCTGCTTTATGGTATCCCTCATTTCTAGAAGGGAATTCTGTCAAGGAGTGCTTGCCTTCTCTCTCTTGCTTGGCTTTAATCTATTTCCCCAAGTCCATGCAGGCTGGGCCCTGAAGTCTCCCACAGCAAAAACTGGTTGGGTTCTTGTTTGTAGATTTGGGGAGGGTGGTGGGAGTTGGTTTTAACAGCTGGCGTGATGAGCCCACACAAACAGCAGAGTGGGGTCCCTGCTGAGGGTCTTGCAGTTCCTTTTAGGAAAGTGCAATAGGTGAGGTAGCAAGGTGGGATGGAGAGGTAGGAGGGAATGGTGGCAGGTTGTCTTAGCTGTAACTGCAAGTTCTTTTCCACTTTTCATTTTAAAACATGAATAGTACAAAAAAGATGGGTGAGAGCACACAAATTGTAAATCATGGTGACATCCATGAACTTATGGAAAGTGCTGCATTTCTTTGCTGCCTCACAAATGCACGTGTGGATCTGGTCCTCAATAATATCACTGACATGTATGTTACTCTTCTTACAGGCAAAGGGCAGAATTGTGGTGGTGCCAGGTAATGTTTGTCATCAGTACTAGGTCCTGCAATCCTTAGTCTTGCCTTGCTAGCCTCCTTGTGCTGGATTCCTTGCCCTGGAATCCACTTTCTGATCTGGCTTTCTGAGCCAGCTGCCCAGGAGAAGCAGCTCCTGTGCTGGTGTGAGTAAGGCCATGCAGCCTGTTGGGGAGGGCAGAGCCCTGCAGCTATTGCTCCCTTCAGGATTTGGGGACAGCTCTAGATCTGTGGAAGAGCATGAGCCAAGGCTTCTCCCGTCCCCTTTCACTTGACCGTGTCTCTGTTGTCCCAAGGGCTGTTTTTTCCCTTCGGTGTATATGGCTCCTGTCCTTTAGTGCTGAGGTCCCGGGGTGGTGGCAGGTCTGGAATAGTGTCATCTGCTCGGGGTGTGACATCGAGCTTGTTCCCACCAGGAGGTGGCATCACGGAGCGCAACCTGCAGAGGATTCTGGAAGGCTCCACTGCTTCTGAGTTTCACTGCTCTGCTCGCTCAGCTCGGGACTCAGGGATGAAGTTCAGGTAACTGATTATTTATGTTCATTTTTTAGCAGAACTCTGTGAGGGAAAGGCTAATGAATGTGAGCATGCGTTTGTAGAACTGGCATAAATTTCAAACAGCTTCCTGAGTGCTAGTTGTGCTTTTATGTTTGGGATCGTAGTGCCTGGTACTGTGTTCTGCGGTGTATGAATCCAGCAGTGTTCCTCACGTGGACGTGAGTTCCATGCAGAATCAGATCCTTGGGGCATTTCTCTTGTTACTGTCACCCTAGGAGTTCTGAGGGCACTTGGGAAGGTGGGTTGTGGTGTAGTTGCCTTAGATTTTTAACTTAAGCACATAGGATTTGGCAAGCCAGTGAGATGTGCTTCTGAAAATTGAGTGAGGAATGGGCTATATTTGTCCATAGGTCTGCACTTCTTTGGATTGTTGTTCTTTCTATTACTATCCCAACTTAGGTTTGGGTGGCACCATCTTTGGCCAGTGCTGAAGCTAGGGGAAATATGGGGGTATTTTTCTTGGTGGATCTTACTCATCTGTGTCCCCAGCAGGTCACCACTAATCACTGGTTTTCCTGACAGAAATCCGAACGTTGCCATGGGAGCGTCCTTCTCTGCCCCCGAGTACTCCATAAAGGTGGCAGACGTGGCCAAAGTGAGGACCCTGAACGCCATTGCCAAGAACATTCTGTAGAGGAGGGCACCGTGCTGGGCCAGGAGCAGAGACTCCAGGGTGTGCCCTGGCACGTGGACTGATGGGCACTGCTTCCGTCCTCAGGCTGCAGAGGATGTGCACTAGGTGATGGAGCCTGACACCTCTTCCCTTGGCTTCCCCTGAAGTCCCTGGCCTGGAAACTTATGTTGGCCATTTTAAATAAAAGGACTCATTTCCAGATGTTGCAGCAGCAGCTCTTGGGTGGCATTTGGGAAGAAGGGAGGTGAGCAAGTAGGGGGACTGAATTGTATAGCACTGCATGTGATTGTCAAATAAACACTGCAGCTGCCCCCCCTCTTGCTGTGCTTTTCTAGAGTTTATTTATGTTTTCAGGTAAGACCATGACCTATGTTGCATAGCCTGAATTAGGACCCTGCTGTGCCAGAGACTACAGTCACATCCAGAATGCCAGGGTGGGAAACACCTTAGCCACAGCTGGGAAACAAGGCCTGCAGTGGTCAGCCAGCAGCATAGGTGGGGATTAGTGATGCAGCAGGTGTAAGTAGTGAGAAGCACCTGACTGATTGGGTGAGGAAGCTGTGAGCCATGCTCCACTGTGGGACCTCAGTGCTCAAAGTGGGGTTGGTGTATGAGATTTCTTGGGAGGACAAGCTGCTTTTTTAGGAGAGTTTCCAGATCCTTGTCCAAACATAAAGCATAAACTGCTTGTTTTCCAGACAGCATTTGGGGAATGTGCCTGTTGGATTGTTGCTGCCTAGTCAGTATTGAAGCCTCAGACTCAGTTACTTTGTAAAATACCCAGTGAAAGATTTAAATGGTATCAGAGTGGTGCATTAGAAAATTAGAGTCCTAGAAGTAAAGCACCTCTATCCATGCTGCCTGCTCTTCTGTAAAAGAGACAAAGCTGAAGAGAATCCCTCTGTCAGCCAAGAGAGTGGACCTCAGGAAGCAAATGCTGTGTTTTCCCAGATTTCCCATCTTGGCAATAGCTTACAGCCTGTAAGGAGGAGGTATGGAAAAAATGTGATACTTGACAAGGTGGCAGCACCTTTGTCACCTTAAATAGAATCACATTATTGAAAACTTATCATCAAGACTAGGTATTTTCAGTTTAAAGGGTACATTCACTTTTTCACATGGATCCATCAGAGGTATTGGTGTCTCCCAAAACACCTTCGGAACTTAAGTTCTTAACAGAGGAGCTGGGAAGGGAATGACTGCATAGTGCTGGTGTCAGAGCCTGCTTCATCACTGACAGATGGGCAGGCTGTAGGAAGAATCCAAATTTGGAAAGAGTGATTAAATTTATGATTATGGTCAATAGAGTGTTCATAAGAGTTCATGGCTTATGTTGAGATTTTATGAGTCATGGTCGTGATTATGATACTGGTTGCCCTGTTAAGATTGCGCTACCAGTATCATAATCACAAAAATTAAGGTGAGAGTATTCTGCTGACCAAGCTGCCTCATGTCTTTGAACATGGGGTAAGAACATGACAAGGCAGAGAAACTCTTCAGAGAAGATATGAGCAGTGAGGGCTGGAGCAGTTTGGCTGATTGCCTGGCAGAGACCTCTGGATCAGACACTGTGCGAGACAGGCATGAATCAATACCTAGTTTTGAAAAGCTATAACAGGCTGTATAACAGATGGATAAAGAGAGGGGAGCACAGGGAAGCTATGGTATTGCTGGCCAAAGAGGTGCTACTTAGATTACCTTGCACCCAGTGAATGTTTTCTGGGTATTTTAGTGGAGAAAGATTTATGGAGGGAGCTGAAAGGTTTTTAGGAGGAGCATGCCCCCAGCATGAGGCAGGGAAAGTGGGTTATGCTTGCTTGGAACATCAAAGAAAGTGGAATCCTGTGCTGAGGGCAGCACTTCAACTCTGAGTGAGAGACCAAAGCCTCATCCATGAAGATGAGCTGTGACCTGTACTAAAAACTGGGATAAGCAATGGGATGGGGCATTATGTAGGAAGGTGTCATAAACAAGTGTGCCCCTTGGCAGCAGTGCTCTTAAGTGGTTTTGAGCAAGGCCAGAGGACACATGTGCCAGTGCCAGAAAAAAGAATCAGCAGTCCAGATGGAGAAGGGCTGAGTGACTGCTCCATTCACTTCTTACTCATTGCATCAGTTTACAGCTCTCATGAACAGTGTATTGGTTCTGGCCTGGAGGATGTAGCACTAGGGATAGTTTTATTTACAAAAACATGTGGATTTAATCAGAGAAATTGCTAATAATTAACCACTGAGTTGGACATTGAGCCTTTCTTTGATATTGATGGTTCCTGAGGAATTACTCATTGTGTCACCCTTGACTTCTGAGTTATCTTGTAACTCTGTGTACAATGAGACAGCACAATAATTGCAGTCCCCCCACTGTCCTCTTTTATCTATGTTTTTTCAAGAGCACACATGATAAAGCAAATCCAATTCTAGCCTTGGTAGCACTGTCCCCATGTGTTCCTGTCACACCTAGGCCTTCCTAAGCTGCAAGGCTTCAGTGGCAATCAGTATCCTTGGGAGTCATCCTCTTTCTGTCTCAGATGTTGGGGGCTACCTTAGCATGAACATTCAAAGTCTCTTTGGGTTTTGTGGTCAGCCAACTGCCATAACGCACAGACAACATGGAAATGTGGGAAAGAAAGAAGCAAAAGAAGGAATTTGAAAAATCTTCAGGCTCTGCAGACTGGAAATTAGTAAAAGGAACCTGGATCCTGAAGACTCAGAAAGACCAGTGCAGCATGTGGTGAGCTCAGCTGACAGACACTGCAAATTCCCAGGCCAGGGGCACTGCTGGTATCACAGGCCCCCTTGCCTTGTGGCAGCAGCCACTGTGGGACCAGCCTTTGCTGGACTTTTTGTTGACATTCAGCAGGCTTCTCACCAGAGAGGTCTGTTGCATCGAAGTAATGTCTTTAGCAGGTCCAGACGAGTTTGTGTCTGTTGGTGTGCGCTGATCTATGAAACGATGAAAACTATGGTTTCTGAGCAATGGCTGTGGTGTCCTGCAGTGACTCTGTGACTTCCCTGTATCCTCCCTTTGGTCTCTTCCTTGGGTCTCTTCCTCTCCTCCCTTCTCCTGAGCCTGTGCAGCTTCCCAAGCCCTTTTGGTCACAGCTTTGGTTTGTAGGGTTGTGCAATAGCACTGAGTTAATAAATAACTGTGGGTCATCAGAGTTTTTGTCCCAAGACCGCTTGAGGGTGTGGGGGGACTTTTAGCCCCAGCATCTGCCCAGGGCTCTCAGTTGGGCAGAGGGAGAGGAAGGAGCTGCTGTTTCCTCTCCTCTGAGCTATGTCAGCAGCCCTGGAGAAGTTCTGCGGCTCCATCTTCTGGGTAAGTGACTGCTTCATCCCCTGTGCCTGTTCTCAGCGTAGGACACCCCCTGTGAGGGGAGGGCAGTGGATTCCAAGGCTCACAGCCTGTCCTGCCAGTGAGACCCAAGTGCCAGTCCTCGGCAGAGGGTCTGGGGTTTATCCAGGAGTGCCATGACACAGTGCTGTGCCATGACACTGTGCCTGCTCAGTGCTCACCAGACAGTGAGGCAGTGATCCCTCTCTGACTGAGCTCTGTCCTGTTTTAGCCTTCCTGGGAACACAGGACAGCCTGTACGGACTTCTGGAGAATGATTTGGCTTCAGCTGCTTCTGCTGGCTTGGCTCCAGCAAGGGGTGGCCATCCCTGATTCAGGCAGAGAGATTGGAATGGGGATATTGCTCGGACCTTGGCTGAGTGCTGAAATGCTCAGCCAGGAGGGTGGGTGTTGAAGGGGGGATGCAATGGCATGGAGCTGGGTGGGTAGGACCTATAGGAGTGTTGGCTCTTGTCCTGTGTGCCAAGTGAGAGTCAAGCCATTGCAAGTGACTTGGTGTTCTGTCCTTGCTGCCCCCAGAATGATTCCTACCTTGCTCGTCCTGATGCCGACCTGCCGGTGTGCTTCCAGCAGACTGTGCTGGTCTGGATCCCCCTTGGCTTCTTCTGGATTTTGGCCCCATGGCAGCTTCTGCCCATGTGCAAATCCAGAGCCAAGAAATCCTCTGTGACCAAACTCTACATCATCAAACAGGTAGAGTGGAGCTGAGGGGACACAGACGACAGGCTGGAGCAGCCTGAGGTGTTGGTGGTATGAGTGGGAGGACTCTGTGCTACAGTCAGGTGTGGGATGAAGAGATGAGAAGAGAGGGAGGGAAGGAGCAATGGGATAGGGAACCATCCAGGACAGAAATGTAAAGGGCAGTCTAGCAGGAGGCAAATCTGGGACAGAGGGCATAACAGGGAGGGATGCACTGGGAGGAAGGGCAGGTTGTATACTGGGGCCTCTCATCTTGTGGGCTGCTATCTTCCAAACTGAAAATGATGGCAGTGCTCCTGTGGAGCTCTGGCACATTGCAGGGTTGAAAGCTGCCCCAGGCCAAGCCTGGGTTGAAAAGGATGTGAGGATGTATTTTATGCCGACCTCTGTTGTCTCCCAGAAGTTCCAGTGTCCACAATGGTCTGGCCCTCTCTTCCCACAGGTGCTGGCTGCTCTGCTGATACTGACGGCAGTGGCGGGGCTGGCGCTGGCATTTGTAGACGCGGAGCAGGGCGCTGTGCCAGCTGTGCAGTACACAAACCCCAGCCTGTACATCGCCACCTGGGTAAGGGCTCAGCTCTGAGTGTGCTGTGTGCCACAGGGGCAGGGTGAGAGTGCAGCACCAAGCAGAACCAGGCTTCCCTAGCACAGAGATCAGAGGGAAGCTGTGTCCACAGGACAGGGTGGCCTGAAAATTGGGTAGGACTTGCCCCAAACCTGTGTGGGTGGTGCATGAGGGTGATATGTTGAGGGCAGGTGCCTGGTTGTACAGTGCTCACTGCTTTATCCTTAAAACTGGAATAATTCTATGCCTGCAAGTATAGCTGAGCTCTCTGACAGAACCTTGCTAGGAGCAATATGCTTTTCACAGGACTGATTTTGCAGTGTGAACATCAGACCATGGCTTGCTGCTCTGATGTCTAACAGCTTCCTTTACATTGCTGCTCAGTTTGGGGCAGAGGGCCAGGAAGTACCACAGGGTGCCCAAGCAGAAGAGAAAGTTGGCAAAAGAGGATCTAGTGGCTATTAGCTTGATGGAATATGTGCATGGCAGTTACAGACATCTTGTGTGATACATGGAGTATTCTAACAGTCTTAACAAATGCTCAGGAGCTACACTTAAAAGCAAAATAAGGCCTTCATTTGCTTTCCTTCTTATTTTGCCATGTCATTTAGTTTCACATGCAGAGTCCATGTGAGATGATAAGGCAAGGGGACTCACCAGAGAGGCTGCACTGCTGGAATGTGATCTAGGTTCAGTTCCAGGTCTGGAGGCAAGGTGCCTGAGACAGGGTGTGACCCCTCATGTCTTGACATGTCTGAGAATCTGGAGAGAGAACAGCTAGAAAGAGTAATAGTGCCCTGCCGTAATATCAGGGTACATTCAAACCTGATCTTATAGAGGGCAAATAAACCTTTGCCCTCTAGAATTAATTCTGAAGCTTATGAAGGGTTGGTGGTGTGTTCAGGGTATTCAAGGCAGTGAATCCCAGCAGATCATATGTGCTGGCATCCCAGGACACATGCTCCAAAGGCACTTTTAGAGCCAGACTGAGTCCTGCAGCTCTGATTTTCTTTCCCCAGATTATGGTCCTGCTGGTGCAGGATGCACGGCGTTGCTGCTTGCGCAGAGATTCGGGGGTGCTTTTCTGCTTCTGGACACTGTCCCTTCTCTGTGGGATTCTGCCATTCCAGTCACTCGTCCGGAGAGCCCTGCAGGTTGGGTTTGACAGGAAGCTCTGTGCTTCAACATGGTCTTGCTCTGCTCCCAAAGCAAGCTTCCTCACACTCTTCTCTTGACAAGCTCTCTATGGTATCACTGGGGTCCCAGCCACCCTGAGGACCGTGGGGAACCAGAAAAGACCTGAGTAGGAATCCCTGTTTGAATTCATCCTGTCTCTTTGGGGAAGTATAAGCTCTCTAGGACTAATTTCTCCCCTTAAACACTTATGGGAGGAGGTAGGCGAGAAGCAGGGAGAGGTGGCAAAGGGAAACCGATCCAGGACTCAGAGTGAGTTTTGCACTGCTCTGTTGGGCTCAGCCAGGGGATGGATCTTGTCTCTGAGTACCAGGGGCCTTGAGACAATCCCCAGCAATAACCCTGGGCTTTCCATTTCTGCAGGAACCAATCCCTGACCTACCACGGTTTATCCTTTTCTTCATCTCCTACGGGCTCCAGCTGCTGCTCTTCTTTGTCTCAGGCTTCTCAGATATTGCCCCAGAAACAAAGGAAATCGGGAAGAAGGTATGAGGACTACAGGGGACTGGGTTTGGGGCACCACATCCTGAGCATTGTGTGGGGCAGGGCAGACTCCCTGCAGGCTCCAGGCTCCTTGGGAAGACCTGAAGACTTCAGTACAGGGCCCAGCAAGAGCTGGAGCATGGGGCATCTGCGTGTGTGTCTAGGGTGGGCTGCTGCTAACTCTGAGCTGAGGTTTCTGGGTTTGGAGCTGGCACAGTTTGAAACTTATGAGGCTCCTTATTGGCTGGGGGTGCTAAAGCAGCTTTTGTCAAAACCATCCCCCAGATAAACAATCTCTCAGTACCCCCTTTGCTTTGTACCACAGAACCCAGAGGTGACAGCCTCCTTCCTGAGCTCCATCACCTTTGAATGGTACAGCAGGTGAGCAGGGCTCTGAGGGAGGTCGGGCTGGCAAAATGCAGGGGTGCCTGAGGGGAACCTGCAGCAGGCTGGAAGAGGCACCACATTGGGTGCAGCCTGTGCAGCCTGAGCTTGGGGCCAGGATGGTGTGAAGGCTCTGCATTTGCATCAAGGAGTCTCCTCCAACAAGTGTCATTGGATTTCTTTGTCCCACAGCATGGTTTTCAAGGGCTATCGCAAGCCTTTGGAGATAGAGGATGTCTGGGAATTGAAAGATAAAGACAAGACAAAGGCTCTTTACACTGCTTTTGAGAAGAACATGAAGACTGCACTGCAGAAGGCCAGAGCAGAACTGGAGAAACGGAAACGCAAGAAGAGACGCCAGGAAGGTGACCCAGACCATGGGAACAGCATGAGCAAGGCCCAGAGCCAAGACATCCTGGTGCTGGTAAATCCATTCCTACTCTTGGCCTTGTATGAGACTGAGACATTCAGGTCCAGTCTCAGGGAGTAGGGTCACCTCACCTCCCTGCAGCCCTCTTTGCTGGGTGTTCCCTTCTTTGATCCCACAGGACCATGGGCAAGGATAGGGGAAACCATGACAGGGTCTTCCTGTCACTTCCTTGGCAGAGCCTCATATTTTGAGAGACCAAGAAAGTCTCCATCTTTCTGCCTTACATAACGACAGGAACCACCCTCTAATCTGCAGTACAAGCAGTTCCCTCCTGTCTATCTACCTCAGATACTTTCCAGCAATGAGGTCAGATGGAACATCATTCCGTGACCACCCCTGGTCTCAGATTCTTCGTGATTTTTGCCTGATTTTTGGCCTGAGAGGTTCAGGCTGGTTTTGGTTTTAACAATTGTCTTTGGTACAAGGAGAAGGTCTAGTCCTGGATGTGTATGACATAAACAGAGATCAGTGAAAGGGAGTGTGACAGGAGCTAAAGCTAAGGCTTTGTTCAGGATACCTGATCTGGGGTCAGTGAGGTGCTGCCCTGAAGCATCCTTCCAGATGCAGGACACCTGCACAACCACCTCCCTCACTTCTGTGTGGGCTTTCCTCTAGGAGGAGAAGCAGCCAAAGAAGAAGAAGAAGAAGAAGGGAGACAATGAGGACTCAGGCCCTCCCAAGGATTACCCCAGGGGCTGGTTGATGAAAACCTTGGGCAAGACCTTCCGGCAGAATCTCCTGCTAGCAGTGGCATTCAAGGTGGTGCATGATGCCCTTGTGTTTGTCAGCCCTCAGCTGCTGAAGTGAGTCCTTTCTCTCTGTCTCTGTCCTGACTTTGCACCCAGCCCCATCACCTCCTGGTGGGTGCACTGTATCCATCTCCATGTGTGCCTCTCCCAGCCACAGACCCTGGGGACATTTTGTGCCCTCACCAAAAAGGGGAGAATATGTTGGGGTACAGTTTAACAAAGAACTGATCTGAGCTGGCTGCCAGCTCTTATGTGTGTTATCCTGCTCCCTTGCATCCTGTTATGCAGCCCTGCTCCCTCCCTGGAGACAGTCCTGGCTCTTCTTTGGGCCCCTCCCAGAGTCAGTGCAGCTCGGCCCAGCAGGGCCTCCCTGGCTTGTTTTGCAGAGCAGCACAGTCTCTGTGCTGTGGATGCTCTTCCCCTAGTGACCCTTTGCTGTGTCTGTGGCAGAACAGGGTTCCCAGCTTGCTGACCATCGAGCCAGCTCTCTGGGGCAGGGTTTTGCTCACCACTCTTGTGAGGATGCTCCCCCTGCATTCACTGGGAACATCCTGCTTGGGTGTGACTCAGTAGGGTGTGTGTCTCATGAGCTTCTTTCCCTGCCAGGCTGCTGATTGCCTTTGTGTCAGATGAGAATGCCTTTGCCTGGAAAGGCTATTTGTATGCCATCCTGCTCTTCCTGACAGCAGTGATCCAGTCCCTCTGCCTGCAGCAACACTTCAGCTTGTGCTTCCAGCTTGGCATCAATGTGCGAGCCAGTCTCATCGCTGCCATCTACAAGAAGGTCTGTATGGTCCTGCCATCATCCCTGTTGCCTTTCTCCAACCTGGGCTGTGGATAAAATCATCCACCTCTTCCATCAACCTGGGGTGTGTGCACTTTTCTCCTCAGAAGGTGCAGGGAGAGTTTGGGGGACATCCACCCAACACTGAGGACAGTGTGAGCCCTAGTTCTGCTTGGGACCTGGGTGCTGCAGCCATGTGTTTGACAGCTACCAGGGGCTGAGGGAGTTTTCTCTTCAGAGTAATGCAACACCTGGGGCAGGTGCCACTAGGATTCCTGCATAGGGGTGCTTTTCTTTGCACCTAGTGGCTCCATGTGTGCAGGCAGTGAGGAGAGCACTGGTGCCCAGTACAGAGGCACCAGGAGCAAACCCAGAAGTGGTTTCAGCCTGGTCTGCTAATTCCCTGCTCTGAGCCATGCTGCTGGCTGCAGGGCTGCTCCCAGACTGGCTTGTGCTGACTGTGCTTTCTCTTTCCAGTCACTCACTATGTCTGGAGCCACCCGCAAGGAGTCCACAGTGGGAGAGACTGTGAATCTGATGTCAGCTGATGCCCAGAGGTTCATGGACTTGGCCAACTTTATTCACCAGCTGTGGTCATCCCCCCTGCAAATTATCCTGTCCATTGTATTCCTCTGGGTAGAGCTGGGCCCCTCTGTCTTGGCTGGCATTGCAACCTTGTTGCTGCTCCTCCCCATAAATGCCTTCCTGGTTTCCAAGGCCAAAACCATTCAGGTCAGTGGTGGGTGCAATATCCTCCCTAGTCTCCCATGTCCACCCCAATGTTGCTCCCCTCCCTCATTTGCCACACTCCCTACCCTTTGCCTTTATGCTCTTGATCTTTCCCAGCCTAGGAAGTTGATCTTGCTTGGGCTGGGGGTGCCTCTAGCCTGAGCCACAAGTGATCAGCTGCCATGAGTAGGAGATAGGTGAGATCTGTTCTACCATCACAGCTGAACTTGAACCAGACTGGGCACAGTCTTGAAGGCTAAAAATGAGATATTGCCAACCACAGGATAAAGCTTTAGCTTCTACCTGACAGCAGGGTGGTGTTTTTCCCCAACTTGTCCAGAGCCACAGGGAACCGAGGCTCAGCTTTGTGGGATGACTTCTCTGGGCTGTGAAGCCCTTCCTTCCGTTCCCTGTGGCAGCCCAGATGTATTTCCAAGGGTGAGCTGCTGTCTGGTTCAGGTGATTTCTTGCTTTTCTCTTTGTAGGAGAGGAACATGAAGAACAAGGACGAACGTATGAAAATAATGAGTGAAATCCTCAATGGAATCAAGGTGGGCAGTGGAGTGGAGGCTCTCTGGGCAGCTGCTGCACCTCTCTTCTTGGTGCACTGTACCTGGAGGCATCACCCCTCTATAACCCTACAGCACCAGTGTTAGTCTAGCTTGGGGGCCCTGTCTGGGTCTCAGCAATTCCCTCAGCTGCCTCATCTTTTGAAAAGTTGGCTGGGGAGGAGCTCTGGATACTTGGACTAAGACTTGGGAGCCAAGAGAGGGTTTTCTGGATGGCTGTGGTAGTGGCATGGTGGCAGAGGAGCTGACAGTGTAAGCTGAGACTGAGGGAGTGCAGTGGGGAAATGCTGTAAGTAAGACAGGAGAGGGGAGATGCAGTGGCCAAGTGGTCTTCTGAGCAAGCCAGGTGATGGAGGTGCTGGCCTCCAGCGAGCTGGGTGTGGAGGTGGGCATTCCTGTGAGACCAGCATCTGCTCACCCTGCTCTTCCTGCAGATCCTGAAGCTTTTTGCCTGGGAGCCCTCCTTTGAGAAGCGAATTAATGACATCCGGGCTCGTGAGCTCAAGAACTTGGTGAACTTTGGTTACCTGCAGTCAGTCTCTGTCTTTGTGTTCACATGTGCTCCTTTCCTGGTGAGTGCCAACAGCTCTGGGGAGGGGTGTCCCTTCCTGTGAGCTGGGGCTGGGCTCCAGCTGTCCAAGGGGATGGGAAATATTTGGGACCTCAGCTGGAGTGTTTCTGCAGCGAGGAAGGGGCTGGCTGGTGGAAACAGATTATGGTTCTGGTTGCTGGGAGGAGAGCTGTGGTGCAAAGGGGTCCCATTGGGATGGTGAAATGGGGCCCAAAGGAGAACAGAAGCAAGAGGGGAACAGGTCCCCAGCACGACGGCACTGCTGAGGCCTTTGGATAGTTTGAGGGTCTGGGCTGCAACAAACACACTGATGGTGGCTTTACCTTCTATCTCTCCTAGGTCTCCTTAGCAAGCTTTGCTGTCTACGTGCTTGTGGATGAGAACAACATCTTGGATGCACAGAAGGCCTTTACTGCCATCTCCCTTTTCAATGTGCTGCGCTTCCCCATGGCCGTACTGCCCATGGTCATCTCCTCCCTGGTGCAGGTCAGGCCTCACCTAGGGCAGGGGGTATGGGGGGATCCCATGACCTCTGTCCAAACCAGGAGGTGGGGCTCAGGTGTGTGATGGACCCCCAGGGGTCAGCACACAGGACTCTGCTGGCACTGGGGTGGGACCGGACTCACATACATAACACAAGTTTGGGGCCCAGAGGTTGGGTGGGGACTATGATGTGATGCTCTGCTTATGGGGCTCCTGCCAGCCCACCCACACCCATGTGCCATCCTCATCCTCTTTCTACCGTGGCAGACCAGGGTGTCGACTGTGAGGCTGGAGCGCTACCTGAGTGGAGAAGACCTGGACAGCTCAGCTATCCACCACAACCCCATTGCAGGCAGGTGAACCTCCAGATTACTCCCTGTGGGCCTCAGGCTGGCCCAGCCCTGGGCTTTCCCCTCTCTGAGGGACATCTCTCTCTGGCAGGCAGTGCTGTGCGTTTCTCGGAGGCCACCTTTGCCTGGGAGCAGGACGGCGACGCTGCCATAAGAGAGTGAGTGCTCTGCACCACATCAGGGGCAGAGGGCTGGGCAGGGGAGGCTTTCTGTGCTATTAGCTGGGGAGGGCAACTACCTCTCAGTGCTGCTAGGCACGAGTGTCCTGGAGACACTGCCCTGTCCCACACAGGAACTGATGGGTAGCCTGGCAGTGCTGCTTCCTCAGCCCTCGTGTCTTTGCAGTGTCACCCTGGACATCA
Source organism: Haemorhous mexicanus (assembly GCF_027477595.1). Classification (NCBI taxonomy): domain Eukaryota; kingdom Metazoa; phylum Chordata; class Aves; order Passeriformes; family Fringillidae; genus Haemorhous; species Haemorhous mexicanus. Next base: position 28,438,192 of record NC_082347.1, on the reverse strand, counting down.
CACCTGGGAGCCTGGTGGCTGTGGTGGGAGCTGTGGGCTCAGGCAAATCTTCTTTGGTGTCAGCCCTACTCGGGGAGATGGAGAATATCAAGGGACACATCAACATCCAGGTGAGAGGAGCCAGCTGGTCCATAGGGCTTTGGGGCTGCCTGAGAGCTCAGCAGGGAAGTACCGTAGGACTGTCCCAGAGTGGTGGCTCGGGCAAGGACAGGCTGCAGGAGGTGTCAGTGCTCAGGCTGATCTCTGACAGGTAGCTGTTCTTGTCTCTCCTTCTAGGGCTCCCTGGCCTATGTCCCCCAGCAGGCCTGGATCCAGAATGCCACACTGAAAGACAACATCCTTTTTGGGTCAGAGGTGGATGAAGCCAGGTATCAGCAGGTCCTCAAGGCCTGTGCCCTCCTTCCAGACTTGGAACTGCTGCCTGCAGGTGACCAGACAGAGATTGGAGAGAAGGTATCAGCCCTGGGCACCATGGGTTTCCGATAGCACCTTCAGCAGAGGTCAGAGCTGTTGCCCTGTGCCAGCCCCATCTGCAGGGAGATCCTTCCCTTCCTTCCAGGGAATCAACCTGAGTGGGGGCCAGAAGCAGCGGGTCAGCCTGGCACGGGCGGTGTACAGCAACGCAGACATCTACATCCTGGATGATCCGCTCTCTGCCGTGGATGCCCACGTGGGCAAGTACCTCTTCGAGCACGTGCTGGGGCCAAAAGGGCTGCTGCAAAAGAAGGTGAGCACCCACTCCCTCCAACCCACACCCCCGCCAGGCAGGAGTGGCACTGGCATGGTGTTAGCCATCCAAGGAAGTCTGAGGTTGCTTGCCTGGGACAGAGAGGAATCCTGCAGCTTTCACGTGTGGCTGCAGCAGGCAGGAGAGGCCTCAAGAGTCCCCAGAGGGGTACCCTGTGTCCACATAGCCGGGCATTGCTAAGCAGACAAGTCCCCAAGTGGGAGATGGAGAGCCTGCAGACCCATGGCTGGGGATGAGGGGCGCTCTGATGATCACTACCCTGCAACTCCTTTGTTGCAGACACGGATCTTGGTGACGCACAGTATCAGTTTCCTGCCCCAGGTCGATAACATTGTGGTGCTGGCAGCAGGAGCAGTGTCAGAGCATGGCTCCTACAGCACCCTGCTTGCAAACAAGGGGGCCTTTTCCCAGTTCCTGAACTTGTATGGAAATCAGGAGGAGGATGTTTCTGAGGAAAATACTGCAGGTACTGGGAACACGGTGGGGCTGTGGCAGTTAGAGTGGCTGTGCATGTATCTTGGGGATATGAAGGTCTGATGTGTCAGCCTGACCTGGTCCTATCCAGCCCAGGCACCAGTGGTGGCTGCTGTGAATCCTTCTCAGCTTCAGGCAATCAGCAGCACAATAACTTCTGACTAAGACTTGCATTCAAGCATTATGTTGAACATCCAGCCCAGGACCTGTTTAACTTTTTTACTCCCTTTTTAGTTCATTTATTATGGGTCCCAAAATCTTATGTGGCAACAGGCTTCATGTTTTTGTGATGCTGGGTTCAGAAAGATCCTTTGGTTTGTTCTAAACATCCCATTGGATAATATTTCATCTTTATCATGTCCCCCAGCGCTATGGGGAGGAGTGGTGTCAGGTCAGGTGGGTGCTGTTAGAGCTCAGCCCAGTTGTCCTGCTGCAGCCGGGCTATTCCCAGTATGTCTTCACAGGGCCCACCTCCACCTGCTCAAGGAGATGCTTCTGAGCTGGAGTAATATGAACTACCAGATCTTGCACTACTAAGCTAACATAAATCTCTGCTTGAGGTCTGGCCAGTGATTCTGGGAGAAGTCAGCAGGAGGGATTGCCTCTGTGCAGGCCTTTAGCCCTATGTCCCCTATCAGTTCTCTCTCCAGCACAATGCATTTCTTCCTCCTCCTGCTGTGCTGGTCTTGCAGCAAGGTTGGAGAAGGTGTGATAAGTGGTGGTAGGACACAGCCTAGGCCTGGGGTACGGCATGGAGCAGAGGTGTGGTGTATGGGATCTGCTCTTTCCTCAGTGCCTGACCCTACCTTCCCTCATCCCTGTGCTTGCAGCTGTTGCTCTAGCTGGGGGTGAAGAGGAGGCTGATGAAGCTGTGGCTCCTTGCATGGAGGAGCGCACTGAAGATGTGGTGACAATGACCCTGAAGCGAGAGGCCAGCATCCATCGGAGTAAATTGAGTCACAGGTGGGCCATGACCTGAACTCTCAGCTCTTTCCCCTGCCACATGCACTGCTCCCTCAGAGAGAGGGATCTGGGGGCTTCCCAGGGAGTTCCAGCTGGGAGCCTCCCTGCCTGCTCCTACCACAAGCTGCTGTGGGTCAGGAGCATCTGATTTTGCCTTTACTCACACTGGTGTGCCACAGCCTTACTCTGCAGTCTTCCCTGAAACTCGTGCTGATGGCTAGTTCTGCCTTTGGGAAGGAGGCTTTAATTTTATGGTTGCACATGCCTAGTGCTTCCACAAGGCTCACTCAAAGCTGCCCCAGTTGGGATCAATGCAACACCCTGTGACTAATGGTACTCATCACCTTCCTGCAGCCTTAGTAAAAAGCGTACCAGTTCCCAGAAGAAGGCCCAGGAGGAGCCCCCAAAGAAGCTGAAGGGACAGCAACTGATCGAGAAAGAAGCTGTGGAAACCGGCAGGGTGAGGAGGATGGAGGGATGAAGCACTGTGCTGCCCTGGCTAAGTGCTGCCAGACCCTGACTGTGGCTCAGAGAAGCTGGTGTGGGCTTCCACAGCCAAGAGACACAAAGGAGACCGAGCTGCCTGGGAGTGGTGGGTGGGGTGGTGGAGGGGAGCACTGTGGGCAGCAAGGTGGAGCCCCAAGGCTGTGCTGCTGTCATTGCCTGCGGTCTGATGGGCTCAATTGGTCCACAGGTGAAGTTCTCCATGTACCTGCGGTACCTGCGTGCTGTCGGCTGGTGCTTTACCTTCTGGATCATCATGGGCTACATTGGAGAATACGTGGCCTACGTGGGGAGCAACCTGTGGCTCAGTGACTGGACCGACGACTCGGTGCGCTACCAGAACCAGACCTACCCCACGCAGCTGCGGGACCTGCGCATCGGTGTCTTTGGGGCACTGGGGATATCAGAAGGTGAGTGTGGGAGGACAGCAGTTCCCACTCATCTTGTTTGTGTGGTCCAGGAGGGATATGACTTGCAAGGCCTGCAGCCAGCAGTGTGGTAAGGAGCAGGGGACCCAGCATTTTGTTCATTTGCCTGCTGCTGCCTTCCTTCTAGCTCCTGGCTGAATTGTGGACACACGCCAGTCTGGAAGCAGCAGAAATTGTCCCAAGTCTATGTTGCCCCCTCAGTTTAAGATCATTTTCCTTAATCAGATTAGACATAGTGCTAGGGCCCAAGGCTTTCCAGTAGGGTTAGTGTTCCTCCCCTGTGCTGGGACACAGTTGCTGGGGCCTCCCAAGAAGGTGGGATGTAGGATTATCCCAGCAGCTTGCTGTAGAGCTGCTGGCTTGGCACTGCTTGGTGTGTCCATCAAGCCAAAGGGTACCTGGGGCCAGTGTCACCCATGAGCTGGTAACAGCCTCGTGCTCTCCTTGCAGCTGTCTTCCTGCTCTTTGCAACCATGCTGTCTGCCCGGGGCTCCATGCGAGCCTCCCGTGTCATGCACCAGCAGCTGCTCAGCAACATCCTGCGCGCGCCCATGAGCTTCTTCGACACCACGCCGGTCGGCCGCATCATCAATAGGTTTGCCAAGGTAAGAGAACAGCCCCAGCGCAGAGAAGGTTTGTTCCACCACATCTGCAGAGCGTTGGGTAGTGGCATAACCCTGCTCCTGTTGAGCACTGCACAGCTGAGCCCAGGTAAAGGCCAGGAAGGGACCAGGAGGACATGGGGATGCAAGGCTGACCGTGAGCCAAACCACATCCTGGGCTCCGTTAGAAAGACAGTGTGGCAAATCACAGGAAGTTGTTACCTCCTCTGCTCAGTGCTGAGGAGCTTACACCTGGATACTGTGTTCTGTTTGGAGTCACCTGGACAAGAAGGATGTGGAGACACAGAACAGGGCTCATAGTAGATGACTAAGAGAGGTAAGAGCCTTGAGCTCATGTCCTACAATAAGAAGTCCTTCTGTTTATAGACTTCCAGCAAAATCTACAATCTTTTCTAAGTGAAGGTCAAAAACCAAAAAAAAAAAAAAAAAAAGAAAGGAGGGAAAATACAAACAGGTAATTTCAAGTGTGCTGCTTCTCCACTTCTTCTTTTGGTACTATCTCTTGATTTTTAAGAATTAAATTTCTTCTTAAAATTAAGCCTATGGGCCTGGGTTTATGCTGAGTTGAGGGAGTATGTGGTGCCTGGCTAGGAGATGGATGACGACCATCTGGAGACCTGGGTGCACCTGCATGGACCTGGAGTTTGCCCTGTCCCTCTTTTTGCTTCAATTACTGCTCCTGTGTCCTAGGTCCTGATGAAGATGCAGTTCTTATAGCTGGTCTTTGTAACAGCGAAATATTATAGGAAGTTTCTGTCACAGCAAGTGTCACAGTTGAGAGGGCCAGGATACACAAAGTATCACCATACAATTTCAGAAAGCTTTAAGCAGTCGCCCAAACAGAGTGGCACTATACAACATCAGAAGGCTTTAGGTGTCTGCCCATACAGTATAACATCACTTCACTTCAAAAGGCTGCAAGGATCTGCTCTTCTTGCTTTTTAGCTCAACTTTTTATACTCTTCATCTTACATGTTTTACACCTGTGTGTCCTCTTTACCCTTTTGTGATTGGTCAGTGCAGTTCGGCACTCCATGTCTCATTACCTTCCATGCTGGTCACCTGTTTTTCACAGCTGTGGCCCATTGGGGATGAGGCTCAGCTGCAGCTCCACTCCCAATTACCACAAACTGTGTACCTTCAAGTTTCTCTGTTAGCTCAGCTGTTCACAAGCTAAGAACTGTAGCCCTAAATGCGGTTGTGACCATAACACCAATTCAGGATGATCTGATATTTTTACAAGTGTCTGGCACTGTGTTATCACAGGAATGTGTAGGAACCTTGTGTGTGTGGGGCCTTTGGGCTTCTCCTCCTCTCTGGGGTCACTGACTGCTTCTCTATACTTTTTTATATGCTCCAGGACATCTTCACAGTCGATGAGACCATTCCCATGTCCTTCCGCAGCTGGATCTCCTGTTTCATGGGGATCATTAGCACATTGATTGTGATCTGCCTGGCCACTCCATTTTTTGCTGTCGTTATTGTTCCCTTGAGCATCTTCTACTGTTTTGTGCTGGTGAGTAACTGGGCCCTGAGTGAAGCTTCTGCCCTGCTGAGAGCAGTATCTTGGTGGCTGCTGGGCTTTGTGTTGGTAACCAGTCCGTGTTGCTTGTTTCAGCGCTTCTACATCGCCACGTCACGCCAGCTAAGGCGTCTGGACTCTGTCACCAGGTCTCCCATCTACTCCCACTTTGGTGAGACCGTGTCAGGCCTTTCTGTGATCCGGGCCTATGGACACCAACAACGGTTCCTGAAGCAAAATGAGATCACCATGGACATAAATCAGAAAAGTGTGTATTCCTGGATAGTATCAAATAGGTGAGTTTTACCACTTATGCCATAGCACACCTTGCAGCACTTCTGCCGGGGCTTCTGGGTCCTGAGAGAGATCCCTGGGATCATGCAGTCCTTTGATCTCAGCATTGAGGGTCTGTGTAGGTACTGGGGCAGTTTAGGATAGGGGCACCATCTGTGGCAATGGGACATTTTAGGGTGATTTTGAAAGCCAAAGTATTCTCCCCTACAAAGTGTGCAGAGGCTGGCAGGGTGAGCTGTGCAGTCAAGGGCTGAAGTCCTCTTGGTGAGTTCTGGGAAGAGGGTGATCCTCCAGGCCCAGCAGGAGTTGCGGGCACCTTCTGGTTTTGAATCTTATTGGTAAATGATTTGAGTGTTTGAGGGTTGAATGTCTGGGGCTCTTTTGGTACATGGCATTACCAGGAGGTTATGTGTGAAACATGGACTGACATAAATGAACCTGCTTGTAGAATTGGCCACAGATGACCTGCTGTGTACATGCACCAATGTGTGCAGTGCTTACAGCACTGGGCTCATGGCTGGCTGTGAGGGATGCTGGTGCAGTGTGCTATTACTGGTGGGCTGTGTGTTGGGCACAGGCAGATGCCTTCCTGCCTCTCTCACTGCCCTTCAGCTGTCCTCTCCTGGTGCAGGTGGCTGGCCATCCGTCTGGAGTTCGTTGGGAGCCTGGTGGTCTTCTTCTCTGCACTTCTGGCAGTGATTGCAAAGGGCACTCTGGAGGGTGGCATCGTGGGTCTTTCTGTCTCCTCTGCTCTCAATGTGAGTCACTGAAAGCATTTTCTCCTTCCGGGACAGGGCTGTCTCAGGGAGCTCTGGGCTGACAGCAGGATGCTGCCCTGCCACCAGCTCTGATCCATGGAAATGGGATTATCTGCAGTGTCCCATTACTGGGGAGTAGCTATAGAGCCAGCGAAGCACATACTCATCCCAGTCTGAGTGGGATACTTGCTGCCATGGGGAGGAAGATGGCCCTGCTGTGGATCAGAGATGCTGCAGCAAAGTTTTTGAAGGACTGGGGAGAGGTGGGCTGTGTCTTGGCAGTGGAGCATTAGGAGCCAGGCCAGGTGTGCTCATGCCCAGGTGGGCTGAAGTGGGAGGTGTTTTTTCCTGGGTGCCACTGAGCTCCGCACCCTCTGATTCTGCCATGCAGGTGACCCAGACACTGAACTGGCTGGTGCGGACATCTTCGGAGCTGGAGACCAACATCGTGGCTGTGGAGCGGGTCCATGAGTACATGACAGTGAAGAATGAGGTGAGGGATCCAGGGTCTGGGCAAACACCTGCTGTACAGCTTGGTGCTAGTCAGCATTGCACAGTGAACACCCCTAATGCTCCTGTGCCCTCCCCCAGGCTCCATGGGTGACAAAAAAGCGTCCACCACGTGGCTGGCCCAGCAGAGGCGAGATCCAGTTCATTGACTACAAAGTTCGCTACCGACCTGAACTGGACCTGGTTCTTCAGGGGATCACCTGTACTATTGGGAGCACTGAGAAGGTGCCTCCTCCCTCACTACACTCTACAGAGACTCTGTTAAAGTTGTTTCTTTTTCTCGGCTTCAGTGCATGTGCTGGGGTGGGATGGTGATAGGATGTGGCTCCTGGGGACTTGAGCTGCATGAAAGGAACTAAAGCAAACAGTCTGGGTGATGGTAAGGGCAGGAAAGCCCACCAGACACAGATGGAGGGCATCTGCCCTGTTTTCTATAGCCCTGTCTATCTGGTCTAAAGAGCTGCTTCCACAGGTTGGGGTTGTGGGCCGGACTGGGGCTGGAAAGTCCTCCCTGACCAACTGCCTGTTCCGAGTGCTGGAGGCGGCTGGAGGGAAGATCATCATCGACGATGTGGACATTGCAACAATCGGCCTCCACGACCTGCGCAACAGCCTCACCATCATCCCCCAGGTGAGCTGATCCCCACCTTTCCACAACCCACTGCTGCATGGCCCCTGCAGGCACTGCATGGCCTCAGTGTGTCCCTGGGTGCTGTGGATGTGCCAAAGGCCTGTGAGCAGGCTGTCACCACATCCCTTGCCAGCTGCAGGCAGTGGTGTGAGCAGGATGTGGCCAGGAGCCATTGGATCTGCTAAATGGCTGTGGTGGGGCTGAACACACTGCTGTCCCTGGCAGGACCCTGTGCTCTTCACTGGAACCTTGCGGATGAACCTGGACCCCTTTGACCAGTACTCAGACGAGGAAGTCTGGAAGGCCCTGGAGCTGGCTCACTTGAAGACATATGTGCAAGGCCTTCCTGAGAGGCTGCTGCATCTCGTGAGCGAGGCAGGGGAGAACTTGAGGTGAGCAGAGGAACAGATGCAGGCCCAGCTCCCCTCCCTTCTCTAGATCCCAGGGACCAGCCTGAAACAGCAGCCTCCAGCAAAGTGGTTGTTCAGGGATGATGCACAGAAGCTTCTGGGAAGCGAAGATGAAAGAAAATGGACGAGGAGTCAGGGCTCTTAGGGAGCTAGTGTGAGCCAACCCTTCTGTGGTGGCCCAGAGAGTAATATGCTGAGGGACTTGGTGCTCAGGGAGGCAGATGGTCAGTGGGGAAAGGCCAGGGACAGTGTTGAGGTCAGAGCAGCGAGATGCAGTAGGCTTGCAGAATGTCCACTAGTGTCAGTCTAGTACCTCATGCTCTTCATCTCATCCCAGTGTTGGGCAGAGGCAGCTGGTGTGCCTGGCTCGGGCCCTTCTCCGCAAAGCCAAGATCCTCATCCTGGATGAAGCAACAGCAGCCGTAGATCTGGAAACTGATCATTTAATCCAGACCACAATCCGGAGTGCGTTTGCTGACTGCACTGTCCTTACTATCGCCCATCGCCTCCACACCATCATGGACAGCAACAGGTACCATGGGACAATACTGCAGGGCAAGGGGAATGGGCATCTGGACTCCTGGGATGGGGGGAGAGGTGGACAGCAGCAGAAGTGAGAATGCAGCCAGAGGGGCAGGGGTGGATGCAGAGCCCGGGGCAGTAATACAGAGTGGTGAAGAGAACATTAGGATAGTAAGGATGCCCATGCAGAAGTGCTGCCTTTGCAGGAGAAACAGTTTTTGGGATCCTTCTTTATGGCAACAGACCAGAGAAGCATTTGCTCTTGACACCTTATGTGTGTCACCCATAACACAGGGAGGAGGGCTGTGCCCTCAGCACTGCTGAGAGGAGAACCACATAAAGTGGCTCAGGAGGAGTGAGGGTTGGTGGGCCGCAGTGCTGGAACCAGCAGTGCTATCCACTCGGGTCCTGGGAGCTGAGGCCTTGTTCCCTTCTGCCAGGGTGATGGTGCTGCATGCCGGGCAGATTGTGGAATTCGACAGCCCCGAGGAGCTGCTCATGAAGCAGGGCATCTTCTCTGCGATGGCAAAGGACGCCGGCATCACTGCTGCAGAAACCACTGCTCTGTAGGCAGAGAGCTGCAGGGGCCGGCTGTGAGACAGCTCCTCCTGCTGCCACTCACCCAGCGGGCACTGGTGTCTCCCACAGCCAAGGTGCCCAGGAACTGGCCTCTCTGCAGCGGGGATGCAAAGAGGGTGGCTTCTCTGGTTGTCCAGAGACTGACCATCTGGACTTAAGCGAGCTGTTAATCTTACTACCACATCCTGCCTGCTGTGCACACAAGGGTCTGGAGCTGCATAATTTATTCCAGGATAGAGGGGAAAAGCTGTCTGCCAGGCAGGGATATCAGGACCTCCAGTGGGGGTGGTCTTAGTTTTTGTACTTCACCATGCCAGGTGAATCTACCTTAGAGATGCTTTAGCATTATGGAATGAAATTTACAGTTTAATCAAAGAATGAATGTTATAATTTATTTACTTTTTGTAACTATTTGTAGTCTTCCAACTACAAGGCTGATGTCAAGGCATGTAAGTAAGCCTCAGTTTAGCTTTAAACCTGGCTAGTGCTTGGGTGGAAAGAGCTGCCAACAGTTTACACAGAGCTGGGCAGTCCAAATCGAGGGGCACAGCTCTACTCATGCAGAACACTGCTCTGTAGCAAAACCAGGGCTGCCTGCCTGCCTTCCCTGTGGCTACTGCTCCCTTTGATTGTATTGCAAATAAATTAGCCTCTCCCTGAGGTTATCACAACTACTTGTGGGGCTGATTTTGGGCTGTGGTTCCAGACTGCAAATGGGGTGGTGGTGGAGAGAAGCTGGAGAGCAGCAGGCACACATCTGTATATAGCCATGCACACACAAAGTATGGTGGCTATTGCTGACAAACCCTTGACTCCTTGTTCTTGGGCCAGATCTCCTCAGGCAGGGAGCAGGTGCCCACTTAGAGCAGGGCAAACATTCACCCACCAGCCCCTACTGCCTTGGAGCCCCAGTCATGTAACACACAGCTGGGGGAAGAGGGCAGTGCAACCAATTCATCTTAATAGAAGGTTCCTGTGAGTGTTTCCTCATGCCTGAGCTGCAGCTGGCACAAAGACCAAGGCACTAGAATGGTGGATCCCACCAAAACATAAATGTTCCTGGCCCTGCAGGGTCTGCATGAAGGCTGCGGCACCTGCCAGACCCTCCTCCCAGGTCTCCCAACACTTGCAAAGGCACCTTCTATACACAAAGGCAAATCTTTATTTGCAGAGCAGCAGTACAGGGAATACAAACACTGCCCCATGAAGGGAACCTCTTCCCTTCAGGACATAGCAGCAGCCGTATCACACACCAACCCAGCAAAAGGCACCACAGCCCTCCCAGGGATGATGGTCCTGCTGCTCCAGAATGTCAGCACCTTCTCCAATGCTGTGCAGGAAAGCACAGGTGAAGCAATTCTGGTCAGACCCCAAAAAACAGGCTGGAGGACAGCTTGTGCTTTGCTTTCGCCCCTGCTCCAGCCCAGAGCAGGCAGGTGGGCACATCAGTGCAAAGATGGGTCCTGGGCACAGCCAGTAGTGTGCTTACAAGGGTATTATGTTCTGGGCTTCTGGCTCCCTTGAAAGATGGGAACCTGGTGGTTGCTGGCAGTGGCAGACCTTGGAAAGGCCAAGCCTCTGGGAGACCAAGCACAGGGAGAAGGCACCTGCTGGGGGGTTTGTTGTGAGGCTTTCAGAGGCCATATCCATCCCAGGCCTAGGGCTCAACTACTCCCAGCAAACCTCAGAGCTGCTTCCCCAGGCAGTGTGTAAATGTCCCACCTCAAGTCCTGCAGAGAGAGGCGAGACCAGGCTCCTGCTGCACACGGAGCATTATTCACAAAGTCTGGGTTGCTTTTAATACTACTTGACTAAAGACAATCTCCAGAAACTCAGCATTAGCCTTCCACAATTTAAATCCACAGCAGCTCCTCAGCCTGAGTCAAGCCTTACCCTTCTGGGCAAGAGACAGCCTCAGGCTTTGTTCCCCTGCTCCTGGCTGGACACAGGAGTCTCAAACACACCTCAGAGGTGAACTCGCCCCTGCCCTCACACAAGCTGCCTGCTCCTGCCTACCTGGCCAGCCCACCCTTCTCTGTCCCCTAAAGGGATGATGGCAGCCAGTGTTTGGGGCCCAGGAGCACTGCAGCCGTGAGAGGCATAGCCTTAAGGGTGAGCAGTGGGGGCTGCAGGGCTGGCCAACCTCCCCCAGACCCTAGCAGTCCCAGCAGGAACAAGGCACGGGCTGCAGGCTCTGTCTGTGGCTTCAGGTGTACTCTGTCTTCCGGATGTAACTTGAGGGGACGTAGCCCTGCTTCCCGTGGGCCTCAGCCAGCCACCACTCCTGATTGCCTGTGATATCCTCAAACTGCAGGATCCTGAGTCTCTGGTTAGCTGACACGCTCAGCTCATTGGTGTTTCGACCTTTGAAGGTGTAGAGAGCGTAGTAGACCTGTCAGACAAGGGGAGAGCATCAGTTAGATGGTCACACCACACAGCCTTAATCTCACACTGCATAGGATGTGTGGGCTTTTGTCCTTCTCCCCAGTGACAGCCCTGGCCCCATCCTGGCTCTGCCTACCCCCATCTGAAGCCTGGTTCTCCGCTGTTGGAAGAAAAGATCTCATACCCCACCTCCTACATAATCATGGTCACTGTCAGGGAGGAGGATGATTCCGTCCCCAGCCAATCAAAGCAGTTAGCCCTTGGCATCCTCAGCCCCATGAGGGTGGCTGAAGACTCACCTGGTTGCCCTCTGACTCGCTGTTCTCCAGCCCCGAGTCTCTGTCCTCCACCGAGGATGTGGGCCTGAGCTGTGCTTTGGTGAGGTGCCCGTTGCGAGAGCTGGGGCCGCAGCCCTGCTCGGGGCGGCTGCAGCGGCGCTGAGATGTCACAGTACCAGCCAGTGGGGCCGTCCTGTCACCAGAGCCAAGCTGGGGCCCAGAGGCGGAGTCCACCTCCAGTGGGGACTGGTACACATCTGCCGGGGAGACAGAGTCCTGCAGGGGTTTCTGAGTGAAGGTGACGGCTGCCCCACTGGGGCTGAAGGTCAGGGTGGCATTGCTTTGGGGAGAGGAGCTGCTGTGCTCCGACTCGTTGGAAGAGTGGCTGCCCACAGAGACGTCCGACTGGCTGCGGCGGGGGTTGTAGGGCTTCAGAAAGGAGCTGTACACAAAGCCTTTCGTCACTGCAGAGAGGGAGAGGAAGGGAGCTCAGACTGGGGCACAGGGAGACCAGAAGAGGAGACTCACAGCAAGCACCAAGGGCAGGGAACAGCCACCTACCCCCATTGTCTATGAGCCAGCGATTCTGGCTGCCCATGGGGTCCTTCTTCTTGATGACGCCCACAATGTCTCCTTCCAACAGGGAGACATCCAGGTCTTGGGCAGCATTGAAATTACGCTCTGCCTGGAAGAGACTCTCTGGGGGATAGCGGGCCAGGAGGGCAGCACGGATTTCATCTGACTGCAGGAAGTGGGTCGGCTGCAGAGGAACAAGGCGTGAGTGGCTGTCCTGGGCTCTGCAAGCCCTGACACCAGGCAGAGGGAACTCACCAAGCCAACGAGGGGCTGCCGCCGGGCAGACTGCCGTTCCATGCTTTTCCTTTCAAAAGTCTTCTTGGGAGCCGCCTGGGACTCTGGGAAGAAGGTGAAGGCCTGGAGCTGCTGGAGGACTCGACTGTGCTCATCCTGGAAGATGGCAATGAGGTTCCCTTCCCTGCCAGACACCTTCAGCAACTGAAACCAGAGCATAGTTGGGATCCTGGTTAGGTGACAGGTGATGGGAAAAGTGGCCAAGAGCTACAGCATAGACCATGGCAGGGGCTCTGAGTCCTGCCTGTGACTTGCATCAGGCCCAGGTCTGCAGTCCTGTCTGGACTCAGCTCTAAGTGGTCCTCAAACGTGTGACCTGAGATTCTCCCAGGTGAATGCTCTTCTACCACTGCTCCAAGAGCCTTCTACACACAACTGCAACATAACCCTGCAATCCCCGCCCCAACACCATCCCACAGGAACTCTCCACAAGTCACTAGGGGCCTGAAATTGCAGTAGCAGCTTCCCCCACGATGTGACAGGTCCCAGTGAGGCTCAGGGACAAATCTTGCACAGATTAGTGCTGCTCTGAGCCCAGGGAGCTGCCTGTAGTGCGTGAACCCACCGACAGCAGGGGTTTGAGCTCCTCCAGGGCCAGGCGCACGAAGTCGCAGTGTGCCTCGGCATAGCCCCGCACGCAGCTGGCAAAGAGCTCCTTGGCAAACCGCAGGAACTGGGGCAGCTCATCCAGCAGCTGCGCATTGAGGGCCTCGTAGTTGTTGCGGGCTGACTGCAGCTCCTCCAGCGTTCGCTTGTCCTTCAGCTTCTCCGCTCGCTCGGTGCAGTTGTGGAAGTCGAGCAGTTTGTCGAAGCGTTTCTGCACCAGCTTGTGGGGCCCCGCAAACATGCTGAGCAGCTGGCTCAGGGGCGAGCTCACCAGCCGCTCTGTCCTCTCTTTCTGGTGGGCAGAGGTGCAAGGAGAAGGTGAGACAAGGTGCTCTCTCCTACCCTGAACACCAGCAGCTCACTCTCCAGCACACAGCCTCCCCAGGACAATACAGTGACTGTTTCCTGGTGGCAGCCACTGGAGGTCCAGAGGTCCCTTCCAACAGCAATTATCCTATTATCTTACATAATTGTGCTAGCATGGGTAACTCTATGCAAAGTACCTGAACCACTCCCATAAAGAGCTATAGCATTTCAGGCAGGGCTGAAAAAATGTGTATCTAACAGGCACAGTCATAAACTGCCAGGCATCAAAGCTCTCAGGAGGGCACAGCTAAACAGGAATGCTCACAGCTCCCCCAGGTTACCCTCCCTGCAGTCTCCCAGGGCCTGCCCATCTGCAGCAGACACCCAGGGTGGGCCTCAATGGGGCACAAGCCTCACTCACAAAGCTGGAGAAGAGCTGGTCGCTGATGAGACGATTCACTTTCTGGAACTGGTCCAAGTCCCCACTTCCCTTCTCTGTGCACAGGTCCCACATGCTCCCTGCTGCCAGTGCCTTCATACAAGCTGACTCCTGCACCAGGGAGACACAGCTGAGCCACACTTGCAGCCCAGACCACCCAGCCAGAGCAGAGCTGAGGCAGGAGCCGTGGCCAGAGGCACTGCAGGGACACACCATGCAGACAGGAGGGGCAGTGCATGGTGAGCCTCACAGGCTTGGCATCACACCCAGACCTGCTCACCCGGACATGCTGCAGGTAGAGGGAAAGGTCCCGGATGAAGGACTTGATCAGACGCTCCTGCATCCGGAAGTTCTTCTCAGTCTCTTCAAAGGCTTCATCCTTTAGCTGTGAGAGAAAGTGTTTCAAGGGAGGTGATGCAGGCTCAGCACCTCCCAGACTACAAGATGTGGGGCCATCCTGCCCACAAGCCGGACAGCAGAGATGGGTGGTTTAGACCCTAAGCTCTGCCTCGCTGGCCTGGATCAGAGCTGGACAGGGGAAGGCGTGTGAAGGGACAGCAGATACTTCTGGAGAAGCACTGCAGGGTGTAAGTGCACCTGATGCACAGTACCTGGGGTGCAAAGCCTGTGAGATGCTTGAGATGGCTGCTCACACGGTTGGATTTCTTGATGATAGAGTGGAAGTTGAGCTTGGAGATCTTCTCCATGAGGCTATCCTCATCCCCTTTTCTGTACTTTAGCACTAAAGAGTGATACAGAAATCAAAACCCTCGTAAGCACAAACACCCATGTCTTACACTGCCTCATCAACAATCACTTTGTTAGTTCTCCTCTTCCCCAAGCCTCTGAGGTCCCAAGAACCCCACACATTTCATTACAGAATGGCTTGGGTTGAAGTGACCTAAAAATCATCTAGTTCTAACCCCTCCGCCATGGGCAGGGACATCTACTAGACCAAGTTGCTCAAAGCCCCATCCAAACTGGTCTTGCACACTTCCTCGGGTGGGGCATCCACAACTTCTGCAGGCAGCCTGATCCAGTGCCTTACCATCCTCACTGTAAAGGCTTTTTCCTTATATCTAATTTAAACCGAAATCCTCTCAGTTTAAAGCCATTATCTAGCCCTATCACCGCATGCCCTTGTAAAATATTGTATCATAACCTCCCATCCCATCCAGCACTGTGTCACCTGTTTGGTTCTTGAGATGCCCTACAGTTTGTAGACAAACCATTCAAGCTCTTCCACAGGATTATGCATAGTGCCAGCATAAGATGACACACGAGATGATGTACAATAGTCCCCCATCCTACAGAAGGTGTCTATATTGCTTCTTTAGCAAATACAAGCAATCATTACATGCAGCCTCTGTCACCTCAGCTTCAGTGGGGCTATGAGGAAAGACTAAAGTGTCAGATTTGCACAAACTGTGGACTTTCAAGGGAAAACAGGGAGGGTGGCCAGCAGGTATCAAAGGGAGTAATTTTCTCCCTCTGTTCAGCCCCAGGGAGGCTACACTTGGGTACTGTGTTTAGTTTTGGTGCCTGAAGGCCATGAGCGATGTGGGAGAAACACATCTCCTAATCCATGAGGAGAGCTGGGGGAGCCAGGTAGGCTGGACATGAGGAAGCAGAAGGGAATCTGCTCACAACTAGCAGCTGCTTGAAGGGCATTTACAAAGGTGATGGGGCCAAACTCCCCTAAGCAGTGAGAGTTCCTCCATGACCATGGTTGCCAGCTAAGGCTCAGTGGCCAGCAGACACTGACCTCAGCACACCCACTCCTGTCTCTCTGTGCCCAGCACCGCCCAGCTCCTCACCCAGGTCCTTCCGGCGCTTGTACTCGTTGATGTTGACGTTGATTTCTTTGACTGCGAGGACAGCAGCCGTGAGCGGTGCCTTATCAAGGTGAGCCTCAGGGGTAGCACTCAGCAGCTCCATCAGCAGCAGAGGGTACCGCATCACCCTCTGCACTGGCTTGATGAGGAAGGAGCCCAGGTTAATGTAGTTTGTGCAACCCCTGGGAAGTCGGGACAAAGGAGATGTACCAGGTGTCAGTCTGGCTCTGCCACACATATTCTCCAATGCCTCTAAATCTACTGTACTCCTTACATCAAGCCACCCTTATGTCCAAATTCATTGCACTCCTGAACTCCTGGTGCTCTCAGATCAACCCCAGGTTTCTGCTCCTCACTCACAGCAGGTGATACTTCCCAGCCAGGATCCTCTTCATTACCAGACCCACCATGAAATCCCACATAGGCACAGCCTCATACTTGCCAGAGAGCCACATGTTTCAGATGCTGTTCCACCAACCAACTGCCCAGATCTGTCCCCCAGAGCAGGACAGACTGACTGCAGGACTGCAGTCACTGCAGGGCTTTTCTGGCTCCTTGGGGCTAAGGGCTCCCAAATTCTGTTTCCTGCCCAAGACTTCCTCTCACCTCATCACTTGTGCTGCCTACCTGTGCAGCCCACCCACTGCCTCTGCTGCAATGATGCCACAGGCACCCCTGTCCTGCCAGTCATTCCTCCACAAGGCACTGTTAGGGCAGCCCAGCATGCACCCAGCCTGTGGCAGAACGTAAGTTACAAGGGCATGGCCAGACCAACACAGACAGCCAAGAAGGGACTATGAGGAAGTACTCACCATTCACTGTACAGGCTCCTGCTGGCCCAGAGAGTGCCAAAAAGCAAAGAAAAGCAAGGGTTAATGGGGTGGCAGGTGTGCAGTCCCACAGCCAGTGTCTATGCCCTGCCCAGTGAGGCTGCCAGGACAGTGGGCAGCCCTGTCCTCCCAGAGCAGCCATCGGCACTGCCGGCTCCCAGGGCAGTTACCTCCACAAGCTAAGCTGGAGCCTGGCACTCACTGAGCCAGGCAAAGCAGCTCCTTCCTCAGCAGCCATGGTGGCTAAGGGTTTGGGGACCAGGAGCCCTCAGTCCAGGACATGCCACCTTCTCTATACATTGGTGGCTTCTATGCAGATTTTAATGGGGTCTACAGGTTTCCCAGCATGTGTGCATTGGGTAAGGGGGCCATTTAACCCAGAACCTGGTCAACTATACAGTGCCACCGTCAGACCCTCTCCAGTCACCACCTGAACTATCTAAACACTGCTGAAGAGGGGCAGGGATGATGGAAACTGATCCCCCTATCCCTGCCACCTGAGGAGGCTCAAACCTGAGGCTATCCAGCAGGTCCAAAAGTAGTTTCTGCAACTTCTCATCTTTCTCATAGGTTTCCAGCAGTGCGATGGCCTCATCATGGTTCTGGCAATACACCCTGTAGACACTCTCCAGCTCTGCACGATGTGTCAGGAACACTGGTCCTACAGACAGCAGCAAAGCAGGACTTCAGAGTCTCCTGGTCCCCAGCTGCCTCCATAAACACTGGTGTGCCTCTTGATAAGACATCTGGTGACCCCATTCCACACACACAGGTCAAGAAAACAGCTCTACTACAGCATGCAGGACCCCTCCTCATCACCCTCCAACACAGAGAGCTCAATCAATCCACGTCTCCCAGGGGTAGCAGTGGAGACATTGGTCACAGGAGCCACAGAGCAAAGGCACAGGCAGCCCAAGGCATGAATGCCTCAAGCTGGCAGCACTTTGGGCCAAAGGGCCATGGACAGCCACAGGCACTGTGTCTGAGCACAGTGACCCCTAGGGCAACACAGATCTCCTTGGCTTCACTGTTGATGATGAGTGGTGATGGGTACCAGCAGGGAGAAAGCCCAGACCCACTGATCCTCTCCCATCATTTAAACTGTTATGCCCTGCCACTAGCAATGCCCATCCCAGCCTTCTGAGAAAAGGTAACAGCAGAACTCATACCGATGGCATCTGAAGCCTCCAAGGCGGACAGCAGCTGCTTGGAGAAGTTTATTACCATGTGGATGTTTCCAAAAAGGCCCTCAAAGTCTATGTTCTGCATCTGGTGAAGGGGAAAAGATATGTTGTGGATGGGGAACATGTCCCAGTTAGACTCAACAGCCCCCCCCCATTGCCCCCCTGCAACCCATCAGTCCTCAGCTTCACAGCAGGCACCTGGTACAACCTCCTCTCATCACAGTGACTCCTGTACATGCTCCCTTGTCCTCAGTGCACCAAAACTCTCACTCCTTATGTGTCCTTCTCTTTCCCAGCAATTCCACCCCTGCCTCTGCTCACCTGGTTTTCTCTTTTTCCTCCCAGTAAATCTGTCCCCATGCCAAGACCCCAGATCTTATTTCTCCTGTCAATCAACGTAAGGTATAACCAAACAAAGAGAAACTTTTCCTGCACCAAAAAATTCAATGCATGATACTTGCTGCCAGGTCTCTCGTTCCCAGCAAGGATGAGCGTTCAGCAGGATTTCAAAGCAGATGGGCTTATTGCAACAAGTGCAGGGAACTGTGGGAACCAGTCTCCTCCCCTTGGAATAGCTTTAATTTCCTCTATGGGCTCCCGTGCTGCGTAGTCCCCTCTGAGAACTGAATGGACTCAGTATTCTCACCCCAATCCACCAGTGCTGCACCACAGTGTCCCCTCCTTTCCTAGCTCCTACCTGTGCCTGCTGCAGGGGTACCATGATCCTCTCCACACACATCTCCAGGTCTCTGATATAGTCCCGCTCTGTCTGGAGCAGTTCCTCAATAACCTTGGTCCTCTTCTCCAGCATCCTCTGCTCTGCACTCTCAGTGGTGGCCGAGGATGGCTCAAGGGATGGTGTCTGGGAGGACAGGAGAGTCATCTCTGCAAGACAGATAATCGAGATCAGCATGCTCCGGCAAGGATACAAGGACAGGAGACAAATAGCACCGGCACTGCTACACATGTAACCATGAGACTGAGAAACGGCACTACTGAGAGTCCAAGGGCCCTTCCAGAGAGGCCATCCCGAGGGCTGCAGGGAGACACGGCTGCTCCCACAGCCCACCCTTGCAGCAGCAGCAGCGCCGCAAAGCCCTGGCACCGGCACGGCGGGCAACAAACCTGCTCCACACGGTCTGCCCTGATGCCGGCCGGGGCCTGGCTCCTCTCCCACCCGCGGCTCCGGGAAGCCGCAGACACGCAGGGAAACCCCCGCTAGGCAATGGCGGCCGCCCCTCCCTCAGGCTGGGAACAGGGTCTCCATTCTCCAGGCCCGGGGCATTTCCATCTCAATGGCCGCGGAGGGCCCCGGGCACCGCAGCCGGCAAAGCCTGGAGCTGGAGCCCGGCCAGCACGGCCGGGCAGGGCCGCCCCGCCCGCAGGGCCCGGGGCTGCGGGCCGCGCTCCTCGGCCCCGTCCGGACCCCCGCGGCCGCCTCTCCTCCTGGTTTTCTGTGCCACCTGCGGCCCCGGGCCGGCCCAGCCCCCTCCGCTTCCATTGAGACTTTTCATCCCCCCGCGGATTCCTGGGCCCCGCCGCTCTCTGCCCCACCTGCCTGCGTTTAAAGGCTGCGCCCCCGGACCGAAACCGCGGCCACAGCGCTCCCCCCACGCCTCCCCGGTCACCCCTCCGAGGCCAGGAACACTCGGGGCTCCCCCATTTCAGGGCAGCACGGAGCCCCTTGCAGCGCCAGTCTGCCTCGGGTACCCCATTTCATGTCAATGGCTGATTCCACAAACGCGCCGTCTGCTACGTCTGGAGCCCCAGCTGCCCTCCATCCGCAGAATTTTTTTAAGAGCTGCAGACATGCCCCAGTTCCGACGTTTCTAGGAATGTTTTTGCAGGACAAGCACTTCCAGAGGTCCCTGACCTCTCTGGTAACAGCGTCAGACAATCGAGGCTCAGCCCTGCTAAATCCCAGGGACACGCAGCAGGGCTTGGGATTATCCTGGCACCACAGTACCGACTGTGCACAGCCCTAAGAACCCTCCCCTGCTCCCAGCCGCTTCTGCCCAGGTGCTGGGCAGGCTGCAAGCAGCCCCCAGCCATGCTCCATGGGGTGATGGCAGTACCCAGCACAGCAGCATGAAACATGGGATGGCAAAATTGCTGCCTCAGCCTAAGCATCCTGTCCACTGCTCCCCCAGGCCGGGGTCTTCACACCAAAACAATCTGAGAAAGAAAAGACACCCAAGCTGAGACACTGACTCAGCCCATGATTATCTGAAACCATGCCAGCCCTTTAGGCCCTTCCCATTGCAGAGCAGCCTCGGCAGAAACCAGGAGCATCAGCACCAAACAGCAAGTTCTTAGAGCTATCCAAACTGAGGACGAACCACTGTGCCTCTCTGCAGAAAGAACAACTTCAAAATCATTCCCAGAGCCAGCCTGGCAAATGGGAAACCCAGCTGAAACAAAGATGCCCTCAATGTGGGAGGGAAGATATTTGTCTCTCTAAGCTGGCATCTCTGCTGCCCTGCCTTGAAATCTAGCCTGGGGAGAGGCAAAACAACCAGCTCCATGGAGGAGGATTCAGTGACACAACCAGCACTTCATTTAGTAGGCAATCACTGGGAAGAAAAGGCCTCACTGATTCCTACTGGCAAGTATCCTTAAGCCTAACCCCATCAGAGCCTGTCTTGGCTTTCCAGCCGTCCCCAGTGATGAACTTCATCAACTCCAATGCAGCAGGAATCCACAAGGAGGGCCTCCGAGCAGATGCTGGGTTTAACTGGTTTTGCTCTTCGCATTTCCACAGCACCTGCAAAGTTTCAGAGCAGACTGGGCCCTGCTGTGCAAAGTCCTCCACAAACGCCCACAGGGATATCCCTAGACACAGCACTGGGAGCCTGAACGGGATAGGAGCAGAAAAACGTACAGGAGGGACAACTAAACACTAAGATAATACAGTCAGCAGATCTTTGTGGCTCAGGGAGTTAATGAAGTAACAACAAATGAGTTATTTTAAAGAAGGCATGGCATTTGTTTTGCAGGAGAGCAAGCTCAAGTGGGAAGGCAGCCTGGAAGAAACAAGAAGGTGTTAATTTGCAATGCAAACAGGTGTGTCAAACCCAGAGGGGGTGGGCAGTGAGATGATACTTCTGCATGGGGTGGGCTGGGAAGAATCTTGAAAATTAAGACAAGCCAAAATCACAGCCAGAAATGACCCATACAGCAGCATTTGGGAAGACAAATGGAAAAGATTACATTTTCTTTGGTCGAAGAACAGGATTTTCTATTTAGCCCCAGGAAAAATGCCCCCACGTTAAGTTTTGTACAGGACACCTCGGGAGTTTACTGCATCACCAAACAATCCTGCTGTGCTCCCAGCCTTAGCCATAGCTAAACTGCAGTCACACCATGTGTTTGGCTCCAGCTCCCCAAAACAGAGCTGGGGATGCCCAGCACTGCTGGCAAATGCAGCAGCTCCCCATGCTCCACCAAGCAAACCCCAGGCAAAGTAAATCTAGGTCAGGCCCTTACAGAAAGTACCCTGTGGCAAGGATTCAAACCAGACTTGTGAGATTGCCAGCTCCATGACACCCTTCTTTGGCAAGTCTCAAGTCCCTGCCTATGGAAGGGAAATTAAATCCTTCCTTGCACAGATTTTAAGCCCACAGCAGTTATCAGCTCAGCCTGGATGACCAGGCACAATGCTGGGCATCAGTTCCACCCACTTACACTGCATCAGTATTTGCATGATTTTGAAAACTCATTAAAATTAATTCTCCTCTGTTCTTCTTGCTCTTTCTGAACATTTTAAGACTCCTTCAAAAACAAGGCTACATTCAGTCAAGTCTCCTAGAACTCTTGTTGTTTATCACTAGTCCAGCATCTTCCTTCAGCTATGAATTCAAAAGTTGTCCTACTTCTTTCCAAACACTTACAGCTCAAAATATTCAAATAAAGAATTTATTTGTAATATTTGGCTCTTATATCTGACCCATATGTATTACTTAGTGTTTGTTTCTGATGCATTTAAAAACTCTCACTTTTTGCATTTCATACTATCTCTGTTAATTGCAATGAGTTTATTTTTTCTTGTTTGTCACATTCTTGTATATCTAATAAGCCTCCCTAAATGAGGCTTGTTAAGCAGTTAACTAAACCCACCAATTTCACAGCTATGGATTTTGGTCACCTAGTAAGTATTTTTTAAACACATCTCCATTTTACTCCACAGATTTTCTATTTAGATGTTACCTTTCAATTTGATTCATTATGCCCTCAACTTTGGAGATGCTAAGACATACACCACAGCTTGAATGGGCTTTGTTGGCCTGCAGGAATATGACTCGTATTTTTAATGAAGCCAACAAATTCCAATCCAGTGACAAATTCATGTTTACCCATGACACAGTTGCCAAATAGGCATTCAGAAATACATTTCCAAAACAATGTTCTCAACCACAATTTTCAGAGATTCAGATTCTGTTTCTCCTCGGTTTGATGGTCTGAGGAGCCTCCCAGGAGCACCTGCTTTTGAGCTTTGCTAGTACCCCTGCTGGACCCATGAGAGCAGCTCCTAAGCCAGCCCTGGCAATGAGGTGTGAAGACAGAGCACACTCCCACCTCGGCCCTTCCTGGGGAGGCTGTGGTTTGCTATTGCAATCACACGGCTCATCCTGCTCATCTGAGAAATGCCGCTGTCATCAACTTTCTTACAATTAATGAAAACTTCGAATTGCCATTACCCAGGCTCCTAGTGGGAGCACACAATTAGAGGTCTTCCCTGCCCTGCTCTGGGAGCAGCGCTGGCCCACAAAGAACAGATCCAACGGGATGCACGTCCCCCACGCTGCAGGGCTCACCTAAGGTTTGCCTCGCCCCCCAGCTGCTGCTCCTCAGGGCTCACCTGGCAGCATCCCGCAGGCGCGAACGCTCCCTGGGGAGGGACGCGCCGCCCATCAGTGCCCAGGACAATCCCAGGAATCTCCGGCGGAGCTGCTCCCAGCCGCGAGGCAAGCCCGGCCCCGGGCCCACAGCTCAGCACAGGCAAGCAGTGACTCAGGACAAAACAAACCAGCTGCAAATATTTGAAGTATGTGGAGGCCAGGAGAGGAGGAGCCACTGCCGACCATGAGAGGGGGGGCGATGAAACTAGGGCAGGGAATAATTAATCTGAGCAAAAGGCTAAACTGGCTGCCGGGAGCAGGATCTGGCTGGGGTGAAAACTTTTACTCCAGACATTGGTAATACACCAGGGAGCTGAAGAGGGGCAGAACGGGGATGCTTCTCCAGAGCCATTGGAGCAGCTTGGTGTCCCAAACATGCCTAATGCAGAGCTTGGCTGGGATACCTCTGTGCCAGATAAGACCACAACCATAGCCCCAAACCACCTCTGGTTGCCCAGACCAGCCCCATAGCATTCAGTGTGACCAGAGGATGATTCCAACCACTGACATAGAAAAAAGTGAAGTAATATGATGGTGTAAAAGGGCTAAGCTGCTAAAACTGAGGCAGGGCATCAATGAAAGTGTGAGTAAAACTACTGATGGACAAAGAATGAAAGCTGAAAGTTCTTAAAAAGGATGTTTTAAATATACAATCCAAAAAACATGAAGAGTACTGATGAAAAATCTGTCCTGCATCTGTGCTTCAATAAAGACAGCAAATATAAATATATAAATGAATATAGTAAGCCAGATAATAGACACACCACAGAAAAATGAGAAAAGAAAGACATCAAGAAAAATCCATGGATGGTAGAATTCAGTTTTCATCTTTTAAATGAGGAAATAAAATGCTACTTTATAATGGACCTTTATTTCCATCCAGGACAAAGGAAATCCTACAATGACACAATCCCACAAGCAGGCAGAGAGAGTACGATTTTTGGAAAACCTGGCAAAAAGGTAGAATTATACAATAATTTTTCTGCTCATTTCTTTCTAAAAAGCAAAAAGAGAAAAAAAAACCCCAAAACAACAACAACAAAAACCAAAAACCAAAAAACCACCTTGAAAATCCACTGCCAGTGGAGTGGAGACTATCCAGAAAAGAAGTCATTTCTGAACAGGTTCTCCAGAGACAGAATTTAGTTAATCCCACAAAACAGAGTAAATGGAAAATCACTGCTGTCATGTAGAGAAGTGAGGATCAATTCAACAGGATCACAAATAAAGATGAGGCATATGAGTCACTGAGTGATCCAGGGTACCCTGAATAAGATGGAATTATTCAAACCATGCAGGTTTAATGCAGACAAACACATTAATGTATTAATGGGAACAAGAAACAGCCACATGAAGGACTGTATTCTGGGCAGTAATTTTTTTGCTTGATCAGACAAAATTTCACAGGAGTTCTCTGAATGTTGCAGAGGACTACTGGGGTTTTGGACAAGTGCACAGGAGCACAGCAAGTTAAACTAGTGCTGATACCCACCCAGAATGCCTCACCCAGCTCTGAAGTCCACTGTTTTAAAAGAGTCTGAACTGAAAAATGAGTGAGCATAAGGAAGAATAAACACTTAAAGGCCTTCCTGTGAGTCTTTGACATGGGTATTTTAAGACTCAATTCACTACAAAGAATTGAAGACTGAAAAATTGCTTAATTACAGTACCTGCCCGAGAAGAATATCCATCAACTAAAAAGCTCTAATTTAGGAGAAAAAGGTTGGGGTTGCTGCTGAAATGCAACACATTAGCATGCAAAACCTTTAAGAATGATGGTGACGAAGCAGCAAAACTATGACAGGTGGGTCCTCCTGTTGATGTGTCAGGCAGTCACATCTGAGTCTTATCCCAGAAGAGGTGCTCTAAACCAAGCAGATGTCACCCAGTTACACTGTACAGAAATCTGTAAGAAGTGTGATAACCCTGCAAACAGAAAAGATCATCTCTACTGGCTTGGAAGTATTCAAGGCAGGCCAGATGGGGCCCTGGGCAACCTGATCTAGAGTGTGGCATCCCTGCCCATGGCAGGGGCATTGGAACTAGATGCCCCTCTAGTTCTCTTCCAACCCAAACCATTCTATGATTCTATGATCTCTACTGGGGCTTTAAAGACCCAAATTCTGTTACTCAGTGGATGGAGGAGGAACCTGTTAGAGAAGTAAACAGCACTAGAAAAGGTGCGTGGAGCACACACTGAGGGAGAACCAGAGCTGACTTTTGCCTGCCAGCTGCACAGGAGGTGTCTGCTGCCAAGCACAATGGGAGCTCTTTTGGGGAGGTGCTGGTGGGATCTCACACTGAGGCAGCTACAGCAGCAAAGCATGCCAAGGAGAGATGTTGCTGGTCCAGCACTGTGCCTCAGCAGAGCAAGAGGAGGAAAGTAACAGACAATTGCAGCCAGAAAAAAGCCACAGGATGGACAGACAGTGTCTGAAATACCTGGAGCTTTCATCTCTCCTGTTCTGCTGTGAGACACCGGTGCAGATGATGAGAGCATCCTGCCCTGCACCTCTCACATCTACTCCCATGCCCCTGAGCCTGCCACAGTGGAGAAGAATCCTATAATCCTGAAGAGCATAGGCTTTCACTTGGCATCACAGTCTGTCCCTTCAATTCTTGCAAAAGCTGAAGAAGCCAGCACTGCTCCAGCCTCCTAAGGCTTTGTGGACCATTTCCCATCCCACTCTGTTCCTGGCCTCCTCCTGGCTCTGCCGTTGCCCTTTGAACATCCTGGCACTGCATTCCTCACCCCAGGGACACAGCTGAGCAAAGTCCCACCCTTACAGGGTGGCCTGAGAGTGCAGAAATGCAGCCATTGGAGCCTGCTTAATCAAGTATCTCCAGAGGGCAGATTTCTTGCTAAGGCAGAGTAGTCACTGCCTCCAGCTTTGACATCACTTTGGCTGTTGCAGTTTTCCTCTCCATTTCAATCCCACTTCACGGAGACTTCACACACACAGCTACATGAGACAGATGCTGGCAGAAAGGGCACAGGAACAAACAAGTTTTCAGACACATGGAGGCCTGTCCATCAAGAAGGGCTCCTTCTGTCCCTCTGCCCAGACCCCAGCACCCTGCTGCCACTTCCCCTCAACCCACACCAATATTCTTGCACCAACAAGCCAAGCTGCACAAATCTGTCTGCAGCTGACTCTGACACAGCCACAGCATCAAGGGAATGATTTCACCAAGACAGCCTAAACCCTCCACTTTGGTAATTCTGCAGCTCCAGGCTGCTGTTTGATGGGACTGGAGACCTGGAGATGGCTTGGGGACCCAGGATACAGGGAATGCAACTGTTGTAGCACAGGCAAGGGACCACTGCAGTACTGAGGGGTGACAGTGCAAGAGATTCCCATCGGTGACAGCCCCCCAGCAAGGTGGTTTCCTGCCCAGGTGAATTATGCAACTCTGAGTACTTGCTCTCTGCATATGTCTGAGTACTTCAACAGCTTCCTCTATTTCCTGCTTTGTGCTGCCTGTGAACAGCTGCCATACTCATGCTCAGGGTCAGGAATTGGTTCCTACAGAATCCATTAATGCTAGGTTATAAAGAGGCAGTGGGGATAACCCCAGCATCTCACCCTCTCCCTCATGAGGAACCTCCTCTGAGCCCTGAGAGAGCAGACAAACCAGGGCCACAAGTTTTAGGGTGTACCAAAACCATGCAGGAGCAACAGAAAGGACAGCCTTGAGTCTGTGTCACCTGTGCTTCCCTCCCACCTGGGCCTCTGCTAAATCCCCTTGCAGAGGCTGCACGGAAGGGTGACGACCATGATGCTATTTCACTAAGTCCCAGGGAGGAGCCTTCCTGTGAGAGGCTGGCTGTGCTGGCCACCCACGTGTACCAGACTCCCAGTGCTGCCCTGGTGCCAGGGCAAGGTGAAGGCACACCCAAGGGAATTGCCCACCATTTCCCTGTGTACCTGGGTTTTTCTTCCTGGTCTGCACAAACTCTGAGTGCCGCAGTGCACTGGGAGCCGTCCGTCTGTAGAAGCTGTTTCTCTGCAGCACAGAGCCCACCCTGTGTGCTTCCTCAGCCTCCTGCTCCCAGACCTGGCTCCAGTCGGGCCGGCCCGTGCGTACCCTCGAGTGCTCTGCTCCACTGCTGCTCTTGGCTGGCATGCCAGGCCCTGGGGCTTCTCCTTCCAGCTCCCCACAGCTGTCAGAGTCAATGACACATGTCTCGAACTGTGGGTAGCAGGTACCTGGGCCCAGGTTCACACTACCATCTCCTGAGGACCTGACTGCAAATGCAGGAACTTCACAACCTCTGTCTGGACTGCTGTGGTCCATGACATGGCCTTTGGACCTCCTGTGCTGTTCACTGTCTTCTTCATGTACTTGGTCCCTGATACCTATATGTGGCCTTTCCTGCTCTCTATATGCTCTAGGGCCTCCATCATCTCTATACCACTTTTCCCCTTCCCTATATACTTGATTGCCTCCATCCTCTCTATACTGCCTTCTCCTCTCCCTATACTCCCCAGAGTTCCTCTCTTGCCTGTGCCACAGTTCCTTTTTCCTATAATGTCTTCCATGCTCACTGTAGTCCCTAGGATCTCTGTAGTCCTGATACCACCTTCCCCCCTCCCTAAAATCTCCAAGGCCTCTATCCTCTCCATACTGCCTTCCTCTCTCCCTGTACTGCCCAGGTACTCTGTCCTCTCTGTTCCGCCCTCCTCTTATCTCAGAACTGCAGTTTCTATATTGAACACCCTCCCTCTCGTACGCCCTGTAGTTTCTGTCCTCTATATCCTGTCTTTTGCCTTCCCAAACATTGTCTGCTCTCCTGCAGTCCATGTACTGCATCTGCCCCTTCCAAAAACCTCTGCAGTCTCCATTCCTGCTCTGTTGGTCCACGGAGATGTCCTCCTGTCTCCTGGAACCGTCCCAGCCACTGTCTGCTCCTCGGCTGTCCGGGTACGGCCTCCTTGTCGCCCTGGGTCTGTCGCTGCCGCCAGTCACGTCCCGTCTCCGTACAGCACAACAATCCTCATATTCCCAGCTGAGGAGCCGCGGCTCCTGTCTCGGATCCTCCATGCAGCGTCTCCTCTAAGGACAGGTGCACATAGTCCTGTGGGGTGTGGCACAGGGGCCGGCTCCCCTCACCCTCTGCACCCTGAGCCCAACCCCAGGCTGACGGCACTTCTCCACTCTGCCCCAGCACTCCCGTCCCAAGTGAAACGCAGGTGCTGCTTCCTGAAACCAGCCAGCAAAGGCAGGGGCCCAATCGCTGGCAGCCCTGGCCTCCTCCACCTGCTGCCCAAAGTAATCAGTAACCAGCCCTGAGCGAGGAGGGGAGCCAGGCTGGGCAGGCCGGCACCGCCCAAACCGGCTCCACGGCTTTGCCAAAACCTCTCCGCAGGCAGCTCTGAGGCAGAGAGGAGGAGGGCACTGGAGCATGCAGAGGCCCTACCCTGAGACCAATGTCCTCAGGGAAGGAAAAGAGAGCATGTGTGAGACCACAGGAAGCCACAGAGCAGAGGTGGGATACCAGATCTTATACCAGATCTTTTTTCCTCCCCTGATGGCATGGAGGAAACAATGTGGTCTAGAAGAGGCTGGGTTCTGCTCCACACTTTGCTGGGGCAAACTGAGGCCTTCAGGCTGCCCCTGGCTGAACCCTGATGCTGAGCCCATCCTCTTCCCAGCCCTCACCACAGTCACATGAAGCTCAGGAAAGGAGCTGCTCCCTGCAAGACAGACCAGTACCTCCAGAGAGCCATGCAGTCATAGCTGCATGATTCCCTGCTCCAGGGGGAACAGCTGGTCCACCTGCTGACAGGAACAGGCTTGAAGGGATTACTTGGGTTATGGAGTCTGGTGCCAAAACACCAAATAAGTTTCCAGAAGGCCAGAGAAATACGCACTCCAGTAATGCTTCTCACTGCAGGGCACAACATATTCCCAATTTTCCATGCCAAACACAGAGCTCCTATAAGAAACCAAGAGACAACCACAGCATGCCCTTGACAGAGAGCATGAGAGTCTGTAGATGTCATCCATGTCTCAGGTTCTTGCAACACTTGTTAGGAACGCAGAGCCCATGCCCTCAGCTGGTAGAAGACAAAAATAAAACCAATGGAGTCTCCTACTCCAACTGCAGGAGGGCAAGCACTAATCCTGCCCCAGCCTGGTGATCAGTGAAACCACAGTGTGCTCATAAGACATACCAAAAAAGCAACCTGATGATTTTAAACACTTACTGTAGAAAACCATGTATTTTCTACTCTTCCTTTGGCTTCCCTAAAGATCCACTGAAGGGCTGGATTCCCCACTATGAACTATTTCCCCTATAAGACTATGCTTTGGTTGCTGATCAAATCTTAGTGAGAGCTTTTCTGCCTCCAGTGTCTCCACGTTCCTAACAGTAAGACAGAGGTCATGTCTCAGGCATGTCACAAACACGTTTTGCTGAGTTGATGCAACACCAAATTACTGTTCTGCCTGCTGCACCAGAGCTGGGCTCTCTGGCCACAATCAGATGTGTCAGAAGGGACATGGCAGAGCTTGGGTAGAACACATCTTTATCACATGGCTAGAGAGGTCTCCTGAATGGGAGAAAAATCCCCTAGGACTACTGAAAGGATACTAGCTTGAGAATGCCTCAGGATAGTGCATTAGTTCTTGTCTAAAACTTCTAGTTCCAGGAGCCAACAAGTTCCACAGGATCAGTCCTCTGTCAGGAAGCACTGGGACAGTAGGAGACACTTCCCAGCAAGATCCATCCCATCAGAAAATTTCCATTGAGATTCAGCCTAGACTTTCCTCTTCCTACCTTCAACTTATTTCATCTAGCTTCAAATCCTCTAGGCCTCCTTCCAAGCATCCCTTTTGCACACCACTGACATGAAGGCTGTTTGTCACCCTGTTTTCCTGGTGCAGCCACACCAGCCTTCATTCCCATGTGCTCTGCCTCTGACATGATCGTGCAGTGAAGTGCCTGAGCTCCCCAGTGCTGATTAAGCAGTGGGAGGATGGAGGCAAAGAAGTCAGAGTGAATAACTCCCAGGCTGGAGCTGGCATTTCACTCCATCTCCCACATGCAGTGCCCACATTTCCTGCATGTTGTGGGTTTCAGTAACAGAACTGCAGTGTCAGAGCTCCTAGAAGAAGCCTGGGAAGGAACTGTGGGAGAAGATGTGTGTGATTCCATCTTTCCATTTGTCTACTGTAATATCAAGTGTAACATAATTAACAGCACTGATCTTTATGTGGCATCTTCAGGTTTCGGAGACCAAATGTGCTGATATAATCATGGGAAATTCCTCTTTTCTGAGTAATTTTTTTCTGGGGTGCAAGAACAAAAGTCACATTTTCAGCTACAGATATGCCACAATTGTAAGCTTTTTGCTGCTTTTACCAACAGAATAGTCCTATTTTCTTGTCCTGGACTTCATGGATGGCAGGAGTACAGGGGCAGGTTTTACTTTTTGCCCAGTAATCCATCCCACTCCCAGGTCAGGTTCAGCCCCCTTCTGTGCACCCCTTCTCATATGAATAACAAATCCCCACAGGTCTGTATCAGCCCCAGAGCAGAAAGCATAGGAAAAACAGTGTCCTGACAGGCTGAGAGCAGTCACAGCACTTGTATCAACTCAAATCTCAACTGCAGGACCACCAGCAAAGCCACCCTGAAGTTGTGCTCACTCCCCTACAGATAAGAGGGGATGAGGCAGGGAGGTTGGAACTGCAGCAGCAGTGGTTTTGCTTTCCATCATGGACATACTGGGAGTAGATGAGATGAAAACTCTGGATGTGTGGTGGGGCTGGAATAGATGGGAGAGTTGGAAGGAAAAGGGGGTGAGGAAGATCGGGGCAAAGGGATATCCAGAGAAAGACATAGTGATTCTCCAAGGCAAAATCACAATGATATATATTGCAACAGTACTTACAAAATGATCAAAATCAAGAATTAAAGGGTATAAAAGACTGCCTTCAACAGTGTCTGTAAAACAGCAGAGGCACCTGTGCTCCTGAAGCATTCCCCATCCCACGCTGTTGTAGACTCACCTCTCAACTCCTGCAGCTCCATGCTGAGGCTCTCAATGTTGGAGTCACAGAAATCAAGGTTCTCCATGGTCTCTGCTCTCACCAGCTCATCCTGCTGCTCCTCCAGCATCAGGCTTAACTCAGCACGGGTCTTGCTGTATGCCTCCAGATCTCTCTCCAGCTCTCCAATTCTAGTCAGCAGGATGGAGCTGGAGGAGGCTGATCCTGCCTGTGTCAAGTCCTCACATCCCTCCTCCACCCGCTGCTCTGGGATGCCAGGCTGAAGCTGTGCAGGGGCCACATTTTTCCGCTGGTTGCTGGCTGGAGGCCGGGGCGCAGGCCGGGAGGGTTTGACTGAGAAGGACAGAGCCCTGCCTTTGGGCACCTGGCCACCCTGCACGTGCACAGAGGCTGTCACGAGGCTGCTGGGCCGAGGAGGGGGTGGCCTCAGGGCCCTTCTCCTCTCTGCCTGCCTGGAGTGGGACACAGATTCAGGAGACCCACGGACAATGTCCTTCTCAGAGCTGTAGTCCAAGATGGAGAAGTGACGAGAGACCTTGTCCTGCTCTGCACCAGTACTTGACAGGCTCTTCTCAAACTGGGCCAGTTGCTCCGTCAGTTTGGAGTCCAGGTCCGTGCAGCTGTCCCCCTGCACTGCAAGTTGGCAGCACTCCCCCCAGCTCCCAGCCCGTGTGTCCAGACTCACCTGGGCAGTTCCTAAGCTGGAACAGGGCTTGGACTTCTCCAGTTTACTGTCCATCCAATTGTCTAGGTCCTGGGTCCTGCTCTGGCTCTGATGGGGCTCGGATGCTGCCCAGCTATTAGCAGATGAAATCGCTTGGCTCCTGCAAGGATTTTGGGGGAAGTGGGGTGCATGCAAGGGCACAGTGGGGCTGTCTCCATCATGCTTAGGGGGGGAGTGAGTTTCTGAGTTTCCTGGGGTGGCTGAAGTATTCCCCTCAGGCTCCAGCTCACCTGCTTGGCCAGGCCTGTTGCCCTGTGGAGGAGGCTGAGCAGAGGGGAGAATGCCATTGACTGACTTTGTGTGGTTAGAGGAGACCGAGCCCATCGTGCCTTCGGGATGCAGCTCTTGGTGTCCTGTGCTGGGAAAGGCCTGTCTCAAGTCAGTGCCAAGAGGACCCTCTGACCTCCCTGCCTTGTGAGACAAAATGGTGGCAGGCTCAGGATATACAGCCGAGCCATCCTGCTTTTCCCTGTCTTTCTGGTGCAAAGGAGGAGTTTCAGAGCAAGTGGTTTCTGAATCTTGATGGATGTTCAATCCACAACTGCCTCCACCTTGCAGATCCCCAGCACGCACCATTTCCATGCAAGCCTCAGAGGCTTCCAGCCTCACAAATCTGTGTGGAAAGATGCCACGTTTTCCTCTCAGCTCCCCCTCCAGCCAGCCATCCTCCAGAATGCCTACAATCCGAATCCTGTCACCCACATCAAAATCCAGTTCCTTGGACTCCAGGGCTTGGAACTGATAGAGGGCAACACCATAAGTACTCCCTGGCTCCTTGTCATTTTTGTGGGGCATCTCTACTGTCCCATTGGTGTCACAAGTCTCTGTGGGCCCTGGATCCACCGAGGTTCCTGGTGCTCGCAGAGGAGTAAGCAGTTCCACAAAACCCTCTGGGAAGATGCCCCTGCAGCCTCTGAGCTCACCCTCAAACCAGCCGGGCTCTGGGACACCAATAATGTTGATCACATCCCCTTCCCTGAAGTCCAGTTCCTCCTCCAGCTGAGCAGACAGGTCCATCAGGGCCTGGGCTTGACCCAAGGAGTAGGCAGGCACCTCCAGGAGAGGGCTCTGGGACAGCTGACGTCTCCGAACTGAAAGGCACAGCTCCCTCACACATGATGAGGGGAAAAAGCCCTTGGAACCCCAGCTGCTTCGGCCCTGGAGCCAGCTGGAGGCCAGGGACCCCCCCAGGATCACCAAGTCTCCTGCAGAGAATGAGACACAACAGTTCAAAACTGTTCTCGTTATTGCTTCCCACCTCTTATTCCTGCCTCCCCATGTTCCCTCCTGGCAGTGGGTGAGGACTGGCACTCTGTTATAGCACAGTGCATGCTGGGGATGCACACAAGCACAGGATGGGATTAAGGCATGAAGTATCAGCAGCCTCTTGTACATCTAAAATACACAGTTTGGCTGCAAAGCCGTGCAGGTGCATCGAAGCTTTCATTCTCCCCCAAATGCAAGTCTAAGATTTGGAGATTAGTGGTCAGTTAAGAGGCAATTGTAGATTTACTGTGATCAGGTGATGCCAATTTTTGGAGTTTCATGAGTAATGACAGATCATGAGAAACTTGTATCCAAATGGCAAAAGCCTAGAGGACCATGGTGAATTTGACATGACCCATGTCATAAGGAATTAGGAGAGTCACCTCTTTCTTCTGTCACTCTAGGCAGGATGCTGTGACTAGGTTCATCCATCCAGAAGGACAGGTGAGGCTTTTGAGGTGCAAAGCAAAGGAAGGGAATGCAGATTACCTCTCTGCAATGACAAGCTCCCTGGCTCTTGAGATGTGAAGTCATTGGTACAAACAAACAGTTTTTCTCCCTGCTTCAAAGGGGGAATATCCACAGGTTCAACAAAGCTGCTAGGAAACTGCCCTAAAAGGAGAATGAGTTGTCAGCAATGAGTCTTTCCTGTGACCCACCACCATTTCCACCCTCCTTCCAGATTTTGGGATCTATTCATCTCTTGCTAAAGGAAAATACCCAGTTACCCTGGGTGCCTCAATAGCCCGGTGAAAGAAGAACAAGTTTGGGAGCCAGGAATTCCTGGGGTTTTAAGTACTTAAGAGCTAAAAGAGAACAAAAAGCTTTGAGCCCTTAGCTCACTCCAGGCAACCACAGGCTGTGTGCATTACTGGGACTGTGCCATGAGCTTCCAGGAACAGACATATTGGGTTTTCTATGCCCTTACTTGCTTCCTTCCCAACTCAGACCCATGGTGAGGACGAAGGGATCCAGTAGTGCTGGATCATGGGAGCAGTGTCTTCTGACTGGGCAAATCCACTTGGTGCTCCTTCCTCCATAGGGCTTGGCCCCTGTGCAGTGTAAGCACAGAATTCAGACTGCCACTCTGAATGGGATGGCCACACCTGTGAGTCACAGGCTCTGTCACAGCTTCAGCACCGCTGGGACTCCAGGGACCTTCCCCACTGTCATTCTGAGTATCTGTTTCACCATGGCACATTTGTTGGCCACCAGATGATACCCATCAGATACTAATTTCAGTCCTGAGAGCACATGACATGGCAGAGCCCACTGCAAAGACCACTAAAAATGTCTTTCTTATATAATTGGATGCAAAGGGATATGATGAAGTATGGGCTAGTACCACACCCAGCATTGCCTCTGGGTCACCAAATATTTTCTAATGAAACCTGGAAACACCATATCCTAGACACCCAGAGCTTTACACTGTGTTTAAGCAATTTGACATTTGCTATTCTCTGCTGCTTCCTTCACAGTTTTAAACAACTTTTTTTTTCCTTATCTTAGTTTCCTGCTTTCTGCATGGAAACATAATGCTCTAAGAAAGGAATTACTGTACATGGAGTTACAGTAATTATTCCACAGAGTAATTAGTACTAGGCTGCAACACCTCCACAGCCTCTATTCTAAAGTGCCTTTTCAATTCCCTATAACTTTAACTTAGAAAGCTGGGCAGAAAACTACAACAGCTGTTCCAAGGGAAAGCAGGAATGCAATTGGGTCTTGAGTTAAAGGTCATTAAAAACATTCAGTTTGACTTCAACATGTTTCTTATCTTTGAGCTACGACACATATCTGTTTGTTATTCCTTAATAGCTTCATCTTCTATATAACAACCTCACCAGTTATGCTGGGAGACAAATCTCTGTTGAAAACTGCACACATAATCCTTGCCCAGTGACTTCAGCAGCAGCAGGATCAGGCACATGCTCATTCAATGCCAATGGAGCACAGGAGGGAAGTGCTCCTGTCCACCTTTGTTTCAGACAGTACACAGCTTGTGGCTGTTAGGAGAGACCAGACTGCTGCTACAATAGCAGCCCCATCTCTACAGCCAGGGATGAAATCAGTCCCACCCTCATGCTGAAGACAGAGGCAGACTTATGCTTTGAAGTGGCCTGGCTTTCATCTCCCCAAAGCTCACACATCTTCTTAACATCAGGATTAAGATGAGAAAGAGCTGCCTAAACAGAGACTATGAGACTCTTAGTGTTTCACTAAGAGCATTCTGCTGCTTCAGAGGTTTCTCACACCGCCCTAAAAGTTTAAGAGACTTGCACACCATTCCAGGCACCTAGATATTGATGGCAGGAAGATGCTTTGAAGCAGAAAGGAGGAAGTGGGGCTGAGTCAGAGGGCTTGGGGGGGACACATGGTCACTGTTGTTCTATGTCCACTGACAAGGTCATTTGGAGTGGTTTCCAGAGTGGATGCATTTCCACTCTGTGTGCATCCGTTTCCTTTCTCCCCTTCCACTGCCACAGCAGGTCAGCACATAAACTAGCCAGGAAATGGGCAGTCTCTCTACAGAGACTGGAACAACCAGCATTGTGAAGCTCCTATCTCCTCGAGAACTGACTCTCCACTAACCTCTCTCAAAAAACAACACACAAGCTTGTCTGAATAGTTGACACAAAGCTGGCAGGAGACCAGTGGCAACTTGCACTCTCAGTCTCAATCAAAGCCCATGAAAGATTTAGTAAATCAAATCAGGTCCTTCCCCAGCAAGGGAAGACGAGTTCATGGAGTGCACATTTAGCTGGCACTTGGACAGACCCAGGTGCAAGTATTTCTAGCTCTTACCTGTGACACCTTCCTTCTTGCCAAGGAGCCAGAACTCATCCACTACAGCCAACACCTCGATGACGTCTCCCACGAAGAGGGGCAGCTCTTCAGAGACGCTGGGACAGAAATCAAAGACTGCCCGCACCACGGAGCCAGCCTCCATTGCGCAGGGTCTGGAGGCAGGTCAGTGCCTAAGGCTGAGACAGTGAGAAATTTGTCAGCACCCAGAAACACCTGAAATTATCAGAGATAAGCCCAGGAAGTAAAGCCCTTCCTGAGCACAGAGGCAGATGTGGGGAGATCCTGTCCTGAGCTCCCTGCCAACCCTTTGCCACATGCCTCAGGAGCCAAGGGGTTGCAGCAATGCAGCCCCCATGGTCTAACCTGCCTTGTGCCACCCCTATAGCTATCCCTGTAGGATCATGTGTTTGTGTTGCAAGAGGGGGGACAAGCAGCAAGCAATTTGGAAGTGAATTCCCGTCAGGAAGGAAGCAAGAGGAGGGGAGGAAGCTCAGCATTTCCCTGACATGTGGGGCACAGCTCAGCCTGACAGGGCCTGGTGGGCAGCCAGCACCACCCACCTGCATGTCCCACCACACATTCTCTGGCAGGATGGGCACAGGAATGCCCCTCCCCATGCCACCACTCAGGGCCACAGGAACTGCATGCTGAACCAGCACCACAATTCTGGCCCAGCAAGAGAAGAGGCACAAAGTCCACTCAGGCAAGCTCATACCACCATCCTCATTCTCAGACCTGACTGGAAATATTCTTACTGCCTTCTAGGTACCTGGCTCAGACATTCCCTGGGTGGCTCCACCATGGCTCGAGGCAGAAGTCAGACTGAGATGAGGGTACAGATCCCATTAAAGGTTCTGGGAGCCAAGGCTAAAATTCCTCCTGGCCAGAGACTTGAAAGAAGGCAAAGACTTCCTTGTCAAGGGCTATGTCCTGGATTCCCCCTTACTCTGGAAGTGGCTGTTGAGGACACCCTTCTGTATAATTTCTGCTTTTCAGCTTCACTGTCAAGGAAATACAGCGCACCAAGGCAGCAGCAGTCCTGCAGCTTAAGCTGCTCCTTTGCCTCCTCCCCAGTTCCTCAGGATGGGAACAGAAAGGTTCATCCATCCAAAGCAACCAGAATTCCTCACCTTCACCTCAGACCAGTGAGTTTGCTTTCACTTTCAGACCCGCTGCAAATACAGGCACAGGACAGCACTGCCAGCACCTCTCCTCGGTGCTGTCAGAGCCCTGCCCTCTGCGACGCTGGGACATCGGCGTCCTCCCCACCAGCGCCCTTGGCACCGGCTGCTTTCCTCCCACATCACAACCAGCCCCCGTTCTGTCCGTTTGGACACACCTTCCCTGCCGTGGGACACGCTCTCCTCCCTCCCCAGAGCGGCTCCAAGCGCACAGCGAGCAGTCCCGCTCCAAGCGCCGCCCAGCCCTGTCACCCGTCCCATGTCAGCCCCGCTTGACAACCCCCCCGCCCAGCTAAGGGCAGAAAGAGAGCAGCGACGACTCCACAAAACAAACACACGCCCTCCCCCCGCCAAGGGCAGCCTTTCCCCGTAAGGCCACACACAGCCCACCTGAGCCCCGGAGAGTCAGGAAGAGGGGAAGCTAACACAGGCAGAAGAAATATGTCCCTGCTAACGAGGTGCAGCCAACTTCCAGTGAGAGTGCCAGTGGGGGATCCAGGGAAAGGCTTTCTGCTGACGGGACCATTCTGTTTATCCAGTCCGGCGCACCTCCTGGGAACAAAGCGGGTTTGTACTCAGCAGGAACAGCTTCCTCATCACGTCTTTCCCCGCCCCCAGCCATTCCTCTGCTGCAGTCAGCACGATGTGCCCCTGGCCACCCTCACCTCTGCCATCCTGTCTGTCTGTCACTCCTACTGCTCTCCACTGCCTTCCCCATCGCACGTGGGCTCCTTGGGACACAGGCTGTCCCTTTGTCACCAGCTTTGTGCTGGCTGTACAAACAAAGAGCCCAATATCCAGCAGCAGACAGCACTCTGCCACCAAAAAGAGATGAATGGACTGGAGTGAATCAGGAGCACAAAGAGCTGCAGTTCAGGATAGCAGAAACTCACTGAGGCAGAAGCAGTAACAGTATTAAAAACATGACCATGTGGAGAAAGGAAAAAGATGGAAGAGCTATCAATTAGCTTAAAAATACTAAAGACAAGTAAGGATCCTTCTGCTGTTTGAGGTGGGGTGCCTGGGGCATGCTGCTGCATGTTCTCATAGGAACAGGAGCCGCAGCAACAGGCACAGCAGCAGCCCCTTGCAGGCACCCAGGCTGCCCTCCACCCCCAGAGAGGCTGCCAGCTGAGCTCAGGCTCCCAGGAATCCTTGCCATACTCTGAATATTCAACCTTCACAGCAGCAGTGGACAAAGAGGGAAAAACATATTGCAGGCATAATTGCTGCCTTGGGGTAGTTTCTCCAGGAGCACATGACAGTACAGTGAGATTTCTTGGATGTCTTCTGTCAAAGGTGTAATGTAAGAATGGGCAGAGGTATGCAAAGATTACAGTAAGTGGGCTGCAGACCCAAACCTGGCTTTGCTACAGTCACTGGTGCTGAGAATACAGCCTTGCCACTGATCCCACCCATGAGAACAGGAGTGTCACTTCCTTTAACACACCTGCAGCTCTGGGGACTCATCATTAAAATGTGCAAGATTTTCCAATGAGACGAAGACAGAGAGGGACAGGCAGGTCTGCAATAGTTCCAGCATGTATATATTAATTACAGTTATAATAAACCACTAACCTAATCACGTCCAAAGCATTCCCTGAGAGGCAACTTGTAAGAAAGTGTGAAGCAACTTCTGAAACTGCCAAAAAAAGAATCCCAACAGGCTCATGTTCCCTCAGCAGTACCAAGAAGAGCAAGATCACTCCCTGACTCCACTGGAGTGTAGACAGCATGCCCTTGTATTTGCAAGTAGTGAATCAGTCTTATGGAGCTTGCTTGCTCCATGACATGAATTGAACACAAAATATTACATTTTCCAGGGCCTTGGCCTTGTCTTACTCCCTGTAGTGCTGCCTGCCAACATTTTCTACAAACCCCCACCTAGAGAAGGAAGCCTCCCAGCATATTCCAGACTGGAAACTTACTGAGTCCAACTCTTCAGGCTTAATAGTGGACCCGACCTTCTTCCAGATCCACCCTAGAAAACAAGCATTCAGCAACAGCTCACACAGAGGCTCCAGAAGGAAAGGCAGACTGCAGGGAGAGCAGGGCTCCGCCTGTGATCCCCTGTGAGTCACGGCTCCTGACAGCTGGCCAAGCACCTCTCACCTCAAGGATGGGTGATCCTTGCCTGCCAGAGGGAAGGAGGGAGAACTCTGCCACAACTGAGCAAACTCTGGGGTTTCAGGCTAGGGTAGCTCAGGACTGTGGATCGCACGGCTCCTGCCCCCGCCCAGCAGCAGACCCGCATCCAAAGAGAGCCTCACTGTGCAAGTATGAAGCTGTGGCGCAGCAGGAACTCGCCCTGCAGAGAACACACAGGCTCTGTCTCACTGCCTGATCCTGCACAAACCAGGTAACGGGTTCCTGGCGCCTGACCACAGCCTGCCTGGTGCCCAGCTCTGGGCCTGACACAACAGCATTGTGCAGCAAGGCAGAGAGTGGATTCCCAGGGCATTAATCACTCCCCCCAGTCTACATGCATGCATGCTCAGCACACACTAACATTACCTTCATGGAAGACTGCTTATCCCATTTTGCTATTAGCTCTGGAGTGTGTCTGGTCCAGCGTGGGCTGATGGAAGCAGGGACCAGAATGAAATGATAGCTATTAACTCTGTTACAATATTGTTTTGAGATCTTCAGCACAAACTGGGTCAGCCAAGAAACGGCATTTGCACATAGACTCTGACAACTTCTATCCCTCCTCTTCTTGCAGCTGAAATTGTGCAGGGTAAGAAATCCCAAATAGCGGACTCATCAGCATCAAATGTAATTGTCAGGCACTTGCTAGAAGTACCATCACTTAGATGGAGGCAAGACTACTAAAGATGCTGAAGCAAGGATTTTAAGCACTTGAGAGATAAGGCAGCAATGTGAAGAGGCCATTTAGGCTGATTACAATAAGTATTAACAGCCTCAGTAAAAAGGGAGACCTAAAGGGTTTGAGGGCAGCTAATCCACTCCTATCCCAAAGCACTGCTCAGACCATGAGATAAAAAACAGTAACGGTGGATGCCACAAATTAAGCAGCGAGGAAACCAAACTTAACAGGTGCTATTGCCACTTGTTTCTCCACTAAATAATACATTCCGGCTTCTCACTCAAGAGATAGCACTGTTAGAACTGACTATGGAGAGTATGCCTGCACTGTAACTGAAAAACTAACATTTCACCAAACAGACCAAAATATGCCATGTGGGCTTCCACAGGCATGCAGGATTTGTACAAGAGGGACAAGTGGATTCTTGTCCAGTGGATGTCTCAATCTCTGTAAGAACTTTAGAACCTGCATGAGCAGTAGACCAGGAATGGTCATATTCCCAGAAATGTACAAAGACAATCTTGTCACAAAATGATTAGAGAAATTAATATTAAAAATATTAAACAAATGCTGTCAGTGATCTTCTTAAAAATTGAAAACTACCTTGCATTTCACCTAGGTCTTTTCATACCCCCTTCTACTCATTGTAGCTCAGTGTCTGTTCACTGGAAACACAATCCACCCCCAGTGACAGAGATACCCCTCAGTTCAGTGCATCCTTCAGCTGCTGGAGGACTGGCTTTGACAAGAGATCTGCTGCAGCTCTTGCTGTGCTCTAGGCCGCAGGATTAGTACCCAGCACACAGTGGGAGGAACCAGCAGTTATGCTTGGCTTCTCAAACCATTGTGTCAAGAGCAGAAGCTTACTAACTACATACTAAGACATTTCTACCTTTTTCCTCCGTTACTCCCTGCATTCTCCAAATCTGGACAGCCCTCCTTCCCTCTTCCATACCCCAAAGCATATGCACAGCCCGCACTGTCCTCATTCACACTTCTAGGAGAGGACATTACCTGCACACCAGCATGCCCTGACTGCTCCCACTGGCCTTCAGAGCTGTGGGCACCCACACTCCCTCTCCCTGCTCAGAGCAGAATATGTTGCTCTGTAAAGTTCCCTGAGGTCCCTGCTTGCCTGCACATTCCTGGGTGGAATAAACAATACCCCGTTGAGCCAGGCTGCCTGGGCCCCAGCTGGAGATGGTGCCAATGCAGGGACTGTGGCTCCAGCAAATGCAGAGCTGATCCTGTGAATCCCAACAGAATGGACAATGCAGCAAGCAGGGCAAACCCCCAACCAATGGTGCTGAGGAGAGGAGCCTTCTCCCAGCAGGGAATGCTGATCATTGCAGCTTCTTGATGGTACATGCTGCTTGTCTCAGCAGATCCCAGAGTCCACC
Organism: Haemorhous mexicanus; assembly: GCF_027477595.1. Classification (NCBI taxonomy): domain Eukaryota; kingdom Metazoa; phylum Chordata; class Aves; order Passeriformes; family Fringillidae; genus Haemorhous; species Haemorhous mexicanus. The sequence continues at coordinate 28,397,370 of NC_082347.1, read as the reverse complement.
AGCTGAGCTTCACAAAGTGGGAAACATGAGAGCTCTTCTGCACTCCACCTCCTAATGCCACATAGCTCCCAGGAAGAAGAGGAATCTTCTGACTCTAAAAAGAAATAGCTTATTTTGCTTTGTCTGTGACCTTATATATCAAAAATCATTGATATGAATACATTTTTGGTTGGATCACCAACCCCTGAAGAACCAGGACTATCAAGTAAAAGGGCTGCTTAAGCAAGCTCTGGCCTCCCACCACACCTGCGTGTACCAAACAAGTCGTTCAAACCACTACTTCTCTCCAGCTGGGCTCTGACTGTCAGTGTTCTCACCTGCTCTGTTGCAGGATGTGTCTGAGGGCAGGCTGGTGGTGTTTGTGTGGGTTAAGTGTGGCGTGGCAAGGAAGCAAGAGGAGCTCATGCTGAGCCAGACGGCAAGCAAATGAAAATTATCTGGAAACTAGAGCACAGCATCAATTTTTAATGCAAAGCAGAACACCTTGCCACAACATGCGATGACTGTGATGGATATTTAATCTCTGGCAGTGGGGTGCCAAGCATGCAAAGGCCAGAACACCAGCTTGGGAGACCAGAGTTTCCCAAATTCTGTATGCTGTGGCAGCACACACCTTACAGACTGTGTTATAAAGTCCTGTCTTCTCCCACCCCAAGGTACATAGTTGTGTCTTTTCCCAGTTTTGCAGACAGGCTAAAATTATACAACTGAGAATAAGGAACAGACAAAACCCCAAGAGCAGAATCACCATTGATGTGCAGTACCTGTGGCTGGGCTACAGGTAGTAAGTAGCATACAATTACAAAATTAGTCATTACACCTTGAGTACATATTCAAAACAAGTTGAACTGGGACTACAAGGACATTCCTTAACACTGTAGCACATGATTTTGCACCCTGAACAATATTCTTCAAGATAACTTTTGGACAGAAGCACATTATGATGATTTGGCTGCTGCGTAGGGAGTCCAGAAATTTGGAAATTACTTGAAATTCTGACTTGGAAACTCTGTTCTTTGCTCACCATGATTCCTGTCCTGTAGTGTATCTGCAATGAACCTCAATCCTCAGCAGGGACTCTGCTGCAACCTGGACCTCTTCCTTTCAGAGTCCCTAGGTGCTTCTGAGAAGGAAGCAATAAATTTCATCTCCCCACAGAAAAGTTCTACAAATAAGACAAAGTAAAAACTGTGTCACTCAGAAGTGGGGTTGGGTAATGTGATTAGAAATATACTTTTGCTAGAGGTTGAGGGGAAATTATCAGTTAAGGCAGTGAAGTGCTGAGGTAAGCATGAGTCAGGCTGTCCCACCTAAGGTTACATCACCACTGTGACAAAGTCCGTCTGAGGTAACCCACTGCAGGGACACCTCATCTGCACTCAGAACCCCAAGAGGTCACACTGCCAAGAGGTTCCCATGCAGAGGTGGTGCCCTGTAAAGCTCTGAGAATCACTCCTTTCCTCTGCCCCTACTGCTCAGCTCCTCCCATCCCATTATCAGCAGTGCTTTAAAACTGTTGTATGTTCAACTAGTTTTTAATGTCACTGCTAATTCTAAGCAGAGCAGCTGGAGAGACAACTGAAACCTTTGGCCCTGACAGAAGAGAGGATCTCACGAACAGAAAGCGGAGGCCAGCTCAGAGACGTGGGCACTCTTGGCGCTATGGAGGCCTCACACACAAGCAGGACGCATTTAGACACTGCCCAGCACGACTCACAGCCAGAGTGAGTCAAGATGAGGGGGATGATGGTGACGTCTTGTAGCACGGTAGAGAGGCTGTATTTGGCAAAGCATCTGCAAAACTGCAAATTCTGTATCTATGAATTCTTTCAGATGAAGAGATAAAATCTCAGTGGAAGCATAGGCAAGGGGAAAGAAAGCCTTTTCAGAAGAAACTGAAAGTTATGGAATCATGAAAAACGTCAAAGCAGACGTTTATGCGTATGACACAACTACAGGATTCCTAGGTACCATAGCAGGGAGAATGAAAGGCCAGAAGTGGACAGAGAATTTCAAACAGCAGGAACAGCAGCAGTGATGTTTGAACCCAAAGGCCAAATTACATCAAGGACAGGATCGGCTGAGGTAGCACTTAAGGTCAACAAAGGGACAGCAGAGGAGCAGCAGCAGCCTCTCAGGGTATTCTGAGGGTGACCCAAGCCTACATCCCCTGGCAGGGCCACTGGAGGAGACACCTCCAGTTCATCTCTGATAAGTACAAGGCAATGGGGCCAGGCTGCCAGTGTTGCAAGAGGGATTTGTGTTTGCAAGAGTGAAAACAAACAGGGAATTCTTTTAAGTTTCTCTTTTCAGGCTGCCTTGAACCGAAGGAATGCCCTCGGAGAAGCATCCGGGAAAGGCACAGTGCTGCAGCCTTGAGCTTCTGCTCTCTATGTACAACCACGTGTGCCACCCGCACGGGTGCAAAAACTCCAGACTCCTGGTGCCAAACCACTGTGGGACGGCCACATAATTTCTAAAGGGCCAGGTGCTCTCCTGCAACAAGCTGTCCCGGCAACAACAGCTACCATCAGCTGGCTGCCGGCCTGGCGGTGACCACCCGGGTTAGCACTGCCTGAACAGGCACGGCTTGAGAGACCAAAATCACAAAGTGCAATGTGGAGAGCAGATGGGCGGCTCCCGCGGTATCGCACAGCTGCTCCAAGCTGCCCAGGTGCCCGAAGTGCTCCCAGGGCAGAGTGTGTGCTGTGGGACGGGGCACAGCGAGCACCCGCCTGGGCACGCAGGGCTGGAGGGCCACACGCTGCCCTGGCGGGGCTGGCACGAGGGGAGCGCACCCACCCGAGCTCGCAGCACCTCGGCCAGGGGCACCCGCCGCCGGCCAGCGCGGCCCAGGGCAGCCCCCGGCACAGGCAGCGCCCATGCCCGCGGCCAGCGGGGCCCGGTGCGGAGTGCGGGAGGCGCCGGCGGGGCGGGGTCCGGGCCGCGGCCCGGCGGAGGCGCAGGCCGGGGGCGGCCGCGGGATGGGGGGAGGCCGGTGGGGCAGCGGCCAAGCCGGGCAGCGGCGAGGGGGGAAGCGCCCGGCTCCCCCCCGGCCGCTCCGGCGGGTCCCTACCTTCTCCCGGCCCGCTCCGGGCGTTGCGGCCGCTCCGGCCCTAGGGGTCCCGCTCCCGCCTCCGCCCGCCCGCGGCCGCCCAGCCCCGCCCGGGCCCCGGCCGGCCCGGCCCCCAGCGCCCGCCCCGCCGCCCGGCTGCCTCCGCCCGGCCCGGCTCGGCGTGGTGCCGCTGGGAAGGCGGAGCTGCTCCGCTGGGCTGGCCCGCAGCCTGGGGAGCCCGGGGCCGCCGGTGACGTGGGGACTTCGCCCTGTGCAGCACTGCGCGGCCCCGGGATGCGAGGCATTCCCCCCGGCGGCCCACGGGGCCAGCCCGCCGCGGCACCCGGTGCCCACCATGGGGTGCAGCCCTCCCCGGGCCGGACCTGGCACTCGTGCGCCATGCACCGAGCCAGGCTGCTGGCAGAGCACCCGGGAGCCCGGCGCGGAGCTCGGCAGGCAGCTGCCTGTGCAAACCCTCTTCTGCTTCTCCACAGAGCGCTGCCGCCTCGCACACACTGCCGGGGCTCCCCTTCCCCGCTGCTGCCTTGTGGGAATCTCGCTCCCTTCTCGGCTTTGGCTTTGGCAGCAGCTGACGAGTGGGTCTACACTGTCCATCTGGTGCAGTCTCAGCTTTGCCGCTAGCAGCCTCCTTGGCTGCTTAGATACGTTGTAAGATCGTGCCAAAGCATTAAGATGGAGAAAAACAAATAGCTCCCCAGCAGAAATCCATGACGGAGAGGGCCAGTTAGTGCATCACAGAGGATCTGGCATACAAAGTATAGTAGGTCCCGCGCTGGATTTCCTGGCAGTCTAAAAAAAGCCTCCATGCCCCAGGGGATACCATCCCTCAGCAACACGTAAAGCCCGGAATCTCTAAGTCCCCCTGAGCAGTTACCACTGTTTAGTACTTGTTTGTACATTTAGCTACAGTTCTCCATAGCAACCATACAGATCTCAGCTTGATTTGCAACCAGCCAGGAGCGGGTGAGTGAAACGCATCGCAGGCTGGCTCTCAGAGTCGTGTTAGTACGTGCACAGGCTGGGTGCTGATTGCCGTCTGTTCTCCTGAGGTGGGGGCTCACACTGCTGCCTTGGCACGATGCCGTGGGCAGGGGGCCTGAAGCTGCACAGGTGCTCTATTCCCTGCAGGTGTGGATGCTTGTAGATGGTTTCTTGGTGCTAAAGAACGGACGCCAGCTCCTGCCACAGGGCTCTAGATGTCCTCTGACCCAAAATTTCTGTTGTTCTTGCCTGCCAAAGAAGGTTTTAAGTGTTTTTCATAATCTCAATCCCTCCTACAGCCTTTCAGGTCACTGCCATGGCCAACTCTCCTCTGCTGACATCCCCATCCAAGCTGCTTAATTTTTCTTTGAGTTCACTTATTTGTATTTTCCCTTTACTTCTTCCTCCATGCCAGATACAGAAATGAAAAGGCATTGCATACAGAGGTCTATCTGCCCTCTTGGTTCTCCCAAGATCCTCACAATTTTGCTTATAAGAATTTTGGTTCACTTTCTTGGGCCTGGCTTCACTTTGTTTAAATGTTTTACAGTGTCTGCATACAGTTCTGGTCCTTTCACCTCAGAAAGGGTAATAGAGAATTGAAGAAGGTTTGGAGGCAGGCAGTAAAGATGCTCAGAGACATGGGAACAGACTGTAGTGAAAGTACAGTAATCACTGTAGTGACTGTACTATGAAAAACTGTAGGCTGGGACTCTTCAGCTTGGTAGAAGGACATAAGGTGGGGAAGAGGTCTACAAAATCATGAGCGGCCTAGAGAAGATGGGGAGGATTGACTGTCAGCTGTGTCTTCTGACACAAACCTGTCAACTGTTTTTGCCTTGACTGAAGCTTCAAAAGCCTAAGATATCCCTCTCTGGCAGATGTTACATCCAAAGGTTGTGCCCTTTTTAGCCTACCCTTCTTGCAACACTGGGGGCAAAGCTCATGGCACACCATTGAGGGGTGTCCTTAGAAATCCTGCCTCAGAAACCATGTTCTCACGTGGAGAGCTCAGCCACGGCCAAGTGGAACTCTACCGAATTGTTCAACACAAAAATATTCAGAGCTGGGAGGAGAATGAACCAGACAAATCCCGGCCCAGAGAGAGAGAGACATCCAGAGGGTTGTGTATTGCAGGAAGCCTTTTGAAGAGGAAACGCTTGTGACTGAGACTCTAATTTTTCTGCTGCACTGCCAACCCCACAGCAGCCTGTAAGGGTGACTGATGTGGCCTCCGGGGCTGGTTGTCCTGTTCTAGGGAAGGAGTCTCTCTACCCTGACGCTGCCCTGAAGAGTGGAATTGAGATGGTCCTACATTTTCCAGCCCAAGGCTGATTTACTGCTAGGGTTAGGGTTCCACCTAGGGTTAGGGTTTTGAAAACCACAAAGCCCAGAACTCGAGGCACATTGCAGCTGCAAAAGACATCCCAAGGGGAGCACAAAACCGCCACAACATGGCTTCCTCCATGGCTTTTTCCTTGGAACCAGCCTTAGCCCCAGGCTGCGGTTTCTGCCTACGGTTAGGGTTAGTAGAGGAAGCCACGTTGTGGCAGTTTTGTGTTCCCCTTGGGATGCTTTTTGCAGCTGCAGTGTGCCTGGAGCTCTGGGCTTTGTGGTTTTCAGAACCCTAAGCCGAGGCAGAACTCAAACTCTAGGCCTAGCAGTAAAAGCAGCCTTTTCAAGTGTCCTTACCTGAGGGTGAAGCATGGCACTTGCACCCAGGGGACTATTTTTCATGTGCTCCTTTTCTGAGTGCAGTTTACACCATGGATTGGATTCATCATCCTTGGTATACACTCGTGGCCTTTCATGTGGGCTGTAGCAACAGTGCAGGAATAAAGGGAGCAGAGCTCTCTGAAATGGAGCCAGTGAAGGAGAAGAACTCAGCACAGACAGACACAATGCCCAGGGAACTGTAGCCCAGGCTCGCTTTGTTGTGAATGACTTCACAATTTGCTCAGGTATTAAATACTTCCTTGTTTAATAATTTGGGCTAGTTTCATGCTGAACTGCTGGAAAGTTCACTGGCTGGAGTCATCAGCCAGGCCTCATGTAAACGGCTTCCCCAGCTCTCAGCCAAATGAGCTGTCCTTATCTTTGGGTCCCCCTGCGGGTGGCTCTTGGCACCACCTTCTTCTGAAGGGCTTTGTTGTTCATCCGAGTGCCTGAGGCTTTGCGCTCCGCAGGCTTCCTCACCACTTCTGGTTTGAGCTGGAAATGCACCTGGAGAAAGAATAAAGATAACTGCATTCAACACAGTGTATGTGCTCTGCCGGACCTGCCCTTCGAAGCGGACTCTGGGGCCAAGTCAAACAATAAGAGGTCTCAGCCATTGTTAAAGGAAATCAGTTCTTAAAGCAGCTGTAAATTTTTTTCCTCCTGTGGAAAATATACTAACAATGAACTATGTTTGTTATGCAGAGTTGCTCCTGCGGCTAAGTGAAGTCCTAGGATGGTTTGGAAGATGAGCTGTGAATGGCAAGGGACTGAGCTATGGCCTTTATTCTCCTTTTCTCACCAGAGAGTGGACACATAGCATTGCTTTGCATCTCTGTGAGTATTTAATACAAAGGATGGTTTAAGACAGACAGTTCTTTTTCAATTGCATCTTGTTAGCTTAATCAGTCTTTCAGCAACCAGTCCTTCCAGTGGACCTAGGCAAAAGAATATTGGGGAAGAAACCTCCATCCACTACAGCCACACAAGCAGTACAAGAGGGAGAAGGGGACAAGGAGTGTGCAAAACACAGCATCAGATAAATGGGGAATAGGGAGGCCATACAGAAAGGTGAAACTGGAATGGGGCTGCATGGGCTTCTTGGGGAAGGGATGGGGTGAAGAGTGAGTATGGGAGGTGTTGCAGAAATGGGAACAGGAGGGCTGCTGTTAGAGGAGATATGCAAAAATCAGACCAACAGGGAACAAATCAGTCTTCTACAGTAACACTGTAAAAAGAAAATCTGTTTTAAAAAGGAAACCCAAAGAGCTGGGTGCTTAACCTAGCAAAACAAAGGACTGGGCTTGACAGCTCCCTATAAATATACTAGGGAATAAACACCAGGGAAGAAAATGAGCTATTTAAAGCACAACATTGGCATAAGAACAAATAGGCATAAACTGACCATAAATAAATTTAGTACGAAAATTAGAAGGCTTCTAATCCTGAGAAGAGGGCAGCTCTGGAAGAACTTCAGAGGCTGGGTGGGGTGGGATGAAGCGATGGAAGGTGGGAGAACAACCACAGTGTATTTACAGCAGAGCCTGACCAGTTTACATACAGTGAAGCAAATGATGTGCCAGGATGCCGCAGATGGCGGGAGGGGCGTTGGGGCAGTCCTGCTGGTCTCTTGAGGAGCCTGCATCTGTGGTTCCACCACGTTCACAAGGCAACAGCAGGGGCAGGGATCACCACCCACTGTTTTTACAACCAATTTCTAGCTGTCCAGACAGCCCTCAGAAAGGCGCTGTAGGAGACACACCAGTGTCTCAAGAACACTTCATTTCCTGAAGGTGCTTGGCTGCTCTTTGTTTGCACTCAGTTCCCATTTGTCTCTGGTGCTCTCAGCAAAAAGAAAGGCAGACTTCAGCCTCTTGCTGTGAGTTTGATAACATGTTTGGTCCCAGGCAGAATGCAGATGATAACAGAGTGCTGAAACCCACAAAGCTGGGGGGATAACTGAACTCAGGCTGTCTCCACATCATCTCACCCTGGAGAGTGAAGACGATGGAGGGAGAGCTGAAGAGCAGCAGTCCCAGCCAGCAAGGAGATCTCCCATTGCCAAGAGGCAGAAGGACACAGAAGCTGGTATGGGAGCCTAGTGCAGCTGCAAGGCCTCAGTAAGGAATTGAAAGGCACATGGCATTGTCTTCACTCTGTTCACTGCTGTGGAGCCTTGTCTGCCAAAAGAGATAATCTACAGCCACTGGAAATGCTCTACCATCCTATCTCCTTTCTCTGCTGCTCATAGACATCCCCCACCACACTTCTTTCTCCCTGGGGTGAAGATATTTTGAGAAACCCTTGTGACTATGCAGCCTGACTCACCAATGAAGGTGCAGCTGGGCCCACTGTTGTTGTGACTGTCAGGGGCTGGTATCCCTCTGCAGAGGCTGTGACAGTATAAGTGCCAGGCAATAGCAGCCGGAAATAATCTCCCATATCACCTGGAACACAAGGTAGGAAAAGAAAGCATTCAGGATGCTCAGGGAGCAAAGCATAAGACATACCAGTAATTCTTGCTGAGTTACTTCCTCTAGGATGTGTAGCATTCAAAACCCAGATTTTTTTTTCCAAATCTGCTAGCTACCTCAAGGCTGGATTCACACTGGAATACTGCAAGTGATGTCTCATTAGTGCCATGGAGAGGTCAGTCTGCAAGTAAAAGCCAAATGAAAGGGGACTGTACAGCAGCATTGGCTGTGCCTGTGTAAGGGGGCTGCAAAGCTGAGCACTCACCAGTCAGATGACAGCAGACCTAAGGACAGTCACAGCTCCAGTCTGACTCCTTATGCATAACACAATCTAGTTCCCACCACACACAATTTTGCCACGTTTAGGTTAGCAGGTTTTAGTTGCTCAATAGCTCAGCTGCTCTCTGATTCCCTGCATAAGAAAGCCTCAGAAGCACTGTGACAGACTGTGCTCTGGTGTGCTTAGGGACAGGGGACAACCAACAGTGAGGTAACACCACACTATGGATTACTTTGAAATCGGAGTATATTCCCATCTATGTAACTGGATAGGTATTGCAAATTACTTCAGAGTGGAGCTGGGAGTGCAGCTTCACCTGAATGTGGTAGAGCCCTGGTACAGGTCAGCAGTTAGGCTGTGAAATATCCATCCTTGAGGTCAGTGAGAACTGGCTGGAGGGAGCAGTGGCTGATCAGAGCCAGTGCTGGGGAAAATCTTGCTCCAAGCTGGACAGAAGAATTCAGAGGGCCCTTGACAGCCAGCTCTTCTGCGATTTCTTCCACAGTCCCCTTTCCTATGCAGGTTGGCATAGTAAGTGCCAAATATTAGTGTTACAGACTCACAGACCTATAGCCAGGAGGAGCTTCAATGATTTCAGAGTCTGACCTCTGAAGAGCTGTAATATCAGCTATTTTCTGCAGGCAGTCTGTAGTGTTCGGTCTGCTTGGAAGAGGGTGTTCATGGAAAGGAGGTTAAAATTGGCCAGCAAGGGAGAAAAAACCACAACTTGGGTAACTTAATTAAAGTGGCACTTAATTCTCACTCTAAACTTGTCTGGTGTGAACTTCCAGTCTTTCATCTTATTCTTTCTTTTTTCATCTTTTTCTTTCCTATCTTCTGTTTCAACTCTTTGCAGATACTTAGAGGCTTGAGTAGATTATCACCTCAATTGTCCCTCCCAGATAAAATAGAAGGTGAGTTTCTGAAGTCCTTTACAATAAGGTTTGCATTCCACTTCTCACCTCTGTCCTTCCTAGGCTTTCCTAAGCCCACCCTGGTCAAGGATAAGGATAGGCTTATATTTCTCTAGTGATGTCATATTTCTCTAGTATCTTTGGGAAGCAAACCATGATGGCCTCCCATAGTATAGCCTTGCCTGCTAGCTTCACTCACATATTCAGAAACGTAAGGAGATCGACAACCCACCAGAGGTGATGTCATGGTTGATTCCCTGGACAGAAATCACTGCTCCTGCAATGCCATTGTTGTTCTCATCTGACACCATCCCTTTGATGCCCTGGTGAACCTGCAGGGAGGGAGACAGATGGATGGGTCAAGGCCCCTCCTTTGCTCAAGAGGGTATTGCCGAGAAGGGCAGAGCTTTGGGGACAACCCTACCTTTCCCTGTACCCTTGGTGATCCTGGCTGTCCCCAACAGAGCTAGTCTAGGACACAACAGCTTCCCCAAAGACCACCAACAAGAGCACCCCATGATCTCCATAACCAACTTTCTTCACCTCCTGGTGCCTACTGGTCCCCTACCACCAGGGGCCATGGGGATCTGCAGGAGAAGGGTGTTGGTCTCAGGACCATTCCTTTACCTCTTCAATGAAAGCAACAAGGGCCTCCCGGTTGGCCATCCACTGCCTCTCCAGGTCCTCCTCAGGGGGAAATTTATTGCAGCTTAGCTCCAGCGTGATTTCAAAGCAGTTGGTGTAGAGGTAATTGAAGTCCTGCATGCCTGGAAGAGAAGAATACCCTATGGCCAGGGCATGGCTCCCTTCCTATTCCTATGTCCCAGTCATCCTGGCCCATCTTTCTTTTACCAGAACCGTCTCACTCTCCTTCTCTGCACCACAGGTGCAGCCTCCTCGCTGCATGACAGTGCAACTAGAGCCTTCTCCACCTATGCAACCCTCTCCTTGTAGCTGCCAACTCTCTCTTTCAGCTGGATCATTCATTAACCTGCTTTCAGAAGCCCACGGTGGTTTGGTACCACAGGGGGCCTATATATCTCTTCCAATTCCTCTTCAATCATTATTCTAGTCTTATGTGTTGATTTTTCAGTTTCCTTATTGCACCTTTTTAAATGAAATTTTTCAGGAACTAGCAGCTGCCTTCCCTTTGGTCACAGTTTTGGGTTTTGACGGAATTACACCATAGGATTTTCAAATACACTAGCAGATTAATGTTTCTTTTGTCTAGAAGCACATAGGATGAAGGTCTCTGCAGACCTTGGCTTTTTCTGTGTCTCTTTCCCAAGCCATTTCCTGGTCTGAGATACAAAACACCAGAATGGTGTCAAGTAACAGGCACAATCCTATTGCTATAGTCCTTCCCCAGCTCATCCTGTCCTGAGGTTTCTTGTCTATCCCTTCACCTCTTTTTGCTGTGGGGGGTGCTCACCGGCCCAGCCCTTACCTTTGCTGAGCGAGTACCAGGATGCCCCATTTGTGATGCCATCAGCAAAGTAGTCCCCGCAGTTCCAGCCCCGGTGCATCCAGCTGTGGGCATATGAGTAGGTCTTGGCCAGCTAGAGGGAGAGCAGCCAGTGGTCACCGCTCCAGCCCCACATGGCTGGAGAACGTGCCTGGCTCTGGACAAAACATGCTCCCTCCTTTGCTAAGGAGCATGGGAGGGAAGTCAGACAGGAGAGAGTTCCTGCATTTTACTGCCACAAAATAAACACGAGGTGCCCAGGACCTCTACAAGACTACAAGGAAGAGCAGTAACCTGGCAAGCTGGAAGCTTGTTGATGGCAAAAGGGCTTCTGCCCTGCTCATACTGAAAAGAGAGGGAGCAGAAAGCACTGGACCTATGCGGGGACACTTGGCCCCACACAGCAAATGGCACTAATAGAGGAAAAAGATAGGAAGAAAAGTAACCAGCATCAGTCCTGGCAAATACCAGATACATATCGGGGGAATTTCAATTAGGAAAGAGTTTGGGCAACTTCTGGTTCTAGCAACGACTTGTTTGTTGCCCTTATTGAGATTACTGTTTATTTTTAGACATGAAGGCAGGGCTAAAACTGGGCTGCTGCATCCAAAGCCAGTCCTTTGCATAAGACACAGTTTAAGAGAGACTGGCATTTGCATTTTCTATGGCAAACTCTATACCCTTGTATTATGATTCAGATTCCAGTGTAATATCATTCTGTTGGCAGGAAAACAGTTACTTCTCTACATTTCTGAGTCCTGAGGCCATGTGGGTATCATTAGCCTACAGCCCAGACTGCAGCCTCTTTTCATCTGGGTCTAAGCACAGCCGTGATCCCAAGAGGTCCTGACAAGCCCCTGCAGATTCTGCTTCCAGAGAAGGCTGGACTCCAGCTTGGACTTATTTTTCTCATTAACTGTTCTGAGGCAGACTTTTTTCTTGTGCTGGGTATTTCCTAATGGAAGCAGTGACTGAAGGCATTGTTTTCTGGGATAATGAAGAAAAACCACGAGCTTCAGCTAGCACTAACAGGATCAACAGCACAGACTGATGCATTCCCTGATGACTGCTTAGGCTCCTGGAGCTCTTGCTGTTTGTTGTAGTTGTTCTTTGCCATCCATAAGCCCCTGCTGGGCACCCACCTCCCTTATCCTGGTATCAGCAGGCCCCGAGCCACCTCTCTAGGAAAAAAAACCCTATGCATTTTTAGATGGTGTGTCAAAGCTGAGTGCAGCTTCCAGCTTTGGAAGAGCAGGTTGTTATTGAGTATACCAGTGGTATTTGGGTTATGGGAAAACCAAGCATGGACAAGGAGGGGGCCCCTGAGGGTTAAGCATGGCCTCTCCCGGTGGTGGGACCGGCTCACAGGGCGGGACTGTCCTGACAGGGCTCCTGAGGCAGTGGCTGGCAGAAATGCTGTAGTCTTCTAATGATTATTTCCAGCACGTTTCTTGGCTCAGCTCCTGCATGACGCAGTGACCAGAGCTCCTGTCCAGCCCTTGCTCTGCACCCTGCCAGGGAATGTCCTTGCCCAACGTGGCCGTGCTCACCTTCTGAAACAACTTATCATCAGGGGTCGGCGTGTTGACCGTGCGCCGGTGGCTCCTGAACCGCTGATCCTGGGACTTGTCATAGGGGTAATTTGCCACCACTGCTCCACCATGCAGATTGGCTGAGAGCACAAAGTTGTAGCTGCTGATCCACTGGATCACAGCCAATGTCTCTGGTTCCACCTGTAAGAACAAGAGAGAGAAGAGACCTCTGTGCCAGCTGCTGCTCCATGCCAGGCTATGGTGTGATTGACCATGCCAGACCCCGTCCTGCAATGTGCCTGCTACAGCTCTTGCAACTTCCTTTGTTCTCCACCAACTGCCCTGATACACAAAGCAGCTCCCCCAGCTAAACCCCAAAACTTGAGGCACAGGTGTTAGCCACCATGTGCCACCTCCTCTGCCCTGTGCATTGCAGCCTGCTCCCCCAAGCTGGTTGTGATGTCAGCCTCTCCTGGCAGAGGGGCAAGCTGTGATATGGGACCAGGATTGCATCATTTCTCTGCAGGCAAAAGGCTCAGAGAAGGAATCAAGCACTGTGCAAGCCAAAGGGCAGTGTATTTGCTTGCACGCTGAGACACTCTAAGAGGATGCTGTAGCCCTCACGGTATCCGAGACTAGTACCTGGCTTTTCCAGTTGTCAGGCAGTGGGATGTGGTGATTTGGCCCGCTGATTTCCCTGCTGTAGTACATGAGTGTGTTGAGGTCAGGGAAGTTGCGGTTCAAGTCCACTCCATTGGCATTATTCCTCCCTGTCAAGTACCCGTTGCTGTCTGGGCCCTGTGGGGCAAAGGTGCATCACAGGGATGAGTCCAGGTCGGGTGCAGGCAGGTTGGGCATCAGAGAAACAGAGACTGGCCACTGTAAAAGCACTTCAATGCCTATGAGTTACAACATGTGTTATTGCTGGCAGGGCAATAAAGAGTATTGGTACTGACAGGGAAAATCAATACAGTATCTTCACTTTTCAGGGTGACAGAGCAAGCCACAAGACAAATAAACAATTTACTTTAGCTGAAAGAGCCACAAATATCTCACTGAAGCTTAGAAGCACAAAGAAATGGGTGCTTTTTTTTTCAGGAGGACTAAGGGGCTTATTTCCACCCCCCCATCTCTCATGTCTCTGCTTGCTTATGACAGTGGCATTCAGCTGTCACTTTCCCAGTATAGGGCAGGGGATTTGCAGTGACCCTTCTGCAACAAATAACTTCTAAGGAGAGCAAGACAGGTATAGGAAGTCTTCTCCATCATCTGCTGAGGTCACCTGTAACAGGACACACAGCATGAGCCCTTGGTAAGGAGGTGACAAGCAGCAACAGCAGTTTAGGGGGACAAATTTGGCAGGGCATGAAAAGAAATGATTCCCCCTCCTTCTAGCTGCGGTGAAGAGCATCCCAAAGGGATTTGAAGGGCTTTCTGCCCCTACCCGTCTGGAGGAGGTGATCACTGCCTGGTACCTGCTTGGCAGCCACTTCGTACCCGTCGGGGTTCATGGAGGGCATGATGTGGATGCGCGTGTCATGGATGAGGCGCGTGATCCGCTCGTTGCCCCGGCGGTACTCCTCACACAGGAACTCCGAGAGCTGCAGCAGCAGCTCACGGCCCAGAACCTCGTTCCCGTGCATGTTCCCAACATACTTGAACTCTGGCTCCACTGGAGAGAGCAAGAGAGTGATGGCATCAGCCAGGGCTGGAACAGGGGGGAAGAGCAAACGCCTACCACAGGGAGCCCCATGAAAGCCCAAGGGACACCCAATAAATGGTCTAAAATGACCCTTTCCCTTGGAAAATGCAAACCTCAGTGAGGGAGAGTGGCACAGTCCTCATACAGGCTCCGCTTCATATTGCACAACACTCTGAGAGCAGCTCAGACTCTCCTCCAGGTTGTTTTGGGCCTTTGGACCACACAGGAAGAGTATTTGCTGGTGGTTTGGTCTTGGGTGAAAGCACAAAAGGACCAGGGACTGGCAGGACTGCCCCAGGCTTCCAGGGCCTCATAGCTCTGGGGTAGGTGGCAGTGGAGGGGACAGACTGCTTCTCCTACCTCTGCTCTTCTACATTTGCTCTCAGTGCCCCATACCAGCATGGCCCATTCCCAGGTCTGCATCTCTCCTTTACCTGCCTCCAAGATCAAGGTTAAGGCCTTCCTCACCCTCAAGGGAAAAGAGCCTGGAGAAACCTTCAGCAGCTGAGCTGAATATGGATCAAACTGTGCCTCAGGCAGCTCCAGTATAACCAAAAAGGTCTCTTGCCACTGGCTTTTCTAAAATAAGGTCTCAAAATACAGACTCGGAGACCACAGGCAGACAGTGCCTGGAACAGGACTTGCTGCTTTGCTGAAGGAGAAGCAGGACATGTGAGGGACAGGTTGTGCTTTCCCAGAGGCCTTTTAAAGCAGTTAGTTACTTGTGGGAAAATAAAATGTCACATTGCAGGCTGGAGCCAGCATTGGTAGATTGAAAGACAACAGGGGAATTAAGTTAAAAAGGGAGCCTGACTGTCACATGAAAGAGTCGGGGAAAAAAAGTGTCACAAATTCTGGCTTGCCAGATCTTGAGACTCCCATTGCACTGTGAGCTTTCTGGACACCAGCAGGGATCAGACTTGCAGTGGCAGCATGCAGCCCTGCTGTCAGGTATGATGTCTATCAGGATCCTGGGGTAAAAGGCATCACATCCCCAGATTGTGAGCTGCTGTTTGCAATAGCCCCTGTGCCTTTGCTGAAAAAAAGGTCTAATTCAAGTTAAAGATTTTGCTTTTCCATGATTTTTGATTGCAGTGTCTCAGTGCAAGACACCAGAGGTGAGCCACATATTTTGATCTTGTTCAGGGACATAAGAACTGATTTAGTTAGATAATCCAGTTATTAAAAACTCAGAAAAATCTTGGGCATATGTGCAGCCTTTAAAAAATAAGGTTTCAGCAAGGATTCTCTGCTTTGAGTCTGTAGCAGGATTTGTCAGTCTTTTCAGTATGCAAACGCCTAAACTTTATGCATATGGGCACACAAACTCTAATTACTGCATGTAAGCCCATTGACTCTGAGCTTGCTTTTCAGAGTTACTTTTCATGCCCTTCAAGGAAATCCACAGTTTCCCAAATTCCTCATGCTACAAGCTGAAAGTGCCAGCCTGACAGTGGCCCATGCTACAAGCAGGGCCACATGTCCATGCTGCCTGCCTGGGGCAGGGTAGGTCTGAGTCATCTCCTACAGCCTTTCCATCTGCTTTCATGTGGTTCTGCAAGTCTAAAATCCAGTGGTGCACTGCCAGTGCCCTTTGCTCGCTCCGTGCTTTGAATAGCCCTTGATGCACTGTGGAGGTACCCCAGACGCCCTCAGTGCCACGCAGATTTCCCAGTGCTGAACAGGGCTGTCACAGAGGTAGTCAAGGTGGGAAGCCTCCCATCTCACCTCCTGGCACCCCTGAAAATGATACTATGGGCACAGGACTGTGCAGTATGCCCCCAGAGCAGTGCTGCCAGACATGGGGTGCTGTGGGGTTTGCGGGGGCTGCTCCTCTGAGGGGGGCACAGGTTCTGCACACCCCTGGAGCCCTGCTGGCAGTTTTCCACGTGACTAGGCTGCCTGCACTAATCAGCCCCTGCGTTTAACCACATCAACCAGGACCTGAAAAGGCAAAAGATCCTGCAGAAAGTTCTGTCCTTATCTGCAGCTCAGGGACACAAGGCAGGGATGCGAGGGAGCCCTGCGTGCAGCCCCCCAGCCTAGAGAGGCAGCTGCTCTCTCCTCGGCCCCCCCAGGGCACCTGGCTGCCAGCAAGGTCTGGCTCGGCAGCATCTCCAAGCTGCACAGGCAGCAGCTCAAGGGGCCATGGCTGCCAAGGTTCCACAGGGCCACGTGGCAGCAGGTGGCCATCCCTGAGACCAGCCTGTCCCTGGGGCTGCACTGCCCACGGGGCTGAGAGGGCTGTAGAAGCCCGGCGCCCCCTCTGCCGGGGTCCTCGCTCGCTGTCCTCCTGGGTTTGCCGTTTGCAGGAGGAAAGGCCGAACACTTTCTGTCCTGTCACTACCCAACAGCACAGGGCAGAGGGTGGATGCTGCTCTCCTCGCCTCGACAACACTGTTTTGGGAGGGAGAGTGTGGTAGGGCAGGTGGGGTGCTGGGATGGACTCGCCTACGTTCTCGCATTAGCTTGAGCTGAAAACTCAGAGCTCCGTCCAAAGTACGCGCCTGGGCCAGGCTGCAGCTCACGCAAGCACAATGCATGGCACGGTGCATGTGTGCGGGCTGGGCGGGCGCGTCTCTGGGCTGGCTGCGGGGTCCCTGCCGGAGACCGCGCCGCCTGGAACCTGGGCATTGCCAGGAGTCCTGCCTGGAAAGGGAGATAGCCCCCACCCAGCGCGCCACAGTGCCGCGTGGCAGGCAGAGTACCAACGTCGCCCGTCCTCTCGCGGCCGCTGTCCCCTTCCCGCCGTACTCACGGGGCTCGTGGATGCCCGGGTAGTCGCTGAACTCCAGCACGTAGAGGTGCCGGCCCTCGACGCTGCGGCCGATGCTGTAGATGCGGGTGACGTAGGGGCACTGGCTCTGCACGCGGAACAGGGCCTGCACCAGCTCCTCGTATCGATGGTGGAGGAAGCTGAGGGCGGCCGCCCCCTCGAGCAGGAGCAGGGCTCCCACGAGGGGCCGCAGCCACCGCGCCATCCTCCCGCGGCGCCGAGCGCCCGGACCAGCTCCCAGCCTCGGCTCCCTCCCCGCCGGGAGCTTAAAGTGCAAACTCCAACCAGCTCTTTCCAGCTGCCGAGTGCCAGCCCCCTGCACCTGCGGGCGGGGGGCGGCGGGAGCGGGGCGCGCCGGGGCCCCGCGGCGCAGGAATGCTCCCCCCGCCCGCCCGGCCGGCCCCCGGCGAGCCCGCTCTCCTCCGGCGGAGAAGTTTCCCCCTGCTCCAGCTCACTTATTAACTGGACAGCAAACAGGGCCCCGCAGCCACTGGCTGTCACTGCAGAAGAAGCGCAGGGCTGGAAAACTGGCTGCGGAGGGCGTCGGGGCTGCCAAACGCTCGGGGAGCGGCGGGCGGGGGAAAGGAGAGGAAAGGGGGCCGGCGGGCGGGGGGCTGCCCGTCACCCTCTCGTGGGGCAGGAGCCCAGGGGGATGGGGATAGCGCCGGGCGGCCTCGCTGCCCGCATGATTCCCGCAGCCCTGCCCGGCGCGGGCAGCTGCCACCGCTCCTCCCCGCAGTCCGGTCCCGGTCCCGGTCCCGGCTCCGCGCCGCGCCTCCTCTTCTGCCCCATCTCCTGGGGAAACAGAGGAGACACCGCCGCGGAGTCCGCGGGTCAGTCGGCCCCTCTGCCCGGCCCTGCTCACCCGGCGATCCCATTGCTGCCGGGACAAACAGAGGTGCAAGGACTGCATCGCCCTCGCCACAGCCGGCTGCCCGAACTGCCGAGCTGGGACGGTTCAGGGGGAGGGAAGAGCAGAGTGGGATGTGATGCAGGAGTCATCTGCTGAGCAGGAACCATCACGGAGCGCTCCGCTCGAAAAGTCTGGTATCACCCCGCCCTGCTCTGGGAGGCGGCATGAGAAAGAGCTCTGACAGGCGCTGGGCAGGAGGACATTGCTTAACTGCATGTCGACAAATGAAAATGTCCTGCTGTCTGCTAACAAAGGATTACAAACTGTTTCTGGATATAGGGGAAGCTGTTTCCTTTCCACCCCTCTACCATGCTTATCCCAGTGGGCAGCAGACACCTCATGGTTCCTGTTCTCTGCCCACTGCCAGAGGCAGCCTTGCTTTGCAATCTTGCCCCAGGAGGCTAAAACTCCAGCAGGCTTGTGGCTCTGACAGAGGTATTTACTAGGACAACCCTGACACAGAGACCGAACATGAACACAAACATCTGAAAAATGTACCATCACGGCTGGACAGGCCAAGAGAAAGGCTCCCTTTGGTAACATGAGCATGCTATTCTGCTGTATCTGGGCCATTCTAGAGGAGCTCCCTTGGCCACTAGTAATGGGCTGCCCAGGATACTCAGTGCCATGCCAAACATTTGCTTTCCCTTCAGCCTTGAGGTGGATCTGTGCTGCATTGCTCTAATTTCTGCGTCAAGGCTTGCTTCTTTCCCAGTGCTTTACTACCTGTTCTTCACATCTGCTTGGGCTGCTGTCTTTCTACCTCAGTTTTCGAGGAAGAGCATTGGTAAAACCAAAGAGTCCCTGTTTATAGCATCTAGCTGCTGTTGATAGCCTCTGATGCAACCAGTACAGGCTGGTGGTCAAGGCACATGGATTGCCTGCTTATGACTTGGCTTACTCAGACTTCCCCATATCCAACATTCTTCTGCCCCAGCACCATCATAGTGGTCATGTCTCTCCTTGATCCTCTGCCTTCTTGGTCTTCTGCCCCACCTGCACAGTTCCCTCAACCCCTGTTTTTGAAAAAATACCCTTTTGAAGACATGAACAGAAACAGAAAAATATTACACATAGAGATAGCAGTAACCATATTGATACTTTCCCCTAGGTAAGCCCCATTCCCCCCCGCCCCCATCCCTGCTTGTCAGCCAGTCTGAAAGCAACACATGTTCAGGAACAGGAATGGCATTGCACCCAGCTGTAGCTAGCTAACAAGCGTCAGTGCTGGAGGTGATAGCTTCTCCCAGTACATGCCAGAAACCAAGGCAAAGTAGCAGAAGCTGTGGCATGGAGAGAATGGGTATGGTAGGACAGTTCTTGTCTCTACAGCAAGGCATGTCTGGTGGTATTTTGCAAAGCTAGCAGCCCACAACAGCAGTGGGAAATGCCTTCACCTCCTTCACATCCTTGCTCCCAGGGCTGCTGGGTTCCTGTGGAGCTGCTCTTTCCCCAGGCTTCAGCAATGAAGGCCATGTGAAAGAGTCATGGGCAGGTTTCCAGCACTACCCAGTGTTACTTGGCAGCCAGAGAGTGCTAGGCAGGGCTATAGTAAAATAGTGCAAACCCCATGTTTGGCCAGTTTCACCTCCCCTTTCCCTTCCTAGGCTGCTTTCAGTAGCCTGGGACAGTAGTGGCAGAGTTGGATCTGCAGTGCTGCCAAGAGACACATGAGGAAAACTCTCACTTTCCTATGGAGGCAAGCAACACTGATATGAGAAACAACAGTAAAAAAAGAAATGCCAGAGCATTAGAGCCTAAAAAGGAGCCATAGGCAAAATCTCATGTGGGTGGAGAACACATCTCACACACTACTAGGTCTGGAGAGTTAGTCAGCGTTATCCATAACACAGGGATGGAGGCAGCCTGTCACTAGGCAGCAGGTTTAAAGCATACAAAAGGAAAGAGTTTTGCACAAAAGACACCATGAAATTACATCATCAAAGCTAAAAGTTAAATGAGTGCAAAAGAGGACAAGATGAATTAGTAGAGAACAGAGTCAGAGTTATGAGATCTTGAAGTAATTATTTGATTGCAAATTTCCAAAGCCCCGGATGTGTAGAAGAAAAGGGTTATGCTGTTTCCCTGACTATTCCTCTAAATCCTCGCCACAGCTAGAGATGAGTGCCAATGCGCTGCCTGTTTGATCTTACCTAGCATGGCCTTTACACATCCTAGGAAAATGACAATAATAAATTTTGACATGTTTGAAAACACCAATGAAAGCAGAAACAAACAATAGAAGATGTTAGAAACAGTGAAGGAAGTAAATAAAACCTTCATTTGGAAAATACGGCTAATACATCTGGGATGGATCATACACTCCCCCACCCCCCATCCAGATGTTCAAAAATTGAGAGACCTTGAGGCAGTGGGAGAAAGAAGGGGAGAAGGAATGGTCTGTGCCACTGTGGTGAGAGTGAGAGGAATGTGAATGCAGGTCCTGTCTCCCCATCATTGCATTGCTGATGGGCACAGGCAGCAAGGAGCTGATTCTGCTGGAACTGACCATGGAAAGACTGCATCTGATGGGTTCACTTTAGTTCTGGCCATATTGTTAACAGAGGAAGATTGGAAAATTTGAGGAAAGTTCAAGCTAATAGCCATCAGAATGAGCAAACTGTGGGGAATTCATGCTGAAAGAAAAATAACAACTGTGACAAGCATTGTTTGCCTTGGCAGAGCCATGGCTGTGGCTGCACGCGGAGACACGCAGCCCTGTGAGCAAGGGGCACAGGCCCACTGTCCTTCACCCGTTAGCGGGGCTGGGAAGGTGGGCTGCAGTGCCAGCATGATGCCAGTGGGGATGTCTGGGGGAGGGAGAGGGAAAATGAGAAGAGAGGACTGCTTCTGTCCAGTTCACAGCTTGGGAGAACAAACTGCTTTGAGGAGGTCAGGATGAAGCTAAGGCAAAGAAAGATGTAGTTTGGGCACTAGCAGCCTTCCCAGGAGTGAGGCAACCGGTGTGAGGTGCCCAGAGCCTGGGAAAGACCACAGTACATTTCTGTACCAGGAGGGGATGCTACCCATCCACTGGGATCTTCAGAGCTGACCTAGGAGAGCATGAGGGAACTGGCAAGAAAGGAAATCACATCTCAGGACTTTTCCATGTTTAGTGCCAGAAGCTCCATTCCACTACTGGCAAACTCCCATCTTCTGGAAAACAGCATGAAAACTTTCTGGCGTCAGTTCAGAAGTCTTTATTATGATAAGCATACAGAGGCTTGTGTGTGCATCAAAACAAAGATCCATTTCTTCAGGGTTGGGCCATGGAAGGAAAACACATGGCCTGGGTGGCAGGGGCTGCTGTCCTCAGTGTGCTCTCCCCAGTCCCTCCTGAACAGGCTGTTGAGCCTGTGACAAAGCTGGCAGCCCTGCAGAGCCTGCACATCCTGTCTGGCACAGAGCATGGGAAGAACTGGGGTGGAGAATGAAGGGGCACACATCTGGCCCAGAACTGTTCTGGGAGAAACTGGAAAGCCCTGGCCAGTGCCAACACTTCAAATCAGCCTTCCAGTGCAGAGTGATGGCCCCGCTTCTGAGAGCTTTCTTCCAGGTGGAGGCCCCATTGTGCTTTGCTGTAGGGCTGGAGAAATCTACTGTAGCCTGTGCACAGAAGAGAGGCAAGGTACTAAGGTACTTGGAGCCTGTGGTGGGGAGCAGTTTTCCTGCAAGAGGTGAGGGTGCTGCAGGTACCCAGGCTCTCTTCTGACAAGTTCCAATAGCTTTGCCTCACACTTGACACTCGACTGGATATAGTAGAGCTCACAGAGGTCGTCAGTCCCAGTAAGACCAGGCTGCTCTTGCACCCTGCGAAGCGATCAACTCTCTCTGCAAGGAACCTCCCCCAAAATGGACCAATCAACATTTGAACCCAAACCAGAGATGCTCATCCCACCTTGCTGCAGCACATCTGAGCTTCCTGGGAGCCCAGGAGAGCTCTCTCTTCAGGAGAGACCAAGGTCTGGAGTCTTGGCAGCGCAGCAGAGCTGAATAGTGAGTAAATATGTGATAGACAGAACATGTGATGTTAAAAGATGCTTTACCCAAGAAAAGCAAAATGGTAAAGCAGGAAGTGTCTAGAAATTAAAGCCAGAAGATATCAAATTAGAAATAAGGCACAGATAATTATCAATGAGGCAGATCAACTGTATTAACAAGAGGAATGATAGATTATTACTGGCATATTTGGAAACTCCCTCCACTATCATTAATGGTCTTCATGTACATGTTGGGTGGCTCTGGAACGCACATTCGAGTTGAATACAGCTGGATCAGATGCAACACAGAAGCAAAGAAATG
Source organism: Haemorhous mexicanus (assembly GCF_027477595.1). Lineage (NCBI taxonomy): Eukaryota > Metazoa > Chordata > Aves > Passeriformes > Fringillidae > Haemorhous > Haemorhous mexicanus. Next base: position 28,375,239 of record NC_082347.1, on the reverse strand, counting down.
AATGTTCATAAACTTGAGCTCTTTGACTAAGGATTTTGAGTAACCTCCATGAATAAAGTCCTGCAATAACAGGAGAAATGTAGAGAAAACAATCATTGGCTGTTCTGTGAATGTTCACTACCAGGCAGTGACATGAAATGGTCTTGCCCTGACAGAATGCCTTCAGTCAACCAATTCCTGGAGCCTCAGGCTTCTCAACTGGCATGTTGCCACCTTAGAAGTTCTTGTCCTAGAGAGACTGATTTATGAATGGGGTCTAAAAGTCATAAGGTTTAAAAATATTGTAACATATTTTGCATTTATCTTAGTTCGGGCCCTTTTGGTTGCACTCAAGTAATATTTAAAGCTTAAAAAAACCCCAAAACTCAAACCAAAAAGTGAGATAATTAAGACAGCAGGAGCAACTGAAGATGTCAGCTGCTCACCTGGCTCCAGAATCAGGAGCTAACAGTATTAAAATCTATGGGACTTGCAATAAAGATACAAAACATTGTAAAAGCTCTTCTCCCAGGTATTTGACGTTTTTCTTTTACATAAATCCTTAGCAGGGATAAGAAGAGCAGACTGGAGCAAGCTTTCTTTCCACACCAACTTTCACATGAAGTTTTGCATCGATTTCTGACCTGTCCTAATGGATTTGCCAGTTCTCATCATGGACACAATTGAGCAGCTGCCAGATCCCCAAGGAGGTCTTAGGAGAGAAAGTGCCACTCTGCAGGTTTCCATGCTGTTCATGGGAAGGACAGATGCACCAGCTCACCTGGAGAGCTTCTCCAGGGCTCTGCTCTGCTGCAAGGGCTCCGTTTGCATGGAAGGTGCCATGTGATGGGGTGTGCTGCAGATGAGGCTTCTGGGCAGCAGAAGCAGCTCTGATCACACGTTTCTCCTGCATGCCTTCCAGCCAAAACCTGCTGCTCATCTCTCATCTACCTATCTTTGCTGCTAACAACAGAAGGAAGGCTGCATCCCTAGCTGAATTCCAACATCACAGCGTATTTGCAGATAAACAAAAACTGGTCAGCGGCCTCACGGCTGGTGAGAGGTCATTTGCAGATTGAACTGGATAATCTGCTCGGGGCAATATTCTCTTTGAATAATATATGTTTCAGTGGAGCCACACAGAAGAAAAAATGGCTCATATTGAGAGACAGTGATGTAGGATGTGAGACAGAGGCTGTTCTGAAATACCATGACTGGGAAAAAAGACCAAGCTGCAACAGTCCAGCTGGACTCAAAAGCCTAAAAACTTTCTGTTAAGGGAACAGACTTGGACAGATATATATGAATGGGTAACATAAAGCATAGATCAAAACCAGAAACCATAGATGAAAACTTTGGTGTCCAAGTTTCAGAAACATGTAAAACTTTAAAAAGAAGTGGAGTCGAGAGCTGCAAGTGAGGTCAGCAGAGACCACGTTACAGACTGAAAACCAATCTATTTAATATGATATAATGACAACTTGCAAGCACCACCGAGGAAAAAGGGATTTTAATAGCAGAGTTACTCAGTCTTTTGGAAATGGGCAGAACAAGATCCAACAGAAGCTGAAGCCACCTAATTCAGGGCAAAAATAAGACACAGGTTTTTGGAAGAACAATGATCTGCCCAAAGATCTTAGGGTAGATTTTTCCCTTACCTTTAGGTCCTTCAATATATTAGGGCTTCTACTTCCAGGCATGAAGTAGAAATAACTGGGTGACATTTTCCAGTCTGGACTATGCAGAGGGACAGACTGGGAGAGCTCTGTGTCTGTGCTTGCCTAAAGGAGAAGGCATTGTTGAGGTTGCACATCCTGGCCCCCTCCACACTGCCTACACCTCTGCCTGGGGAAAGAGATGTGTCTTTGCTATGCCTTCCTCTCTACAATATCTGCTTTCTTTTTGCCTCCACATTTACAGGTCATTAGGAGAAGAGATTTCTGAGATTTTGTGGGAGGTAGACAGGCACCAGTGGTTTCTGAGTGTTTCTACAAAAATGGATTTCTGACTTACCTCTTTTTTTTGGACCAAGAAATGGAAAAATGGAAGAAAGTGATTCATAAACTCAATCAGTGGCATTGTCCTAGTTGTGTGGGCTGCAGTATGTGCACTCACAAGCCCTGGGTCTTGTGGCCATAGGATAAACCTGTGTTGTGAGGAAAGGAAAGGCAAATCTTCACTAATTTTGCTGGTGGAAAGAGTGGTTCAATCTGTGCATACTCATGCTGGTTAACTACTGCCAGCTGCCTACAGGAACATTAACTAATAAACACTTTCCCTAGATTGGAGGTTGCTGTGTTATCAGCACAGTGACCCTGGATTGCTTTAGTGGGTTATACCTGAGGGCACACCAGAGTCCCTGCAGGCACAGACAATCACTACTGGCCATGGAACCCGGGCCAGTACAAGCTCTTCCTACAAAAAAGAGCAATGCCTGGCTGGGAACTTGTGGCTTAGGGACACAGGAATGGCTCAGTGCACAGTGAGCCAGCTTTGGTCCAGCAACAACATCAGGAAGACGTGGGAAAAAGGCATTTTGCCACCTGCAAAAGGAGCTGACAGCCGACAGAGCCCAGCTAAGGGCTGATGACCACAAGCATGCTCAGTTTCTTCATCCTCATCCCTTCTTTTCCCAGAGTGGCATTTGGGAGCCTGACCCACCTTCAGGGGCCAACCTGGTGCAAGAGCTGTACCCAGCTGTAGGGCTGCTAGAGCTCAGGGTGCAGGGAGGTGAGCAGAGGCATGCTGGTGCAGAAAGGGCTCTTGGGAACAGCTTCAGCGGAGAAGGAGCAGGATCACCCTGTATGTGACAGCTCCCAAGAGCTCAGTGGGATGTGTGACCCTGAGATAACCCTTGCAGGAGCACTGGCTCCCAAAGATTGCTGCCACTTTTCTCTTTATAATGCTGTGCACAAGGCAGAAACCAACAAGCAGCAAAGTTTCCTTGAATGAAATTACGACCCATTCAAGGAGGGGACATTAGCTTGTCTGTCCTTGGCAGAGAAGGTGGCCAGCCTGTTGTCCCAACATCTGTCAGTGCAAGTGTGATTCAGAAGAAATAAATGCCCTTGTTGTACAGTCAGAAGCTTCAATGAGAGGGATCTGCAGTACAGCCTGCTCTGCTGGGGTCTCCTAGCCCTGAGCAGCCAGGATGACATGGCTCCTCTCGCCTTCAGGTTCTTCCTAAACAATCCCCTTCTGCAGGCACTTGGGCTTGTGGAAGAGAAGCCAGGCAAACAGGAGCACAGACACCAGCACAAGGGAGCACAGCACCATCAGCCCCACGTAGCTGCCGTGGGAGAGAGGGGGCCCGGCTGGCTCCTCTGCAGGGATCATGTTGGTCAGGTTCAGCATGTAGCCCAGGGTCCAACCTGCATCACTGCTGCCAATCTGAAACAGAAGAGCAGAATCAGTGCTGGGAGCCTGCCTAGGGCATTGCCTGAGCAGTGGCACCCCTTGGGGTCAAGGGCCAGGCTGTGTGGCAGAGGCTGCAGAGAACTGCTGGGGTAGGGCCCTCCCCACCACGAAACACACCTTTCCAAGGAAGTGGATTGTTTGCCAGTTTTTTTCAGTGAACTCATAGCCATTTTCCAAGAGAGAGAGGATGTAGGCTCCAGAGAAACAATATTCACTCAGGTACTTTTCTTTGATGTGGTGATAGGTTGTCTTCACCTAGGGAAGGAGGCAATAACCAGACTGTTAAACCCACCTTCCCATTGCTCCAGCTTGTGCCTGAGCATCCACTGCAGGTGCTGGGGGGGATCTTCCCCATCTTGCTCTGGAAATTAATCCCAGCCATTTATCCCACAGAAAAGTATCAGCAGCCCCAGTCTACTGCAACAAGCATGGCTCACCTCTTGCCAAGGCTGGGCACAGAAGCTCTCAATGGCGCTGGTCACTTCGTTCAGGGCAAGGGGGTTTGGTTCACTGGTCAGGTTCAAAAAGTTCATCACAAAATAGAAAGCAGAAAAAGCCTGAAGGAGAAAGATTATTTTAATCTGACTAAGCCACAAATCCCACAAAAGAAAATGGGTTTGTTTATAGATAGAGACATATAAGAAGCAACATCACACACACAAGTGCAGGAATGTTTTCAAGAGTGATGTCATTTTGAGGGATACGGCTCAGAGCTGCTGAGAGACGGAGGTAGGAATTATGATATCCTGAAGAACTTCTGTGAGCTCTCTCCTTTATTTGTGCCAGTAGCACACAGTGAATGCTGATTGCCATCACAACCATGATCCCATTTTGGCAACTGAGTGAGATGAGTGCGCAACGAATATCACCACAAAGAGCAGAGGTGATGGCCTGAAAGGATTGTACAGAGCCCCATCATATAATCCAAGGTCCAGAAACCCCATCTCTGACCATGGCCAGTAGCTGATAGGTAGGAGGCAGCTTAGGAACAGGGCAAGATTGTATTAGCAGTTCCCTGGAAAGCCTCACAATCACTGAGCAGCTCTTTGCAGCTATAGGATTGATGGTCAGCATGGTGTCACACATAATGTGTGTTCAGAGTGTACACTGTCTCCTTATCATGTCTGGGAAGCAGACAGGTGAGCTGACTGGTTTCAGTAGCATTCAGACACTGCTGGGAGAATTTCAGGTCTGGTGGCACCACTGACCTCAGGAGACAAGGTTTGCAGGAGCTGTGTTCCTGCCTCTAGCAGGCTCTCCTGCCTCTGGTGCTGGACAGGTTAAAAAGTGAGTAAACACAGCAGCCCAAGGAGATGTGTTAGAATGGGAGCAGTGCAGTACTACTAGGCTAGTATTTACTGGGGTAGCTCTTAATATGTCTGTCCTCACAGCAAGTGCAGCACTGCTTTTGTAGTTACATGTCCAAAAAGCCATCTTGTAAATGATTTCCTGCCTCAGTCATGAAGAATGTGCTCTAGCATTACTCTGAATTTCTGCTCTTCTGACATTCTGGATCACCGATGGTTGAAGAATGAGTGAAGACTCACCCCAAAATCCCCTTGTAATGGAGGTAGGTATATCCCATTGAAGGAGCAACTGGAGTAAGGACAATTGCTTTTGTCGAAGAGTTTCTGGATGTTTTCTCGGCACTTTTGATAGTCTCCCTCTCCCTTTATGTACAGCTGGCTGAAAGGTAATTGCTTTTTCTTGTCTGATGTGCAAGGGTTTTTGAAGAAGTCACTAATATCTATAGTCCTCTCATAACCCTTGTGAAAGCATGGGTCGGGTAGACTGCTGTTCTCCATGGTCTGAAAGTAAAAATCAATCCAAACTGTTATACTTTGCTCTAGAATAACACCTTGTGGCTCTTTCCTTGTGGGAAAGAGCCACAAGGAAGGGTGACACTTGTCACAGTACATCACTTCCAGCTGCACACATTCAGGTCAAAGGGATAAGGATGGATTAAGGCAATGGCTGTACAGGGAAAGATGTGGGTACTGCCACAGCCTCCCTGTAGGACCTGGGCAAATTATTTTAAGTCACAGTTTGTGAAGCTGTGCCGTTGATTTGGGTTTCTCAGAGATGGTAAAATGTCACCTCCCCTGAGTACTTCAGTTAAATGCAGTTCTCTGGCTACCCCATGCCCAAGAATCAAGGCATCTCAAATTGGTAGTGCTTTTGAAAGTTTCGACTGTCACCTCTTTGGGCACCTGATGCCCAGTGTCTATGGAGAACAATGACATTTCCCTAATCCAGACTAAGAGGTGAGCTGGGATGCAGCAACTTTTACAGCACCAGTATCCCAAAGCTGGGAGAGTCCAGAATTGTTCAATTACAGATGTAGATGTACTTGCCTGTAGATCCCTGGCCAGTTTCTGCTGCAGAGCCTGGTCCTTGCCATAGCAGAGAAAGCTGTGCGTGTACACTTGGTAATCCTTGCCATAGAGACGGAAGTAGAGCTGGTTCTCTGGGGACTCAGAAGTGAGGTCCTTTGATACAAAGGTAATCTGTGTGGAGGCTCCTCCAAGGTCTAGTGCTCCTGATGTCTCACTTAAGGATTTCAGGGAGTGTAGAATCTTTTTCCAGCCAGACTTGGGGGAAAAAAAATCAAAGTAAACCAGATATATTAGGCATGGAGAAGATTTATTTTGGAGAAATTAAAAAAAGAGAAAGAACTATGAGGAGAGACGCAGAAGCACAGAACACAGGAAACATGGGAAGTCCTGGAGGGGGCATGAGATGAGAGCTGGAACAAGACATAAGAAAAATGCAAGCTTGTAAATACAGAAGATGGATCATGTCCAAGAGTTTGCAGGAGGGCAAAGAATATGGAATTTAATACTATTGTTATGAGAAAAAACAGTCCACTTACTGTTTCAGCTCTCAGAAGATTTTTAAGCTCAACAGGAAAGAGCTATAGTAAAACTTTTCAGAAACAGAAATATTTTAGATCAGGAAATGAGAAGGATGCTGTACCCAAGCAAAATTATTGAAGATGCTGTTGTTCTATTTCAGTGCTTGAGGCCTAATTATAGTGGTGCATCCTGATACCACTAAGTATCAGGATGTACTCACAGCAACTGCTGAGGCAAGATGTGCAGCTTCCTGATCCCTGGTAAATGGCTTACAAGGGAAGAGAGTGCCTGTGACACCTTCTTGCAAGGCAGGACTTACAAAGTGCCGAAAGCCAATTATTCAAATGTCTTGCTATAGATCTGCTACCTGCTTGAAATTGCCCAGAAGGTAGTTAATGGTGATCCATCCATAGGCTCCTTCTTCCTGACCAGTGATGATTCTGGCACCCTGGAAGTTGAAGGGAGCTGAGCGTAGTGTGTTTCCTACCGAGGACAAGACTTTGTCCGCTGCACTTTCATTCTGCAATCTGGATGAACAGAAGAAAGGATGGAGTAACTCTGGCTGACAGCTCTCTATGTGCTTTATTCTGAGTAGGCAGGCTGCAACTCCCCACCAAGTGTCAATGATCAGAGGTCAGTCATTTATGTGAGTCATCCAGCTCTAACTGGCCATGGTCCTCTCTGTCACACCTTGACAGCACAGCTGCCACCACCTCTGACACTTAGCGACCCTGCAGCTGGGAGTGGTAGGTACCTGGAGCAGAGACCAGAGCTCTTGTTCTGTAACATGTATTCTGACAGGAATTGCACTGTGGAGACTCCTCTTTACTGTCACAATTAGAGAAGAAATCCAGAAGGTATCCCCAGGAAGATTTCCCAGGCAATATATACCAAAGATCAGTTCCCTGTCCTAGCCAGGAGAGGTCTGGGTCACCCTCCTGAAAATCACAAATTAAAGGAGGTTGTGATTATAAAATTACCTTAGCCTCTGATGGCCCTCTATGGGGAGTTGCAACATATTTGGTCTCAAAAATCTGGGCCTAATACCAGACTGTGGGAATGTTTGGGCATTCCTTTATTACGGGGATGTCAGGGCATCAGCTTGGGCACTGCTTATCTCCTGGTGTCTCTGTGCTACATGTGGATGCAGGAGATGATGGAGGGTTGGGGAAGCAATGGAGAAATCTGGGGACTCAGGGCTCAGAGAGGTCAGCAGCAGAGGAGGGTATCTGGGCACAGTGTGAGCTGGCAGTGTGTCCAGGGACTGTTCCCCAGAGGCCCCCACTGCACATGCGTGGTGCTCCCAGGTGCAGTGCTGCAGGAGAAGGGACAAACCCTGCAGTACCTGAGAAGCCGCATGCCAGCAGTTGCTCCGAGGTAGACGGGTGTCTCTTTGTGCTGTGCTGAGGGAATCACCTCTTTTGCTTGTTGTAGGCACTGTGCCAGAGAGGGACCTGCCTTCTCTGTGGCATGGGAGTAACCTGAGATCCCAGGGCCTGCAAGAAGTACAGACACTTTAGAGTTCAGACTCCAAGCATAACCCCAGAATGCTGTCATGAGCGGGTGTGTCAAACCGTATCACAGGCAGCAGAATCGGATTCAACCACCCCATTTCTGAGGAGCTTTAGAAATCTTACAGCACCAGCTAAGCCCAGTGCACGTGGTGGGTGGTCACAGTGCCCAGCATCTGCCACCCTTTCTCTGCAAAGCAGGCTATGAACTAGCAATGAGGGCTGAGACAAGCCATGTCTTTCGCATGCCCTGAACATCTGCAGTCTCTTCTCTGAGTCTGCCTGGGTGTACCCTGGATCTGTGCCTGAAAATCCCTGACCCTTCCATGCTGGCTCCTCCGGGGGCAGATGCTGTCATTTGTTTGTGTACTTTCTACTCACACTACAACAGTGGGTGTTCTGCAGCTATTGTGTCTCATGTTAACCCAAGGAAAAAATCATTGTCTCTCTCTGCCATGTGTCCCCTGGTTCCCTGGACTGCCCCAGGACCAGTGCCTGCATGCAGCAGTGAAGCACCATTTGCTCCAGCTTGCTGTATGCTCAGTGAGCTGCTCGTGATGTGGGATGCTGCAGCACTGAGCAGCTATCACAGCAGCTTCATAACAGTAGGGATCTCTCCTGCACTGCAGAGGCCTGAAGAGACCCCAGGCAGGTCTGACAACATCTCAGAATGCAGTGATCCATGATGGTCTGTGCTGTTCCTTGTTGTGTGCACTCCTGGGCTTCATTTATGCCTTCCTAAACCATACAGTATCTCCACAGCAATTAAATAGAATAAAAAAAGCACCATGACACGTGTAAGTTGAGCAACCTTGAGCCACAAGCCCTGTGCAGAAGCCACAAACTTGCACAGAAGCCTTGAAAAAGAGCACACCATGCTCTCCCCTCTCATTGCTTTCATCAGCACTTTAGCAAGAGTGCATGCAGACATTTTATTTATTTAAGTACATTCTTTGGTGTAGTTCTTTCCAAAAAGAAATGAATTCCAAGCATCCTCAAAACAAAGGAAAAAGTGGATGCATTTTTTTCCCCAGGAAGGTCAGGCACATACAGCTCCCCATGGGAGCCAGTGAGATGCATTATCTCACAGGTGCAACGCTGTTTCTACTCTTGGTCTCTTCCTCTAGATTTCTCCTCCCTTACCCTTTTATTACATTATCTCTTCATCCCATGCCCCTTCCCCAGCTCCTTTTTCTCCTCTTACCTTCAACTTTACACACCTCCACCTGCTTCACCACCCCGGTGTCATTCTCCTTCTCTGCTGGCCACTCGTACACGTAGAGGTTGGTGTGGGACGATCCCGCATCCAGCACGATCCCATACTGCGGGCAAAGCAGAGCCCATGTCGCACCTGAGGCACCGAGCCACACACGCTGTGTGCTGGCCTCCCCTGGGGGACCAGGCACACACAGCCCCTCTGTCTGGCAGCTGTGGCACTGTGTGCCATTGCTCCTCTCAGCAGAGCTTCAGTGCAAAGCTGCTGGCAAAGGAAACAGGAGCAGAGAATCCGCAAAGCTGGGACTGGTGACTTAAGAGATGATTCCCTGTGAAGCTGCATCTGGTTTTACCACAAAGATGTAAAACAAGATGTTGAGGTGCATGGAGCCAGAAAAAGAGGTTAGCCAGAGCCAGCAAGGGCAGCAACATATCTGTGAGCACTATGGACACCTAATCCCCCAGCTTGTTTTCCTCTAAGGGTACCAGCTTGTAATACCTTAATATTCTTCGGAAGTGGCTGGTTTTGGGTCACTGCTACAGCAATTAAAGCAATTACAGCCAAAGTAGAGAGGAATCCCAGGATGAGTAGAATCGTTCTTGTTGAGGACATCTTTGGTTTGGTACCTGTGACTTGAGCAGAAAAAGGATGTCAGTATCCCAGTAGCCCATCTTTCCTCCCACCCCAAAGGCATGTCTTTTGGCATGTTCCTGTAGTCCTTTTCCCCTGTGAATATCTATCTTTGCCCACCAAGTTATGAATGGCCTGTGTTTGCAGAATTGGCGCAGTATGATAAATCACACACTTTGCAGAACTTGTACCACTCTAATTCCTTAAATGTTACAGGCATATTTGGAATAACCTATCTAATAAATTAAGATTTTTGTGGTTTACTATACATGGTTAGCAATAGAATTCTTTGAAAAAGGCCACTTATGGCTGATGAAAATCATTCACAACCAATATGTCATCTGAGCTTTCAGAACCAATATACATATAGTTGCACTTGTTAGTGGCTAGCATGATGCTGTCTTTCACATTTTTCTGTTTTGGATAATCTTTCATGAATCCCACAGTCAAAACCTCATTTCACAACTTAGACTTGGCCAGTTTTGCAGCTGTTTAATAAAATACCATCTTCCTACATGGAGCTCTAGAAAGAGTATCAGCATAATTTCCAGATTTATAACTTTGATGTAAAGTCAACATTTAAAACAAACAACTCCAGGGGACATATGTGCTCCCACTATGGCATGAAATTCATTTCCACCAACAGTGATGCTCTATACTCAAAGCACTGATAATCTGACTCGCATGGGAAATTGTTTCTCTTCTCCTTTTACACAAATACTCCAGGAGATGTTTAGAAGTACATTACAGTCATTCAGGATGGCAATACCTCGGTGCAGGAAACCACATCAACTATTATCACACTCTGAGAGAACCTGCTCTGCACCTGTATGCCAGAACTTGTGTTCCAGAGGTCTCCAGATCTCCAGACACCGATTAATGCTCCAAATCCATCCTGGCACTTCATATCATGCATGCAAATATGAAAAGCATTCAAGTTCTGAACAGGGTCAGCTTCTAACTGCTCTGGTTTTATGTGAGAGGCAGTCTCAGGTTCCAGAACTGTATAGTGTTACCTGACCTTACAAATTACCCTAAATCCTCAAGTTATTCTCAGAAGTTAGCCCAAGTGAAAAGAAGCAACACACTTCTGGAAATCTCTAACTACAGACAAATAACAGCTTCTCACCTTCTTAGAGAAAATGGAACCTAAAAGTGCCAGTGGAGCTAGCTTTGAAGATGCCTCAGACAGTCCCATTGGGAATGTAATACTGACCCACTGGGAATGACCTGGAGCTCTCTCTGTGTAAATCTGCTGAGGTTAACTGTGAAATTTGGAAGCTTGTAACGCTCACATTTTGTGCGTGCCTATTAGAGAGCCAGCATGCCTGCAAACATCTCCAAGAATGCAACTTAAAAAAATAGCCTAGTGCACATACCAGACTGTAGGAAGTAAGATTGTATTTTATCCAACTCTATTCAAAAACACCCAGAGCTCAGGGCTTGAAGTGATTAGAAACAGCAGAGCATGACAGCTGGGAGACCTTCCTTCTCATTGGAGAGAGTAGTTGGCTCAGGTTATGATAGCACTGAGCATGTCTGTTGAACAAAAATTATTTTAACCCTAGAAAATGAATTAAAGCAGATGCTATAATTAAAATTAGCTGCACAGTATAGATATGAAGTTAGCATGCCTGAAAACTGAAACTGCTACTGCCAGTTGCACAGCATAGCCACATAATTGTTCCACCCTTCCTCTGAGATCTCGCCCAGAGGCAGCCATGAACGAATTTGTTACGTGTTTGCAGTCACAGGAATGTAAGATATGTGACTTTGCACAAGTTCTAAGATTTTCAGATTTCCTGTTGTGATGGGTATTGTCAGACTGCTGTATCTTTTCAGCAGCCACACTCTGAAAGTGCCAGCATTGGCAGCAAAGCAGGAGCATTGTTCTCACTGCAATGGACCATCCCAATTATGAACTAGAAATCCCTTGTCTGAAGGCAGAGACATAATGATAATTGTCTGCATCTCACCTGTGGCCTGAGATCAGAAATTTTTTTGCCAAGGCACATTATTTTCTTAACCCTGCATATGACTTTTGCCTGAATTTTAGTTCAGTATCATGAGCACTTTTCAGGACTCTGGGGTTTATCGATAGGTGACCTCATTGCTGTGTCCCATACCAGATCATCCATCTCTGTGAGCTCTAATGCTACCAAGAAGCATTTTATTGAAAGGTTTTATACAAGAAAAAGTACAAGGTGATAAGCATAATCCAGAAGGTAAAAAAGTAATAACCTTCCAAAGAGCACTCAAAGTGTACAGACTTGAATACTTGACAGACTCGTTTAAAAAAGACAAACTTATTTTTAAAAATCCAAACAAAAAACAACACTACACATCTATCTAAAAAATTCAATGTAGTTAAAATTCACCTGCTCTTTGTTCAGAAAGGTGAGTATTTCAATTAGTTCCCTTTTCTGTTCACTTGGTTACCTCCAACAGCTCTAGGTGTAATTCTAGGTTCTGCAGGGGCTAAAGAATTAAGCTATTGCAACTTCCTCCAGCTCCTCAGAGTTTCACATTCTAACTGCTGAATGCCATGCAAACACTCCCCAGTATCCACCAAGTGGAGCAGTACTTGACTGATTGCCAGGCCCCAGGGTTTTCCTTCTACTAGCAGTTTTCCTCAGCTAAAGATTAAGCAGACACGATCTTCTGTCCCTGTGCCCAGTCAGAATCCAAGCAGAGACAGATCTCTACTCTCTCTCACACTACCCACTGTGTGCAGTGACTAAAACACCCCACAGGGCCATAAGTAGGCATAGAAGTGATGCTGCTTTTCTCCTCTCAGAGCTCAGAGCTGCTTGATGCTGGAGCCCTGCCCGGCTGCACGGGCACTGAGCACTCTCCAGATGCTGGAGCACAGCCCAGCTGCTCAGGCATCTCTGTCTGTTTCCAATTTTGGTCTCTTTGCTTTTTTGTAGGGGCTACCACTGGTTCCATCCAGTGATGGCCCCAAAACATGAACAGATCTAACATCCTTTCTGTCTCCAAGACAGAGAACAGGGAGGATGTTGTCAGCCACTCCAGGTAGCAGCAATTTTGCTGTGGAAACCCTGTTGCTCTTAGTGAATAACCAGGACGGACCACACCAGCGTGGGAGGCAGCTCTGTGGGAAGGCAAGGAAGCAGATTTGACACTTGTGTCTTCCAGAGCTCAAGACAAATAGGAAATGGCCCCTCCAGCCAAACTACACTAAATCAACAGCACCTCTGCATGCCAGGAGATGTCACTCACAGCCAAGGCTGCCCACCCTCAACTCCCTTCTCACCAAACAAGACTTACAAAAGTTAAAAGGAATCAGGTAACCAGCTGCTTTTAGACATGCAATAAGCAGAGACTAAGGCTTGTTTAAGGAGTGACAATTAGGAATGTCAAGCAGAAAAGATGCTGTCCATAGACCAAGCCATGCTTGGTTCTCACTGTGACCTATCATCTCTAATAAATACAAATGTTTTTGTAAGCTCTGACTTCGCACAACAGATAAATCTGATGTTTGATCTTTCATTTGGATGTTCATGCTCAGTCTGCTACAGGAGGGATCACAAGAAGTTGTACTGCAAGGCCATCTGTCTTCCACTGCACAAGTGCCACACTGACAGAGACAGTTCCCACCATCACCTTTATCCTCTCAGCTCTTCTCTCTGTGGTCAGAAACATTCCCATTTTCAGCATTAACTTATTTATTGTCACTCTATTCTCTCTGCCTGTCTTCCACCTTCTCTTCTGCCTATCTCAGAACTTCTGAAATGCCCAGTCCTAAGAGAATTTATTCTTTTAGTCTATTTGTAAGAAATTATCCTTTCTGGATTTTTTTTGTCTTTCTCTTTCTGTGTTTTTGTCTCTCTTTCTTTTTTTTTTTTTTTTTTTTGTCTTTTCTGTCTAACTGAAGAGTCCAGCATCACTTCTCTACATGTAGAATTACTTGCTTATATTTTTCTTGAGCATTCTTACCAGAGCTGCAAGGAGACTGGCCTTGCACAGCAGTGAACCCATTCCACAGGAGATGATACAGTCCCAGACTAAATGAAGTGAGGTGGGGAATTGTACTACCTCAGAAACATGGTCATCCACCAGCACAGGCTGTGCTAAGTCAACCCAGAACCTCTCATGCAAACTCAGCAAACCCACCCAGGAGAGAGGGGCTCTGGTGTTGCAGTCTGTGCACATTTTCTAACTGCAGGAGTTCGAGTCTGTGGAGTTCTGCTGGCAGTGAGGGTAGGGAAAGGGCATGGGAGCAGTCAGTGCTGCTGTTCAACGTGGAGAGGAGACACACACATCATCCTCCTGGTGAGTGAAAATGAGATTTCAGTAGTCATGAAGTTGTTCAGGCTGAATTGCCTGAAATTACCTCACTGATTACTCTGTGAGGTTGCTGATGCAGGGTTTGATGCACATTACTCAAAAGCCCACCTGTCTTCACTCACCACAACCAAAAATATGAGTGCATAAACATTCAGAAGAGCCACACTGCTTCATTTATCAACCCTTTTATGAAATTTTCCCTGTCCCCAACTGACTTCTTACTCATTCTTCATCTGCCTTTTTCCTTTCAACATGCTTGTATCCACATTACCTAGGAAGACTTTGCTGCAAAGTAATGTAAACCACCTGTTTCAGGCCAGCATATTGGAAAAGCCTTTTCTTAGGCTGTGAAGAGGCTCAGGTTTGTCTTAGAATTTACATACAAGCACATATACAGTAAGTCAATGGCTTTGGTTTAAGGGGCTTTATTTCAAAGTATCAGGACAAGACACTCAGCATGCTGAAATTAGAATTCAAGCTCCAGATCAGGCTTTTACATCACTTTTTACAACTGTAACATGGAACAGAATGGAAGACTGCTCCAAGTTTTAATTATTCATATGGCAAAAACTGTGGCCTAAATACTGGTGTGATCTCTGCCCCTCCTTGCAGTGCTATGTAGAATAATAAATACACATTTACTGGGTTATATTTTTCCAGATGAAATACTTGTAAGTGCTGAAGTACAAACATTGAAGTGTCAGTGAAACTGATTATCCAAACAGTGTAATAGGTTTTTTGAATGCTCTCTCTCAGAGACATTTGATACTGAAATCATGTATCCCTACATGTCTCAAAACCCACAGAGTCCTATGAATATGGGCTACACAGCTTGGCAGCTTGAACTGTCCCATGTGCACACATACCTGTGCATTAGTGAGCTGGAAGATAAAGTGTGCCTGTATCTGAGACAACACCAAGCTGGGGGCAAAGCACACTGACACATAGGGCTGGAACTGAAAATAAATTTGACAAAGGGGTGAGAGCCAGGGGAAAACATCTAACTCACTTAAGGACAAGAGCAAATATGACATTTAGGTAAGAGCCATCACCCAAGGACAGTGTGGTGAGCAATCTGTTAAGTAGCTTTTCCAGAGAAAATGTTATTGCAGCTATAGCAGTTTATAGTAATCTTTCCCTCCATCCAAAGCTGGTAAATCTTCCTGTGAGGTTCTGTGACCAATTTTGGACACTGCCTTTCAGGAAAGATGTAGACCACTTGGAGAAACTCCAGAGGAGAACAAGAAAGATCACAAGCCTAAAAGCTTGACCTATGAGGAAAGATTGAAGGAATTGAATTGTCAAGTTTGCAAAAATAGAAGAGTAAAGAAGGCTCATTAATTGTCTTCAGACAAATGACATTTCTGTCTGCCAGCACTGTTGTAGCCAATCCCACCTCAGGATGAGGGTGGCTCCTGGATTTTCTCCCAGTTCCGTTTCCTTGGTTCAGAAGGAGGGCAATCAGCAAAAATGGGACAATGCACTCATAAGTTATGCTGTCAGCAAAGCCAGTGCAGTGCATATGCTGTCCCTGTGGGATACAGATGGAGTTGTAGGGAGGTGCTCCCTCCTTTGCCCAACAAAGCCCTAGGTTTCGTTCAGACATCATTCAGCCATGGCAACCACCCTGCTGGGTGCTATCCATGTGTGCAGCACTGCTTGGTGTGGGAGTTCCTCATCCTTTTGCTGCTTTTAGTGTTGTGGCTGGGATACAGCCCTGGGAAATTGCACAAAACACATTGAATGAGCTCTCTTTTCCTGGAAAAAAAAAAAAAAAAAAAACATGTGGAAATCCTGGAGAGCTGTTGTGTGCTGGAGGCAGCAAAAGCTGAGCTATAAGAGCAAGAGATGGATACAAAGGAGCAGGCAGCACATTTCTCTCCCCTCCACAGCTGCCCACAGCACAGAGGGGCTTTGTGCCCAGGCAGCTCCGTGGCCCTGCAGTGCAGTTACTGCTGGAGAGGTGATGTCCAGGGGTTCTGGCCACAAGCCCCAGTGGCCCAGACACACCATGCACAAAGCAGGTTCCCCTGTCAGAGACCTTCCCATGGTGCAGGGCTGGGTATGGTGCTCAGCCTCCCTCTCTGCAAGGCACTGACACCCCCTCCCACCTTGGCCTCACAGCCCATCTCCCTGGTGTTATACACTGCCCCCACCAAGTTTTCCCAATGCCTGCTCATTAAATAATCTCTCTGTAGGAAGATATTTTTCTGGCTTGCATCACAGCAGTCAGACCCAGATACTCAATATTCTTAAATACAACCAGCAAGTGCCAGGATGCTGCTGACACAATGACCTTTAGATAGTTTTTTTCACATTTATATGATGGTTACTGGACTTTTAAGTCTGTATCCTACTTGTACTCCTATCCATTTCTTTATTTCCAATTCTCACATCAAAGAGGTTTTTCAAATCAGAAGAGAAAACTGTTATCAGTTACATTAGTTTCCTGACAGGAAACCTCTGGCATTAATTTCCTACTAGCCATCAAAGCTATATTTTAACTGGAGAAGATTTATTGCCATTATCCACAAAGCTTGAAGTTTCATCAAGAAATATCCAGTGAGCTCAAGGGGGCTTCCCCTCCTCCCCAGCTTACCAGCTGAATTATTGCTTGAATATGCTTGACTATCACATGATGTGAAGGCATTTGTTTGTCTTTCTGGAAAAAAAAAAAAAAGGATGCACCAAGCACTGACATCTTTCAGCTTTGTCATTGTTGATAGTTTGAATACACAGACTTGCAACGGCCCAATGGTGCTGCCAGGCTTCCACTTGGGCTCAAGATCTTACGTTCTTCTTTCTGTTCTTAACTCCCTGGCCATGATTTTTTTCTTTATGCTTCTTCTGACCATCTTTTATACTTTCCAGCTTTAAATTTGCACTAGTTTTATCTTCCTTTATTGCCTCTGAATATGCATCTTTAAGAGATTTTATTATTTTTAAATTAACATAACTTTCAACAGCTGGATTATGGCTTTTGTGGAATTAAATAAGAAGAGAATAGGCTCCTTCTTATTAGCATTCCACATTTTAACTACTCTGCTGATTCAGCTCAAGTATTTTTTATTTTGTGATGTTACTTCTTTTAAGAGCTACTAGACATTGTTGACACGGAATAAGTGTGCATTAATAATTTGAAACTCTAATAGAAATTCCTCTTTTTCTCTTGTGACTGCGGTCAACACACATTTCTCTTGAGCTAGAAGTAATGTATTGTAACTGCAAAGTAAATTGCGAGATGGCCACCCTTAGTTCTGAGAAATTGCCTTGTCTTTCACTAAAATCCACCATTATATCAGCTTTTCTTGTCCCTACATAAAAACCATGCTGTCTCAGTCCCCAGCATCCTGGCTGGTGACAGGCACTGATCTTCAATTGCTTTGGTCTCTTGCTCCCAGTTCAGCCCCGGGCAGCTATTGTGTACAAATATTTAATCATGTTGCTGCTGAAGACGGCAGGACCACTGCTTACACTGGAAGATGGGCGATGTGTGAGTCACATCACCAGCCCAGTACGGCCCACCCTTTCCTGTGTCCCATCAACCACCCACACATGAGGGGGATGTACAACTTATTATGAAAAAAAGAGAGGAAACAGCCTCCAGAACAACCACTCCCCCCTTCAACACCCACGTTGGGCCAGCAAGTTCAGAAACTTCCTGGAGAACAAAAAGTCCTGAGCTTTGTAAATGCTGCAACGCCGCACAGGAGGTTCTGGTGGGGAATGACCGCAGAGGAAAGAGATCCAAACGCCCCTTCACCCACAGCTTGCTCTGCACCCAGCACGCTTTGACTCCCAGTGGTGGCAAAACACAGCCCCAGCCGTCCCCAGCTTTCCTGTGAGCCCTCTGCACTGGCAGCCTGCCCTGCCCTGGAGGGGCTGAGGCCACCAAGCCTCTCACCACACCTCAAGGATGTTTTTCTCTGAACTGTAGACTCCTGGGATCACCTTGTGTGTTGAATAACATTGCTGCTTTCAGGGGCTCACTTCCCTGCTTTCCAAAACAAACAGCACAGCTGCCCAAAGTGCCACATGTCAGCCAGCTGCCTGTGCTGCCCGACGATTTCTGCACACAAAAGCAACCAGCATTTCTCCTGAAGTTTCACTTCCCATTCAGGACCAAAAACCATTGGAGACTGATCACAGACACACAAACACTGTTCCAAGTTGGTGCAGAGTCAGCAGAGCCACTGGCAAGGCCCCCAGGGGCGATGCCCATTCCACAGCAGTCCCACATGCTGCAGTGCCTAACCGTGCCTGGGATTTTGCCTATAGCCAGGTTGTGCCACACCTTGGTATTGTGATTTCCAGCACATCTGTTTGCTGTCTTAGATGAGCATTTCTCAGTCCTATAAGGTGCCCAGTGAGTTCTTCCTCCCTTAACATGCGTAGCATGCATTTGCAGCAGAGAACACTGTAGGCACCTTCCCTTTGCAACTAATCCCAGCAGAAGAAGCAAAGACCCCTTGCTATTCAGGCAGGGCAGGAGCCCTGCTGCCTCCTTTCAGCAGGCCAGGGCTAGGGCTGCATGCATAAAAAAAAGACAGCACTCTGCTTAAACACTTCCAACTCACCCTCTACCTTCTGCTGTCAGCACTGAAATCTCCATTCCTCATTGCGGAGCACAGGACAAGAAACAGCTGGAATAGTTTCTTTTTCTTGCTGAGGAGCACATCCACTGTCTAGGCCTTGTGGAAAAATATACTGATTTCTCAGATGTCAGCTTTAATAACTAGGATTCCCACAAACCATGAGGAGAATTCAGCTCATGATATTTGGCATGAATATAATTCACTGTTCCTCATGCTGCTACAATTTCCATTTCAAATAGCAGGAAACAAATTACCCTGTGGTATTTTTTTGTGACAACCAATGGTAAGAAACATGGGATCAAAGGCTATTGCAGGGCACAGACCTTGACAAAGTTCCTGAGCATAAGAGAAAAAATACTTCTTGGAAGCTACAAAGGTAATAAGGTAAATATGAATCCAAATTTTCGTGGTCAGAGGAGCACTTTGAAAAGGCTGGAGTCTCAAGCTGACATGTAACAAAACAGCAAAGGAGTTTTGCTGCATGAATGGGCTGGCACGGGGTGCTATTAATCTCTAAAGTTCAGATTACTTATTACTTTGATGTGCAGTGAATCCTGAAAGAAGAATGAGGCTCAGGGAAAGACACCCATTTATAATCAAGCCATATTTTGGCCTTCAATTTGTGTATTTCCATTAATCTTCCCTCTCCCCACTATTCTTGCCTCAAATATTTCAAAATACAAACATGAAATATTTTGGATAAGGTAGCACAGGTACAGGGGGACAGTCACACCAGCCCACCCTTCTGTCCAGAAACCCTGGCCCCCTGCAAAAAGGAGCTACATGCCTGCTGCTTGCCTGGAGCCACTGTGTTTCCCAGCCTCTTTCAGCACCATTCTCCCTCTGGCTTGGGATGGGAGGTACCAAGCTCAAGCCAGAGCCAACCTTCCAGCCACAGGATCTCCAGCCCAGCTGCAGAGCTTGCAGCAAGTTCACATGAGCACATATTTTTCTCACATCTTCTGCAGGAGCAGGGACATTGAAAAGGTTATTTATTAACAGCTCTGGGACAAATGAGCAAGAAAGAAAACAAATCCATTTATAAATCAGCTAAGGAGAAAACTTGTGACTCTAATGGTCCCCTTTGTAATTCCTTAAGTGTGGCCTGGAGCTGCCCTGGCATAATTTCTTGTGATGCTGAATCAGCAGAACAGCCCCACTTGTGCATTGAATAGCCTGATAAGAGCAAAATACACCCAAGAAAGCACTAACTTAGACCGTGTCCAGATTTTTCTTTGTTTCTGTTAGGATTTGGGGAGACTGATAGTGCTCTAATTTCTCACCACTAAATACCAAGCAGTGACTCACATTATCATCTACCTCTGCAATCCAGGACAAATGCTTTCCTCCGGGACAAGGTGGAGACAGGATAAAGGGAGAAAACTCACGCTGGAGCTGTCTGAAAGAACAACGTCATTGCTATCTCAGCTCTCATTTAGGAGCATACCAATCCTGAATACTTTGCCAGACTTTGTTCTTTGATAACATTTCTCAAGGGGGCGGGGGGGAGGAGGGGAACAAAAATAACAAAACACTGTTCTGTTTAACAGTTACCCATAGCAGAGAAAAGCTGAGCTAAAGTTTCCAACAATTATCAGTACAAAACCCTAAAATAGACATGCAATGTACCATGTTTGAACTTAAAACTGGCTGGACAAGAGTTCCATCATGTGGATTGAAGCTGTGTAAAGAGAACAAGGCAGCTTATCAAGATGACATGTTAGAACAACAGTGTTAAAATGCTCAGTATAGCAGTGATATGGATGAAGAAACCAAGGTCTCAAGCAGATATGGCAAACTGTTGTGTAATTCATTGGGGAGAACTGTATGGCCAGGAAGGAGTGATAAATGATGTCCAAGGTATCTATGGAAATCACCATTTTATACAGGAAACAATTAAACTCAGAAAAAGACAAACAAGAGAAAAAAACCTCAAACTTCAGATGCTCATAAGGCAAACAACACTAATTGAAAGCAGGATTTGATCCCAAAGAGATGGGGCTCACTTAAAGAGATGTGAAATATGGAAATAAAGGCCAGCAGCTGAAGGAGAAAGAGGAGCTGTACAGTAGCTCTTGGGGGCTGTCTCCTCAGAGTAGATGTGGGAACCCTAGCCTTAAATCCATTTATGAACTGGCTGGGCTCCCACAGCAGTTTTATTCAGAGGACTCTCAGCAGTAGGTCTCTTCCTGGGCCGTGACCTGCTCATCCTTTACGCAGGCATGTGGGAAGTCAACTTGCTTTGGGTGGAACAGTGAAGTCAAAGTACTTGGGAATAGTTTCAGTTTTGCACTTGCTATCACTGAAAGCATCTGAGAATTTTCCTTGCCCTCCTGTTTTGTCTGATATTTTTATCCAGTATTTTTCAGCCCTTAGAGTCTCTTACAGCTCAACTTAGGCCTGATTATATTTTTGCTACCCTGATCACATCAAAACAAAAGCTTCTTAAACTCTGATGGTCTTAGCAGTTATAAATGAAAAAAGATGTGAAAGCTTTGTTTAAGAATGGAGAAGTTTGTAATGTAGCTATGATACAGCAAATTAATGCAGCAACAGCACGTGACCTTACGAAACAGGAAGACAATGTTCGTTTTGAAAAATCGTTCTGGTCCCATTTTCTTACCCACTCTTCCTCACTCCCCCCATACTCACAGGCACCAAGCTCACTGAGGTGCTCCAGCAGGATCCTCTGTGAGATGAGACCCAGTGTGCCAAGTGCCAAATCCTCACGGCACCTCTTGGGTTCCTCTTCAGTGACAAGCTACAAATTCTTGAGCGGGTCTTTTGCCATCTTCAGGAGTTAATGATTACCACAGGGTGATCCTTTTGCCTGGAAAGCCCTTTTGTCTAGAACAGGTGGCTGCTCAGTGCCTTTTTCCCCCCTTCACTTTGGGTACCTTAGATCCCACTGTCTGTCTGCTTGCCCTGAGAGAAGGACAACTTGCACAGAGGATGTGCTCTGAGTTTATTGTGATCCCTCTGTTATTTGAGCAGTTTTGTTCCCCAAGGACTAGTCTACACTTTATCAGCACCCAGGCCTTTTCCTGACACGCCATTCATGTGAGGCTTATCAGGGCACAGGCAGTCAGACCTGTTGCAAACACATTTTTCAGCACTTACCCAGTTTTAGTGCAGTCAGTTACATCCTTGGTTATCAATACAGACCATTCGGTTACTCTTTGATCTGTTGCTTCTTCTCTCTCTCACACACATATTTCCATTCACATTTCCTCCAGGCCTGCTGGAGTATTCCTGCACCTCCAGGATGCACCTCCTGCATGCCTGCCTTATGCACAGTGTGTTTTCACGGGCCATCATTGCAGCTGGGAAAGGGTCTCCTTGGTTTGGTTAGGTTATGACAGCAGCAAAGGAAGTAGGTTTTAGGGCTGCTGTGGTTACCATGCAGTTCTGCTGCTCAGATGCAGCCAGGTCTCCTGCTCGGAGCTCGTGGCACAGCACGAGCACAGCAGCAGTGGCAGATTGGGAAGTTAGAGGATGCTGAAATCCTGCAGAGCAACACTGAAGCCTGTCCCTGAGTGTCACTACCAGGCCCACCACTGAGGATTTAAAACAGTTTTTAACCAAGATTCACCAGCAATGTTAGAGCTGGAGCTGTTTTCAGCCTGTCACCTGCCGAGCAGCTGCCTGTGACAGTACAGGGTGAGACCATTGTCACCAGTGTAGCCAAGACTTGGTACTGTTCCTATAGCCAGGCTTGCAGGGCAAGGCTGGCATTAACCTCAGCTTCTCCCATAAAGCTCCTGTGAGACAGGACAGCTGCAGTTATCCCAGAGCAGAACCCCAGCACCCCCAAGGAGGCTTTTTGCACTCACATTTTCTCATGTCACATTCTTATGAATCCAGCCTTCTCCCAGCACATAGACACCAAGCAAGGCCAGGACTCTCTCACTACTTTCCCAGTATTGCCAGGCTCCCCTTGGCTCTGTGGCTTTCACAGCTGACTCCAGCTCTCAGCAGTGCTGTCTGCCCACATCATACAGGAAACTAATACAGAACAGGTAATGCTGGAGGCTCCATCATAGTTTTGTCAGCCTTTCCCTAATAACAACTCATAACACTTAAATTTGACACAGTGCTTTTTGCCCATATATTGCCATGGAGTTTACAGAGGTCAGCACCATTAGCCTTATTACCCTAGTTGATGAAAAGGCATAAGAGAGCAGCAGACATCCCAGTGCTCTGCCCTGTGGACCACCTCACCCACTTGTCTGGGTAGCTTTCATGGACCAGGGGTTGCAGCACACTCTCTCCTGCAAGAGGCAGAATTCCCAAGGTCCAGGGAAAGAGCAGCACACTTAGTTACAGCTACTCTTAAATTCATCTTCCATCATTTTGATATATTCTCTGATGTTCTGCCAGACTAACAACAATTTGGAGATTAATGGTCCAGAAGAGTACACACATGACTCATGCTACAATTTCTATGCAGTTCTGCCACAACTTTAAAAACAGGGAATAGAAATTGAAAATGTCATTTAGGTTAGAAGAAACAGTCTTGAAAAGGGTAACAAAGGCATCAGAGTCCCATGGAGGAATGAAGGCATTCCCTGTGTCTCCTTCCTGCAGACTTCAGGGACGGAGGAAGGAGAAAACAGCAGAGTTAAAAGAATTCATTACTACATTATAAAGATGCCAATAAACTAAAGACTAACTGCTACAGCACACCAAAAATTCCTGAGATGTGTAAATTTATTGTTACAATCTCCTGAGAAACAGAGAGGCAAAAGAAGTTCTCCAAATCCCTATTTACAGAAGGACATCTATTCCCAGGAAGGCCTATGGGATCCAGTTAACATTCTTAGGTGCCAAGTGGCCACAGGACTGAAGATTCTTAAATTGGTAGAGAAATTACTGGTCTCTGTAGCTGAGACACGCTTTGTAACCTAAAAAGCAACTGTGAAATTACTGTCTTTAACAAGGAGTGCATAGCATGGGGCCAGGTTCTATTGTTAACCACTATTTTTAAGATGAACTGCAGGGGTTTAGTTTCACAGTTTGCTTAACTGCTCTGTTTGCTCTGCCACAAAACGGGACTATCCTACCTCTGTCCTATGCCATAGTTCCACCTTTCAAATATGGCCCTAATTCTCTTTAGTTAATGACAGAGTAAATTCTAAAGAACCATGCTGGAGCATTCTTTCCTTCTTTTCTGTATGGCTTTCATGCTTTTGGTCACAGCAGTATTTCTAAGTATTGTAAACAAGAGCCTGACCACTAGATTTACCAGAATAAAGTTCTTTTGGCTTCCCCTGTGTTCATGTTTACTGCAGTCTCAAACAAAGCTGACAAACAGTAAGCTTCCTACATTATTTCAGTGAAGTGAGACTAAATATATAGAAGCTTTAGATCAACTTATTTGGCACATTCAATTAAAGACAAAATTGCAGATTTCCAGTACATTTCCCAAAAGAATCTGGAGCCAGCAGCTAGGGGCTGATTGTGGCAAAGAGCAGATGTTCTCTCTGGCAGGAGCTGCCCACTCCCATTCTGGCAAAGAGCAGGGAGGGACAGATCTCAACAGAGGAACAAATCCCATTCCATTACCTGTCCCCACAACCAAACCCTCCCTCCACAAAGCAGCTCCACCTTTCCTCCCACTGCATGCCTGCTTCCTGGGCTCTGCCATGCACTCTGGGTGTTTCCATCCATCAGCTGTACTGAAGGGACTCCAAATTCCCTCCATCCCTCACTCTTAGAGGAGTCTACCTCTTCTTGCTAAGCCCAGGGAGGAGGGTGGAGATGCTGCTGCCTTGCCTGCCCCCAGCTGCAGTGGGGCTTCTGGTGAACATCAGAAACCACAGCAGCTGAACCAGCCCCTCCTGTCTCTTCTCTGTCTCAGGAGTCCTACAACCAGATTGTGACAGTGCTGTGAACCAGCTGAGAGGCTGAAGTGATTTCTGAGTCCTGAGCTGCTGACTCACCTTTTCCAGTCAGCACACAGAGCTCAAAGGCCAGGGATGGTTTGAGCTTTGGCTGAGAGGTTTTTGCAGACAGTTAATAAAAAACAAACGACATCTCATTCCTTTGTAAAAATAGCTCCTTTTTCTTTGCATCCTCTCCATCAAGAACATTCTGGCACTCACCATGATTTGTGATCAGGGCCAAGATTCTCAGGAGGAGAATAGAAATCAAAGGGGAGAATACAAATCAAACTAAGAGCCTTTAACTTCTACTTAAGCAACATAAAAACATTTGCTTAAAGGTGCAAGTCCCAGCCTGTCAGTCAGTCAGTTACCCTGTAAGGGTTACTTTATATTCAGAAGAGATGTAGTATTCAGCTGGGTGAAGGTCACAAGGGAGCATAGAACAGCACAGGTCAGACTAATGGATGCGTGGCTCCTCATACTAGAAACTTAATCCCTGTGTTGACAGCACAAGGGGAATTTGAAAGGCAATGTAAAAGAATATAGTGAAGTGGCTCAGCAGATCCTGACTGAAAGCTCTTCCCGAGCTGGAATGGACAAATATGGGCCCCAAAGGTTTCAGACAAGAACCACAATGTGCAGAGTTGAGGCATTGCTGGTGGTGGCTAAGCACCAACAGGATAGTGACAGCACTGACCATTACACTGCCTGCATCACCCTTGAGTCTGAACTGACAGTGCAGTACTAGGGACAGAGAGACAAGGAGCCCAAAGAGCAGCCTGGGAAACAGATCTTTGTAGCATTTTTCACATTTGGGGGCAGCGAATGCATGAGATGATGTGAGCAGATGAATTTGTTCAGTGTGCACTTAGCTGACTCTGTTCTCTTCCATCTGGTCTCTCACACTTTTCCTCTTTTCTTAATTTGTGCTGCTAATGCAGCGTTTCAGAGCACAGGGCTTGTTTCGTGTCTCTCCTTGTGTTGCAGTTCAGATTTTCCTCCTGCACCTCCCAATAACTTTCGTGAAAGTGACTTTTACCCTTACCTTCCTTCTGTTCTCTCACTTGGGCCGGTGTTGACTTTCAAGTTGGACAAACTGAAAGTTATCACAGAATAAAAAGAACAAGGCTAGAGACAAGGACAGGTCTTTTCTCTTTCAGCAGCAAGATTTAAATGAAGTGATAAAAAGTAGAAGTGTGCCCTTAGGCTCTGCTGTTCTCCATTGTGAGCATTCTGGCAACAGCTCTATGACTAAGAGATTCTGATGGAAATGCCTGCCACAAACCTTCAGTTCTGCTCAGAGGGAGGTTTCCAGTGAGTTGGAACTTAAAGCCAGTTCTCACACCTAGATGACAAAATAATAATAGAGTTTTATAAGTAATCCCCATCTAACTCGGCTTTCAGAAAACCAGCTGGGGTGCTTCTCTTGTGAACATGATCCAAAATGTTACAATTTAAATTTGATCAGCCTCAAGCAACAAACTAATCCCTTAGGAGGTGGCCCTCCAAAGTAATTTCAGTATCACCTACTTCATCCCAAAGTTCAGCCCAAACACTTCTGTCTCTAACCAAATCTTAACTACCTTGAACAGATAATTTCTAAGCTGAGAACTCAGCTTCTGTCTCAGCACACTTCCAACCACATCCTGCTCTGTGGGGATGACAGTTATTGGGCACTGGGCTAGTAAGAAGGTATAAAATACCTACCCAGAGGGTATTAATCCAAAAGTTTCATTTCCTGCTGCTCTCAAACCCACAGGTGGAAAGATATCTTAGGAGAAGAAGGAGTGTAACTAAGCTTGATACTTCTGCACCACACGATGCCAGTTTTGCAACTTAGGTAAAACCAAAAAGATTATAAATTATTATAGCTTCTGTAACCCTTTGCTTTTCAGGTGTTCAGGCTCTTAAATTTATTCTTTCTCCTCTAGAAATTCCTCAAGGGCATTCTGTATGTTTCTGGTAATTACACGTCAAGGGGCAAACAGATTGCAGTGGTCACAATAAGGCTGACTAGAGGACAACCTTCTCCCTCCATGGTAATGAAGAACCCAAAACCTCTGAGTTATGGCTGTCCCAGACATATATCCATTTATAGACATACATATACATGCACACACCTCTACACATTTCTTTCTGAACAACATTGTCTGGAAATCTCTCTGGTCTATTCAGTACTTGAATGTCCAATTTTCTCACAAAGTCACATTAGCTGTGCTTTTACAAGCTTGGCTTAAAGCCTTTTATTTGCTCTTTATCTTTCCAACCACTCTTGGCTTCTTTAGACTTTTTCCTCTGACTTAATTGGTATTTGTACTGGTCCTCCCAGCATTGACAAAGTCCATCTGCAAATCAGCAGTGATTTTATGCTTTTTAGATCATTATTGGAAATGTCTAATGCCATCAAGCCTCTTGCAGAATACCTCTGAAAACACAGCTGTTTCATGATTATTTCCTTTGATATCTATTTTTGAGGTCTATTGTTACCCAGGTCTTAATCCATTAGTTCATTCTTTGCTAGAGAGTCATAGGGAGACTTTTGCAATCAGAACAACATTGGAAGTGTATCTATTGTGAAGAAGTTTAAACATGGAAGGTATTCATATTTAATATTTTCAACCACATTTTTTTCCTCTGGAAAATAAAACAAGTGCAAATAATTAGTTGGAAAGTAAAGGATCAGTGCCTTCCCAGTCCTACACTTATAATCCAGACCATGGCTGTCCAATACCAGCCAGGGAATTCAGTTCTTCCAGTTCCCCTTTTGTGTGGTGGTTCTTAACTATCCAGAGAGTCAGGCTTTGGAAGTCCCTTAACTTACAGCCCAGGTTTATTCAACAGCCACTCAGCTTTTAAGAATACTTAGTTTTTTTCCTAGAACTTCAATGAGTGTTCACATGCATAAGACAAAATGCAGCCTGTTTTTTTTTTCCGAATGGGAATCACACCAGGCTTGTGTGACAGCTATTTTTTTAAGTCAGCTGACTTGCTGTGTAAACAAAAGAGCCTTCAAGAAAGCAAAGACAGATTAAAAGATCTACCAGTACTTGAAATACTTCCCACCACTCCTTCTTTTAAGTGCATTCTCTAGCCAAGTTCCAAACCCAAAAGAAACATATTCCTTGAAGTTCTTGCTGCAGACTCTTGTAAGTGGGACTACCTCCATCCTAGGATGCAGACCAATCTGCTCACTTGAGGGGGCCACATGAACTCCTAAGTTTGCTTCTGTCTGGGATGAGTAATTTCCTTTTTGATGCTTTCATTCTGTTATCCATTTTGACAATGTTACCCATTTCTACAATATTATACTGAAAGTTACCTTGATAAGTTTTATTTTCTACAAAACCAAAAGAATATAATCAAACTAGCCATTGACACTTGGTTACTGAGGAGATTTTCCCAGTAATTTATACAAGACTTTATATAAAGACTTATATTTATATAAAGACTTTATATTTATATATGTAATGTCAGACTATATTGGCAGTAGCTCTCCAGGATACCCACCATCATACTGCTGAGATATTGGATGAACAATAGCATTCTTCCCATTGTCAGAGATATCCATAGTGCTCCAGCTTGCTGAAAATGAACATTATTCCTTATAGATCTTCTCTGTAAGTATTAGGCACATTTCATTTCAAATTGTTGCTAAACTTTATTGACTTTATTAAAACATTAATCTACAAAACAAACTACTTCCATGAACATCCATGGAATATTCCTTCATATCAAAATTCATTGCCTCCCCTCCTCCCCCAATTTTGGAAAACCATTTAGCCAACACTTTTCTGGTTTTGTCATTGCATTGTCATTAAAATCTTGCCCTGTCCACCTCCATAATGATCTTACAATTGATCTATACTCATTATTTTGTTCCTAAGGCATACTAAATGCCTCCTTTGAAATGTGCCTGGCCCTAATAAATTTAGATTTTTCCCCTGACATCTTTACTTTCTCTAAATAATCTTCCCCAATTCAGAGTCTATGTTTTCCATCAGATGTTCTCCACTTCCTCTTTCTCCATTTCCTTTTCATTTAGTTGTTTTAACTTCTATTTGTTCCCTTCACTGCTTGAATGAACAAATCAAAGTCATCTTCATTCTTGGTTTTGATGTGCTGCTCAATATGTCTCCTTTAAACATGTGATTTTTCCATTCACATTCCTTTCCTTTTTTTCTCCCTGTCCGATTTTGCTTTATTACTGTTCCATGCTGGAATGATCTATAGAGAGCAGTCATCAGATGGTTATTAATTAATCTCTGTGTATATGGAGACCTCTAAATCAGTTACTATATAAGTACCTTTTATGTTAAAATAGATAAATTTAATAAGGTTTATTTCTTTTCACTGCTGTCTACATGAGATCAGTGTCGTGCTCTTGCCAGACTGAAGCACACCCATGTATCTTCCAGTAACATGTATTTTTAAGGTTGTCATGCTTTCTGCATGAGAAAGTATTCAGTGATCAATGATACAACCTGTTGCTGTGTAACATCCCAAACAGAATTTATTTTTTGACCATTTTAGCCACTTTCAAAGCAGAGCTGTCAGTGTCAGTGTTTGAAAACAAACTACCTAAAACTGAAGAGCAGTGTTCCAAAGGAACTTATTACAGTCCCTGTGGACATGGCTCACAGGAAACAGGTGTCTTACTGAAACACTTCTTAATAATTCCTTTCTGATGAAAGGACATGCCCTTGGTGTGCATTTGTGCCTCATTTCAAGGTGGAACCTTCCTATTACTTGATGAAAACCACCTGTCCCAGGCTGCCCCGTGTTGAGCCCATTGACTGCTGCCTCTGGAAAAGGTACTGCGAGAGGCATTCTCAAAAACAGAGTGGTGTTTTCTTTTCCCACACAGATGAAATGCAATTCCTTTCTACTTATTGCACTAATTTTCTATAGGGTCTTGCAATACTTGCATACTCTGTGGGTCAGCCTGTTATGGAACCATCATTGCCTCATCTGCAATTGGCTTCAGCACTGTCAGTTTCCTTTAGTTTCCTTCTGTCTCTTTAAAATTCCACTTTCTAAAAGAAGGCTTACGTGGTCGTTTTTCCTAAATCAGTTCTTATTATCCAAGTTTCTTCTCTGTGATTTCTCATCCACTAGAAAAGACATCTCTGTTCAAGCATTATATTTCATTTTTGGAATGAAACTTTTAAAAGACTGGTTTCAAAGCTATTCTTATCTCCCTCCTCAAAAGAGGCAAATTATCTCCAAATATTTCCAGCTTCACTCATGACTGCATAAACTAATGAGCTAACCTTCTCCTTCTGCCAGTCTTTGCTTTAAATTTTGATGTATGTCAGACTGAGAAAATGCTCCTTCCCCTCAAATCCCATTTATCACATTCTATGAAGATAAAACATTGGAAAGGTCCAGTTTAACATTTTGTTTATTCTAGGGGGAAAAAAGAAATCACATTTTGTTTCCCCGTTGTCATAACAATGATAAATGAGAGACTTCCACCTGGTGCTGAATAAGAAACTATCTGCCCAAATATTTTCCCTGTTTACTGCCTCTTGTGTATTTGTCTGAGTTCCTGCTTTGTGTTTGAAAGCCCCGCACAGAGCGCAGTGCTGTCAGCAGCACGGAAAGACGGACCGTGTTGCAGAAGGCGCTGTAAACAGCGGGTAAGGCACCCAGATAGAAAAAAGCTGATACTAAACTAGGAAATGTTTCTGCCAAACGTTGTGACTAGTGCTGCTACGTGCACCGTGTCAGCTGATTATAAAAGGCAAACCCAAGTACAAGACATGTATCTTGTAGAAAAATCACGGTGCAATAAGCATCTGCAGCTATTGCCGGGTCCCTGCCCCGCTCCTCAGGACCGCAGTTAAGGCCAGAGGGCTGCCAGGCTGCCGGGTGGGGAATCCTCCTCTTCCGAGCCCAGGCACCGAGAGCCCCTCGCACCCAGCACCGCACGGCTTCCCTCCCCAGACCCATTGCTTGCCACCGAGGTCTCCTGACAGCCAACACTTCCACCGAGTTTTGCTCTGCCCTTCCCGCCCCCTTCGCCCTCGGAGCGCGGCGCCGGCCCGGGGACAGCGCTGGCGGCAGCCGGGACTGGCCGCGGGCTCCTGCCCTCCGCGGGGAGGGGATCCCTCGCACTGACGCGGACAAACTCCTGGCAGCCGCCGGAGCGGAGCCTCCGCTCCCGCCCGGGGACCGCCGGCCCGCGGCCACCGCCGGCTCCCCCCTAGCAGCCGCGGCCCCCGGCCCGGGCTCCCCAGTCACAACTCGGCATTGTCCCTTCAGGAGCGACCAGGAGTCCAGGGGCTGGAAGATGATGTCAGCCGGGGGCGGACTGCGGCAAGGCTGCGCCCACCCCGGCAAGCCCCCGCCGCGGAACCCTCGCCCACCGCCGGCACCGCTCCGCGGGCGCGGAGGGAGGGACGCGCCGCTCGGGGATGCCGCAGCCGCAGCTCCCTCCTGACTGGCACATCCCGAAGGAGCTCCTCATGAATATGCACAGCCTCCCCCGAGCGCCGGCCGGGGGATGCCGCCACCCTGGGGGCTCCCAGCCGAGCCCCGCGCCCCTGGCCGGGGATGAGGGCTGCCTTCGGAGAGCGGCGGTTCGCTTCTGTCCTTACCCTTTGGCTCGTCCATCAGTGCCGGTGCTCGCTCCCTCCTCCCGCGCTCCCCCCTCCTTCCTCTCTCAGCCTCTGCCGGCTCCGAGCTGCCTTAGTGAGAGGTGCTCATGAAAACGGGCGCTTTAGTGGTCCATAGCTGTGGGAGGGGTTAGCTTAACTCTACATGACTCAATCCGTGTAACTTGCAGGCTGACCTCCCGTTTTTCTCAGAGCACGGATCGCCTCAGAGCTGCCACGTTACCAGCGCCTCGGACTTCTCCACCGGGCCGGAGGGTCCCGCACGGCCGGGGGCAGCGGTGCGTGCCCGGGGCTACCCGAGGGAACCAGGGCGCTGGAGCTGGACTGCATCCCTGGCTCGGGGAGCAGAAGGGCATCGTGGCTACGGAGAGAAAGTATTTTGTTAGAGTAGGGCTTTTTTGTGGTTTTTGTTTTTTCTTAAGTCGCACGAGACTGAGAAGATACCCTCCACACCAGCGAGGTACATGAAAGGTAGTGTCCAGAGAAGAGATGACCTTCCTTGTTTCTAGATCTGAGGTCCAGCCCACAGGAAAAAACCTCAACCAAATAATGAAAGGAGCCAAAGTTGCAATAACTGCTAAAAAGTAATTTCCTGCACCTACCTGTCCCATAGAATGAACTCACACCTCTGGCTGCATCTCCTGGGAAACTTTGTGAAAGAGCCAATTTTAGACTTCTTGCCTGGAAGGCCTGAAGGGATCCTACCCTCCATCACTTTTTAATCCTGACTCACAACAAATAAGAAATACAGGGTTGTGCCGGAGGGGTCCCAGCAACTTTTCTCCATAGCTTATGACATTCAGTCCCATTCCAGGAACCACAAGTGTCTCCACACTACTGTCAACAGAGCTGTCAGCCTCCCACTGCAAAGGAAGTTGTAAACCAACCTGTCTCTTTCACTTTCTTTTCAGAGAAGTGGACCTCAGCTTCCCAGCACCTTCCCTACTGGTCACCCAGGGGCAGAAGTCACCTGGAGCACAGGCCACCAGAAGGTGCAGCCAGCTGCTCTGCCCTGCCTGTGCCAGAGCCTGCTCCCCTCTCAGAGCTGCCACTTTTTCTTTCTCTCTGTGGCTGGGCACCATCCAGCTCTGTGCCTACCACCAGCTTCCAGAGTTCTTGCCCCTAGGAGAGACAGGAAAAGCAGGATCCTGATGCTAGGACCTGGAGAACGACTTCTGGACATGGGGTTTCAAATCCCTTTCGTTACTGCAGCCCATCATAAATAATGATCAGTTCCTTCTCCTTCACAAACAAACATTGACCTGGCCTGTATTACTCCAGCTGATAAGGCAACACTCCCATTTGTAATCTTCCTGGGATCAGGAAAATAAGGATCAATGAAATAAAACAATATACATGACCTTATCACTCTCTACAACTTCCTGAAAGGTGGTTGTATTCAGGTGGGGGTTTTCCAGGCAGCAGCTGACAGAACCAGAGGACACAGTCTCAAACTGCACCAAGGGAAATGTCAATTGGGTGCTAGGAAAAAGTTTTTCACGGGATGAGTGATAAAGTTCTGGAAGGGCCTGCCCAGGGAGGTGGTGGAGTCACCATCCCTGGATGTGTTCTAAAAAAGACTGGCTATGGCACTCAGCGCCATGGTTTAGTTGAGGTGTTAGGGCATGGGCTGGACATGATGATCTTAAAGGTCTCTTTCAACCTAGTCATTCTGTGATAATTTAGGTTTTAGTGATTAGTGTGATAAGTGATGTCACTGTTGGTTCAAAAGCTCAAGGAGGAGTGTTTCATGAGATGAAGGTAGACACTGAGTGTCATCTTAATGAGAAAAATTGGCCTGGGAAGTGCAAGAGAGAACAGATCTTACTTCCAGGGATAAGTCAGCAACATATTTAGATGGTTTGGCATGGCAGAAGTAATTTTGTTGGTCACCTTGAACATCAGGTTTTTTTTTTTTTTTAAATAGGAGTGCAGTTGATGCAATGCTTAGTTAATAAATAAAAATTTAAAACTATTCCCTGTAATAAATATCACAGATGTACAGATGTAATAAATGCACAGATGTATCAGTAAGAAATACATTTAAATAAAAAACCCCAAAACCTTGGAAAAAGTGTGAGTCCTTATGTGCCAGCTGACACATTGACTTCCCTAAAGAATAGTTGCTGGCAGAGTATCATCACAGGAAATAAATCAAATATATACAAAAATGACATACATTGAATAAATTAACTCAACCGAGCAGTAGTTTAAAAAAATAGCTGGAATTTAGGACTGGTTTTTCAAATGCCTGGTTAGACTCATTGTCTCTGCAGGCAGAAATTCAATAAACTCAACTGAGCTCACCTATGAGCTGAGAAGTCCAAATTCCCCAAATTTAACAAGTGGAAGATATTTACAAGAGAAAAATAGATATGATTTCACACCATGTTGAACAGCTCTTAGGATGCCCAGAGTCGTGTATTTCAAGTCCTTTAAATGCACCTGACAAATCACAATAAGCTTTTTTATAGCAGTCTGCCAGTGACAGGCTTTTGTTTATTTTTTTCCCTTAGGAAAGTTCACTTTCAAACTGAGACACATGAAACTTGTATGGGGAAGAATGATACATTATCAGTCAGTGACCATGAAGCACCCAGCAGTGTTTCACACAAGAGGAAGTTGTTACCTGGAACACGAAGGCCCTGTGGGGAAGAATTGCTGTGAACAGTGATGGTCTACTACACCTAAAAATATCCAGGTCATTCACAGAGCCACAGGGAACAGATTTCTGTGCTCTGTAGTAGGATGATCTACTCTAACTGATGGACTGATACACTTGTGAGTGGTATTCCACAGCTGCAAGGTCAGGGAATGGTGGCATTACATCTCCTGCAGCCATTCAGTTTAGGTGCAAGAGACAGTGAGGAAACTTTCCCCATCCTCTATCACAACCCAAAGGGAAGAGTGGCCTTTGTAGCTTCATGTGACATGAGATGCAGAGTTCCCCTTCCACAGAGGGTCAGATCAGATCCACGTTTGCTAGAGCAGGTTGGTTCTGTCTGCTGATCCTCCTGCCTTCGGGCAAACCTCTGCCTGCAATACGAAAACCAGCAGAAGGCAACAGCAGATTCCTTGTCGAAGTCATTTCCATAAGAAAACAAAATGAGGAAAAAAGAGAGCAGCCCAGAGGGAGGCCAGAGGCCAGCATTTGTACTCAGATAAGGCTCCAGACAGCTGAGGAGGAAGCTTGAAGCACAAATAAAAAGAGGAAACCAGAGAACTCAGGATGTAGTTTCCACACATCTTGAGCAGAGGGTAAGAACAGCAAAAAACCCAGAGTGCCAGTTTTCTACTCCCAGGACAAAACTGAGCATCCTGAGCAAATCTGGAGGAACAAAACACATCTTAAACATCCATATTCTTCCTAGCCACAGTAAAAACTTATTTACAGACATTTTGCTCTAAGTTTACACAAGTTGTGTGTGTGTTGGTTTCTGGCTAAAATTATGCAACTTCCTAGATCTCTAGAATTTGCTATTTTGCAGATGAGCTATGCTGATTTTGGGACTAAGGAAAGGAGCAAGAGTGACTGAAGATTAGCATCATATTCAGAAAACAGGAGATGGGATTGAAATAATAATGCTGGAATCCAGGGCCAGAACCTCTCTTCTTTGGGATGGGTGAAGGAAACATCCAGAGGAAAAGAGAGTCAGGAAGCCTGA
Source organism: Haemorhous mexicanus (assembly GCF_027477595.1). Taxonomy (NCBI): domain Eukaryota; kingdom Metazoa; phylum Chordata; class Aves; order Passeriformes; family Fringillidae; genus Haemorhous; species Haemorhous mexicanus. The sequence continues at coordinate 28,340,558 of NC_082347.1, read as the reverse complement.
AAACAAACCTATAGGCATTAGATGCACAAGTAGCTTGTTTCTACAGAAAGAATTGGTATGAAAGAATCTGAAATATTTTAAATGAAAACAGGCCATCCCATCCCTAGGCTCAACAATACTGAAGTCAGTGTTTGCTTAGGGGTCTGAGGGTATGTGTTTACATTACAACTTATCACTCTGTATGTTTAAGTGATGGGGGGAGTGGCAGCTTCAAGAAATGCAAACATTGAGTGAGGGATAGACTGAACAGTCCTTGGGCCTTCCCAGGCATTTAGTCCCAGTGTGCTGGCTCGTGTCACCACTGAGCAGCCATCAGTCCTGGGAAAAGGGACAGCAAAGGCACACAGGCCTCCTTCCCCAGCATCTCAGAAACACCATAAAAGATGAAGCTCTTCAGAAAAACAGTGAACATATGAAGGTGCTGGGACCAGAAGGAGCAGAATGCTCTGCAAAGGGACAGTAATCCGAGAGATTAGGACAGCTTCCTTCTGGAAAGAAAGGCAGAGAAGAGAGGCCAGGCATTAAAAAAGGACACATAACCAAAACCATTCCTGGTGCCAAATTCTTTTTTTTTTTTACAGCTTCCAGCTCCTTGGCCCACTCATCCCACATTGCAATCACCTCAGACTTGACAGTTTTCACAACACAGTAGGCCAAGTCCTCCCCACATCTCCGGGTAGCTCTGCATAGTTGAAGTTCAAGTGCTTAATTTAGATTCCCCAAACACTTCCTTTGTGTAAAGCAAACCTTTTGGATGACTCTTGAGGAAACAGACAAACAAGCAATGATCTATACTCTATCTGTGTGCACTGAACATTACCTTTTAAGACTGCAGTTCTTGGAAAACAAAAATAATCTGCTTTTGGTATTTAGGTAAAAAGATGAGATGATGTTCAGCTTCATCTTGCTGCAAACAAGTATTACTCTTTAGCCTTAAACTTATGAAATGTACTATCTATTAAAAGCATTTAAGTTCCTTTCCATCATCTTACTTCCTTGTCTTGGTTTAAATATTTGTAATTGCCATTTCAGAAAAGGTCCCTATGCTGTACTTATACCACTATTCCCAGGCATTGTCACCCAAAACCTGTATATCACCTTTATCACTTTGAGATTGGCTCAGCTGCTTAGAGCATGGTACTGAAAACACTAGGGCTGTGGGTTTGGTCCCTGCATAGAGATTTGCCTAACTTTGTTTATTATTTTTGTGATATAGGAATAATAGTGCTCAATGACTTCTACAGAGCAACTGTTCAACTGTGTTTGTATGATTTCTACAAAACTGATAACACAGAATTAATGATGCTCATTGAAACTGGCAAAAAAGGTTCCTGTGCCTTTGTAGAGGTGAATCAATTTTCTAGTTATTCTCCTAGGTTTGTTTTTCTATTGAAGAAAAACTGTATTTTTACACAATAAATGAAATAAGTTAACACACTTACTGTTTAAAAATCACAAAACTTCATCAAAACATGCAGACAACTCCTATGCTCAGCCTTGGTATGAATGAAGGGCACTGACACGTGATTTGAAAGGAGCAGTACCAAAGCCCCACTCTCTAATATCTTAAACTGCCCACCTAGTTTACATATTCATTAGCAAATTATCTATTAGGTGAAACTCTTTAATATGCTTGCAGTGCCTTATTCTATAGGTTCAATGGACATTCAACACAGGTCTCATAATATCATTAAAGATTATATTACTAACTTCATTTAACCTTACAAAGACATGTTAACATACTACAAGTAAAAACAATGACTCTTTTTATGCTCTACAAATTAATGTTAAAAAAAAAAAAAGTATGTCCTGAAAAGGAACATGTTACTGCTCATTAACTGGTTAACAAAACACCAGTTGCTCTTTCTGTTCAGGTTATTTCATGCACTTGGTACTTTACCCATGTCACTCTAAATATGATAAACCAAATTTACAGAGTCTTCATTTTGCTGGGTAATTTTAACAAAACTGTCACAGTCCCAATCATAAGCAGCACCCTGCCCCACAAGTCTGCTGCTCAGATTGTTAGTCATTGTGTTTATCCAGGACATGGGTACTTCCCTGCTGGCAGCAAAGCTCTTGTTTTTCCTTCCAAGCAACGGCAAACAGAGCTAGGCATAGCTGCTATCATAGGTTTTTAGCAAATGCACAAGTGCTAGTGGTATTTTCAGGTCTTTATCTTTTATTCTTACAGTTTGTATCTCTTTGTATCTTCCTAGTATTTTATCTGGCAGGAACAGCAGAAAATCCCTAATAATGGCTCACTGAAGCGAAAATTTCCAACATTCCAATGCTCCCAGGGTAGGAAGCCCATGGGAGCAACTAATGACACCTTTAGTCTGATGTTTAATATTATGGGGTCACCAACATCTAGAAGAGAAAGGAGCTCTATAAAAAGAAATAGTTGAGTTTTATGAAAAGGTATTCCAGTAGAAGAAAGAAAAAGGGAAGGAAAACACAGAAAAAATATCCTCAAGGTTTTAAGAGGATATAACAAGAAAAAAAACCAATAGGGAGTGTCAAAACAATAAGTGATAACTACATCATGAATTGGTAAGGGAAGATAGTGAGTGCCAGTTGCCCCATCTAAGACACAGGGTACCTCCCAAACTTGACAAATTAAAGACAGAAAATAAGAAAATGTGAATTAGCAGCATGGATATGGGCCTTGAATAACTGCTGCCTTAAAGCTGAAGAAAGGAAATCATTTTATTACCAGCTCATTTCAGTGTTTTTTTGACCAATCTGAATTTATCATGCAGCACCTTGGTAGTTAAGGCAAAAATAAATATACAAACCATCTCAAAGCAAATATTTCCAAAAAATGAACTGCACATATTTAGACCAGATTGTCACTCAGTATTTCTTCAAAAGAATAAAAGTAGACATAACGTGGAAAACATACGTAAAATGAAAAAGAATAACTTTAAAATAAATGCTTTTTAAATGTCGGAATTCAGCTTGACTACCCACTCACCCTCTGTTAAGTGATTCGGTCTTTATTAAGTGAGCATCCACAGAGGAAACCAGCAGCAGCATGGTGATGCATTGTCCATCAGATGTCACTCAATTATTATTAGAAGAGAATTTGACTGTGTCCATCCAGAAGGACTATCTGAAGACAGTGGCAAAAAGGGAGAGATCTTAAAACCCCCAATCATCTCCGATTTGCATTTGTTTGTTAAACACAGCCATAAATAAACCCATGATAAATCATCCACCTGCTTTTCTGTGTTCTAGAAGCATAAAATGTTCTCCCTTCTAAGAAAGCCTAAACTTTGCTTAGGAAGATAATGGAATTGGTTATTTACACTTCTTTATCAAAATCTTCTCAACTGTAAAAGCCTTCTGCCCTCTTTACATCCCACCTCACTTCACTGTGTGTCTGTGCTGAGCCTTTGCAAGTCCACGAGCATCATGGAGAACTATCTATAGAGATGAGAGCTCTTGGATATTTTCACACTTGCTTTGGGATTCTCACTGCCAGATTTTTCTCCCTGTGGGTTTACGTACATCTTACATGACTTCATTTTACATGCATTTCAGTGGGGTCATCTTCATTTAGTCTCCAAGAGGTTTCCTGCTCTTTAATTTTGCACTTCAAGAGACTGAGAAAGGAGACTTCAAAGAAGTCACAGATTTTAGGAAATAGTAAAGCTTAGGTTCAGTGGTGATAGATATTTATTACTTCCACAGGATTTAGTACTTTTGCTTTATATAAAGTCTTCTTCATCCCATTTAAATTATCTTTGAATTAACTGAAAAAAATAGGAAATCATATGTTTAAAGCAAGCAATTATTTATTTATTAGTCTTTGCATTGATTTAAAATTTTTGGGAAAAAGGTTAAGATTGGTCAGTTCTAGTTGCGTCAAGCTTCATGCTCAATTCTAAATTGAGAGACTTAATTTATGAAATGCAGTCTTTGTGCATGAATTTATAAAGGAGGATTGGTTTGAGATCCATAAATTCATACATATTGACTACATGGTATAAATGGCTTTTCAATCCTTCTATTTCCCTTAGTGGTTTTCCCTTTTCCACCACTGACTACGAGCTATTAACTACAACACTGTGTCGTACTCACAGATCTGCCTCCCTACTAAATATACGCAGATTGTTTCAAAGCACATTTTCTCCTTGAGCTGCTCTGTGTACCAAAATGTGTGCTTTCATCATTCAGCATGCAGGAAGCATCCTTCATCCACTTTTCCCATGAACACATCTCCAACTTGGCATCCAGTTTGAACTGTCATTTGTATTGTCAGTATTTTCCCCATATAAACTCAGCAGTGTCTTCACCTACTTAAATGTGTAAGTATATTCTTGTCCAACAATCTTGGTTCTAGAAATAGCCTTTCTACATCTCTCAGCTACATCAGATGGCTGAGCCTTTTCAAGTTGAAAGCATTTTTTCTTAAGTTAAATATCCCTCTTTCTCCCATTCAGTCATTAAATCATTAACTCTTCAAACCTCTGACCTGTCTGACAGCACCAATAAAATAAATTCTATTCACTCTCCATTTAGTAAGCTATTTCCTACAGTAGGGAATTTCAATATTTTTCAGCATTATTTTAGTATGTGTGAGAGTTATGCCAGTATTTCTCCCTGCCATTCTTTGGCAAAAAGAAAGTTACAAAGGGAACCAAATGATATGAATAGGTATTCACAGGAATACCTATGATACCTTTTCCTATAAAGGAAAATTTAGGTCTGAAAAAATATACCCAACTGAAAAGATTCAGGAAAGACTAGACAAATATGCTTGACTGTCTTTTTAAGGAATTCCTGCACAGAAGTTTCTTTTCCAAGGAAACTGTCACATCTCCAAAGATTTTGCACAACACACTTTCTGGCACAGTGGTATGCCTTTTTTTTTTTTCTTCTTTTTCTTTTTTCCATCACAAATGAGATACCTTAACTATCTCAGTTACAAATGAGCAGGCTCTGAAATCATTCTCATTTGCAGACAAAACCCTCCTTGTCAGGTGCTACCCTTTCCCAGGTGTGCTCACCACACTTGGAATAAGGGTTTATCCACCCACTGAGATTCTCCTGGTGATATTTCCAGCCAAAATTTCATTGTATGGCAGCACATGTATTAAAGAAGCAAAAAGCTGTATACAGCCTTGGGTGACATTAAGGTGGGGAGGGATGGTGGAGCTGCAGCAGGACCAGCCTGCCTTGGGAAAGGGTTCTGTGCCAGAACTCTGGACTCAGCCCTTGGAGCTCCAGCCCTGCTGTGCCCAGCAAGGCCCTGTGAGGAATGGATAATCAAAGGCTGTCATTTGTGAGCAGATATTCATTTAAATACTCTGCAGGTTGGCTGTCAGGCTTTTAAGAGAGTGGTTCTGTTGTGTGGATCACAGGCTTTCAGCAGGTGCTCATGTCACCAATCCATTACTTACTTAGATAATAAAATACTGCATGCAGAAAAAGAAAAAAAGTTTTTAGCCCTCTGAAATTATCTGAACTAACTGGCACATATGGTCAATTATCTTTTTTTTGTTGTCAATCTACTTCTTAAAAGACACTGGAGCATGAAAATAGTACCAAAAAAAGTGAACCCAGTGAATAGTTCTAGTTTCAAACTGATTAGAAAATGTCATATTTCAGACATCCAATACAGATTTCAAATTTCTTAAGGGTGTACATGGAGTTTTTTTCTCTAAATTGGTTGCTGGTCTTTGAAGACCTGTGAGTCATTAAGTAAAATTTTTGTACCCATGCAAAAAGCCACAGAAAGAACAACTGCCTGTAGAAACTACTGATTTCACTTCTACTGTTCTCTCTCCTATTGAGCAGACTTCCTCTAACTCAGCTGCATCTACTAGAACATTGCATCACAGAAAATCTAAAAATATATTTTGTAGGTATAATCTTAATTATGTTCAGGTTAAAAAGATTTAGTAACCTTGGAGATGGAAAACAGTGTTAGAAATTATTATTTTTAGCATCAAGGAACTTCTCCAAGCAACACAGTGTAAAAATATACCAGGTCAGTACACTTTGGAGATTTCAGATGTTTTATCCTCTTATGGTCTAAACTACAATACATTTAAACTGTATTACTCTGGAACAATTTTCTCCCCACAAATTTTTACTCCATATGACAAAAGAAATTACACAGACACATGAAGATGTACAGGAATTTTAAGCACATAATTCTTACAAACTGAGCTTGGCTCAATAAAAACAGAGTTTTCCACTTGCTTTCAGGACAACATTCACTGCTTTAAATAATTTGCAATATAGAGAGCAGAAGTTTCAAGTGGTGACCTAAACTTGAAGACAACTGAAGTAATTTCTCTGGGTGCCGTGGGTTTTTTGTATGCTCCTCATAACTTAGAAGTGCTCAGGCTGCAGCCACAGGCAGAAGTGCTGTGCACGAGTGCTATGGCAACAACAATCACATTATTTGGTCCTGGTAAAAATGTTTGTGTAGCGACAGTCCCAGCCATGCTTCTCTCTCCATTTCTTCTCTTAGGAACATGCCAAACTGCCTGAGCAAACACTGGAGCATGCAAACCCTCTCCATATCCTCACTGGGTAACAAGTGTGAGTGAATGTGTCTGTAGGAGGAAATAATTGAAAGCACTGTGTGAGTAACCATCTCTTAATAACAGCTTGCTTTTATTAATAGCATCCTCATTTCTGCTAAATAAAGGAGAATTTCTTCTAATATTGAAAGAGATTCTCCCTGACTTGACACCCTACCAGGGAAATGCACTGCATAGTGCATTTGCTTGATTTTGTTAGCTATGTGAAGAATGCACACAAAAATTTCCTAGTTCAGAAAAAAAGAAAATTTGAGTTCCAACACAGTGACAAAGGCTATATGAAAGTGTATATGCTGGAGGTTCATTAATAAGATTTACCAGAAGGACATATGTGGGTAACAATCATTACACCCAACATTTCCCAAAGTGCTCAGATTCCTCATAGGCTTCTTTCCCTGATGTAACTCTAATTTTTACAAGCTGAACAAGTGGTGAAATTTTCCAGCCATAAAGGGCAGGTCATCCTCTCCTCTACCAAAAATCAATTTAAGCAGGCTGAGAAAAATTGAACAGCCCTGGAAATCACAGAGGTCAGTTCTTCCCTGGAGCCTCTGAACACTGCTGCAGTAACTGGCACATGCTTTCCCATCGCAGGAAAACAGAATTTAAGACAGCTTGGTTTAAATGCAGGCAAAATGAAATACTTAACATGGGAACAATAGGGTTCTTTGTGGAAAGAAAGGAAAAATGTTGTTTTTTTTTTCTCTGAGTGCTGGCAGATTAGCCCTCGTCTATTCTGCTTCTCTTTTGCTTGGTGTGCTTTTCATTATTACTATTTTTTTTATATTCTGTTTCAAAGAACAGTCTGGAATTCAGGGAAAAGCATTACCTACTGCTGTGACACAGGCCTGCCTAGCAGTATGAAATAGGAAAATGCATTTTCCCAGAGCAATCTTTCTCTTAAAATTCAAGCTCCTGGAATTTCAGGAGGGGGTGGGGGCCTGGGTGGGCTACATGAGCATGTACAAACACAAACCCTGCCAACCTCAGGCTGTTAGTATTTTTTGCATAGTTCCCATTCCCATCTTTCAGCTCCTGCCTCAGCAAGATTTTTTCTTTGATTTTGTAATGTTTCACTTTCCTTTGCACCCTTCCCCCATCTATTGGTTTCTCTCTTTTAAGTGTTCTCTTCTCTCATTTCTCCTTTTCTCCTAAAAATATTTTCTGCTTTCATATTTTTACATCAGGCTTTTTCACCTTAGGTTTCAATCTGTTTCTTTTCTGTGGAGAGGATTTGTTGTCTTCCATTGGTGTGGTGTCTTACCGTTGGTGTGTTTTTATGCCTACAAAATTCTGAATGAAATGCTGCTAAACTAAGTTTAAAGCGCAAAGACTTGTTTTACTTTAGAAAAAAAATGTAATAACATTCCTTTAAATTATTTCCAGATGTAGTCTATAAGAGTAAGTTAAATTTGACAGCATATACTGTCTACTAGGGTTGCATAATTTATGTAGTAACTTGTCATCACTGCTCTGAATGACTGCCAATAACAGAGACCTAGCAAATATCCTGCAGATATTTAATATACTTATTTTTGGAACATAATAATGGTAACAGAAATGGACATCTATGACAAGCTGAAGATCTACTACATAATACACCCATTACTGAAAATGTTGTTTGCCTGCATTTCTTATATAGTAAGTTTTACCATAAAAACAAATAGCTACTTTGACTTGTCACTTGCAGAAAGATGACAGTTAAAATCTTTAGGTATTAGAGTATTTGGGAGCATTTGAAAAACTGCACTCATTTAAGTTCCAGAATATTGTTCATATACTCACTAGTAATTAATTCTTTATTTGAAGACAATTGCAGCTTTTGATTCCCCCCCCCCCCCCCCCCATTTTTTCCTCTTTCTTTTTTTTTTTTTTTTACATACCTAGGTATGAATCCAAAAGTTCCATAACATTGATTGTCCATCCAGCTTGTACTCTGGAGTACAGGAATAGCAAAATGCAGGAATGCAGTACTTACATTAAAATTATTTATTTAAACATACATCTGTATAAGTCTCCTAATAAATGATAACTCCACCAGGATTTTTCCAGGTAGTTTTCTAGTGGAAGTAGGATATTTATGGTTCATCCCTTAAGCTTGATTTAATAAAGGCAATTTAACATAACCATTAATTTATAGGGAGGAAGGACAAGTGCCCTGACTAGTAATTATCACCTCTCCAGGCTCAGCCAGTTCTGCTCTCTATTCCTTTGCCTTCTTGATCTCATTTCATTACCCCCTTCCAGGTAATCTTCTGTACCTTCAGCATCCTCATGAATCCATCAGCCAAGCTACTCTGGAATAAACCATCGTCCTTGAGTCTTTCCTTCAAAATTACCCTTTTAATAAAGACATTTATAGGTCTACTTTACACTCTAAAAAAAAAAAAAGGGCAAGGATAAGGTAAGGAGCAAAAGTCCTGCAACACCAAATCCTGATGCCAACTAGACCAAGCCATCCCTCAGGCACTGCTCCCCAAGTTCTGATCTTAATGCCCTCAACTGCAATTCAAAAAAAAAAAAAAGACTTCAAGAGCAAATTAGGACTTCAGACAAAATTTAGCAGAAGAATAAAATAGTGCTGGTCATTCAGACTGGAGCTGGAAACTCAAAACAAATGGCAGCCCAGCTGCTTCTGTGAGTGCCACCATGTTAGGTCACTGATGCATCAACTGTGCTGCCACTTGGCCACTGGGGAGACTAGGCAGCTGTGCCCAGATCACTGCTGAAACAAGCATTTAGAAATAGTGAGATTCATTAGGAGACCATTTGTGTAAAATAAAATAAAAAACAAAATGAAAAATCCCTGCTGTAATCAAGATTCTTAGCTGTAGCAAAAAACCCGAAAACAACAACAACAACCAAACAAAAAAAAAGCTCTGAACAAACTGGGATTAAGCTGTTTCTTTGATTGTCTCTTTCTTTAGTCTTCTAATTCAGGGTGTATATAGGCCTTTTTTATTTTCTCTGTAGAAAAGATAAATAAATACAAGAAAAGGCCTGGCCCATTTGCTGCAGTGGAATACTGTGATATATGAGCAGCATTTTTGCATTTACTTGGAAAGAAACCAATGTCCCATTAGAATTTAAATGACTTGTGGGAGAAACTCAGAGACTGGGCCTTGCAGGGGCTGAGCAAGAATGAAGAGCTGTGCCTGGTGCAGGCTGACCTAAAACAGAGACTAGACTGAGCTAATGAATAAAGTAGTATTTATTAAAAGGCCTCAAATAGATCCACCTTGGGCAGCACAACCCAAAATGGCCACAAAATGGATGACAGGTCCCAGGGTCTCATACTTTTGTAAGTTTTGCCTGTTATTAGCATATTGGAGCTAATTGTCTAATTACAGCTTTAGCCCATGAAGTTTCATCCTGCTTGTTTTCTCTCTTCAGTCCACCACTGTTTATGCTCTTGGGCCTGAGATCTGGACTGGCTCTCCTTGGGTCCCCAGCTAGAGAAGGAACTGTTCTGTCTACCTGTTCTGTGGAGAGAGCTTACTATCCCCTAATATGAAGCCTGCACTTACACACTAAAGCAGAATAGAGTCAGAAAAACATAAGAGCTAAAACCTGAGGCATCACCCTGGAGCCGTGGTGCGAGCTGTGCTGGCCAGGCCCTGTGTCCCTCACCACACACAGCCTTCATTCTTGGTCAGGAAGGTCTGGGGGCAGCAGGCAGTGCCAGTTCACTGCTTTACTGCACTGTGGCTGTATCCCAGGCTTGGCAGAGCTCAACTATCCCCAGAGCAGTTTGTCCCGTGTCCTTGGGCATCTCCACGTGGCAAAAGCCTCCTGGCCTGAGGGCTGCCCTGCAGGCCGCACACTGCCAGCCAGGCAAGCAGGCCAAAGGGTCAGAAATGCATGGAGGGATCTGTCCAGACATTGTCTGCCTTAGTTTGTGCCACTGCCTGCTTCCAAAGCAACGGCCCCATGTAAATATTCCCCAGGTGTTTTGATGTGTAAACCCTGTCTGATGAGCTCTCGCTGCAAGTCCCATGGCAAAGGAGCAGACTTTCCTCCATGCTGGTCACCACAGCAGCATCAGGGAGGACATGAGTCTCTTGCCCTGAAGATGCATTTTCTGAGTTAAAGCTGGTACTGTAGGAGCTCTGGAAACACTCTGGGTCTGCTGCTGCTTCAGTCTAGCTCACTCCAACAACCTGCTCTGAAGTACATCACTTGATGTAGGTTAAACAGAGCCAGCCAGGTGATATTTGTCTTAAAAAATTATTCCACCACTACATTAGTTTAAACAATATGAGAATATGAGGTTTATAAAAACACTTGAAATTTCACTTACATTAAATGACTGACAATGGTGACCTGTACAAAGCCCTTAATACTCACTGTGTCATATTTTCCCTACTCATGTTAATAGTACTAATTTCCCTATTCCCAATATTAATAATTGTCTCAAATTCTTTTCAAAATAAACAGTGCAAATGTAGTACTTCATTCCATATGAAGTCTCACAAGAATATATTAGAAAAGAACCTAATTTCACTACATCATGGAGATTTTATCATGGAAATAAATTACTCTGAAATAAAGCTAATTTTGTGGTGGAGTTTCTGTAATGAGCATTTTTATTTCACATGACACTAAAATCTAAATAATAGACTTAATTTTCCACATAGCTTAGGCAATCTTTTCATTATTACAGGGAGAAAAAAAATTAAATTAACCCAAGTTAAAGTTTTAGCAACACGTTAACTGCTTGCACAGCATAACTAAGCCAGTGTTATAGCGTTTACAAAGATAGAAATCTCACTCTGAGCTACCTGAACACTCAGACAAGCAGGATTATTTATGCAACACAGACATCTGATTAGATAAGAGATATCTAAAGACAAGGAAGTTGTAGTTACATAAAGCTGGTGCCTGAAACATCTGTCTCACTGTCACCTCAGCATCCAATACTGTGGGGAAAGAATCCAGTTTTACCTTGCTCTGCATATTTTCAACATCAGCCCATAGGCATTAAACAACTTTGCTTAGTAACTTGTCACCTGTGCCACTCCTGCAGGTGAATGAATTCCATTCATGAATTCCACACCATTTCAGCCAGAGGGGGGTGGTTTTGGGAGCCCTGCCCAGCCATGGGCAGGGTCCGTGTGCCAGCACGCCGCCCTCCAGCTGCTCACCGAGGGCTACCCAGACACCAAAACCTTCTTTCCACCAGCTCCACAGCAAAGGCACTTTCTTTAGAGACTAACACAGCCGATCTTTTTCTTGGCTTGGAATCCCCAACCCCAACCATCCCTGATAATGAAAATACCCACAGAACCTGCCTTGGCCAATCTTTCACTACTTTTTTTTTTTTTTAAATGGTGATTTGCAGGTACTGCTGCATGCAGCTCACCTGAGCAGGATTTCTCCCATGGGTGTGTGAGCACAGAGAGCCCCGGGCCCGGGCTGGGGCGGGCAGGACGATGATGCTCCTTTGCTCCCCAAAGCCAGGAGGCTGCTGGAGCAGCAGAGGGGATGTGGGAGTGCGAGGATGGTACCACACTGCCACCCTCTGCAGGAACCAAGTACCGCCCTTCTTCCAAACGAGAAGGATCAAAGGAATTTTTATTTGCTTTCAGTGAGCAATAAGCAGCCAGTAAGAAAACGGGCAGAACGGAGTAAGCTAGAGTTGCAGCTTGGGCCAACCCTACCTAATTTCATGCTGGTGTTGTACTCCAAACCTAAAATATATTTATATACTCTTAGTGTGTTTTTCTTAAATCTTGCTATTTTATGTGATGGCAGTAGATGAACTAGTTTAAGTCATTTTTATTTACAGAAAGTAGACAGTTTTCCATATTCAACTCCTCAAAGTTTCAATTTTCTAGGCTCACAGCTGCCTAATTTTTTAAAGTTGATATATGTTTTAATAACTAAACTATAGAACATCAATTGCAGAACTGTTTTCCTAAAATTCAAAAAGTAACCCTTCTCTTAAATTCCAGCTGCACAAAAAGTGATAACTTTCTCTTTGTTTGCATTTTTACTAAAATTCCTGGAAAGTTTTTTTGCTTCAGAGATAAACATAACGCTTCTTCAAAAACGTCAGCACTTTTGCTATTAAAGTTACCAGACTTAATTCTAGACATTGTGCAATCATACTGCCATTGCAGAGTTGACAAAACCTTAACTACTATTTCACTGTTGAAACTGAAATTACTATTTCTGCAGCTTTGAATTTGTTTTCAATCTACTTGCTAAAGGAAATAAAGTTATTTATTTGCTGATATCTATTAGCTCCCTATTTTTCCTTGAGGCATTGGAATTGGCCAAGGATCGTTCCTTAATTTGCCTTAGGTTTGATAATTATTTTCAAATATATTGAATTAACCAAATTTTCATGCAAACAAATATAGGAAGAGAAGATATGTTTTAGCCTAGGTGAGATGAGCTCCCTGTACTCCAGAGGAAAGGCAGAATCCCAAACCTTCCCTGGCCCTTAAAAAGTTGATAGTTGATGATACTTCAGTCATAGGAAAAAGCATCAGCCCAGACATCTTTTTAGACACCAGAGTTTACAGCCATGGGCCAAATAAAGGAACGATGTTCTCACAATCCTGTCCTTCATAAGTAAAATATTAGACACAATTCTTATTTTCCAGCTGTTTATTGCCGGCCCAGAGGCAAGGGTAGAAGATTTTGCCCAACTTCATTGGATTTCCAGGCTTTTCCTTCAATGCAGGGTCAGAGCATTCCTCTAGCCTGATAATTTAATTGTAAAATGACTATGTACAACTTCATTGCTCTGTTTGATCATAAAGTTACTCAAATCAGGCCAGGAGATCAATAATTGCATAACTTCAACTATTAAAGGATGATTTCTATCCTAAATATCAGGACTTCAGTCTAATACATTGAAAGAACAGAAGAGAAGAATGCAGGGCAGCATCAGTACTGTAAGAACAACAGCAAAAACAAAATAAAGAAAACTAGCATTTGGACTACTTTAAACATACACACACTCACTTTAAAAACCAGTAGGTTTATGAGGCTCTGGGCCTCAGAACTTCACATCCCAAGGACCATTTGGACAAAACTCTTTTCTGAGTTCATGAAAAGAGACACTGAAGATAACCCATTCCCATTTCATCAATTTCTGTGTGATTTTGAATCGATGTGGCATTTAAGACCACTGTTGATGTTGACTTGCATTAACTTTTGCTAGGAGATTTCCATGTTACATACATCTATAACTTCTTTAACTGCCTTTGGCATTGTCTTTCTCAGATTTTTTTTCTTCAAGTTTAATAGATCAGTAAGATTACATTATATCTTTTGAATTCAAACAACTCCCCATGCACTCCTGAGGAAAATGAAAAATGATTTGAGCATTACCACATACTTCTCACATGGTCTTTTTGCAATTTAAAACTTTTTAGCCCCCAGGATAATGTAGATAACAGTTTTTCTGTAAATTAAGGTCTGGTCTTGCACAGATTAGAATTTTACTTCTGACTTCAATAGGACATGAAAAAATCTTTTTCATGACCCACATTACAGATATGTTAATATGTGATAGCTTTCTTGGCTTCTTTTGAAGTTTTTAGGACATGGCTATTTAGGCTTAGGCCTGACAACCTAGTTCAATATTCTATATTTCTTTCATTCTCTTACCAATTAGCTCTGTAATCTGCAATTCCAAAGTCAAAATCCCAGGCATTGAGACTCATGACCTGCACCTATTACACAAGAGTTAGCTGAGGAGAGCCAGAACATCAGGATATCCATTTCTTTTTTGGAATCTGAGATTTTTGCCACTGCTGTGTTTCTCCAACCCTGCCTGGACTACGTCCCTGCTTACTGCAAATTACAGGAGGCTTTTAATGCTGAGTGGATTGCTTGTGTCCTCCAAAGAACTGCTGAGATAGCCACTAAAAAATGCACACCACTAATGTCACCCAGATACTTCCAATCCCCCCTTGTAATACTCCCAGAAAAAGCCACTTAGCCTGCAGTGAGTGCAAAAAATCCTTTTTTTTTCCTGTAAATTTTTCCTCCAAATATGTCAGCCTTACAAAGAGGTATTTCCAAACAAAAATTAACATTGTCATCACATACTTAGAAGGAGTTGTAGAAATTTTAACTTCACCAGTTTGTGGCATAAATACTAATGGGTTAATATTTCTACATAATGATGTTCATACACAGTATAAGTCAGAAGTCGATATTACATTTTAATTAGTTAAATTTAAGACATCCTAATTTAAGAGATTTTTATCCCTTGCTATTATTCTCCTTGTATAATTTTACAGTAAGTGAAAGCCTGACAAGTGCCTATTAGAAATACTTTCTCCATGCTTGCACCTAAATTTAAAATGTGAAATAAAAACTGGACAATTTTTTTTAAAATTTATAAGTAGCTGGTAAACTTTAACAAATACACTGAAGCTCACATTTAGTACAAGTAGGAGTCAGATTGAGCAATAGTGCACAGTCAGCTACAGAAAGAGATTTTTTCTTAATTTCTACAGTAAGCTCTGAAAATGGTTAAGAGTACCTAACTAGCAGAAACCCTCTTGTGTAAAGAATGCAGTGTTTAAAATTCAAGGAAGAAGCAAAATAAATTATTTCCTTTTACAAACAAAATACATTTGTTTGCTTTACAACGTCTCTAAACTTTGGCTCTCTAATGTCATGTAATATATTGATATAGAGAATAGCAGCACAAACTAACCCATAAACAGATGTAGCCATGTGGTACATGTTCCCAGCACAACATGACTTCATTTGGGCTGGAAAAATCAACTTTTCTATCAAAGCAGAATTTTAGTATTCTATTATCAATTATTTTAGTCTTGCTCAGATTGCACAGCAGGTAGGGCTTAGGAAACAAAACTGTGATATACACAGGAATTAATATATCACAGAGTTGATGAAGAAAAGATAATAATTACATTCATGAACTCTGGTGGCATCTTCAGGCAAACTGAACATGGACAGGAGAAAGTGGCACTTTTCCAAGAACCACTTCTTTCCTGAGGAAATATGGGAAAGGTGCACTCACCATACCAGCTTCTCTTTGAGGAAAACAAGTCAGTCTTCTCCCAGCATTTCAGGTTTATCTCTAGGACTACACAACAGCAACTCAAATTTGTTTGGCTGGGCAGTTAGAGGGAGCTTGGTGCCTCACAGCTTTTTTGAGTCCTGCTTAAAACCGGGGTTTACCCACTACACCCAATGTATTTCTAACTCCATGTAATACCCACATGTGATACTCTCACAACTCATCATTTATGTCTGTACAGCTCCCTGTGGCAAGGGCATTGTACAAACTGCTTCTTGGTGTCTCAGTAGCTCACCTCTGGAAGGCATTTTTATTCATAGCTGAACATGGTGAAAAGTAAATGCTCCGGATGAGTAAAAAACCCAAATCCAAATCTTATCAAACTAAGGGGTTTTTTAACTCTGGGATACATCCCAGCCATAGGCTTTCACATTTCCACAGCCCTACTGAAAATAAACTGGAAAATTGTATATGGTGCAGGACTAGCACAAGCCTGCCCGTCCCTGGCAGTTAATCCACCTGGCCTTTCAGACATTGACAGCATCATGCAAAGAAAATCAATTACCCGAGATAATCAAATCCACTGTCTTCCCCTCAGCTCTCTCATCCATTTAATCTAATTCTCGAGTATTGACATTATTGCAGGCATAATGGGAACAAAAGTGCTTCATTAAAGGCAGCACCTGGACATATTCAATAGTGTAGCAAGAGCTAACAAAGCTCTGACAAATGTAGCCGGGCTGTTAAAAATAAACTGACAAGTGGTACAGCCAAAAATATGTGCTTCTCAAAACAACCTCTTAAGGAATGGTGGTTTCAGGTGAAGGTGCCCTGCTCCCAGGGAGGTTTTTTCCTGGAGTGCTTAGTCACCCCATGGCAAGAGTAAAGGTGAGAAGTGCCTTGAGCACAGCCTGAGCTGAAGGTGCTCAGGTGAAAGGTGCAGCCTGGCTGCTGCAGCAGCGATCCTCAAGGTAACACAGCCACAGTGCTCAGACTGACAGAGGGTAGGACACCTCAATTTCAACAAGAATATGCCTTGATCTTGGTGTGAGTAATCCTACCAGAGGCCAGATGAACATTAAAATAACTCATTAAGCTTCAGTTACTTCAGTGAAAAAAGCAGCAAGCAGTGAAATAAGAAAAGAAGTTCACTTGACAAGTGAAGGCTTACCAAGAGGTGAAAAAATTTTAGTCCAGGATGGGTCTAAAGCAAAATAAAACCACGAAATACTTAATAATAATTATGTTTTATGTGTGGCTCTTGATACAGGTAATGTTGTTTGACTGGGTGACAGGATGCAAAAATAAAAGGCAACCTTAAATTGGAGCTATTTTACATGCTCATTATTTTCCACTCAAATAATCTGTAAGAGCTGCAGAGTATGTAGCCTCCAGGTCACTGAGAATTATTACAATAATTTAAAATCAACTATTCATTCAGTATAAGAAAGTAGACTTTCATGGACAAACATTTCTATTAGAAAGTAGACCTTGGATTAGAATGCTAATTGATTCATCCTCTGCTTCACACAATTTACAGTAATCAGAAAACTTTATTTCCTAAAGAATTCTAAAGGTGGAACACATTTTATGGTGCTAGTTTCATTCTTTCAATTACATCCTCTGGGACACAGATTAATGAAATAGAATTGTTACAGTAATTTCAAATCAATACTCTACTCCTAGCGGATTTTAAAAGCCCTAAACATTAGCCTCACCTGTTGCTTCATTAAAATGGGAAAAATTAAATCAATACAACAGACCAGTGGATGTTTTCTCACTCTTTCTTTGCCTTTTGCTTAGATACATATTAAACTATTTGGTCCAATTTTCAGGTCCTCACTCAATACTGCATTTATTCCTTTGAATAAATGCAGTACTCTTTTGATTAGCATTCCAAGCATTTCCAATTACTTTAATATGTCCAAAATAAGATCTAATAAGTGTGAATGTAATCAAGTTAAAAATGGGGACATTTTGATTTATTCTGCACCCCATTTCATGTATCAATATATTACTTAAGTGGTAATGCTAATGCTGGTTTATTTGTAAGGGTTATGTGTTATTGGACAAGCAATTCAAGCATCAAAACAAAAATCTCACACCCAGACTGCTGATCAGAATTTAACATACCTCCAGGAATCCTTGGAATACCAAAAGCTCAATGTGTTTTCTTTTACTCTTGGCATTACAGCTGCTGAAAACCATTACAGATTACAGTGCTGTTTAATCAGTGCTGCAAATGTTACAACCACCCTCTGAGGTTACAAAATGTAAGGAAAATCTACTAAAAAACCCAACTTACCCAACATGGGCTCCAATACAGATGCAGAGGACTAAGTGCACAGAGGAGTTAAATCATTTCTCACTGTGGGCATCTAGATTTTTGTGTTCAAGGAATATTTTCTGCAAGCTGTTCTCTAAAACAATTTCATTACTCTCTACCAGCCTGAGGATGGAGTCAGCTGATTTGCCCAGCTGATGAATGGCTCTATTGAAAGACTCAAGCTTTGGGTTAATAACTGAGCTGTTCCCTTATGGGAGTAGCTTAAGAGCAGGACGTGGTTTGGTGCCTCAGAGGTGCCACTGCTGCAGGGAGCACAAAGGGGACAAGGGCTGACTCTTGAGGTGGCAGGGCAGGTTTGTGCATGGGGACAGACTCATACCAGCCAGTTGCTCCTGAACTAGCACACCCCTTGCTGAGGCTGCCACAGCCCCAGGAGAAAATTAATAAACAAAGAACCATTGGCACTCTGAAGGACCAGTACAAGCTTTACAATAGACCAGCATAAGTTTTAGTTTATGTTAACAGGTTTTGCTGACAGCCTTAACATTACAGGCCACAGCAATTAATTCTGAGTGTTGTCATTTACTTGCTTGTTCCAGCAGTCACAGCCCAGGTGTTGCTTCAGGTGATCTGAAATCCCAATGACCACTGCTGCTCAAGGGCTCTGGTAAGAAGAGAAGAATATGTCCTGTCCCAGACTTTCAAATGCAGCACAGCTGCCTTAGAGCCCTGAAATGCAGACAGGTGCTGAAAAAGAAGGTCTTTAAGTGGGAATTTAATGTTCTCCAGCTGGGCACTGTGAACTGAAACAGGCAACATCACACTGAAGCTTTGTGTTTTCAAACAGAATATTTTCATTTGATTAAATTATGACCCGCAATTAGTGGGAACTTGACAAAGGTTTTTAAGGTGTAAATAGGAAGAGATCCCTAGAAATTTGAGGATTTCTGATATCGTGCATTAGCTAAACTTATGCTTGGAGTTCTATTTGGAATAACAATCAGCACTGTTTCTGTGCCAGTCGCTTACAGAATTTACTTTAAAGCTGTTTTCTCAGTTCTAATGCTACAATAGGCCACATGAGACCTAACTTGCTTATTCTCCCACTTACAGCTGCTCTGCAATAGAAACAGCCAGGGATTTTTTTCCCACTGGGTTTCCAGCTTCTTTCTGCTTGACCGATGGATGGAAGATAACACTACACATTTTATGCAGCTAGACAGACTGTTCAAATGAGATATGGGGGGAAGAACTGTCCCAGAGCAGGCACACTCAGCACATATTCTCGACTTTTAATTGGATCAACATCCAACATGTGCAGGAAAGAATGGTTTTTGCATTTCTTTAATTTCTTCCTCCAACAGATGCAGTAACAAATAACAGCTTTAGCAATAACAATAGAAAGGCAAGCAACAGTAAAGAAATCTGCTCCATTTTTTGCCATGTAGAGATGTGTTTTCCTCTCCTGCCTGAGCCTTAGATCTTCCCATGTTCTCCAACCTGTTCCAGTGTAGTCACAGCAGACAAGTGACATCAAATAGCCTCTTAGGGCAACACGTCTGTAACTAGCTTTAAGCTAAAGTTAAGAAAAAGGACAAGGGATAAAGGTTTTAAACTGAAAGGAGGTAGATTCAGACTAGATAAAGATGACATTTTTATGGCATTGGTGAAACATTGGCACAGGTTGCCCAGAGAAGCTTTGGATGCCCCATCCCTGGAAGTGTCCTAGGCCAGGCTGGATGGAGCTCTGAGCAACCTCATACAGCAGATGATGTCCCTGCCCAGGGCAGGGGGTTGGACTTGATGACTGTCTAAGGTCTTCTCCAACTTGATGACCTTTTAAGGTCTTTTTGGTCTTTTCCAATTATAGTTCTACAATTCTGTGAAAAAGCAAACAAAACATGCTTACTTCTGACATGAGCTGAGACTAGCATGTTCTAGGAAGAAAAACAGGGCTTTTACTGCTAGAAGATACAGGATAGAGACCTCTCAGCCTTTGCTTTCCTCAAAAGTTATGAACTCTTTAATCCCATAAAACAGCACCAGGATTTGAAACTGAAATAGTCAAAATCATCTTCTTTCCTCTGCTTCACACCTTGCTCCAGTACCGCCATATTTTACTACTGGTGACAGCATCAGGAAGGGTTTGGTGTGCTCCTGTTTATCCCTCTCATCCACAGTATTGTCGTCACAGGAAATGATTTCTGATGGCAGATGTTGAATTCTGTCTGAAATGGTTTTTCCTAATGCAACCTTTGTTGGTAATCACATTCCCTAAGTGGTTCCCCTTATCCTGAATTTTGTAGAACGGTGTTTCCCCAGAGAAAGTGCCACCTTCATCTCTCCAAAAACTGCCAACAGGTCCTGAAGTGTGAGGGCAGACAGGAAAACAACATCTGCAAAACTACCACCTTGCACTTCTGGAAAGACTTGAACAATGCTGCTCAAAGGCACCCAGAACATTTCCACATCAAGCAGAGAACAAGGGTGAAAGTTTCTACCCGGGGTAGCTGGGGTGTGACAATTGCAAGAAGAAAAACCGAGGCAATCAGCGGAAAATGTCATGCAAGCATTGTTACAGAGGTATGGCAGAAATAGAAGCCATGGGAAGCGCTGCCCCGACTTTTGTTTGTCAGGGATCCTTCACCACTTCTCTGTCTAGCATCCTTTCCCCCGGACACGCTTGAAACTGAAAAGGGGTTCAAGCAAGATTAAGCAAAGGAGGAGCGGCAGGGAAGGGACAGCGCTTAGAGCCTCCTGCGGGGGCTTGAGCGAGCAGCAGCAGGGGAGCATCCATCGGGAGTGCCGCCCCCGCCCGGCCGTGGGCGGGCTCGAACCCTTGGCGGGCGCAGAGCTGGGCCGGCTGCCAGGCTGCCAGCAGCGGCTCCTCCGCCCGCCGCGCTCCAGGTAAGGCGCGCCCGCCTCGGGCACCGGGCTCCCTCCCGCCGGCTGCGGGCCCTGCACCGCTCTCTCCCTCCCCATCCCTTCCCCTCGGCTCTGTTGGCTTTTAAATTGCTTTTTTTTTTTTTTTTTAAATTAGTGTTTCTTGTCTGAGGTATCATTATGCTGCTGGATTAAAATAACTCAGAATGACTCAAATTTCCATTAATAAGTCACATCGAAGATGTGCGTGTCTCCCTTAAAAAGCTGCAAATTCTTGCTTTTAAAAACAGTGAGTGGCACGTGGAGAAACTTCTCCAAGAGAGATAATGTAAGAGCCAGCTCCCATTTTCCACCCCTATTCCTCATCAAATCTGCATCTCACCTCAAATGAATACAGAGATGAACAATGCACTAGTACTTAAAAGGTGTACAAAATTTAAAATAGATCACATTGATTAAACCTGTTATTGAGCACTGAGTAATGAAGAAAGGGAATACTTGAATTTAAAGAAAACATTTTATTTCTCTAGGAGGCTCTTTTTTCTAAATATTAAAAAAAATTCCTATACACACAATTTCAATGGCTATTCAAACTTTATGAACAGGATTCTTAAAGGTTGTGCTCCATCTTGAACACTCCGGGTAATTCTAGTAACCTGGCATAGGAAAAAGCTAAAGCAGTTTGTGCTGAAGGAAAAGGAAGATCCTGCAACAGGCACACACTTACAGATTTAACTGATCTTCCCACGTGGTAGCTGTGGAAAAATAGGAAGTATATATTTTATTGGGAAAATGCCTCTTGCTTTCAAAGCCCCTTGTGTGATTTCCTCTTAGACCAAATTCCTGCTTAGTTTGAGCTCAGCTGCATAACTCAGTTGGAATAACTCCTCTGACCTCAACCTTAGCAGGTACAAAAGCTTACAGCTGAGCCCAGGACACTCAACTTGGACAACATTCACATTTTTGCATGGCTGTACAATTAAAAGCATTATATCCTGTGATTATTATTTACAAAAATATGTAATTCTACTGAGTAATTTTAATTTTATTTGTACTGGGTAATTTTGAATACAAAAGCTTAATAGATTTTAAAAAAGCTGAAATTGCTATGAAAACTGATTTTCTCCTTCTCCGTCTTTCATCCTGCTGTACTGCTCGTAATGGTTAGTTTGTAAATCACCTGGTTACAGACACTTAACAATTCCCTAAGGAATTTGAGTCTAAGACCTTGGACCCAAACTGAGAAGTAGATATTTGATGACTAAGAAAAATAAAGTTTTCTGTGGAAGGTTTCAGATATGCATAACAATAATCAAACCCAGAAAAGTCTATGATTCAAATTCATAACTTGGATGGAAAATAAGGGGCTCAGCTGGGGAATATTCCCTTCCTTCTTACACTTTGCTCCCAAACTTACAAGAACTTGCAACTGAAAAGAAAATGAATTGCAGACCAAGGGGCTGTTTTCTGTCATAAATTGCAAAGGCACATTGCACAACATTCACTGAGGAGAGAAGATGGATATGACTGACCCTAATCTGCTCCTGCGGGGCCCTTGTTTTTCCCTCACAGGGTAAAAGGGACAGAGTGAGATGTCCCTCATTCTCCCAGGCCAGAGGCTGCATGGAGGGAAGCTGCAGGAGCATTAGCTGGGTCCTGGATAGTTTCTACAACATGAGCCTGCTGAGCGGAGCTCACAGTCATCATGGTCAATGTGGGGAGACTTGGCCCCAGGTTAATGGCTGGAAGATTCTAGGTCTGCTAACTCTCATAGGAACAGTGATTTAAACTGGCACAACAAAGACAGGATTTAATTTGTCTTTCCAAATCAAGTTGTTATTTTCTTAATCTGAGCCAGCATATCCTGTCCAACTTTTTGGGTTTTCAACTATTTATCTTAATCCTATCTAGGCTGATAGTGCCCAGGCAAAACTGTCTCCATTTTGCTATAAACAATAAAACCACATTCTTTTTCCTGGTCTGTGTAAATAGCGAAGGTTTCAGTGCTGCAGGAACGCTGTGTCTGCCTTCAGCCCACGCTTGTGGGTGCCCTATAAAATCCTGGTGACCCAAAGTGCTCACTCAGGCAGCTGTCAAGGCTCAGATGGTTGATGGTAGACCACCCAAGCCATCAGTGTTTGCACCTTCCTGCCCAGTCAGAACCTTCCCAAAGGTGCCTTTGAGATTTCATCCATCAGTTGCAGCCTCTGAAGGTTACCTGCCTCTCTGACCCAACTCAAATACATTCATTCTTTAAATTGCACACAGACTGAGGGCCTATTGAAGCCACATGGGTGGGCAGTGAGCTCTGACTGTAAAGCTGGTGTGGCAGAAGGTAATCCCCACTTGTCTGTGGGAGGACCTTGGAGTGTTGACAAGCACCTTAAAAAGCCAGTAAAGGTCTCAGATTTGAGATTTGGATTTTGGTACAAGAGGACTCAGACATTTGCAGACTTATGTAGAGGTCCAGCTGCCCAGATAGCAGAACTGAGATACACAGAGCAAAAAATTTTGTAAAGTCTGTGTGCACATAAACCCAACCATTAATAACCCCATAAACCTCTGATTTCTTTGGGTAATTACAAATGGCAGTAATCATCAGCCATGACTCAGACACCACGAATATGCCAGACTTTTGGGTGTCAGCTATCTAAATTCATATTTAGGAACAAGGTGGGATAAGTTTCTTAGTTCTCTGCCTTTTAAAACTAGAAAATATCCTGTGGGGCACATTTTCTGTAGATTTCTCAGTAGATATAAGCAGAGCTTATAATGAGCACTACATTTAAGCAGTCTCATGAACATGTTCATTTCTTATATCTATTCTGTGAATGTTTATTACTGCATCCATTTCTGTACATTGCTGAAACCTTTCAGTTCAGTGTTAGGCTGGTTGGGAGCAGGACATCTGGCACTTGCTCCATGAAGGTAACTCCTAGAATTGTATTGTCATCCTAAGCACCCGGTTTTTATAAATCTGAAATTAATTTTCCAGAAAAACAGTATAATGCTAACAGCATCCTTGCCAGTTATTTTGCAGCTAATCCACAATATGTAGTGTATTTAAAATGCACAGAGTGAAAACAACAGCAGATAAACATATAAAATAATCCTATCATGGGTTATGTAACTTACTCTAAGGCTTTGATGTTCATGAAATTGATAATACAGGGAACTTGGTGAGAAATAAAGACCTCAATCCAGGGCACCAAATGTCTCTCATACACTTAATTATGTAAGTATTAGCAGCATACTGCTTGTCCCTACTCCTTTGGTGGCTACAAGTGCTGATACTAAAAATTTTAAGGCTGTAACAATAGATTTGTTTGACTTTTATTCTGACCTTCCAGTGTATTTTGTGGACAGTGATTTTACACATAAACTTGTACATTATTTGGGACATTGAAGTAAATCACTGAGGTGCTGCTTATGTTGTCTGAAATCATGCTATGGTCATTTTTTTAAAATAAATGTATTTGTCATGCTGATTTGTTTGAGATAATTTTAAAGGCTCTCATGTAATGCTTATACCTATATAAACAATTTCTAATTATGAAGCTTCAATTAAAGCTCATTTGGCTATACCAGAGAAGCAGTTTTAATTTCTGGTGAATCTTAAATTCATTCTACTTATTTAATAGAATGAGCTTCTGTTGCTGAAAAATATCTTTGACAAAAACATCTCAGGGTACAAAACTTGAGAAGATGCTTTCAGACTGGAGCAATTTCCTAAGTTTTTCATTGAGAAAATGACACTTCTCTTGCCTGGCACATGTGACAACTATTGATCAGAAGATCATAGCGTAACTGGACTCCAGTGTTTTCACTTTGAACTATTGCCAGACACAGGAGCAGTGGAGGCCTGAGAGCCCTTCTGCTGCTGACATGACACTGTCATAACAGATGGCCCCTGTGCTGCCTGTCTGCAGAGGAAACATGACAAGACAGCTACTTTCTGTGGGCCAAGTACATCCAACTCTGATTACTTGCCCAAGGAGACTTGCATGGTTTTGCCCATGGTAGGCAAGATCAGATGTGCCTAGGGTTTAAAAACAAGCTAGCTGGTGTGCCAAAAGCCAGTTGTCAGCCACATGAGAGGGTGCCCCTTGTAATAGGATGCAGACACATGCATTTGTCCACTTTCATCAGTCAATTCCCCAGTTAGACTTGGAGTTTTGCTGCCACTAGGTTTTATTCCTTCTTTTTAATTTGTTGCATTAAAAACCCCCTCCTTTTCACTCAAGCTGCAGTCTCTGCAGTATTAATCCTAACATGAAAAAAATATTTGACTGTGTGAAAATTTTGCATTTCTTTCTCTTTTGGGGAGTGTTAGGAAGTACCATGAAACTGCAGCCATTATAGGCAGGCATCCAGATTAACCCAAAGACTGATCCCATGGCACTTTATTGCACCAAGTGCTTTGTCAGTGGCTACTGTCAGTCTGTCATTTGCATTTGACTTTTCCAAGCTATGGTGGTTTTGGCTGAAGTAGAGTAAATTTTCTTCAGTGGCTAGAATGGATTTGTGCTGCAAACACAAGTGTTGGTATTTCAGGGATGTTTTCATTACTGCTGAGCAGAGCTTGCACAGGGTCAAGGCTTTTTGTGCTTCTTCTACCATCCCACCAGTGAGGAGGCTGGTGTTGCAAAAGAAACTGTGGGGGGACACAGCTGGGACAGCTGACCCCAACTGACCCAAGGGGTATATGCCCTCTACCTCCAAATCTCATCTTGAGACTGCCTTCCATATACCCTCTCCCTTTCTCCCATGGAGTCCTTACTGTTTCCAGCGTTCCATCATTTCCCCTCCAACTGGTTCATTTTGATCTAACAAACAGGATGAAGTCAAGAACAGATAAACACACAGGTTAATTTGCAGTTCTAATAGACAATGCAAGCAGAGAATCCCAAGCAGGAAAGGCAGCTTTACTTCTCTGGCACTCTGGGTGAATCCCTCCTGAGTTTCTCTCTGCCTTTCAGTCAAGCACTTAAAGACACTGTCATTCAACAGTTTGGATGTGGAAGTAAAATGCAACTGTAATGTTAATTCAGTTTATACTCTGAAACCCACCATCTGCTTTTTATTTTAAGATAATTCTACGTGCAGTTTTAGATGCCTGCAGTAGCAGCCATGGGAATTCAGGCATATGGCCACTACCATATGACAAAGTGTATTATCTAATAATTTCTAGTCATTCTCATGCATCCACTTCTGCATAAGGTACTCCAACATAATAGGCATCTTATCCTTTAATTCATTCACACAAAATCCACTTCCAGTGAAATCTTTGGATATTTCTACTACCTCTGCCGGCTGTCTGCCTCACCCCATTTCAGCCTCAAAGGTTTGTGAAACTTGCATAATTCACTTTTCCTGTCATGCTGAAGATAATAAATAACTGAATTCCCATGAGAAATGTCAAAATATTGGATGACATTTTACAGTCTTAATCTGATCTGAATAAAAGTAGAAATATGTTGTCTCATCATATGAGAATCTGGGGCAGATTTGTTACCTTCACCTCAATTAAATGTTTAGAACAAGATGTGTCAATATATGCACAATAATCTGGACAGCATGCAGTCTGCCTAGTTAAACCAAATGGCTCAATATTCTGTGCAGAAAACAGGTTATGCTTATTTTTCTAGGGGGGGAGGAAAATATTATGGGTTCTGCTGAACCAGGGTTAAATACCAGTAGTTCCATACATACATGCATGCAGGAAGGAACCTTGCTCTGAATGTGTAGCATTTGATAAAGAAATGTGTGGCTGGAAAGGTCCAGATATGCAAACATGCCAAGAGGCTTTTCAGCAGAGCAAACCAGCTCAACAAGCCCCCTAAGAAAGGGGCAGCAGGGAAAACGTGTGCGTGCATGCAAGCATGTACACACATGGAGCAGATTTATATATCCAACTTAAGTATTATCTGTGAAAGAGCTTAGGACTCCTGGAGTTACCCAGTTCTATTCCTTGGCTGGCATGCAGTGTCCCTTTGCAGTGAGGGCAAGCCAGCTGACGTGGCAATTAGATCTCTTGATTCATGTTTCTTGCACAGAAGTAAGAGATCTTCTCCCTTCTGTTACCTCCATGCTCTCTTTTCCTAAACATACAAAAGTAATCCATGTACCACAGGATGGATTTGACCTTTGATGTGTAAAAGACCAAAATTCTCCACTCCACCCTCCCATAAAATTGCTACTTTGGACGTTGGTTGAGAGCTGAAGGTAAACCAGTTGTTTTAGAAAGAAATCAGTAATAAGCCCACTCCTTTTCATCTTCAGTACTGTAAAAATGAAACCCAAACAAGTACAGAAATATCCATAGCTTTCCTTAATCTCTTTATAAAGGATCTTCAGTCATATTAGGAACTCATAGTAGCAATTCAAAGGCTAAATATAAAAGCAGCTTTTTGAAGTACTTATAAAGTCAGTAAGAGGCTTTTTATTTTTAGCATATTTTCCTGTGAGAGAAAGATAATGAATGTAGAAAGCATCCAAACCCAAAAGGAGATACGCAAAAAGATCCCACGATCTGCACCAGGAGTGCTACAGAATCAGCATGTAGAGAGCAATGTTCTGACAACACCATCTGCTCATTTGTGCTGTTTTTTCCTATCACCAGCTCTCTTAATGTCTCATGCATGATTTTCTGTGGAAGTCAGGAGGAGTGTATGATTTATTTTGACATTAATATTTACCAGGCTGGTGTATGCTTAAAGTAGCCAAGATGTTGAGAATGTTTGCTCGTTTAAAAAGCCATTGAAATGGTTTTCCTTTTTCTGTGGAGACATTAACAAGTTATTTTGTCACTTCAGTGTTACATAAAAGTCATATCCCATTCACATGACATTAATTTAGGTAAATACCACTAGTTTTGCTCTTTCTAGAGCTGTAGACTGAAAGAAAAATTACTTTGGTTTTTAAAAAGCTTTCTGGCACTTTGCATTGGTCACTAAAGAACGGTGAAACTAAGTTTCAGGCTGCAAAACTTGAAGTTCTTTACTATTAGCAATTTACTGGGAAATTAAAATGCAAAATACTCCTGCAAAACTCATTCTGGACACTGAAAATAGATTTGATTGTCCCTTCCTGAAACCTAAAAATGATATTTCATTTGCATTTATTAACATTTAACAATTGTCTTGCAGATTCTGTGTAAGTAGCATTTGTGACATGTAGGGGTTTTTTAGAGTTTTGAAGCAAGTCTTACAAATAAGGTTTGTGTACTCTGCTGAAATACAGCAAAAGTGTGCACAGTCTGTGCGTGTCAGATCTGTTGCATGACTGCATTACACTATGGATTGATACTCTTTTCATCCAGAAATGGATTACAGAGCTGACAGATTTCTTAAAATAATCGTTGTGGATGTGAATCATACTGACAAAAGCAAAGAAATCCCATTCAGAAAAGACATCTTGCCTCAGCCAAACATTCTGATGAGTGTGGATGGTTATATTTGATTTATATACAGAGGAATTTTTAAATTGTTAGGCATAGAAGCCTTAAATTTAATTTTTTCTCATTAACACAAAGGTGACCAAAGTTATGTACCAGTGGTATTGATGCAATGCATATACCAGAGAGGTTGCTCTTAAATAGCTCTGTGTTCTAGGAAGGAGTCATGTATTGTCCCTTTAGAAAGGACACTGATATACCAGAGATGTACTCTCAAGCATGAATAGCAGAGACAAAACTCAGTGTTTGCAATTCTCCTGCGCAGGATTACATTATTTTTCACAGCAATTACTTTTCCTAATATTTAAAGGACAGAGGCTAAAATGAAAGAGCTGTAATATACTGGAATGCAGCTTCTGTTGGTTAGTTAAATTAATCCTGATTCTACCTCTTTTTTTTTTTTTTTTTAAGTTTTGAGTTTTTTTTTTTTTAAATTGATGTAGATATTTACTAATACATTGGAAGAAGCTATTCAAGATACAGTATCTTTAGTGTTTAAAACTTTTGGAAAAATTCATGTATTAGAAATGCATATGTGCTGTGAAACATTAACTCTGCACCTTTTGTTTTTTAGGAGCTACAAGAACTTCTGAAAGAATTTGTGACAATGTGCAGTCTTAAGTGCTGCAGTCTCAGAGCCCTTCTTCTATTGCTGCTCTATAGGTAAGATGTATTTGCTAAAAATATTATTTCTTCAATATATTATTATTTCAGTTGGTTTGTAATCAACTTACTTATAATTAGAGACATATCTGACAAGGTAACAAAGTAAAATCTTCTTGGCTTTTGAATCTTGCCTCTTAAAAAAATTAAAGAACCTGGATATTAACAGAAACACAGGACTGAGCTTCATGAATCTCAGCTGCCTTGATCAACAGATTTTTTAATTGGAAATATTGATGAAGGAGAAAAAGAATGGAATTTATGAAGCATATGAACCCTCAAATAAAGGATTTCTGGGTAAAAAGTGAGTATTGTATCAGATTTGCTTAACAAATTCAGATGGGCACATGGTCCTTGTCTGGAGCATAGTGCCTTGCCCTAGGACAGAAGCACACAGTCCACCTAGATTTACTACAAGCTTGAGATAGTAAAATCATCATTGTGCACTAAAAGTAGAGTATCTTAAAAAGAATTACCTATTTTAAAAACTGTTTTCTTATTCTTTGTTATTAAATCGTGAAATCTTTAGGAAATCTGAGTTGCATTACACTGGAAAGTGAAAATGATCCCCTCTGGCCACATAGCCCTTCTAACAGTACAGCTGCCATGACAGAAAAATACAGAAATGAAGTACTTAAAATATATTCCTTCTATAAAAATGGGCAAAAGTATTCTTCAGGTAATTCTAATAAGAAAATGTAAGCATGGACAGGTTAAACATTCTCATCTCTACTTTAATCAGAAGTATTTAAAGTCTGTGAGTCAATTCTTTATCTAGAATTGCCTAACCTACTTCATCTCACAGTAGGTTCCTCAGGGTAAGATTCTATCTGAGCTTCAACTCAGGTGGGGGTGGGTGTGCAAACACTCATTTAGATAAAGCTTTCTCTTAGTAGTGGGAACAGGTGGAACAGTCCCCTGAAAATAAGTTTAAAGCATCCACCTCCCCCTCTTTCTCCATTCCTATGGAGGGGTCTTTGTCCACATTTGCTCTAATTCCACCTTCTTTCCTCATCAGCTGTGACTTGCCGTGCTGTAATGAGTGGATGACTCATGGCTTAGCCATAATAAAACACTGCTAAAAGACCAACAATTTCAGAAGCACCTGAATAACCAGGAGGCAAAATTCCCCCAGGAGCTCAGCCTGTGGTACACATTTCATTAAAATCAGACAGACTTTGTGACTCCTCTTACAGCTTCATCAGGCTGTGAGTGTCCAGAAGCACAGGGGGTTCATTCCTGAGCTCATCCATGGGGGTAAATGCACACACAGCACTTGTGTGAGTGCCTGGGTCCAAGTGCACAGCGCTGAGCTGATGTGTCTGTGGTACCCAAATCCAGACACAGGCTGAGAAGCAGCTCTGACCCTTGGTTATCTCACAGACAAGGTGATGCTTGGGTACAAAAGTGCATTTTTCCAGTGCACAAATCAGGAGGGGTTTGTGAAAGTGCCGTTTAAAACAAAAACTGTCCTGCTTGGCACTGAAACAGAGAAATATTTCTAAACAAAACCCAAGGGCTGAGGTGCACCCAAAGCAAGGGCCAGGATTTTTTTGCCAAGTGGTCCTTTAGATATTCCACTTCAAAAAGCTCTGCCTAACATGTGAAGAGAGTTTCTTTTATTGAATAATTTACAGTCAGTAATGGTATGGGGTTGTTTCTTTCTTTTCTATCTCTCCCTGCCTGAATGGCACTTCTTCACTTAACATTAAATTACATTACAATCACAACATGGCCCCCTTTTTACTATTAAAATCTGTATCTGGGGAGTTGCCTGGATGATTGCTTTCCTAGATTTTTTTAAAGTAGTAATGAAAAAAATGAAGCAAATTTATCATTATCACGAATCAGCTCAAGTAAATGTGTGCTGTTTGGTCTGAAGAAGGGTTCTCATTTGTTTTCAATAGGGTATTTTTACATAAAGAAAGCTAACCTGGGTTTATGGAATCAGAAACAGAATTCTATTAATTTTTATTTTTTTTTTCCCTGAGCTCAAGAGCTTTTAGGGTATTTCCCTGTTTGTTCTTGTGCTTGGGTAACATGATGCTAGTTTCATGCTAGTTTCAACCTCACCATTTAACAAGAAAAAATGGTGACAGTACTGTCCATTTCAAAGCAGAGAGAAAATTAATCAGTGATGTAGATTTTGCTACAGTTTATCTGCAAAGACCATATAAACCCACATATCATTGAGCAAAGGTATGAAATCAGAAATTACAGCTTTATTTGCATCTGTACGCCCTTCTCCTGTCAGTGAATTGCCTGCAAAAAAGCTTTTTTTATTCTCTTTTTCCTGGGGGGAAGTGTTTCAAAAGCTTGTTCAAACTGTATCTGGCATTTTGTTTATTTTCTTGCCGTTCTAAGGTGTTTCTGTCTCTTTCATGCTTTCAGGATACATATCTTCTGACAAAAAATAGCCAGAAAAAATATTCTCTTACATGTGTCTAGACTGTACTTATGCCTAAATAAACGATATATACTACTGTTGAGGGCAAATGTTCCTTTTCTCCCTTCCAGTTACCCCATTCTGTTAAGACACTAACTTGAAAGTACCTTAAATAACAAACAGTTGTTGTACCTTTCAAGTTTAGCCAATAAAAATTCTCAGTTTTTGAACGTAAGAATGACTTAGAAAAATAAATAATTTAAAATCTGCTTTTATAAAAGCAACCAGAGGGCATTGAACCTGATGAGTTAAAGCATTTATTATGCATTGACAGCCCAGAACAGATAGATATTCGCAGCTGAAAAATAATGATATACTCAGGTTTTTTTCTGTAAAAGCCTGTTCACGCCTCAGTTGCTGGAACACCTGTTGCAAGGCAATTCCAGACTTAAATGTATGCCAAGGTATTTCACATACATTAAGAAAATGGAGGAATTTAAACAGCTTCCCTTAACTATGAAACATAAATATAATGACACAAATATTGGTTAAAAGAGAAGCTCAGATGCATTGATGAGAAGATGCAGACGCAGAAGTGGAATGAGTCTGAGCTTTATCCTTTGTGAGGGAGTGCAGCTGTGAGCTCACTGTGCCTGGGCTGGGAATGGAGCACAGGAATCAAAGAGCACTGTAAGGGCTCCATCCCTTAAGGCAGAACCCCCAAACTGCTCAGGGCACAGAACCTCTGTAGGTTCCTTATCTCTCACCACTGACAATCTGCCTCTGAGTGTCCCCAAAGTCAGCAGGCTGGTAACAGCACACACTCACATTTAGGAGGCCTCAGTTTCCTTTCACTTGTTGGCTTGCTGTGCTAAGACTTCTCTAAGATTTTGTGGCCAAACAGCACACAGGGGACCATGCCTCTTCAATTCACAGCCTCAATTACAGCACAACAGCTTTCCCAGGCCCACTTAACCATAAATCTTGAAAGACCAGTGATGTAAGGCTACACATCATGGGTTAACTAGGAAAATGATGAATTATCACAGGACATTTAAGGGAAGGACTTCCATAAAAATTTTAAAGATATATTTTGGGAAATAGAGTTAATGACAATGAACCAGACCACTCTGCAATTGCATATTGATTGGCAGAATAATGATATACCCTAGCAGTAGAAAAGAAACAAGTTTTCCTTTAACATTTCACAATGTGTAAAACTTATTCAAGAACAATCCAGTAAAGCTGTGAAACTAAGCTCATGCAGCTCACTGAACACTTAACTAAAATTTATATGTAAATTACAAAAAGAGAGATATCTATTCCAAGTACAGTATTTAAGACATTAATTACATTCAAATGCATTTCCAATTTTAACACTTCTATGCAACATAAAACTGGCCTTCTTATTTATAGTCACATCTCAACTCAACATGACTCTGTTTGTTTCTTTAGAAAAAAACTTACAGGAGGAACTTTTCTTATTTCAATGCTGGCATTACTCAAGGGTATACTTAAGTAGCAACATCATTCTGTGGCAATATAGAAATAAAAAACAGGGAAAAAATAAAGGAAAAAACATTAGATCACTTAAATAGCTAAGATATTTGTGTTATAAGGCAGCTAATGAAAAACAGCTACTTCTGTGGCAATAGGGTCTGGTGAATTAAAAATTATACAGCAATAGCAGCTTTTCATGCCATTGGACACCACATTTAAAACCACAGTGTGATTTGGCCACGTGCATTCAGTGAGATCATCTTAGCATTTAAGCTTTTCCAGTTTAAGATACTGGATTATTCCTGGTGTCCCAGTGTTTTAACAAAACAACTCAAGCTTTCTCAGAAACAGCAAAATTAAAATGAAAATATCAAGCTTTGGAAAGCTCCAAGAGACCCAGAAATATAATGCAGAAGAGAAAGCAGAGTTTTCAGGAGCAGCTCCAGAAAGAGCTGAGACTAAGAAATTCAGTGAGGATTTAGCACTATAAGGGAGACCACAAAACTCTGGTAGCCCCTTACCTAATGATTTATGCTTAGATTCTTATCCCTAGGAGCTACTCACCCCAGCTCTTGCACCTCCTGTAGGAGAGCTGATCATTTTTAGGGGCCAGTAATTCCCAGAGCAAGGATTAAAATCTCCTGACCCTTCTCCTGGTGTTTATATAGGTGTCTGTTCTCCATTGGCAGAGAAAATGCCTCTGCCAGCTGGGCTCACTAAGGCAATTTATTATTTGCTTCTCACCTTCCTCTTTCATAGCCCACCTTTCTCAAATCATTGGGAACAAGTAGTTGTTACCATCTGTGTTGTAATTTCTGAAGAGCACACCCTGCTCACGGTCTGGGGGTGCTCACCTTTGGGGTTAGGCAGAAAGGGTTTGCAATTATTTGTATATCACTTCTATGGATTGCATTTGTAGCTGTTTCTGAGCAGAGGAAGTACTTGAATTCTCATTATGCTTCACTGATTTTGCTCAACAGGATTATTTCTGTAGCCTGTTTAAAAATTGTGTTGTGAAAGCAGGATTTTAAGAGTGTTTTTATGCACTGTCTCTGAGGTTGGTTTCTGTCTCTGAGACCTAAATATAATGTATTTCATTATGTGAAAAGAAGCTTTATTTTAAATGATGAAATAAACAACCAGCATCCCTTCCACATTCCTAGATTATAACCAATATGCCCTGTTTACAGATAAAGTATTAAAGAAGATTGTTTCTCAGATGGAATGTTAAGAAATAATGGACTTTAAGGTATAAAAAGAAATAGACTTAGACTTTAAGGTACATAAAGAAATAATAAACTTTAAGGTATAAAAGAGACTTTTTTTTTCCAATAAGAGAAAATACAGATTATGAAACCTGATATTTTTTTGAATATATTTTTTTAATATGTCCTTTTAAAATATCCTTATTTTCAATTCCCTTTAGGTCGATGCAAATTCCTGAAGCTGAAGGAAAAAGTGAAATTCTACCTCCAACAATACAAAAAATAATAAAAGGGTACAACAAGTATCTACGTCCATTTTTTGATAGTAAGTAGAAAAGCTCTTTCAATAAGACTGAGTCATAACATAATGTGGTATCTAAAATTCAACAGTGAGAGCAAATGGGTTTTTCAGTGCTTTTTCCCTCTGATATTTGACAGCCACTGATCTGATTATATATGTTCTGTGATATAATAAGATAGAATTTAATAGCTTTTGTGGCCCAGGGTGAAACTTGCATTTTCCAAGTATTTGCAAGCTAAATTCCAGACTGTTAGAAAACTTGACTATCATTATATGTGTGTCTTCATGAAATAAGCTGTAACATCTTACCTATTTAAAAGTGTAATTTCCTCTACTTTCCTAAATAATAACTATAAAAAGCTTTGAAAGCTTTATATATCAAGCTGTTCATAACAGCACAGGCAAATCTTGTTACTGTGCAAAGTACTATGTGCCTCAGCTATAAGTTTGCAAGAGAATTATTTAATAAATGATTCTTGCCTCAGGTCTTAAAGGTCACTGAACAGATTTACTGAAATTGTGGGGGTGGGGGAAATGAATTGAAAAGAGAAAATGAATCAAAAAAGTCAGTTCCCTGCTTCAGAAACCAATGGTCACCAGATTGGAAGAGCCACATAGTCTACTGCACCAAGGCTGATTTTACTGCCCTGCAGTGCAGTCAGACTCCTGAAATCTCAGTGAAAAACCTTCTTATTGGAGTCAGGCTATTGGATGTATCAGAAGTACTGAGGAGTTATGAAGTGGCATGAAGAACTTGTCCTGGAGAAAGTGCAGAACACTGAAGAAGAAAATATTCTGAATGTTGAAAAGAGGCTCAGCGCCATGTGTCTGTCAGGAAATGAACTTGTAGTGTGAATTTCTAGGCAATAGTTCTTAAGTTGGAAGTTTGGAAATGTTAGAGGTATGAATGCAAATGAAATATTTTATATCCCTTTATATCCTACTTATAAAATGATTGACTAATGAGTTTCTAAGACCATGCTGTTACCTCTTGCCATCCAAATACCTGGTTCAGTATGGATGCTCCACATCATGTGCTGTTTCTGGATCCATTTATAATAATTTTAGGATAGACCTGTATTTTAGGTTGAAGAAAAAGGGGAAAACTATTTCATCAGTTTGTTTTTATTGTAATTATCTTAGCTGATGAAACTGCTATAAAATATTTAATGCTCTAAGGAGACTGACAGCGAAATAAAAGTAGCTTTAATAAGTAAACCAACCCTTCCTCATTGGAGATGATGCATAATGTAGGATAACTGTGTTCAGTGGCCATTAATATATTTTATTCATTACTTCATGATATTACTAGAGATATGTAGGCACTGCCATGATGAGTGTGCTTGGGATGAGACAACAGAGTCTCATTTCAAAATCCTGTAATAGCAATTAAGAGCTACCGTAAAGCATATTTGAGTTACAAATCTCCCTTTTCTCCATCTTTTTCCTCAGCTGTTGTATAGCAGCAAGGCTATAGTTATTTTTTTTGTCTGGGTATTTTGTTCAGAGGGATGTTAAGGGCTCTCTGGATGTGCCTAGAAATCCTAGGGGGGCTCAGGCACAGATTGGGTCTGTCACACCCAAAGCCAGTCTCACACCTCCAGACAGCGCCAGCATTGCTGCAAATGCTCACTACAGCTCAGGCATGCAAACTCTGCCTCAGAAACCTTTGGTGGATCTTTATTAGCTCCAGTGCTGAAGGAATGAGATGACACTCTCAAAAAAATACATTTTATTGATGCCACTTCTAAATGCAGGGTTGATGGTTTTGCGAGAAATTACTTTCTTTGTAGGGATAATTTGAGTTAGGATGACTCAGGCAATGCTTCTCCTGATTTTGAGCCTGTAGCTTTTTGTGAGATCATTGGGGATCACTTTCCCTGTTATAGAGGAGGGTATGCTTGGGCTGGGGAGTGGTATCAGGTAGTCCTGACCCCTCTCTGTTTCTGGCAAGGTGGGCAACACTTTGCATGAGGGTCAGGCTGAGGAGAAGCTATTGCTCTTCTCAGAAGCAGAGCTGGCAAACCACTTAAATCCTCAGCTTCACAAACCTGTGGAAGTGATTTACTCTGTGACCTCAGCTATGCTAGCTTTCCATGTAATAGTTCCCTGGTTTATATGGTGTTTTTTTTTGCCTGCAGCTGGTGTACCTTGTGTCTGTTCTTGGTAACTGGCTTTACTCAAGTGGCACTGAGCTCCTTAATATTTAACAAAATGGGATTTTAGTCCTAAAAAGAAAGGTATAAACAAATGTTCATAAAATGACAGTTCCTTTCTCCTAAAGCCAGAAAAACCAGAAATATTTACTAGATAAGTAAGATTTATGGCAGCTCATAATTTTTTTTGTTTAATAAGCCCTCCATTTGCTTATTAATTTGTGTTTGGTCTTTGTGCTAGGACTGGCAGATGCCTGGAAACATCTCAACGACGTACCCCAGCTCGGGTACTGTCATGAGCAAGGGGAATATGAAGATCTCTTTAATTTGAGTCCAATGACTGCATAACAACATAAAAACTGTCTTCTCTTCTTGCATGGAGTGAATCTCCTGCTTTCCTATATTTTAATTCTGGATTTATCTCACCTTACATCTCCTCTTGCACAGTCACCCCTCCAGACCCTGGCTGCACAAACGTTGCCATTTTTGTGTAATGCAGACTGTCCTTCCCATCTCTAAGCACCTAAATTGGGTGCCCAAAGTTGGATTAGTTGAAGCCAGCCTTAGTGTGTCAGAGGTGCAGACAGATAAAACTGGCTGAGTGTTCTATGTTTGTCCATGTTGGGTGGCACGTACCAGTTGCCACATTGTGAGGGTACTGCAGACACTGTTAGCACAGAGGAATCTCAGCTGGACTGGTTATTTAACTCTGCCCTCTTCTTAATGTTGCTATTAAGATGTTCTCTTATCTATAGCACTTCAATGTTCCTCTTTGAACTGGTTCATCAAGCAAGTCTTTATAAATTAAGCAGATAGGTGCAATTAAGAATCAAAAAACCCCAAACACCTGATCTGGAATGATTTTAGTAATTCTTTGGACTGGAATATGAAATGCTCCTATAATAGTGTTAGTAGATATTACTCCTCAATATAATAATATCTATCCTTCCCTTACAGATATATATGGAATACTTCCATAGAAAAGCTGGCATAAGGGATTTAAAAATCAACAGTTATTTCCCTTAAATGTGCTACATTACCCTGATACTTTATCTCAGCAGTACAAGTTGATTTCCACCTCAGGTTTTATGCTGGAACCATGTAGATCAATTTTATAACTTTTTGTGCTGTGCCAAACTCTCTGAATTAATGAGCAATTCCTGCAGACTTCAGTGAGCCTTGGATTAGGTTCCTAGGCTTGTTAAGAGATGCATAAAATCTTGTAAATAATTTTATACAAATAGATTTTGTTCTGTGATTGAATGTGATAATTTAAGTGTTCTAATTAAAAAGAGAGATACTAAGAAAAGGTCACAGCTAAGTATATTTGAATATGGAAGCTGCTTTCAAGTGCTACAGAAAAGTGTCATGCTTAAATCAGTTATTCTAAATCACATTTAAAAGATTATTTTCCTTCACTTCATAATGAGTAATACGTTTCATAGACTTAAGTTTTAAATTAAAGCAAAAAGTTTTTAGGTCCAACCTTCCGTCTAAGACCTGTCATCGTGGGTTTTTTTCCCTCAAAT
The DNA here is from genome assembly GCF_027477595.1 of Haemorhous mexicanus. Classification (NCBI taxonomy): domain Eukaryota; kingdom Metazoa; phylum Chordata; class Aves; order Passeriformes; family Fringillidae; genus Haemorhous; species Haemorhous mexicanus. The sequence goes on along the minus strand of NC_082347.1, from coordinate 28,302,619 downwards.
GTTGTTTATATTAAGTTCTGTAAGTTTAATTAGATGAAGATATTTTAGTCTTCAGAAGTGTACAAATGAGACATCAGAATGTTAGCTGTGTCTAACACCCTTCGGTTTAGTGAGGCAAACTTGCAGGGTACACGAGAAAGAAATACCAAATAAACATCATCTAAAGACTATTTTAAGTCCCAGCTAGCCAATATCTAATCCTTTAGAGAAAAGCAAAAAGGCCAGAATACATAAACTTCAGCATACGCATGGCAATGGGGATTTTCCTTCCTTTCCCGTAAGACACAAAGAGCATCTGATTGCCACCAAACCCAGGGTCCTGCATGCAGGACAGTTTGGGTTTTGGTTTTTGCAGGGTTCTCCCCTGCCTCTCCAGCTCCTCCAGAGGCTGAGCTCCAGAGACTCTAAATTACAAACAGTGGTTATGTTCGGATAGTAAAAAGATCAATTTGTTTGAAATTTCCTGTTGTCTCCAGCTTCCATAGACTGGCATCTTGCTTTGCTTTGCCAAACAATGTGCACAACTAACTACTGCATGCATTTTCTGACATTGGACGAGTCACCTTTCTGACTTCTTGCACACTCACAACGGCTCTTGCACACTCGCACCCCCCTTGCACACTCCTGCCCCCTTTGCACACTAGCTCCCCCTTTGCACACTCCTGATGGCTCTTGCACACTTGCGCCCGCTGTAGATAGCGCCCCCATGGGATAAATGAACAATATAGTGCCCCCATGGGATAAATGAAGTATCTATAGCACCCCCATGAGCTAAATACAGTATATATCACCCCATGTAGTAAGTGTGATATATTGCCTCATGTAATAATTGGAATATATTGTGCCCATGTAATAAGTGCAATATATCGCCCCATGTAATAAAAACCATATATTGCTCCATGTAATAAGTGCAATATAATGCCCCGTAATAATTGCAATATATCACCCCATGTAATAAATGCATTTATATATGCCCATGTGATAAATGCAGTATATAGAGCCCCATGTGATAAAGCAGTATCAATAGCACCCCATGTGACAAATACAGTATATATCGTCCCATGTAATAATTGCAATATATCGCCCCATGTAATAAGTGCGATACCTTGCCCCATGTAATAATTGCAATATAGCACCCCATGCGACAATGCAGTGTCTAGAGCGCCCCCATGTGATAAATGCTGTATATAGTGCCCCATGCGACAAATGCAGTACATAGGACCCCCATGTGACTAATGCAGTATATAGTGCCCCCATGCAGCAAATGCAGTATCTATAGCGTCCCATGTTATAATTGCGATATATTGCCCCATGTAATACATGTGATATATTGCCCCAAGAAATAAGTGCAATATATCGCCCCATGTAATAAATGCAATATATTGCCCATATAATAAGTGCAATATAGCCCCCATGTGATAAATGCACCATTTAGAGTGCCCCCATGTGTTGAATGCAGCATATAGCACCCCATGCAATAATTGCAGAATCTATAGCACCCCATGTGGTAAATGCAATATGTTGCCCCATGTAATAATTGCAATATATAGCCCCATGTAATAAGTGTAATATATCGACCCATGTAATAATTGCAATATATCGCCCCATGTAATAATTGCAATATATCGCCCCATGTAATAATTGCGATATATCGCCCCATGAAATAAGTGCAATATGTCGCACCATGTAATAAATGCAATATATCACCCCATATAATAAGTGCAATATGGCGCCCCATGTGATAAATGCAGTACATAGCACCACCATGTGATAAATGCACCATTTAGAGCGCCCTCCATATGATGAATGCAGTATATAGCACGCCATGTGATAATTGCAGTATCTATAGCGCCTCCATGTGGTAAATGCAGTATATAGTGCCCCATGCGATAAATGAAGTATCTAGAGTGCCCCCATGTGATAAATGCAGTACATAGCACCTCCATGTGATAAATGCACCATTTAGAGCGCCCCCATGTGATGAATGCAGTACATAGCGCCCCATGCGATAATTGCAGTATCTATAGCACCCCATGTGATAAATGCAATATGTTGCCCCATGTAATAATTGCAATATATCACCCCATGTGATAAATGCTGTAGATAGCGCCCCATGTGATAAATGCAGTATAAAGCGCCAGATGTGATAAATGCAGTATCTATAGCGCCCCATGTGATAAATACAGTATATAGCGCCCCATGTGTTATTGCGCCTCTATGTGATAAATGCAGTATATAGCGCCGCATGTGATAAATGCATTATATAGCGCCCCCATGTGATAAATGCAGTATCTCTAGCACTCTTGCACGCTCGCACCCGCTCTTTCACACTCGCGTCCCCCCTTGCACACTTGTGATGGCTCTTGCATACTCCTGCCCACCTTTGCACGCTCTCGGGCGCCTTCCACACTTGCCCCCCCCTGCACAATTTGGACAACTCTTGCACACTCGCTCCCTTGCACACTCACGCCCCTTGCACACTCATAGCTCTCTTTACACACATGTGCCCCCCCTTGCCACACTCGTGACAGCTCTTGCACACTCGCGCCCACCTTGCACACTCGTTACAGCTCTTGCACACTCGCACCCACTCTCACACACTTGGAACAGCTCTTGCACACTCGTGCCCGCCCTTGCACACTTGTGACGGCTCTTGCACACTCATGACGAATCTTGTCAAAGTCATAACAGTCTTGCCAGTACAGAATAGATTGTAAGATCACCTGATTCTGTGCGTTACTCCCCACTGGAATAATGCTGCTGCCAAAGCATAAGATGGAAAGAGCATGTTAAAATGATTATCTGTGACAGCCTCTAAATCCTTCTCAAAGGCACTGCTTGCCAAGATGGTTTCCTGTCCTGTGTGTGCTGCCTGTCTTATTTGTCCCCACATTAATTGCTTGCATTTGGCTGTATGGAGGCATGGGGGTTTTGACAAATGATTTAACAAGCTGTTGTTAACATGGTCCCCACCAATTTTTGTCTTGTCCACAAACTGTACCAGCAAAGCAACATCAATGTCTAAAAATTATTGATGTAAACAAATAGGATTGAAACTGATTCTTGCTAGAAATGGGTCTGTCTTCTGATGCCTTCAAATCAAGAATTACAGTTGAGATCTGTCAGAAGGCCTGTCTTAACCTGTCCACTTTCTTCGTGTAACTATTTGTCAAGAAAGATGTCTTGTGGCAGGAAGTTAAATGCACTGAAAAAAAAAAATCTAAGCATTATGTAAGAATTCTGTAATACTCCAAAGCAAAGCTGGCAGTCAGAGGGACAGAATGAGATTTTTAGGAAGCTATAATGAATTATTCTAGAGATAATTTTCCTTTTAATTTTCTGTTTACTTGCAGTATTTTATCCAGTCTTGCTGAAAAGAAGAGACAGTCTTCTGAAAAGCCTTTTGAGGCCTTTCTGAATGTCAGAATTGTTTTGAGTTTTCTGAAACTAAATGAAAAAGGGCTCATGCTAACAGCTCAGCACTGAAAGTTTTTGATAGTGCTAATCTATTGCAGTAGTAGGTATACATGTGACACAGTGGTGGTTTATTTTACTGCTACAGACCAGGATCATTGCTGTGAGTGATCCAAACTTAATTTTTAGGTATGCTCTCTGCCACTCTCCTGGCTGCTTTCCCATTTGGGATCACTGAGAATATCTGTAGAGGGCATAGAGGAGCAGTTTACATAAATTGCAGTAAAATTGAAACGTGTGTTGCTTGGGCTGCACAGCCAGTGCTGTAACAAGGCACTCCCTTTGGCCATGCTCTGCTATGCTTTGAAGATTTCCTTCAGAAATTCCCTCTGCAGGACAGAGCGACTTCAGTTTTCTTCTGAAGATCGGTATATTTCTTCTGATGTTGTCATTATACATAGAACTTCTGCCAAACATATGGAAATGTAGGAACTGACTGCCTCATCTGGTTTGCTGCCCAGTTTTTGACACTGTCAACAGGAGACCTTTCAGAGGAAGTTCAGAGGAAGCCCTGGTGAATAATTATGAGCAGACTCATTCTGTTATTAGTACTTTACAATTATGGTGCCTTACTAAATAAACATTTATCCTCACATGCAAAAAAGAAATCAGCATTTAACTCTTAATGTTGTTCTGATTTAATTAACTGCTGGAGCAAAGCTCTTCTCAGCATCTTGTATTGTGTTAATAAAGATCCTTTCCATAATTTGTTTTTCACCTCCTCCCATTCAGCATGGTGCTGTATCTGGGGTGATGGAATTTTGTGCTGAGTTTTTGTGGGTGCTGGGCTGGGCAGGCTGGGTGCACCTGGGCAGTGAGAGCTGTTGGCTGGGGTGAGTGGAGCAGGATGGTTTTGTCCTGCCACTCCTTGACACTTGAGCCCCAAGGCAGGTCTGTGTTCAGCCAGTTTGAGCTTGAAGTACGTCTCAACCTGAGCTAGATGTCTTGTGGTGCTTGGGAGTCACCCAACACTGCAGTGCTGTTGTGTTACTCAGTAATATTTTGAAAAATACTTCAGCAGGAAAGAAAGAAAGGATCTACAAAGCCCTGTTTGTCTGATTCCAGAGAAATTAACCCCTGCTTAATTTCAGTAATCTTTCTGGAAAGTCAGCTTTTCCCCTCATATGTGTAACAACCTGGCACTGATGATACTGAAGTGCTGCTAATGGACATTTTCCCTAATCTGTATCACCTTGCTGGGCAAGAATCAGGTGATAATAAATCATGATAGAATAGGAAGAGTCTGATTATTCCCAGCCATGATTCGTGCAAAATCATCTGAGCACTGCATTGTCCTCTCCTTGGGATGGTCCATCATTAAACATGTGCTTTGCTGGATGGGGTTCTCCCCAGATGATCATGTGAGAGTTGGCAATAATATGCTCTGGTACAGTCCCACATGGGAATCTCTAGAAAGAAATAAAAAACCCCAGAATATGGATTATAAATAAAATTTTTTAAAAAATTCAATGGCTTTTGAGGGTCTGACATATCTTTTGAGGCTGGCAATATTGTACCTTGCAATTATGATATAGTACAATGGTAAGTATAAGTAGTAATTATTGTACCCCAGTAGCTGGGTTGAGTTTCTTAGGGGTTGAGCTTTTAATCCTGGAGGAAAAAAAAAAAGAATTTATTCATGGAGTATCAAAACATGAAAAGAGTGGGAAAAAACAGAAGAAGAAGCTGTCAATGATCTGAGAGTTTTTCATCAATTTTGTTTCAAAGTTAAGCTCCAAAGTCTTCTTTCAATATATGAACAATAGTTTCTAAACCCAATGTATAATTTAGTAGCATATGATAAACATGCATATTAGCAGCAGGGCAGGCTGCAAACCTGCAGTCCTGTTTTAAGCTGGAGCCTTATATTTAAACTTTCAACTGAGTCCAGAAAAAAGGACTTAAAGATTTTTTTTCAGGAGTGACAGATGTGTAATGATTTTAACACGTGCATTAAAAACAGAAAATATTTTGGGGAAAAATAATACTAATAAACTTACTTGTCTTAAAATGACACATTTTTTCTTTACTGTTATTCAGGAGGGTGGAGTTGGACTCCATGTTCCTCTGGGTGCCATTTGGGGCCATATAGGAGATTTTTACAAAATGTATTGCAAGGAGCCAAGAAGGGCTTTCAATGATTTGCCTGTGAGATAGGGGCACTACCAGCTGCAGAGATCTTACCTAAGGTATTTCTGCATTTCTCAGTGCTATGTTCTCTTCTTCTCAATTACTTGGAAAGATGCACTAATTTAATATTACTTTCTTTGTACAAGCACTCTGTTAATTATTCTGCACATATTCAACCAAGAATAATGTTTAGTTTTCATCAAAGCTCTGCAAAAATTCTGCATTTTAAAATGCACAGCTGGTGATCTTCCTTCCAACAGTGTGAAATGCACATTCAGGAGGAATGGGAATTGAAGTGCACTGACATTACAATAACAACTGCTTAGGTAAGGTGTTTAACTACACTGAATAAGCCTTCAGCTTATGACAAGTTTTCCTTTATAAATGCAGGTATTTAAATCACAAGTTTCCTGCTAGTGGTCAAAGGCAAGATATTAAATTGCAATGATACAATATATACCTTACATTCTTAAATGGAAGTCACTCAGCTGTCCCATCTGGATATTAACCACGTGACACTGCCAGGTGAAACTTCCTACTTCACCCACATCTGATGGACCAGATGTTGCAACTGGAAGAAATCTTTCCCCTGCTCTGCACCTCAGAGCAGAAGAGTGTGAGGTACCATGGGGATTGTGCCTTCCACACCTTATTGAGTAACATGTTCCCTGGTGCTTTTTTTTTGAGGGGAAAAAATAATATAAACCAGGAAGTATTTAAGAAATAAGGCTGGTTTCTGAAAACTAAAATAGTTTTAGCTCAGAAATATGACATTTTGGTTAAGAATGTGAGAACTCTGGCATAATCTGAGTTCAAGGAATATTTAAGAGAGCTTCTAAACATTTAGGGAAAAAAGAGGAAAAATTTTGTAGACAGTTCTCATGAACACTGAATATTAAAGAATTATGAGCTACATTCTGACTTTCTCTTTTTTTTTTTTGCAGATGGTCCTGTGTCAGTTGGAATGAGTATGGATATTGCAAGCATTGATACCATATCAGAAATAAATATGGTAAAGTAGTTTTTGCAGTCATTTTTTTGCTTGTTGATAAGCTGATGTCATGTGCTTACAGCTGCTGGCAGTACAACTTTGGGCTTGTCTCCTTGTGAAGTCCGTGTGGGTTAGGAGGTGGAATTCTCTTTTTCACAACACATAGTGTTTATAACACCATAATAAGCATGGAAATGCAGCTGTAAATCCCACCTCTCACAGATACAAACAGAAAGCTGCTACTGAGTATTAATCTTAATGAGAAGCATGTGGACCAGTTCTTATTTTCCAGCTGAAATGTCTAAATTGTTATGCATTTCATAAAAATGAAGATGTATTCATGTGCCTTTGAAGCCACTCTCCCTATGATTAGATACAGCTGAACTCAGGCTGTTTTTCCTCTTCTGTTCTTGCTGTCACACATTAATTTATTCCAGCTGTGTTTCATTTAATTTGTATCATTTGTTCTTGAATAAACTATGAGATGGAATGTACTTTTCTACTTAAAGATCCTCCATTGGTACACAGAAATAAAAAGAAAAAATAATTAATCAGATATTAATTATGAGTGTATTAGTAATTAGTAATTATTAGTTACTATTTAGAAAGGGGAAGTAAAGTCAGAAGTTCAGGTGAATTTATAATATTGATAAAAACACAGCATAAAATCAAAAGTTGTTTGAAAAGTGTTGGGAAATAATGTGATCTTAATGTAGGACTGCGAGGCATATCTAAATTGAAGGGGAATTGGACTGAGTGCTGAGTTCAAGGTCCTGATAAATTTGGTACCGTTTCCTTTGTGATGCTAAAAGGAGAAATTGTGCTGAAAGATTCCTTTCCTGTTTCACTAACTTCTTTTACCTATATGAATTTATTCAACTTTTTGCCATGTGCTCTTAAAAAATTCTTTATTTATTAGCTTATGTGAACAAAATGAGATTTGGAACCACTTACATTAATCATTCTAAAACTTCGAGGTTTACAGAGCCAGATTATCTGCTTACAAAGCTCTGATGACTTCAGCTGATTCATAGCCCCAGACTAAGGCCAGCAGCTTTTACTGTAAATGACCATTAGAACAAAATCTACCAACCTCACATGGAGTGCTAGAAAATTTGGCAGAATTCAGTACAGCTGCTCTTGGAGTGCCAGGGACATGGAGAATCATAGTTTGTGCCCAGCAGCTGTTTCCATATACTTCTGTAAAAGTGAATACACACAGGCTCCCTTTGTATGATAATTTTGATTTTCTCTTTCAGGACTACACAGCTACCATATTCCTCAGGCAGCGATGGACTGATGAGAGGCTTTGTTTTGATGGTAATAAGAGCTTGAGCTTAGATGGTCGACTTGTGGAAATGCTTTGGGTACCAGATACCTTTATAGTTGATTCAAAAAAGTCTTTTCTTCATGATGTCACTGTTGAGAATCGTCTTATAAGGATCTACCCTAATGGAACAGTCTTGTATGCTATAAGGTATGTAAATACCACCTATCAGCCTTTATGATTGTGTCTACTTATGTTTTAAACTTCCCAGGTTCTGCTTAAGAAAATGGGTCTGTTTGTTAAAGTAGGGTCTTGTATTTTATGAATACATAATATTCTTGATCAATATGAATAAATTCTTAAATTTAGTAATAGATCTTCCCTAAGCAGACCCTTTTGCTTTCATGCAGGCCAAACACAGGAATTGCATGTTGCCATTCCAGTTTGCAGTGAAGCCATCACAGGGGAAAACAAGCTGTGATGATGGACTTGCATGATTTATTGTGAATTACCCTTTGTAAAAGGTTTTGATAAATATAACAAATTCTTAAAATGTATTGCAAATAACAAAGGAAAATGTGCACTCTAAGTGAGAAGGGAGCAAAGGGTGGCCTTTTTAGACTGACACTGAACTCAGCTATTCTGCTGTGGTTTCTGTTTGGGATTGTATTACTCTTGTACATTAGATACCAGTAAATAATAGATTTTTTCCCCCTCACAATAGATATTAGGCTGAAAATATTATATCAAGAAGGATACATGGCATTTTTTTTTTTTACTAATGAACATTTTTCTCCCATTAATACTTAGAAAACTTTTTTTTCCCCAAGGATCACCACAACTGTTTCATGCAGCATGGATCTGACTAAATATCCAATGGATAAGCAGACATGTACTTTGCAACTGGAGAGCTGTAAGACATTTAATCCTTGTTTTTTTATACAATTAGAAAGATATCTGTGATCTATTTCTGCTAGATATTACCAGAGTGGCTGGAATTTTCATACAACGGAAGGGACATTATGTGGCCAGTCCCTGCTGAGTTACAGTGGGATCTGTGTGCAAAGATGTGTGCACATATGTGCACATGACATCACTGAAAATAGCATGGCAGTACTGAACTGCTGCAGTGCTAATTAATGATTGAGCAAAATCCTGGGAGATTCTCACAGGCTTGGTTTTACTGTACATCCTGCAGTTACTGTCTTGGTTTTCAGAGGGAGTTCTGTGAGCAGGCATTTTCTTAGCACAGATAAGATAATTTTTTTTTTCCCTTTCAGAGAGTATGTAATTTTTTCCTGAGATAAAATTCCTTTAGGGAAGATAGAAATCAGAATGAGGCTTATTTGTAAGGCATGTAGTTCATATTTAATAATTTACCATTTCAGATCCTGCTCTGACTTATTTCATTGTTTCTGTGTCAGTGCCCTGGTAAAAGATGTGATCAATTGATGAACAAGAGTAAATACATTTTTTTCATTTTATCAATCAATATCCTTATATTTTCCTGGAAATAGGTTCTCTAATACTTTGTAGGCATGGTTACTTTGTAAACACACAAACATGTACTTTTTTAGTTAAATGTTTGTTATTATTCATATGACAAGACTCTAGAAAATATTTTTTGCATGGGATAACATAGAAGAAAAACCAGCTCTGTAAGATGAAAATATATATTTAAAATATATGTCAATACATGCTCAAAATCTTTTGGAAGGCTTTCCTGTACTTGTTAAGCTTTATTCTGTATCTTTTCAGAAGTGTGTGTTGTTCATCTCTTGTCATTAATGACCAATCAGATTGCCACAAAGTTTCATTTTAGACAGAGACACAAAGGAAATTAACCCAAAACCTTCTTCACACAGGCATCCCTCTAGAACAACCAGCATTATGAGATCTGTTTAACAAACAGTGAGTTGAATTGGAATTGGGATTTGTCTTTATTTTCCTTTGGAAGAGCATATTGGTAAATCAATGTATATAGATTTAAATCAACAGCACTGCCTAATGAGTCATTTAGTATTTTCTCTAGTTCCAGAATGAAATATATGTCCCACAGGAATTTACAATTTGTTTGACAGGATTAAAAAATAAAAAGGAGAATTCCCCATATAATTAGAACCAAGCTTTTTTCAGATTGATTCCATCTGCTTTTTCAACAGCACACAAGTGTCTCCTGTCCGAGGGGAAAACCCAGTCGTGCCACAACAAATGCTCCCATTACATTGGTGTTTAGTTTTGAGGAAAACAGATGGAAGCAGCAAATACAAAAAGGAAAGAGCGTGCCTTGGGCTGTGGCCTTTCCTCATCAATGCACTGCAGTCCTTTCTTTTGGGTAGGCTGGAAATGGGGTTTGTTTCCCCATGTGATAAGCTATGTTAATTTATAGATGACAAATGTTATCATCCTTCTGGCATACTGCTTGCCAAGACCATTACCTGGGTTTAAGAGTTGTGAATGCAGACGTGCACACGCATCTGCACAAATATAGGTGCTTGTAAATAAAATGTAAAATCTATAGCAAATATTTGAACTGAAACAACGAGTTAGGCTTTTATTAGGTGATTATTAATATAAGGAAAAAGATGTCATGATACTATGGAGTAATGGCTTTACACCATAAAGCATCCCCAGTGACCTTTCCAACATTCTTTTCTGCTCTTGCTAGTTAGTAACTTTAATTGACTTGTACTTTCTACATAGCAAAACACATTTTGGCCAATATGTTATTGTATTTTTCTCCCCTTATTGCAACACTTTAGAAGGTAATGATGGCATTTGTTAGGAAACAGTCTTGGCACTCTGAGTCTCTTGATATGAGTTCTGTATTTGGGAGAGCGGAGGGTTCGTGCCTTGGTTGGTGCTGCCAAGGGGGGGTTCCTGCTCTCTGCCATGTGGCAGGGAACACCACCATTCATCCTTGCTGGGCTGAAGGGTTTGTCCTCACATTTCCCTCACAAAGACCCCCAGTCCAAATACATATTCATGTCTTGGGCCCATCTCTGAAATTTTATTTATTTTTGAACTTGTCCTTTACCGTTCATTCAGTGAAGAGCCATGTGAAGGCACTTAACTTGTGCTTGACAATCAGTGAAAATTAAAATTAGCAACAGAAGGGTAAAGAAGCTAATTTGTATTAGGCATTATGAATGTTTAATCCCAAATTTACTATTCCTGTAGTTAACCCTATTGACATTAGCAGCTCATACTCTATCAACAATGTACAGGAATGAGACATTCTGGGCTTGAGGAATTAGCTAGGATAAAAACTCAGTGTCACATAAAGAGAATAGAGATTACTTGTAAAAGCCAAATAACATGGGCTTAAGGATTTTGTCTCTAAACTTTTGAAATGTTTTATAATTAGTAAAATGTTAATCCCTTGAATAAAGAACAACTTTGCACAGAGGGAGCCCTGTACTATTTAACTTTACTGACTATTGAGAAGGCTCTCTCAGTAAAAATTCTTCTTAAGAGTTTTGGAATTATTATACTCAAAGAATTTTCAAGGAAGGATCACCCAAACTTACTAATTGTTCCACTAATGAGAATATTTTGGAACAAAAGCTAAATAACTTCTGTTTCAAAATATGCTTGTTATCATTCATGTGGGCACCAAGAACTTCTCCTGTCTCACACAACTTGGAAGGCAGAATATCTTATAAAAACCAAAAGGAATTTACTGTGGTACACTCTAGTTCTTTCGACTTTATTTAAATGTCTGCAGTTCATTTATACTGAAAGGAAGTAAAACAAATCCATGGCCGGAATCATGCATAAAACCTGGTTATATGAACCTCCTTGTTTTGACTAAGGATAATGCAATCGTTTGTTTATAGAAAATGTTACTTCTATTCTACATCTCACAAATCTGGGAAATTTCCCAGAATGTGGTTATAGGGAATTGAAAACTTAGCTTGGACGCATATGCTTTTGGCTTAGTCTTTTGACACAAAATTGTTTTGGCTTTAATTGCTATAAACGTGATAATGTGAGCAGAGATTCCAGGCCATGATACCTTTTCATATAACTGCCAGTGATAGTGAAAACAAAATTTACATTTAAAGAATGAGCAGAGAAAAAATTTTAAGGTGAAATTGTCATTTAAAAGATACCCAGCTCAGTGTTTCCTTACAATAATATTTTAGAACTCATCCACTTATCCTGCATGAGATGGCTGGATAAATCAGTTTTGTTTTGTCATTGCAAGAAAAAAACCCCAACAACTTAAAAATATTAAAAGGCACTTTTGTTTTTTGCTTTAATACATCTCTTTTTTCTGTGATTTTAGAGCTTTGTTCTTTTTGCAGCATATACCCTTGTGCAATGTATTGCATTATTGTCTCACTGTAATTTACTTACAGTTGACTAAAGTCTAAAAATAATCATCAGCTCATGTTTCTGTTCCCTAAGCTGAGCTATTAACTTGCACAATATAAATCTGTCAAATGCAAGAATGATTGATCTAAGTAAGCTAAAGAAAAAAGATGTTCAAATGCTCCCTGTTAACATGTAAATTACATTAACATAATCTTGAATTAATCATATACACTAGTCTGTAAAGTGGCTGCCTTTTATATAATGGGGAAAAGCTACAGAGGTATTTTAGCTGTGATTGTGCTGCACATTGACAAGTGTGTGCAAAACACAGTTGCCTTCTGATAGATGATTCATCCAGCTCCTAATTACTGCTTGAAGGTTAAGAGGGAACCTCCTGGGGCCCCTGAAGCATGCCATGCTGTGGCGCCTGCACAAACATCAGCTCTAAGCTGGTGTCCTTGGCAAGGTTCCGAGCTCCTCAGCCAAAACCTTGTCCCGAGTGATGATTCAAGCTCAGGTTGGAGCACAGCAGCAGTGAGCAGCAGCTGTGCTGCTCTCCCCATCCCTTCATGTCTATGGGAATGAGGACCAACACACTGCACTGAGGAACTGCATCTTGGGATGCAACACACGGCACATTTCACGTCCAGTCAAAATGCTGGCAAGTGCAGTAATTCATAAAAGCTCTATTTCCTTAGAGCCTAATGGCTTTTGCCTTTAGAATACCAGGTGGTACCAATCTATTTTATTAGTTTGTCATTTATCCTGAAATAGAAGATATAAAAAGACCACCTCCAAAAACATCGGCTTTTAACTTACAAGACTTGGCATGGTATTGGAAATTTTGTTGTGAACAGGCATTGCAATCTGCCAAAACCCATCATTGTTTATGTCTAATTGCACTTCCAGAAATAAGAAACAGCTGAACCATAAGTGTGCTCGACACAAATTAATTATTGTGCAAAATAAACCCAGTTGTTGGCTTGTGTCTCACTACAGGGGGTTATAACATCAATGATGTCATGTTTTACTGGACCAGAGGAAATGATTCAGTTCGAGGTTTGGACACACTCCAGCTGGCACAGTACACAGTAGAAGACCACTTTACCTCTGTAACTGAAGCTGTGTATGAGACAGGTAAAAACACCCTAGAACACTTTCTGGGTGCAGTTTGAACTATGGCTTTGGAAACAGAGCAGCTTAAGGACCTGAGCACACTGTTTTCTGTTAGGATGACAGTTTTCCTGTTCTAATGATTACATTCTTGAAGCCATAAATACTTTTCAAGTTACAAGCAGAGACCAAGCTAATATAAAGACTGAGCATTTTCTTGGAAGCCACACATTATCTAAATAATTATAAACAAGAATCTACTGCTCCTTCCATGTGTCAGGGAGAGCTCTTGTGAAGGAAGAGGAGCATGCAACTGGGCATTTAGATTGGAGACAGACCAGGGACCTCGGGGTACCCAGCTCAAATCAGTCATTCTGGCTTTACAAGGCAAGTCAAAAGGCTCTGTTCATCTGTGGAAATTCCAAAAATATGCTGTGTGCTTTCACAGCTTCAGGAATTTGAGTTTCATGGCTACTGCTTGTAGGAGTTGCTCTGTTTGTGTGGCAGCCTCTGCCCAGCCTGTGGGCAGCAGGAAGGAGATTGCTTGACCTGAGGTTCCTGTGCCCAGGGAAGGGTCAGGAGCCTTTCCACAGACCTCCTCCTCTGCCAGGCTTAGGAAACTGCTGTAGAAAGTTTCCTCTGACTGCAGGACTTAACCTCAGGGAACGGAGTGCTCTTGATTATTTTCCAGAGATTTTGAAAGGGATTGCAGAGAGTTCAAGACCTGCCAAACCTTTTTGTTCTTTGAGTTACTCTCAGGTTCTTCATTACTGCTCTTCACTGGTTACCCAGTTTCTCTTCTGCTCAAGTCAGCACACCCCCACAAGGGTGTGATCTTTAAATCAAGACACACACATCCTTCAAAACTTCAGTTTCGCCAGAGGACATGTTTCTAATTCTGAATCACAGAAGTATACTTTCTCTATTCCATTATCGGGTATTTCTGCTTTAATAACACAACACAGAGAAACTTGTGATCTAATTTCAGGTATTAATTCAGGCTAAAAAATTGAAGTTCTCTAAATGGATGTAAAAGTATAAATTAAATACGTACCAGCAGGCTCGAGGATCACAGAGTTTCTTGCTACTTATGTAAGTGACATCTGCTTGCCTTCCTCTTTACAGCTTCTGAGTAAGCAGCATCAGGTTCAATCAAAGAGTAATCCTTTACTGCTATTCTGCTCAGAAGGGTATTAGGACCTGTTCACCATACAGGAAAGTGGAAGAGGAAATCTGCTTAATTCCTATCACATTCTATCACAGAATCGGGAGTTTAAAGACATAAAAAGTTTGGTTGTTTTGTTTGTTTGTTTTGGTTGGTTGGTTTTTGGTTTTGTTTGTTTTTTAACTAAATTGACTAAAACCTGTTTCCATTGAGAGTTGAAGAGGTATAGTCAGATGAACTGTGCTCTTCTTCCAGTAAATGATGCTGTTTTCCTCCCTTTGTCTTGGCAGGAATCATACGTATGAAGTCAAAAGCCACTTTTTGTTTTAATTATATGTTTTAAGACGCACAAATTAATTCAATTAAAATTTGTCACACCTGCTTGTTCCAGTTCTCCTATTCATGACAGCCATGTTATCAAGTGCTGTGCAGTGCTTTTAAAATTTAATCTCCGAATCCCCTTAATTTTCTACTGAGTCATTCTGAACTAGGTGCTATTTTCTACAGTTATTTTGGAAAGCAGTGCCTACTGTAAGCCATATTAAAAGAAAAAAGCTACCAGATTATGGAGCTGTGTAATCAATTTTGAAATAAAAAATGATGTTTTGCATTTCCTCATTACCTTTAATAGATATGAGGGTAGCTTATAAATAACAATAACATTATAAATAACAGCTATTTATAACCAGTACAATTCAAAGGGCTAGAGCTAAAGTTATGAGAGAAGAGCTGTGTGCAGTATTTCCTAGCACAGCAAAAAAAGCAATCAGGGTTTGATACTCTGTGAACACGAACAGGCAGTACAGCTGCTGTGCAAGTGAAATATTGTACAGCAGTGCAAAACCCAAGTTCACGTGCAGCCACTGACAGAGCCAAATTTAAAATGCAGTCAGCAAAATTCCTGCATAAGTAACTTCAGTAAATTTAAGAAAAGGACACTGAGGATTAATCTTGTTTGTAGGACAGCATGTATCACATAATAGTAATCACATTACTGTAATCACATAATAGTAAGTCACTTTGAATAATGTTAGCTAGGTTTCTGGCTGGGGTTTGGTGTTGATTTTGTTTTGGTACAGAACAATTTCATTTTGGGCATGGGTAATTTAATTGTTAGAACCATTTCCTACATGTCTTTAACTTTAGTCCTCATTCATGTACACTGATAAACTCTTGGACTCTCAAACCAAATTATCTGCATCAGTGGCTGCTGGGTTTTATTTTAGCTGTCCAGCCAACACCACCTGCATTCTCAGAGTAATAAATACTAATATAAAAAGCTTGCTTTTCTCACTGGAAAAACATAAAAGCAATGAAGAACTGTTACAGTGTAGCTTTTTGTATAAATAATCATAGAAATAAGGCTGAAATACGTTTTAAAAATTCATTTAATCTATTCTTGTGTCACAAGGCAAGGTCATCTATATCTGCAGCCTGCTTCCTGACAGATGTTTCTAGGAGTAAGTCAGACAAGCCTCCAAAGTGTCTGCTTCACAGCCTCCCTAGATGATTTTTTTCCTGGTGTTTATTACACGCATATTTTCCTCATGTCTAATCTTGATCTCCCTTGCTGCATTTCAAACCCATTATGTGGATATTGAAGACAAATGTCCTGCTCTTTTTCAGCAGCCTTTTCACTGTATCAAGTCTGATATATCTTTTCTCAGACCAACAATTTTCCTCTTTTTTAATTCATATAAGCAATTTTCTAGATGTACTGTCTTTGCTATTGTTCACCCACTGAATTTTCATCTCTTTGCTGATATGCAGCACCCAAAAATGGGTTCCCATCAGATATCCTCTGAGGATGGAAGGGTTTACTTAATGTGTTCCATGAAATCTGTTCCTCTTTATGCATTCTAGGCTGACATTTGCCTTTCTTGCAGAAAATTATCATGCATTTTTGACCTTGTTCAGCTAGTGATTCCTCTTAGTTCTCTGGCTCCTTTTTTTCCCTGTAACCACATGTTCCCTGAGCTGTGGGAGCTGGTGACTCCCATCTGAGTGCAGGACTTCATACTTGTTGAATTCCCTTGTTTTACTTTGGTTATAATAGTTGGTGAGATATTTTTGAACTCCAGTCCGGTTCTCCAACATGCTGATTCCACTCCTAACACACTCATGGTATGTCATCATGTTAGGGAATAATTTTGGGCACAGGACAGACCCTATGTGTTCCCACTTGATAAATGCTTCTATTTTCACAGCAAGCAATAGCTAATTAATCTTAATTTCCAGTTTTAGTCAGAGAAAGAATTAAAAACATAATTTAAATTTTCATTATAATTGGCTGTTGATAGGTTTTTTTTTTTCCATCATCTTTCCTTAAGTCTTGCACCCACTGCTCAGCCCTCCTGTCAAGTCCTTGGCAGAAGCAGGAGTGAAGAGGCTCAGCTTGCTCAGGTCTAGTCTAATGCTGAGTCTTCAGCCCTGCAGGCAGGCAGGGCTCTCGGTGCACGTCCCCACTTGGAAAATACCAAGTCAACAAACTGGCATATTCAAATGGTATTATTTTGGCAGAACAGAAGGAAAGAAGAGACAGAAACATAAATTAAATCTCTGCTCCTTGATGCACAAAGACAAGATATTTGCTCTGTTAAAAAGGCTGCAGAAGGAGCTGGCTGCTGTTCTTGTCTGCAGTCGCTGCCAGGGTTTTGATGTCTGTCTCAAATCCTGCTTTAGCCTCCTTGGGCTAGAGGGCCCTCAGCCCTTGTGTGGCTGTGCAGGGCTGAAGCTCTGTGGTCCCCTGGCCACTGCAGGTTGTCAGCTTCTCAGGGGGATGTCACAGCCAAGCCAGTGAGCAGCTGCTCTCATTTATAATTAGTGATCTGAAATCAAAGTGTATACAATATATATATATATATACATATAGATGATATAAAGTTTGTATAAGGCTGTCTGTTCATCAGTCATGGTCTCTTTCTAAATAGAAGCACTGCTTGCTTTTTCCTACAGGCTTATATGCAATTTCCCAAGGCTTGGGAGATTATTTAGTTAATAATCAAATTTTTCTAGGTTTTTCAGTACTTTTCCTTTTGAGGTATGGAATAACTTCCCCCTTCCCTTTATCTGTTCTTTTATTGTTTGTAATTGCTCTCCAGTTGCTACTTCTGAGAGCACATTCTTTGCCATATAGGGCTCACAAAGAATCCCAGGGGTATTCAGTAATAATCAGACTGGTGAGTCTTCCATCAGCCTCACTGAAGATTTAAATAATTACCTATGCCTATCTATCTATTATCATGTTATGTTCAATTTACTTCTCTAAAGTCATAGCTTCCCTCTTTGTAAACAAGCTTTTTCCACTTGAGCTGATGTTTTCCATCATGAGTTGTTTCTGAGATAATTCTGCAATGTAGAAGAGTTTAGAAAGAAAACAGTTTTGGAAATTTTGAAAAAGTTACAGTAGCATAAACTCATTTGGAAATGCAATGAATGGAAGGAATATCAGGGATATTAGGAAGCATTCTTTTATTAACCTCTCTGAAGTTCTTTATATCATAGACATAAAAAAGCCTCAACACTTGGAAAACTTTTGGTGGCATAATTTTTTTTTCTGGTCTTGTTGTTGTTGTTTTGTTAGGTAAGCTAAATGGCTAAATAGATGTACATATATACACTACATGAAAGGGTTTGTTTCATTCTTAGGAAATCTGAATTTCAACCTTATTTTTTGTAAAGCATTTTCATGAAGATGAAACACTTGTTGAGAAGCCCAGCCTGAACTTCCATTTCCTTTAGTTTGCCTCTGAAAAGCAAGTAAGAAAAGGGGTAGTTTCTAAGATCTGGGCTATGAAGGACAGAAGATTTGTTTTTTCTCTGAGGGAGGGGCAAAGAAGCTGTAATAATATATTAGCAATTTTTATTGCCACCTTTAGCATCCTGCAGCTGTCAGAGAATTGCATTTCAGTTGCAGAACTTATTTATTGTGTAAAAGTGGGGACATTCTGATTGCTCACTGCTTATGTTCATTGTAAACAAGCAATAACAAAATTGCATACTGAAAACTACATTTTCAGTGTATAGTTAAGCCAGTAAAATCTATTTTAGGCTCTCCTGTCCTCTGCCCTTAAAAGAGGCAAGATGAGGAGGAGATGATGCGTTGGTAGAACTACACTGACGTGCTTGTGTGAATTGTACATCACACATTTTAGCAGACACCCAAGGGGTGAGCATAAATAATTCATGAGAGAGAAAAGGATGCTCTTTGTGCCTGGCTGCACACCTCTGTGCAGGGCACCAAAGTGCTTCTTGCATAAAGAGTGATGTGGAGCAGTCTTTTACTGGAGTAGAGTTCAGCAGAAAGTCCACAGGAAGTGGTTGTGGGGAAGATGGTCCCATCCCAAAACACTTAGAGTGGAAATTAGGAACTGCTGCCAGTATTTATAGAGAATCAGTCCTTTCTTAGTTACCTCTGCTGGGACCATTCACTGGTCAGAAATGCTGCAGAAAAGATCAAAGATGCAGCATTCTGCCATCAGCTGGGAACAGATGCCAGAGAAAAATGGGATAATCAGAAAATGAATGACCTAGGGTGAACAGGAAGCTTGTTTAGGTTTATGAATTTCTCAAGCAGTGCAGCAACAGTCATTGTTGATAGAATAATCAGTGGCAAGTCTATACAAAGTGTCTGATAATCAGAACTGTAAATTAGGGTATAATTTTAAAAGCCAAAAGCCAAACTTCAATGCCAAGTTATAAAATGACATAAGTCAGTTTTTATTGCCTTCAGAAAGATCTGACTGATACCTAGGCCTAGGCCTGCTCAGCTACTGAGAAAAGCCTGTCCAGGTATAAATTTTATGATGCTTTAACAACAGTGGTGATGTGGACCTTCTCATTTTTAGGGTACTTAGCAGTAGAGAGGGTTAGAGAGGTATGGAGACTGTCATCTGCTGTTTGGATTCGTTCTTCATCTACAAGTTAGAGCTACTGTCTACTTCTGTACTTCTGCTCTCTCATAAATTCTATAAAGCCTGCATTACTCAGCTGAATGTTCTTTTGCTGTGGGGTCATTAAGTAGGATACCTCACCTTGAGGTGTGTTTAGAGTGTAAATATTCACAGTCATTTAAGTTCAGGTTCATCTGAGAAACTGTTACACAAAGCAGTTCAATACTTTGATAAGTGCTAATGCTGTGCCTTTGCTGCAGTCAGTTTTCTGCACAGAAATTATTTCTATCATGTTAACAAATTTAAATCAGAGCAGTCTCACACTGAGGTGACATTCATCATGGGCCAGAAACTTGAAAGAAAAAACATATTTTCATTTTAATGAAAGTGTTTTGTTGTCAAGCAAGTGGCAAACTTGACAGTTTTGAGAAGTTAATTTGAGCTGTTCTTGAGTTAACTCTAGTAAAGTCAGGGCTAGGATTTCATGAACCTGTTTCAATTTTGTTCTGGCTGATGGCACCATGGTCTCAGATGTGCCAGTCAAAGGCAATGAGATACAGCATTGCTCTCTCATATGCAGCTCATGCAACAGGAACAGCAAATCTGTTCTTTTTAAAGATGATAACTTTTGGTACATGTGTGGTGTAGATGAAAAAGGGACTGCAATATTTCCCTATCTTCATTTTATCCCATTGCTCATTTCTTTAGCATGATAATTGTGCACTGAATACTTTTTCTCGACTACTGATTCCTTCAGTTTATTACAGGAGGAGCTCTGATGATTTCTATATATAGGTTGCTTCAAAATTTCCATTATAAAAGCTCTTCTGAACCCTTTAGAGAAATGCTGACACTATTATTATCATGTCCATGATACGTCTTTGGATTCTGGCAAGAAGAAAGCCTTAAGGTTAGAGAAATGTCTCTTTTTTGTTCCCCAAAAAGCCACTCAGCTATAAGCTGTTACATCTCTATTTCTCTTTGTTCACATTACTTCAGAAATTTCTGGCATCAGAAAAAATAATAACACCAGAATATTCAAAGGACTTGTCTAAACTTGGAAATTGTGAACTGTGGCTTTTAAATCTGATATTTTGAACTAACTTCACATGTATGCACTTAACTTTTATACTGAGGTAAATAGAGATACAGTTGTAGCAGTAACAAGGAGAGGGTGTTAATGTGTGGCTGTTTCAGAGTTTTCCTTCTTAACAACAAGTTCTTCTGAGGCCGAACCACAGGAAATCCCCAGGTGCCTGTGGCACTCTGCAGGAAGGATGGTCTGGTCTCTTCACTCCCCTTTGCTGGGCACATCCTTCCCTGTGGTCAGCACAGAAGCACAACACAAACAGCTTTTGTGGAGTATCTGGTCTCTTTCCCTGCAAGTGCTTTGTGCTGCAGCCTTTGGTAGAACAGACTCAGAGCTTTCCCTTTGCACTGCGCTCCTTTCAGAGCACGGAGGGCGCAGACAGAGAAAGTAAGGTCGCACAGTCACCTGTAAGTTTTTCACTCCCTGACTTCTGAGTGCTTTACTGTGGTCTCCATACACTTAAAATCAGTTTTGCTGAGCAAAATGACGTTTATTGAAACAACTGTATTGGTAAAAGTCACAGCCTTGGTAGAGGTACGCTGGTATAATGTCCCTCTTTTCACATAAAAATGTGATAATGGTGTAAAACATGTTTGTACCTCTTGCCTCATGGAGATAATTTAATGTTTGTACCCTTTCTTTCAGTTGCATGCTTGAGGATTTCAATATACTGAATTTACAAAGAAAAACCCTAAAAAATACAGTGTATTTTTTCCTTTGGAAGGAGAAAGAACTGACTACCAGAGGACTATTTAGTTTAGTAGGGAAGAGATGCTCAATGTGGCAGAAAACTGAAAACAAGTTAATTTTAGAAATTAGACATTGATTCTTAGCAAACAGAATTATCAGACTAAGTCTTCATGTCTGTGTGAAAGGTGGGCTCTATTCCAACCAAAATTATTTAGTTCAAAGCAAGGGATGATTAAGGAAATTCATTGGCTTGTGATTAGGGTCAGACTACATAATGCAATTCTTTCTGTTTTAAAAATCCTGTTATTGTTCTCTTGATGCAATATATACAATGCTTTTAAAAATTGAAATTTAGCCATCCATTTTCTCATCTGGGATCAATAAGACATTTCTTGGCATCCATTGCTTGCACTTCAGGCTTTTAGAAGTGCTCATCTTTGTGTCTCACAGCACACCTGAGGGATGCACAAATAGCCTGTCTGCGCCTAAATTGCTGTTGCTGAAGTGAATTCACTGTTGTGTACTTCTGTCCTGACTCACAGCAGGCAGCACTGGAAGCAGATATTGGTGCCAGAGAATCGGTTTTGTATTAAAATAGCGGAAGCCAAAGCTGTTGGACTACAGAGCATTAGTCTCTCACTGATATTGCACTGGCATGCAAATGTTAAAATGGTTTTGTAAAAGCTTAATAACATTTAATTTGTAACCTGGAACTTCAGAACAAGAAGTCTTTTCTGCCCATTTAAAAAGCAAGATTTTGTTTTCCCATACTGCGGTGAACTGGTAACAATTTCAGGTTGGGTGCTTCAGCATAGCCAATTTTTGCTCAGTTAGGGAGCTGGGTAAGAAATTCAGGCTTTGCTTATGAGTGTGCTGTCCCCTCATGAAACACAGTTCTGTATTTGACTCTGTGATGCCAAAAGTTCATTATCTGGAATTCACTGATTTAAAAGTAAATAGTTTGAGCCACAACAGTGACACTGCTCAGAGCAACACAAGCACTCTAATGCACTAATACAGAGGAAAAATAGATGATGAGGATGCAAAGGTACTGCTTGGGTTTAAGTGCAATGTGAAAGGTGGGTCAGCAATTTCAGAGCAGGTACCCTCAATCCACATCTTGAGCAATAGTAAATGAAAAGAAAAACAAACTGGATATGTGAGATAGTTAAAAGTAAGAACGCATGACGCCTTCATGAAATGACAGTCCTTACTGCTCTAGTTTGTACAGTAGCTCCCTCATTGTTATGAATAGCAGAAGCTAAATCCATAGATGATTTCAAATTTTCTTGCCTTGTTATATGATGAAACATATCATGCATTGATGGATTTTTTTTTTCCTTCACTAATCCTCATTTAATTTCCAGTTCAAGGTGTCTCTAATAAAACTCTGGATATGGTGACTAAATGTTGCATATTTGATTGTTTCCTTCAGTTCAGAGTCTTCAATATGAATTTTTCAGTGCCATGTTTAATTTTTACAAGCTTGTTTGTTAAGCTTTTTCCATACTGTAGCACATCAAAGTAACACAGGTTGTCATTTCAAGGATCTTTTCAAGAATTGCACCTTCACAATGATTTTTTCCCTGCTCCTTCCACAGGACGTTACCCCAAACTTGTGTTTCATTTTGAACTCAAGAGAAACATCTTATACTTCATATTAGAGACATATGTACCATCAGTCCTTCTGGTTGTGCTCTCCTGGGTGTCATTTTGGATAAGCCAGTCATCGGTTCCAGCCAGAATCTGCATAGGTGAGAAGCTGATAAACCATCCCAAACCAGGGGCTGGATCATTGAGACTCCTTCTCTATTGCACGTACTTGGCCTCCACGTCCTGAAGTTGCAAACACTTCTGAGTTTATGGAATTACTTTTTGGGTTTGCCATACTCAGTGCATCGTGTGGATTCCCCTTAAAGCCTTGCTCTTCTTTAACTAAGAAAAGTGCCTTTGGCAGCTACAGGAAGGAGACTTACAGGCAGGGGAGGCCACTGAAAGCAAAGCAAAAAACTGTCATTTTGGAAATAATTTAAACATATTCAAATACATGGCATGCACAGACAATTGTGAGGCTTTTGTGAGGTCTCACGATACATACTAATTAACACATGAATAACAAGAGAATTATAAGAGATTAAATATAATTAATTTCAAAGAAAGGATATTCTGAAAGGGAAAGAATGCAAATCAGGTTTGATCAGGCTGCAGGTGGGATGGAAAAAATACTCCTACAGAACAGGGAATAAAGAAGGATTTCACATTGAATGAGGCCAGTGGGCAACTACACTGAGAAAAACGATATCTGAATATTTTAAAGGGACCTTTTGCATAGATTTGCAATAATAATGTGTTAATCATAATTATACATTCTGTGACACCAAAATCTCTCTCATTTTAATTTCTAGTCTTCTCAGCTTTGCTAACATTTTCTGTTACTCTTTTTAAGCATTTAACTTAAGAGTCACAAGTTAATTTTAAAGTCTTCTTCCTAAAACATGACCCATTAAATGCTGTGGTATCCTAGGAGTTTCAGGTCCAGGGAGAACGCTCCTGCAGTAGGGCCCTTGCAGCAGAGGTTCTCAGTGCCACCTGTGTTATACTAGAACATATATTTTTCCATTCCACAGGTGTCACCACAGTCCTTACCATGACAACACTGATGATGGGAGCCAGGACTTCACTCCCAAATGCTAATTGCTTTATTAAGGCAATTGATGTGTACCTTGGTATCTGCTTCAGCTTCATCTTTGGAGCATTGTTAGAGTATGCTGTGACTCATTTCTGCACTCTGCACCAACTCAGCTCAAAGGAGCTTCCAAAGGTAAATTAATTATTTGGTGTTGTCCTACAAACTGGATTTAAATTGCATTTGCTAAAAAGAATGAATTATCTTAGCACTAATGGTAAATGTATTTAAGGTAGTTTCTTTTTTAGAATTAGGGCAGGGAAACATAATAATCTTGAGAAAAAGAAAGAAATATTTGTATACCTGGAGCTTTTCCGGAAGAGACCAAACACACTGAAGTACTCATCCTTCTCTCTTTTGGTATGGGCTTTATGGCCACTTATAAAATGTTCTGGATGTCTCACCAAAATCACAGGCACTTCTTGTCTCCCAGGCAGTAACATTTACTCACAGTTCAAAAACTGGGCCGAGCTTGGTGACTTGATCCTACTGCAATATGCAAAAAAAAAGAGTTTATAGCATTCCATTTATGGAACCTGCACATGCATGGAACATGAGTCAGTCTCCTGGCAGATGTCTTCATGTGCTGGGTGTATCAGGTCCCTGTAGCTTCCTGCTCTCACCTCCTTCAACAGCTGCACCTGAAGTCAGACTGGGATCCATTTTCCCTTCTGCATCTTTATTATCACAGTGCTTTTGTGGCTCTAAAGAGTTTCTCAAAACTCTGAAATACTGTGAAATATACTTAAAATAAAAATGGATGAAATCAACATAAGTATTTTTTGAGTCTGATGGTTGCTGAAATAATGAGGACAGGTTCATGAAGAGGTTTTGTCACATCTTCCATCTCCAGTGTATAGCGGTGCTTTCATAAGCAAGGAAAAATAAATCACAAGGAAGCTGAAAGATGATTGTCTTGCAGCTTTTAATTATGGAACTGAACCTAATATGCATGATAAAGAAAATTTTAAGCAGCTTATGAAATTTCTGGATTAATAGAAAAAAGTAAAACATGGAAAATGAGAATAACAGGAAGAAAAAAAAAAAAGGCAGAAAGAAGTTTGGTTGAGTGCTGTAGGGATAAATGTCCAGAAGCAGAAAGATTGTTAACTGTTTAAGCCAAATTAGAACAGAGCATCACAAATGCCTAAGCAAAGCTCCTCAATATACTCAAGAAACAGGATATTGAGCTTAAGTGGAGGAGCTTCAAAACCTTTTGAAAATCAGGCAATACGTGGGTGGGGGGGTTATGTCTAGATAGTTCATCAATTAATATGAGATTTTGGCTGTTTGGATGAAAGAGAGGTTCTGCAAATGCACAAGAATATGTTAAAAGCTGTTGTTGGGTCTAGGTGTGTGGAGAATGACTGCAAAATGGACACAAAGCTGAGGCACCCCAGCGGGTTTTATGAGAGAACGTCTGTTGGGGATTGTCTGCAAATGGGCAAACACTCATTTCGAGTGAGGATTTGAGTGGAAAGCTTACAAGTAATTTTTATTGGCAAGGTAACAGCAGTGACAATTCCCTGTGAGCATATCCATCTTGTGAAGTAAGTGGTTGTCATTTTGCTCATAGTGTACAGGAAAAAAAAGCTGCTTGGAGGTGCGGGTAAGAAAGTAAAGTGTTTCAGTGCTTGGATGATTAAGCATCTTTGGATCTGTGAAGGGCACTTATGTTGTCCTTGCCTTCACCTGCCTCTGTCAGATTCCCTTTCATCTGGAGCAGGTACTCATGCTTGCAGATGGGGTAGACATGGGAACTTCAAAAATGTGCATGGAAGTATGTGGAGGTGCAGCCGTAAAATGAGAAAGGAAAGTTTTGTGATGAACTTAATGACCAAAAGAAATAGTCTTTCACTTCAAGCTTGTTTCCTGCCTTCTGCTGGGCATCAGGAGTGAGCAAGCAAGCCAAGTGTACTTCTTGCCCACACAAAGCTAGGGGTATAAGAGAAGGACCAGTTTGGTCCTAGATCAGCTTGCCTCTCTGTAGAATAAGGAAAATGCTTGTCATGTCCTTTTCCTGCTATAGCCAAGGGCAAGCACCGCTTACTGATCTGGGTGTCATGGAGAGCACACCTGACTTGTATTTCTCATTTCTTGTTATAAAAACAAAAGCATCACAAGGACAAAAATACCAGCTAAAATCTCATGTCACTGTCTAGCAGGTACTTAGCAATTTATGTGTGAGTATCGTCACTGTGAATGTGTTGTCCTCATTATCATATTCTCTTGTGGACACAGGTTAATTGGAAATCTCACATCCCAGTTTGTTATTCCCGTATGTGAGCTGATAGAAAATTTGCACTCAGAATTATGTAAATAAATGTAGGAGGTGAAATGGAAATGTCACCCTCTGTCTTGTATAGGAATTCGTTTACTCACTTGCTTCCCGCTTTGCTCTTTGAAGAAGTTGGGCACAGGCGTATCAAACCCTTCTGAAGCCCCTGAGATCTCCAGTTTAGAACATAAACTGGTGAAAGAGCTCGTCATATCCATGCTCCTGCAATGCTTCACATCATGTGAAGGACCCAGAGAGACACCTTCAAAGCTAATGGTAAAAGCAGAGGAACCACCTGCTGCAAGGGAGGTCAGGCAGAGTGTGCCATTCACATCAGCTCCAGAACAGGAGGCTGCTTCAAAGGAGAGGTTGCCTCTCCTGAGTTTCTTCTGTTTTGTACAAAGGCATTAATTGTGTCCTCTTGCAAAACACAGAAACGTTCCTTGTCTTTTACCTAAACCTCCACCGTTAAGGCAGAATGGAGAATAGTTTGAAAACTGAAAATGATTTTGTAAGTGTGATGTTCAGCCTCTGTGGTATTTCTGTGTAAGCCTCATGCAGTCTTTATGAGCACCACATAAGCTCCAGGTGTGCAACACTCTGGGTTGAAATATTTTTAAGCTTGAGCAGCTTTATTACCCAGTGAAAGTGACAACTTTCCTCCAGTTCTTTTGGCTCTTGGATGCCAGCAAACACTTCACTCAGTGTAAACAGCAGCCCCACTATTAGGTGTCATAGACGGTGCTTTTTGGGTGATGTGCAGCATCTTTCCTGGATGGTACTGATTTGGTATCTAAACAGAGCCCTCCTTAGTGCCAGCTGCCATTTCCTCATTGACAGCTGGCATCCAGAAAAAGACCTAGTATGACATTTAAAACTGGAGCCACAGCTGAACACTCACAGCACAATTTCTTTTTTTGATACAGTGTAAACCAGCTCAGTCTTTCATCATGCTCAGTTCTTCATAACAGTCTGGAAAAGTCCCTTGATAAATCCACTCTATAAGACTGCAGCTTTTTATAAATTAGCAGGTATGGTTCTCTAGACCAGCTCTCTCCTTTCCAAGCTATGTGATACAGCACTTTGGCTGTAAACTCCCTCTGCTTTGCAAGAGCCCTGCCTTGTTGTACTGCAGATCGAATCCTGTACATATGCCCTGCTTACGGTATTTTCTGCTCAAGTGAGAACTGCCCCTTGGGGAGCTGAAAGGAGTCAAGAGCAGCCTCATAACACATCAGCCTCCTGGGAATCGCTCACACGCCCTTGTGAGGAGGGAGAAGTGGCACGTACACAATGTCCTTTCATGCTCTGAAATAAAACTAATTCAGAACAACCGATAGCCAGCCCCACCTGAGAGAAAAATAGACTCTTAAGCTGAGCAATGCCCCAAATCCTGAAGGTTTTGAAGTGCAGATGTCATAATGAAAAATGGAAGCAGGGGAAAAAAGTCGGAACTCTTCTGTCAGGTTCCTTTATTTTATTAACCTTTGAAGTGCTGAGAGCATTCATTAGGCTGTTGCTCCGGTGCCTCATTTCAAGTGCCAGGCACTGCTGACAAAGGCTCCTCTGCCATCCCCAGCACTCCCCTCAGCTGCCTGGACTTTTTGAAGCAGAAGAGAGAGATATTTATAACAGTCAGGCCTCAAGTGAAAACTTGAGGTTTGAATTTTAGTACTACCTTGGGGATTATTTAAGGTTCAGACTGGAGTTTTATGGATTGATCCTCTTAATGCTTTATAGGCAGATTTTTGTCCCAGCTTTTCACAGAGGTGTGGGGGGGGCATGTGGAGGATGACCAAGGTTTTTTTTTGGTCATTGTATTTTTAGGATGATATGTGTGTTGAGCTATGTTTATCTCTCAAATAAAATATCCCCCCCTTTTTTTTTTTTAATTGAAAATGGAAAGCTGCATTAATCCCTTTTCTACTGCCATTTGTTCTGCTTCACTGACTCACAGCAGTTTGAGGACATTGTTCAGACTCCACTGTAATTTTCAAGGGTGTCAGTAATTTTAGATGAAGAAGACAGGCTTGTGCTGTACACATGCACCCTGGGCAGAAGAGCAATTCTGTACTGGCATGGAGACCACTTAGGTGGCTTAATTGGCTCTCTTTGACTTTAATAGCTGGGGTATACCTAAATGAGCTTTTTGTCTGGCTGCACATGGGGATGTATATCTTAACCTTTCGAAAGTTTGTCCTTGTGTAAACTGTTTCTTTTCATGATGCAAATGGAAAAAAGCAAGTTGGCCAGAAAAAAGAGATTCTGCCTTCTACACTTCACAAATATTTTTTTTTAGACTTGTCTTACATTTATGCCTCCTATTGATTCGGGGGTGATAAAACTATCATGAGAAAATAAAAATTATATATATGTCTACCTGAATTAAAATGATCCCTCCTCAAAGTATACATAATAAGGTTTAGTTTAGATACAAAATTTGAGCCAGTCTTTTGTAGCTTGTTTCTGTTGGTGTCTCTGCAATATCCCAAGCCAAACTGAATAACCCAGAAATTCCAAGGAAGTTTTAGAGCTGAAGCTGCAGCTGATGTCTAATCCTGTGTCCTCTGAGTCAGTAGCAGAAAACCCACTGACTTCAAAGGGTGAAAATTTCATACATGAACTTTATGGCTCTGAGCCATTTCTAATCAGAGAAACAAAACCCACCAGAAGGCTTATACAACATTCCCCAAAGACCTGTTTTGATGCAGTGAAGCACATAGAAATATTCTTAACCCTAGCATAACTTTGAACTTAGAGCATGGGTTTCAGGACTTGACAGAAAGTATCACAAGCTGTGATTATTAAGTCAGCTGTGGTTGGGGCTTCTCCCTCTTTATTTTTAAAGTCACTTGATTTTTATTATAAAGCACCAGAATGAGGTAGCCAGTTACACACAAGGAGAGCATCTTGTATCCTGGGGTGCTTGATTTCGGGTGCAGCCACCTCAGCTGGCTGGTCTGGCAGCTCCCCACCCTCTCCATCTCCAGGCTGGGGCTTTGCCTTCACACTTAGTGCCTGGGCACTAAGCTTTGCCAGTATTTGCCCTGAGCAGAAGACAGTTTACTGTTGTGCCTCTCAGGGATTTGCTGCTATCTTAAGTAAAGTTCTTTGTCCATATTTGGACAAATCCAGATTTGCTTGACAGTGCTTCAAAAGTTTTTGCTGTATAGCATTGCTTAGGTCAATGCTTTCCCCATAAATGGAGGCTTTGAGAGCTGAAAGGAACTGCCTGGTGCCTGCAAGTGCTTGTCCTTGAAGTCGAGGAGTGAGACTGAGGAGGAGTCAGAAGAGAAATCCCATTTGCTGCAGCTCTAAATAAACAGGTGATGAAACATGCACTGAAGTACCTGCTGTTGTGTTCCCTATCAGATTATTGATGATGATGATGAAGAAGAAGAGAAGAATGGAGTCCTGGCAGCAGTGACAAACAGTTGCAGTGCCCCTGACCATACGAACAAGGCCGATTCAAACGAAAGCAAACAAACCAGCAGTGACAGAAAAGGGGAGAGAAATCAACACAGTGGGTGTAGTTCAGCAATGTCAGTAATGAAAAGACTTTTCTGTATCTTTGACTGCTTCCATGTTAAAAACCCTTACCACATAGACAACTACGCCAGATTCTCTTTCCCGTTGTCATTCATCATAATTAATGTACTTTATTGGGTGTATTATTTGTATTTCTAAATATTTTATTTTGCAATATTAGTTTAAAGTTTAGAAAGAGGACATGGGAGGGTAAGTTGTGGAAGAATGGAGAAATTACATTTGGATAAAGGGATGTAAAAGGACATGCCACCTTCTCAAGTGTGTCTGAAAATTTTGTTAAGTCACTTTTATGCATTTAAATGTTTGTCATCCAAAACTGGCTTTGTATTAGTATGCATGTCCCAAACTACTTATCAAAGGCCAGTAAGTCCTTTTTTTAATATTTAATGCTCAACTTTGTAAAATCAGAGTTTTATTATACTTGTTTCTGAACTCCATTGAATAAATGTAAAAATGAAATGAAATGTTGTTTTCCTTTACTGCTTTCTGTGCTCAGTTCCTTCTAGTTTTGTCAATTATGCATACATTTTCCAGATTATATAAGAAAATGTTTAATTGCAGATCAAAGTGGTTTTGCTGTGTAGCAAGAAACAGTTCTGAAGACACGAGCTACCAACACAAACAAATAACCTGCTCATCTTTGTAAGGTCACAAATATGTATTAAGATCCCTCTACATCTTTAGACACAACTCCCATAGTCACCAGTGGCTTTTCTCAGCAAGTGCAGGGCAGACTACAGAAATGGACTGGAGCCAAAAGGTTTAAATCCAGAGAGATGTATTTCTCTGAGTGAGGATTTAGTTGTTCACCAATCCTTAATGGAAAATGGTAATTTATCCTGACATTTATGCTCTGTACTCTGCTCAGTCACAACTACCTGTGTAACTACTATGTAGAGGAAAAATTTGATATGCTTAATTTTCAGCTTAGTAAATCCCCTTGAACTACATGCAGTTAAAAAATTTTCCCATAAAGGTGGAAAACTTCTTGAATAGAAAAAAAACCCCTGTATGTGTGATAGCTCTTTAAGATAGGAGAAATTTTACACAGGTGAAATGATGACCCCCATGAGAGAATGGTTACAGGTGATGAAAAACCACAACAGTCTTTCCAAGTTGTTACTTCACTGACAGATGCTACAAGCCTGTCTCCTGCACTGCAAGCATGGGAAGTTGAAAGGTGCTTATTTTTATACCTTTTTCCTGACCATAATGTATGTATCTTTTGTATATATAGGTATAAATGTGTGCATGTGCTTTTATGCACTGTGTATTTCTGATGATCAGACTCACTGCACAGAGGCAAATGCATTGAAAAGCTCCCCTAACGTGGGTAGAGTTGGACACACCTGATCACCAGGGTGCTGCCTGTGAACAACATCATTCCATGAAGGAAGAAAGTGTAAAATACCAGTGTGAGACAGATTTGCCCTTGCTCCCATCTAAATCCATAAAAATCACAGCACACTGGTAGACAATTATTAGGTCACTAAAATCCCCTCTGTATTTTTATTTTCTAAGGGCTGATGTCTGAAAATGTCTTTCTCTGCTGTTACTAGTAATGCCTTTTGCAAAGCTTATTGGGACCATGCAACTTCAAGAACAGTCTAGTGGCTCTTGGTACCTTGTGGCTATTCTGGCTTTCATATGAAAGTAATTACATTCAAGAAATCAAATTAGGGCTGCTTGTGTTAATGAGCAACAATAACAATAAAAAAATCTATTCTTTCATTTAACATTCTGCTGCTGCATATTTAACCTGAAAGCCTTTATCAGGAACAGGCTGTATGACATTTTTTCTTGGAGGTGTAAAACTGGACTCTCAGTTTCCAATTCCAAAACTGGACTCTTTCCAATTCTTACTCCCATAAAATTCAGAGAAGACAAATATTAAATCTTTGTACTTTTCTTAAATTTGAAGTTTACATTGTTCCTGAATATTTTCAGTTTCCTGTCATGTTAACACTAAATTTGATTAACGTTAACTGCAAGCATAAAGTGTTTAGAGTTTTTTAGCTTCCAATTAATTTGGAGACAATTCACCTTAAATATTGTTTTTAAAAGCTGTTGAAAGCCTGAGAATTTTTATTGACAATGCACTAGCTGAAAACAGGGTCTGTTTCTCCACTGATGTGCTAATTTTAAGTAGTGTTATACAATGAAGTCCCCCATGTTTTCATGAAAGAATTGACTGCACAGCCAGATTATTCATTATTTTGCTTTGCATAATTCTGCATTAATTGCTAATTTCAAAAATAAAAATGTGAATTTATTGTAAAAGATATTCCCAACGGATTTCCAGTGTGGTGTATGAAGAATGAAGAAGGTCATTTGAATTATCCTGTTCAAACACAGCTTCTGTCTCTAGAAACTCCCAAATCCCTTGGAGTTAGTTTTAAAGGCTCCCCTGAGTGAGGAGCATTCATGAACAATTCACTGAATGCTACAACTCAGAGGAAAGTTAGAGAGGGGGAAGCCTCCTTCAGTGCTAAGATCAGGGGCCAAAGTTGAGGCTGAGGGAATGAAAATTACATTGGTTTCATAGCTGATAAAAATACCTTGGACATCTGGCAACCGTTTTCTGGTTGACAGTTGAGTTTCTTGGTTTGATTTTAATGTTTTCCAATCAGACTCATAATTCAGAAATGTTGGAGTTTGAGACTTGAGGCAGATGTGCAGTGAGGGACCCGAGGCAGGTGAAGGGGATTACAACAGGAGCTGATGATGCATCCTCCTGCAGTTTGCTTTGCTCCCAGCAGGACGTGCCCTGCTTTCCATGGATCTGAAAGCAGCAGCCAGCCTGAGGAATAACTTTCCTTCCTTTGGGCAATGTCTCCAAGCCTGGTCTTTTAATTGATTCAGCAGCCATCACATAGCTGTTTAAGCATTGTGCAGCCTAGAAAAACACTTTTACCTTAGTAAGATCTTTGATATTGTTTTCTTATTAAATGGAAAAGTATTATGAAAAGAAAATCCTATGCTGAGATATTTAATCAGATACAGTATTTTATTATTTTTTAGATTTAAGGCATTTGAAGGTATTCACACTTGCTACCTTTCCTCTTCATCAGTTATCTGGTGTTCTTCTGATTCACCTGTGTTCAGTTAAGTATCTCCTGCAGCCTGCCTACTGTGGTTCCAGTTGTGATACTTTGAGAGTATTTGAGATAGTTCACCTAAATCAAGAGGGAAATACTAAGGAAGGTGATATTTTAGATCAGGCATTCATTATCCCTCTCATAAGCTAAGAAGGCATTTTAAGTCACTATCAGATAATTTATTTTAAGACATGAACAACTAAATATCCCATCTGAATACTTGCCATCAGTCAACACATATGGCAAGCATAAGAGAAGAGCATCCATCTGTTGATCTGAGTACCCATTTTCAGCACAGTGGCCTTGTTTGGTAAGACTGCAACAGTAACTTAAAAATTTTTCCTGCTTTGTAAGCCTCATTGGGTTTTTGTGCTAATTTTAAGAGAACTGTCATGCCTTTTTCATGGAAAAATACATTAAAAAAAAGAACAAAAGGTGCCCCACGTTGTCACCCTGTAATTCAAAATGAAATTACCTAAAAAGATTATAGATTAAAGAAAGCCCACGTACAGTAAAACTGATGACAGAAAAACAGACCAAGAAATAGAGAGAGGTGAATGCGGTGCTTAGAGCCCTTGGCAGTGGCGTGGTGCAGCAGAGCTGGAACACCTCTCCCCGGGCAGCCTGGGGAGGTGCTGGGGAACTGGAGCTGCTGGAACAATTCACTCCGTGCAGCAGTAGATGGAGCTCATTAACTGCTCTTCATCACCGAACGAGCAAATGTGAACGGCAAATGCTGGTTAGGGAGGGCTCTAGGGGAAAGCTGCTACAAGCTGACATTTGTACGGTGGTAACTAGGTCAAGTTTGTAGTGGCAGATTAGTTAAGGTCAGGCAGGACAGCATTGTCAGGTGGACTATTTCTGACACTGAAGTTCAGGCTTCTCAAGCCCTGATTGTTGTTTCCACCATTTTAGCAGCTGAAATTCAACATATTCTGCCAGTCCACAGAGCAACTTCATGAATGCAAAACCTTGTGTTTAAAGCATGAACTTTCCAACCTTCTGTCAAGGTTTTCTCCTGCAGGTTATAATGTTTCAAATCAAAGCACCTCAATATTTCAAGGCAGGCAGAATAGTGGCTCTATTAACATTTTCCCTATAAAGATTTACGAATCCTAAATAGATGTTCTCAGGTAGTTCACTGGCACACTGCTAACAGTTTCACAAAGACCAAGATAATTTTAAAAGCCAGTTTCAGTCAAGAAAATTTCCCTTGAAAGAGGGCTGGTTGCAAAGGTTGGAAGATGAGCTGTGAGAGTCTTCTGGGTGGATTAATAAGTCCCTGCAAGAATAAGCCATCTCAACCTGAGAGCTGAAAACTAGAGTGAATTCTTCTTGTAGAGTAGTGGGTGCTTGACAGTGCTTAAAACAGCTAAGCTGGACATAATTTCAAACTCTGTAATGGATTTGCCATCACTTTTTCTATAACTTTATAATTCAAACCAGGGGTCCACTTTTATAGTATTGCCAAATTCAGCTTTTCATCATTTTCCATCTGGAGACATCTTTCTTCCTGGTCCCATCTGACTGTCAAACTTTCCATCCTCAGAAAGGATAAGGGGGTATTTGGGGGCATTTCAGTCTCATGTTGTGAGTTTACTCATAAAATTTGGGTTCTGGGTTTCTTTCCAAATTGGAATGGACCCTATTTTCCTATTCCAGATCAAACACAGACAAAACTGTCGAAGACAAGAAACCCCAGAAGATTTTAGCACCATCACATGTGTGCACAAACCATGACCCTGATTCTTTTTGAAATTCTGCTCTGAAGTTTAATCCAGATTTAACCACTGGATAACTTCACCTGTAAAAACACACAAATATCTCCACTACTGTTGTTTTCCTTGCTGTAGCAGGTAGGTTTGGAACCTAGACAGTGAAAGGGTTTGATGGTAGCTTTATTTGATTTCTCCTAAAGGCAAGGATTTTAGTCTTTCTGTTTTAAAATCAGATCAGAAATGGATTTAGAATAGCAGCTCTGGTTCTAGTTGGGGCTTGGCCACTTTGGATGCAGAACAAGCTGACAAAATTAGAAAAAATTATCATGAGAGTATAAAATGGAGTTCAATCCTGAATTACATGTTGACATCCTCAGCTTGTTAGTGTCCCTGGTCCTCATGTTAAAGTTATGGGTGTTGCATCTCAGGAACAGTACCAAACATGTGAGATTGGCCATGGGCAAAGCTGGCATTGCATGCACTCATGTATTCTTGGAAAAGAGAGAAGAAGGGATTGTCTCCTCCTTTTCTATGTCCCAGTTTTGTTATTTATCGAGCACCTGCTTGGAAAGAGTGCCAGTACAAGGTGACCAAAAATGCTGCATTAATCTCTTCTACAGGAACCATCTGTTCATTAGGGGCATTTGAATGCTGATCCATTTGACTCATGTGCTGGACCATGCTGTGCATGTTTATAAGTCAGTCCTAATCAAAGTGCTTTCCATTCACAGTGTATTTTGGATATCTAATGAATACAACTGCCATTTTTGGGGGGTTTTTTGGGGTTTTTTTTGGTGGTGTTTCCATGCTTGTGAAGAAAAGATCTGTAGGAAAAGCTTCCACCCTATGCTCAATATGAGTTGCCTGCAGGGGTCCAATCCAATCCTTGCTTACCTTGATAACCCTTAAGTGCATTTTGGAGAACAGAACTGACTGTGTTGACCTCAAAATAATAATATAGCAGATTAAGTCTGAAAAAGTTTTTTAACTAGGCAAATATAAATGAAACCTCGCTCTCTGCTTCTTTATCAGGAAGATAAGATATTGAGCATTATTTTATCTTTCCCTTTTATCACCTTTGTTTAAGCATTGGGCTCAAGTATCATTACTTTTTGAGGTTCTTTCATAATGAAAGATTCTGAGAGCCTTGTAAATTTTTTTTATTAAAAGAAAAAACTAAAGTATGATGTGCAAATAACTATAAACTTTGAAGTCTGAGGCTTCCTATGCCCCAGGATAATTTTAATTCTACTGAACATCCTTTTCATATAGTGCTAGTCCACATTTTGTGAAGCCTGATAATGGGAACTGATAGCTCTGGAGACTTCCATAATTTCCATACAGGACTCCTTAGGGATGCCAACTACCTGGCTGACCCTGCACCATTTCAAACCCACATATTCTTACATATGCCGTTTTCTTATTTCAGGTGTTACAAATGGCCAGACTAAAAAATGCAAATTCCTTATTCTGTTGCTGTCCTTACCAGCACATTCCAGATGCTGGGTAATGGTAAATATTTTCTTTGGTTGATCATTCCTACTATACAGCTCCAGCTGGTATTCTGTCATCTTTAAGGCCCGTAAAAAGCCAAAAGGAAGAAGAGCCAGCTCCTTTAATTCTACTCTAATAACCTGAATTCCCAATTTCTAAATTATCACTTCTGGGCCAGTAACTCAAAGTTGCATTTGCCTTGGGTTGCCACACATTACCTTTTAAGGGGACTTGGACAGTGCCTGACCCTTTGTTTCACAGCCCAGCTGCAGGTTTCTGTTTCTGTAAGCAAGTGCCCACAATAGCCTGAGCTGGATTTCATTCCTGTCAGACACCTGGAATTACAACACAGCTCTTTACCAGCAGGATCAAAAGCTGTTCCTGGATGTTTTGCATGTCTGCACATGCCTTTTTTCCAGCTCTAGCATTTCCCTTCCCAGAAGGCTCTACATTGTTCTGTGATAATGTCAGGTCTCCAGATGCACTGCCATGCTGTACTAAAGATGACAGACGAACAAGCCAAAATCATCAATTTTAATGATATTTCAGCATCATCCTGGTCCTGTGTCATTCCTGTGTATGCTTCAGCCATCAATCTATGTTTGTCTAAAGTGGTTCATGCCAGAACTTTAAATGTGGAGAAAGCTGCAGCAGCCAATTTATTGTATTTTGACAAGGACAAGCCTCATCTGGCAATCCAGTGAGGCTGAGTGCATCTGGTTAATAGTGCATCCACTTTCTCAGATCCAAATTGCTCCGTTAGTTTTCATGACCCTCTTATCTCTGTGCTGTCTCTATCCACCCCGATTTCCTTATCACATAATAGGATTGTGCCTGTATCTTCCAATTTCATTTCTATTGGATTCCAATCTGTGTGATGCTGGGAGCGTGTGCTGGTCCATCAGCCTCTCCTGCTGAGATGGGATCACTCACCCTGAAATGCCTCATCTGCACTGCAGGGAGCTACTGGCATGGCTGATCACTCCCTTTGCCTCTTTGGGCTTCACTTCTGGTTTGAATCACTCCCTACACCAAGGGGAACCACTCTCCACACCTCTGCCTATCAAGGGCTCTCTAGTGAAAATCTTCAGAGAATTAATCCAAGTTAGATGTCTCAATATATATCTGCCCACTAGTCCATACTAGCTAATTTTTTGAACCTACTGTTTTATTTTTATGAAATATCATAAAGGGACAGAAATCTCAGAGACACGACATTCCTACAGGATTTATGTAAATAGATGTCCAGGTCAGAGAGACACCTGAGAAGTGCCCACTGAGCAAAACACTGCAGCAAGAGCTGGAGTCTTTTTAAATCCCAGAGAATACACACTGAAGAGGGCACATCGAAACGTCTCGAAGGCAGAACAAGCTTCAGTCCCAATTTACATCTTCCAGACGTGAGAGTCAATCAACACCTAACCAAAAATCTGGAGAAAATCAAGCTTCATTAGCTCTAATATTCATGAGTCACTTCTCTCCTCCACTCCTCAGAGACTGAAAGTGAGGTACAAGGTCAGAGGGAATGCTCTCTTTCCTTTTTTTCCCTCTGAATTGCAGTGGAGTTTAGAATTTACTTCTTCAGCTTGGTCTTTTGAGAATACCATGAAAACAGTGCTGGTACAGCTATAGAAAAATATTTATGTCCCTAATATTCCTCTTGCTCTTACTTTCCCCCCATCCTCTGCTCCTTCTTTCATCTTTATAAATCTTTGTAAACACGCTCTTCTAGAATCAGATTTTTTTTTTTACCTGAATTTAAATCTCTCTTGGTGGCATGAATTAGACAAAAAGCCTGTCCCTTGCACCTCTGGCCCTGGGTGGCCTTATGGAAATCAAACTGGAAAATACAAGGGAGAAGAGTTAGTGGAAGAACTGGCTTCAAGTTTGCACAATTTAAAAAAAAAAAAAAGAACAACTAAAGTAAAAATATCAGTTGGTAGCTGAAACAAATTTATTGTATTCATCTCCTGAGCAGATGATGTATTTGTGATTCTGATAAAGAGCAGGTCAGTGGAATTTTACAACTTATGCAGAAGGTATTTTACCTAGAACTTGAAGAACAAAGTAGTGATCAGAAGAGGGTGCTCTCAGCTTATGTTCTTTTGGTTCTGTTTTGAACATTTTGGTAGAATTCAGCAGAATTTTCTCCTCTCTTTGTTGACATTAATAAAAGGTCTCTTTGTAATATATTTTCTGGGATTTTTCACTAAATAGATTGCTCTTCTTACTGCACCATGTGCAAAATACGAGCTCAAGGTTTTGATTCCAGATTTTTCTCTGTGTTTTAGAAAGCTTTCTGTAGTATTGGCTGAAGTCATTTCACAATGAGCTTTGTGTCTGGGCTCCCACTATTTTGTATGTTAAGTTTATGTTCTCAATCTGTTGAAGTTAGCATTTACAGGAACTGATTTCCTAGCACCTATGACTGAGTGCTGGAAAACTTAAAAAATTGCAAGAACAGCAATTTATTCCAATATCAGTTGCATTTTTAACCAGGCATGAAAAATACCCAATAATATATAGCTTCAATGATCAATTTCCAATGATTGAAACATCCCCCATGTCTAAGTATTCACAAAAAAATTTATTAGTTGATCTTTAGACAAGAATTTAATAAAAACTTAGTGCTGCCAATGAGATTTTTAGCAAAGCATTTGATCACAGAGTTCACTTCAGGGAGCATGATATATCAGAAAATACCTGACATTTGTAAAGTTTTATTAAAGCAGTGCTGATATCATGGATAAAAATAAGCCTTTTAAAAGTTAGTTGATATATGGGTGCAGTTTTTCCATTTTTTGGATCACCAGTCTTTAAAGGTGATGAAACTGTGCTGTGCATGCAGCACTAGAACGCAGAATAAGTGATGGTTATACTCCTGGATGTTTGCAGACTCTTTCCTTGTCTGAAGTGGTGAAGCACAGGGTAAATTCAGGCAGAAGGAAGGCATTGTCTTTTAGTTGGTGCAATGCAGCATCTAGCTCTGGTCCAGCCTGCTCATGGAAGAAATCTCTCTGACTCTGATTCCCCACTATTGCACTTTTTCTAGAACTTGTGTGGCCATCTTTTATCAGCACATACCAAAACTGCCTGGAGGGGGAGAGTCGTGCTTCTTGTATTGAACAGCAGTGATTGGGATGGATTGCAAAAGGATTCTCACTCTTTGTGCCTGTGTAAATGTATTTATCTATGTCTAATGTGCCTGTGTACATGTATCTATATATGTCTGTACATGAGTTGTACAAATTTGTCCTGAAAAGGCACGATTTTATTAATGGATTCCTTCTGCACTTTAGACACTGCTTTTTAATTTTGTGCATCAATGGTCAGGTCAAACATCAAACCAAGTAATAAACAGGGCTCCTGCAGGTCCATGTGCAGAGAGGGGCTCCTCATCAGAGTGGCCTTTTGGAAAAAAGTTGAGAAGGTGAGCAGAGGGAAAAACGGCATCCCTGCCTCACCATGTCTGTTTTCATGTGGGGAAAAATGGCTCATGTTTGCTAGGACTCTGATTAAGGAAAACCTGTCTTCCACCATTTTAGACATAGGTTTACACTTTCAATTTCTTACAGAAGAAAGGGATGAAATCAAAGTTAGAAAACACACAAAAAAGATCAGTTTTCTCATGTACAGTTTATCTGAAAGCACCATGTTACAAGGAAGTAAGGTGTCACTGCTATTCTAAGGATTTCCATCCAGGTCCCTGCTGTCCCTGCACTCCTCAACATGACAGGTAAAAAATGAAGGAACCCTGGGCAGCCCTGTCCCAGCTGTCAGGAGAGAAGCTCATTTCTGGCCTCATATGTTTAGTTATAGCGTGGGATCCAAAGGTGTAATAGAGAATAAAAGATGAATTATTTGATATCCAAAACATACTGAAGGAGTGGAGTCAGAGAGCACAGGTCACCCTTGCAGCTGCTTAGGCTGGGAGAGTGTCTGGAGGGTCAGCAAGGAGTGTGCATTAAGGAGTCCTAGGAAAAAGCAGAGACAGAGCCAGCAGGTCAGCAGCAAGCCAGCAGAGACAGAAAGGCCACATACACCCTCTAATCACACTGATTGTGAAAGAGACACTAAAATGTGGAAAGAAATTGCAGAGGGATGTTCACAAAATCACAGCTGACCTCTCTGAGACTTGGACGGGGAGCATAGCTATAAATGATCTGCACTGCAGCTAAAACACTGCATTGCAGACAGGAGAACAGTTTTGCCCTTAAGATCTAGCAAGTATTACAGATACAAATGTGTGTAAAGCATGACCTGAGAGCTGGTAACATGCTGCTTCCTTTGCTGCCTGGCAAATGCAGTCGGGTTTGGCTGAGGGAAAAAATGATGTTAGCAACAATCTCTCAGTTTCTAAATGCCTGGAGG
The DNA here is from genome assembly GCF_027477595.1 of Haemorhous mexicanus. Taxonomy (NCBI): domain Eukaryota; kingdom Metazoa; phylum Chordata; class Aves; order Passeriformes; family Fringillidae; genus Haemorhous; species Haemorhous mexicanus. Next base: position 28,262,293 of record NC_082347.1, on the reverse strand, counting down.
AAAACTGGCAGAAGTGTAATGAGAGCTCTATAAAATGACACTTTGAAAAGTATCAATCTATTTCACCTATTTCCAAGAGAACTTTCTACCTAAAATGGGGCTACTGCAGTAAGAAAGGGGAGAGACAATCCCATCCCAGAACACCACAATTTCCTTGTCTGATTGCCTTTGCATTTGTTGAGGTGTAAGATGAACAAAAGAGGAGTCTGAAGGTTTGATTTTCTATAGATTTTACTTCCCACTGACAAACCAGCAAAAGGAGCACTGTAGTGTCACAGAGCACTGGCTTGAGATTTTCTGAGACTTCAGTGACAGTCCCAGCTCTGTTGGTGTCCTTTACATTTCACATAAAAGAGATCTGTCTAATAAACCAAACTATTGTCAGCACTTACATATTACTCTTTAATTAAGAGAACAGATTTTGAGTAGGACTTTGGGCATCCTACTCTCCTGGATTACAGAAAAGGGAGGAGCACTGGATTTTGGGATATCCTCCCATCCTCCTTTCTTTGTCTCTATGATGACCTTTATTGTCAGGGCAAGGGCAGGCACAAAGACATGTGATAAGTCATATACTGAAGATAATTTTCAATATTTCTTAATAGAAAAAGGTAATAATCCGAAGCAGACAGTTTGTCCTTATGAGCTCTGAATCACAGCTTTTTGGATGTGTATGGCTAACAAACATGAGTATATACTACATAAAATAATTATATGCAAACTATTATGCAATAGAAAGCTACCTTGTTTTTAAGGCAAGTTTAAATGAAATGTTCCAAAAATCTCTAGTTTTTCTACTTCAGTGGAAAGAGATGATTGCTTTTCACAAGAAGTCATCATAACATTTTCTCTGTTTGATGCCTCAGCCTGCAAGAGTGATCTGAATCATTTCACTACTGAAAATATCAAAGAGCAATGGGTTGTTTTTTATAGGTCACAACAAAGAATTTATATTCAATGTTTCTGTCTTGGTTTGTCTTTAACTGCACCAGCACAACCAGAGCTAGCAAACGAACTGTAAATAGTTTCTCCTCTAGCTCCACTATCTGAGGGAACAAGAAGCTGTAAATTGCTATGGATGTGCATATTTTTGAATATTCTCTTTTTTGTTTTGGCTTGTATTCTTATTTTGGCTGTCCCTGAAAGCCTGAGCTGATTACAGGTACAATGTAGATCTCTATTTGTTGGCAATTGCTATTCAGCTAATGATTTAATCTCCTGAAAGTTTTGAATAGCTTTTATTGTTTACTGCTAAATATTTTTACTATTCATAAAGAGCCAGGCTCTGAAAGCTGTTGCTAAGCCAACTTGCCTCCAATGATTTGCAATGATTTGACATTAAAAGAAAGGACCACTAGTGTATGCACTTCCTGGATTCGACTTTTCAACCAATTCTTAATCACCTGCTTCTGAGTGACAACCACTTTTCTGCAGGTGGGGTATCAGCACAACAGCTAGAATGTCTCCTGCTGCTTTGAATAGCCTGCACGAGGGCTCACCCGGGCAATTTTGGACCTCTGAGGAGAATGTAAGCAAGAAAAATACAGAAATCCTGAATAGACTTCAGACTATCATATATGTTTAAAAAAAATCAGGGTGGGTTTCTGCAATAAAACTAAAAGCAAAGGGTATATGACTGATTATGCCCCTTTTACACCTTGTTGGTAAAGTCTTGTTGCGATTCAGCTCAGATTTTTTAAATTAGGGAAAATGAAACTAAAAACAGCAGCAGCTAGGTCTGCATTCATAACAAGCATTTGTAAATGCTGATTTTCTTTTCTCCAATGACAATAAAAAATGCAATGCATGTTTTACAGTTAAAGTTCATTTGTGCATAAAGAACCACAAAGTTATTTCCTCATTGCAATGACTGTAATTGTATTGCTTCAGATAACCCACAGACATTTCTATAGGACAGAGAACTATTCAGTACCATGTGAATTCAATCCTTTTCAGAGTTATCACAGCTGGAGGATAGGGAATAAATGACTGAATGAAGGTTTGCAAAATCCTGCTCTACACTGACACAGAGATTGCAGCTATTCATGGGATTGTTTTGGGGATCTCTTCATCAGTAAGTTATTTTGTCTATGGAACTTTCCAACAGTCCTGTATTTAACAATACATATGTCATTTTTTCACATTTGAGATCTTTTTAAGATGTATGTTTTTAACGCTGACTTTTCAAAGACTTAAAAAGCTCTATGTGATGCACTTTGGGGAATTCTGTCGAAGTAGAGGATTGAAGGCTGATTCCTGTGCTTAGATTTGAAGATGAACAGTAATGGAACTTTAAAATGTACTTTCTGCCCACATGCAAATGTTCCTGAAATCCTGCAACTGAGAGAACTGAGCCTGAGTCTATTGCCAGGTTAAAGAAGTAAAGTGCTACCTTGCTGGTTTAGTTTGCTAGTAAAACCAGTATCTAATACTGATAATGCCTCTGGAAGTACAGAGTTAAAATTTAAAGAGTTTGAAAAGAAGCCATTCAGCTGTTATCACTGTTTGAGACCCTACAGAATTAAGATTATTGAGCTATATTTAATCTTTCCAAATATGGCAAAAAGACTTTTAATTACGTTTATGTATTGGCTACCAATCTCCAGTTCTTTCCTCTCCCTTTCTTCAACCCTGATATATGAGTTGCATGTGAGTTGAATGGAAAATGAACCATTAGAATAAAGGTTGTTTTTTTTTTTTTCAACTTTATTTTTATCAAGGGAAGTAATTTCTGTGATCAGGTGTGAAGCAGGACCTGAAGCCTTGTAGCTAACATCTGAGAAAAGGCCTGTGGAAAGATGGGATTGTTGTTGAGTGCAGCCCTCTCCCTGACCACTTAGTTAGCTGCAGTGTAACATGCATCCATCTCCAAACTTGAACTTACCAAATGGGATCAATTGCATACAATCCATAGTTGTTTGTTGTTGGTAGGGGTTTATTTATGTTTTAATACTGTAAATTGAATAATTAACAACAAAAAGTATTAAACTGTCAATATTGAAACTCAGAGAAAAATATCACCTGCTTCTGCAGCTTGTCATTTGGAAAAAATAACACATGATCCTCTAACCAAGCAGCATAACAAAAATTATAAATCAGTTAGACTGAAATCCCCACAGCATCCTCTTTCTCTCAGCCTTTCCCCAAGACTTACAGTCGTGAGATGTCTGCCAGAGAAGTAACACAAAATGCTCCAACACAAATAAACAAAATACAGTTATTCTGCCTAAAAGTTCAGATATGTTTTTCTTCTTAAGTACAGCTCTGATGTGTGTGTGTGTACATATATATATATATATATATATACATATATATATATAATTTTTTTTTTGTTTGTTTTGGCTCTATACTTCTTAATTGTCTTCATTTTGTGTTATCTCCCTGCTTTTTTGCTTTATCCAGCTAGGGAAAGCTTCAAGGAAAGGAAAGAAAGGGCCTATGCAATTCAGTCCCAGACCACAAGTATCCCTGCAATATCTTTCCATAGGCCTTTTCTCAGATGTTAGCTAGAAGGTTTTTGGCCTTGCTGCACACCTTCCTGTGCTTAGATGCTTTATTTAAAGATGAACAGTAATGTGAGTTTAAAATGTACTTTCTGCCCACATGCAAATATTTCTCCATTTTGGTGTTAAGAGGACCCTTCCTATGGGGTGTTCACTGCATTCTACTTAAATAATCCCCTAATGTATGTGGCTCAGTGTATTTACTGAGCTGGTGTAGATCATAGTCTTAATTGAAAACCACTGAGCTCAATAACATTCCAAAAAAATGTCAATAGTCTGCCTTATTATATCACAATCTTTTCAAATATTGTTTCTCAAGTAATTTGAAAGTTAGTCACAGGACACAGTAAATAGCAATTTGAAGAAAAATCTGACTGATTATGTCTAGATCCATGTTGTTTGCAGACCAAGTACCTGATTAATTTTCCAATGGAGGTAATGAAACATTTTTGTTTGACTTCAGTTGAAGTTTTGTCAGACTCTCAAGCCTCCAGGTAAATTAACCAATGGGAAAAGAGTGTGTTAATGTGTGTGAGCAAACTCTTGCCGAAACTTCTTAGGATCTGAAATGTCTGCAACAAACAGATGTTACTAAATATGTCTGATGTACAGATCAGGTTTTAATTGTTTTCCAGATGGATAGCAGTGATTTGAGAACATAAATTTGAACATCCTTCAGTATTTAGGGAGATGTTTTTTTCCACTACTTGTAATTTGCGTATTGAGTTACAAATGATGGCAGTCAGGAGTGAGAGTAGCACAACATTTTCCTGATCTGAAACCTGTTTTAGTAGTAATGAGGTTTGTAAAACAAGACTAGGCATGTGAGGATTACCTACTAATTGCATCTAAACACAACTGAGGAAGATGGGCTTAGCACCATTTTTGCCCATGTGCAGAGACTGGCATGAGGACAACCCTACTGTAAATTATTCTGCATGCCCTGAAGACTTCCATGCATGGCTTGCTCTGAATTTATTCCCCAAATGCACCTCTGAATGTGAAATGTTCTCAACAGAGAGCCTCATAGACCTGGGTTTATCACTTTTTAATTATGGCACATGAATCTGTGGACATGGAGAGTGAGTGCTACACATCCCACTGGTTCTGAAACTCTTTTGTTGTCTGTCTTTTACCCGATTTTATTAGTAGTAGTTGAAATACTACTTATCATTCTTACATACTCAGCTTCTGTCATTCTTTGCCTCTGTGCCAAAAGAAATAGTTGTTTTTTATCCCAGTATTGTGTTCCACTGCTAAGTGTCTGTTAGTCTCCAAATGCTAATTAACTCACAGAGGAAATCAGACCTGTGAGGCATTTTTTCAATTTTGATAGACATTGGGAAGTAGCATTTGGGCAACTCTGCATGTGTAACTGAAGATAAAGCAAAAGCTTTCTAACTGAGCATCTAGAGGAAGTGTATATTCCTGCCTGCTTGAGCTTGGAACATATGAAATCTTTCCATTTCTTGGACCTGCTCAGGCTGGCAGAAATATCATTAAGGCAAAGTTTCACATTAATTCCTTGGATTTAGCCTTTGGAACTTGAAAAGGATGAGCCAAAATGCAGTGATGTTTGCTGCTGGATTGGAAAATCCAGGTAGCCTTGCATCAAAAGGTGAGGGGATATGAGCTAAGGCACCCCTTTGAGAGTCTGCACATCCATAGGTTTAACACATTCTCTCTTCTGCAATTAGACATGAACATCTAATTATAGCATGTTTCATAGATATATGATCCTCATGAAATAATTTAGAGACTCTCAAAATATTTTAATAACCTGCCATAATCAAAAATAAGAACTTGAAAATTTGGCAGAATTGGCTAACTTCTGGTTTTCCTAAATGACCACTGTCTTGATGGCTTTATGTGGTGTGGGTACTAATCATGTTTGTGATGTCATTCAGTTCAATGGGACATTACCCCCTAGGTCTGTGGGTTTTCACATGGCATTACTGTTCAGCTTTCCTGCAAAGGAGTCCACAATGGGTGCTCTGCACGCAGCCCATCATCAGTGCTTACAAAGGCTTGCAGGAATCCAGCTCAGAGCTCAGTCTCCGAGTGATTCACTGTTGTGTGCCCATAAGGAGGACTCAAGGCATCGTGTCACTTCTCCTCTAGCTGGACTATTTCACATGCAGACCAAAAATGCTATTTGCAGTGTGCTTAAACACCAGCCTGCAGGGTGTGTGTGGTCTTTAGGAGCAGGTACAATTGATTCACACTGAAAAGTGAGATTTTAGCCTATAATGCTCATGATGAATTCATTACAGAATAATTGCAGACGTGTTATTTTCTTTTTGCATTATGGAATCCCTACCGTGTTTGGTCAGAAACTTTATTGAGAAGACACCAGAATCTACTATGGTTTTCCCATTTTCAAGAAAGGCAATGATAGCACATCACAGGATGTCCTTGGGCCTCAGTGAGTGAATTCAGAATCCCTGAAATGATTACTTTTTATCTCTACTTTAAAGGACAGAGTAAAAATAAGCTATGAAATCTCTTTTCTATTTACATATACAACAGATTATCATACATAGGAGTACTCATACCAGTACAACCTAATGAATTTACAGAATCACTTTGTTTTTTTAAGTATACTACTGATAAATTTTAAAGATAAGGTTAATTTCAAGGACATGTATAAATTTGTTTTAATGCTGAGGTATGACTTTAAATCCATAAATCTGGGAAAAATTTACCCAGCACTTGGTGTCTATAATTTTCCACAAATTAGCTGACACAGGAGTATAGTTAATGTGGGTGGAAAGAAGATGTCACAGAGTTTCTCTCCTTAAAATATTTCCACTATCTCAAATAACCTTCTGTTTGTTACTGGGCAGTCACAGCAGTGCTGCTGAAGTTTATCTGTGCCTTGAGGCCCACAGAAAATGCCTGATAAAGATAAGAATAACCCAAAATATCTTCATGTTGTGTCCTCATACGTTGTTTTTCTTCCTCAATTCTACTCTCTCAACAAAAAAGACAAAGTCACATGTGTGATAAATCCATAAATATAAAGCACCCACCCCTTGTGCACTTGCCTGTTGGTGCTATTTCAGGTCTGGTTGTCCACATAACTAAAGTTCAAGCTGCAGATACTCAGTTCAATTCCTATACAAAGCACAGAATTTTTTTTTTCACAGTGAGCTTCTTGTACAGTGTTAGAGTTCTATGTTATTTTTATTTGGCAGGATTCTGTGGAGCTGTTGTTTCCTTGTTATTGGTCTCATTAGCCATTCAGAGAGGCACCTGTTTTACTGCACTATCCCCCCCCCCTGTCAAATACAAACCCATAAACTGTCCTGCATTAGTTGTTTTTTTTTAAAACTTTATCTTCAATACAAAGTTTACAGTCAATATTAATTAATTTTATTGCACATACATCAGAAGGACAGGTAATTCTGATTAAAAAAATCTCCTAATTTAAAGGAAAATATTTATTATATTTGTATTTAATTACAGCAGCCATAAAAATATATTTAGGAATTGTGTATAAAATGTAAGTGGCATAAATCTTTTGGTTTGCAATGGGTTCTTGTTACTTGATACCATCAGTTTCTGAAACAGGCAAGCTTTTCAGAGGTAGCAAACACATTTAACTCTGTCCCTGTCCAGAATGTTGCAGACCAAAGCCAGAGCTCCTGCACCCCCATGGCACCGGGCTGTGTGACACAGCCTGGTGTGACCTGTCTGCTCCCTCCTCTCCTTGCTGGCTGTGCTGTCAGCTGCCAGAATCAGAGCAACGGGGCCATACTTCCTCCTATTTTTATTCTATTTTAATTGAGTTTAGAAGCTGAAAACCAAAAATCCAGCCCCAGGTGACCAAAGTATTTTCATGAACCTCCATTACCATAGCTGAGAATGCCTGCTGAGGACACATATCAGTCATCATTCTGCTCCCTTGGTTTGCATTGCTTGATGCTGCTGCTTTGTCTTGCTGGTTTTTTAACTCATGATATATTCAGTAAAGGTTTGCCTTGCAACAGTTCTGAGCCCAGGTATTTTCAACAAGCTTTCTTGGCCTGAGCATCCCCAAGCCCAGAGTACATCACAGAGTCCTTGCTGAGAAATGACTCATGTTATTTAGTTTAGCCTCAGCAGACTTTATTATGGTTTTACTTGCCTTGTTCAGATACAAGTACTTTTCCCCACTGAATTACTATTACTGTTCTTCACACTTTTATAGGTCCAGTGAGGACTAGGTACCTTGCACCAGAGGCTGAGGGACAAGTACTAAAATCCCACAGCATAAAACTATCTTGCAATGCAATGAGGATTTCCACAAAAAATGTCAGTGCAATGAGGATTTCCACAAAAATTCCTTTCCCAAAAGAAAAGAGAGACTAATTCTGGTCAGAGTGCAGCAAAATGGGAAGTTAGTGCAGACCAAAGCTTTAGACAGATCAGAGTGGCCTAATTAAGATATCTATTGTTCATGTGCTCACATCAATTATGGGAATCTTGCAAAACAAATATGCAACAAATCTGTTTTTTGAATTATGCTGATATGAAGTGAGACCATGAGGGATGGGAGGAAAAGGGTATGTGCTTTACAGATGGAAGGCTAGAGAGAAAATGAAAAGTCCCTTGCTGGATTAAGTTTCCAATGGCTAACATTTTATATCCGGAGCCAGATTATCAAGTGAGATCTCTGCCCTGGGAGAGTTTCTGCCCACAAAGCCCACCCACTCACAAGAACTGCTTAATATGTAAAAGTCAGCTGAAGTCTCTGGCTGTTGCTGGTACACAGAGCAAACCTGTAAGTCTTCCTGTCATCTGTGATTTTAATCTGCAATGTAATATCAACCACTCAGCTAAACCCATGCACTCAGAATATCACTTTGTCAGATACTGCTGAGTTATAGCAGAGACAGAAATTAAACAAGCCCACAGCTTATTTCACTACTTTCTCCATCTAGAAATAACAGACCATTATTTTGTGTTAAGTACAGACACAGTACCCTGGACTTCATATTTACAATAAAATCAGAAATACTTTTCTGGAAAGAGCTTGAAAATAGTTTAACTTTAAGAGATTATAGGACAGCTCTGTTCTTCTTCAAAAGAAGACAGAATAATAAACAGACATAACTCCTCTTTCACAAACACACTCACTATAATTTCTAAGCTCTGTTGCTGGAACAATTCCTATTCTATTTCCAGCATCCCAAAGAGCAATGACACACAGCACTCACTACAATGCTCCTTACATCAGAAATAAAAGGAACAAGAGCAAAATGAAAGTGAACATGGACAGACTTTCCATTACTCCCATTTTCTAAAGTAAACCATTTTTCTCTCTTATGATCTGCCCCTGCACATAGCTGGTAGATGAATGCTTCCCCTTACTTTAGATGAACCATCTGTGTCAGTAAGGCTTGCAAGAGAGAGCTCTATTCAGCAGCTAAGAACTACTGCTGGCTAAAAAATAGAAGTGGCTTTCACAAGCTATTTTTTAAAAAAATTCTTTATTTTCATTATATTTTGGAGCCTTACATATTTTACTCCATACATTGTAAAAATGATTTTCACTCTTGTCAGCTCTAAGAATTATTGAAGGTGAATTGTCAAACATCTAGCCTTGAAAAAGGTGTTAGAGTGTCAACATTTTTGAATTTCCTGTACTCTGCAGGGCTTCTGGAAGAATTAGAAATTTTATCTTGATGTTCTAAATATTCAGGTTTGGCCTAGGCTTCACTGTTTTATATTACATGGTTTCACTGTATCCAGATAATTTGCGATGTTTTAATGTGCATCCTTATTTCAGAAGAATTTAAGACTCGAGCACTAAACTGATAATTGGATTGTTCCTTTTAGTGCACTAAACACATCCTCATCTGGCCTGCTTTACAGTCAGTGCACTATGGATGATATTGTCTCAGTACAAGACTCGCCCTGTCTTGTCTTCCTGATTAATTAGAAACAGATTGTAGCCTGAGCTTTGACTGGTGGAAAGTGATTGTTACACAGCCAGGGACAAATTATTTTCCCACAGAGCCACTCCAGTATTCTAAAGCCAAGTTTAAAAATATCACAGCATTTTAATATTTACATTCATTGCTCAAAAAAAAATGAACACATGGAAGAATCTGTAAGATACAGTATTACAACTGTCATTGTTCATTTTATGGCACAGTGCAGAAGTTGATCTAATTCTTCAGTTGTTACAAAAAACTGGTTGAGGGGCCAAATTCTTGCAGCATCTGTGTATAACTATCCAGTACAAAATTGGCAGCGAAATGCAGTTATACAGGCAGGAAGCTGTTTATCCTCTGTTATTTTCTGTATGGTGTCCTATACCATGCTTGGGCTCATAACTTTAGAAGATCCTTTCTGAGCCACAATGAGGGGGGTGTGAAAAATCCAGCATGCCCACTTCTGTCTTATGTTGTTCGTTCACTGAGTGCCTCCCCAGGGGAAGAAAAGTTTGTAAGAGTTTTTCATTTTGGTTTTACTTCCTCTTGTTGTTATTTTTTCTGTTTATGTTTATTTGTACTACAGAAGCAGACGCATAAGAAATGTTCCAACCTGTCTCTGCTCTGTCCTTCCTTCCTGGGAGCAATTATCCTGCAGCCCAGAGTAGCTCCTTTTCTGGCCTGTTTTCCTTGGAGGAGACTGAAATCTGAGCTTCAGTGTACTGAGTTGCATGAAGACAGAGGAGCAAAGCTTTATCTTAAATCTTTCTTCCTATATAATATCTAGATATTTCCTTCCAATAACTAAAGGAGGATTATAGGAAAGACAGGGACAGATTTTTAATATGGCCTGCTGAAATAGGACCAAGGATAATGGTGTTAAACTAAAAAGGGCAGATCCAGACTAGATAAAAGGAAGAAATTTTTTTTATGAGAAGAGCGGTGAAACCTTGGCAAGGTTGCCCAGAGAGGTGGTGGGTGCTCCATCCTTGGAAAAATTCAAGGCTGGACTAGAGGATGCTCTGAGCTGGACTCCCTTCCTTGCCTGGGAAGCAAGGGAGTACAAGCAGGGCAAGCAGAGAGCAAAGCACACAGTGGGAGTATCACAGCAGAGACAAAGCAGCAGAGACAAAGCAACGTGCAGAGGAAGAAAGTGCCCTGGGATCATATGGGTTGCACACACCTATAGGGATCCTTGTTTATTTTTTCTTCACAAGAAAAAAGACAAATCAGCTTCCTCAAACTAAACTCAAATAGATGTGCTGGCTCCTGGGCATAATGGGAATGGGCCTAGGGTTTAGATGTTCAGTGAAAAATTCTCCTTATTCGTTTAGATTCGCAAATAATGTCATCTGTAGCTCAAGTTAGGTCTCTTAATTGCTAAGGTATGTTTTATTTAAAATTTAGTTTATATGCTTATTGTGAATAAAATTCAGAATGTAAACCATCTGAGAATCAGCACCATTTTTTGCTGCAACTTCTTACATTGAGTTTTTGTTGAGCTTCACTTCAGTTTCTGCCTGTCACCAGGATTATACATTTCAAAACAATTTATAGAACTCTTCAGAGTTCTATGAAGAGATAATTTATTAAATGCATCTATAGTTGTCTCCTTTTTAACATATTGTGTAACATCAATTTAGCAGAAAGTTGATGTCACTTTCTGGGGGCTGTAAGGTGCAGACACTTTCTCATTCTGTTGTTGAGTAGCACCCAATGCCCTGACATCCATGGGTACTGGAGAGCTATGAATGGTTATATCTTCTGAGGATCAGCCACAAGCCAGACAGCATGACACAAACAGAACAGTAATATTTTGTACAGCATTACATGAAATCCTGAATTTTCTTATACATGTCTAAAATATCAAGTGAAGTATTTCTGGGGCAGCACTCTTGGGGGTTTTTGGTGTTTGTTTAAAGTAACATTTTCCAGTGCAACTGAAAAATTTCTTCTTATGTATAAAAATAATTCAAAATGTGTGTATGAGGCCCTAAACAGAGGTATGTTTTGTTCTCTGTGTGTTTTAAAACTGCTTTGTTTAAATATGTTATAGCGGTCTGGAGTGGATTCTTGTCAGCTAGATTAAACTTATTTTGTAGCTGACACTTTTGTGTTGCAGACAAGCAGCTACAAAGAATATTATGTTTGTACAGCACTTGCTTAAAGTATTTGGGAAAGACTATACCTTCTCCATCAGATAACAGAAATGTCAAATGAATTTGGGAAAAAAAAGCCATGAAAGAAAGCTTATAAGGATGTATTTCTATGGCTAACACTTTAGACAGGTTTTAGACCAAGTCCCTCAGCTGCACTTCTGGTGCAAAAATTGTATCCTGTTACGTGATTTTCAGATCTTCAGTGCAGATGTGGCATTTCTTAGAAACATCACAAGTTATTTACTTAAAGAGAGAACCAAATCTGTGTGAATTCATTAAGTCAAGCACAAAACTGTTAGTACGTATGATGAGCCACGTGTTTGTCTAAAGAAGTTCTGAATCAAATGAATGAATGTTTACACAAATAAATAGAAGTGTACACAAGTGACATATCAGATATCATAAAGACACATGACACATCCCTTCTTGAATCCAATCCTTTTCTTTACCCATAAGCTGGGGACCTAAATTAATTAAACTCTACTAAGTTACTTTCCTCTATGAAAATTTTATTTTCCAATTCTTCCTTCTGCTACAGCCACAGGTTTCCACAAAATGAGCACTGAACTGTCACATAACCCTTCAGTTGGAAAAGTAAATACACATACACACTGAAGCTAGAACAGACTTAGTTTTTCATAACCTTTTATAGTCTCATGTGAAATACGGAAGCAACAGCTGGGATTTTTAACATACATCCCACTCACAGCACAAGCCTTCCACCCATCTGCAGAACAGCTACAATCATGTTCATTAGCTTTTGTGAGATTAAATTTACATTTAGGTAACCCTTTGATGTATTCAGTTATAAATGCAGAGTACAGAACAGGTTTGAATTTCTTCATCCTCTCACAGATATCTTTCCATCTTATTAAGATATTTTCCCACTATTCTGATGGGAATTTGGAATCAAAAAGATTGAGTTCCAGCACCTGCTCATCAGATACACTCTCGATTTTCATATTGTGAAAGGTACTACAAATCTATCACAAATCTATCTTTCAGCTCATTAAGCTGAAAATATATCCAATTTTACTTTAAAAGAACAGATGTTTAAGACTCGGGACTTTCCAAGCTCCATCTGGCATTAGCCCAACTGTAAATTCTTTTTCTACAACTGTGAAAGCATCGTGTTCCTGGAAAAAGTTAGGGGACAATGGAAGTCTGTGGAAGCAAGCTTGGGATGGAAAGATGCAAAAATATGCAAATAAATAAATCAGATGTATTTGCAAACTCAAAGTAACTATAACCACCACTTAGAGTCCCCCAAAACCACACTTTACCTGCTAGTCGGATTTGAAGTCATATTTTATACAACTGTTTGTGTTTTAGAAACTAATTGGCCTTTTTTTCAGGTTGTCACTGAATCCTTGGACAGGGGGGCAGTTGCGTTAGGTCAGATCAAGGTTCCACAGCTGTCTCACACTGCCCAGGGAAAGCAGATGCCCAGAACACAATGTCAGACAAGGGAAGCATATGGGACATTTCCCCCTCAGAGTCTCTAGCTGCTTGCAGCTCAGGGCCTTTCTGAAGCAGATATCAGATCTATCTGTTTAGTAATCCTCGATGGGCTTCACAGTTTTCCCCGTTTTCCCTTTCATTAGCTTGTGCAGTCCCTTTCAACCCATATAAAATATTCCCTTCTACATCAGAGGCTGCAAAAAGCAAACCAGTGTCCCATGCTGCCAGGTAGGACCCTGCATTACTTTGGTAGTAGAGAGAAGCTTTAAATTACTCCCAGAAAGCAATTATGTCTGTTTCTATATCAAAGGCCATAAAATAATTACTTCTTTGCATAATTCACTGATGTTAACAGGAAATGTGCAAATGGATTTCAGTGGGTTTTCATCCTTAGAATAGATGTTATTTTGATTAGTAGGCCTCTGTCATCTGTGTGAAATACTGTATGCATGGAAGTATTACCATGATAGCAGTGGCTCATGTCAGGGATGTGTACATAGTATATGAAGTAACAAAAGTGGCATGTCTTTAAAATTTGTCCATCAGTTATGCATCATCCCTGCGGACTGAAATTCCATACCAACAGGCAAAAAGTATAATAACAGTATTATATAACCCAGCTGGGAATGGTGACAAGGCAGCACATTTGCTGGAGATGTGGGAAGGATGGCAAGGAGTAATGAATGCAGGCATCTCATGTAGACAAAAAATAAATAAGTATGAGAGAAAAAGATTTAAATTAATCTTTTTGCATTGGTGCTTATAGAAAAAGGATCTTGAGGAAGTTCTGAATACAGAAGTATTATGTGTGAGGAGCTAACTTTGGAACTCATCATTGCTGCACTTAGTAATTGTAAACTTTTTAAAGGGTTTATAAAGTAATTAATACAGTGAGGAAAGAAAACACCAAAGCTATGAAGCACAATTTTAGTGATGCAACCTCCAACTCAGGAAGTCTCTAAACCATAGATACATGAAAGCTGAGAGTATGAATTGCTAGAATAATAACTCTCACGTGGCACCAATTCCAAAGTATCTGTAGTGACCATGACTAAAAACAAGACTGAGTCCGAGGTGGTTCTTGAGAGTTTTGACCCATCTCAGCTGCTCTTTGTTCCAGGCACTCCAGTTAGTGGAAGATATGCCCAGATTTGCAGAAATGATGGTACCAAGTGCTTTGTTATAAAGCAAGAAGAGCTTTTTATACTTTAAAGTGCAAGAAAAATCAGTGCAAGTATGGCTCTTCACACAATTAATAATGGAAGATGTACATTTTCACTCTGGTGGGCTTTCAGAGTGTCATCACCACTTTTAAAAAATAAAGAATGTACTCTGCATATAGGAAGAAAAAGACAATTAAGAGGGAGATTATTTCTCTTTGTACAGTAGTTAAAAATTGCTGTACAAATATTATTTGTGATCTTCACTCATACTGTGTTGGGAAGATACAGCTGTTTCAACAAACCCGATAAGTATGAAGCGAAATAGAAAACAGACTTGCTGGGGAAAAAGGTAAAAATATATAGTGTGTAAACTGTATGCTCTGAGGAGACAAACTTCTTTCTTCATTCTGCACTCTGTTTTACTCAATGGCTTTTTTCAGTATCTGCAGGAAAAAGATGACTGTTTTGTCCAATTAGTATGTGTTCCAGTGTGCAAGATGCTCAAATATTTGGCTGTTGTATATGAACATAGGAGATGAGAATTAATTCTGTGTTAGTGTGCAGAATGTTGAAATGTTTCTACTGAGACTTTGAAGGCAGAATTCACTTGGTGGAAGGGTTTTCTCACATGCAGTCTATGAAAGAAAACACTGATTTAATTTTAACTCCTAAAAAGCAAAGATAGTTTGATTAAACTTTAAATTGACTTTTTGCTCAGCAGCAATGAACAAGTATAGGACAGCAGGCCTGTAGTTTCCCCTTCTCTCTCTTCTCAAATGTGAGTGACATCTTCTTTTATCCCATCACCAGGGATCTCCCTGACTGCCACAAGCTGCCAAAGATGACAGAAATTCACCCTGTGGCCATGGCAACCAGCTCCCTCAGCACCCTGGATGTGTCCTACCAGCTTCACAGACTTGTGTTCTGTTCAGTTGGCTCAAGTGATCCACCACTCAGGTTTTATTTTCTGTAGGAACTCTGCTGAAAGCCAGTTAGGGCTGGAAGGTCCAAGAGAAAACCTTGGCAGTGAAGGCTGACACACAGAAGGTGCTGAGCAGTTCAGATTTTTCTGCATCCTTTGTCACTAGGACAAAGCAGCTTCATTTTCCTTAGGCTTCCTCTCGTTCCAGTGACTCTGTATGAGTCTTCCTTGCTGCCCTCCACATTCCTAACCAGTTTTGATCCTGGTGGATATTTGGCCTGCCTGCTTCTGGCCCTGCATGCCCAGTATATATTTCTGCACTTCTTCTGGGTAGCCTGTCCCATGTTTGCTCCCTGTATGTTCTTGTTGTGTTGGAGCCCACTCAGGAGTTCCTCGTCTCCTTTACCAGACACCCTTGGCTTCCTTCCTTCAGGATCCTCTGTTCTGCATTAAAGAGATTGTCCTCAAAGATCTGTCAGATCTCCTGGGCCTTTGGTCCTTCAGGGTACCCTCCTGAGAGATTTTATCTGCCAGTTCCCTGACTGAATCCTAATTTCATCTTGCTTCAGGTTTTAGATATAAGGCTTGTGTCTTTCCATCACAGTACTGTGGCTTTATGCTCCCAGAAACACTGAGCTATGTGGCCATACACAGATTTCTAACTCCTGTTTGTCTCCCACACTGTGGGCATGTGTGTGCTGGCATTTCAAAATGAAATCAAAGCCTTGCTCATTAGGTTAGTAATCCTATTAGAAAAATGGTATCACCCCACTTTGCCAGATGGTCTCAAATAATACATTTTCTTGTTCCAGATCAATAAGCAAAAGAAGAAAAATCACTTTTCTTGCTCCTCTAAACCTGACCTTCAATTTTTCCATTTCAGCCTCAGCCTGTCCATTTTATTCTCCATCCTTGCATCTATGATCTATATTTAAAAATCTATGGGTTTGTCCTCTCTTTATCAGTAACTCTGCAGTATATTGGTCAGACAACCAGCAGTACATATTTGTTTTAGAATTTCTCACCTTGATATGTAGTCTACACTTTTACAACCTGTTTAATTCTTCCCACATCCTTTTTCCTTTTCAAACACAACATGGGTCCAAATGAATGGTTATTTCATCTTAAATGTTATACTTCACTATTCAAAATGCATTTCACTATTGAAGATTTTTTTTCATTTTCTGCTGGAGGGAAATATATTTATATAGTATTAATTCCATACTAGTTCAGTGTTTTTTATTTAAAAATTATTTAGGTTGCATATTTAAATAAGGGCGAGGAAAAAGTTCTCTCTCAAAATAACCATAACACTTTTGTTTATTGTCAGAATCTGCCATTTGCCATGAGGTTATATCACTTTTTCCATCCTCCTGGGCATACATCATGGTATAAGTAAATTGCTGCAGCACATTGATTCTAAACTGCTGAATTACTGGTGCCTATCACAGTATTCAAAAGGGTTTGAAGAAAAACAACTTTCTCATTGCTGAAGGCTCTAAAGTAAAAGTAGATTAATAATTTATGTTTCAAACTTGCTTCCAGCATAGTCAGCAGCAAACCTCTCGTTGCTTGCAGACAGCAGTGTCCTGCTTCCTACACAGACTTTGGGGGGACTCTGGTGTGGACACAGCTGAATGAATTAAAAGTTCCCATCAATATAACAATCCATGTGTGACAGCATTGTGAAGAATGCACTCCTTTATTCGCTGGCTGACAGTAACCAGACTTGTTCAGCTGAGAACATTTAACAGGAATGCAATTGGACAGATCTTCCGTCATTCTGACCAAGGCTAAATTCAAGCAGAAGCACCAGAAAATATAGGTCACTGATTAATTCACTGAGATTCTGCATTCTTGCTCTGCAATAATCACTTAATGGCAAGTTAAAGCAAATACTTCAATGTGATAATTAATTCTGGTTACACATTATTAAGGTCAGAGGAGCTAACAGATTCACTAATGATTTCTATTTTAGAACATGGGACATTTCAATCAAGCATATATGAAATAGTAAATGTAAGGGAATTTAACAGTATTTACTGGCTTAGTACATGATTAAACATTGACTACTGCTCAGCATGTAGAGACATTAAATGCTGCCATTCCATCAGAGGGGAGATCCAATACTTTTGCTGAAATAAGCACTTTCAAAACTTTTATTAAATTGAGTTATAACTTAACAAAAAATCCTGAACCTAGTGACTGACAGAATAATAATTTTGATCTCTTCTACATCAGAATAATCTACACATGGAGAGACAAAGTCTTTTGTCTCTAGACACGAGAAACAAAGCAGGGATACATGAAGGTCCCCGATTCACTTAGGAAAGCCCTTCTCTCAACTCCTCACACCCTCCTTGTTTGGCATTGAGGTGGATGGGACTGTATTGTTAAAGCTAACTGAGGTACCTGCTGTACAAGGAGCCTCCAGAGAAACTTGTATTCAGAGATCCAAACCACTGGGAACTAACAGATCTTTATACATTATTAAACATCTTTTTTCCTCCCCAGGATTTACAGCAAACCTATCTGCTTCTTTCTGGCTCTTGCTCTTCTTTAAAATATGCAGACATCACAGAGAAGGGTTTTCACAGATTCAGGAGAAGCAAAAAGATACTTCATTTCTTGAGTATCCCTTTCCTAGAGATTTAGACACTCACTGAGTAGGAGAAGGGAAACCTGCATCTTCTTTGTACTTTATTTAGTTCTTCCTTTACACTGTTACTGAAGTTATTGGTAGTTTTTTTCCAAGTCAAAAGCTAAGTGACAGCCCTGAATCAGAATCTTATTTATTAATTGTGACTGTATTAGTGCTACTACACCAATAGGTTGTCCATCTAATTAATGTTAACATAGAGTGAAAACTAGCATTAGTCCAATCTACATCTGTCACACTTAACTCTAATGACAATATGAAATGTTTATTAGTCTCATTGAACTGCTCATCCATCTCACTGACAATACTTTCAAACCATATATGCTTACTTATCACCCTGGTGCCATGAGCTGAGCTCTCTCAATTAGAAGATATTTGTGGGTGGTGAAAACACTCCTGCCTTAGCATTCTCTCTCTCCTTCAGGTCCAGAATTAAATTCAGAAACTTCATTCACTAATGATGGATGGGACAATGAGTTTCCAAAGAATATCCTTGGTTTGAATACTTGCAACTCACCCCAGCAGAGCTTTATAGGGAGGAGGAATTGAAATCTGGATATCCTTTCTTTATTTTTTTTTTTTTTTTTAGTTTTGTTTCTGGATGGGATGATGCTTTATGTATTCCTTCTGTCTGTTTTTCTAAAAAACTTTGGAATCTGTTGTCTGATTTCAAACATGTTAAGGTAAAAAGAAAATGTTCAGACTTAAAATGTTTCAGTGAGTTTTGTGAAAACTGGATAGTCCCTGCATTAAAAGGACATTTAAGTTAGTACCTCCACATTGGAAAATCATATAGTGCAAGGCTCAGCACCATTCTGGTCTTTCTGGCACACACCAGTGAGGCAAAAACCTGGCTGATGTATCAGAAAGAGCTGCAGCATAAATTGCTTCTTGAGGAGACAGGAGTCAAGAAGGTGCAGAGAGCTGGGGTACTCCCAGAGAGATGGTGGGAATTGGAGAGGGTGATGCAGAAGCAGAAGTGAGAAGGCAAGCTAGAATAGTGGGAAAGGTCAGGAAGTGTAAGACTAAAGGACAGAAAGGCCTAAGGAAGATGGGGTGCACTAGGTCTACTGCTTGCAAAAAATCCTGGTAAAATCAAGGCACTTGTGTGAATATACAAGGTCCTGAACCTCATCCTTGTTCATTGTTGGATCTTCTGGGCTGCATTCTGGTGTTTGCAGGTTAGAGAGACTAAACACCTTTAGTGCTATTGGCTAAGACCCAGAAGTGCTTAAATCACGTGGGAACTATAATTCACATAACTAAAGGTAGTTTATGAAGTTCAGCTTACAGGGCATTAAAAAGAGCAAACATTTTTTTTCACTGTCTGGCAGAAAAGCAATTTATTAAAATTCTGCATACCTAAAGTTTGGCTTTCAAATCTTATAGTAGCCAGAAGTTTTTGAATCCTATAGTCTTACCTTCTCTTCATTTGCACTCTGGGTGGGTTTGTATTATTAAATAAGTTACACAAATTACCTGGTGTATAGTCTGCCCTGATGCTTATTCAGAAGGTATGTCAGATTTGTATGTCATCAATCGACTTTAAAAGGCAGTAGAGAAAAATATCTCTTAAGGAGCTGTTTGGAAGTATCAGACTTTGCAGGTGTTTTGGATAGACCTGTCTTTATGGCTGAATCCCACATAAACACCATGCTTTGCCACCTTCCTTCCCTCTGACATCTGGCAACAAGACTTCATATGCAATGACTTATGCATGACCTGTTTTTAACACTCATAAAAGATGTTAATGTGACCCCTTTTTTGTGGCCCATTTTTGAAGGCATTGGATCTGCTACAGAACCTTACATATTACCACTTGGCATGCAAAAATCTCCCTTTTGCTGCAGTAGCAGTTTCACTGTTCACCTTGCCCTCTCTGCCATTGTTCTGATTTAAGTTACCCATTTGGCTTACTCACAGAGATGATCCTTGGGCAGTTATCACAAGAGGAGAATGAAATGATGGCTTAAAAAAATAACTAAAGTAACTAAAACTAAGTAAGACATACAACAGATCTCCAATGGAAAATGATGCGCATAGGTTTCAGATTTTTTGGTTGTTGTTTGGATTTTACTTCATGGATAAGATTGCAAGAATAAAAAAAAATTGTTTTATAATTAAAAATTGTTATATAGATAGATAAATTCTATAGCAATTTTGGCTGTTTGATTTTTGAAAGTTTCTATTTGTAACTTCATCTAAAATGTATAGTTTCATATCCTATAAAGGATGTTTTTAAAACAGATCTACTCCATAGTATTTTAAATATATTGCATCCATAATGTGTGTTTTTCTTCTCAGCAGGAATGGTTAACATAAATAATGAAGACTATTTCCAAATGGGTATTTAAAAACCTGTTAGTGGAAACTCAGATATACTGCTCTTTGAAAGGGATTCTGGGGTCCTAATTTACAATGACCAGTCAAATGAACATTTAGGAAGGAGATTTTCATGCAATAAGCCTTAATAGTGCCTTCAAGAGTGTCAGGAATAAGCAGTAGGAGGACAAAAGCTTTTCTCCTCAGCTCTGCTCTGACTCTGCAGATCACTGTGGGTGTGAAACAAAGCCATGGCTTTGACTTTGCCCAGTCACCCCTCTGCCCACTGCCACCCCCACTGCACTTGTGCTAAAGGGTCATTGCCTCCCTGCCTGCACTCAGGAAGGACACATGGACTGAGGCCAGGCTGGTGCCTCTGCTTGCAAGAAATTGACAGAGGGTTATTGGGATTCTTTTTCCTTCAGCTTGTTGCCACTCAGTAGAGTTGTAAATATTTTCTGTCAGAGGCAATTGCTGTCTCTGTTAATGAACCTCAATCTCTGCCATTCTCACTTAATGATTCATAAAACAATGTAATTTCCTATGAGTGCATTATGCTACATTTTGCTGCTAAAAATTTGATTTCAGAAGAGAAAGAACTGAGAAAAGCAGACATCAACTAAAGTCTCATTAGGGAAATGAAGGCATCTTGGACATCCAGGCAGAAAGCTGCATTTGTGTCCTAACAACCAAATGAGCCTTGTAACTCACTGTTAAGTGAAAAAAGGGACTGCAAAGTTCCCCAGTGAGGGTTAGGTGCTAGTGACAGCATCTAACCAGACACTTTACTTTTTCTCAGTTCTTCCTATCCCCAAGGAAGTGGCATTTTTTCATTACTAGGGCAGAGGCATAGTTCCCATAAAAATGGAAAGGTGGATGTTTAACATATAAAAGCATGCAAGGCCTCCAGAACTTGCATAATAGGTATGTGCTGAGATTTATTACATTTTATCTCAATAACAGAAATCTAATCTGTCTTGATTAGGGGTAAAAGCCATATATTTTATTTATTTTTTTCAAGAGTATTGAAGACTATAATAGGCAAAAGACCATTTCTTGCTCTGTATCAGTTATGATGTTCTTTATTCACTCTATCTCTTAAGTTCTAGAGTAATCAGAACTAATCAAACTCATGATTGCGAGTCAATAATAATTGTAATCTAAGATTATGATATTTTAACTTGTTTTTCACTATTTAATTTTATGATCCCAGTATCTAACTCAGTCTTATCCCAGCACTGTCTGAGCCCACAATTTCAAACCTCACTGTTCAGATCAGGACCAGGCACTGGTCTGAGCAGAGACTCTCATGTACTCACAGGACACAAGAGACCAAGGTCTCAAACAAAACTCCATACAATTACAACAGTTAAACCACAACTTGGAGCTCTTGCAAAACATGTTTTGCTGTATGGCTATTTTGGCATTCTCCTATATGAGATCCAGTCTTCAGACTTATTTTCATGCACAGAAGGGCATCCACAGTCTCTGCCATTTGGAAGCATTTCCTCAGCAAATGCAAAATGGCTTTTGCCCTTTGTGATGCATAGCCTTTTCTGACAGCATTTTATGCAGGATTGTAAGAGCCCTGATGGTTTGCAAATCAGTGATGATTTAAATTCATTAAAATTAATTTTACCCCTTGCTGTATCTAATTGCTTTGTTGATTCATGGAGATTTATTTTTCTCTTAAAAACTGGCAGTATCCAAACATAAAGGATATCCAGAGTATGAGTATATAGGGAAAGCTTGGCTGGATCTAATGGGATACTGCAGGGCTGTGCTGTGTTCAAGGCAAGCATTTCCTTCATGATCTGACAGAGATCTAACACCTAAGTTCATTTTCCAGCTGTCACTTCCCTGATAACTTGAAAAGGATTGTGGATAAATTATAAGACTAATCAGTAAATTCTTTACTCTGTCAAGTGCTTTTGCTATTTCTCTCTTTAGAACCCAGTTTGTTCTGGTTTATTTGGGTTTGGTTTTTTTTTTTGTTTTGTTTTTGGTTGGGCTTTTTTTTGTTTGTTTGTTTGTTTTTGTTTTTTTTTTCCTCAACACACTGATGCTAGTGCTCAACATTCCTTATCTCTGTTGTAACTTATTTCATGTGGGCATTACTGGAAAAGGCTCCTGGAGCTGGTTGGAGGCTGTTTATCAGACATCAGGAGGCACAAGTGGCCTCTGCAAGCCTGCTTGCTATCAACACCCCTCCAACCTCTCACTTGCTAATGGTGAGAATCTTAAGAGAAATTTCTCACTGAGTTTAAAAAAAAGGCCAGCAAAGCACAGCATTAAAGTAATAAACTGTATATGTCAGAGAGGGGTAAAAAAACCATTCCTGGACATTAAGACACCATTTCCTTGAGAATTTTGCATAATTCAGAAATCTCCCAAAAATATTTCTTCATATATGACTTAACTCTTACTTTTTTCTTCTTTTTCTTTCTCTGCATTACATTCAACAATGTTTAATAGCATTTCAAGCAGCTGGAGAGCTGGCAGAGGGTTCTGATGTAGAACATCAACAGATGTCACAGACACATCAATCAAGTAATAGGTTTGGGACAAGTAGATTCATAATGAAACTCTGGGTGAAAAGTTGCCATTCCCTAGAAAAACATTGAACTAACAGAAAGTTAAAAGACAAGTTTTGGGGTTTTTAAAGTTTTTTTGAGCCACTGTGCTTGGTCAATAATTCCATCAATCATATGCTGTGTCTTTTAAATCCAAAACTCAGGGGAAGGAAACATCCATTTTGTGTTCAGTTTGTTACTCAGGCTGAGCCATGCTCTCAAAGTTCCTCTTCTGAATTTCAATCTGAAAAGTAAACATCCAAATGAAAAAGTGACTAACAATCCACCCAGAAATAAAACATCTCTGTTAACAGGGGGCACCCTCAGAGAGGCTTCCCTAAGATGTACTACCCAATGTTTAATTAAAAATTCTTCCTCTGGACTTAATGAATTATCTTGGTCATAAGCTGTAACAGAATTGACCCAAAACATGCCAAAAATATCTAATAAGCAGAGGTTATGAAAGGGAAAACAGTATTAAACTAAAATTTCTAATGTTTTCGTGCAGATCCCAGAAACTGAAATCACTTTTCTTTAGAAGTTGGATTCAGTCTGGCAGAGGAGCACATGGATAAATTTCATAAATGAATCAACAGTAAAATAGGGAAGAATTAGCAATTGTAAAACACAGCTTGGTTTATCAACTCAAAAATCCACTCACAGAGGCCTTGTAACACATGGGACAAGGGATAAGCTGTCCACTGTGATGCCATCTGGGTCATTGTCATTATGTGGAGTTGAGAGTTCAGCCTCAGAACCTGCCTTTTGAGCACCTCAGTGTCATAAATGTCAGACCAATGAAACCCTTCAGGTCAGTGAGTGAAGCAGGGAACCAGCCTCCATTGCAGAAATGAACATTGACCAGTAAACACCATCAATGAATCATCTGGTGTTTTCTCCAAAATATCCTCTTCCACTCCATGCATTCTTTCTTTATTAGCTTTTATTTTTCCCTGTAGCCACTTTCTTTTTCTCCTACAGTTGTAAGAAAAACTCCTAGCTGCCTCAGCACAAATAAGTCAGGGTTCTTGGTAAGTGAATCATCTAGAGCAAGAAATTCACTTCTCTAGCTGATCATTAATAGAACAGAGACACAAACCAAAACCAAAGAACAAAACACAACCACCTTCTGAACACAAGTAATTAATTTTGATCTGAATAGTCTCATACCTAAAAAATTATAAGAGTTTTTTTATCTCAGTAATTTTTGTTCCCATGGAATAATAATTAAAACCTTATTTCAAGTGATTAAAAGGTATAGGATTACTTCTGCACTGCTGGAAATATGAAGTAAGATTTACTTTATTGTTATCTGCAGCTTTGTTTGTTAGGTACCTACAGTTATTCATGACATCAGAAGAAAATGAAATAACAACTTGAGTAACCAAGTTTTTTAATTTATTATTTGTTTTAGAATTTGTTTAAAATAAAATTTTCATGGTAAAAGTATGCAGCATGATTCTTGAAATGGCATTTATTATAGGCTCCTAAAAATTAGGAGAAAGTGTAAAAGCTGAGGTATAAAAATTACATAGCAGAGAAAAACACTAACGAATGTACTAAATGATAAACTTGCCTGTTTGGAGGGCAAGGGTAAATATTTGTTCTGAAATCATT
Source organism: Haemorhous mexicanus (assembly GCF_027477595.1). Taxonomy (NCBI): domain Eukaryota; kingdom Metazoa; phylum Chordata; class Aves; order Passeriformes; family Fringillidae; genus Haemorhous; species Haemorhous mexicanus. The sequence continues at coordinate 28,237,993 of NC_082347.1, read as the reverse complement.
AAGCTGAAAATTTATGGCTTATGACTTCATATCTTTTGAAGGTGGTTATAAACCTATTAGCAGTAATGAAGACAAGTCAAATGATTGATTTTGTCAATCACTGGGACCTTGTGTTATGTAACATGGATTGTGGGTCATCTGTAAGCTTCATTAATCATATATAACCCATTCATTCACGAGGAAAAATGATGACTTACTGTCTGTGGAAGCCTAACATTAGCCTCAGTAATTCCATGGAAGTGCAGGATATATTGTGAGCTTTTTTTTCTCCTATAAACATGTTGGAGACTGTAATCTGTAATCCTGAATGACACTTTAATCCATGTAAGCAGATATTTATTTCCCATGGAGCCACACTGATTTTAGTGGCTGATGCCTGCTTGTGTTTAATTGCAATATAGTTTTCCTGCTGTTCCTATGATGATAAAATTCTATATACCTAAGAAAAAGAGATTAGGGACTTCATTTCACCCAACCTCAGCCAACTAAAACTGGACCAATAAACAAACCACAAGAAGTGAAGGGAAGGTACTTTGGATTATTATATTGGCAGCTATATTGCTATAGAAGTCATGTTATATAAAATAGATTGAATGCAATCTTGAAAAGAATTTGTTCAGGCTCCAACAAAATTTGGGAAGTTTTGGGGAAGTATTTCAGAATTTCTCTTCATTCATGGCTAGAGACTGCACATCAATGCTGCAACTATTTATTTCTACACCAACATTGCCCAGTATTGTAATACTCTCCCCTTGAGCAATTATCCACAATATATTTATAACAGCAATTATAACCTCCCACATTTTGTTAGGCAAAAATCAAAATCTTATAATCTGTTCTCATGAAATGGGATCTTTTCCCTTGATTATCCTCAGGATAATCTTCAACATCGGTGACAAGACACTTTTGCAGGTTCCAGAGGAGGTCTCACAAAAGGCAAATGCATCTCCATTTGTCCCATAAAGTACGGCAGGTGACAAGTCATTTGCTGCTTCTCTCTTGTCTCACAAAAAATAGGTACTTGAAAATAATTATGTTGGTGGTGTCCTGAAACAACCACCTTGCAGTGATGAGTTGTCTTGTCATCCTTGTACTTTATGTCTTTCTGCTTCACTGCCTTTAAATTTTTTCTTGATGCCTTTTTTTTCTACCTAAGATAGTTGCTCTTTTTAAAGATTTGTATGTGTGTTTTGTACAATGATTAGCACAAAATGGCTATGGCTACTCTGCCCTAGAGTGATAGTTAGGGTAATAATAACAGCAATCTGAACATATGTGTGTTCATTCTCTCAAGATGTGCCAGAACACTATCAACTCTTTTTCTTCATCTAATGGCACTGTGGAGTTATCACAGCAATAGCTGTGAGTCATTACAATTACATGCTCTCTGTGGTACTTAATACACATTTTAAAGGACATTTCATTTTCCATAAGTCCCTAGGTAACTAGTCTAGTATTGTCTATGTCTGCAAAAATATCTGCATTCTGAAAGACAAGTACTGCCTTTTTGACTGAATTAAAAATCAATGTGATTTCACTGGCATGTGCTGTAGGGTCATTTCTTAATGAGAACAAACCCAGTCACGCTGCAAGGACTGGAAGAGAGATTTCTCTTTGCTTCTCTGAAGTATACACACGTGCTGAGACCATTTGTTTCCCCATGTAAATAAAAGGCAGCCCTGTATCCAGACGTACACATGTAAGTATTAGCTTTATCTTATCACCACAACCATTTTTAGATTGATGGTGAAAGGCATTGCCTCCAGTGATAGCTCATGCAGTAGAATGCACACTATATTGCTAACTGACATTTAACAGCATCTAATATGCATTCAGCCTCTACTGGAAAATTTTTATGTAACACTTTCTAGATTTTGCTTTAATGTACTGATTGCAGAAGAGATATGCAGCGCTCTGAGCAGTAACCTCCACAGCAGTTACCTTCACTTTGGAGAGAAAATGCTGACATCTGCTCACAGAAAGATGAGCAGAAGAAATGATCATGGCTAAGATAACAGCTGAACCTACAATGCTGTGAGTGTAAATACATAACTAGCTGTTCACCACTTCTTTTTCTGAACGTGAGGTACTCTAAACAGAAATAGTCTTGCACACTGCAACTGCTTGAGTGCACATCATTGCTTCTCAGTTTAGTCTTGTTTTCAATACTAAATCTGATTTCCTTCCTCTCCCCCACCCACCCATTCACATTCCTTTCTACTTCAGTTCTGGAATGTGTGGTCTGTGGCCAGCTGACAACTCTTTTTTAAAAAAAAAATAAATTAGAGGATATTTAAACAAGACATTTTAAAGATCCATCGGTCATGAGCAGGGAGAGCTGCTGGAATGAGCAGAAAGTAGTTTGAATGATTTCTCTTTCCCATCCTGCTTTTCCCACCTATGTCTTTGTTATAAAACTGACTGTTATTGACATGTCCAAAGGCTTTAACAATTTCTGTAGTGCCACCAATGACTGTCAGGAGATACCTGCACGTCCCAGGAGTCAAACAGCTCCAAGAATTTAATTCTAGTCTGTATTATTTTTTCAGATATTTTTAATTTGCATCTTCAAGTTTTGTCCTTCTACTGCTTAACCAAAGGAAAACCAAACTAATTTATAAGTAGGCTTTATTTCTTGGAAAGTTGTGGGGTTTGTCACTGAGAAGCAGGATGGACCAACTGTGCTATACCACAAAAGGAAAGTGCAGACTTTGTTGATAAGGGAGGTAGGATTTTCATTGGACTATTATGCAAACACCAGATCAAAATTAAAAAAAGTGTTGACATTTTCACAGTGTAGAACAAGCTGTAGTTTGTACAGCCTTGCAACCAATTACCAAGGATAGAATGAAGTATCACTGCTGGCTTCTGAAATCAATTGACTTTAAAATTTAAAATGAGTTTGGCTTTAAAATGAGCTGGCAGACAACAAGTAAAATATTAACTTTCAGGATCCTAAAGGAGAGGAGGTTAAGTAGTTGCTATCTCTTACAGCTGGTTGACACTGGATAAGAAGAAGTAAAATTGTGAATCTTCTGCACCAATAGAGCAATGTATTTAAAAAGAAAACAAACCACCAAACAAAATAAATCCACTGCCCTGCTCCATCTACTACCTCAATCTTACAACTCATGTAGAAAGAGCCATTGACAAATTTCCATCTGGCCTTTCCTACGTCAGCTCTTCGGAAACTTTTCTACCTGGGTGTCAGAAAAAATCCTTAGCTTTCCAAAATTGTTTCCAGAAGCCTTGATCCTGCTGCTGCTGAGATCAATGAGAACTTTATATGCAAACTGAAAGAAGGATTAGCATTAAACTCATGAAGTATGCAATAGAATTAACTATTTTATGTATTTTTTCTAGTAAATTTCAAAGTGATTAATAGGAATTTGATCTCTAAGAGAACTGAGTAATAGATGCAGAAGGCTCTGTGGCAAGGTTTCCTAGCAAGCCAGGGATAGATTGCAGCTCTTCCAAGTCCTGTTGAGGTGCTTTAATACATTTATCTGTTAAACATCTGAATGCATATCCTCCAAAGTAATTGCTGCAAAGAATTAACAAAGCAAAGCAATTTTATTTTTCATCCTTCATTTATTTAACAACTCCCTTAACCTATTTTGAGAAGGGTATAGTGTAGAGGTTTACATATCTAAATTGACCAGTTGTTTCTTGGTAAAGTATTTTCATCATAATATCCTAAATGTATGATACCATCAATAAAATATAATAGTAATAGTAATAGTAGTAATAATAATAATAATAATAATAATAATAATAATAATAATAATAATAATAATAATAATAATAATAAATAATATAGTATAGTATCACCTCTCTGAAGCTAGTGAATTTACAGAGTTATAACTCCTGGGTTTTTGATGTTTTATGTGTTAGTGTTAAGAGTCTGGCCTGGAGAATGGACAGAGGTGAGATACAATAGCATATGCATCCTCTGAGTGACATGGAAAGTAAGAGGACAAGCTGGAGAAGAGCTCAGTCTGACCCTTTTGGATTTCCCAGTGATTCTACAACAGCATGAACTCCAGTCCTAAATTTCTTTTGGAATAAAATTTATTTTCTTACACCAACAGTTAACTACTTTCAGCTGGTACCACAAAGCTTTCTCTTTTCATATCCTGCACAAATTCAAGGAAGCCTAGTGCAAGCAGATATAATGGTGAAGGGCAATGTGAACTGAAATTATGATGGCTAGATTTTGATTTTGCTGGTGTTCAAATAGTCTTGATTTGAGTGTCTTTAAAAGGTTACTCTATTAAAAGAAAAAGAAAAGGTGGAAAATTGGGTCCCGCAAAATAACTTTTTGGAATGTAATCTAATCTAAAAAGATGATCTCTGTGTAGCTGGTGGGCTTATGAAGCTATTTACCATCAGAGTAAAACAAGGGCAAGTTTTCTAATGTTTACATTAGTAAATAAGTGGGTTGGGGACAGCAGGAATCTGTCTTATCCTACCTGTCACAGCACTGAGGAAATCTCTGGATACAAGTAAGGGAGACCATGTGTGTCATAGTTACTGTGCATTTGTGATTTATATGTTTAAATATTCACTAATCCTATTTTATTATAAACACCCCATGTATTATAAATATTTTCTTTCTTCAGACCAATTTAGATACTCAGAAATCATTCATTTTGGTAAGAAGGAGCAAAAAGTAAAAAGATAGGGAAAGGACAAGCTTTTCTTGCTGATTTACTTCCAGACTTTAAGTCCTTGTTGTAAGTGGAATGACAGGGAGCATTTATTTTAATTCCCATTGAGGGCCCTGTGAGCACTAACTTCCATTTGCTTCTCTGGCTTCCAGAGTGTAGTTTTTTTCCTTCCCCTTTCTAAAAGAAATTTCTGGTAACCAGCAGAACACCAGGCTGCCTTGGGACATTACACAGATAGGAACTTCACAAAGTTGCTGCCTGAATATTAAATGTGCTAGAGCTGTTTGGGTCTCTCTGAGCTGTTCCTGGCTAATCCTGTGAAGAAATTCTTATGAACAGGAGCATCAGATGTCTCCAGCTTGCATAATCAGCCTGCAGAATTTTGATAATTGACAGCAAAGCCTCCACTATGCAGTTGTAGCATGTGTTTGGTATACACACACTGTATACAAGCCCACCAATTTAAAATAACATAAACACAAATTTATTAAAATATGTGAGTTAAGGCAAAGCCTGATTGTTCAGGTTATGTAGATAAAAGGGAAAAAGGATTTATCTTTCTATGGACCCTGTCTTTCAAATGATCACAGAAAACATAAAAGGGAGAAGAAAGGCTTAATTACAATTCTTGATGGTTTTTTCTCACTTTTGTAACTACTTTAAGAGCACTGAGGAAAAATATGCAAGTTCTAAAACTTACTCCTCCCATTTTATTTCACTTACTTTTAAATTGAGTGCTGGATCAATTTCAAATTTTACTCTTTAATAGATTCTTAAATGGTGTGGGGAAATGCACCTATGAATTTCTGTGGAAGCTTATTAAATTCTAAAAGTCTCTTGGTAGGTGTAAGGGAAATTCTTGCATATGCTGGATGTTGTGTTTCATGTTGGGGAACAGGCTGGAACAACCCAGGAGGACAACCTTGTGCTGTTTTATGCTCTGCCTTTCAGTGCAACTCTGCTGAAGCAGAGGGTGCCCAACGCAGACCTTTGCCAGCCCAGTCCCTGCTTTTCAACCTCAGAGTCTTGCAAGACATTTCTCAGGCTGTTGGGATATCAACAAAGTCACCACTGACTTGATTTTCAGTACTTCAGCAAAAATGTCCATTATACAAGAGGAGAAGTAATACATTGAAGTTATCCCCTTTAAAAGTGGTAGTTTCTTTTGGTTTTGTGTAGGTTTTTTTAAGAATGAAAATAAACCCAAGACAATTGGCTTCAAAACACATTCCTAATGCTTAAACCATTCTCTGAAATGTACAAGTACTTGGGCTGAGGAGGAAACGGACATTAGATGAAGAGATTATTAAAAAATGCATGCTTATTTAAGGTCAGCTGTTATTGTAGCAGAATTTAGCCATACAACCATCTAAAAGTTTTATCAGCTATGACAATATTTGAACTTATTCATGATCAGCATTCCCAGCCAACCATTAGTTTACTTAGGTATCCAATAATTATAAATGTCAAACAAAGCTGTTTTCTACCTAGCATGGCCTGATAAGGAAGTACTGTTTACTTACTCCATTCAAAGAAGGTTGGATCATTGACTTATTTGAGATCATACTTTTCTGTACCAGACTGAAAGCCTGGGCAGGAGAATCAAGCCATGGGGTGAAACTTGGTCTCAATATTGATGGCAGTAACATGCCTTTGAAGATCTGTTTGAAACATGAAAGGTTAGGCCTTTACAGAGGACAAACTGAGAAATGCAGAAAAGCTGCAATGCTGTGACTCCATGCAGCACTTGCAGCTGAGATGAGCTTATCTGACACCCTTGCAGGGGCAAAGTACTTGTTGCTGAAACTGAGACTACAAGAGAGCTGCTTTCTTGACTGACATGTTCTGTATAATGACTTTTTCCAATGCTCTATGAACCTTGCAGATCAGGCCTCAGCTAAGCAATGTTTTCTTAATTTATTTTTTTCTGGCCCCGGCTTCCTGCAAATGACAATACTGATTTTTTTACTGTTTTTTTTGTGTTATGTATTTTTTTTTTGTGTTATGTATTGTGGTATTTCACAGGGAGGGTTGGTTTGTGGTTTGCTGTTGGTTTTGTGGGGTGAAGTTGTATTATTTGTTTGTTTGCTTGTCTTGTTTGCTTTAAGAATACTGCACATTTCCACAGCTCTTCATAAGACTCCTCTTTCCATGTGTATGGAAATGTGTATGGTGTTCACCAACATCCACGGGCATTTATACTGTGGGACCCTTTGGAAAGATGGAATGAAAGGATTTCTGAAAACCATCTGATACCATGTGCATGGCTTATGCTGAAAAAACAAGCAAGAGGGTGACCCTCCTAAAGAGCTTTAATACAGATGTGCATCTTCAGAAAAAGGTAGCTAGGAGGTTTTTTCCTCTAGCAGAAGAAAACACTGACTACTACTATTTTGTTTGACTTAGAGTGCAGGATTAGATCAATTTGGCAGCCATGCTAAGTATTTTCTGTTTGTTGTGGTAACAACTTAAAAAATTCAGGCTGTAAAATATCATTAAAATTGGGATTAATCAGGATTAACACACACATTGGGGGGTGGGGAATGCATTATTAAGTCTCCTTGTCACCTTCATGGATTTCAGGGCTTTGTTTCACGTGAAAATAAATATCTCATGGATTCCTGTAAGTTTCAATGAATACATTATTATTGATCCAATATAGACATCCTTTTTGCAAAAACAACATTGAAAATAAGTTTATATTTACAAAGCAGTACATCCTTGGGTTATTTTGGGTTTGTTTTTAATTTGCTTGTCCCCTGACCCTCTTGCTTGTTTCCTCTGGCAATAGCTATTCCTAGACTATAAATGTGCTTCGAACACAGAGGAATTCTGCTGTTAACTATGATTTCAGAAGTGTAAATCTATGATAATAAATAGCCTAAAGTCAAGAAAGACTAGCTGTTAAGCTTTTTTTCTCATGGCCAGCAGTAATAGCAGTTTGATATAATATATACAAACTAGAGGAATATTTTTTTGGTAAATATTCTTTTTTGATTTTCCTGTTTCCTAGTGACACAGTTGGAAGCAGGAAACTCTTTTTGAGTTTTGAGCTGCAGTAGTCCAAAGGATATCCTTGTCTCTCTCCACCTCTATAAATAAAGCAGAACTTTTACCCTGGCTCTGAAAATCAGTATGTGTAGCTTTCAGGCTGTTTACAAGGACAGTCAGAGCTGTTCATAACTAATTGATTTATTTGCAACTAATGAGAATTGAAGTATTAAACATCCAATAATACTTTCTTAGGCTTCTGACAAATATTAGGCCCCTCCCCAAACACACAAAACTAGAGTCTGGGCATCTAATTGTTTACTTCAGTTACATGATTCTAACTGCAATGGAGTTAGAAGCATCACAAGACTATCAGATTTTGATTTAAATGAGAAATCTTATTTTATAGTTGAACAATGTCTGAGACTCTTTTTTTCCTCTTCCACTTGATAAATTTTCTAGAATAGATAATATTTAATGTCACTCAGTATTTTTTTTTTTTTTTGATAGAATGAACTGAAATAGAATTTGCCTACCTTGTTCAATAAAGCACAGTGAAGTATCATTACAATAGCCTAATTTTGGTTTAAGCTTTCAGAGTTTTTTTTTTTGCATGTTTTTTTCCTTTTTTTTCTTTTTCTTTCTCTTTTTTTCGTTTGTTTTTGTTTTCCCCTAAGGTTTACTTCTATAAAATCTGCTTAATCTCTTTACCCAGTTTGCTACAAACTTGCACCACAGTTCCTGGAAATGTGTGGTTTCAAGGAGGAGCAGTATCAACTTGTGTGTAGCTGCTTGAATATCAGATTCCTGATTCCTGCAAGAAAATTTTGGGATGGTCAGAACAGGAATCATAAGAATGAGAAGAGGATGTAAAACTTACTGCAAAACCTGAACAAGTTTAATCCCTTTACTTTATCATCTTCAAGCTAAAGGTGTTTTTTTCCAATTGATAAACAATTATGTCTGATAAACGAAGCAAATGTCTCATGGAGACAAGATGCAGATTATATAGAAATGGCAGTAATTACCTTTAGGATGATTTTAGTAAAGACTGAAGTAGATTTCCAGTACCAAAAATCCATATCCAATTTGGATATCTATTTTTCTGAATGGCTGTGGTATTTTATTTCTATTTTGGGCACAATTCAGGAAACCCTCTTATGCAAAAGATCAGGCTGTCAGGGCATCAGTGAAGTCCCTGATTACTAATAAGTGATTATTTATTATGGCTGATTATTAATTTTGGCAAGATTTAGTGGGTGAAAGTCTGGCTATGCAAGTTCAGTGGAAATACTGTCACTAATTTAAATTATACCATAACTTAGGAATACTTTATTTGCCTGGGTGATTTAAATACTCAGTAGTAATTCTGGGTTATGAATTGGGATTGTAAATTACGGTGGTATAGTCAGGAGACAAAAGCAGAGCTTTGCTCATCTGTGAACAGGGAATGAGGAGGCTGCATTGAGCCTCACTGGTTTTCCAGCTGTACATGGGTCAGTACCTCCACTCAGTGCTTTTGGGACAGGGACTGTGAACAGTAGCATCTGCACATGAAGACACCTGATTTTCACAGTTTCTCTGGAAATTGAAAGCAGGTACCTATGTTGAGGTAACAGCTTTTCTGTTACCTCAAGATAGCAGCAGTTCCCAAGCACAGTGGAACTGAGGTTACCACGGGCTGGAAACCTCTGCAGTCAGATTTTCCATCACCCTTCCCCTTGAGGTGTGACTGTCACTTCTCAGTCATCATGGGCAGGTCTCTGGCTCCATCAGCACAGTGTAACTGCTGTGCCTGGAGGGAATGAGGCACAAGGTGCAGTGGCACCTGTTGGGATAGGATGGAGGAACACATCTCTCAAGCACAGACCTCTCATTTAGGCCATGGACTTTGGGTTCCCTACCTGCAAGGAAGGCTGATTTCATTTCTGTCATCAAGATACAGCTGGAGACAGTTAGAGGAGGAATCAGAAATTCCACTTGCAGCCGGTTTGAATGAAGGAATCTAACACAGAGAGCAGAAAAAGATCAAAGAAATAAATGAATATATTCACAAGGAATTTATGTTCAAAGACCAGTAATCATCCTAACCAAAGAAAAGGTGGGCAAAGAAAGAACATGTGATGACTCTGTTTTTAACTGTTCCCTCCCTGTTTTCTACCTGTTTCACAGACATGCCAGGAGCAATGCAAAAACTTCCATTCCCCACTTCTCTGGACACCTCCACTGCCCCAGGCAGACTCACTAATCATTAGTTTTTACCAAGGGCTGAGAATATTTTTATGCCCTTTTTGTCTGGGAAGAATAAGATTAATCTTTACAGAGAAGATGCATTTTAGTAGCCTCTTTTTATCAGAACTGTGCTGATTCACCTGACAGGCTGTCCCTAAATATGTATGTCTGTTTTTCCTTCACCTGGTCCTTTTAACTATGGAGATATTTTACCTCATCATAACAATGAAAGTCAGAAGAAGGAAGAGCTGGGAACCTTCACAGGAACGGAGCATGAAGGTTAGCTACATCCTTTGTCCTTTTTTAAGCTTTTTTTCCTTTCTCCCAAAGATGAGAGGGTTCTTTGGTGTCCTTTGTTTTTAGATTCTGAGCATGTTATGTTATGTGATACTGCTCCTATCCTGCTTGGCAAAAACTACACCCAGCTGTTTGGGGTCCCTTGTGCCAGGCACACCTACTAAGAATGGCTTTGCCTAAGGAGATTTAATTTCAAAGAAAGGCAAATGGAATAAAGGAAAACTGTGACACAGTCCTTTTTCAAACTAGGAAACTGATTCAGCCAAATCAGTTCTGGAGAGTCAGTTGGAGAGTCAGTTTCTCTCCAACTCTGGTAATTGCTGTTGGCTGAGAAAGTAGAACACTCCAGAAAAGAAGGTATATCAGGTATCAAAAAAAAAGAACTTGCTTCTTCTGGTATGTATACCCAGAACTGCAGATAATACTGCAGGAGGGTTAGAAGCACCTTTAATTAGCACCTTTAATTATCCTTTTTCTCAGCATCTCGCCTAAGAGATTTAGGCTCTGCAATGCTGTTAAAGTGATGGACGCCATTCAGTAATATGCATGGTGCCAAGAAGATTCCCTGAACATGGGGCTTTGTACCCCCAAAACAAAAAAGATTGGTCTGTGTAATGGACCACAAAAGCCAGCTGATCAGAAAGACTGAAAAAAGTTGTGGTTTAACTTTTCTCTGGTATTTTATCCTATTTTACCTCTTTGTACTTGGTCTGTAATCAAATGCTTAAACCTGTGCAAAAAAACCCCAAACCAAAACAGACAAAAACACAAATGGCAAAAAGCAAACAAACCCAAAAAGCGTAAAGTTGTTAGAGCAATTAATTTTTGGTGCAGAAGCTCTTTATAGGCCTGTGGAACAAAAACCCACCTTTCACTGAACAGTCCAGCTACTTGTTTATGTGGGAAATGAAGATGGCCTCTCACATTGTGGCCCTGTTGCTGGGAAGAAAGAGCTAGGTTTGGCTGAGCTAAAGGCGGAAGAGCAATTCAGTTGTCATTTCTGCACCCTCAGCTGAAGGCAGAGCCTGGGAATGGGGAGATTTATGGTAAAGAGGGCTGGGAGATCGCACTTGCTTTGTTTCCAGGCTGTTGAATATAAAACTATTTTGATAATATGTATACAACTTCCTTCTAGCCCTTTTTTTTGTTGCAGCAGAAGCAGATATATCCCAAGCAAAAACAATGTTTCATCCTGTCAGATTTGGGTGGAAAGGGGACAGGAGGATAAAACATGAAAACAATTAAAATGTTTATTTTTAATAGTGTCTGGCAGTAGTCAGAGGTTCTAAAACTATAAATAAACAAAGGTCATAGTTAACGATGAGAAACATATGCCATACACATGTTTTTTAAAATTCAGATAAAGAAAATAGATAATGAGTAGTATTACGTAGATGGCTCTTCAGCAGAGTCTCATCAAAACTGCCATTGCAACATAGATTCAGAAGAATGTAAAATTCAGGTGTCAGTTCCTTGAGTCACCTCTGTTCTGATGGATTTAATATCATCTTCCCCCTTTATTTTGATTTGGGGACAGGACTTGCTGTGCCTGGAGGAGATGTGAACCTAGTGGGGCCAGGTCTTTGCACCAGCCTGCAGCTGTGTTAAAAGAAGTGCAGGATCTGAAAATCCACTTGTGTGCAGAAAGTGGGGAGTTATGTTCAGTGACATACGAATACCAAAGCTCTGGCTGAGAGGACAACCCTGAATTTCTGGTATTTGGTAGCAGATGAGGGCAACTTGAGTACCAGCCCAGCCCAGGTGGCTAATCCAGCCATGGTGTGTGGTCAGCAGCCCTGCTCTGCTGCAGGATTGAGCGCAGGAACACGGCTCCAATTATCAGAGCTATTTATGTGCACTTGCTTTTGGCAGTCCTGCTTTGGAATGCTGCTTGTAAAAGGTTTCATACTTTTCTCTTAAGCTTCTTAAAGGGCCATTATGCATTCACAAGCATCCATATCCATCTGGTAAGGAATGTCTCCCAACTCAATTAACACCACATACACACCAATTGCTGCCATTCTGGAGTGTGACTCAGTATTCCAATTGTGCTTCCATATTAAGAGAGGAGGTTAGGAAAGACTGGGAAAACAGTACAAATTACGAGAAAAGCATAAAGAAAATTAGTTTTAAAAGGATTTCAAAAATAATTCTTTTCACAATAGGCTTTTTGGACATTGGCATTTCTAAGTTTTAAGGAAGCAGCTACATTCTCTGCTTTCAGGCCTGATACCATAAGATTCAGAAGCAGGTGAGGCCCTTTAAAAGCACTAATATTTCCTTGACTCACTTCTGCTACTCTTAACAGCAAGTAAGATTTGCAAATACATATAATTTTTATTTTGCGTTCCTGTAATTCTACTGCTTTAAAATGTTTTCTTTATTGACATTCACTGCTGTTGCAGTATATGGTACTTTAGTTACGCAGCACTTCAATTTAACACTGAAGGTTTTTCTTTCCAAAAGGACTAATACAGATGACATAAATGGGCCTGATGTCTTAGAAAACATGATGACCACTAAGAATGCACAGGAAAAGTCCAGAATTACTGGCAAATCTAAAGACATTAGAAACAGAGGGAAGAAGGCATCTACCTGGCAGAAGAGAAAATCAGTTTCTAAAACACTTTTAAGTTAGAGGACGATATGAGCTCTCCAAAGGATTTATAAGGAAACAATACATAATAGTAAATGACACAACAATTTCAAGTGTCTTGAAGTGGGAAATGAAATTAAAGTGGGAATAAGGGGACAGAAAATAATAGATGCAACTTTCTGCTTGTAAGGCAACAGGGACAAAAAATTGTTTTTACAGAAGGAATTCAGGAAAAAGATGGAAGTGTGTTAGAGTTTATCTGAACTGCAGGATTATTGATATTAGCAGAATGTTGCACAACTGTTAGCGATAATTGAATTTGTTGGCTCTTCATGGTAGTGTTTCTACCAATGGCCTTTCTATCTTGGCCACAAAATGTGACTTCACTTAAATCCTCTACAAAAGTAGTTCAAGCCATTGCATAGTTTGTTTTTTAAATCATGTGTGTTCATATAAGTAAAAAGTTCTCATTTAGTATTTGGATTTTTTTTTTCCCTGTAAATACAGGGAATTGGCCATTTAAACACAAGTTAGTAAGTAATTGGAATCACTAGCTATTCATGGAACCTTCTCTCTCAGGCTACTGTTGGCATTCTGATTGGATTCCATGTAAGTGAGTGATAGGGATGAAATGTAGCAGGCAAAGCAACATTTTGTCTATTTTAAGCATTTCTTGTATCATGAGATTCTTATTTCAATCATTGTCTTTCAGATTATAAATCACTATTTTCCTCTTTTGCTACAAGGGAATAAACTCCCAAGCAATGAAATATGAGTTAGGTTATTATGTCTTATTAATTCACTGCCTGAATGATAGCACATAACCCGTCAGCTTGCTGGAAATCCTCACCATTAAGTTGATTAATAAGGGAAATAATAAAGCAATAACTACTTTGATTTTGCACCATCCATATATTGTCACAAGATGGGAGAGTCATGCAGAAAAATGCATTGATAAACTGGTTTTACCTTGTTGGAGCATCAGTAAGACTGCTGGGGGGCTGCCACACCTGACTTATAAAGGAAAGAGAAGGGCTTGTTCTGCCTGGGGAAGAGGAGGCCAAGGGAGGGTTTTAAAGGGAGGATCTTCAATTATCTCATGGGTACTTAGAGAGCAGATGGGAAAGAAAAACTTTTTTTCAGAGGTCCACAGCAAAAGCAGAAGAGGGAATAGAGACAATCTGCAGCAAGGAAAATTATTCTAAGAGCAAAGGAAAAACCAGACCTTTGCTGCAAGGACGGCCAAACTAAAGGGAAATCCTCTTCAGTGCAGTGATTCAAAATGCCACTGGACAAGCCCTGGGCAACCAAATGTACTTTTGCAGCTGGTTTAATTTGGAACTTGGACCAGGTGATGTCCAGAGCTTCTGTCAGACAGAAATCATCCTGGCATTATCTGATCCCATTACAACCCTAAACTCCATTAGTGACTGCTATAAAGTGTATTTAAGGTCCATTAATGAAGTTACAGAATCATGCAATCATAGAAGGGTTATGGTTGGGAGGGATTCTAAAGATCATTCAGTTCTAACCCCTCTGTCATGGGCACAAGTACATGTTACTTTTGCTACTCATATCTGACCTTTGCCATCTTCTGACTTTAGAATATCCACTTATCATTTTGTCTCATCTGCAGTGAAGAGAGTGACTAATCTGACACCTCTAGAAGCACAGAGGAGGGCATTAAGAGATCTTTATAATTCAGGAAAGTGTGGAAAAGTTTCATTTGACCTTCTTAATGCAGGGAGATGATAGAGAGAAAAAATATTTTTCTATGATAGGAAAGTAAAACTTGAAATACCTCTCTACCTGAAAAAAGTCTGTTTTCAGGGTGCTACATTTTTCTTTTTTCTCTCCCTTTTTCCCTGATGCAAGGCATGCTGGTAAATCAGTCAAAATTCTCATGTGTCTTAGGAATGAAAAACACTGAGAAGCACTGGCATGTGTATATCAACATCCAAAAATATGTCCTCCCAGTGTATCTTGGAACCACGTGTGTGAGAAAGACGGTGGCTCCTGAAAGCCCTGCATTCCTGCAGGAATAGATGCCTGGGTCTGTGGGACAGAAGGCAGCTGCCATCCCTTCTGCACTTTCTGCTCTGACTTCTGCAGGACAGCATTTCAATTTTCAGTGCAGTTTTGCAGCCTGAACCTTGCCCCTTGTGAGACCTTAGAAGGTACAAAGTGAAAAAAAAAAGCTGCTTCTCCTTTGGCTGACCATTCAAAAGTGCTGTTATTCTGCTACTGCACAAGTAAATAAAACAGCATGAAGAGATGAAGGCTAGAACATTAAAATATATGTGCCATCAACAGGATTTCAGAACAATTACAATATATTCTCTGAAGCAGCAGAGAGACCTGGCAACAGCTGGAGCTGTATTTGGTGGTCATCAGAAATTTACACTGACATGTACTGCCTTGTAGGTATGATTTTCCTGGGGGAAGGAGACTCTGTATTATTTGGCAATAACCCTGAAGTATTCAGTGGAGGAAAACTTGCCTCAGTATTGAGAAATATCAAACACTTGAATTTTTTCCCTTCAAATATCATTTATTTCTCTGTTGATATTTTGGTGATAATTATTCCCCTCCCCACTGATAGCTTATTATTATATGCTTGTGATTTCAGAGCAATAGTCTTAGTTTTGATCAGAATTTTACACTGGTCTCTGATAAGATCAAATAAAGCCGCATTTTTTTATTAGAGGTCTCTAACTTCAAGGACTTCCATACTTCAATGAATGGTTCAATGCAACTTTTTGGAAACCTGGTGCCCTGTGAGGACTGAAGTGCTCAAACCCCTTTTGATTTCAGATATTATATATAAATGTGAATATGCTGAAGAAATGTAAGCAGTAGGGAAGCAATGCAATGATATTTGAAGGTTTCTTACAGTACAATTTCTTAATATAAAACCAGTACAGAAGTGTTTCTGATTGTGCTGATGCAGAATAGCAGATATGGAAATCCTGTTTTGTCAGTTCTTTCTAACACAGCATTGTTCCTCCAGTATATGATTCCCTACTCTAATTACTCCAGTTCTGGATGACTCAGTTTCCACATTTCCTTAAGAGATTACTCAGTCTGTTAAATAACACCAGGATGGTTTTGCTGAGAGTCTGTTTCTGCACTCAGTTATATCCAGTTATCCTAGTGATTGGTAGCAAACCTGAACAACTTTGCTTCTGTTGTTTTATTCTCTGTGTTTTGATATCACCAGTGCCTTACATTTATGGACCAGGACTATGACACCTCTAATACTGATGTATTATTAGTTCATTATTTGTGAAGGTAAAAATTCTTGGGTCCTTTCTACATGAATGTTGTACTGCATATTTTTGTCCATTCTTCTGTCTTTCCTCTATCACCTTTTAAATAATATCTTTTTATAGGATTTCAAGCATCCCAGTGGAAACACACTCTGGATTGTTTTTCTCTCAGTTACTTTATCTATCTTTTTTCTACATCAAATAATTTCTTGGTCAGTTTTTTTAATCATTCTGTTGCAAAGGCTTCCAGACCCTTGTGCTATGCTGATGTGATGAGTAGCATGAGATACAGTCATGATGGAATAAAAGTGATGGGATACTGAGGTGATGGAGGGAATGGAGTAAAGGATGCATTGTTTTACTACTATCAATAAAGAGTCAATGTTCAAGGAATTAGAGGGCTGATAGAATGCCAACTTCTGGATAAGAAATGAAACAAAAGCCGTGACCAAAATCTGTTTGTGGTTATTCAAGTTTCCATGGCTCTGTTCCAATACTAACATGCAATTTTAAAATCCTGACAAAATTCAAATTCACTTATTTACATTCTGCCTCCCCATATTTCCTATTATTGTATAACACATTCTTGTTATTTAATTGCTGTGTAATATCCTGTGATGCTAAGCAGGTGCTGCTGCTTGGGAACGTGATCTAAATGAAATGCAAACCTGTAGATCAGTGAATCACCTGTATCTCTGACCTTTGATTCCTTTTTATGTTGCTCATATTCATTCAGACTAACATTATTTAAGCATTATATTCCTAAATTAATTTACAATCCCTTTTAACATTTACACATTTAGCCACAGGATAAATTTGTCTCAAGTACTGTAATAAGGTCCTGGTGTGTGGATATACAGATAGATCTACTAAAAAGCTTCAAGCTTTTGATCCTTGGAAATAAAAATATAAAGAAAATAGGTACATTTAGTTCTTACTTCCTTGATCTAAGAAAACATTCTATGATTTAATCAAATAACTAAAGCAAGAATTTAACTGTAAATAAATGTTAAAATTAGAAAATTTTTTCATGTTTCTGGTCTTGTTTCTGTCAGCCAGAAACTTCATGTAATCAGAACTTGGCATTTTAGGACTTCTCAAGTGTTTCTTAAGATCCTGTTTGGCTTTGTGTGAAAAAGTAGACCAGCACATATCCCATTTTTATTTCTGATCAAACCAAGAGAGAAAACTCTAAGGAGAGATATCCTTAAGTGTATCCTTTCAATATAGGTGGGCAATAACTTTGATCTAGATTTAGAAAGATTCAGGAGAAATTGAAGGGCATAAGTTCAAATATGAATTAGAAAAATGTCTATGTTCTCTTTAACAGCACTGACACCTAAATTCTCCAAGTATCTCTGACTTCAAAATAAACTCATAATTCTATCTTTGCATGCACCAACCCCCAGCTAAGGAGCTCATGACCTCTCCATGCTATCTGCTGTGTCAGTGTCCAAAGGTGGCACCCAAGCTGCAGGCACACAGTTTGCCTAAAACTGGCACTTTGGAACCCAAACACAGTGCAATGTTGGCTGCTTTTCAAGTCAAAGTGCCACAAGTTTCTTTCTTCCCTTCTTACAAGGGGATCTAGGATTGAAATGCTGTCCTAAGACATGAGAAAATTTAAATTGTTTGCATATCATGAGTGGGTGGAAGTTGTATCTTCCAGAGTCTGTGAAAATGACTAGCTACTGCCAGCATTAAATGTTCTGCTGTGCTGGCTGGTGACAACTGAAGCAGCATTGAGCTCTCTAGGTGCTCCAGTCCTTTTTTAATTGACTGGAGAATTGTTTAGACTGTGAGATCTCAGGGCAGGAAACATCATCTGTGCTTTTAAATCATCTAAAATAAAAAACTTTCAGCATCAGTGAGGTAGGAAAAAACATTAAAAATCTGGTAGCATATGTTTAAGGGCTGAGTTTGACTGAAAAATTTCACTTCTTCTCAGCAAGGTTAACTCTGAACAAAATCTATGCTACCATCTTAATAAATACATATTCTTCCCTTGCACTTTCAAAAACAGTGTGGATGAAACAGAATTTTTCAAAGCTATAAGAGCATTTTCAAAATTAAATACATTGTGTTTCTTTATGATAAATAACATCATGCAGCCATAGCAATGTTGAGTGGTTTTCATGAAATACAATCCATTTTGTTGCCTGTCAGTAAGCCTTACACAACTTTGCTTTTAAAAATAAAAGAGCAGAGGTTGTAATATTTATGATTCTTTAAATCAACCACTGTGCAGAAAAAGATTGTTCCTGAAAAATTTCCTATTACCCTTGGATTTCACAAGGCCACTACCCTTTCTATCACTTATTACTACTATAGTGCCTAAAGGCTCCAATTAGGTATTAGAACAGTGATAACAGGCACTGTAAATGTGCAAGACAAATCTTCCCTAAGGGGCTATAATAAAATATTATTTTATAAAACCCAAGTAATTTCTTAAAATAGCTTTATAGCTATGGCTGACTATTACTAACTTTGGCCTGGATCCTGCAGTGAAGATGTGCCTTCTGAGTCTCCACCCAGTCAGTGAAGGCAAGGAACCTGTTCTTTTAGTAAAGGGCCATTAAAAATGGAAGTTGCTGTTACAATGTGGAATTTTTTCGTTCACTTCCAGCAAGAACCCCCAACAGGGTAGCTTGAAGTTAATGCTGAAAATCTACTCTGGAAGTTACTAGTCAGATCACAAAATACTATTGAGAATGCTCCAAGCCACTGAGTGCCATAAATGACAGAGAAATACAAGTAGAAAAGAAACGTGCTTGTTGACCTGGATGATGAAGTGTCTTTGACTACTGATCAAACCTTTGCTTTAGGTCATGTTCGCAGCATTATCTGAGGTGTCTGAAGTCAGCTAACCGCAGGGACCCTTCCCGGTGGCAGTGGCTGGACTGTCCTGTCTCTTGGTCTACACCGACCCTTGCCCAAGTCCCGAAGCTCCTTTCCCACAGCCATAGGTGCGAACAGCACTTAGCACACGTGCTTCTCAAGAGCGGTACCAAAGGTGGCTATTTGCAAAACTACGTTCCCGACCCACACGATTCTCCCAGCCACCGATTTCGTGCCCTGTGCCCGGGCTGGCCGCGCCTCTTCGGTCTGCGGCGCGTCCTTGGCGCATCTGTCCGGTTTCCCCCAGGGCGCGGACCCCGGCCGGGGGCTGGCAGCGCGGCGGGGCACCGAGCGCAGGTAGCGGCGCTCCGGGCGCTCCGGGGCCGCGGCTGCCGGGCCCGGGGGGGGGCGCGCCCCGTGAGCGGCGGCGGGAGGGGGGGCCCGCTGAGCGCCGCGGGGTCCGCCCAGCGCCGCGGCCGCACGGGCTGCGGCAGGAAAGGAGCGGCGGCTCCTCAGAGAAAGGAGGAGGAGGAGGAGGAGGAAGGGGGGGGTCCCTCGGAGCGGAGCCGGCCGCAGCGAGAGAGGCGGGGCGGGGTGGGCGCGGGAGGCGTGGAGGGGCCCGCGGAGCGGCGCGGACGGGCGCGTGCCATGCGCGGCGCGGCAGCCGGCGGCTCCCGCTCGCTGGCTCAGCATGCGCGGGCTGTGCCCCCGCCTCTGCCTGCTGGCCGCCGCGCTGGGGCTCTGCGGGGGCAGCAGGAACTGCCCCGACCTCATCGTGGACCGCTGCCTCTGCGCCGCCGAGCGCGCCAAGGGGCCCGGCCGCCCGGCCCTCCGCATCAAAGTGGTCTGCACCGGCGGAGACTTGGTGGAAACTTTGCAGCCCGCCGTGCTGCCCAACCGCACCGTGTCCCTGTGAGTACGGCCCGCGGGCGGCGCGCACCTGGCGCGGGCGGGGGTGCGGGGGAGGCGCGGGGCTCGAGGGGACCCCCGCCCGCCGCTCCGGAGTCCGCAGAACAGCTCCGTGCCCGCTGCAGCCCCGACCCTGCTTTTAAAAAGTCTGTGAGAGTTTGGGGGGGTTTGTTTATTTTTTTTTTTTTTTTTCGTGTTCGGTTGGGAAACTCCTGCTGGCGTTCGGGTCGAAGTGGGGGAGCTGGGCTCTCCCTGGTGTAAATTGCACGCTGCTGCGGGTGGCGGTTTGGGAAATGTCAGTGGAAGCAGAACTGATGGAGCTCTCTGGTGTACCTCTCCGCCAGCGACGGGACGGGCTCGCCCTGTCCGGCAGTAAATGAATGATATCGGTAATGCTGAACTGCCTCCTGGAGTGCTGTGTCATTAACAGTTTTCCCTTTCTCTCTCCTCTCCTCTAAATAAAGTTTGGAATTTGATATCTCCTTTTTTAAGATGAGTTCCTATACAACGGTATGAAACTCTCAAATCTCCAATATAATTCAGAGTTGTCTGGTAATTTGAAATGACTCGGGGTATGGTGTTCGGGGTTTTTTGTTGGTTTTTTTTTTTTTAACTAGGAATTAGGTTGTGATACTTTGTTGCCTGTTGCACATAGCTAAACTGAATAAGTAGTATGTTGAAAGTAAGGTAGTAGAACTTTCTGTGAGTGTTTCCTCAAGTACAGCTGAAAGTAATGTCCCTGTAATGCACCCAAGCAGTAATAGCTCTGTGACACTTACCCTTTAGATCATACACATATCAACAGATCTTTTACTCTTGAATTTAGTTCTGTTGACAATTCCTGCTATGAACATCTCCACTGTTCAGTGCATTTTCTTTAAGTCAACACTTTCAGGAGGCAACTGGTAAAGACAGTAATTCATAACATCTGGGGAGCTTGTGCTTGTAAATGTACAGATGTGCTGTGTATGCTCCAGTTCAGTTTTAGCTATAACTGTTGGGTGACTTGATGCTGATTATCTGTATGCTGATTATTTATTTAGGAAACTTCTGCTTCTATACAAGAGACAATAATTGCACTTCCTCCTAAATTTTAATAGGCTGGTTTGGAATATTACATTACTTACCAACATAAACTTTACCCTCAGTGATAAATTCACTGCTACTTCTACAGTTTGCATAACTGGCTTTGTAGTTAGAGGTGGAACTCACCAGAATTATAAAATGTCAACGTCTTGGGGAGGCAGGAACTATTTTTTCCTCCTGGTTAAAGAGCTATAGAAACTCTCACACTCAGCATGTCTGCAAAGGTTTTTCCTCTTAAGCATTGACTCTCAGAGTCTTATTTAGGTTTTCAAGAAACTTTTGCTGAGGTAAGTACCAGTCAAGGAATCCAGCTGACCATGAGATCAACAGAAGTATGTATTCACTGCAGTGAAAAGAAATTGAATTGGAAACAGAAGTGAGAAAAGATGAACAGGGGAGGTGGTGTGTTTGAAGTGGTAGGTGGGAGGATTTGCTCGCTTATACATATGATTTAAGGCACCAGTAGCAAACTTGATCCTATCAACCAAAACACATTCATTTCAGGTAACGCTTGCTCAAAACTCTTTAGCAAGGTACTGTGCTAGTTTTTTTTTAAACTTAAATACCTCTTGACCTGAGAGCTGATTAGCTGGCCCTAGTTGATACAAAAGATACATTTTGGGTTTTTTTTTTTTTTTTATTTCATATGGACAAGTATAGTACTATGTATCACGTCTCCCTTTTCTTCTCACAGTCTCCTGTCTCATTTTTGAGAATTTTTTTTCTTTCCCAGAAGTAAATTTAAGGTTAAATATTTAAGATAAAAAAGAAAAAAAAATTAAAATCTGTATTAGAAGTTTTCAGTAGCTAGAACATACAGGTGAAAATTTGATTGAATATGTCAAAGATTTTCCAGGTGAAACTGGTTTTTATGAATTAACTTACACTTGTGGGATTTGGCCAGCTGTAGAAAATTATGATAATGAGCTCAAGTATTAGTGCTCTTACATTTGTTTTTGTAGCTGAATAAGAGATACAGGCAAAAGAGAATATTCTGGTAGATGCTGTCTGCTTCCATTCAGTTTTATGGGCCCACAGAGAGAAAGAGAGCTTTAACATATGGAACATAACCTTTTGGATTGCTTTAACAATTAAGAAATATAGAGGTGAATAAAAGAGTATATGTTCAGATGCAATAATACTGTAATGAAACAATGTAATAAACATTTTGTGGGGTTTGGGGGATATTATTCATTATATAGGGAGGCTATTTCCTTAATGCTATGATCTTTTGGAAGGCAAGATCAAAGCCAAACTCTGGTAACTGCTCTGCAGAGATGGAAGAGAATTACCTCTGCTTTATCTCTGAAGCCATTCAGATATGTAACATCTCATTTACATGCTGAGTAATGGTATTATCAGCAAATTTAGAAGTTATGATTTGGTAGCTTAATTGAAGCTTGAGTTTGGTGGCTTAGGTTCTTTCACCTAAGTGACTGTGGGTCTTGTCTGAGTTTGACAGTTTAGGCTCTATGGTATATATGTACTGAACTATTGCTTCTAGGAATACTGACACAATCACACACGGTGACTACAAACTAGGGTGAAGTCACTGAAGAAATGCTTATTCTTGACATGTTTGAACCAATTATTTTCAGATTATGAGGTGAGGAAGTCTACAGAGTTTCTTTGAAATCATTTGAACACTACAGCTATTCAGTACTGTCTAAATGCTCCCAATGATAATCACACTAGAAATAAAATCAAAATATAAGCTGATAAAGCACCTATTCTCTCCTCTTTATTTTATTTTAAAACACAAACCAAACAAAAACCCCCCTTGTTCTGGACTCTGTTTCACTGTCTTTATTTAGTATTTTACTGCTTTGGAAACAGGATTCATGAACTTGTTGTGGATCAAAAGTAAAAACTTAGCTGTAGCTTCACAAAGTATTTGCACGTCTCTTGTTAAAAGTGATTCCAGTCCTTATGGATTTGCAGCATGCATCTCTTGCTTTGTATTTTGGGACAGAGTGGAGAAAGGGAATTTTTTTTTTTTTTCCATGAAGAATACAGCTGTTGAATCACTAATTTATGGGATCTACTCTCACCATTTCACTCTCAGCAGGCATTGAAGTGTAGACCCAACAAGAAGGAGTCATATCACTTCAGGATAATGTAGTTTTCTCATTTTAGACTCTGTGGTTGAATACTTTGGTATTATTGTATGAAACCAATATTTCACATTTTTCTTAATCAGTGTAATTGGATTGTTAAAATGGAACTCTAGGGAACAAGACTGTTTGCAATCTTCTGTCTCTTCTATGTTGATGGAAAATTAGTTGTAAACTTTTTGACTGAGTTGCTGAAATTTGGGCCATGTGGAGAAGGTTTTTTGCTGCCTTTTACAGTATGAAACTTCTGCAGTTTGAAATTTTTGGAATTAGGAGATTGGATTCTCTGCTGGACAGTATATTGGTGGGTTACTTACATACCTTTTTCTTTCATGTCAAGTGGTGTTAAAAACTTCATGCTTTGAATCTTGGGAGTTCTCAGTTCAATATGTGTCACTTGGTATCACTGGGCAGAATATACTTTGAAGTTATAAATGCCATAAGTTTCTGATAGTAGCACCACTTTTTTTTTTCCTCCCTCAATTCAAAAGAAAGTCTAAGATGTATACCAATGGTTGATATTTTTACAAATTTTACCCACAGATACACCTATTGAAAGGTGTAATTTTAAATTGTCATAATAGAAATGAAGAAAATTTATGGTAGTGTATGGCTTATATAAATTCTTTATCATATAGGATTCTTCATACTTTTTGTGTCTAAGCCTTTCTTCTGACTTTGAATTGGAGGTTGTCTCAAATTCCTCATATTCTCAATTTCAGAGTAAGGCTCCATGACTCCAATGGTAATCCATAGCCATAACATGTATGAAGGATGTTAATTTTCAAAGCACTTCACAAACATTAAATACTATTCTGAAAGCAGCATTGCCCCACTTTTCTCTGTCCCAAAATTACTTTTATGTCGCATTCATTTATATCATGTTCACTGAAATTTTTTCGGAGTTATTATATTACTGTGTTTTTTTCATGTCTAGTCTGATCTTTTACCTGCCTATATTCAGTTTAGGTTATATCAATATGGTTTATTTGATATAAGCATCTTGTTTTAAAAATAGATCACAAAAATGTTATGTCCCAAAGAGTTCAGCGCTTAAGCTAGCCAAAGCAAACAGAGAGTTGAAGAAAGACTGAACAGAAAATAATATTCAGTAGTTTTATTTCCACATCTTGAAACTCACATATTCTTCTCTATTGATTTGAGACCTAACATAGTGTTGCTAATTTGTAAATAAGAGGATTATTAAAGAAGGTAGGGTGATTCTTGTTATAAAGGTTTTTGCAAACATTTTCACCTTGGTTAGTTTACTGTGTTCACTCAAAGTGGCAGGAAAAAAAGAAAAAGAAACAGGTTTCCTGCTCCATTATTTATATGTATATACATATTTATACATGCTTTCTCTGAAACTCTTAAATAAAGAAAAAGGAAAAAACAGTTTGTGGAAGAAACTCCTCAATTGGGAAGCCTACATAAAATACACCAAAAACTTGGAAGGTCTGGGACAGATGGTTGGGGAGAGCAAAGAATGGAGTAGATAAAGGTTCTAGTGATGAAAAGTCTTCAAATATTACTCAAATGTTAGTCTAATTCTCCTTGATAATACATTTTATATATTAATCTAGAGTGGCCATATCATATTTTATTTTCTTTTTGTTTTTTTCTGACGAGGATGTACCTGCACCTGAAAAGTACTAGTAGTGTGACCACTTGCAAAAGATGACTTTATTTGGATGAAACTGACACATTTGGCATCTTTGGAAGTGGTAACCCAAGAAGAGTGTGAAAAAACTTCTGCTATGGAAAATAGAACTCTCATAGCAAATAATGTTCAAAATACAGTAAATGCTACTTTAATAGTGACCATATACCATAACTTTTTAAAGATACATGAATCATCCTGCAGTTTCTTCCTCTATTATTATTAAACTGTCAAGGCCTAGAGTTAAGTGTGCCATATATCATCCTGGTGCTTTTACATCCTCGGGTGTAACATTTTTTGAGGAAAGCAGTTTGTGTAAGAGAATGGGATAAGAATATCTGGAAGCAGATAAAATTATTTCACAGTATCGAACAGTTCATTAATTTGGTAATTTAATGTAGAAATCAAATCCTATTTTTGTTGCATACTAGGAAATTTGCTGTATTGTGATCATTCACTTAGTTTCATTCCAGAGGTAAAAATAAGCTGGTGAGGATAGCCAGGGGGAGAGTGATGCATGTGGGAAGGGAGTTTTATCATGTAAGTATATACTCTGATACCTATTGAGAAGTTCTAAATGAAGCTGAGGTTTTATGGTACAGTATAATTTCTCAGTTGTCTGGCTACTGACCTTGTTTGCCTTAGACAGGAAGAGATTTAGTAGATCTTATTGGCTCTCTTATCTTTTTTTTTGGTGTGTTCACCTAATATTCATTAAATCTATTTCATTTTATTGATCTGAAGATATGTGCAGCAGAAATTAGTTTCTGAAGTGTATGTATTTGCATCTCTTGCAGTGAATTGGTGCCAGGGAGAAGGTGATTTGTGCATATGGAATCTGCCTTTATATGAAGCTGCATGAGTTGCTGGCCCTTAAAATGTACTGTCACCCCTTAAAATGGATTGCTCTTAAAAGATTTGAAAATGTGATGCCTTTTTTTTCTTTTTTTTTTTCTTTTTTTTTTTTTTCTTTAAGTTTTTTTTAAGTTTTGTTTTAAGGCTTCTGGAACATTTCTCAAAGTATATTTTTCTTTTCTTGTCCCCTTCTAAATATCCTGGCAGTATAATAAAATACGAGGTGAGGTGAAGAGTGGGGAGTAGTGAAGTGGTTAGGAGAGAGCTGAAAGTGGAAAGGTCCAAAAAGAAGGGGTCTAAAAAGTGTTAGTAAAAGGAAATTCCAAAGGTTTAGAATTTTATGTATGTTGTCCTTTTTCTGCATCCTCAGTGTTTTAAAATCACAAATATTTAAATGATAGATGCTTTCTAGCAACAGAATCACATTAACCCCTGTGATCCTAGAAGCCCATTTATTACTTTGCTGTTAAAACAGACTCAGAAACTTTCTGGGTAGAAACAGCCAAAGAAAAACTATGTTTTTGGGAAAGGTTTCTTCCAATTTGAGACCCTCTGTCATCACAAATTTTGCCGCTATTGGATTCAGCCGTGTTCCAGCTTATCCATCCCTACTTTCCTCACTGATGTCTTTTGCCTTGGTTTTATAATACAGAGCTGCCATAAATCTGTAAGTTAAAGGGCAGAGTACCTTTACCAAGGCATAACTTCTGCCCTAGCAGCCAATAGGAAATACACATTTGTATATCTGCACCCTACACCCTTTGTTCATGTACATCTGAGAGCCAGGTCTTTCATGAGCTTGGATTTCACTCTTCAATAATATTGATGCATGTTTTAAAGAATTGCTATTTATGCCATTTGATTTACATTTTTGTGGAAAAATAGCCTATTGATTCTAAGCTTCCTCCTTTTACGTGTTTCTAATGCAATATCCAAACTCTCACAGCAATAAAAGCATACAAACCATGAACAGTTTTGAGTATGTACTTATCCAGTCAACTGTGATTATTTTCTATCAGTTAAAAGTTTGCTGTCTAGTTCTAGACTTGTCAAATATAATTTGGCTGAAACTTCTGTATTATCTATAATATTAACATTTTTTCCTCTACTTTAGCAATTATGTAATACAGGGAACACAGTTTAGGCTTTGTCTTATTCTTGTGGCAACATGCCATTCTTCACCCTTCTCTTAAAATCAGTTCCAACTGTGTTTTCATGCCTGGGACTGATTTGAGACTATTCTGAAGTTATGGTTAGTCATGAAAGCTCTGGTTTTGCAATTTCTGTTCCAGTCTTGCAGAGTTGTTGACAGTTTCTTTTCTGTACTTAGTTGGATATCATCTTATCAGAACAGCAGTTTGTCAAATGCATAAACAGTTCTGCCAACAACACAAGCACTCGGGGTTTATGGGTATTATGCTCACAGACCTGTAAGTCTTTGCAAAAACCTGATATTGATTCCTAGATCATATAGAATCTGGATTTGTTGATAGCTGTGCATAAATAAGCAAATTATTTTAAACTTGTGTTTTATGCTAGCCTTTGCTGAGTAGCTATTCATCAAAACTTATGAGGATGGAAGGACACTGGTCTGTGTTTTTAGCATTTCTACTGCAGGCTTGGTACCACACACAATGAGGTTTAATGGATTTTCTTTGTTATTAAGGTATCATTAAGTAACCTTAAGTCAAGGTCTCTAAATTATGAACATTTATGATTCTCCTTGTTTATTGAAGAATTAATAGCAATCAAGATGATGTCTCTTCATAAAACCTTTTTCTTTATGTTTGAGATTGCCTGTCCCAGAGAACTCATGTTTTGTAATCAAAAGTATTAATTGCAAGGGTTAAGGTTTTATGTGCACTGTGACTTGAGAAAAGAAAAAACGGCATCATAAAATGGAAAATAAGGTTAAAGCTAGTAATAACAAAATCAAGCCTGGA
This sequence comes from Haemorhous mexicanus, assembly GCF_027477595.1. Classification (NCBI taxonomy): domain Eukaryota; kingdom Metazoa; phylum Chordata; class Aves; order Passeriformes; family Fringillidae; genus Haemorhous; species Haemorhous mexicanus. The sequence continues at coordinate 28,210,533 of NC_082347.1, read as the reverse complement.
AAATGTGAAGAAAAACATAATGGAAGAATTGAACATAACATTATCGTATATTCATAGTTCCCTGGCAACATTTGTGTTTATATTTGCATTATAAATTAATGTGCATGGTACCAATTTCTTTGAGAGAGGAGGGGTGGAAGGAGATCATAATGTGTTGGTGAGCAACACATTTATTACTGGATTAGTTTTCATAGAATTTTCACAGGAGCTATACTGAAGTGTCAGGTAAGATTTCTCTAAGGAAATGTCCTGGCACAATCTGACACAACAGGAAACCTACAAGCATTTAAGAGAGAGGGAGAAGCAAAACAAAAGTATTATCAATTCTGAGGAATAAAATTTGCCAGCACTCTTAACTCCTGTGAACTCCTAACTCATGAATTTTTATATATTAACGTGTGTCCTATCTGGGGAACTTCGCACTGCTAAGAAAGATGCTTTGTTTTCCATGGTCCATCCTCTTTACTTTGTCCCATCTGTCGCATTCCCAGAATCTTTCAATTCTACACTTTCCTTTTTAACTCCTGCTATTGCTGATACTCCTGCCTGTTTTTTTCTTCTCATCTGCATCTTGTTTTTGTCCACTGGTTATATGAATTGCAGACTGCCAGTGCATTTCTAAAGAAGTAAAAACCCATCTCCCTCCTCATCAGCTCTGCTCTTGGTCCTCTGCTGTGCTGCACTTCTGTGCCCATCTCTGTGATTTCACTGCTGCGTGCTGCAGCCTCTGCTTTCAGCTCACGGTCTCCGCCACTTCTTTAGTCTTGCATGACTTCCCAGTTCCTTTTGCTTTTCTAAAACCCTCTATTACATCTTCCCTCATCACCTTTGATCCTTGACTCATTTTACCCTTCTCTTCTGAACTCGTTGAGTGGAACTGAAATAAGCGAGGACATGGGTCCTTAGAGAGATCTGAATTAAGTCCTGGAGTTCAGCCGTGCCTGGAATTGGGGCCAGGCAGATGGAGTTGATCCTATTAGACAACTTAGAAACAAGAAAAATCTTTTTATCTCTAACTCTCCCTCCTTAGATCTTATCATTAAAACTGCAGCTAGTGGAGTAGAGAGGTCTGAATGTGGTAGTGTCAAGCAGTGATTTTATATTGACCCACCAGACATGCCACTGCTGATCAGAGGGAAGAGCCACAATGATCAAAGTTGTTTTCCATCCTCAGCATTGCATATTGTTTAGAAGAGAAAAGCCTAATTTCCAGTTTTCTCTACACCTTTGTGGCAGCATTCAAACAGTATTGCAACTGCCCATGAAAAACAGTGAAATTTGTGTAACACAGATAATTGTAGTGGTAAAGATGAAATCTTAAATTTTCTTGCTACTCTCCATGCAGTTCTTGAGCTATAAAACTAAAGTTTGCATTAGCAAATCTAAGCTTAAGGGGCTGTATCCGTTTTTTCTGTGACACAGCTAGTATTATTCACATCATTATCATAAATCTTTATCTTGAATTAGATCAGGTTAATGAACTGTTTTCTGCTATGGCTGAGAAATATGGCTATTTGTCAGCTGAGGTAACAGTTGACAAATATGTGCTAATTTTGGAAAAGACACGTTTTTCTATCCATACTGCACTGGGATGCAGGAAAGGAAGCAGTCAAAATGCATAAATGGAAGCCTGCTCTCCACTGGAATAAAACAACATGTTCATCTCTCAGTAATTGATGTCATCATTATAAGGCTTTTTTATTGGAAAGGCATTCATGAATTCTGTACCAACGTTTTCATCATTAGAGTTTTGTTTTACTGGAGTCCCTGATGCAGTCACACAGCATCTCACCTATAGCGAGGTGGTAAAGGGAGAAAAGCAAAATTTGGTCACATTATGCTTCATGTAACTCTTCAGAGTATGGTATCACAACTTTTAACTTGTGGTTTTTAGAAAACACAGTCAAGCTGTGGGAGTTACGACACCAGATATTCAGGTAGCTGTTAAACTGCTGGTGCATGTGAGAATAATATCTGAGGTTTGTTTCTTTATCCCTCCATGTTTGGTGAACAACAGGCTCTTGGGAAGTTAATCTGCTCTTTGCCTGGGCTGTATCATGTAAGGGTCTTGTGGAGGGAAGTCAAATACTTCTTTCCTCTAATGTTGGGAGACTGGTAAGGATATTAAGTCTGTCCAGTGGGAGCAGTAAGGCATCACTTGTGGTTTTACAGGTTCTTTTTCTGTGAATCATGCTTTCCTTTGCTTTCCTTTCCTTTCTTTAGCACCAGTGCTGGGAGAGTCACATAAAGGTTTTAGGGTTTGAGGACCTGTTTTTTGTCGAGCCCAAGTATACTTGGGGAAGAACAGAAGAGGACAACATTTGAGATATGAACATCAGAAAGTGGCTCGACGTCAACCGTAGATGTATGGAATTTATTTTTATGTCTTAACGTGTACAAAAGTAATGCCAGATGTTGTTCTTGTTAAATTAAAAGTTACCTGGCATATTCCTATACTTGCTAGACCTTATAGAGCTCTAGCAGATGTTCTGGTTCTGGTGTCTTTGCTTCTTTTTCTGTTTAAAATAAAGAGATTTGCAGAATAAGAGAAAGTGAATTTTCTAACACTTTCCTTTGTCTTTCCCTTCTACAATAAAAGGATGAAAAAAGAAATTCCTAAGACAAAATGTGGGGGAAAAACATGTTTTATCATTTATTGTTGTACTATACATAATTCTCTTCCCTTTCTGCACAATTAAAAGTTATAAATAACAATATAAAGAGTCAGCAACACAGATTGATGAAGCAAAAAAATAACCCAGAGCTAAATAAATATAATAAATTATAATCTTCTGAATTTATAGTAAATGAAGTTACTGCTGTAAAGTTATTCATGATTATTGATTATCATTATAAATTTGTTTCTAATAAGCTTTTATTTTAAAAACAATTCTAATTAATTAATTTGTGCCTATATTTAATAACAAGTCCATTAGGGAGTTGATGTATGAAATGACCTTCATAACAGCTTTACACAGTTGAACAGTAACTTGCTGACTAGGACAACATCTCTTTTTTAAATAAGTAATACAGCAGTATTGCTAATTGGATGAAATTGCTTCATATGAAAATACCCTCCATATATTTTCATATATTTTTAATAAGACTCAGGGAGTTTGTTGCCTGACTCTCTGTGTAATTAAATGCTGTTTAAATTTTTGTTTCCTGTAGTTACCTTTGCAGAACTCAGGTCAACTATTCTGGTGTTGTTATTGTGACTACGTTACAAATGGAATACTTGGTTACTAAGCTATTTGGTAATGAAGAGGGCATCTAATCAGATGCCAAGCCTTAGTTTGGAAAAGATTAGAGCAAATAATTTTTTAATGCTATCTTTCCAAAGTACTTCTTTAGCCGAAGTGGAGTGATTGTTTTAAACAAATAAAATCCCTCAAGTAATCATTTATTTAATAGCACTTAAGTCAAGTTGGTTTGGTTTTTTTTCTCTGAACGTTTCTGTCAAAATGGTGGCACTGAATTACATGTTGAGCCAGTCTTTCCATATGATTAGTTAATCTGTTAGGCTTTTTGGTTGGCTGGTGTTTCCTTTCTGAAATGGGAATAGGTAATAAAGCTTTGGAAGAAGCTTTAGTGGGAAGAACTGTGGCAGCTGGGTTTCCTGGCTGTTTTAACTTGATGCTTTGCTGTTTTGCGTGAATGATCCATTAATAATATTGTTCTCAAATACATAAAGATATGATAAATGGACTTTTAAAATTTTTATGGTTACACAGCTTTTCATTTTCTCCAGTCTAGACCATTAATAAAAATACATATAGCTGTCCTGGACCTGGCTGAAGAGCCATGGATTATCCCAGTGTCTTGTCTCCAGACTAAACATTTTTAAAGCAGGTGCCTACAGTAGAGTAACATTGTGATATTTTCCAAAAGAACCTTGTTGTCTGCATCACATCTCAGAGTTGTAGTTCCTGTGCATTTGATTTCCCAAAATGGATTGGTTTTCCACAGCCTGATCCAGCCCCCCTGCAGATCCCATGACAGTTCCCTGCACTTGGAGCATCTCATGGCAAGAAGTACCATAGCTCAACTGCCTACTGGCAAGGAACCATCCTGCTTTTGTTATTTCCAAATTCTGGTTTGTTTCAGTCAGTGCTGATATGGTTCTCAAACCTGGGAGAATGGACCAGGTTTGGTCTTCAGCAGGGCACTTGGTGTCTCTCTGCTTTTCTCTTATTTTCTGTTAGTCACTCTCAGTAAGCTGAAAGGTAAGGGGGTGATGAAATGTCACAATGTAATTAAAGTCAGTTTATTCTACTAATAGTATGCTTTCTTCTGTTTTCAACACTGTGAAGAGGCAACAGTGATAAAATTTCTTTCTGTAACAAAATCATTATATTTAACTCAATCCATGGGAGAATGCTTTGGTCTTCTAGGAAAAATAAAAGAAGCTCTATTCCTGCTCTTAAAATTTTGGATTAAGGAAAAATGAATAAAAGTTCAAAGTCAGCTTTCTGATTGGTTGGCCTAGTTTTCTTGTGTCAGATTGATAGATTTTCCTGTTTCCCTCTGTATTCCTGAACAATAAGAGCATCTTCAATTTTCCTTGTGTGTTGGGGCCAGTATTTTGTGCTTTGTTTAGTTGTTGGCAATGCAGAAAGCAGAGAGGGAGATGATCTGACCAAGAAAAAACCTGCTAAATTGCAATAACAGCATGCCAGTGAAAAAAGGTTTTGGAGGAGGTAAATGCCTTCAGAAGCTGTAGAGTTCTGGTCATTGGTCCTATTTAATTTCATTTTTCAGCTGTTAAAAATAAGTTTCTTTGGTAATGGAGGCTGGCACTGTATTTGTTCCACTGCAGCATGACTCTGCCTGGTTGATAACACTGAGTTATGCTTCGCTTTTGTCTTTCACTGTATTTATAGTTATTATATACTGAAAGAAGTTGAGTAGATTTTGTTATTTACTGGATATTGGCCACAACACTATTTATCTGAGACTGGGAGAAGATGAATGAAACTGGAAGTGGAAAAATTCTGATTTTGAGCCTGAATTTTTTGACTAGGGGGAAGCAAAGATAAAAACATTGGCGATTTTATTTTATTCAGGGTTTTACTTCTTAGCCAGTCTAGAAGTCCCTCTGTAATGCTCCCTCCTTGGTATAGCCTCTCCCCATTATTTCTGTGGGACTTGCATGAAGCTGATCTCTGAACGTCTGGCCACAAAACCTGTGATTCATCCCTGTCTCTGGGCTTTTACTCTTTATTTTTTGCTTTGTTCTGCACCATTTTCCTGATTTTGTGCTGTACTGCTGCCTGTCTTGGCTGTGCTTTTTTGGGGAGAGGGTGTTTCAGGTTTGTTTTTTAACTTGTGAATGATGGGAGCCACCTTCCAGTAACTGAGGAGTAGGAGAGTTCTCTCCTTGTGCCTTCAGCAGGAAAGCCTTTGCCAGTTTTGACTATTCAGGGTGCCTGTTGTCTGCCAGATTAACCCTGAAAAACAAGATATTTAGGGACAGATTTATCACGTGCTTATACCCCATCAAATGAATGCTTTTTACAGCAGGGCAAAATGCTTAAAATTTACATAATTTCCTCCGTGTATCAGTCTGCTTGCTTGGTTTGGAGATTTACAGACTGCACAGAGGACATCCTGCCCAGTCATCAGAGGCAGATCTCTTCTGCCAAGTTCTTTGTACAGGTCTGGAGAAATGTGCCTGTTGTGGACACTGAGTGAGAGCTGAAGGCTGTCCTGCAGCAGTGGAGGATGCTGTGGGGTCCTGATGGGTTCCCCAGCCCCGAGTGCCTATGGGGGATTGTGTGCTCACTTTGAGCTTGCAAGTCTTGTGTTAAAGTAATATTTTTTGTCTGTTTTTGTGTTGTATTTAATAGCAGTTACTCTGCTGAAAAAGATGTAGAGATCACTGAACAGGTAATATTTTATTAAGGTTAGTTTTCTAGTGTTTAAATGAATGGGGGGGGGTAAAAATATTAGTTGATGACTTGAACTTATGAATATTCCATTAACTGTCCAAGTCTTTCCCTCCTCTGATTTTCTGTGATTTTCTGTAAAGTTAAGTGACCAGGAAAAGGGTCCTATAAAATCCAGATTAAATTCAGCACTCATAACTCTTATATGAAAATGGGTGTTTGAAACATTTTAACTTAGCTTACCCTTAGATTGGCTGTGAACAAGGCACTTGCTAGCTCCTGCTCTGGAGGCAGGATACACCCTGTGAAGAGGAAATCTCAGAGTAGTCAGCATTCATGACAGAATAATACATCTTGTTCCTGCTGTGTAAGCCCACAGTGGTGCACCTGCATCTTGGACACTGACTCTGACACAGCTCTGATTCTTCCATCTCAAAATGGCATAACAGGACAAGGAAAGGTATAGAAATATGCAGAGTTGTGGGAAAGCTTGTGTGTGAGGAGTAGCTGAGGGGCTTTTATCCTAAAAGCCTCTAAAGTCTGTTAAAAGTAAATAAGGAACATTATGCACTGTTTTCCATATTATGGGACTGAAGAGGAAACAAGTTATTGAAGTTTCATAGGAAATTAAAAGTAGGTTAGCTGCAGAGCTTCTTGCTGTGGTTTTTGTATTCACATATCTTCTCCTGACCACTGTCAGAGACAGGAGAGAGTTACAAGGATTCCTGTCTGAGCTGCTCCTGATGGGTTGTTGCTGTATTTATGCACGATCCAGATGGAGCACAGCAAGTTCTCAGGTCAGGTGAAATGATTAGAGCCTGGGGTAGCTCTGTGGAGTTACACGGATCACTTGGCAAGCTGGACTCGATAGATCAGCGTTCATTTTTACATGGCCAAGAATGTTGTCATAGGTCCAGAATAAAGAAAATAGTTTGCACTTGCATGTTCCAGAAAACAGTTCCAAACTTGTGTCACTGAAAAGCAGTTAATTATAATGGTGCATAATCAGTTAAACATCTGTTCCTGGTGTGATATTACTAAAAGTGCAGTGATAACATCATCCTGGATCCAAAAGTGAGGAATAAAAAGCAGAATTAAGGAATGTTACTTTTGTTTGATGCTACCGAGAAAAAGATGACCAGAAAAAGGTGTGACATTTTAGTTTCAAGCATGATTTAAGAACTACAAAATCCATGCTGTATCCTTGAATGTGTTCTCATAAATCTGTTTTACTTGTTTGAGGTTGAGTTTTTTGATCATTTTTCTGATCATCAGAAAAAAAAAAAGATGCCTGATGTTGAAGATATTTTAATTTGGGAAACAGTGATTGAGAATTCAAACCAAATGAATTCAGAATAAGAATGCAAATGAAAATCTACGTGGGAGTAATTAACCTTTGGAAGACATAGGAACTGTAATGGAAACTTTTTAAAGAAGGTAAAATTTTTACCTTCTTAAATTAAGACTGAGTATTGTAAAATTTCAACAAGGTACTGGTTTGACATGTTTATTACTGGGAGGGGTTCTTGGCTTTGTGATCACATTGTCTCTTCTGGGCATTAAAATAAATGACCTGGTGAAAATCTACTTCTAGTATGTGCTTGTGTGAATACAACCAAACCAATGATTTCAGTGGTTTTGGGCATAGAAATACCAAGGCAATCTCTGCAATGTTTCTTTCTGTATGGTAGAAGCTGCCAGTCTAGTGAAGTACTTGTAAACGTGTGACTCATTGTTTCTAACAGAAGTGGAATCCTGCTAGTATCAAAACAGTGTTGTTGACTGTACAGTAGTACACTGTGTATTTGGAAGTACTCAACACTGGATAGTTTCCAAGTGTCTTTTGGCTTGACACTGGCAAACATATTCACCAGGTGTACTTCATCTGTGAATAGTTCTGCTTTGAGTTCTGCCAAATACTCTGGCTCTAATTTAACTCTTGAGATGTCAAACCCAGTGATTTTAATGGTGTTTGTTTATTATTTGATGGTGCACAACTAATTCAGTTTCTCCATCAAATTTAATCCTTGCCTAAAACATACTGACTACAAAAAAGATATTAGCATAAGAAATTGCAGTTTAAAGATATTCACTGTGTCTATATTCTTTTATAATGAACTGTATTTTTGCTTTCCCTGTCTGTTGCTGCTTTTTTTATTGAGTGGTGGTTGCTGGTAAAGGGGATTCTACTAAAACCCAGTATAGCTCTAAGTCAGTGTATAGCAGCTTTATTGCAGAGATGAAAGTCATGAAGAGCTTTGTGATTTGAATGTTACCATCCTTTGATCTTTAAGTTACTCATTAAGTTTAATGTTTCAGTAGCTACTGTTTTTGAAGGTCTTCTTCTGTACCTTGTATTTTAAATTTAAAAAAAAAAAGTTATTTCTGTAATTTGGCACTGTTTCTTTCCTGTACTAGGAAATGCGACCTTTTAGCCGTATTAAAAAGATTTCCTCTTAGACTTTCTTAGTACTTTTAAAAATAATTTATGCAACAATGAAAGTAGTATGTTACAATTTATAAACACAGGCTGAACAAGTTAGATGTCTGTTTTTTCCATATCACTTTCAATAAAGCTTACAGCTAGTTGGAGAACCTACAGTTACATCACATGTGTGCAAAATTAGTGTATTTTACTTACTGAAATGACAATTGTTTAAAAGAACATATAAATCACCCTGAAGATTCACTGGTAAATTCTAGTAAATTCTTATGTAATCTGGAATTATTTTTGTATTATTGATGGATGATCTCTTGTGTAACAGGTATGAATATATACATTATATTATACCAGGCTTCTAATGCCACAGGAGTAATCCAAGGTATTAAAGGAGAAATCTTAATGCTGGCAGTTCTTTAATCGCAAATGCTTTCTAGACAATTAAATTACTGCTGTTTCAGTTTGTAAAGTAAAAATATAGGGAGGGGGTTTCACGATGCAGCTAGATTTCAGCTTTCTGCTGTGTAAAACAGCTACTAATAATTTGGAATTAAATTGAGATACGATGCATATGCTGGGGGGAAAGGTTATGTTTAAAAATGAAAAAAATAAAACCCCCACAAAACATTTATAACACTTGAAGCCAGCAAGCTTTTTTCTCCTCTGTAACTTAAAACTGGCTTTCTAAGACAATGTGCAAACCATTATAAAAGTATTCAAGAGCAAAGTCCTTTGCCAGAATTCGGTAGCAGGATCTTGAAATGTTTTTATGGCATCCATGCTGCAGGCATTAAAGGAGGCTGCTGCTCCCTTCCACTGTTCAGAGCTCTTCACTTCATGTGTAGTCTCTCCAGATGCTATCCTGGTTCTCTGGCATTGGAAAAATTATTGCTGCCACCCATTTCTGCAAACAGGTACCATTTTCACAGGAAAAACTTTTTAAAGTCACATCAGCTTGTGGCACCATTAATGAGGTCTGTATGGAAAGGGCTTATGGTTCAGCATGTGTGATCAAAGATTGCAAAACTTACTTAATACAGTATGTATTTATACAGCATTTTGATGGAGTATGTGTCCAAATGTTATTGTCAATAAATCTTGACAATAGCCAAGCTGAGAAAACACAAACTGACGATAGGAGCTGGCACATGAGCAGCAAAAGTTATACTTTGGGGATTTCTAATAAAATAAAAGGATATTGAATGACTTGAAACAAGCTTTTTCTGAATTTAATTCTTCCCAGGACACATCAATTGTATATTTAAGCACTTACATTATGAGCTTGGTGAGAGTGATAGTTGCAGTTTCTGGGATTTTTGTCAAGAACAGAGAGTGCAGAACATGTTCTGTGTTCTTTCAAGGTGACTAAGATCTTACTTTACTTTAATGAATATAGAATGGGGAAACTTGCTCGTACCAGTCTGACAGAAATACATCAATAGTTCCTTTTGTGCAAGATGATAGCACGGTACTTGATTCATTTTAATCATGTTTAGGAGAGAGATAAATTCCCATTTTCTATAGTGAGAAATCAGCTCTTTGTAATTGGTTCAGCATCCAAGTCAAGATCCATTTTATAAAAGAATGTTCCTAGCTTTGCTATTTTTAAAGATAATCAAAATACAATATTTAAGTTTACTGTCAGAAATGTATAGTCTGTGACAGAAATGCAATACTACAGTATTTCCTTTCTGGTTTGAGAACTCTACACAATGTGCACATTGGCTTAATTTTAGCATTTACCAAAATCTGTGGTCTTATCTAAAGCTAAAGTTATACTTCTATCTGTAGTATTTGTTGTTCATAAAGTGTAGTTGAAAGCGAGTGAAAATTTTGTTTTATTTATGATACAAATGATAGATGTTGTACTTTGATAGCTAACTCTGTAATTTTTGGTTCTGTTAAGACACATGTTGATGTTGTTAATAAATGACATTCAATATTTAGGAATAGTTAAAAAGCCTTGAAAAACAAAGCACCTTAGGGAGTCAGAATGTTGGTCCTCTACACAAATTTGTCTCTGATTTCAGTAATTTGAAAAGTATGAATTTAGGTTGCAGGATTATTATTTTTGAGATGATAGGAAACAAAAAGAAAAAATAGAGGGAGAGGTGGTGATGCATAGCTTGTAGGAAAGCAGTAAACTGCTAAATATTGTACAGATTCAGATGGCCATTGTCGATACAGTGGAGCACCATCCTTCAGGTAAATACTGGATACCTCTTTAGTTGTCAGAGGTAGGGCTTAATGATAATCTATACTTCCTTTCAGTCTTACTGCATTTTCACATCTACCTGTCATGTCATTGCCGTTTTCTCCCATTACAGTGGTACAAAGAAGAATGGTCGTGCTGGGTTTCTTGCATATATTGTAATGGAAATACCAAAGAATTTCTTCTTTTTATGTGTAAGAGGTCACAGATAATGTGATCAAATAGCAGTACCTTCTGATGATAAAAGCATCCCTGCATGGTTTTTCCAGGCCTGACTGAATGATGGGTCTGTGGGGCTTGTGGCAGAGGTGTGAGAGGGTGGGGTTTGGGGGAGGTCACCTGTCATGGGTTTTCAATATTTCCAAGGCACTCCAGCCAAGTATGGACTCTCAGTAATCTGCAAGTAAATTAATTGAGCTTCTCCTGTGTTTATTTTCTGTATTTTCATTTGACATCCCCATGAATTTTCATCTGACATCCCCTGGGATGAGGGTGATGGTGATCAGAAGGAAGTATTTCCTTGTCCTCATCACAGAAGATGCTGTGATGATGTTTGAGGGCCAGAAGGCATGGTGCCTTATTCTGCCTGGAGATTTTGCCTGTGGTAAAGCTGGCCATTCACCTGGGGTCTCCAGGTACCTGTCAGCCAGCAGGAGGGCAGATGGTGAGCAGGTGCCTGGCTGACCAGGGCATTTGTTCAGGGCTCCAACACAGCCAGTGCTCTGGGTCTGTGGGGTAGAGGAGGTGGTGATGAGGAGTGACTGTCCATCCCAGAGAGTTTTCTGGAGTATTAAATGCTGCTGTATAACTCCTTTTGACATACTTTGGGTGTAGGGGGATACAGTATGGGTAAATGAAGGTGGTATAGAAGGTAATCTTATCCCCCAATGTGTTGCAGCTGGACCAATTACTAAAGACTAGAAGCAGGCCTGATCTTAACAGGCCACACTGTAGCCAGTAAGAACAAGTGGTATAAAAGAGTGGATTGGTGGGATTTGGAGATAGAGGAGTCAGATTGTTGCTGCAAGGACCAGGAATAGTCAGTGCTTAGAGGAGCTGCCTGTGCGAAACATGGAGGAGGTATGAAGCTCTGGTGATATGAAATCCTTGCACTATAATGATGTTAGAACTTATTGTTATCTAAGACAACATTTGGGTATGAAGGGAAATGTATGTTTGTATTTAATTTCAGGCTGTCTCTAGTCTGGTCTTGCAGACTGAGTGCTCCTCTCCTTCTGAAAGGCATTAGACGCATTCCTGGAGCAGAGCTTGAACTTGATTTCTCCCACAAGAAATCCCATCAGCATGCTTGGAGGCAGCGTTGTGCCACAAACCAAAGCACAGGAGGGGGAATGAACAGGATTCCATTCAAAGCACACTCATGTCCTGAACCCATCGAGACACCAGCATGGGGACACCCTGGGGGTTGTCAAAAGACCAGAAGCAGTGGTGGAGATTTTGGTAAAATGAAACACAATTAATTTTCAAAAAACAATTGTTAAACAGCAAAAAATACCTCAATCAAATTCTCCCTCTAATTGTATGAAAGCAATGACATGGGGAGGCCTACATTAACCCCTTCTTACTCCTGGTTTGTCTTCCATAGTAGAGAGAACTTGAGTTCTGTCTGGGAGCAAAGGTACTACTAGGCACATCTTCAGAGCCCTGGCAGACTCACAGCCCTGTTACATGTACTTGAAGATTACTTGACATGGTTTTATATATAAGTTCAGAAATTCAGAGGGATTCTGTGTTATCTTCGTACACAACACTCCTCAGTGTTCCTTTGTGTGGGGTCTGGCTGAGGTGGAGTTCATTTTCCCATGGCAGCTCTCCCAGTGCTGTGCTTTGCATTGGTATCTAGAAAGGTGTTGAGAACACCTCAGTGTTTTGGCTGCTGCTGAGCAGGGCTGGCACAGCATTGTCACTGACTCGCCAACATTCCCCCATCAGGAGGCAGGGGTGGGCAAGATCCTGGGAGGGGGCACAACTGGGACAGCTGACCCAAATTACCCAAAGGGATGTTCTATACTATGTGACGTCAGCTCAGATATAAAATCTAAGGAAAAGAGGAGAAAGGGGAGCATTTGTTATTTGCATTGTTTGCTTTCTGGAGCAACTGTTACCATGGAAGCCCTGCTTCCCAGGTAGTGGCTGAACATCACTTGGTGGGAAGTAGGGAATAAACCTTTTTTTCCCCCTCTTCTTCTGCATGCACGAACTTTCACTTTTGCTTCAGTGAAGTACCTTATCTCAACCTATGAGTCATTTTCCATCTTATTTTCTCTCCCCTGTCCACCTGGGAAGGGGAGGGATGGAGTGGCTTGGTGAGCACCTGGTGTCCAGCCAAGGTCAAGGTGCCACATCTTGGTAGCCCTGTGTCTGTGTGTGTAGTATTTTTGTCTGTCTATGGCATGAGTGAGCTCATGAAGGTGAACTAATTCTACATCTTGTAGTGCCAGGGTGGAATGATTTTGTCTGTTTGCTGGGATCACCTGTGAAATATTCACCGAAAGTTTCGTTGAATTTAGTACGAAATAGCAGCAGTGAGAGTCATTCAGAAGTGTTAAAAAAATTTAGCTAAGTAATTTTTGTTTGCCAGTTTTATGGGTAGTGCATTTTGAAGTCATTAAGGTATTTGAAAAGGTAGGAACAGGTTCTATTTTCAAATTGCTTTACTTTGTATCTTGCAATATTGTCATTTGCTATTACTTCAGCTGATGAACAGGACGTAAACTAAAAAGCTGTGTGGGTAAGAAGGAACAGCAAATAAAGGAACAGCTTCATCACAGCTGTTATTTAAGACTTTTGTTAACTTCTGAATTTCTGCCTTTTTCTGATTCTTAAGACAGTTTCATTCACATTAGGTTGATTTACTACAGTGACTTTTAACATCATGTTATGTCAGATATAAGATACCTGGAGCATTTGAACTGAAAAATACAGTTTAAAAATCTTTCTATTAAAAAAAAATGATTGTGAGCAACATTATGTCATCAGATAACCCAAGTCTTGTACTGCTCCAGGTCAGAATTCAGGGGATTAGATTTGTCCCTGTTTTCTTAAGCCATGGGGACATGGGTCTCAGACTTGAGTTTCAAAAGTGAACTATTGGTTTTCAACCAGCCCTGTGGGGCCCCATTGAAGTAGGCCCTTTATCTTTAGGGTTAAACATTCTAAATGGATCAACTTCAAATAAATACGTTAATTTTTTTATGTTGTCAAATCTATTTTTCTTGCAAGGTTTCCTTAGCTTGGAAGAAGAGCTGATGTATTTGTTTCTAAAAGAATTATATTTTGCAGAAGATGGCAGGAAGGGAATTTTTTCCCATGTTTTTTTCTTTTTCTGTTGGAGTGGTTTTAGCTGTAACCTAACATTTCTAGATGGATTTCTAGCTGTAGCTGGCACCAGCCACAGTAAGTCTGGCCTACTACCTGCAACAAGGTAAGCCTAAAAGTAAACCAGGCAGCCACAGGAGTGCTTAGTAATTGTGCCTTAGAATATGTGTAACACACTTAAGAAAAATACTTGTGCACTGCTTGGCTTTTGTGAAGTTCCTCTTCAGTTCATGTGCTTGCTGGCTAGTTGTTCTCAACTTCAGAGAAAGCTGGGATCACATCCCATTTTGGTGAGATTTGGTCAGCTTTGATGTCCATTCCTGCCTGTCTGAATCTAAGCTGGAAAAAGTAGCTTCCTTCTCTGCATCAAGATGTTGATCTGGAGACAGAGGTTCTGATGAGGAAAATAAACATAAGGGGAGTGACAGTGATGTCTTCAGATGGTGAGTTATGAATTAAAGATTACAGGGACAGTCCTCAGTGTCAGTTAAGGATAGGAATGTGATGGATGTGAACAAATATGGTCTGGTGATTCAAGTGTTTCTGCATGAAAAGTTGTCATTATTGTTTATTTATGAAGTACCATGAAGATGTGCTGGGTTCCATAAATGATCTGAGAAGTAGATGGGGAGGCCAAAGATGCTAAAATTATCAAGGATTTTTAAGTACTGCTTCAGTTCTGCAGTTCTTACAGAAAAACTAAAGTCATAACTTTTTAAGGTGGATTTATATGTGATAACTGTTGGATGGTCCTAGGTTTGCCTCTGTCATTTTATTCCATGAATAACTTGATTGGTACAAGGTATTTGGAGGACTTTGAAAGCAATGCAGCAATATCAAGTCTTCAAATACATGTTAATTACAGTAATAATATTTTGAAATTCTGGAGACCAGAAAAAATGATTCCCAGAAGCAAACCAATAGTTCCAATGAATTAACCTTCAAAGAGAGATTCCAAGTATAAAGAAATAAGAAACCTCTTTGATATATCGAAATCATCTTGAATTTTATTTTCATGTAGTTGTAGAACATGGATTTTAACTGTGTATGTTAGAAGAGAAGAGAATTAAATGAAGAACATTTTAAAATACTTTAGTGGCAGGGTAGTTTTTTTACACGAGTAATTACCATAAATCATTATTTCTAATATTTTTATTACATACTTATGCATTGAACCCAGAAAAAGTGCATTTTTATTTTATTTCTCAGGAGAGAAGAGGTAGGGCCAAATGTTATCCTTGGCAGGAATAAAGATTGTCAGGATTTTGTCCACTCTTTGCATTTTGCAGTTGTATCTACTAAGTTCTGATGAAAAATCACTATTTGCCTGTTGGGCACTCCTGGAATAAACCCCACAATTTTTACTTTGATGTCTTTTAATACATGCATTTTTGTAAGGTAGCAATGTTTCTTGTTGTACACAACAACAACCATTTAAATAATTTTTCTTAATCAGTTAATTATGAAAGACCAGGCTTCTGTTTTTCCTTTTCCGTGCTGCTCAAATAATATTTGAATGAACCTGGAAAAACGCAATACTCTGAACTTTGGTTACTGAATATAGACATCATCCCAGGAAGCAAAGAGGGAGTACATGGATACATCGACATAAAGAGCAAACAAATGCATTGACAGGATATAAAGAGCAGTAAACTTAAGAGGGGGCTTTTAGTGAAATTGGAATGGAGTTAAAGTAAAGGAGGTGAAATTTAAGTATGGCACATGTACAACTTATGAAAAATACTATTTTCAAAAGTGTTTACCACTGCAATAAAATAAATAAAACCAAGTTCCATCCACAGAGACCAAGTTTTTTGGTTGAAATAGAAACACCTTGACAAAGCAGTAAGTTTAGTTGATATGAAAGCCAAATTGGTATACTTGTATAAACTATAGCTGAATGCAGAGAGTGACACCGTCAGAGCAGATAATATAATGCTTTAAAAGGAAATTTGGAACAAGAAATGTACAATGAGAACATGAGTTTACACTGGAGTAGATTAAAAGGGTTGCAGGTACATTACTTGATGCTTTGGAGTAACAAGTTTACTGAGGATAGACTTTAAGCAATGTCTTTAAAGTCTGCAGTACTTCCCATGGTAGAGACAGACTTGTCAATGTACAATATTATCATTAGGATAATTCCTATATTTGTGTATTGTTTACTAGCAGAAGCAATCAGAAATGAATTTGAAATGTAAGGAAAATGCAAGAGAACCCTTATGAATGCTGATAGAATAGCTTATGCTGCTGGTTTTGTTTTGATAATTTGCTAAGTGTAGACATATTAAACAAAGTTCATACCCTTTTTATTTATTGGTGCCTGCCAGCTGCTGTTTATAATGCAACATGTGCTCGGGACAATGTATGCAGGGTAATATTTATTTTGATTTTTTTGGCAGGTTCAGGTCAGCTGCACATTTTGTTATTTTACTTTTTCCTTCCCTCCACTCCCCCTAAGTCAGGAACCATAGCTTCCTGTAATGTGGCTTTCGGATATTCTCTGAGGAAATTGAATTTCTGGATTCAAAAGCTGCCCATCTCAAGTTCAAGAGCTCTTCTTTCTTCATGAATACATATTTATGAAACTGTATAGCTTAGGAAAATTTTAATCAGCCTTATGAAAGTTCTTTCTCTTTAAACATAGTAGGAAATCTGAAAGAATTTAAAGATAAAGGCACATTGTTGAAGTTCAGCAAACTGTCTTAAAGTTTCATAATAACACTGTAGGATTTAGGAATTTAAATTCCTTTTATTATAGAATCAAAACCACCTGTAAGTATATAAAATACTTTGCCTGTTTTACAGGCTTAACATTCCAAAGCAGTAGGGCAAAGAGTTCTACCTTTATTTTGGGCTTATCAAACTATTGATAGCCCTCTCTGGGAACAGAGAGAATGTTGAGAAGAACCAAGTCCACTTGGAATGCACACTTAGTGGGCTGTATTTTTTCTTTTTTTTAAGGCATGTTAGAAAGTAAAATATTGGAATTTTCACTTCTTGAAGTGATAATGCATTTGGGAATGAGTGAGGCTAGTTGTGGTTTGTAGTTATTTTCGCTACTCATTCTTTCTGAACTATGCAGCTGCAAAATTATGGAATATAAACTATGTGGCCAGAAATTTTACTTGTCTTATGAATGTTACATGTCTTGGGCTAATACAGCTTATAAAATCTGGTGGCAAACTTAAAGAGATATAAATAAACTAGTGTCACATATACTGTATAAGCTTGTTGATACAGACAGCGTCATTTAAGTAATATTCAAGCTAAATAAGAAATCTGTTAATCTTATTCCTGCATGCCTCTTAAAGCCCACAATAATTTTGTATATATTTTTTCAAAATTATGAAATAAATTGCTACCTAAAGCATGTAACTGCTGATTAGTCAGTGGTTAACTGATGATTTACAGATGGGAGTGAGATGATCCAGATTTCAGGCCAAGGAGGTTTTTATAGTTCTGGTGTATCATTAGGATAAAATTGCAACCATGGATGCTTTAGAAGAAGGGTGATCAAGTAGTTAAAGTGAGGTACCTCTTGTAAGGTTAGTACATCTGTTCTTTATTTGACTGTGGTGAGTATGGTGAAACTTGCTGGGGCATTCATTAAACATCTGTCTCTTGGGCATCTCTGCAGAGAATACTTAAATCTAAAAAGTGTGAGAACATGATAAAAAGTGAATTCACTTTTATAATTTCAGTCTAATCCTGTTATTTGCCTCAGTGCCTCTGTCTTGGATCTTCTTCCCTTGCCCTCTTCTGGCTGCTGCCTGTAGTCCAGGACCTCATTTCCACATTTCACGTAGATGAAATGAGAGACCTCCCTCAGGTGCTGAGCTGAGCTTATCCTGATGATGGTTTCCAAAGCTTATATGTAGATATTCTACATTGGTAAAATGGGTACACTGAGAATATTTTATCTCTGAGCAAAGAGTTTATTGTGGTGAGCAATTGCCTAGAAATGTGTAAAGAGATTTCTAAACTGATCTAGATTTCAGTGAGACTCCAGTATTAGATCAGTACAATTTAACACGATTGAAAGTGTCAGGCTCAGGTATGAGGACTGTCTTGTGTTTTTTAAACCTCTTTTAAAAGTACTCTTTTCAATCTGTACATGTATAAAAACATTAATAATTCCTAAGATGAAAGAAGTGTCTCAAAATAAAGCAAAGTACAATGTACAGAGCAGCCCTAGGATAGTTGTTCTATACTCACATGCAAGAGGATGTTGGGACTTGCTTTAATAATGTCACAAGCTTTGCAAACCTATAAAATAGAGATAAATCGAAGGAACTAGAACTCCAGGTTTGGCATTCTGAAAAGTACTAATTTTTATAGACAGAATCAGTGTTTTTGGTGAAATCTATAAAATGTTGAAGACACTTGTGTTGCTGGGTCAGGTGATGTTAACTGCATCCTCAGTGGTTTTTATATTCTGTTGACATTCTCCAAATGAGGTTGGTAGTTGACTCTCTTACTGAGTTCAACTCCAAGTCGTTTCAGGAAGTTGTTATGCATTAACTTTGCTATTTTATTAATATTATTCTCCTCCTCCCCTCTTTCTTCTCAGCTGAACTTAAACAGATGCTATAGCTGTGCAAGTATCTGATTTCAGGCTCTAAGGCCAGCAGTAGGTCCTTAAAGTTCTGAAATTGGCTCTAGAAATAGCCTTTAAAAGGTTTACAAGAGTAACCATTTTATTTTGTAGTACAAGCCATAACTGGAAATGTGATTTCTTCTCCTTTAAGATAAATTTGCAGTCACACAAGCTGTAGTAACAGTGATTTATCACAGCTGTAAAAGATTGGTGCAAGCTCAAAAACTTACCCAACAATGAATGTTTTCATGAGATTTATTGCCAAGGCAGGTATAGGGGAGGTTTTGTTTTTAATATCTCGGATGATTTAGTTGATCAGAGTGAGAGCAGAGTGGCAATTTATAATTGACAGACTAAGTTAAGTCTTTCTGTCAGGCAGCATTAGGTGTGGAGGAAAGGTCACTGAATGCCACCACAGTTTTTCATTGCCCTTGGTAGCCAAGTATCTACATGAAAGTCAATGTCACAATTTCACTAAGTGACAACTGATTTAACCCTTCCTTCACCAGTTTTGAATGCAGCTCTGTCACTGCTGTGAGCTGTGACACTTGTGAAATGGAATGGCTGGGTTCAGTTGTCATCTTAATCTACAAGAATGGCTGTAAATTTTCAAAACTTCTGCCCTTCAAATATGTATGGAGATTAAACGTAAAGAAATTTTGACAGTCAAAATCTTTCTTTCTAACCCAGGTACTTACAGCACTCTGTAAAGGTGCCAAGGAGTCCAGCAATCTTTTTGATTTATTCTCTACACTGTAGAGGGAGCTGAGAGTACAGCAGACATCTGACATCTTGATGGAGTTCTGGAGATGTGTTCTGAGGCAGGAGTTGCTTGCTGATGCCTTTAAGTTTTTGGTGAACCCTGTGGATCAGTAGCCAGACTTTCTTGTACTGGATTTTAAGTCTTGGTACACTGCATCTGCTAAGTGGAAATGATTTCAGGCTTTGCAGCTTGACTTTGCAAAGTCAATACTCTGTGTACCATATTCTAATTCTTTTAATCTTGTTTGATCAAATTGTGCCTTTTTGTCCCTGAATTTCTATCAAATCATACTGGTTCCAACTAGGAATGCCCCTTAAAGGCATTATGTAGTGTTCCTTAGGATTTGACAACATAAAGAAGCTCTTGGTTTTCCAAAGAGACCTGCAGAATTCTTGTTCTCTGGCATTGACAGTGTTATTCTCTGAGGTATATTTTCTCTGAGAAAATTCTTGAGTATACCTCTCACAAAGATGTGTGATTTTTTTTTCTTTTTTCATGTTCAGTGGTGGCATGCAGTAAACTCAGACTTTGCTTGGAGGTTTTCTGTCTCTGCTCAGAAGGTCCCCTTCCTATCCTTTCCCTGGGCTCTGGGTATCCCTGGGAGGAACCACTGCTTGCACTGCCCTTCTGCTCAGATGGGTTTCACAGCTGAACGTAATGTTTTACCTGTTTCACATTAACAGAAAAGCACCAGGAGGGCGATCCCAGAGAGGTGAGGTAGTTGTGCTTTGCTGAGACCCAACTGATTTAATGGAATCTGTAAAATGAATATGTGCTTGTATGAAGGTTTTCATACTCAGTGATTTAATAAGAAGCTCAGTCTTAGGGGTGAAATTAGCTTTGCCTAAACAATGCAGCTGGAGTTTTCTTCAGCTGTCTGAAGTTGACTCATGTATCTCAGCTAATTGTTGCTCACAGTTTTTGTTCTCCTGGTATTTCTCAGCAATGCAATTCTTATTCATCCCAATTCTCAGGTTGAAACCAGTGAAGTGGGAGGGAGAGTTGCTTGCTCAGAGTTGTAGCCCGAGACGCCGGAAATTTGATTTTGTTGCCAACTCACCCAGAAGTCCAAAGCCACATGGATAATTCTCTTTCTGGTACTTTGATTCACTTTCTGTGAAATAATAGTACTTAGAGAAATGGGTGTAGTTTTAAGGGTAGAGAATACTCAGATGTGCTTTATAAAACAAAGAACACTAGAGCTTTCAGTGGTGGGGACCTAATGAAGTTCATCTCATTTTTGCTTCTACTAGATCCCTCTGGATTTTTTCTTTGGTCTTAAAGTCTGTGTGAAAGTTTAAATATATTTTCCATTATTCCTTTGCTTCTGATCTAACTGTTCTCAATACCTATTTTATTTTGCACTGGAAGCAAAGGGAGCTTGAAATTCTGTGTTTATTCGTGTCCTGTGCTATTATCAAGAAAGATTATTGCACAGTAAATACAGTCTTGGTTTTGTTCGGCTACAACCAGTGAGAGAAGGCTTTGCAATGAAAAATAACCTTTGAAACTTAGGGTAATTCATAAAACAGTTTGCTGTTTCAAATATCTGAAAATCTGTTCCCTTAGAAAGAGGTTATAAAAATTCTATTTGCCAAGGAATATACCTTTCAGAGTAAGAAACAATATATTTATACATCCTCTAGTATGTGTGTTGTAGCAATATAAAAGGACACAGAAGATACTGCCTTTTGCTTTTCTGCAATTCCCTTTTGGTCTTGCCTATACGAAACTGCTTTAGGTAGTACTTTAACATTTAATAAAATTTTTTCAGTACATACAGCATGATAATGATCTTCAGATGTACATGTATCACAAAAGATAGCTGTTGTGTCATTCATTACTGTAGATGTAAGAAACATCAAAAGCAATTTAAAATTCCACTTATCTTGCCTCTGCTGAATCATAAGATAATGTCTGAGTGTCTGCACAGCAGTGTCTGAAAGGTAACACATCCCCTCTCTAGGACTGGTTAGTCTGGTGAAAGAAACATGTCTGAGTGGTATACCTCCAGCATCTGTAATTCTGAGATGAAGTAAATTTATGGATAGAAATGTAAAAACAGCATCTAGAAAACAGATTTTCCTCTTTATTTAGTATAGGATTCTTAAGGCATGCTTGAGTTGAGTATCAGATTATTCAGCAGCAACTCTATAGCTTTTAGTTAAGGAGTGCTTCAGGGCTGACAGTCGGAATATTTTGCTGTGAAAAGAGCCCTCAGGGAGCCATGGGCGCTCAAAATGAAGCTGCTTGGTGAGATTCCCAAATTCTTACTCTCCTTCTGACTTGCTGGTGCCTGGAAGGAGCTCTGGGTGAGCTTGACTGTCCCGTGCCTGTGGGCTCAGTCACCAGCAGCCTTCTCCCTGTCCTGTGCACGCGGGGGCTGTGCCGCGTCCCGCTGAGCTGCTTGGGGAACCCTGACCTCCTCCCCTTCTCAAAACAGATGGCAATGCCAAAGGTTTGCTGTGGGCTCCAGGGGGGCAAAATGGGGTGTCCTGCAAGGGTAAGTGCTGTGGCAGGGGAGTGTGAGGGTCCCTGCTCTGCCAGGCCAATCACTGCATTTTGGGACTCCAGGGTCTGCTGCAGCAGAGGACTTAGCGTGTCAGACTTTGAAGGGTAGCAAGGAAGCATTGCAGAAGTTGTGACTCAGGGATGGTTAAAGGATTCCTCTAGTGTGCCCAGATGGTACCCTTGGGTCAGTTTTTTTTCTTCATTTTTTGTTGTTGGTTTTGTGTCCACAGTATCTAGAAACTTTTTGTTTTAAAGAAAGTTGGTAACCAGACTTCTCAGAGATGGAGACTTTAAAAAGTGCCAAATCCCTCAAAAACTAATCCCAGAGCTGTCATTGTGTAATAAGATGCATTTTCTAGGTATAGAAGCATTTTTGAAATGAAAGAGAAAGCAAATCAGAGCATGACACATTAGATAATATTGCTGTAGGTAAACAACCGATGAGGATGTGTTAAGTGTCAGTTCAGGTATATTTTTCTTATGGGAGTGTGTGTGCTTATCTTGCCATGAAATTCTTTAAGGTAATCTACTATTATACAAATATATATAAATATTCAAATTGGTAAGACCAGAATCATACATAATTAGGATATTGAGCCATTCTTATTAATATTTTCCCTAGTCTATGCTGAATATAATTGATTTTGCACTGAAGCAATTATGTCAGAATGCTTGGCTTATGTGAAGGACTCGGAATGGAAATGTCTCTGTTTAGTCTAAAAGTGCCTAATACAGAGATTACAGTGAAGAGATATATTTAAAGTATGTATTGGGGTTTGTTGAAAGAGTTGAAAGAGTTTATTTTTGGAAATAAAACTCCTGCTTTTACCTAATCTTTAATACACAAAGCTTTCAGAAAACTTGGTAAAGAAGGACTTCTAATGCCTTCTAAATATTCTGTGGCATTTACTAGGGCTAATTTCTGGTGCAGTGTCTATATTTCAGTGCCTTGCTGATATTCTATAAGAATTTGGAGTCTGGTGGAGGGAAGTAAATAAATTTTAGAGAAAGGGACCTAACCAGCAAGGAATACCAAAGTTAGCTTCATTCAGTACCAGAAACAGAGCAGAAATAGATATTTAAATGAAGTTTGAAGGAAAATTATGTTTGCTCTTAGTTTAGTCTTTCATATTATGAGGGTGAAACTGATCAAAACGTTGTTGAAATATTCAGGTTTAATGTTGGAAATCTTATTTGATAATCTAGAGAATGTATGTCACTGTTTATTTTTTTCTAGTACAGGTTAAGGAGTTTTTTTATCATCTGGCTGGCACTTGGTAGTCTTTAAGATCTGTTGCACAGTTTCAGTCAAAATGCAGTAATAGTGTGAAATACTTGTACCAGCAACTTGCTGCCCTAAATTCTGTATCTTAACCATCTCCTATGTCAACTCAGGGAGCACAAAGTAATAAGTGTATGAGCAGCAAAGAAATAACAGCTATGCGTGTTGCATGAAGTGCGGTTATAAAATGTTGAAATGAAATTTCACTGGAAAAGAGACAGATGGGTGCCCATGCTGATTTTGGCTGTTACAAGAATTGTCTGTTGTGCCCTGTGCTTTCTTGTCTTTGATGGATGATGGATCTTCCACACTGGTACACCCAACTGCCCATTAGTCTGACAGGGGCTTGCCCGAAGAATGAATGTCGAAGGTATTTTTTTTAGGAATTGTTTAAGGACAGAGTATTTTTTTGTCATTCTTCTTCAAGCAGGTTGTACTGATTTTCTAAAGAACAAAAATTGTGTATCCCTTGTAGATCAGTTTAGTAAATAGCTTGTAATTATATGTGTACCAGAAAATATAATCTTGATCTTACTTTTCTTTAGTTGTTTTTCTTCATTAGTATTCATAGCTATCTCTTCCCTAACCCTGCTTTTATTTCTTTTGTGCCTTTTATTTCTTCAATTCTTTCTGAAGACAGTCTCTGTTTTTAAAAAATAAATAAGTGTGACTGGTCTTACTTATCCTTTCATGTCATTTCAGGCATCCCTGAAAGGTGCTATCACTCTCATTATTTATTCAAGGATCTGAAGACACTTCTGAAAAAAAGAGTAAATTATTCTGTCATCATTAGTTTAGGAAAACTTTTTAAACCTCTGAAAGAAATGAATTGAGAAACCATTATGAATAACCGAGCTTCATTTGACATAGCTGTGATCATTTCAGGATGTGATTCCCTGCAAAGGCTCTGGAATTCCTTGTGGATATTGCTGCCAGAGTTTATTATTTTAAAAGTAATGCATTCAGCTACAGTTATTGTATAACTAAATGTTTTAGGAGCCATTTGGCAGAAATGCACACTGTGAGGTAAAGCTGAATATTTGCAATCGAGTATCAAACAAAAGGTGGTTGAGTGAGCTGAACGTTGACTGATGTGAAAGAAACAGATACAAAGCAAGGTAGGGAGAAGTGAGTTGTGTAATGGAAGTTGAATCAAATGGTAGATGTCTTTCTATTATTTATACCAGTGTTTTGAACAGTTGTGCTGAAAGCTTTATTTCAGGGATTGCAGCTATAGTTAAAATGGAAAGAACATCAAATATTGAACAACACAGCCTTAGGAAGATAATTTTAAGTACCTGAGCTGATAGATGCAGCATTTGAGACTGAGATTAAAAAAAGACAAATCACAACTGAGACCCTCATTGACCACTTTAGCTTGGAAGCTGGGAAGTAGATGGACTTGGAGATAATTGCTGTGTTACATTCATCACATAGGGTGAAAACTGCCTTCTCAAATGTCCTAGGAGAGTTTTCTTAAAGCCCATTTTCTTAAGGTAACCACATTTCCACTCACCAGTGCAAAATCTCTGAGTGGTGAGACAAGAGGATATTGCTTAGGCTTAAAATTAATACTTTCAACCAAGTAAGTGGAGTCTTCTGCTTACAATAATTAATTATTAATTGTTTAGTTAGGGACCCATGTTGGTAAAGCAAAAGGAGTTTCTGGAAAAGCTCAAGGTCTGCATCCTCATGTTTGGAGTTTCTTAGTCTGACACTGTGACAATTCTCTTGCATAAATGTCTGATCTGTGCTGTAAGTGTAGAGCAGATGATCTCTGTGCTGTCTAAATTTCGAATTTTTAGGGATTGTTCAAGCTGTTTAGTCAATTTTTTAAGTGGTGCTCAAGGCCAAAATTATCTACAACAGCTATTGTAGATTACACAATCTACAAAATTGTATTGTGGATTACACAATTACACAAAAGTGCCCCTATTTTACCACTCTGAGCAGTTCTCTGATCTACCTGGGTCTGCTTGAGGCAGGAGATGGGCCTGGATGACCTCAGGAGGTCCCTTCCAATCCAGATGATTGGGAGAATCAAATTATCTGTCATCCTGCATTTTCTCCCTCAAATGGACACTAACCCAAATCTGTTTTTTAAACCGTTTTGCAGACTTGAAGAACCTCCAGAAAGAACTATAAACTTGTATGATGGACTGTATGCATTGTGTTGGGTTCACTTGCCCTCAGAATGAAATAAGAATAATCCCTAACTGTTTAAAACTTTGGGCTGTCACTCAGCTAAAGTGTGTATCAGTAGCTGTCTGAAGTGCCTTAGAAAAACTTCTTTGTCACTCCTTATTAACACCTAAAACCCTGTTCCTCTCAGTCTTTGACACCAAATGGATGGCTGGGGACCATTCTGACATGTAATCTTACTGGTTGAGGCAAAATAGAAAAAACAATTTAGATTTCCTAACCAAGCTCTTTAAATATATTCCTATGAGAAAAGATTTTCTTTTCAAATTCAGCAAGGAATTATTTAATGATGCCAGAACAAGTGTTTTTTCAGGCTTTCAGTTTTCATCTGTATTACCCAAAGGATGTACAATGAATTTTGTATTTCAGTGAATTATCAGAAGGTGTACATTGTCATTAAAAAAATATTACTGCAGATAGCTCTTTCACAGAATACAATTACAGTCCCAGCAGAACCTGTAAGTTAAGCTTTAAACATTATAAAAACAACAAACCAATTTGTGGCAAAGTCAAAATAAATTACTACAATTGAAACTTTTCTGTATTTTTCTGGATTTATAGTCAGCAATTGTTACTGCTTAACTATTTTAGTAACTGAGAGACATGAGCATTTTGAAGACAATTCTGAGCATAGCTTTCAGAAATAATACCAAAACTTTATAATGCTCTTTTAGAAATACATAAAAGATTAGCAAAACTGGGGAAAGCTAAATGAGTGTTTCAGGATGTAAGAGAAGAGCAGCAAGCTGAATATGAGAAGTGCTGAAAAGATCTTACAAAGGAAAAAAAAGGTAATATAAGAAGTGTAATAAAAAAGGAATAGTGACTCAGGAAATTTTACTCTTTGTACAAAGTGACTTAGAAGTAAGTTATAGTAAAATCTGAATTAGGAAAGGTGAATTCTTTCTTATACAATTTTAAATTAAATGTTACTTATTTATTTGGTAGTCTTGTTAAAGTCCTTGAACTTAAAAATTCAAAGTGTACTTACAGAACAAAGCCTTCTGACCATATTGTAAGTAGTGTAAAAAACAGATTTGGCCCACCTGTGGAGGTGTAAGGCATTTTGGGGTGCTTGTAATCAATTGGCTGAGCAGTGGAGTGTCAGCCCAGGAGAGAGGAATGGTAATGCTGACCTTGCCATGAATCACCATGGTGAATCACTTGCAGAAACCATTTTGAAGTGGTTTCTTCTTATTCCCACTGCAATGGGTGTAAAAATTCATGTCCTATAGGATAAAGACGTTTCTCAGCTCTTCTCTGTCTGGTTGGTGCTGAGTGTGCTGAAATGCTCAGTCTGCACATTGCTCCAGTGCCTTGTTCTCTCAGCCTCTCTGCACCTCCTGGTGGTGTTTGCACCATTGCTGCTGGGGAATTTTATAAAAGTGTGAATGAGAAACAAACATAGAATGTAATCTTCCCACAGCATCAACTGAGTTGAATGAAAACCATGTCAAAAGCTAATCCTCCTGTAGACAATCACTTCAGTAAATCCATTTGTGTGTTGCACAGGCTTACTCAATGGAGAACTATTTTTTTAATATTCTGTATGAATCTCATTTTCCCCACTACAAATGGATTTTAAATACATATTGATAGAAGGATGTGCAGTGAGTCAAAGGCAACACAAGAACACCAGGGCATGCAGACCCATGCTGTCACCAGTTGGCTACACATGCTTTTAGAAATAGTGTTTTATTGCAAGGTCAGACATAAGGATTTCCTTTTCATTGTAGAGAGAGCTTTGAATGATTCCTCTCTTTCTCCAAAGAAAATGTTGACAATAGGATCTTTGATCTTCAGAAACTTATGCACATGACAAATTTAATTCATGTAAATAATTCTGCTAGACTCAGTAAGACCCATCACAGGAAGTTAAACATGCATAACTATGTCTCAAGTAAAGACCATGCACACGGTAGATATAGTGATACAGTCCAAAAGTTCACTTAGATAAAGTTCTCTCTTCTAAAGATGTAGTGAAAATTCTGTCTTATCAAAACATCATGTGGGTTTTTTAACTAATTTTTGAAAAAAAATGACATGCACTCAAGTTCAAATCTTGTAAAAGCAAGTTTTATCTAGACAGCTGAATGGTGTTATAAGTGTCCATGTTGTAGTAAAATAGTAATGATTTATCACATTCATTATATCCTTATATTTTATATTCAGTTCAGCAGTATGTGATTTAGGAAATATCACTGCATAATTCCAGTTTACTATTCCAGTGCTATATTGCTATTGTCAAACCTTTTTCTACAATCATCCACTCATGATGTAAGTTTTCCAGGTGCTGACTTTCTTGAATACAGTTGATTAAACTTGTATTCTGTAGAATAGAATCCTGTATGACACCTCGGGTGTTCAGTGATCTTTAGAAATAACCTTTAGACCTCAAGTTCTTGTGGGGAAAAAAAAGTTTTACTTAATAGGATCATCTAGTTCAGAAATCCTCTAATGCTTGACAAAAGCCATAAAATAGACAAGCACATTTCTTTTCAGAAGTACTTGCAGTCCTATTAGCAATGCTTTGATTCCTACTGCTACTTGTCCTGTTCAGTTAATTAATATCATTCTGTAGTGGAGTGGGCTTGTTCAAAAGCTGAAAACTCTTTTAACTCCCCCACTGTTAGGAAATCATATTAAAATTTCTATTTGAGAGTGACCTTGCTGCTTCCTTTTGTTGATACATTAATGCCACTGAACCAGTACTGGGGAGAGATGAGTTGTGCATCCTGCCAGTGATGATATTTTGTTTTACTGCTTGAATTGTGATGTTGCTTACAAAAAAAAAAGCTCTTGAATAGGACTTTACCTAATTAAATCAGTTGATGTGGTAATTAATACAATAATTCTCTGTGTTTGGTATTTTGAGTGTGACCTAGCAGTCCCTTATATCATCCAAGAGATCTCTTGATGAAAAGCCACCAGTATGAACACCAAAGACAAAAGAATGAGAGTTTTGCCTTATACTTTAAATTACTGAAAGTGGGGCTATTGAACAGTGTTTTTCCAGAAAAACAATGTTCTGTTTTCATACTACAGTTTCTCCCACATTCCATTAAATTTATGACAGACTATTAGTGTTAATTGGCACTTTTGGAAGGACTTCCATTTAAATGACTGATTACCTAAACGGAAATTTCTTGATGCTTATGCTTTCTTTTGTTATCATCAAATAGTGGCAAGATCTGGAAGCTGCTGTACTGCTGGTACTGTACAAATTAGAATGATAATTAGCACACTGTTACTGCAGCTCTTTGACTGTAGCTGTTTGGGGGTTGTTTCTGCCATATGAACATACTATGTACAATAGTAGGCACTTTTTGGAGTATTTTTCTGTTTTCACTTCTGCTTGATATTGCTGCAAGTGAATGGGTTTAACAAAAGCTGGTCTACATGAATGATGATGACGAAACCATCTGGAGTTGGAGATGCTGAGAGACTGGGTTTTATTGCTTTCTACAGGATTTTTGTATCATTCTGTTTAAGAATGCTGACCACACACTTTGTTTAGTTTGAAAAGACAATACAATGGGCCACAATCCCCTTCAGGAAGAGAGGTGTCACTTTAGGCCATTATATGCCTCTTTACCTTCTGATAATTTAGCTTTATGCTCTTTTAAGTTTCGATGTTCTCAAAGTCAGAAAGAGAGGCAGGCACTGAATTGCTGTACACAGATACAGATATGTAATAAATTAATGAAAACTCCCCATATCTTTACAACTTTTCCTTCCTTGTGTTTGGGTATCAGACTATGTAGATGTTCACCACACCCCATTCATCTCATGAGCTGTCAGTAGTGTTTTCAGTCCTTTTTCTCTTTTCACTTGTTCAATCAGTTTTGTTATTGTTCTGTGACTTCCCTCCCAGTCTGTCTGTATAGTTCTAATATTATCTGTTGAAGTCTTAGGTAGTAGCTCAATAGTTAGGCTGTGGTTTTCACTTGGGAGAGGAATAGAAAAAAGTGCAGTCAGTAGCTGTATTTTATGATAGCTCCATGTATCTCTCTCTCTGTGTGGCACAAGAAGCAGGTATCTTTTTCTAAATCTATTTTTCTATTTCTGCCATGTTTATGGGCAAACTCCTTAATTTGTTTCTGTGGTGCAGCTTTCAATGAATTATGGATGTTGTGGGAAATAAACAATAGTCTGGTGTACCAAGAAGGATTTTAAAATGTTAATTTTTTTTTTGTTATTTTACATTTGTTTTATACAAATTATTCCAGTCTTATTCTGATAGAATAAGACTGAATTTCTCATAGAAATTAATTTTCCCTACCAATGTTACAGGGAGTTTCACAGGATGTCTGCTCACACTCCCTTTGTATCTAACCACATACCACATATAAAGAGAATGAACTTCCTAAACATCAATATGTCAGCTGTTATCAGACTTCCATGAAAAACGATTAACTACTATTTGTACTTAAATTGTTGTTTTGAAATAAAAGATACTTCAAGTTGCTTGATGTTAAGTTGCAGGACTCAAAACACAATTTCTGAACAGAACGGAACAGAACACAGTCCTTCCTGATGTACAGTCCTAGTGGACCAGGTTTTCTGTCTTTTATCAAATTCTCATGGATGCTGCCTAGCACACCTTTCTACTTGAGAAGTGGAAAACTGAATAGGGATTAAGGGGAAGTGCACAGCAGGGGCAGGTGTGGCTGGGGGTCTGGGGTGTGTTTCCTGTAGCACTTGAGTGTCCCTTCAGCTGTACTCAGTGAGTGGGGCTTAAAGGAAGGATTCTGGAGATTTCAGTTTTCTAGACATGTTCTATCAGCCTAGACACAGGCCTGGCTTAAGCTTGATCTCTACCAGCTTTTGGGCTGCTCAGCAGAAAATCAGGTGAAAGTTGACATTTTACTGATTTTTCATTAAGTTTGGGTGGGAGTTTTTTGCTTGTGGTTTTTGTGTATTTTCCCCTGTGAGTATTATCAGAGGAAATACATATTTTCATTAATGGGTCACACTTCCTTCTGTGTTCACTAGGCATTTGGGAGTAGCAGTCTTCATCCACATGCCTTGTCCTCCATGGATTTGATTATCTGAGCTGTGCTTTCTCTGTGGGTGCACTGCTGTGTGAGCTCACAGGCTTTAGGTTTTATTGGGTGGGATGCAGCACCATCCCACTGAAGAAGCCTCAGCTGTGGAATTTGTTTACTCTGTAATGTCATTGACTCTGGAGGCTTACTAAAAAGATTTTTCTCTGAGAGGTTATAGGAAGTTGAAGTTTGTTTGCATTATGATTGAGAGCTCTTTGTTTGATGCTTTTAAAATACTATAGCAAGTTCTCTTATGCTGGGCATTTTTTATACTTGAATGAGACTCTGTTGCACAGTGTCACATCATCCTGTACTTTCTATGGTTTCACAAAACCAAAAATCACAGCATCCTTTAAAGCAAACTGTGAATTGTGACTTGTTTAATTCAAATGGAGGAATTGGAAGGAAAATCAGAAGAATTACTTTTATCCATTAGAACAATTTATTCTTTTAGATGTGTCTGTCCTGTAAAGCAAGGGTGTCCAGGGGAGAGTGGAAGCAATGGCTCATGGACTGTCCATGCTTCTCCATTGTTGGCATCTCCTTGGCATGATTTTGGTCCTGGTGTGTAATGAGGTTGGTTGGTTGGTTTGTTTGCAGTGCTGGGTTAATGAAATTGTGCTGCAGCCCCCCAGGGCAGTACATTTGTGCCAGAAACTCCATGCATGGATAAATGCTTTAGGCTGTCAGTGCAAGGCAGAGAGGGTGTCTGAATGATATCCCTTCAGGACAGGAACTGTGCTGCAGGGCTCCACAGGGCCAGGAAAGGACAGACCTGGTGTTAATATCTTCTGAACAGCCTCCCTGGGGTAAACTGTTCCCCAGAGTGTCTTGGGAGAAGGAGTAGCAGGGACATAAGATTTCAGAGGGTCAACTGCAGAAACAAAGTGGTTCGTAACATGTCTGATCAGCAGAGTGCTACTGACAAGTAAATTGCTCCCCAGCACTATTTTAGTTGTATCCTGTCAGAGCTGGGACTGAAAGTACCTTGATTTGGATTTTCAGTTGCTTGGGCTTAAATCATTAATATATTGTGCAAAGACACTTTGCAAACTGCTTTAAAATAAATGCTTATTAGAAGGCTTCTCTGGGAAATTTCTTCCTTAACAAAACCAAAAAAATTAAACAAAGGAAAAAAACCCACTGCCACCACCAAAAAAACCAACCAAAAACCCAACCAATCAACCAATACAACCCCTGCTAAAACTCAAACCAAAACAAAAAAATCTTCTTTAAGTGGATTTTAGTTTTGGAAAATACGATCACTGAAATAAAGTGTGCTCGTTTTTCACAATGTTTCTTCTGCTGGAATAAAATATTTAGAATGTGAGATTCTTAGCACATGGCTAGAAACTGATAATTATTTAAACCAGCTGCTTAGTTGCAGTGTATAGTGAGATTCATCACTGTGATTCACTAACACATCAGAAAAAAAAATCCCAAAAAGCAACCAAGTGAAAATGCTCTGGATGGATAAAATGAGAGAAGTGGGTGCATGGTGCTGGTTTATTTTTAAAAAATGCAGCATCTATTTGTAGTTTGATTAGAATGAGTCAGTTTCTGTTAGATCTGACAGTTATAAATTTGTTATTAGCTTTCCAAAATAAAATACATGAATGACACTTTTTAAAAATGTGCTTATTCACCAAACCATTGCATCTGTAAGTAC
This sequence comes from Haemorhous mexicanus, assembly GCF_027477595.1. Classification (NCBI taxonomy): domain Eukaryota; kingdom Metazoa; phylum Chordata; class Aves; order Passeriformes; family Fringillidae; genus Haemorhous; species Haemorhous mexicanus. Next base: position 28,178,579 of record NC_082347.1, on the reverse strand, counting down.
AAGAAAAGGATGCTTATCACTGCAAAATTTCCACAGGTTCCAATGCTTCTTTAATTAGAAGCATTTCCCTGTAAGGAGGTGGCTGTATTCGAGGGAAAAGAGAAGCTTACCTATGTTTGCCATACTTGACATATTTTGTGTCCACTCTGTTACTTGTCTGAAGAAATAATGTACAAAAATTAATCAGTGTAATTCCAGCATCAAGAGTAAGAGCCACAATTTTTCCTGGCATTAATTATTTTAAAAGAGTTTTTATTTTCTGTAGTTTAGCCTCATTTCTTTGTCAGGATTTTGAACATTGTAACCAAAACTTTCCTCCCTTCCATCCTCATCCCCACAGCAAATATTCTCAGAAGGGAAGGATGTTACAAGTTGCATCAAAATTTTAGTAAGTGATTTACTACTATATGAAAAATAATGGGATTTATGTTTGCCAGTGAAGTTGTTCATTTTATTCACAGAATTGATCTTCAGTGCAACCCAAATCCTTCTTGATAACAGCCTGTTGTGAGTTTTTGTACATCACTAAAACTAATTAAAAACAGGTGGATTCTTCCCATGTAGCAGTACCACCCAGCTAAATGAAATGAAGATGACTTGTATGAATTGTCAGAAAGGATGTTGTTTTCCTTAGGGACTGTACTGGAATGTTAGGATTCTCTAAAGCTGCATTTCTGAACATAAAAAGAATCATATTTTAACTATGATACCCATGTTACTTTGTTTATAAAACTTGAATTTAAGTTGGCACTGTAGAGAAGAGGAAACCCTGAAGGAAACTTAATTTTTGAAACCTGATCTCTGTGTGAAAGTCTCTGTGAAACTCTGGTATAAAGATTTGAAGGGTTTCATTTAGAAATCTACATAGCTAAGTCTTGTTGGTTTTTTTTTTTTACTGTTGTAGTGTCACATTTTTCAAGACTCAGTTTATCTTTCACAAAAATGAATGAGATAGCATTATTGAAGAATCATGAGCTGTGTTTACTGAGTATTCCATTTATGCACTAAATGATCTGCTTAATCTTGTGATTTATTTCTAGTTTGGTAGTTCTCTTTAGTTAATAGGAGCTGATTTATGTGGTTTAATGATGCTGGTTTCAATCTACATGTGTAGAGCTGTACAGAACAGGACATGGAGGTAGAGTAGGAGACCACCTGACTTGTGCTGCATTTTCGTGGAGTGCCAGCAATGTTCAGACTGCTCTCTTTTTCTGGGCAGAATGAATAGAAGCCTGGAAAAACAATTGGCACAATGAAAATTTTTAAAGACAGAAGTACTTGTATCTAAGCCAGTTTTGAGATTTAAAGTAACATATCTTTGCAAATCACACTATGCAGAGTGGTCCAAATATGATCTTTGTATCCAATGTCATTGTAACAGACCTCAAAGATAATCTGTCTCTAAAGCAACAGATTAAAAAAAAATTACCCAATGTGAAGTGGACTAATTTATGTTAGTTTTTCCAAGCCTAGCCAATTTTAATTTTGGGCCTTCATTTTTTCTTGACTGACTCCAGTTCTGTGCAGCCTCAGATGACAGGCTGAATAAAAGAATAAAGTAATAGAAGACTGAAAATAAAATACTAGAGCATTTCATATATTTACATTTTCTAGTTTAGATATTTTGAATTTCAAACAAGTCTTTCATCATGTAACTGCTGAAATGTATTGCTAAAATGGTAAAGAAGAGTTGGTAAATTAGATAAATAATATTATTATACATACAATTTTTAACCTGAAAAGTAGGAGGAGGAACTTGTGAGATGCAGAGTTTCTTAATTGATGGAAATAAACTGTGTGTATATTGGAGCATATTTGACTTTTTTTGCAAACTTAGGGTTCTGTGTGCTTTCAGGTGCATGGGTGTATGGATCATGACCAATGCCAGATTGCCACTTGTGGGTGCCACTGTCTGGTTCTGGGTGAGGAGTGATGGTGCTGCACACATGTATTGACAAGAGGCATGGTGTAGGATAGGTCAGATTTGATCATCTCTTCTCCATGTAGATAGCTCACAGTGGGCCATCAACTGACATCAAAATATGCATTTATTTATGAATTTTAGATCTGCAGAAATCTCCAGATCTTTCTTACATTGCAGTATTTTAACTTTGCCACAGTAATTTTTTTTCCTGTGGGTCAGTGTTCTTGCATTTGCACCTGGAGGTGGGATTTTATGTGGTTGGGACAAAGAACTTACTGTTCGTACACAATGGCAAATACTAAGAGCAAGACTATCTTGTCTTGTGTAACAGATTGTTTTAAAACTTTGCAAAAATAAAAAATTGATCAGAAAACCTCAAGTTTTTTAATTAGGAATATAAAATTTCTTTTGAAATTTTTTTGTCTTCTTTCTCTCTTATTGCAAACTGCTTGTCTTATTTTGAAGTGTACTTTTGTGCACTAGAGAAGTATAATTTATTGTAAATGTTACATTAAAAGACTCATTTCTCAGGCAGTTGGAATTAGATTTTTTCAGAGACAAATGTTTTTTATGCACATTGCATAATCATAAGATTAAAACCCCAATTTCTCCAGCTTCTAGAACAAACCATTTCTTTTGCATATTGAAAAGTTTTTAAGAGGTAACATCTTCAGTATAAGTGCATGTTCATATTGTATTGCTTCTGAAATAGCTGGGAACATAGAGTGATGGCAAATCACTAAACTAGGAAGGATCACTTGTGAAATGCACAGTACCTTAACATAAAAAGGAAGAATAAACAACTTTTTCAATGGCCTGCGTGCAGGGCCAGTTTGCAAGTGTGTGATGGTGGTGGTGCCTGATGGGTCAGGCAGAGCTTAATTACTGAATTTCTACTATGCAGAGGTGGCAGCAGGAAAACATTTTTGGACTTGTCTCTTTTTGTTTGTCTCTCCTATAGAAAATTAAATACTTTGTCTGTATATGTGAGCTATCCATGGTATGATGGTTTGTACTTCCCTGCTACAGCAGCCACTGCAAAGTGATTTTATTGTCCTCTAATCTACTGGAAGAGTTTTTAACATGTCTTTTTCTTTACCAGCCTTTTTGCAGACCAACATGTACCTTAGTGTTAATTTAGAATCTACTAGTGAAGTGTGGGCAGTTAACAGTGTCAGAATTTTCAAGCTGGAGTCAAAATTTGTTTCTTGACATATTTATTGACAGTGCTCTTATTTAATAAAGAAGAAACCACACACTTTGGGAAATGGTAATCTTTATTTACGGCTATGATGGGAAAATGCAAATGAAGTGGTAAATTTTGTGATTAGTATTTTACAAGGCAGTCACTTACTATAATTCTGTGTTTTAGATCAGTGGAATTATCATGTTCTATTAACCAGATTATTTCCCGACTTCTTGTAGGATTCTGAGTAACAACAAGATCTTGGGGCTGAAGAATGGCTCTTTCTTCGGGCTGAGATCCCTGGAGAGACTGTGAGTAACTGATCAGCCTTGCTCCAACTTCAATTAAAAGTCTTTGTTCTTCAAATATAGAAACAAACATCAGATAAGGAAGTTGAGATGTTCTGAGCTGTATTGCACAGTAGAGTTTCTAGGCAGTCATCAGGTTAAGAAACAGCATAAAAATGAGTGCATGGGGATGGATGTGGAACATGCAGGAAAGCACTGCCATCAATTTGGAGCTAAAATAAACATCCAGTCAAAGCCTTGTGCTACACTATGTGCACTATCACAGCAAAGACTGCTATATGTAATGGTAACACTAATATACCTGACATGTAGTTTGGATTATTTAACTCATTGGTCTCCAGTACTTCTATTTTAGATCGATATAATTTATTTTTTTTCAATATTTTAATTATAACACCAACAACTTGGACAGCATTTATCAAAGGAGCCACAATGACTTTGACAAAGCTCCATGGCCACGTATTTCTAGCCAGTATTTGAAGGGGGAGGAGGAGCTCAGGAGCAGCTAATGAGTTAGCTGCTTCAATGGAAATAAATAACTTCAATGGAAATAAATAAGCAGTAATAGCTACACTATAATAACACTACTTTCTGTCTATATAGGTCAGTCATTTGAGAATAATTGTGAACAAGCCTTAAAAGCTATTGTTTTATATCTATAGGCAACTTCTGGTACCAGTACATCTAAAATTAGTAATTATGTCATGCCTGCCTTACAATATCTCCTGCAGCTTAAGCTAAATTACCTTTATACTGCTTTGAAAGAGTAGCTTTGTTATGTAGAACTGTTGATATAAAATTGTTGCTACATTCATGAATGTATTCTGTGGGGTAAGAATATTTCCATATGCAAAGAAATTATGTATTAAAATCAACTGTAGCTAATATTTTGAGTATCATATCATAGTATGATATATGATATGCATGCTGTTCATGGTTGTGGAATAAAGTGGGTAACTGTACCATACTGAGTTGTTTGAGTATCCTAAATGTGGTTAAAAAATAAACAACTTATTTCAAGGTCTTCAGCCATCCCTTTGAAGGATTTGGGTAAAGTGACTGTCAGAACATTTATGCTAAGTAACATTACATTGTCTCTGCATACAGTCATACTTGTATCAAATGCTTTCATTAATGTTAAATATTAATGTATTAAATGATATAGAATATTAAGTAGTATGGAATGGAGAGTGAGGTATTATTTACTAACTGGTTTAATATTAGGATTAATAATGATATGAGGTTTGTAAAGAAGTCTACAAATATTTTAGACAAAACAATTTAGAGCACAGAATAGAATTACAAATTTATTGCAAAGTAAATTAGCAAGTTAAATTCTCATCTAATGTAAGTAAATGTAAGTAATGTAGTGTTTAGAACTAAAGGAAAACATTTCCTCTGGGTTTTTTTTTTAAGGTTTTATTTACATTGGAGAATTATACTGAGCATGTAGTTTTAAGAATTTTATTAGTTAAATAGTGAGAGAAATACTTCAACCTGGAAAGACATTACAAACAAAACTAAGAGCAGTGAGAAAACAGGAAAACTGCCTTAGGTGCGTAGCCTCAAGTGCCATCACAATCCTAACCATTTTATTTTCCTGTACTGATTTTTCACAACAGTACAGATGAAATGAGTATCATCTCCTCTGTTTATAATTCTGTTTGACTATGATGTTAATACAAAATCCATGAGTGGTCTGTGAATTGAAGACTGGAATTCAAGTGATGACATTCTCATGATTCAGCTGCTCTGTTTCTGTTGCATTTGGGGCCACTCAGGGCCCATATGCTTCTTATCAATATCTGTGCAATCCCAGTTTCAGCTGTAGGGGCAGGAACAGCTGGAATAGTCTACTAGGAGGTGAGTGTGAATGAATTACAGCTGGATGAGTGCTCCTAGCTCTTGGACAAAGGTTTCCCCAGCTTTGCCTTTTGGACAGAACCTGATTCAGAGCAGTACTTCAGGAGCTCAAAATGGAGAACTGTGGCAGCAACTGCTTTTGATGTTTGTGACTTATCAAAGTGGACCAAGAACTTTCATTTCTTGCCTGAAAGGAAGGACTGTAGCAGGAAAATCCAACTTCCCTTAAAATAATGTTAAGTTACAAGGCTAGGTGCTTAGGAACATACTGGAGTTGAGAATTACTCATTTAATTTGGCTTTGCACTCCTTGTGGTCCTGTTCAGAAGAAAAAGTAACATGAGTGCCATAGAGGAAAGAATCATGTAAGTCAGTTTTCTGGGTTTTTTTATGGTTACCATGAGATCATGAGCTAGAAGAGTGTAAGCTTACATGGGAAATGAAGTCATTCAATGTCAAACTCAAAAAGATTAGAGAAGTAAAATTTCAGGTGGAATTGAAGGACTTGCGTATTCTGGCTCTTGCCTGTTCTGGAGTGCTTAAACCCTATTTTGGGTAAAGAATGGTTTGAAGCCCTACTCCAATAAGTGAGTGACAACTTTCCCCCTATTATTTTGTTTTTCAATGCATGTCACAACAGGAATTGAATTACAGAGGTGTCAGTCTTCTCAGGTTCTGGTGATTTCTCAAGAGCATGTTACACAAGTGAGGTCCCTCACTGAGAGCTGTCTCCAAGTGGGACTTTCATTCTATCAAGCAAACCAAGAAAAGTTATTTACCCCTTAACTGTCCATTCTAAGAGTAAGACAAAACTGGTTTCTCTAAAACAAAGGCTATTGTAGAATTCTAATATTATACATTGAATATTTTTCAAATTTTTTTCAGAAAATTGCAATTTTTTTCAACCATAACATAAAAATAACAAGGTTAGCATTTCAGATTTTCTCAAACTGTGTTGCTGCTATAGGAAACCTGATGTGACATTTTCAGAGCATAGACCCAAGAAACCAGGAAAAAATATGTTTGTTTAATAATTTAAAGATAGTACTCTATTTAACAATAATCCATTAATATTAAAAAATGAAATGTAATAATTTCTATTAAAAATAGTGATCAAAAGACATGTATGAAATACTTCTATTTTTACTGGGCATTTTGTAAAAATGCTTTGAAAAACACTGACTCCCAAAAGTGGACTTTCAGTTTTATGTATGTGTATGAACAATGACTCGTGAGTGATCTGTAGAGGTGGCAATCCCTCTCCACAGCTACAGTTTTCTCAAATTAAGAAATTGCCATGCTCTGGTTTGGAAAGGTTGGCTCACACATGTGACATGGCATCTGGATCATGATGTGCCCCTGTGCCTCTGAGCTTACCCTGCAGAGACCAGAAGCATTTAGAAGTGAAGATCATAACTTACATACTGTGAGAGAACAAAAGTTTTCTGTAAACTTTTGTTTTATACAGATATTATATGCTGTCCAGTTATGTGGTCCTTGAGTTGGAATAAATCAGAAGTGTAGTTAAGAATATAAATAAGCTTTTTTTGAAGCAAGTGTGGTGAAGGAATTATTTGTTAAAATATGAAGAGCTATGTGGAATTTAACCAGAAGAGATCTACAGGCCATAAATTCTTTAAATGAGAATGCACACCTTGAACCCATTTCTGTGATACACCCTGGGGAGATGGCTGGCTTCACGCTCAGGAGGCTGAGAATTCACTTTGGGTCTGAAGCTGAGGGCAAAGACTTGACAGCTTGTAATGATTTCACTTTCAGTTCCTTCCCTGTCTGCAGTCAGTGTTCTGCCTTCCCAGAACAGCAGGAGTTATAACAGAGATTTAAATAAGTTTTGCCTATGCTCTGGGTTCCATAAAAGAAAGGAAAATTGGGCTTTCCAAGCCATGAAAGAGTGAAGTAGCCCTTTCAAGTAAGTCTCAGCAATCTGAAAATTCTCATTTACTGAAATATTTGGAGGGATCTGAACAACTGAATTATCTGTGTAATTTGGTGGTGTAATTATTGCAAAAATCTCACCTATGTATTACATGGGAAAATCTGTGACTTTTTCCTTCTTTAAGAATTATTTAATTTTATTTATTTTTATTTTCTGGCCATGGGATTGAGCATGCTATTACCCAAAGAATCATAGGCTAGTGCAGGTTACCAAGCTACTTGCAGATGACTTGTCACAGCAGTTTGTGGTATGGGTGCTGCTGTGAAGCATTGCCCTCCCCCTCAGTGTGCAGCAGTGAGAGTATTAGTGCCAGCTGTGGCAAAGGCTTTCTATGCCTGAGGATATTTGGCCAGCCATAGTCCATGGGATGGTTCTGGGGACAAAGACTGAGGTGACTGGGCCAGGTGCTCCAGCTGTGCTGGACCTAAAGCCAAGATCCAGACTAGGAAAAGAAATCTTTTGCCCTCATCCTGGTGCCAGCTGGTGCGAAACAATCCGTCCTTCAGCAATTATCCACACTGCTAATTTTCTTTCTTTGCACAGCAGCCAGTGCCCCACAGTGGCCTGGACAGCCCTGCCCACGTTCCCCCTCCCTGGGGCAGCCTGTCGTGGCTTCCCTGCCATGGGCTCCTGGTGCTCTGGGAGTGATTGTTGCTCGGGATTTCCAGAAGTGGGTGTATAAGGTTGCTTTCTTTCTCTTTCATAACCAAATGTACTTTTTCATTAGGTTTACAGGAGCATTATACCTCTGAGACTGTTGCTCCTTTGTCCCAGTGACTGAACCTCTGACGGGTTCAGAAGCTATTGGGAAGGAACCAGCAAATACAAATAAAGAAACATACACAAACAGACCATGGTTGCATAAGCAGTTTCCTTGGGAAATCAGGATGAAAGATCACTAAGCAAGATTACACATATTTTTCCCAGTTGAGCCAGAAGAAAAGCATGCCAGGCACTAATAAGCAGCAGTGACTGTTTTACAGAAATTTGCTTTGTTACATTTTCTAGACAAAGAAAAATAGTACTAAAATATCTCTTAGAATTTAGCAATGAGTTTATTTTTTGTTTTGATTTTATTTTTTTTAGCTCTGTACATGAGTCTTACTCTCCCAGGCCTCACTTAGATTGTGTGTCGTTTTATTAAGTGCTGCTGTACCATCAAGTTCCAATCACATGTCAGTGCTG